>NC_091838.1:28251289-29673164 GCF_037783145.1 Equus przewalskii
GCACTATTTTAGATATGGTGGTCAAGAAAGATGAGAGCTGAGTGGAAAGTGAAGGAGTAAGCTGTGTGGATCACTGATGTAAGAATATTCTAAGTGAGGGAGCAGCAAAAGTAAAGTTCCTGCATTCCAAGCTGGTCCACGAGGGAAGAGGTGGTAGACAATGAGGCTGGGGAACAATGAGGGTGGGCAAGGTGATGAGAACGTCAGAGTGCAGTTGCTGGGAGGGCTGGAGGGCTGGGCAGATCACGTAAGGCCCTGTAAGCCATGGGAAAGACTTTGAATTTCATTTGGGAAATTCAACTTTCAGATGGGAAGCCACTGGGAGGTTTCCCTACCCCGCCCCACCCCCCTGGATGTTTTTGAGCAGAGGAGTGAAAGGATCTGACTTGAATAATACTGTCGCACAGGATGAAAAGAGACTACTTGGACAAGGAGACTAGTCTTAGATTAAATAGTCTGGATTAGATGATAGTGACTCAGACTTGGGTATTTGGAGTCAAGATGGTGACAGGTGGCTGGGTCAGGAGCATTTCTAAGAGCTAACTGGAGTTGATGATGGGTTGGGTATGGAGTGTGAGAGAGAGGAGTCAAGGAGGACATGAAAACTCATGGCCCAATGCAGTAGAGGTCTTCATCCCCTCACTGATATGGGGAGACTCTTGGGGAGCATGTTTCTGTGGAGAATTCAATAATTCTGTTTTGGACTTGGCAAGCTTCCTGTGCCTGCTTGACATCCAAGTAGAGATGCCATATACGTATCAAGAGCAGGCAAAATGGGGTCAGCAAGGAAAACCATAAAAAAACAAAAACTGAGAGGAGCAGTCAGTGAGCTAAAGAACAAGCAAGATCCAGGACTGATTAGCTGGAAGACATCTGGGCCACTTATTTTAAATTGCTGTACCTCAGTGCAGGATGTTTTTTATATAAAAGACTTTTTTTCTTTACTCCAAGAGAAATGTAAGGTGGGTTTTTTTGAAAAATAAAAAATACCCAAAAAAGAAAAATAAGAATCAGAATATTTAATATTCAGTTTGTAGCCACTGCCCATTTTTCCTAAATGAGCATGCATGTACCTGCACATATAACAATTATTATAATGTTCATTGGGTGCTTATCACATGCATGGCAGGCACTGTGCACATACTCACATGTACTGTCTCACTTAATCCTCGCCACTACGTTTCAGGGAAATCCCACAATCACCCTCTTCCTAGAGCTGTCCGCTTGGCAGAGCTGTGACTTGAACTTGGGTTTTTGGACTACAGAGCCTGGAAATTGCCTACTGCATTCTCAAGCCATATAGAATTGCAATTAAAATGTGCATATTGAGTTAATTTTTGTGTATGGTGTAAGATAACGGTCTACTTTCATTCTTTTGCACATGGCTGCGTAGTTTTTCCAATACCATTTATTGAAGAGACTTTCCTTTCTCTGTTGTATGTTCTTGACTCCTTTGTGGAAAATTAGCTGTCCATAGATGTGTGGGTTTATTTCTGGGCACTCAGTTCTGTTCCATTGATCTCTGTGTCTGTTTTTCTGCCAGTACCATGCTGTTTTGATTACTACAGCTTTGTAGTATATTTTGAAATCAGCGATTGTGATACCTCTAGCTTGTTCTTTTTCCCAGCATTGCTCTGGCTATTCAGGGTCTTTTGCAGGACACTTTTCCAAAGAAGATGTACAGATGGCCGATAGGCATATGAAAAGATGTTCAGCATCACTAATTATTAGGGAAATGCAAATCAAAACTACAATGAGATGTCACCTCAAACCTGTCAGAATAGCTATTATTAGAATGACATGAAACAAGTGTTGAAGAGGATGTGGAGAAAAGGGAACCCTCATAGACTGCTGATGGGAATGCAAACTAGTGCAGCCACTATGGAAAACAGTATGGAGATTTCTCAAAAAATTAAAAATAGAAATACCTTATGATCCAGCTATTCCACTTCTGGGCATCTATCCAAAGAACATGAAAACACTAATTCGAAAAGATATATGCACCCCTATATTCATTGCAGCATTATTCACAATAGCCAAGACTTGGAAGCAACCTGAGTGCCCATCAATGGAAGAATGGATAAAGGTGTGGTGTATATATATATAATGGAATACTATTCAGCCATATAAAAGACAAAATCTGCCATTTGTGACAACATGGATGGACCTTGAGTGAAATAAGGTGGACAAAGAAAGAAAATACCATATGATTTCACTCATATGTGGAAGCTAAACAAACACTTAGATACAAGGAACAGATGGGTGGTTGCTAGAGTGGAAGGGGGTGCGGAGGAGGTGAAAGGGGTAAAGGGGCACATATGTATGGTGAAGTTTGGAAACTAGACTTTTGGTGGCGAACATGATGCAGTCCTCAGAGAACCTGAAATATAATGATGTATATCTGAAATTTATATAATGTTATAAACAAATGTGACCTCAATAACTTTTTTTTAAATGTGCATATTGAGCAACAGAGCTCTCTTTTGTTGCTCGTGGAATACAAAATGGTGCAGCCACTTTGGAAGACATTTTGGTGGTTTCTTACAAAACTAAACATACTCTTACCATATGATCCAGTAGTCAAGCTCCTCAGAATTTACCCAAATGAACTGAGAATTTATGCCCATGCAAAAACCTGCACATAGATGTTATAGCAGCACTATTCATAATTGTCAAAACTTGGACGTAACCAGTGAAAAGACATGAAAAAAACTTAAATATATGTTAGGTGAAAGAAACCAATCTGAAAAGGCTCCAAACTGTATGATTCTAGCAATATGACTTTCTGGAAAAGGCACAGCTATAGAGACTATATGGAGATCGGTGGTTGCCAGGGATTTTTGTGGAGGGATAAATAAGTGGAACACAGGGAAGTTTTTGGGCAATGAAACAATTCTTTATGATACTATAAGGTTGGATACATGTTATTACATATTTGCCAAAACCTATAGAATGTACATACAACACCAAGAGTGAACCTTAATATAAGCTATAGACTTTGGGTGATAATGATGTGTCAATGTGAGTTTATTGGTTATAACAGTGAGAGAGCTGCATAGGCAGGGCTTTTGCAGAGAGCTGTGGAGGTGATGCTGCCACCCCAGGAGGCCTGGAGGGCAGAGCACTGAACCAAAGAGGATTATTGAGTCTTAAGATCTGATGGAATTTGTCTTGCTAAGTTTTGGAATTTCTTGGGACCCATCACCCCTTACTTCTTTTCTAATTCTCCCTTTTGGGATGTGAATGCCTATCCTATGCCTGTTCCATCATTATATTTTGGAAGCACATCGGGTGCTTTACATGTTCACAGTTGGAGAAGAATTTCGCCTCAAGATGAATCATACCTCAAAGTCTCACCCATGTCTGATTTAAATGGTAGGTATTTAGATGAGACTTTGGACTTTAGAGTTGATGCTGGAATAAGTTAAGACTATGGAGCTGTTGGGATGGAATGAATGTATTTTGCATGTGAGGACATAAATTTGGGGGAGTTGGGATGGAGTGTTCTGGACTGAATTTTTGTGTCCCCTCAAAATTCATATATTGAAGACCTAACTCCCAGTGTGGCTGCATTTGGAGACAGAGTCTCTAGGAAGTAATTAAGGTTAAATGAGGTCATAAGAGTGGGGGCCTTAGATAGGATCCGATGGAATTACTGTCCTTATAAGAAGAGACATCAGAGCCCTTCTCTGTGTGTGTGTGCACAGAGGAAAGGCCATGTGAGGACACACCAAGAAGGTGGCCATCCGCAAGCCAGGAAGAAAGGGCTCACCAGGAATTGAGTTGCTGGCATCTTGATCTTAAACTTTAAGCCTCCAGAACTGTGAGAAATAAATTTCTGTTGTTTAAGCCACTCAGTCTATGATATTTTGTTATAGCAGCCCAAGCTATGACACTCATTGTAATTTTCCTCACGTAATGGGTACCTTTAAATAGAAATCTTTGGACACATTTCTGATAGTGTCCACACAATAAATTCCTTGAACTAAAATTGCACGCATGCTTCCTAGACTGCTCGCTGTCAACTGTCCTATAGGACCGTGGGACTAATCCAGAGTCTTGTTGCAGTGTAGGCATGCCCCCCCTTTGCCTGCATGCTCACCAACATTTTGAGTTACTGTTTTTTAAATTATTACCATTTTGAAAGTGATAATGGTATCTTACCAGTTATTCTATTTGCATTTCCTTGATTATTAATGAATATTTTTAAACATTTTTATTCACTCTAAAATCTCATTCCTTTTTGAAACGGTCCAAGTGACTAGGTATCCTGACTCCCCTTTTTCCTTGTTGCCCTGTTTTGTCAAATGTCTCATCTCATTTCCTCTCTCAGAGGTGATTCACGAAGTTCTGAGGTCCTGCCTGTCTCCCTCGTGGACTTAGTAAGACAATTGATGCTGACACATCAGGGATGGAACCGGGACAAGGCTATTGTGGGTTGGTCCCCATCTGATCCTTTGTACTCATAATCTTATACACAGTAGAAGAAGGATCCCAAGGAGGTGCTGATGCTGAATTCTACTCCCAAGTGGAGTCCCTGAAGAGACGTATACCAATCAGGACAAGAGCAAAGTTATGGAACCCTATGAAGGACTGAAAAGACATTCAGATGGAATTAAGGTGAAAGAAAGTAAGAACAAAGCAAGTATTTAACAAGTAACTAAACAAATGAACATAAGTTGCATTCATCTTTTGGCTCTTAATAAATAATTTAGGATATAAAAGAGGTTTTTTTATATAGTAATGTTTCTAGAAGAGATAAAAATCAAAAGTTTAGAACTTTTAGATTTATCAATGCATTTATAGCCACAATTTATTATTATTGTCATCATTACTATTATTTTTGTTACACATAGCCAGGAAGTTGGGATTATGTTCAGAGTTTAGTCTACATACTAGTCAGAATAATTATATATTAGCTATAATAGTTATTTATTGAGGATCTACCACATGTCAGATGTTAAGTACATTATAAGCATTATCTCATTTTATTGAAATCTAGCTCCAGAACTCTGAAATATGAAGGTAGCAAAAAGGAGAGATATTTGCATCAAATTCTTAACCCAAATATGAAAAACAATGAGGGATACTTGGCTAAATGCTCAGCCAGGATAACGCTTTTAAGACTTTGGAAAGACGAGGGTATAGAGCCAACCCAACCTCTAAGAAGCTCAGAAATTCTTTTTAGGCAGGAAACAAAATACATATCCAGGGACACTGGCTGTCCCAGGAATCTCTAGGCAAGTCCCCAAAGGAATTGTGTTCCTGGACTGAAGGGGTTGCAGTGAAGACAGAGAAAGGGTAGCTTTCAAGAGCTTAAAAGGAAGAACTCTATTCACTCGTGGTTATAGTGCTTGTGGAACGTTGAGAAAAGTGAGCACGGCAGCAATACAAGGACAACCAAGGCTGCTGCAGGACAGAAAAAATAGCCACTGTGTGCAAATCTCAGGACCCAGCTCAAAGACTCCAGGAACGGAGAAGGGGCTGGTGTGTAAGTGCCATGAGGGCAGGGACATCTAAGGGAATATACAAAGAAAAGATATAGGAATAGACAAGGGAATATAAATAGGAATAGACAAAGTGCTCAATAAATTCTAGATGAAAGACTGAATGATTGAGTAAATGAATGAATGGGTTTGGAGTTCCAATAACAAAAATATGATGGACTAAGAGCCAAAATCCACCGTACTCTCAAAATCCATTAAACACTCATTGTCTGAGGTTAAAGCAAAGTCAACACACTAGTTTTGAATAATTCCTCTTCTCGAAGTAGTTGTAAGCACAGAAAGTTAGAAGTCTTTATCCTTAAAATGGACCGGATGTTTGGTCCCTGCTGGCTAAAGACTCAAGTCTGGTTAGCAGGTAAAATCATCTGTTACAAGAAAGGGCCAAATAGTCCTATGCAGGGTTTTTAGAATTGTTAACCTTTCCTATAAGCTAGAGCATAATACTGGAAATAAGAAAATTCTCCCAAGTTGGAATTGTTGTCCTCAATATGTGTAATTCAGTCATTGCTTCATTTTCAAGCTGTGTGAGTCTTAGAAAATGTTGTGGTCATAACTAATGTTAGTGTCTTGTCTTGTGAAATGACCATTGATTTGGAAAAAGATGTGCTTTTTTTCTTTTAGTAACTGGTTTCCAGAGACTCGAAGCCATTCCTTTGCCTGTGTCCTGGAATCTACTCATCTGCCTCATGGGTTCAGTTTCCTCACAGGGAAAAGAGGGTTTATTTTCTTCATATCACCCTTTTAAGTATGATGAGGCTCAAATAATTCTTGGCCACATAAAGTTTTAATCTTCCATTCCATTTAATCTTGGAATGATTCTCTCCTTCTTTAATCCTTGTTTTTTATTTTCCCCTGCCCCAGGCTTATGCTGTGCAGCCTTCAAACTCCCAATACCAATAGCCTCCCAATCTCTTGGGCCTTTCTTATCTCTTTGCTAAGCCATCCTCCTTTGGATGCTGGTTAGACTATCCCAAGATTCATCGATATAAGTGATAAAGCCCTTCAGCTCCGTGTCTTTAAATACATTTTTATGTATCTAAGGACATGTAGCTTGCTTTGTACTTGAAAGTTAGCTTTTGTGTACAATATTTTCATTTAACCTCTCATTTTGTCAAGACCCTTTTGTTTAGAGTAGTTTTAGTTTCACAGCAAAATTGAGGGGAAAGTACATAGATTTCTCATATATCCCCTGCCCCCTACACATGCATAGCCTCCCCCATTATCAACATCTCTCACCAGATGGTACATTTGTTACAAGTGATGAACATATAGGGTCACATCATAATCACCCAAAATCCATAGTTTACTTAGGGTTCACTTTTGGTGTTATACATTCTACAAGTCTGGACAAATGCATAATGTCGTTTATTCATCATTATGGTATCATACAGAGTAGTTCCACAGCTCTAAAAATCCTCTGTGCATTACCTGTTCATTCCTCTCCCCCTCCCCAGATCAGAGCAGGCAACCACTGATCTTTTACTGTCTCCACAGTTTTGCCTTTTCCAGAACGTCATATAGATGGAATCATACAGTATGCAGCTTTTTCAGACTGGCTTCTTTCACTTTCCTACTTGTCTCTTCATGGCTTGATAGCTCACTTCTTTTTAGCACTGAATAATATTCTGCTGTCTGGATATACCAGTTTATTTATCCATTCACCTACTGAAGGACATCTTAGCTGCTTCCAAGTCCTGACAATTATGAATAAAGCTGCTATAAACATCTGTGTGCAAATTTTTGTGTGGACATAAATTTTCAACTCTTTGGGGTAAATATCAAGGAGCTCCATTGCTGGATCGCATGGTGAGTATGTGTAGTTTTGGAAAAATCACCAACTGTCCTCCAAAATGGCTGTGCTCTTTTGCATTCTCACCAGCAATGAATGAGAGTTCCCATTGCTTCACATCCTCACTAGCATTTGGTGTTGTCAGTGTTCTGGACTTTGGCCAGCCTGATAGGTATATAGGGGTACCTCGTTGTTTTAATTTATGTTTCCCTAATAACATGTGATGTGGAGCATCTTTTCACATGCTTACTTGCCATCCATACTTTTTTCTTTGGTGAGGAGTTTGTTAAAGTCTTTGGCCCATTTTTAGTTGGACTGTTTGCTTTCTTATTTTTGAGGTTCAAGAGTTATTTGTATATTTTGAGCTGTGTTTTTATATTTATTTTTTAATCCTCATGATCCTTACTATTGGGAATATTTAATAAACGTGTTCTTATTGGCTGACTCATGAGAAATCACTGGAAAATAGGATCTGTTTAATTCAGCTCAAAGTTGTGTACACAGAGACTATGTGCCAGACACTGTGCCGTGCTAGGGACAGGAGCACAACTGTATCTTAAGGATCTTACAGTTTAGAGGGGAGGCAGAAACATCTGTAAGCCCAGTGAGATGTTCTAAGTACAATGATAGAGATGTAAGCAACATCTATGGGCTTGCAGAAGCAGAGTGCTTAGTTTAGCGTGGGGGTATCAGAGTGGGCTGAGATCTGGGGAGAGAGCATTAGGTCAAGTCTGAATAGGAAGCACTTTGGGGAAATGGTTTAAAAGAGTTATTGCTCTTGTGAGCTGCTTCAAAGTGCCAATTACCACGCAAGCTGTGCAAAGGAGGCCACGTCTTAAGCTCCAGTGTGGAATGGGAACTTCAGAAAAAAAATCGGAGAGGGGATATCAGGAAATTATTATAATAGGCCAGGGGGCGTCATGGCTAGATATATAGAATTTGACGATTTTCCAAATTATTAGAGAAATGGGACTGGTTGAGTTTCTAAAAGAGAACACTCAGCATGAGAAGAGTTCCAGGGCCGAATGTTAGAAGAATGTCCACATGTAGAGGTCAAGAAAGGAAGAGGAGAACAATGAATGATGTGGAAACCAGGAGGAGGAGCAGGAGTAGAGCAGCACGGAAGCCAAGGACAGTGCAGGAAGCGAAGTGCACAGAGACACGCTCCAATTCTTGGAGGCTGGAAGTCAGTGCAAAGATGCTGCTTGGTTTTCAGTGAGTGAGAGGCATTTCTCAGTTGCTCTGAGCTGCAGGCAGTATGTCTTCTGCATATAAAAAAACCATCATCTGGTAGAGCACAGAGTTTATTGATATTGATCTGTTGCCTTCCTTTTCTATCCGAACACAATTGGAGCTATCACCCATGACCAAACAACAAGATACTTCATGTATAAAGTGACACGAATTCATGACATCTCTACCTAACATGAAGCAGTGAAGCTACCAGTGCTTTTCAAGCTCCAATATTCTAAAAATCTATTGATATTTCAAACGTCACTGTAACAATAAATTACATAATGATAAAGAGCAAAGAATATTAAAACAGAGCCCAAATTATTACACTTTCGTATGGGCTAATATGAAAAAATAAAACATGCTAGTTAACCATGGAAACTGAAAGGAAATCTGAAAATTTATTCACTCAAATGTGTCAATAACTAGCAAGCATAGGGGAAATGTGTAGATTGTGAAGTCAGACAGATTTAGAATTGACTCTTAACTCCACTGTTTACTTATTTGCTACCTATAGGAACATGGATAAATTATTCATGTTCTCTGAATCTCATTTATTCATCCTTAAAATGGAATCAGAACAGCTTTATTACAACATAATTGGACAATATTTGAGGTTTCAATTTATGTTGTTTTTATTTTTCCTTGTACGTGGCAGACTGCTGACTGGGCTCTGGTATTAATTCTCTCCTCCTTTTAATAAAAGAATCACTCGTTCCACCAGGGTTTTAGCTGGGTTCATGGCAGACAGCTCCTGACCATGTCTTCCCTGTCTTGCAGCTAGGTGTGGCCATATTTAGTTCAGAGCAAAGGGTGTAAGCAGAAGTGGTGTGCGTAACTCCCGGTCATCATCACCTTAGCCATGCTTGCCCTGAAGTCTGCTTCCTGCTCCTTGCTGGCTAGAAGATGGCATGACTGAACCAGCAGCCTTGGACCCAGAGATGGAAGTCACTTGTTGAGAATGGTACCATTGACCTCTTGGTGCACAGCTGTACATCTGGCTGGGTGGCCTACCTACTTTTGGACTGTTTTATGAAAGAGAGACAAACTTCTATTTATTTAAGGTACTATATTTTGGGGTTGCTTTCCTACTAGTTAATTCTCATTTTCATCTTTGATCCTCCCAAAGCATACTACTTCATGGTGTCATTGCATCAGAGAAAATATATGAACAAATCTGTTTTTTTTTCTTTGTTTTCCAAACAGTTAATTCCTCAGAACCTGGAAGATTTTTGGAGGAAGCAAAAATAACAGTATTCTTTGGTAGAAAAAAAGGTGTCTTGAAAAAGCAGCAGGAGAGTGAGATTCTCGATCTCCTCCCCCTACCCTCAGCCAAGACTAAGAAATATTTCTCCTGGTCTTAAAGTCAGAGAAGGAGAGTTCTAGTATCCAAGATGATGCATTAGGGCCTGGTTTTCTTGTAGCCCTCCAGGCAGAAAACAGGGCTACACAGTGGAAGAGGTAGACAGAATCCATACTTCTGCAAGAAGATTTTGAAGTCCAGAGTGTGGCCAGGAGCAGTGGAGTCTGATGGACCCAGAAGGACACTTCAGACTGTGGAAAGGGAAGTTTCAGCAGATTCCCACGTCAAGCAATTACCCAGGGCCAGATATCCACATCACCCCACCCCAGTGCTTTGGTGAAACCTACAAGCTTAAACTGGGCACTACTCTGGGGATGGAGGAGGAGGGGGCACAGAGTACAGAAGGTTAATTTTCCACCAACCCAGAAGCACAAGGGGGTCAGGGCTATAAATCAGGTGGAGCTATGGAAAAGAAAGGAAGTGATGATTTCTTTCACATTTGAGTTGCTGGGCTAAGATTTCACATAGTATATCTGGATAAAATGAATTAACAAATATATGCATCACACGGTGTTCATTCCCTTTGCTTCTTATATTGATCATTAACTATATGCTAGATCTTCTGCTAATGACCAAGGTATGAAAGTGGTCGAGACACATTCTCTGTTCCCTCCAAACCCCCCATTCCCAGTGAAGGAGAGCAAACAAAGTTTTCTATAAAGCACTATGGACTCAGAGAACGAAAAAAACTACCACTACCTTGGATAGTTGAAGAAGACTTCAAATCAGAGTGACATTTGAACTAGACCTTGAAGCCTAAATGTAACTAGAGGGGACAAAGGAGAGAAGTCATTCTCCAACCTGAGTACGTGCTTTTCAACCGTTAATAGGTGATAGGTTGCCATGAGGATACTTTTGAAGACCTTCATCATTAAAGAAGGAGTGGCAACACAGTGATTGAAAACAACTTTGGAAAGAGCAAGACAGGCAGACAGATGGTTAAATGGCAGCTGGTTTCCCATCACCCCTTACTCTCCTCTGTGAAAACCTGGCCTCGCTTCTGCTTTAAAGGTAACAGAAATATTCCAGGTAGGAAATTGGGAAGGGCATATGGAGAGATCAAGACGGGGAAAAGGCCTGCTGATCAGAGAATGGTGAGCAACTGTGGAGTGGAAGAGCCGGGGCCAGATGAAGAAGGATGGAGAGACAGACTAGGGGCAGGTGTGAATCATTGGTCCATCCAGGGTGCTGCTCTCATTTTAGCTGATCAGTGCTGGCTACCTACAGTGTGAGGACATGATCTATTAGTCATGCGGCATGTGCTGACAAGGAGCCCACCCAAGCCCAGCTCCATGTGCCAACTACTTGCTTATCTTTCCTCTGGATAAGCAGGCTCAGGTAATTCCCTTCACACCTGCATTTGGAAAGATCTCCAGCCTCATTTGGATTGTGCAGGAGTCAGGTTGAATATATGATCATGTGGCTTAATAGGAAGTGCCCTTTCATGTGGACCTGGAGACACAAGACCAGAAACCACTGGAAATCTGGGTCAGCGGTGAACTTTATGCAGTCCCATGGGGCCTCTCTTTAGCAGCCTTTCCCAGACAAAGAGAAGGAGAAGGGGAAAGACAACAAAGCTTTGTGTTCCCCTCTTTCTGTTTAGCTTCACCCACCCCACTTGGTTCCTGCCTGCACCTGGGTAGTTATAAGCTGGTGTTTATGCCCCTCTACACGCCCTGACTCATTGTGTCCCTCAGTGGCCATGCTGGGCCTGTAGTCTGGGGGCACCTGCACTTTACGATCAGTGTAAACCAGGTATGATGCCCACACCAGCCAACCAGGCCTGGAATGAGACAAGCTGGGGTTTGAAATACGATCAGATGACCACAATTTTATGCCAAGAGGCCTGAGCAGGCTCATCACAGAGCCAAACTCAGTATGAAAAATCATAGCCCAAAGCTCAATCTGAGGCAATTCAATTAAGGGAGTTGGTTATCTAGGTGCAACAAGACTTGCCAATTTTTAACTTGGCAACCAGCAGCCATGCACTTTTCTGACGAATTCTTTGTCCTCTCTCACCCAGGATCAGGCTGTGGATGGGTTTGCCTTCTTTCCCTTTCTATTGCTGTGGCAGCATTTCATGCCAATGTTTGCCTTCAGGTTCTTTTTGTTAAACATGGACAGTTTGTAGGTAAATGAGAAGGGATGGAGCCAGACAGATGATGTTGTGGGAAATATGATGGTCTTATAAATGTACCTGCGAAGGATTCTATGACAAATAAGAACAAACTGGTTCATTTAGTAAGTGTGATCTTTTTACTTACTACTGTAATTAATAGCTAAAACATATACCCTGCTTACCACATACAAAGTATTGTTCTAAGCACCCTGTCTCCATTTTCTGATATATTACAACAACCTATGAGGCAGATATTCTTAGCATCTACTTTTTTTTCTTAAAGATTGGCTCTGCTCTGAGCTAACATCTTCACCATTTTTTTTTCCTTCTTCCCACAGCCCCCCGGTACATAGTTGTATATTTTGAGTTGTGGGTCCTTCTAGCTGTGGCATGTGGGACGCCACCTCAGCATGGCTTGATGAACAGTGCCATGTCCACGCCCAGGATCTGAATCAGCGAAACCCTGGGCCGCCGAAGCGGAGCATGGGAACTTAACCACTTGGCCACAGAGCCGGCCCCCAGCATCTACTTTTTACGGTTGAGGCAACTTTAGTGGGTTGAATAGCGATCCCCTAAAATTCATGTCCACCAGGAGTCTCACAATGTAACCTTATTTGGAAATAGAGTCTTTGCAGGTACAAAGTAAGGATCGAGATGAGAGCACACAGGATTAGTGTGGGCCCTAAATCCAATGACTGGTGACAATATAAGGAGAGGACACACAGAGATACAGAGGAGAGGCCATGTGAAGATGAAGGCAGAGATGGGAGCAATGCATCTACAGGCCAAGGGAGACCAAGGACGGCTGGCTACCACCAGAAACTAGGAGAGGGGCATGGAGGAGATTCTTCTCCAGAGCCTCCAGAAGGAACCAAACCAGCCCCACCAACACCTTGACTTCAGACTTCCGGCCTCCTGAACTGTGAGAGAATAAATTTATGTTGCTGTAAGCCACCCAGTTTGTATCATTTGTTATGGCAGCCATAGAAAACTGACATAGCAACTGAAGCCCTCGCCCAAGGACGCACAGGTGGGAAGGACAGAGCCCAGTAGTCTGGATCGAGTCTGTTCCTAATCACTCTGCTGTGCTGCCTCCACAGCCAGACAGGTCCATGGATGTCCTGAGAGGTTCCCTAGAGCCATCATACTTGGGTTTCACTGTGTCTTTAATGCATCTGATTATTGTATTCTTGGTGATAAGCCTTTCAATATCCCCATTTGCCACAATATTCCTGTGTTTGCTTCACTGGCTGCCAGATTACAACGCCTGTTAAAATAAATATGCTTCAATTACCTTAAAATCACTCAACATCGCCAGTGTTCCTACTGATATAAAACTACTGGAGTGATACAAATTTTAACAAGAGTTTGAATTTGGAAGTAATAAGATTTTGTGTTATCTGTAATGTGGAGTGATTTCAGTAGAAGACATTTAGAAATGTCTGGTTCCAACTGAGAACATGTAAGTTCAGAGACAGTCTTCAGGCTCAGCCCCCAAAGATATCGCATTTGAGGTGATCTAAAATTCTGTGCCTCTTTTGTTTTGATTAACCATTTTAGTGCAAAATTCACGTTTGTTTATAATGAAAAGTATTTTCAAGTAGCTATAAATGGACAAAGAGGGAAAACAAAGTATTTTCCCAAAAATCTGACTTTGCATTGCTTGAAATACAATAGGAACAATTATTTCTTTTGAGAATAATATCCAAATCTATAGATTGGGTATAAGCCTGACAGCATTTTCAGGTCTGAGGAGCTCCAGGCTGTTAAAATTACACCAGTGTGAAATTGAAAGCTGCATCCATGTGGGTTATGAGGCTTCTCCATTCATGGTCCATGGGAGTTACATTTTGCCAATATCTTTCTTGACCCCAGTTTCCTAAATTCTGCATGATATTAATTTGGACTTCAGGGGCTTAATAATGGCATTACTCTGGTACTCATCCATAAGCTCCTTCTGACAAATGTTTTCTGGGTTTCCCATTTAGGACAACTTTTCTTATCTAGTTCTTGTCTTTCACCTCTAAGTCCACAAATGTAATAATCACAATTCCTGAAATACTGTCTTATGCTTCTGCATTTTTTTCATAGTTTCAATTATTCAGAGTGTTTGCAACAGGTATACATTGGTTGCATTTTCTTAACCCAATTCTAAAGGAGGATGTTTCAGTGGGGACAAGGAGACAAGGGTGTAAAGTAAATGTGGGAAAAGCTCGTTAAAATATGTTAGACTTCACCATTGTGCAAGTTTCTCTTAAAGCCACAGTTCAGGCATTTGCACACTTTGGGGACATTTTTCTCTGATAAATAAGCTCTCTGACTGGGAAATCAGGTCCACCTCGCTGTGGCAGGTGCCATGGCTAATAGCCATGTAATTAGATGTGCTCTGCATGCATGGCATGCCCACACCTTCTCAAAGAAACTACTTCCTTACAGAGTCTGTGCAGGCATGTGGGTATGCCCTTCTCTCAGTACAGGTGATTGGACCAAGTGCTGTTCCTGACCTGAAAGGGAGCCATCCATAGTCTGCCCAGTAACTTTGGCCTGGTGAAAAAAAAGGGTGGGCTGGATCAGATTCTCCTATGGGGAATTTGGACTGGGATAAGAGACTGAGTAAGTTAGTAGCAGGACAGAAACCAGCAGACATCAAGGATTATAGACGCACTTCATTCATGGTGGAAGGGGAGTGAAACTGTTGACTGTTTGCATAGTCGTGGAGTGAAACTACTGCTGCTGAGATTAAGGAACTTGGTTTACTTCCTGTCCTTTCTGAGGCCAGGTCAGTGAGACATCTCTGTGTCCTTATAATGAATTTCCCTTTCCAACTGAGTGACTTTAATTTACAATCAATTGCCTGGATCAAAACACAGAGTGAAAACTGACCCATGAACAGAACTTTCTCCGAACCGGCCTGCTCAGCCCTCCATATACCCACTTCCTCTCCCACAAACACACCATCCCTCCTTCCTGTCCATGCCCCACTCATAGTGGGCAGAAAAGACACAGCCTGAAGAGGACGCAGGCACCAAAAGGGCTGAGAGAGACAGAGGATCACACAGAGCCAGAACATAGAGAGTGGGAGAGATTAAGATACACAGAGCAGAGAGAACCAGGCCCATAAATGTGCCCCAGGCTGTGGACAGCTCAGGGACACACACTGGTTAATTCCTGTGATGGCTAATTTTATGGGCCAACAGTTGTCCAGATTAAATATGATTTCCTGGTGTGATTGTGAGGGTGTTTCAGATGAGATTAGCATTTGAATCAGTGGACTCAGTAAGTGTTTTGCCCTCTGCAATATGCGTGGGCATCATCCAATTTCTTCAGGGCCTGAAAGAACCAAAAGGAGGAGGAAGGGGGAATTTGCCCCTTTTGCTTCCTCCCTACCTACCTGAGCTGGGACATCAGTCTTCTCCTGCTCTTAGACTGGGATTTACACCATTGGCTCCCCTGGACTCAGGGGAGGCGTTTGGACTGGGACTGGAACCATACTACCAGCTTTCCTGGGGCTCCAGCTTGCAGACAGAAGATCCTGGGACTTCTCAGCCTCCATAATTGCATGAGCCAATTCCTCACAATAAATCTCTTCCTATATGTCTTATTGGGTCTGTTTCTCTTGAGAACCCTGACTAATACAATCCCTTATCTCCTCATTGGAATTGCCCGCAAATGAGATGGGAGACATGGAAGACAAAACAAATGCTCTCTTAAGAATACAGAGATTTCAATACATTGTTAATAGTGTTATTTTTAATTAGCTCATGAGTCGTTTTTAAAGTATAGCTTTTGCATTTAACAAAATTCTATTATGGGAAAAATTCAGGCTTCTACACAATTCTCTGTATGGTCATAAAGATAAAAAAGTTTGGTCATTCATCTGATGTTTCTGTACAAGCCCTAAGTATACCAAACATATAGGAAACTGACTACAATTTTCATTTTTTTCTTGTTGATGTCTTGGGGATAAAGTGTCAAGATGATTGTGGAGTATGATTTGCCTTTACATGCTTTCCTAGTCATCTGCAGGATACTGAGAGAAGCACCATTTTCAGGCTGTGAACATAAAGCCCAATCCACATTCCAAACCATGGATGGCAGCTGGGTGCTAATAGGCTCTTCCTAGCAGTACCCCAGCTAATGGCCTCTTCCTGGCACTTGGTCAAGCATCAATAATGACCAGCAAGTTGCCTGCCCACACCAAAAGTGAGAGGGCCACTTTCTTATTTGAAGAGAACTATCCAGAGTTCCCCCTACTTTGGCCACAAGAGTCAGGGGACTCGGACGTATAGCATAATAGGAAATGACTTTTGAGAGGCAAGATGTGATCTGTGGTCAGGAAAGACAAGCTTGAGAAGAGATTCAATTTTGAAGCAAAAATGCTTTGTCAGGGAGACATAAAACTGGAAAGGACAAAACATCTTTCTGTTATGAGCCCATCCATCAGTTTGATACTGATGTCAATATCAAAGAAGTATTTGTGAAACTCTCAGTTACACTAAATGGATCTGAAACGATAACTGGCCCACAGGGTTGGAAATCCACACATGAATATATTACACTTAAATATCTCAAGCTCTCTGAGCTTGCTGCCTCTCATGTACACAGAGTAGTAGGGAATCTTTCAAATTAGATCAATTGGGGTGGAATTTATGGGATCCATAAGTACTTCTGCTCTGTAGGTGGGGTTCCTACAGTAGACTCTGTGTTCATTTTCCTCCTCACTCAATTTTTCACTTCGCGGATAGCACTGAAGTCTACAAAACAGACTCATGAGATCACATCCATCTGCCAAGATTAGTGATCACAGCCTTATAATTCCTTTGCCAAAAAATACGAACAGTGTGATTGATTGATCACCCCTCCTTTTTGTCTTGGTACCTCAATTTAAACTCTGCCTCGGCCAGACTTGGAAGGATAGGACACATTGAAGTAAACAAAGCAAAATCAAAGGGATTAAAAATGACAGGGTAAATTACATCTGTGGTTCCTTTACAGCTAAATGAAATGGGAGGGCGGATATTCTCTTATGATGCCAGAGATGACTATTTTTTTTCACCTCATACTAAAATGATGTATGAAATGAGTATTTTCATCATCCTGTCCCACTTCACCCATGATGTTCTCTGCTTTCCCAATTTACAGATGTCAAGCTAACCAGGTGTGACTAAAGAACGGTTTTGATTTAATACTTTGATTTATTCTTCGTCTTCTGATGGGAAAATCCTTGCCTATAATCATCAATATTTTAATTTGAGTTTATGTAACAGAAAACCAGATTTAGATGAATATAACTATCACTTTTGATTAGGTAAATCAATCAATCAACAATATAAATTTTAGGGCTGGAAGAGACCTCATTATCTTCAATTTCAAAGTCTTCATTTCAAAGAGGAAGAAACTGAGGCCTAAAGAGGTCAGGCAATATGTCATATGCCTCTTAAGTAAAATCCCCAGTGGTCAGACATGATCAGACTGGGCAGCTGCCGGTGAGAGGAGAGATGAACACAGAAGGGACTGTGAGGGCTCCTTGAGGCTCCACAGGGCTGGACAGCGTGTGCTGCTGCAGGGACGTCATCACCAGCCCAAGGAACAAGGAGATAAAGGCGAATGATGGTTTGAGCTTTTCATCAAAGTAATGTTTCTAATTTTAAAGGTTGTCTTCTATTCTGAGATTGTCATTCGTACTTGTTAGGATTAAAATGTCTTTCCCTAAATGTAATAATGGCTACCATAGATGGCGATTTTAAAAATATCTTTACCAGGAGAAATAGAAAAAGCAATTTCCCGCCTTAATTTTTTTCTAGTTTTGATTTTTTTTTTCTGATTGCTTTATTTACTGCTCTATCATATCTAAAATTCTGGGAAACCACTGCCTTAAGCCATAATGAGTCACTGGAGATTTTTAAACCAGAGTGTAACATGAACAGGGAAGTAATTTGGGAAAATTAATTGTTCTTCAGTGGATAGTATCAACTTTAGTGGGAAGAAAATGGAGTCAGGAAGCCTGCTTAGAAAATAATTGCAACACCATCAACACAGAGTGAGAGGAGTGAGCTAGCAGAGGGGCAGCAAAGGCTGAAACAAAGAGAACAGGCAAAGGAGAGGCAAGAGGCAAAGAGGACTATGTGATTTCAAGCCCAGGTACCCAAAAGGATGATTTACATATGGACCAGGAAAACCTGGAGAACTTGGGGGGGCGGGGAAAGAATCTGATTAATTTGGCAACAGCTATATTTGGTTTAAGGATATGGTAGATGCATAACAGAGAATCTCCAATTGGAATTTGGCAATGCAGGACTATGATTCTGGAGGGAGGCCAAGGGAATCCTACGGGAAACCCACAAAAATGTGGTAGTCACAAGAATAGAGAGAATAGAGACACACAGAGGACCAAAGGCTGGAGAAGGTAATACACCTTTTACAGAAAGGAAGGATACACAGATGGTGACAGAGACAGAGAAGATTAGGCCAAGGAAGAGGAGAAACCTAGGAAGAAAGGAGAGTTTTAATGTGAAAGAAACAGTGTTCAATTCCTTCCTTCCCTGCTTCCTTTATTCCTTCCTTCCTCTTCTCTTCCTTCTTTTCATCCATCCACCCTCCATCCATTTATTTATTCAGTACTTACCACATTTTGGACACTGAACTTGGCTCTGGATAAGTCAAGGGCTGCAGTCTACGTATCGAGAAGGCTGAAACAACTAAAGGAAACTATCAGGTTCTAAGGAAGCGTGGGGTACGAGGCAGAGGATATGCCTTACCTCCATCAACTCAGTATCTTCTATCTCCCTCTTTTCTTTACTCTGCTCTTTTGCTCACAACCTCTGGTCCCGCCCAGAAGCACTGGTAAGATTGCTGAGATGAAATCAACAAAATGTGGACAGCGAATGCTGTCAACCCTTTCGGAGTGTAGGGTGGGTTTCCTTCGCCACCTACATTACAGGCAGAATAAATTTAAACAGGGACCATTAGGATCCTTATCCAGGGCAGACAGGCCCAGTTCGGGAACCTGGCCATGCATGTCTGCTAGCGTGTTTCCAGCTGCGGACAGCAGCTGATGTTCTGCTCCTTTGCAAATTCTTTTCTCAGCTTTTTAGAAAGAAAAATGCTTTAATGGCAAAATATAGAAATTTCTGACAGAAGTAAAGCAATTCCTCTTTAACCAAACATCAGTTGAATGGAAGGGAGCCCCAAGATCAGAGTTGTTTAGAGACAAGCTTTTCTTTTTAATAAATTCCTGAACCCAGAATCACAGTTTAGAGACAGAAATAGAAATGTGTGTGTGTCTATATACATATAGACACGCACACATATACATATACTATATATGTATATTCATATACACACATACATGCATACATACACTTCAACAAATATTTAATGAAACACACAAAAGGAAAACAAATAATTACAACTATGGTAAGCTATGAAGAATATAGATATGGTGCTACCATACAAGGAATAACAGGAGGGGGCCTACATTAATTTAGATTCAATCTCCTCATTTCGGAGACTAGGGTGAAAGCTTTATTAAATTGTTTAAGTTGTTAAATGTTTTAAGCGAGTTCTTCAATTAAATTTTAAACAATAACTTTACTTTGATTTTTTTTCATTTGCGTAGATTTTAACTATTGGATTTAATTATTCCATTTATATTTCATGCATGTGCCCCGGGCTTCTGAGAAATGGGAACACTGATAATAAGTCAAATAAATAATGCATAATAAATAAAAGACATCTCAAATGACTTTATGTTAAAATCTGACTTTTCTTAAAGTTACTATTTCCTGTAGGTTCATCCTCTTTAGATGAAGAGTAGTTATTTGTGGTTCTTTTTGATATCTAATATTTAGAGCAAATTGTGCTTAATGACTATGTTGTAAACTTGATATATTCAAAGATATGTACGTCTTCTGTCTCCTATCTTTGATTATCTCGCTTCTCACATGGCTGGCATTCTGAAAACAGTCACGGCACTATGTGGCGTACCCAGAACCAGCAAAAGTCCTGAATGTAAAGACGGCTCTGAGCTGCACCTTCCTGTGCATGCCATCCCCCATGGAGGAGGCCATGGGCTGCGCTAAATCACATCCATGAGCCCTGTGCTGGGGCTGTTCTTCCACAGTCACCCTGGCCTTCCATCCTCTATTCCTCCTGTCTGTCTCCTCAGGGATCTCAAGCTGTTTGTGCAGAAGTGCCAGCAAAATGTCCTGCTGTAACTGTGAGTCAGGCAGCTCGGCCAGGAGGCTTTCAAGGCTTATTGGTTCAGGCAACTAATTTTCTTCCCACATTTTAAGGAAGAGGCATGATTATCCTTGATCAAAAGTGGAGACAGCGTGGGTTTGGACTCTGAAAGACCTGGTGGGGCACTGACTCTGGGACCTCAGACTGGATAAAGAGCCTCGTTTTCTTCATCTGAGAAAGGAATGACAACTCTTACATGCAGTGTCACTGTGAGGTAAAGTCAGCAGATGGAGGCAACACCCTCAGTGCTGGGCCAGCCATGGCCCCTCAACAGTTATTTACTGAATGAAATCATGGTCTGGACATTGCATATGCTGAATAAGTGAAAATTCTCAAGGCTTTGTGCATAGTGTAGTGGGGCCATTACAGCATTAACATATAATAATAATATGTCAGTAACCATTTGAGGCCTATCCAATGGCAGAGTCGTTCAAGGTCTAGGGAAGGATACAGATAAGAAAACAGACAGTCATAATGCATGTGATAAATGTCATGAGAAAGTTGCTCACAGGGCACCCTGGCAGAAGGTTGAGGGCTCCTGCTACAGGCTGGGAGGCCAGATGGTGGTGGGGTGTTCCACAAGGGCTTGCTGAATTAGCTGATCCCCAAGTATGCAAAGAGAAGTAAGAGTGGGCCAGGTATATGGGTTGCATTTTATGGAGCAGTCAGATAGGCTGGGCAAGGTAATAAAGATCTTCACATGTCTTGTTCAGGTTCTTGACTTTCATCTTGAAGGTGATGGGTAGCCAGTAAAGGATTCTGAGTTATAGGATGACATGATCAAATTTGCATTTTTGAAGATCAGTCTGTCAACAGTAGGATTCTTCTAGCAAGATGCATTGAAAGGAAGGTGAGAGGGTAAGATCTGTTAGAAGGTGATTTGAACAGTGTAGTCAAGAATGATGAGGGCCTGAACAAACGTAATGACAGTGGGGATGGACAGGAGGGTAGTGCTGCGAGCTAATTAGGAAGTAGGACAGGTCACACTGGATGACTTACTGGACATCAGGAATTCTAAGGAAGAGGAAGGAATCTTTTAAAAATGAGTTGGGAAGACTTTTTTTCTTCCAAGGATGCATCCCTCCTCCCCTACCTCCACACTGCTGTTATTCTTCCTGACATTTGGAGTCAAAAAACATCATTCTGTGAGTAGACAATCATTTCCTAGGTCACAGGCTCTATGAAAGCCCTCCTTTATCATTCTTTTAATTTCACACCTAACAAAATTTCTCCTTCAGTCTAATTTATATTCTCAATCACCCTATTGGGTATGCATTTTCTCTCTTCCATGAATTAATGCAAAATTCCTATAGATCTGAGAAAAAATTTATACTCTTGCCTTAATTTTGAAATTCCTTAAACCACATTTCCTGCTTTTCCTGTCTCCTATCATGAATCCTTAAATAAATTATATTTTGCTAATCTTTGTACATAAAGATGATATTGACCTACCCTCAACAGGTTATGTTGAGGTTCTTGGTTGTATTTTAAAGGACTTTAAAAAATACTGCTTCATTTGTTATTTTGGCCCAGGCATCCATGTGGATCACGGTCACTGGTGGACACAGAGTGTGTAGCCATAGTAGAGGGCAGAGTTATATGGTTCATACAGAAACAAGGTCCTAAGACTTTGGTCATCTCCATTCTTGCCAACTCTGATCACTAAATGTCTCCTGTATTGCTTCACCTCTTACAAAACAAAGTAAACTTCCTTACTTTAAAAAGGCAAATAAATTAAAACCCTTGAGACATTATAACAATACATTCAATGTGGAGTGTCTAGTTTCACTTGCTGGTTGGGGCCTGTTTCTAACATTCTCTAGAAAACGATGATTATCAGCACCATACAGTGCAAAGTCATTTATTCAAAATAACTTGTCACTGTGCAGGAGCAGGTTTGATGTACATATGTCATTTGCTAAGAGTGCAACAGTTTCATGCACAGTTCAGCCTTTGGCTCCAGAAGAATACGACTAAAATGAAAACATAAGTCTAGGAGCTAGCATTGTGGGTCACTGCTAAACCTACCATCTGTCTCCATAGGAAGAGCATGGTCCATAGACCTTTCCAGGTGCAGATTATCATTAGCATGACCATTTGTTGCAAAGCACCATGATAGGGTCAATGAGAGCAATGATCCTTTAAACAGCCTATTTAGGTGGTAGGAAATGCAAAAAGGCTAACAGGCAAAGAACATCATAAAGTTCATTATATAATCTATGCCACCTATAGTGCAATGTCTAAATATTGTAATTGTGCTATACAATACATATGCTTGTATGTAAATAATTAACTTGCAGAATTAGTCATTATCTTCTAAAAAATGTAAATTGTGAATTGAAACATTATACCTTACCAAAAGCAAAAATAGCCAAATGAGGAAGTAGAAGAGTCATTCAAGCTTGTGAAATCTGGAATATGCATAGTCACACAGCATGACTTTACGTTGCATGAATCCTAAATGAGACAGATGCACTCACTTGAATAGATTAAGGGAAGCACAGAGAAAGCTCCACAATGAGGGTGGAGGGTATAGCAAGTTTTACAGCATGTTTTATTCTAAATATTTATAATTTACTGTTTTAGAATTATTTTATTTAATTCACTAGTGTGCTACCTTATACCAAAATCAGGATGTGTATTGCTCCTAATATCACAAATGACAGTTCATCAGAAAACACCTAATTCTTATTATTTTAAAAAGTTAGTTTATAGCCCCTCAGTACTTCTGAAATCATATACTACAGTAAATGCCATTATTTGAAACCAATGCTTCTGTAGAATGAGAAATGCCATAAAGCAACATTTAGATAATCTAATCTAGTGTTTTCCAAAATGTTTACCACAGGATAATAAACCTTTATGATTCTCTGTAGGGGAAAAAAAGTGTGTTTAAATAAGTTTAGGAAGTGCAACATATACTACAGCCCACCTCGGTGACTCTCAAATGCACTTGAGAAATGAAACTTGCATGTTGGTTTAACCCAGTATTCTCCTAATCCATTCTCTTCCTGCAATACTGAACATTGCATTTTCATGAAACTAGAGTTCCTTGTAGCATATTTTGGGAAGTGCTATTTTAAAAGCATTTTATAGCCTAGATCAATTGTGGAGAGTCAAGAATAATTAAAAGTAAGTGACACAAGAGAGAGTGAACAAAGTCATATGACACAATGACTGAGTCTGTTCCATAGACTACACAAGAGGCAAATATCTTTCCTTTTAATTTTCTAACCCAATTTATTAACTGTGAATTCTAGAATTGACACTATGAAAATTTTATATATATTCATATAGAAATGTAAACTTAGTTTTAATACACAAATATGAAGATCCATATTCTTTACTTGAGGATTATCCATATTTATTCTAAGGTTTGCTAAATTGTACTCAGTTAATTGGAGCTAATTTTAGAAGGTATGAAATTGAACACTTCCGGGCGTATGAGGACTATTGCACAATGAAAAGAAATAGGATACTCAGTACTTAAGAGAACAAAAGAATAAACTTAGAGAAGGGAGGTAAAAACAAAAAGGAAAAGACAGGAAGAAAAAGAAAGTTCAGAAGTGAAGAGCAGATAAATGAATTTATACAAATTTATTGAAACAATGTTCTTTCTGTTTCATTCAACATAATGTAAATAAGCTTAAATTATTTTTTTCTGCAACTTTAGTCATTTCTTTTAGAATTACCTCTTTCCTTTGATTTCTTTCCTTTTTTTCTGCCAGCAGACATGTACATCTTGCACAAGAGCAAAGAGAATTTTGGCAGAAGATCAAGCAGCTTAACTTCACCACGTCCCACAACCAACCATCTCTCCTCATGTTGCAAAATCTGTTACTCTCCAATGAAACGTAGCAATACACATCCAGGTGCCCAGGACAGAAATCTAGCCTTCACCCTGAAGTCTTTCTTTCCTTTATCCCCATATTAAATCAACTAACAACTCAAGCAACTGTTCAAGGAGGTTTGGAGTGGAGATAAATAACTATATTTTTCATTCTAACTACACCAAAGAATTTAGAGGAATTTCAACTACTTTTTAGAAATTCATTGGAAGAATTTTAGCTACTTTCTAAAATGCAGAATACAAGAAATGCCATCATTTACTTTATAAGTTTTGATACAATCTTATATTACATCACTTTCTAAATGTGTCAAATGTCTTGACTTCCATTTGGACTGTAAACGGCTGGAGGGGAGTACTATGCATCAGTTTTATCTTAGAAATTTCCACAGTGTCTCGTTTATTACTGAACACAAAATGGCAATTCCAAATCACGTATGACTAATAGGTCTCCCGTGGAGGACTTCTGTAGTACTCTGATTTTGTGTTAGTATTACTATTAATCCATTTATAATTATTTATAATCCAAAATTTATAATCCATTTATAAAATGGATTATCAATCCACTTATAATTTTGGATTAGTAATAATACTAATACAAAATCAGAGTACAACAGAAGTCCTCCATGGGACACCTATTAGTCATACGTGATTTGGAGAAGTGAAGGGTTTGTAAGATCTAGAAATACTCCCTCAGTTACTTAGCCAACATCACACCCTGGCTGTCATTGTTAATTCTTGCAAAAATGGTAGTCATGAAACATGTGCATAGTGGACACCCATTGGTTTTGTTTATTCAATCTTATCTGTGGTAAAAGCATCACAGTTTTTCTTTGAGTAACTAAATATGCCTCCCCAATGCATGTAGTCTCGCTCTCAGTAAGGTGTTCTGTGTTCTCTGGTCAAGAGTGGTTCATGAGATACAAATTCAGCCAATCAGATGCTCTTTTCTTTGAATTTGAACATTGAGTGGAGATGAATTAACCTCATCACGTTGCCCTAAAGAGACTGAGCCCTATATCCACTACCTTGATCCCTGAAGCTGCCTGGCTCCTCCCTTTCCATGGTATAAATGACGTTATATTCCTCACACAAGAAAAGTCCCCTCCTTTAAAAAAAAATTAGCCAGACTCGGGTAAATGAAATAGACAGAAAGTCATAATGCCCTCAAGAACCAGACTTCCTTATATATACACAGCAGTGAAGGTTTCAGTCATTAATTCAATAATTCAACCAAGGCATGCCAAGGACTTTGTTCTGGGAATAGAATGGGACAAGACAAAGTTCAGCTTGTGGATCTTTCACTTAAGGAGACAGAAATAAGGACATAAATAAGTGAATAAAATACATAAAGATTGTTATTAATGTTATGAGGGGAATTAACAAAGCTCTATGACAGGTAATATTAATGATCTACTTTAGATTCAGTGGTCAGAGAAGGCTTTGTGAGGCGGACAAAAGTGCCCTCACTAAAGAGACTAAGTCATGTCATGGCAGAATGTCAATAGCTTTATATGAATAAGGTCTTAACATAGTATTTTTCAAACTGTGGGCTGCCACTTTTTCATGGGTTAAAAAATCAATTCAATGGGTTGTGGCCATTATTTTTAAAAGGTGGAATAGAGTAGAGTACAAAATATTAGAAGGCATTGCACATAGTGAAGATGAGCGTTTAATGAAATTTTTTTTCTATAGGTCATGATTCACAAGAGTTTGAAAAATGTCATCTATAAACAACTTCTGAGAAGACTATGATTACACATGTTACAACTAGCAGTACTAGGACAAAATTCTTCAGCAAGGATGGGTAGGTGGAGCAGAGGATGCCCCAGCATCTCAGCCTTCCTAAGGTGGGCAACGAACTCTCCCTGGGATAGGGAAAAGGCACAGAGGTCCACGGACTCAGTCTTATGGCACAGGTTAACTATTGGTGAGAAAACTGTATTCATCCCACATTCACAAATGTAGAGTGGAGAATCTACTCAGTGTCTGCTCCTCTGTGTCTGGCAAGACAGGGGTAGATTTGACATACTCTGTTCTCATGGAGCTGAAGGCTGAAGTTGGTGACTGCAGTGGGCCAGTTTACTACCATTGATGTTACTCCAAATCCCGGCAGACAAAGGACAACCTGTGTCCATCAGATCCTCTGGAGAAGGGGCTGTAAGATAGTGAATAAGCCTGATAGAGGAACTGCGACACTAGAGTATTCTAGGAGTACATGCTTCTCCCTACTCCTCACCTCATTCCATGTGGGGAGGCTCCTAAGGAGAGTTATGGCTGGTGGGAGAGGAAACTTCCTGAGCTTAAAGAATGCGAATGGCAAAGGAAAGAGGGTCATCAAGAAGATAAAAAGCAATTTCTCTACGGAAATACAAATATAAACCTAAATATATAAGGAACTGCCCACCTTGGCTTTGCTGACCATGAGGGCAGCAAACCAGGACCTTTGGGGTGTGGGGCAGAGAAACTACTACACACTGTTTGCCAGGAGACTGGGTGGGGATGCTAAGCAGAGCAAATGAACCCTGCTGGGACCTTTGCAGGATAAAAGGAGATAGCCTCATTGGCTTTCTCAGAGCCAGAGACTGTCATTATTGTCATTTTATCCCTTTTTATTTTACCATACCTACATGCAAATTAGATTGACAAAATTCACGTGTGACCCAGGTTCATAAAACACACTGTCTGCTTATCTGTTATAATTTTTGAGATATTTTATCTATGGGTTGACAGGCAAGGAAAATAAGAAAACATCTGGAAGACTCCAACCAACAGGGCTGGGCTCCAAACTGGTTGGCTAGCCTTGCAAATCCTAGTGTTCAAAGGCCAACTCAAATCTAATCTTGGCTGGCAAGGACACCCAAAACATCTGCGCCAATGACGCGATGGAACAATAGGTACATCTTGACAAAGGTGATAACTGAAGATGGGTTGTAGGTAAGGAGTGGTCTGTCCGCATTGGACCTTAGTAGTAGTAGTGTCTACC
The DNA here is from genome assembly GCF_037783145.1 of Equus przewalskii. Classification (NCBI taxonomy): domain Eukaryota; kingdom Metazoa; phylum Chordata; class Mammalia; order Perissodactyla; family Equidae; genus Equus; species Equus przewalskii. The sequence continues at coordinate 28,278,375 of NC_091838.1, forward strand.
ATTAATGTAGAGTGTATGATATACGAGGCATTCTATTAAGTCCTTTACATTGAACCCTCACAATAGTCCCATAAATTAATATCCTTATTTTAAAGATTAAAATTGAGACTAAGTAACGAGCTCAATATCAGCTAGCTAGTAAATTGTAAAGCTAGAACCAGATACTGGGAGTAGAGGATAGAGGTCTCAGTCTCTGGGGAAAAAAGAGATGGCAAGACCTAGAAGGCAGCCAGAGCCCCAACCATACTGGCTGGGGTTTAGGAGTGAAAATTGTGTTTAGTGGAAGACTCTGGTGTGGGGCCACATGGGCCCTTGGAGCCGCTCCCAGTCATACCAGGACCCTGCCCAATTCCCCGAGAGCCAGGCTTGATGGGAATTGGTTCAGGAGCTGCAGGTTTCAGTACATGAAACTAGCTGGTGCTGGAGCAACAGACACTGCTATATCCTTTAAGCTTTTTAAAAAATTTGTTTACTATTCCAAGAAAAGAAAATATTTATGATCACTTTCACTGGCATTGCAGTACTTGTATAGGATGTGTAGTGTCCAAGAAGACTTACGTGCTTCTTTTCCCTTGTGGTATATAACTGAACATTTTCAGAGTATTTGCCTTTGCTACACTTAATCACTAGTTTATTCTATTAAATTGATTACATAAGCCAAGATTTAAAACCTGTAGTTTTCAATGATATCGCAAAGTTTTGATCTAGCAAATTAAGAACCGAGTCATCTGGAGGAAAAGATAGACGTCAAATTAGAAGAATATACTCCAAAAATTTTCTAGGACTTCTTATTTAAGCAATGGATTTGCTGTGGGCACATACCCCAGCATTTCATGAGCAAACATGCTCCCACTTGTTTTTTGAGAATTCTTCATTTTAGCAATACCTATTTGTTGCTTGATGTTAACTTTAAGATTCTAGTCTATAATTATCAGGAAGCTTACAGGACCTACTTTAAACAGTGGCTATAAGATTGCAATGAGGTAAAAAATCAATTGATTAGGCTCTTCTATCATTACACATGTACTAAATGCCAGTCATGTGCTAGCAATGGGGCAATGTGAGGAGAATATAAAGAAGAAAACATGGTCCCAGCCTTTGAGAGCTCACGGTCTTGTCGGGATCTAAGGTAACACATGTAAAAAAACAATGCATAGGAGAAGCAACAAAGGAACTTCTAATTCTTCTCTTTCCTTAAAACTTCCATAGAACAGAATGTATATAGAAAGTTTAACTTTATTTCTATGCCCTTGCCACCAAACCAAAGGAACTAGTGAAGGTCATAAGAAAGCAAAAGTTTGTGGAATATCTTACATACCTATAAGCCTCAGGTTTGGCTTCTTAAAAAAGTATTTATTCCAGTGGGAATTAATACTCTGTTGGTTGGCTCTGAGAAGGGGATGGGGGAGGCTGTTTTTGCAAGGCCTGGGGTCTGAGTATTTTCCTGATTTATCAGAAATTGACTGAGGAGAGAGTATCATTCATTATGCAGAGACATACGCATCCTTTTCAGAGCCCAGCCAAAATAACTGTGATATTTTAGTTTTCAGAGCCCCTTGGTAAGCAGATCAATACTGAGAAAGCTTGAACACACTGAAAACCACAAAGGCCCACTTCCACCACTCCACCTCAGCCTGTGTGTTCACCGCAGAGCACGGTAACACAGAAGCTGGGTAATCCGAGCCATCGAGGGGCCTATGCCAAGAATAAATTGCTACTCTCAGCATGAACTGCAAACATCCAGAGTGAAGTGGGAAGAGTGGATTCTGAATGGGAAAGGAACAAAGATCCATGGCAGGACCATGAATGAACCAGCTATCATTGACTATTTAAGGGCCCAGCAAACAATAATGCTTTTAACAGGTACCTTAGACATTACTGCCATTTCCTATAATTACTTAGAGATGGTGGGAACTGAGCACCTGATCGCCTGGGGAATGGCTTACAGAAGTCCATCCTCTGACAAGGACACAGGACTCTCCTTCTTCGCTGGGTTCATGCCAGAATAAAGGTGTCTGTCTAAAGAGAAAAAAAGATTGCTCCTAGGAATTTAGCGTTCTTAAGACTATTAAATCTTTCTGCAGCGAAGGTGTTTGGAAGGCCTGCTCTTGTGTGTGTCTCAGATGTGAGAACAATTCCTGCAGAACACTAACAGCACCTCAATAAACCAAGTCATGATTCAGGGCAGACAAGAGGAATGCTCCTTTTTGCAGAAACGTAACAAAATCTCAAAAATTGTGGAACCGTTATCTGTTGTTTGTTCAAATTTATACCTACTTCAAAGAAACTGATAACTTGCTATAAAGATGCCTCGTGACTAAAATATTTATATGAAGGTTTACATCATGAAGAAAAAAAGATCTATGGACCCTCAAATATTGGAACTATTTTAAAATCAGGTTTCAAAAGATATGTAAAATCTCCTTATTCTTATAACCTAAAAGGGATTGGTTACAATGATTTTGATACCAGTTTTTACCCTTTAAATTTAATTCTGGTGGTGTTTTTTATTTTTATCTCTCAAAATCCATGTGGGACAAATACCTATGAGACAGTATCTCAGTCCTTCTGATATGTGGACAACTCCCACTTAAATTTTACGTCATCTTACCTCATCCTAAGTTTCATAAAGAGTTTAGTTTCTTGATAAAAGCAAATGGAAAGGCCTCCTCTTCCTAGGGAGAATGTCTCTTGGTTTTAAAGGATAATAATCACCTATCATATGACATAATTGAATCACTTGTTACAAAAATGGGCTTTTATAACACAGATGTGAATTCAAAACTTAGCTTTACCATTTTAGAACTGTGCGACATTGTGCAGACAATTGCACTTCCTTGGTTTCAGTTTTCTTATCTGTATACTAAGTAATGGAATATGCAGCTTTCTGGGTCTTGTGAGGAGTAAAAACGAACATTTATAGAGTGCTGACCCACAGTTTCCTTTCTCCATATCCTATAACATTTTAAGAGAGAAAGCTTTAAAAACATCTTGGGAAAAATGAAGGGAGAAAGCCATGGGGAAGAGTTAGAAAAGACTATCTATTATGATTTTCCTTTGTTTTTGCCACTCCAGTACTGAATAGCACAGTCTTCTTGTGTGTTCATCTCTGCTCCCATTACTTCCCTCCACCAGAGGTAACTACTTTCCTAGGGTTTGTGTTTATGATTTCATTGTCTTTGCAAAACTGTCTTCTAAAACTATATTACCTATATTTATATCTCTACGTATGCATGCATGTATCTATCTATCTATCCAATCTATCTATAATACTACCTGGTTTTTCCCTGTGAACTTTTGAGCTCTATAGAAAAATGATATCATCCTTATATAGACTTGTGCAACTGGATTTATCTACAACTTGTTTATAGTTGTAGATGATTCATTTTTATTTTTGAGTAATATTCCATCATTTGACTATACCACAGAAGTGCAAGAGTATTTCCTAGACTTAGGAAAGGAATGGCTAGGTCAGAGAGTATTTACATGTTCCATTTTAGGAAACCAGGTAAGATTATTTTCTAATATTGTAGTACCCGTTTACACGCCCACTGACACATGAAGCAGATCTTATGGCTGCACGTTTCCTCCAGTGCTTCGTGTTACCAGATTTCTAACTTTTGCCAATCGAGATGATATAAAATGGTATCACTTTGTAGTTTTCATTTGGATTTCTCAGATTACTAATGTAGTTTAGGATATTTTCATATGTTTATTAGCCATTACTTTACCTTTTCTGGGAAAGGACTATCCATGTCTTTTGTGCATAGCTCTTTTAACCATTTTTGGCCAGTTATTTATTTGTAATTCTAATGCTTTCTTATTTATACATATGGGAAATATTCCAGATCAAAGCTTGCTCTTCTGTTATCTTTATGGTAATTTTATTAACAGAAATTTCTAATTTTAATGTTGTTGAACTCATCAACGTTTTAAGGCTAACAACTTTTATTGCCTTGTTTAAAATTCATCGATCTTTTATTGCTAATACTTTCCATTGTCTTGTTTGACAAACATCTTTCCCTACCATGAGTTCATAAAGATGTTCCTCTATGTAGACTTCTAAAAGCTTTGCTTTTAATATTTAAGCCTTTAATTCATGTGGAATTTACTTCTTGTGTGTGGTATGATGTAGGGTCCAATTTCAACTTTCCCATAGGAATAAACAATTAACTCAGCATGATTTCTTGAATAGCTAGTTCTCTCCAGTTATTTACAATGCCACCTGTATCATAATCAAGCAACCACAAATATGTCGGCCTGGTTCTGGGCTCTCAGTTCTGTTCTACAGTCTTTGTCTGTTCCTGCACCAATACTATACACTTCTGGATTACTACAGCTTTATTGTGAGTTTTCATATCAAGCAGAGCATGTGTCACCTTAATTACCTCTTCAGGAGAGCTTTGCCTATGCTTGCCCCTATGTCCTTCTATATGCATGTTAGAATCACTTTGTCAAGTCCCTGTGAAATACTTTATGGATTTTGACTGGATTTTCCTTGGTCAATCTGTAGAGATCAATATGTGGAGAAATGATAATGTATGATTTTTAATCACCGTATCCACGAACATGGTATATATCTTCACTTAATTAGTTCCACCTTTAAAAACTTCCAACAACTTATAAGATTTTTCCATGAAGGTCTTGTTTATTTTTATATATATTTTTCTTTAGTAGTTCATGTCTTTACATTCTACTGTAAATTGAATTTTGGGGGGAGGAGGAGGATAATTTCCAATGTAGACAATCACACCATTTACAGGGAAACAGTTTGGTTTCTTCTTTTTCAATCCTCATAATTATTCTTCTAGTTTTGTTGCATTAATCAATGCCTCAAAAGCAATTCTGAAGGAAATGAGCCTTAGAGGACATTTTTGTCTTGCTCCTGATTTTAAAGAACATACTTCTAATGTCTCACAATGAAGAATATGTTTGTTAGAGGTTTTTGGTAGATAGTCTTTATCAGTTTAAGGAAGTATTATCTTGTCCTAGTTTCCAAGAGTTTGCTTTTTAAAATTATGATTAAAATTATGATTAGGAGTTGAATTTTACCAATTTTTCCTGCATCTAGTAAGATAATTATGTAGTTTTTAACTTCTTGGTTTGTTATTATGGTCAACTACATTTGAAGATTCCTTTAACAGCAAATTATTCCTGCATTCTTAAGATTAATGAAATTTAATCATGGTTGGATTCAGTTTGCTAGGGTTTTATATAGAAATTTTACATCCATAAATCCATAAATGAGATTTTTCAGTAGTTCTTTTTCATACTGATCTTTTCTAGTTTTAATACCATATAATAAATTATGGGGTGCTCTCACTTTTCTATTATTTGGAAAAAATTAAGATTGAAATAATTGTTACCTGTTTAATCCAGAAAAAGCCTTATTATGCTACATGCACCTGAGGAATTTCGTTGGACCAGATTAAATTGTATGGCCTGTGAGTGTTTGGGCAAGTTAGGGCCTCAATGGTAAGCCCTAAGGGGCTTCCCCTAATGTAGTGGGAGCTGTACGAGGAGTTCTGATCCATCCCATGTTGATGGGATACACTTCACCAGTCGAATGAACAGTAAGAGAAAAACAAATACACTTGGCCCAGGCTTTAGCAATTGTTTTTATTGTATACTCGAAACCTGAATCAGTTTAAGAGGCACATGATAAATATGTTAGAATTCACAATATAGGAAATATTAACTGGCAGTAGAATCACAATTTATTACCCTATTTTGCTAAAGAAACATAGCCTGGAGGAATAATTTCTGGTACATTTTCTTCTTTTGGGTACAGCTCTAAAATATGTGCATTTTGTAAATCAGAATTCTCTCTGACATCAGATAGATAACCTGTTCAATAAATGATGTTTTGTTTTGTTTTGCCACTAGTCCCAGATGCAAGCATGAACCTCCTTTAAACTGAAATGGAAAGGAAGTTTTTCTTCCCCTTACTCCCCTACCCAGTTACCTACAGAGAAGTAGGGAACTTCCAGGCCAGTGCTGCACTGCCCACTCCACTCCCCAGATCTGAGAATTATACTACAGATCACCATGGTCATTACTGGAATGCAAAACCTCAAGTTCCATGAGATTGAGAGACTTGCCTAATGATATTACATTGTTTTAAAATAAAAAATATCACAATCACCATCACCAAATATATTTTGATGATGTCTAATGTGCTCGTGTGAGTATGATCAATGAAAGCTGGGCATTCAGAAAAAAGTAATTTTTTCATTCATTTATTTATTCTTCATCAACTTACACCGAATACTTACTAGGGTCAAGGTATTGAGCTAAGTATTATGTAGGAAACATAAGTAAAATATTCCATTAAGAAAGCACTTACTAAGTACCTTTAAGTACAAGGCAGTATGTTAAGCATTGTGAAAATTATGAACTTAAGTCATCATCATTACCTTTGATGACCCCAACATGTTTACAATCTGGCATTTTAATTCACAATATGCATGCCAGAATTTTAAAAACATTTGCTAAGTTATATTTTAGTTACTTAATTTTCTATTTTATTTTGTCTGAGCTTATTCTGTATTAATAATTAGATTTTATTGACTTAATTCTGTTTACTGACTCAGCAAATAAGTAGTAACCTGTACAAAGAAGATCCTATAGCCAGGGAAAATATTTGACATTGTGTGTAACACGGGAAGTCTTCTCATGGCCTGATTTCACTATTGACTCAAAGGTACGAGTTGGAGAGGTGGGAAAACTTCAATCAGTTTGGACCTCTATCGGGAAGTGACTCCACCAAAATGTGTTTAAAATGTCCCCTCATTGCCACATCATGTAGAACCCCCAGTGTCACAAAAGACAGAGAGTACATCAAAGGATTCATAAGACCAACAGACACTTAAAGAAGTCTAGATTAGTGAGAACTGCAAGGACACGCAACCAGGCAGCAGGCATTCCAGGATGATACGCAGGGCAGGCAGCCAGCAGTAAGCAGAGGAATACGAAAAGAGCAAACTGAACAGGAATCAATTGATGGTGACTATGTAAAAGATGCAAAGATAAAGAACTATCTCCTAATAGTAACAAAGACTCTGGTATAAGAAAATGATAAGTCTCAACTCAGACTTTGGGGCCAAGAATTGGGTAAGACACCCAGAAAAGAATCAGCAAAACTTGAAAAGCTTTTCATCAATTTCTACTGAGAAAGAACTGGAAATTTCCTATCCAAACTCTATTGGATAGTCTTTATTATTCTGTCTGTATGTTTATACTTACTTCATGTATAATAAATACTAAATTATTCTTATCCTACAGTGTGCAATCATTTTCAGCAAATTATATTTTGATGTTTCAATCTTCTTTAATAAATGACCTGCTCCAGCTATTGTTGTAGCTGATATAAGAACTGGGTGAGCACCACCAAAGAATTTAATCAAAAGTCTATGGCTCAGAAGGGAGAAAAGCCAGGAAGGCAACACCCTTTACAGAATTTACTTTACAGAATTTACTTTAATGAGATTTACTTCTGTCTGAATTACCTGAAGAATGTCTATATTAGCCTCAGATTTTTAAGGCCAATGAGAAATACTTGCGGAGAACTATCTTTCCTTATCTATAAGTGAAACCAATAGGTCAATATTTAATCAAGCACGACATATTTTAAACACAATTATCAATGGTGTTATTTGACCTCAGTAGTAGAGGAAGCACAAACTCTTTTTCCCCCAGTTTTATTGAGATATAATTGACACATAAGCACAAATTCTTTTAAAGAGAAAACTGATGTCCAAATTCTTTCACATGGATTTAGCCAATAAAACTGCCTTATTGGTAATTATTAAAAGAGAAGAGACAGAGTTATTTTCAAAATGAGAGGCAGCTCAAGTTGGAAGAGTTAGCACTCCCTTCCTGCCCTGGATACTCCCGGCAGGCGCCTGCCAAGAGGTCTGTACACCAAATCTTCATCTGTGCAATCAAATCGTGATCTGTGCAACATTCATTTTGACAAAGTACTTGCTGTAATGAATCTAATTAACTCATCTCCAAGCCCAAATCAAATTTTGGGGGACAATCAAATTTTCCTCCTCTTTGAAATAGATACATAAATAACAAAATGGCAACACTTAAAGCCTCAGAATAAATAAATGTAGACATACTATGAATGATCTTTGGATGTTTTAGGACCTTGTAATAAAGTTGTCTCTGAGCTATTAATAATTTAAGAACCCAATTTGAATCCCTCAAAAATTTCCAGTTTTTCTTCTTCTCATAATTTCTTACAAACCTGCCATTTTGTTCATGAGAGAGGAAAAATATGCACAAGCTCTGATGATTATCATAGAGAATACTTAAAATTCACCACATTAGTTAACCTTGATCACACTTATGTGTAGCAGATTTGTCAAAGAATAGAAATGCCAACCACAAGACCAGAAGAAAAGAATGGAGGGGGTGAAGACAGGAGACTCTAGAATAGATGAAATCTATGTTTCTTGGCCTGGTCTCCAATATGAGTTTATTGTTCAACCTTCGGGCAAAGCACTGGATCGTCCCTTAACTAGGTCTGCAGAAAACAAGCGCTACCAAAGACTCTGTACTTTGTATCCAAAACACTTGGACTCACGTCTAGGAAAAGAAACGTGGGCTTAAAATAAAAAAAAATGACAGGGATTCTAGTATTGGCCTCACCACTTAAATCTTACTTGGAAGGCCAAGCAGGAACCCGAGCCACGCATGCGTCCTCTCTGGGAAGGGGTCCCCTCTGCTCTGGCTGATGGTCGCCCCAACCCGAGGGCTGTGAGTTGTGCGGTGAAGGGAGGAGGAGACGCCTGCAGGTCTGCGCAGCCAATGAAGCCGCTGCGTGCAGCAACACGCATGGGGGGCGCAGCCGGATCCTCCCAAAAGCCATATGCTGGACTTTGGGCCACACTTGGACCTTGAGATAAAGCACGTCTGCTGAGCGCACCACAGCAGGCATGTGATAGAACTTAAAAAACTCTGTAGTTAGGATTACTCTCTCTCACTCTGCCCTCCCCACAAAACTACCTCAAAAAAGATGTTTTAACTGGACCGTGGAGGCCATGCAGGGTAGTTTTTAAGAGCACAGTCTCCGGAGCTGACTACCTGGGTCCAAATTTCAGATCTGCCGCTAGCTAGCTTGAGACCCTAAGTAACTAGCAGATTAACTGATCTCTGTGCTCAGCCTGCTCATCTGTAAAATGGGAATGATGACGGCAATGCATAACGAGTGGTTATGATGAGCGAGTGTGTCAACACGTGCAGCCCTGGGCACAGTGCTGGCACCTAGGAAGTGCTAGAGAAGGGGAGAAAGATACCTAACATACCCAGACCCGGCCCTGCCTCTTTTCCAGCCACTTTTCCCTCTCCTTAGGGTATTCTGAGAACTTCTCCCCTAAATTAAAAATACTCTACATGAAAGGGAGCTTAGCTGATAAGCACCCTTTATAATCAGGACCACAGCTGTCTGATCAGGCACATTCACTTATAGAACTGGGTAATGTTAGAGCTGGAATTGGCTGGAGTGGATTGACTTTCTGAGATTACCCAGCTGGTTACCACAGGGCTTTGACTACAAACCTGGTTGCCTATGGGCCAAGAGTGGATCTTTTTGGAAGATATTAATTTGAAACAGGAGAGGAAAAAGAAAAAACAAGAAAACCCATAACAGTGCCGGGGTGCAGGCTATGGATAAGGCAGAACTTCTCTCTTCTCTTCCTCCTCTACGTCCAGTCTGTGACACGTGTCTGTCCACTAGAAGGATCACGTTACTTATGAGCAGGGGACTGAGAAAAGAGCAGCTTGTCATGAAGGGTCCCCACACAGTAGGGTTTTAAGGTCCCTTTCACAAAAGAAAACAAACCATAGCAACTTCATGACTTTGCTCCCATTTAATCACTGTATCTAAAATAACCTAATTAGAAATTCTCTCCTTCAGCTTAAAGGTATTTTCTTGAGTGGTTAAGAGGTATATTGGGGAAAAACAACTGAATGTGAGGAATTTTTACCATATCTCTACAACTACGTGTGTCATAGAACAAGCTGGTCTGGGGTTCCATGAACTTCAGTTTCTTCAAATAAAAACAACAGTTAGCCCAGAGGATCTCTATGGACCATAGGCTTCCATCATTCTGCTAAAATGGGAAGCCAACAGCAGGTTTGTGGGTCAACATTGTATCAGGACACTTATGAACTCTTTTTCCCAAAGCAGTTTTGATCAGGGGAGCTGAGGAAGGAGAGAGAGGGCCGGAGGTTTGCGCGGATCTAATCACACCGCCAATGTGAAATTGGTTTGTTGTTTCTCTCTTCTTCTTCCCCTACCTAGTTTTCTTTTCTTGTGTGGCCTCAGGATGCTGAATTTTTCCTGATTAAACAGACTGTTCTCATGGGGCTGGATGGCATTCTAATATGTGCCAGTTACTCTGTTGAACAAGACCAGCTCCAATTCCCTTCCTGCAGAATTGGTGTGTCATGCCAAGTCTTGGTTTTTCAGGATCATTTACCTTCTTTCTGTGATAATTATATGGAATTTCCTTTACCACTTCCAACCTAAATCTTTACTCCTGACCAAGAAAAAAACAGTCTCCCAAACTGTATTTTTAATCAGAAATTGACCTTTTTCCAAAATCATAAATACATCAAAAATCAAATACTCACTAAGGTGAAAAATCCAGCTTTTTTTGTGACAATATTTGCAGTTTATCTGGCAGTTTCTCTTTTTCAGAGGTTGGGACTTTCTTTATCAGAGTTGTAGGCTTGTCCCTAGCTCATCTCTGGGTCATAGCAGACACTCAGTAAATGCAATATGAACAACAACAAAAACCAAGTAATTATCATGGACAAAGGAAATGTCACATACTTCGTATGCTATTTTTACATGCCATAAGATGTGCCACATAAAGGTCTCATCCTGAGATGCTCCATAGACAAATCACTTACTTGAGCTTTCGCATCTAGTGTTTTATCAAACATATAAACTTCATCGTGGATTTACCCCTTCCTTAAAATTATTGAATAAACCACACTGGAAAAGAATGGAAATTAAACAGTGTTGTTTTCTCTCAAATTTTTCACTAATACTTAATTTTTCAAGAGAAGTTGGAGGACACATTCTTTGTCTAGTATACCCAAGGAGCTAACCCTGCACTCCTTTATCCTGAATTTGCTATTTCCAGTTTGCTGACATCCTAAGTACATTGGTTCATTTATTCTACAAGTCTTTATTGAGCCTTTCAGCATGAAAATAGAATAGAAGGAACATTCTCCACTTTTGAAGTTGAATCAAATTGTATAACAACAAGAGCATGTCAGACAATCTAAGTACAAAACAAAACAGCACATCTGAAAGTGCAGTGTGTATGTCGCATGATATGAAAATGATGAAACGTGATCAACTAGGGAAGAAAGCTTTTTGCTCCTTAGAAAACAAAACATAATAGAAAGGCTGGGCTAATAGTCATCTCCTTTACTCGAAGGAAGAAAGTGTTTTTTTGCTATTTATGTTTTAGTAAATATAAGAAAGCATAGAATCAAACGGGTATTATTCCCTATTCCAGCTGTGCTGGCATTAATCAGAACACTTCTGGAAGCCTTCTAGAGAGCTATCTTCACAGCTAGTTAGGGGGGCAATCAGGAAGATGAGTGACACCTAAACTGTCTGGTCCAGTAAATGCCTCACTTGGCCCCAGTGTCCACCTGACCAGCTTTCCAGCCCCTCTCCAAGGTGGCCCTGTGGGGATTGTCTTGGAAGTTCCTTATTTACCTTTGAAAACATTAAAATTTATTACTGACACATTCTCATTATCTTCCATTTTATCATCTCTGTTACTATTAGAAACTAAGAAAAGTGTAGAAAATATACTTTTACACTTTTATAAAGTATTCCCAGGAATGAGAAGCTGTACACTTGAAATTCCAGCTCAAAACGTACTTTCCAAGAATCATCCCCTGTTTACCCCACTCCAAATTCTGATCTTTCTTTGCTCTCTGGGCCCTCAGATGGGTATTATTCAGTTTTTAGTAGCACTTCACATTGTGATTTGTTGCTCAAGAACTGTGAATTCATTTCATATATATATCTCTTCCAGGAAATTGAAGGCTTCAGAAAGGCAGGGATCTTTCTGTCATTTAAAATAAAGCCACATATTTTCACAGTGCCCAGCGATGTGGTCTGTACACAAATGTCAGATGAGTGCTTGTTAGGACATAGATCTTCCCGGCAGCTAGAAACTCCTTTATGAATCATTCCTTCCGGTTCAGCAGTTCTCAGTCGTGGCTACACATTCAAGTTACTTGAGGAGTTTAAAAGATAACCAATGCCTGGGTCCCATCACCAAAGACTGTGAGTTGACTAGTCTGAGTATGGCCTGGACATTAGGACATTTTTAGTTCCCTAAGTGTTCTAGCTCCAACCAAGGCTGAGAACTGCTCCAGCTTCAATCTTCCTCAAACTTCCCTGAGAAAGAATAACCTGGAAGCTTATTAACTGTACAGATTACCAAACCTATCCTGTCCACTTATTCAGTGGGTCTGAGATGGAGTCTCCCCATATATGATCTAACCACCTCCCTCCAGTAAGTTTCATCATCAGAGAATTTGAGGCATAGAAGATGGCTCATGGCTCTCCTGAAAGTAATGAAGTGCGCTATTGTGAACTCATATTCATCAGTGCCATACTATTTTCATCCCCCCTTCAAGTCCCTTTTTCCCAGTGAATGTAGACATGGGGTGTGCTGAGATGCAATTTAGGCAGCAGATAAGGCAGGGAAGGGGAGGACAGCATGGTCTTGGTCCAAAGCCAAGCTACAGCTTTTGGAAAGAGGGGCAATGGTTGGCAGGCATTCATGTCTGCTTTATCATTATTATGACAATGAGTCACAGCTGGTGCCAACTGTGACACGCACACTACATGTCTGTTGTTTTATCAAACACTCTGCCAGCTATTCTACACTGAGCTCTTTGCCCCACATTTTCCTAAGCCTGAAATTGTTCAAACTTTGCTGCACATGGAACAAGGACTCAGTGAAGTGGTCTCATCAGTCATCACAAATGCCTGTGACTTCAGGATTACCCTCCGGCTGTGCCTGGATTCAAAGGCTCTCCCTAAAGGTCCATGTGAGTGAACAGGCACAGCTGCTCTGCAGACTTCGCAATGACTTTGGAGAGTGCCATCTATAATGGCTGCTCTAGTGGACTTGTAAAAAATAGTGTTTGCATTTGAGTCTAGAAATAGTCTCATTTCTTTATTCAAATCTTCATCAATGATGATACATTTAGTCTGTCCTTTGCTTAGAAGAAGAATTAAATCTTACCCAAATGGAGGCACTCATACTCTGAAAGGATTATAGGTACGCTGATATCCCTGGGCAGGCCTTTGAAGTAGCAGGAGACCCCAGATCACAGGTCTCCAGCCATAAGCGCTGGTCATTGCCAAGTGAGCCATGATGGCAAATGCTGGGAAGCACAGCCTAAAGAGATTTACCGGGAAGTAGAATGCTGAGCAGTAAATGCGATGTACGTAAGAAACATAAAGATTATATCATTGACAAATCTCAAAATGTTAATTGCTGGTCTGGAATTGTTTGGAAAGCATTGAAGATGAATTCAGAGTCTGTGAAGTGGCCCTTGGAGAGGACATCCTTTCAGGGTATCGCTCAGTCTAGGTAGTACATTGTTTGGCTCTTTCCTCTTAAGACAACTCCCAGCTTCCCTCGGTAGCCATCCCACTCCGATTCTATAAATCATTTCACTTCTCGTAAGGCCTCAAGCCAATTGGCTGGAATGACATATTGAACTTCAGATCCCTCATGCCCCTGGCTGATTACATATTCACTAGCTTTTAAAAGGCAAGGCCAAGCTATTGAGTACCCTTCAAATTTGGAACCAATTCCCTTCTTAGGATTTCATCCTTATTAGAATCTGAATAGATGTTGGCACCAGTTCCTTCGTCTTCACACTATTTGCCTAAGTGAGAAAAGTTCCTGAGCAGTTACTATTCTTTAATGCGGGTAACATTAAGCAAAACTAATATCAAAGCCTCCTCTGTAAATAAATCACCTCTCGGTTTTAGCAACCAAAGAATGATGCCCCTTTTTAACATTAACAGGAAATCTGGTTTAACAACAAATTTCCCAAACAACATAAATAGAGGTCCTATTTGGACAATTAGATATTGACTGGAAGCCTTCTCTTCCAGTAAATGCTCGACTAGGTCAGCACTGAGAGGCTGCGCAGACTCCATGGGAATCCATGGCGAGTTCGGAACCTCTCCAGAGCCATCAGAACGCTAGCTCTCAATTTGGCCATGCAATCAACCCTCATTTCACAGAACAGTGGAAAATTCCAGAATGAGATCTAAAGCTTCATTCCTTATATCTCCTGATTACAAACCTCCCCAACAACTCTCTCTCTTGCAAGCTCTCTTACAGACAGGGTAAGAGGTGAGGCTGGAGGAAGGAAGAGGCTGCCCACTGCACAGCAGCGGTGTACTCCCTGGTGAGTTAGAAAACTTCTCTGGGCCTCAATTTTCCCAGAAATGCTATGAGAAAAATGACATATTTTAAATTACTCTGGAATCCAGAGATGACAGAGCTATATAAATATAACATAGTATTCTCCTTACTGTTCAGCTTAAACCAAGTTTACATTATAACAGCATGGGCTCTGTCACCATACCAATTGTTGGCATAGAAATGTCCCAATGACGTGACAATTTTTCAGATGCATTGTCTTCTCAATTCAACTGCAGCCACAAATATTTTTGAGTCCCTTTTATTGGCCTGTATTGTCCCAGGCTCTGCAGATATAAATTGAAAAAATAAAGTACTGATTAATCTCGATTTCCTCAAGACTTTCAACTAGAAGATGTACGGTCAACTTTATTAACAATCTACTTTAGATTCACATTTGTTTCATTATCTGTGCTGGAGCCGATACCTATCCTTAAAAAAACAAGCCAACAACAACAGCAACAACAAACTCTCTAAAGAGATTCCTATGATGTTCTGCCGAAAGGAAATGCTACTCAAATAAATAATACTTCATTTTTAGTTAATAGAAACTAAAAGGATATTTTAGTTAGATTCAGTTGGTCTACTGTTAGCTGTGATTCAAAACTGGTAGAACTTAGAGAAACTGTTTATAAATATTTAGTTTGTCTTAGTTTGTTACCTGACATGTAACTGTTTAGCCATTATTAAAACATTAAAAACATAGTTTCTACGGACATACGCCCCAGGAGTCAAGGAGGTATAGGCTCTGGGTTGGAGCCAATCATGCTACAAACAGCTTCTCTTCTTATAACTTTCATAAACAAAGCTTTATTTTTTTAGTAGTAAAAATCACACTAAATCATACTACTGTGTCAACATATTACTGAAAATCTGAATTAGAGAATGACCTGATTTATTGGAGAAATAAAATTATTTTTAACTCACTTCTGAAATGCTTGAAATGGCTATGATCATTTCTATGTCCAAAAACATCTGACTGACATAATTTTTACATTTAACTTTCTTGGCAAATAGATCAAATGTAAACTTTAGAGTTGCCTAAAATATCTACCAAAAGTTCTGAATATCTCACTGTATTTGTACTAATTTTTCTGGCTACCTTTATCCTCGCTGTCTCTTATTGGAACTATATATAGGATACACACTTATGTACTGTCTAACTGATGAGAATTACTGCAGTGAAGTAGTTAGGAGTTGAAGGTTCCAGAACCACTCAGTATTTTTGATAGATTATACAGCTTGCTAGGTGCATGACCTCAGGCAAGTAACTGAACTCTTTTAAGCTTCAATTATTTCAACTAAATATGGAGAAAATGATAGCACCTGCCTCAGAAGGATATTGAGAGAACTAAAGGACAACACAGGTAAAGTGATTAGTACAATACCTGTCACATAGTAAGCCTCAGATGAACGTTAGCGGTTAATATTACACAGCTACTTTATACACACTCCAACGCTAACACAGCCTTTGATCTAATTGGAGGAGTTTTTATTTGTTTGTCTACTTTCTCCAATGTTATTGGTACTAGCTGTGACCAGAAGAGTTGGGACACTGAAGAGGCCATCAAATGAAGAGTCCAAAGGCCTTGTGCACTGATCCTGTAACTTAATTAACACTGAACCTATGTGCAGGTCGTACATGTCCCTGAGCCTTTGTTCCTTTATCTGCACAATGGGGTCATAACTATCAGAGAGGTTTGTGATAAAGAAGAAATAAAATAACCATATACAGAAGTATTTTGGAAATTGTACAGCCCCTAAGAGATGTAAGTTATTAATGAGAGTTTTAGATAAAAGGAAGTAATGATGAATTGATAAGGATAACCAACATTATTTAGTTCTTACCATGAGGCAGACACAGTGCTGGCACTTTTAGATGCATTATCTCCTGTCCTAAGTGTAATCTGAGATCATATAAAGGGAATTTTGCAGTTTTGCAATCTATGAATAGCTGAATTGCTGATTTTAACCTTTGTTTTTTTACCTTATTATTATTTTTTAAATCAAAGTCTGACCCAGTCCACTGCAGTTTTGGGAAATGCCTCTGACCTTCCGTCACTGTGCTATTACCTCTAGCTCCCTAATGGACCATTTTACAGCGCTATGTTAATACGGAGAAAGGCGTAGCACAAACGCATTTATTGCCTTAATCTTGTTGCCTACATCAAGATAAGTTTTTAAGAGATTCTTTATATGTGAGCTGAATACTTTCTTTGCTTTTTAAAATTGCTTTCCATATCCCTTCCAACTGCAGGGAGCTGAGGTGTTTATAACTGGTTCAAAGTTTAGACTATCAATTTGCTAAATTTAAGGTCAAATATTTTCTGTAGACATCAGGAGACGTAATCTCTCTCACTATAAAACAGAGAGGGTTGAGATGTACTAGTTATATCTGTCCCAATGTTACAAAAGGATTCTGGGCCACCACCCACATTTATGAGGCTGTATATTGTACACCCTGTATAAACTGTAGGGGCGCCATTCAAACTGTAATGATCGTTTATTTATTATGACAAATTTCTGACAGATATGAGTATATTTTTCTAACATTTTCTAAAGTATGACTATAATAATTTTTCTAACAAATCAGTATTTTATTACAATTTTCTAATTGATGATAGGTATATTCAAAAGTGGAACCCTCTTCTTAATTTACATGAAGGTACCCATATAGGTTGTACCTATACAAATACATATATTTATATAACTTATATTTATATGTTATATATAATAAAATATTTATATATCTATAAAGTTATACTTTTATTGACTTAGATCTTCAATAATTTAATCTTCATTAAGAGTTTCAGTTGTTCTTTTACTATTTTTATTGATTTTTGATCATTTATTCTATATTCTATGAAAAGGTTATTGAAGCTCTGTTTTAGATTTGGCATTAAACTACCAGTTATGCAGGTAGAGTAGATGACAGTTAACCTCATTGTCAAGACGAGTTACTACTTAGATGAAATCACTATCAGGATAGCATAGATATCTCAGTCCCTGGAGACCCAACCTAGCTGATATGTACAGGACAAGAATTTTTGCTCTTCACTTTTTGGCTGCTATATTGGAATCAATGGTAGCAACGGTAGAGATGTTCCAGTACTTCATGAAAATAGTACTACGGCCTGGTCTTGTCAATTAGGCAAAACCTTTGATTTTCAGAAAAACACTTTATTTGGCCAGTGCAGATAACTTTAGGTTGGGCATTTAATTTTTCTGATAGTTTCAGGATTCTTAGGACTGCCATAAAATTAGACAGAGCCATAGTGAAAATTTCTTACTGTACTTTTAATCAGCAATCTTAGTCATAAAACTTCTTTTTTAAAAATGTAGCTGAAGTCAGTGATTTGGTGTTGGACAGATTCCATTTTAAAGTTTAAAATATAAAGCTCATAAGGAGTTTATTTTATCCATTAATTTAATTACATTAAAATTATCACAAAGTAGATACCTTTTGTTCATAAAGTGACAAAAATCCAAATTTTGCAAGAAGCTCATTAATGGTTGCTGTGGCTAAGGATACTTCTTACTAAGTGTTATTAAAATATTAGCAATGCATTACTTAATATGAAGGTGTGTGGGTACAGCCATTAAAAGAGTCATAGAACAAAAGAAAATCAGATTATAAATATATGAAAGTGACTGAGGCAATGATTGGACTGAATAATCAAGAGTGGTGGCAGCCGTAAACTTTACTACCCAAAAGCATCTGTGGCATTATCATAGCACCTAAGACTGCAATGAAAACTACGAGGTCTTGGGCTCCCCTTACTGAGATCCATCACTAACAGATTATAAACAGGGAATAAGGATTGTTTTTCCCTCTATACATCTCTCTATTCAAAGTTCTGTTACTATTACTTATCTTGTACCTATGAAGCATACTAGGAAAGGCTGTAGATGAGACAGCCCAGAAATCTCCTGTTGACCGTACTCTAGATGCTCTCTGATAGACTCTTCTGCTAGTGTCCAGCCACGTGACATGCATTGTGTGCATGCCTGGGAGGCACCAAAGAAAGAGAGGGCCACCTTCTTTCCTTCCATTTTATGCCGTCTTAAAGATTCTAGCTCATTCTCCCTCATTCTAATTCATTCTTGTTCTTTTAATAGAAATTTAGATATTAACGGTGTTTTTTCTGATTCTTTCTTTTATTTAACAAATTCGATTGTTTCCTAATTTTTACACCACTTAAATTACTTAAGTAAATCATGTCTTGATCCCCATATGACACTTGCTTTTACAAAACCCATAACCTTGTTGAGTTTTTTAAGGTTGTAAGAAAATAATGCAACGTTTTTAAGATACTCAATTATGAGCTTCAAAAACATGGATTCAAAATCCTTAGTGAAAGCATAACCACACATTCATATGGGAGTTACTGTATTTACTTCAGAGGAGTAGGGAGGAATTGCCTCTTTTTAAGAGATCACCACATATCAGGTACTATACCGTCTTCTGAACAGCCAAAGAAGGATTTCTGGGGCCCAGAGAAGAGAAATTCTTTGCCTCAGGCTGCAAAATCTGCAAACAGCAGAGCTCAATGTAAGCACAGCTCTCTCCAGAACTAGTGGCTGCTCTCCACCTCACCTACTGCTTCCCTTATATCTCAGATGGCAGGATGAGGACACTGCCCTCAGCTCTGAGAGCTAGAGAAGAGAAGCTCTCCAACAGGGTCTGGATAAACTTGGGCTGTGTCCATTGGTGACACAAAGCAGCAGACAACAAGCCAACCATTTGGCTGACTCATCTGGAGAGATTTATGAAACCATAGATTCCTAAGACACATGACCAGAGATTCTGATTTGGCAAGTTTGAGGGTGTGTCCAAAGCTTTGGTACTGATAAAATATAAAAATACTTTGAAGTGGTTTTGATGGGTAGTCTCCTTTAGAAACCATGGCTAGTATTGTAAACAGTAGTTTTCAAATGTTTGTATACTCAAAAGAACTTTGAAAACATGATACCTCATCTGACATTTAGTGGAGATATAAAATTTTTCTTTACAAGTTTTAAAAATTGTAAAGGATATAAAATTGTAAGGGATATAAAATTGATGCCATTTTAAAATTTAACTGTTATATCATCCTTTTAAATATTTGCACTGGAATCTAAATATCCAAGCAATTTGATAGCCAAAATTGTCCATTTAAAAAATATGTGGAAAATATGGAATCACAAAAGATCCCAAATAGCCAAAGCAATCAGGGGAAATGAGAGTGAAGCTGGAGGCATCATGCTTCCTGATTTCAAACTATATTAACAAAGCTATAGTAATCGAAACAATATGGCATAAAAACAGACACATAGATCAAAGGAACAGAATAGACAACCCAAAAATAAACCCACAATTCACGGCCAATTACTTTACCACAAAGGGGTCAAGAATATACAATGGGGAAAGGACAGTACTTCAATAAACAGTATTGTGAAAACTGGACAGTCACATGCAAAAGAATGAGAGTAGACCACTGTCTTACCCCATTCACGAAAATTAACTCAAAATGGATTAAAGACTTGAATGTAAGACCTGAAACCATAAAACTCCTAGAAGAAAACATAGGCAGTAAGCTGCTTGACCCTGGTCTAGGCAATGATTTTTTGGATTGGATACCAAAAGCAAAGGCAACAAATGCAAAATTAAATAAGCGGGACTACATCAAACTAAAAAGCTTCTGCACAGCCAAGGAAACCATCAACAAAATGAAAAAGACAACCTACCAAATGAAAGAAAATGTTTGCAAATCATGTATCTGATAAGGGATTAATATCCAAAAATATAAAGAATTCATACAACTCAATTGCAAAAAAACAAACAATCTGATTAAAAAATGGGCAGAGGATCTAAACAGACATTTTCCAAGGAAGACACAGATGGCCAACAGGTACACGAAAAGGTGCTCAATGTTGCTAATTATCAGTGAAATGCAAATCAAAACCACAATGAATTATTATCTCATACCTGTTTGAAAGGCTATTAAAAACACAAGAAATAATGAGTGTTGGTGAGGATGTGGAGAAAAAACAACACTTGTGTACCATTGGTGGGAATGTAAATTGGTGCAGCCACCATGGAAAATGGTATGGTGGTTCCTCAAAAACTTAAAAATAGAACTACCATATGATCCAGCAATTGCACTTCTGGGTATTTATTCAAAGGAAATGAAAACACTAACTTGAAAAGATATCTGCACTCCCAGGTTCATTGCAGCATTATTCACAATGGCCAAGATGTGGAAGCAACATAAGTGTCCATCAATGACTGAATGAAGAAAATATGGTACATAAATATATATATATTATTATGGTATATATATATTTGGAATAGTAGTCAGCCATAAAAAAGAATGGAATCTCACCATTTGTAACAATGTGGATGGACCTTGAGGACATTATGCTAAACGAAATAAGTCAAACAGAGAATGACAAATTTCATGTGATCTCACTTATATGTGGAATCTAAAAACAAACAAACCAACCAAACGCATAGATACAGAGAACAGATTGGTGATTGCCAGAGGCAGGGGCTGGGGGCTGGGAAAAATGTGTGAAGAGGGTCAAAAGTTACAAACTTCCAGTTATAAAATAATTAAGTCCCGGGATGTAATGTACAGATGGTGACTATAGTTAATAATATTGTATTGAATATTTGAAAGTTGCTAAGGGAGTATGTCTTAAAAGTTCTCATCATAAGAAAAATAAATTTGTAACTGTGATGATGGATGTTAACTACACTTACTGTGGTGATCATTTCACAACGTATACACATATCAAATCATCTTGTTGTACATCTAAAACTAATACAATGTTATATATTATCTCTCAATAAAAAATATGTAAACATTTTTTAAACAATTAGCTTCTTATAATTCCCTTTTCTTCCTGAATTTTTATTTCCATTTTATTTCCTTTATTATATTTTAGGCTAATATAATATATTTTTATTTTCGAAATTTAATTGATCATGCTATTAGACTTTTCTGAAACAAAAATTATGTATATAAGTGAAAATTAAAAAAAATTGATGCGATTGTAGATCTCTAAAGTGTTAAAAAAAAACTTCCGTTTTATTTTTATTATATTATTAGTGTACAATTTATCAAAAACATAAATATACTACAGTTTTGATAGATAATTATTAACATTGAGTCAAATTTGATGATAAATGTGTTTAATTTAGATGGATAATACTTTTTTTCAATTAGTTCATATACTTTGTGAAAATTATTTATTGCTGGAATAGACGAGGTCAATATCAACTCCATTCCTTTTTTCCCTTTTTTTTAAGAGTTGAGTACTAAAAAGTTTTATTCACATAAATAGATAGGAATGGAAGGAGTCTCCTTGTAGTGACTTACTCAGTTTACTATATTCTTCCCAAGCTATATGTCCCAAATCATACAATCACCTATCATGAAATAATTTTTAATCATCTATCACCTAATAACTTCCTTAAGGCCCTCCTTCAATTTTGTTGAAAGCAAAGAATTGGAAACCAGCTAGCTTGCAAAAGGATCTGTTAGTCATAATTGTTACCCATTCATCGTTCTCACTGATTTCTTTCAACAACAGTACTGGAGTTACCATTTTGTTTGACACCTGGGAGGCGTTTTAATCCCAGGGCTATGAACCATAGTAGAGTTCCAAGTGGGTCTGTCTTTCTTTTATAAAGTTGGAAAAGGCTGATTGTGAAAGGGGTAGTAGAAAGGGAGAGCTGTGTAGATTCATTGTAGAACAATGCAGAGGGGAGTAGATGATCTGAAAACTCTCTGACGCATGCACCCTATTGAAAGCTATTATGTTTCCCCCAAAGAATGTTTCTACCATATATAAAGACTGCTGCCTTAAAGTATGCTGGCACTCTCTCTGTAAGAGATTGGTGCCTGTGGGGTAGCTAAGGAAAGAATGGTGTCAGACAATTGCGGTGTATGGGCCTACGGCACCCCAAACCTGAGTCCTCACTGGGGAGAAGGGTTGCTTACTTGCCTTGCTTGCGAGGTCCTCTAAGTGGGTCAGCCCTGAGACCACATAGCAGCCAAGTCGCTCCTCAAGGAGGGGAGGATTTCCCTGAAGCAGCCAGAAAAACTGGACTGGCACCTCCCAGTCATCCGGGTTTATGGGGAGCTGACTAAAAATATTCCAGGAACGTCTGCAGGGCTGAATGACATGTCATTTCAGTGGCTGCTGGGGGCACCAAACTGTCAGTCTGCAGAACAGCCAGATCATTCAGTGGGGCTAAGAAACCACTCTTTCTCTGAGACGTAGGAAATCTGACCTGGCATTTGTTTACTTAGTTACTCTGAAAGAGGGCAACTGCACAGTGGAGCGGACCCTGAAGACAGGTGCATGCTGCAGGGTGTCCAGGGCACAGATTGAAAGGTAGGCCGAGAGGGGACCTGAGCAAGGAGCACTGTGCTGGGGTTAAGTGCCCAGGGAGGCTGTGGCAGGGCCCCAAGGGGAAGAAGGCACAAGGCCAGCAGAGCCTATGGAGGTCTCACGTTCTCAGTCGTTGAGGTAGTCACGTGACCAGAAACACAGCGTCTCTGCTTCAGCTATCTCATACCAAGAGCCCCCAAAGGCTGGCAGAGGCACCGCTCAGCACCCTGGAGCTTCTAAGAAAATCGCAAAGGTGGGCTCCTGTGTTTCCCTTGAGCTCCCCGGGCTCTGCATTGCTTCAAGTCTTTTCTAGCCTGGGGATTCTTGTTTCTGTTGACAAGCAGTCAGTATAGGAGAGAATTCCAGAAACTTGCTCCTGCAGGGCATGGTCAGGAAGGGGAATGCAGGTGCATGGACCCTGGGCCACCCCAAGCAACAGCTCTGAAGATGTGCCTGAATAAGAGAAGAAAGCCTCAGATGGAGTTAATGGTTAGGGCACAAGGGGCCTGACCAGTGTGGGAAATGTCCTAGCACTTCTGTAAGTGGGAAAAGGGAGAAAATGCATGCAGCATTGGTGGAAAGACCTGGGGAGAGAAGAGGGACGGGAGTAAGCTAAAAACAAAGAAACCGTAGACACAAGACATGAAAGGGAACAAGAAGTGTAGAAATTTAAAAAGCATCCATAAGATTAATAACCATAGAAGTTAGAGTTAAAGAGGAGCATAAATAAATCAAGGCATTTGCCTCAGGCCACACAGCTTGATCTCTTATGGGGGAAAAATGGGAATGTAGTCCTAAACCAGTTCAATGTATTCAGACTTTTTTCATCCCGAGACCTCTCTGAAGTCTCCTGAGATACTATCACTCCCATTTCCACTGCATCCTTTCATCGTACAAAGTGGGAAGGAGGGAAAGATGGAAGGAGAGGAGGCAAAGAAGGGCCTCTGCAGGGTGAGGTGGGAGCAGCCCCAGGCCCACAGCCTCTCTCTGGCAAACAGCCACATCTAACATTCTCGGGGCAGTTGCTCACCCACCAAATGGGGACCTGAGCTCCCCGCGCCATACTCACAGACCCTCTTCAACCCTATGACCCCACCCCTCAGGGCTCCAAACTCAACTGTAGAGTGGGTCTTCCTCTGTCAAGTGAAGCTTCCTGCAAACAGGCTGGTTAGTTTTCACTTGTTCTCATCCCCACTTGCCCCCACAAATCTAACTAGAATAAAGACTCCACTAAGATGAACGGCAGGTAACTGAATTATTTTACATACATACAATTTACTTGCACACTACCAGCTAATATGTTGCCATATAACTGATAACAAAAAAAAAAATCTAGAATTATCCCCCATGGTCTGCCTCAATAACCCAAGAGTATACAGTTATTCACATGGCTCTATATTTCAGATTAGTTTAGATGCAGTGTAAAAACTTCAGATTTTCCTTTCAGTCTACTAGCTTTTATTTTTTTCTGCCTAAATGTGCAATACATAAGTATATAAAAATTTGCTAAACAAAGTGTATACATTCATTTTAAATAATTGATTAAACTACAAATCATTCAAAATTGCCCCAAATTATGTCATATAAGTGTCAAAGTCACTATTTTTTAATGTTTTGATGGAAAAGAAAAGCCTCCTAACTTACTTTGTAGGTTTAGGTTATAAGTCACTTCTGACTATAATTATTTGTGGAACGGATAGCACAGGGATTTCAACAAGGAAATTAAGGGGCTTTCCAAGAACTGTATTAAAAAAAAAAAGAAACGAGAAATGGAAGCATGGCCTAATCCTAAGTGTCACAGAGTGTGTTTACGTAATGGTTGAATGACTTATTACTAACAATTTACTTGGCCATTAAAGCCATACTCATCACGCCCTTTAAATGAATCCTCATGAAAAGAGTGGGCAGATCCATAGAGGGCAGATCATGGTTTTTAGTAAAAGGCACGTCCTGAGTAGAGAAAGTCTAAAGGTCTACTGGCAGAGATCTGGTTCCATATAAAGCCTAAGTGACTATGACGTACAAATTGAACAAACATGATAAACATACAGAAAGCTGGTCACTACACAGGCCCTTCTATAAGCTGTGCTCCAGGACAGGCACAGGATCTGGGCATGGGAGGAGCAGTCCGAGCCTATGGCAAAGCTGACGGCGCCTGGGGGTGGCTGGACGAGGGGGTCCAGGGTTCTCACAATACGCTTAGTGTATGGACGTCTCATCCGAACTCACAAACAGGACACAAAGGGATTCCTCAAAAGCACACCTATTCACCCATCCTTTAAAGGATAGAAGGGGCTTTTTCCACGGAGCCAGTGGCTAAGGTGATTTCCATTACAAATCTTAGGAAAGACCAGAAAAGCCCTGTTAACCCAATCACTCCTCCTCATTTTAATTGTACAGGGCTTTTTAAGGGCCTCACGTTTAATAACATCCGATTTTCATCCCAAAGCCCTATTTTCCCAATTTCAGTAAACAATGGAAGTCCTTTGCTGACAAACGAAAAGGTTGATATTTATCACTAATCTAGTCTTTATAAGATGAAGTATTGGTAGAGAGAGGGGAAAGCTTAGTCCTGTATTATATTGTTTCAAAGATTGAAAAAGCCCTGTTTTCAATATCTTCAAAAATTGTAGTTCTCAGAATTGGCAAGACTGCACACCACGTACGTGTTTGCATAAAGCAAAGTAGCTCTGGATTCTGGTGTTCAGTTCTTTTTTGCTCTTGGTCCAGAACACAACCTACTTGAAAAATATTTGAAGGCTCCTGTCCTATTTTAGCTTATCATGTTATCTTTCAAAAACTGTTATTCCTTTTCACGTACAATTTTGTTCTCTTATTTTTATCTAAGCCTACATAGCAGTGTCTCCTAAACTTAAATTACCATAAGAATAATTTCTGAGTTCTTAAAACTACAACTTCAGAGACCCATCTCCTGGACATTCTGATTCACTAGTTCAGTACCAGGCCCAGAAATCTAGATTTGTAAAGAGTGCCCAGGTGAATTTAGGGAAAATTTTGGAAACATTGTGATAAAGAATTAATGAATTAAACAAGGGCTGCTTTTTACAGCTCATACTTTTTGAAAAGAAATATTTCTTTTCCTTATCATATAGCTATGGTCACTGGCAAGGACCGTTCTTCTCTTATTACAAGTCTTTGAAGGCTAGCCATTATTTTCCCTATATCATTGGCATAGAAAATTTTACTTGGTGAGCAAAATGCTTGACAGTTATTCTTGCTCTCAGCCATTCCAGACTTCCACTCCTGCTCTCGTATCCTTGGGAAAAGTAAAATGCACAAGCAACCAAGGACAGCACGCCTTCACAGGTTCCATTCATAAACATCATCCCATAAAGGTCATTTCAAAGGTTCCAAATATAGATACAGATCAAAGTGAACCTGTTTGAAGTAGATTTTGAATTCATTAGGTTTAGTGACACACTTCATTTAGGTTTGCTTCTCTAAACAAGGGAGTCAATG
Source organism: Equus przewalskii (assembly GCF_037783145.1). Classification (NCBI taxonomy): domain Eukaryota; kingdom Metazoa; phylum Chordata; class Mammalia; order Perissodactyla; family Equidae; genus Equus; species Equus przewalskii. The sequence goes on from NC_091838.1 coordinate 28,304,732, forward strand.
ATTCTTTCCAGAGCTGGAATTTTGGTCTTGGTTCATGAATATCTTTCTGACTAACAAAACCAAAGTTCCTTAAGAAATAAGAGATATAGTTTTAATTAAGTAGAATATGACAGAATGGCCAGCCACGTGGATTTTCTGGTTGTGTGGACACTCACTTCTAATTCCATTTTCTTTTCCTAATAAGAGATTAATAATAATACAAACTCAGCATGGACAGTATATCACAATATAGACAAGATAAAGATTATATATCAATATAGACACAGATTTTTATCAAAATCAAATGATGGCAGAAAGGAGACTTTAAAATGAACAGGAAACATAAATATTGACAAATACCCATACTCATACGTCAGCTGTGCCTTGGCAGACATTTCTTAAGAAGCTTCAGAACGCTTGCATCTTTGAAAAGAACGTTTAAAAAGAAGATTGTCAGCTAACAGGCAAAGCTTTATCTTTTCCAGATGATGCTGGCCTCTTTTTACTAGTCATCTACCTAGATTTGCTCATTCTTAGGAAAAAATAGGAAATAAATTAAGTCAAACAGGGGTCACAGTTCCACTGAAATCACAATTAGCTCATTAATTTAGGAGTCGGGGACCCAGTAGAGTGGAGGAGTAGGGTGGGATTCCAAACTTCTGTATCTAAACTTGTATCATGAGTTATAACTGTGTGTTTAGATTTCTAGTTCCCAATAAAGATAAAAGAAAAGATTTGTATATCCTATCACCTAGCACAGAGCTGGTACCTCATAAACTTTAGTCAAATAAATAATAACTGAAATTAATTAAACACTTGCCACTAGCTAGATTCTGTGTTAAGGACTTTAAATTGCATTATCTCATTTAACCCTCTAAACAACTCTATAAATAGGTATTATTATTATAATTATTGCTGTTTTATAGATGGGTAAACTGAAGCTTAGCAAAGTTAAGCACCATGCCCAACTTCACACAATTACTAACACCACAATTACTTGTCACTTATCTAGGAAGTGGTGGAACAAGGATTTAAACACTAGCAATTCGACCCTAGACCCAAAACTCTTGAGCATTTCTCTCTATTCTTTTATAGATTTCAACTCCCTTGAGCAGTATCAGGAATTCAGTGCTTTTATTTAAAAAAAAACTTTAAAAAATGTTCCCTCTTTAAACTTAGGGGATTGATGAGGCTGGATCTGTTGAACCACTAGACTATCTTGGAAAGTGGTGTATTCTCAACCTGGGGTCTTATTCTTACTATTCGACTTCTTTTAATCACTAAGGATTACTTTGGACAAATTGTGGACTATTAAAGGGTCTCAAAGAGTTGTGAGCTTGCCTTTTTAAGGGAAATGAGTAATTATTTTCTTTAAAAATTCAATTCCTACCATTATAAAGTAAAATTAAGAGTATATCAAATCAAATTGACTTCATGCTTAAGGCTAGAAGTGTGAGACAACAAATATGACTATTTCCATGAAACATGACTAAACAACTTTTAAAAGAGGTTAGTTACAAGAAGTGTTCTACAGATTTAATTCTAGTTATAATTTAACTATATAGTTCTATAAGTTCCTATGAATCCGGACCCAAATGTCTGCATCAATATCTGCATTTCTAAAACAAAATTAATAGCATTCTTTTAACAGATTATTTCTAGACTTTTAAGAAAACTATACTGGCACCAGGAAAAAGTTGTGATTTTTGTCTTCATTGGAAAAGGCAAAAAAACATACACACACTGAAGAAGGCTCTTAAATTTTCCAGGTAGATGGAAAAAATTCAATCTTTAAATGTTTGTGAAAAGATGGTTTATACAAATAATTTAAATTTAAAAAGCAAGGAAAAGAAACAAAGGAAATGAATTGTCTAAACATGTTTCATGGGACCTCCTTGCAACTTGTGATCCATCGTATTATTTTCAACAGTTGGTGACCTGGTCTTACTTATCTCTACTTCACTATGCCTGTCATAGTTCTTGTTCTCTATATGTGCAGAATGAATAAACATATAGAATTATCCAGGATCTGAGAAAACATAAAACATTCCTAAACAGAGACAGATAGAAAATAACGACCTTGAGGTTTATTTGAGATGTAGCTGTTTTTGCTAAATATAATTTTTTTAAATGTGATTACCTCTAAAGTAAAACTCTTATGTCACATTATGTCAGTTAAAACAAGACCTTGATGGCCTAGATGGTCAGATTCCTGAGAAGAGAATACCACTCAGCTCAAGCCACATGCCTAACAGGGTCACCAAAGTGCCATAATATTCACAGGCTCACACTCTGAGAACTTTGAGAATTCCCAAATTCAATCAAACAATTTCAGTATACAACTTCCCCCACGGTTTAGTTTTTCCATGTATTTATTACTGTCTTCATCCATTCTGCCTGCTATAACAAAATACCACAGACTGGGTGGCTTATAAACAGCAGAAATGTACTTCTCACAGTTCTGGAGGCTGGAAGTCTGAGATCAGGGCGCCAGCATGGTCTGGGGAGGGCTCTCTTCCGGGTTGCATGCAGACTTCTCCCTGTGCACTCACAGGGCCAAAGGGGCTAAGGAGCTCTTTGGAGCCCTTTTTATAAGGCACTAATCACATTCATGAGGGCTTTACTCTCACGATTTAAGCATCTTCCAAAGGCCCTACCTACTAATATCATCACCTTTGGGAGTTAGGATTTCAGCATATGAATTTTGAGGGGACACAAACATTCAAACCATGGCGACTGTGTTTCCTTAGTTCCATCACTATCTGTAGCAGGTGTTTTTATCTTTTAGTCCTGGACACAGAGCTTCTCCCACTAGATAAGACACCCTGCATGTCATGACATTGGCGTGCAATGCCAGGCAGCCTAGGTTCCTGCACAGACAGACTGCAGCAGATGATTCCAATTCATGCTATAGAGAAGTCACAGTAAGCCGCTGTCCTTCGAACCACTAGTCGCTAGGTTGAAATTGAGGCTGTCAAATCTGTAAATGCCAGTGGTTCCTGTATTAAATTGTGCATGACAGATACACATTCTCTCAGGCCGAAACAGACATTCTCTATGGATTAGACACTGTGTTATGTAAATGCCAGTCTCAAGAAAAAGAAAGCACAACTAAGAGGGGTTTATCTTTCTTCGTAATTACTTGTTTAGTAATCACAGCTCCTATAATTGCTTGTTCCCTAGAGACTGGCCACTTATTTAGTGACTACCACGTAATTACTGATTATAAATATAATAGTCTATTATTTCATTACTATTATTATCTTAATCTAGGGAGAATAATTTCCTTCAAGAAAAGCAGGATATATTACTTGTATAAAAGAATTTACAATTCATTATCTCAGATGATCACTCCTCTGTGTATTTTTAGAGCCAAATCTTTTCCAAATTCTTATCGATATTGTCATCTCTTTGGCTTTAGCATTTTGTTAGCATAAATGGGGTACATGTATCTGTAGCAATCGGAAGAGAAGACTTTTAAGTCCAAACCATTATTTCCCTGCCTTTTAGGAAAAACACAAATTAGCAATTTTGTCATGAGTGTCAAGCTTGTGCTTATCCTGATCTTTCACATTATTCTGAAAGGGGAAACAGTCCATTGCCAGCGAGGGTAGGGAAATTGGATTAGTGAGCTGCTTGCAGTTTGCTTTTATCACACTCTTTGGGGTACACTGAATGTCTGGAACCTTAGAGAGACCTTACTGATATAAATATGAAGCACTTTCCAAGAAGAAATATGAACAGTTTAGCAATTATCAACCATTTTTGATGATTAATTTCATGCTTTGTTTCCATTAACAAGCCCATCGGCTTTTTTGAGTCTAAGTTCATAGAAATTTAGTAACGACTTGGCTGCCTTAAGGCCTTGGGTGGCTAAAGATGGCAGGGGAGTTAATGTTCGATTAGCTTCCATGGATGGAATCAAACTCTTATACTCTCTTCTGGAAAATTTCTAATGTCCATTAATAAGTTAATAATCTGTAATTCAGCTACAGCTATGATGCATTTAGTTCTCTAACCAGAAATCCATATTTTAACCGGGCACTTTTTACCTAACTACGGAAAGTGATGACAAACCCTTAAGAGTCCAGAGTTCTTAAATTCCAAATAATGCTTAAATATTTACAACTGTTTTTCATCAAAAGTTTGCCTAGTTCCATTCCTATTACTCTAAATATTATACTAATGGATACTTTAGCAAAAAAGCCTTTCATTAGTTCTAAATTGTCTTAGAATTATTAAAAGGTCATTCAAATTGTGGTTATTTTCCATTTGTGCCCATCAGAAACCCAGCTGATAGGAAAATAGCTTCATGAAAGGGAGGTGTGTTCAGTGGATGTGCAAAGGAGTTAAAGGAAGAATAAAGCAATAGAAGATAACCTTTCAATAGGAATTATTGCCTCAATGCCACTAGGTAGAAGTGGGATTTCTAAATTCAAACATATCAATACTGCAAAATTACTCTGGGTTCTTTACATAGTGATAGATGGGCTTTAGTTTGAAATGGTTTTGCAAATGAGATTGCCTTAAGCAGTAAAAACAGGATCCCCGTATTTCTCTGACCCCTTTTCATCAAGCCAAGCTATTAAAAACTAAATTTGCTTTGTGTCACTGCTTAACAACGCAATGTCGCAGATCCGCTTATGTCTGTGTTGTTTATTTTTTTACAGTTTAAAACTGAACTTCAAATGGTATAAGATTAGATGAACTATAATTAGTGAATGGCTTTCATTATTGAGCATCTTTATTATTGAATATTAAGATATAGATATTCATACCGTTTCAGAGTTAAGTAACTCTTCAGTTGCATATTATTATGCCGCTACTAAAAATGATTTAGCCCCAAAAGAAGGAAAATAGAAATACTCTTAAGAAGAGTGATTTCTATTACCTAAACACAACACACATCCTGATTAGAAGACAAAAGAGCTAATGTTAATGCTGGAGAAACATTGCTTTGGAGACTGTAAAATGAATGATGTTTACCACAGTTATCACCGAGATTATCACCAGTCTTATTTAACACGTACTCAACAGTGAGACCCAGCCTGGCACAGAGATTTAGAAGTAGTTCACTTTGAAAAAAGCACCAATGTAATTGTACAAACACATGTAATGGTACACATGAATATAGAAGAGAATGCCAGAAAAATACACAATTCCATTGTGAAAAGTCAATGGTTAGAAGTGTCCAGAAAGATGTAAGTAATACTTTGCCAACAGAGAGCTTCAGGAGACCATGATGCCTACAAACAAGGGGAGCCAAAGGGTAAAATAACACAAATTGCCATCAGTGAGATGGTGGCAACAACAAAAACAGAGATTTTCAATTCTCAAAAATATTTGTGAGGCATCTGTTTTCAGCTTGGAGATGTGGAGAGTGTCTCTCCCACTTTTACAACAAGGAAAAGGCTGAACAAACAGCAAATTAACACCTTTTTTTAAACCTACGAGAAAACTGAGGCTGGAGAGCAACCAACCAAGAGGACATCTGGGGGAAAAAAGGCATCTACAGGGAGAACAGAACCCAAGCATTTGCTTACCTGGAGCAAGTACTGCCAGACAACATATGAGCTGGTACAAGATGCAGCTAAATATATGTTTATCAAATTACTAAAGGCTAAGTGTGGGCTATCAAGAGGGATTGACTCCCTGGGTATGCAGAATAGGAGGATTACACTCTCTGGTGGATTCCTCTCCATGAACCCTACCAGGCACCCAGGCAAGTTTGGTGAGAATCCTGAGAAAGCTTCCTTGATGGAGTTAACCGGTAGAGAGGAACAGTAATCCTAAATGTGTACATACCTAACAGAGATTCAAACTACATGAGGCAAAAGCTAACAGAACTGAAAAGAGAAATAGATAAATCTATAATTGTAGATAGAGACTTCATAACGCACCTCTCTCAGTAATCAATAAAACAAGTAGGTGGAGGGCCCAGCCCCATGGCCTGGTGGTTGGGTTCAGCGTGCTCCACTTCAGCGGCCTGGGTTTGTGCATTCAGATCCCAGGCACAGACCTACACCTCTCATCAGCCATGCTGTGGCAGCAACCCATATGCAATATAGAGGAAGACTGGCGTGGATGTTAGCTCAGGGCAAATCTTCCCCAGCAAAGAAAAATAAAAACAAGAAGGCAGAAAATAATAGGGATATAGATGACCAAAACAATACCATCTGCCAACTTGACTTAATTGAAATTTATAGAACATCCCATCCAACAATTACATAATAAATATTCTTTTCAAGTGCACATGGAGCATTCACCACAATAGACTATATTCTGGGGCATAAAACAAACCTCAACAAATTTAGAAGAGTAGAAACCATACAAAGTATGTTCTCAGATTATAATGGGATTAAACTCTAAATCAATAACAAAAAGATATATGGAAAATCCTCAGACATTTGGAAATTAAACAGCACACTTGTAAATATCCCATGGGTCAAAGAGGAAGCGTCAAGGAAAATTTTTAAATATTTTGAATTGAATAAAAATGAAAATACATCATAAAAAATTTATGGGGCACAGCTAAGGCAGCACTTACTGGTAAGTTTGTAGCATTAACACTTATAATAAAAAAGAAGAAAGGTCTCAAATCATTAACCTATGCTTCCACCAGAAGAAACAAGAGAAAAGAGATCAATTTAAACCAAAAGCAAGCAGAAGAGTTTGGCGTGCTCCACTTCAGCAGCCGGGGTTCATGGGTTTGGATCCTGGGCACAGAATTACACAACTCATCAGCCGTGCTATGATGGTGACCCACATATAAAGTGGAGGAAGACTGGCACAGATGTTAGCTCAGGGCTAATCCTCTTCAAGCAAAAAAAGAGGAAGATTGGCAACAGATGTTTGTCCAGGGTGAATCTTCCTCAGCAAAAAAAAAAAAAGAAAGAAAGAAAGAAAAGAAAAGAAACAACTTGATAAAAAAAATGGCCAAATATTTCTTTACTGAAAAAAATTACGAATGGCAAATAAGAGTATGACAAAAGCTCAAGATCATTAGTCATTTAGGAAATGCAAATTAAAACCAGAAGGAGACACTACTACACATCTATTAGGATAGATAAACAAACAAACGAAAAAACTGGTAATACCAAATGCCATGTGGATATGGAGCAACTGTCACTCTCATACATGACTGGTGGGAAGGTATGAAAATGTTATGGCCATACTGGAAAATCGTTTGGAGTGTCTTATAAAGTTAAACATACATTCATCATACAACTCAGCAAAATGACTCCTAGGTATTTACTCAAACCAGTTGAGAACTAATGTTCATGCAAAAACCTATTAGCAGCTTTATTAATAATTGCAGCTTTACTCACAATTGCCCCGAACTGGAAGCAAGTCACATGTCCTTCCGTAAGTGAATGGATAAACTGTGGTATGTCTAGTCATACAATGAAATACTACTTGGCATTAAAATAGAATGAACAACTGATTCATGCATCAACAGGAATGAATCTTAAATGTATTCTTCTAAGGGAAAGAAGCTAGATCCAAACAGCTACATATTAAATGATTTCATTTCTATTACATTCTGGAAAAGGCAAAACTATACAAACAGAAAAGTGATCAGTTATTACCAAACTGGAGGTGGAGTGAGTGGTTGACTACAAAGGGGCAGCATGAGGGAATTTTCGAATTTATAGACCATCGACTATGATATTACGGTGGTGGATACACGACTCTGTGTAAACTGCAAAGAGTGAATTTTACTCTAATTAAATGAAACAAAAAGTCAACCAAGATGTGAGAGGAATCAAAGATGGAATGCAGACTGTGACGAATTGTATTGCAAAGGTAGTGTATACATAACCACGCTGAAGAAGATGGGGAAGAAAGTTGCCCACACAAGCAATCTTGGATAATAGACATTTGACTAGATATTGTGAGGCTAAAGACAGAAGAACCATATGCAAACACTGTATTCTAGTTTGTAAATTTGTTTCTCATAACAGTTCAGGTTAGTGATTCTAAAACAACTTGACATGTACACTAGGGATGAACAAATAAGGACATATATTGTGCATAATGAGAGTCAGGGTCTCAATTTTGGAGAATGAAGCTACAAATAAGCAAAGGGGAATGCTGGAATGAACTCTGTGGTGCTGGATTGGAGTTCAGTCTATCAAAATGAACTCCTGTTTACTTAATTGATAGATATACAGAAATATAGATGTGTGTATACGTGCGTCAGTATACATAACATATGTTTCCTAACTGTCTGCTGAAAGGGACTAGAAGCTGTGGCCCCCAAGTAGCAACCAGCATGCCTAGTGCCCAGATCGTGAATTCTAAATAATGTTCTACAGTAAGGGGAATCAGGGCTTCTTGGAAAAATTGGTGATGATAGGCCTGGGATAGAAAAATAATAGACAGAGCATCTAGCTGTGCCCCAAAATAAGAAATTACATAAGTACCACCCTCCCCCCTCAAAGAAACAAATCATGGGTCATTGAAGGCTAATTGAACAAAGCTCCCAATGGGCAAAGCTGGAACAATTTTAGCAATAAACTAAATAATAATGGTTCTGGAATCAAACACAAAGAATAAAATAAATATCCATCAGTCCAAGTAGATATAAATAAGTGATTGAATAAATAAACAAATGGGGGAGAAGGGACAAGTCTTCTTTACAGAAGAATTCTAATCAATAAATGTAGAAAAAATGAGGAAAACAAAAATCACCATTATATCACTGTGGTAATAAATGCTGGAGGCAAAAATCCATTGATGAGTGCTAAACTTAGCAAAAGCAGGTAAAACTGAGCAAAAGCAGGATAGCCTAAAGTATCTCCTCCAAAACATTAATGACTGTGGTGGCTTTAACATATGTCCACTAATTCTTTAACATTCCTCCCTCTAGGAGACACGCTTAGGTCCACTTCCCTTGAGAATGGGGTGGACTTAGTGACGTGCTAATAAAGAAAAAATAGTAAAGAGAAAATAGTATCTTACAATGGAGGAAGAAAACTGGCAATACTTCAAAAGTATCAAGATTATAAAACAAAGCAAAGATGAATGGAGGAACTTTGAGAGAATGGAGGAGACCAAGGAAAAATGAAAACAATTTGTAGTATATCTGATTGGATCCTGAAACAGAAAAAGAACATTAGCAGAAAAAATTCGAAAATCTGAATCCAGTCAGTAGTTTACTCGATAGCATTTACATTAATTATTGATTAATTACATTAAGAACATATACTATATTAATAACAATGTTTAAATTTTGATAATTATACCACGGTTACATAAGGTGTTAGCAGTAGGGGATTCTAGGTGGAGGGTATACGCCAGAACACACTCTAGTATTTTTGCAATTCTTTTGTTTGCCTAAAATTATTTTTTGATCAAAAACTTTAAAACATATTTGTAAGTTACTCAAGGAATTCTGACCCACATTGTATGGTAGCCTGAAAATTTCACAGAAGTAGAGTGTGTCTTTAGAGATAAGAAAAATGTACAAAACAATAACTGGTGGACACAGCATTGAACAAGGATTAGGTCTCAGTTATCTGCTAAGAACTTGTGACCTGCAGGCCACATACCATGTTTGGAAGATACAATACTGAACCAAGCACAACCTCAGCCTTGAGAAAATAATAAACTTGAGATGTTTAAAATCAACAAAAATAAATAATTTCAATTTAGTCTAATGTGATGAAAATCAAGAGAAGGGAGCAATTAATTCAGTCAGAGGAGTTCAGAAAAGATTCACTGAGGAAAGCACTTTTAAGCTCATTGGGTCTTAAATTACCCAATGAATGTACAAATTCTCATCTCCTCTCTGCCCTCATTGCTATACCCCCTCCCCAATAAATCAATGTCCAAGTTCTCTTCGTTTTACCATTCAACTTTCTCTCTTTTCATCTTTTTCCTTCCTTCCACCCCAAAGTCATGGTCCTTATCATCTCCTGCTGGCCTGGATACAGCAGGCTCCTAATAGGTTGACCTGCCTTTCAACCTTCACACTGCTGCCCTGGTGACCCTTGTAAATGAACATGAGTTATTCCTCATTTGTTCCACAATGTTTATTGAATGCCTACTACATATCAGGTAGTGGGTTCTCAGCTTGCTTAAAATATTTCAATAAAAATTCCCACTGTCACCTCATTAAAAAAAATAATAATAAAATAAAATAAATAAATAAAAATCCCCAACAAATGTTCCTCGAAGGATGAACAGAAGGAGGGCAGAAAAGAAGGACAGGGAGAGAGGGAGAAAGAGAGCAAAGGAGGAGTGTAAAATGCAGGCCCACAAGGGAGGAGGTATAGAGGCTTGTGGCATAGTCTTCAGAGTGACCCACGGATGGGATGCACATGGGTGTCAGGAGATGACACTGCTGGGAGCCTAGGGCCAGAATGAGACATACAGAGAAAAAGAAACAATAATTTTAAACTCAACTAATTAATCCTCACAAAGAAGTAGCTGGAGAATACAGATGCTTATTTACAATCAAGCCTAAGTACTAGAAGAACACTGGAAGCCAGAGCAGGGATGCTAAATAAGACTTAGTCCACTTCCTTGGCATTGCAAATTTACTCTCTTGAAACATAGTAGGAACTTGGATCTATTCATAAAAGTCCTGCCAATAGGACTCTAAGTCCAAATTTACTTAAGGTTTTTATTCAACAGGTTCATCAATCAATTTGCACTATCATCAAATGTCGGCATCCTTCATCAATATCACTCTTTAGGAAGCTTGTTGCGATCTGTGTCAGGTAGCTTCTCACTATTTGAGAGCAAAATGAATCTCTTATTTGTTAACAAGAAAGCATGGAGAGGGAGAAACAATTACACAAAAGTATATGATATTTTTGTACATATATAAACAGTCTACTAAAAAAGTGACTTCCAACGTCCTTTGGCCACATTGACTCCACAAGAGATGCATAGGGAATGAGTTACCTCTTAAATAAAGTAGGAAGTTAGCCTTCATTAGAACTATGAAATCTGTATGTTCATTTTCCTGGCCAAAGACCAGCTGCATATCCATCCAATTCATGCTCATTCACATACAGGTGTTTTCCCACCCCACTCCCTGCAGCCTTGCCTATACAGATAATCTCTCATGGATTAATGGTCAACTACTGCTGAAATATGGCATGCCATGGATGGTCTTTATAGAGTATCTTCTGACTCATGAATCTTTGCAACTATCCAATCGCACATGATTTAGTTCATTTGAATCAGTATTTAATTCAAATAGAAAGGTTTATAATCCATGTGTTGACATCCAGATATAGCTCATTATGCATATAATTATGATAATATTGCATTTAAACATCACTTCATAAAAAGAATGACTATAATCAAAGTCTTCTAAGGGTAACACTGGATAATTCTAGTTTCTGCCAGAAGAGGAAGAAACTCTTCTATAAAGGCTTCTCAAAAATTTCCAATTTTCACTGAAAAGAAAATATGATCATATTTACTAAGTTACTAATAAACTTTTTACTAAGTAAGTTACTAGTAATTTTTCTTATGATATTAATGGAAATAGTACAAACAAATAAAAAGGGTAAAACTGAGAGGCATTCCATTACAACCAGCCACACTTCCCTGTTTGTTACAACCCCTTCTCTACTATTCCTGTGTGTCCAGAAAGCTGAAGCAAAACTGTATTATGACCTATTTTCATTGCCTCACTCATTTTCTTTTTTTTAAATTTTTTTTAAAGATTTTATTTTTTCCTTTTTCTCCCCAAAGCCCCTCCAGTGCATAGTTGTATATTCTTCGTTGTGGGTCCTTCTAGTTGTGGCATGTGGGACGCCGCCTCAGCGTGGTTTGATGAGCAGTACCATGTCGACGCCCAGGATTTGAACCAACGAAACACTGGGCCACCTGCAGTGGAGCGCGCGAACTCAACCACTCGGCCACGGGGCCAGCCCCATTTTCTTTTTTTTTTTTTTGAGGAAGGTTAGCCCAGAGCTAACATCTGCTGCCAATCCTCCTCTTTTTGCTGAGGAAGATTGGCCCTGAGCTAACATCCGTGCCCATCTTCCTCTATTTTATATGTGGGACGCCTACCACAGCATGGCTTGCCAAGCGGTGCCATGTCCGCACCCGGGATCTGAACCTGTGAACCCCAGGCCACTGAAGTGGAACGTGTGCACTTCACCGCTGCACTACCCGCCAGCCCCCTAGACTCACTCATTTTCTAAAGAAAAGTGTAGAGAATAAATACCCTACCTCAGGCTGGCCTTGGCTTTCACATTTGCAGATCTGAATGCAAAGCTGAAACTTAATCCTTCAATCTTTACAAAAAGTTGATTAATAAATCAGATTTAAAAAAATAAACCATTTTTTGGTTACGGATTATTTTCTAATGACCAGCAGCACAGCACAAAAGCAATTAACTGGTAGAAATCCATGGATGGATACCAAACTGAAAATGTGAGAGATGATCTGTTTTGGGGGCAAAACAATATCCCTCTTGCTAAAACTGGAGAACTTTAGGACTGAAAGGAATTTTGAGAAGACTTGCATATCAGCATTGGCATACAGTAGGCACTCACTCAGTGCAGGTGAGTGAGTGAATGAATAGGTAGAGTGTCCTCATGCTTCTGCCATTGGACAGAGTTGTACGCAAACTGTCTCAGGAAAATTGACCTGTTTTATTTTAAAGTATCTAAGGTAGATATTCCAAATACTATTCGGTAATTGAACTCACAGTTATTATTGTCAGGATCCTTTCTACTAAAAAACTCTAATATTCTTTTACTCTATACCAGTCTCTGGTTCCATGATTTTTAGCTCTCTCTGCTGCATTTAAGCTCACTTCCTCTCGGCTAATTTTCCAGGGAAAATGAAGAACACGTTCTTATTTTCACTCATATTTCCTCGGTGCTCAGATAAATCCACTTTACCTCACCACACTCCACTGATAAGAGGCAAGAAAGTGAGTATTCTGAATGCTCCGCTACTTGAAGAGTAGGATTAGATTACTCCATAGGGCAGCTGAGGCAGTTGTAGTCATGGTAATACTAACGGCCTAAAGCAAGAGAGGGTATAAAGAAGTGGCTCTTTTCATATTTGTAGACCTAGAACTGTTAGAGATGGCAGAGTTCCTCAAGGTTTTTCTATTTCCTAGTCTTCATGTTATATATGAGGAAAGGAAGGTCAAAAGAAATTGGATTAGTTTGCTAAGGTCCCATTGACTAGTTAGGGTCAAGCTGGGGCGAGAACACTGTCTTCTGCCACAGCCCACAAACTCTGGTAGGATATATTCCCAGGAGAACACAAGCTAGTATGATAGGAGAAGCCCTCTGCTGGCTAGGGTCAGGAGACCTGTTTTAGTAATAATACTGTAATTATTATTGTAGGGAACACTTTTTAAAATATGACAGGCACTGCACTAAATGCTTGATGTTCAATATCTTTTTGAATCTTCACAAGTCAGTGAATTAGGTGATACCACCATTTCCATTTTACAGATGAGGAAATTGAGGCACTGATTTAAACCATTAGCCCAAGATCACATTGTAGTTGGCATAGCTTGTCCTTGAAACTGACCCAACTAGGTCATTTAACATCTCTCAGCTATTACTTAGTCAAGACAATGAGGGGATTGAACTCTAAGGCCATGTAGTTTGTGAAATAAATATAAGGAATAACATTCTCTGCTTCATAGCAATTTTCCCAGAAGACCTCCAATGTCTCTTGTCTTTGTCCATTTGTATGCCTGTGAGCATAAGAATGTGTGCAACCTTGATAAAACCAGAAGACAATGCAAAAATTGCTGACAGTAGGTTTCTCTCCCTGAGCAATCATTACTATTAAAGGGTTTTTATCCTTGATAAGACAAATTCCAGAGCACCTTCATAGAGCAGGGGCTGTCCCTAAGTGAGCTAAGTCTGTTCATACCAGGGCATTGGTCCTTGGCTGCCTGTGTAGCTCTAGCTACGTATTTGAGAGGATTAGAGGGGAAGGAACTGGAGTTGAGCAGGGAAACTGTAGATATCACCTTTGCAAAATATCTGCTTTCAAGGGATAAAGAACAATAATGATAAACGCAAAACAAATCGGAACCATCTCAAAGCCAAAAACAGCCATGCTACACAACCAAACCCTCTGGGAAAGAAGCAATTTGACATTTATAACTTCAGAACAATGACGTCTTTTCTGTTGGTGTCAGTGAACACTACCTACAAGGAAGGACAAAGAGGACATATCTTTTCCCAGCAGGAGGGAATGTGCCAGGGCTCACAGGCCTGCTTGCTGTGACCCACTGAACTAACTCAAGTCAGGGAGAATACCTTTCAAAGCCAATAGGAGAGCCAGGCATGAGTTTGCTTTATGAGGAGCATGTCTAGTAGGAAAGAGATTCAAAGGTGGGCAAAATATCCTCCTCTTGATGTTTGTACGCTCTGCTGTACTCTGGGTCTGCCTGCACATTCCACTGGGCTTGAGATGGCCTCTGGGTGGGATCCCAGTGCCTACTGTGTTGTTAGGCATCCTTACAAATATAAGAGTCAATCAAGGAGAAGTATGTTTTCTTATAGTTACAAAGGGTAGATCATTGACATTTATGGATTTAACAATTCTGCTTGTGATGAGTTGAAAATTATTAGGCAATTACATCTGTTATTTTGTAATTTGGCTGCGCACAAATTTGCCTTGTGCACACTGATTGATGTTGGTGTGCAGAAATGAGTTAGGCAGGGGGTGAGGTAACTGATCAACACTCCCATAGCTCAACCCATTACCATCAACCTTGAGAAAACCCTTGTGAATGTCTGGTGCCCACCATAAATTGAATAGATTTCTTTCAGAAATCTCTTCATGCAGTGCTTGCAAACCTGAAAGACAATCAGAATTAACTGGGAGATTTTCCTACATATGCACACGCAGCACTCTCACACACTAGCCCCCAGCCCATGAGTAGAAGTCATAAGTACGTGATGGAGGATAGGACTCTTCATTTAAATGTATCTCTTCTACAAGCAGAGGTTGAGGGACTACACACAGGATGCAGAGCTGGCACAGCTAGATACATTGTGAGCCCATCCAGTCATGAAGGCACCTAATCTGTCTATGTTGTGATGCTAATCCCCAACTCAGCATGCTGCATTTATAGAATATATACTTCTGAGCTCCTTGAAAAATGATGCGATATAAGTTTTATATGCCAGGAATAAATATTAGTAGCTGCTCACAATTTGTTCTTTCGTTCTGACAATATACATCTGCGTTTTGTCACAGGCCACCTGCATCTCAATGATTTACTTTATTAGGTAACTTAGAAATAGGATGTGTACTTATCTCAAGCTTCAGAAGGGAGTCTTAACTTCATATCTGTCAAGTACGGAGAGGAAAACGTATCACATTTTTATGGGTATTAAGAATTTCATTCTATAGAGTGTGAAGTGACTGTTAAGTGACTTAACCTATCTCCCCTAATTACAATAACTAGCAGAAAGGGGTGCTACATCCCCAAATATCTAAATGGGCACTTCCTCTAAAACTTATGGACCACTCACATAATTGATATATGCTTATTTTATTTATTTACTATTTGTTTTAAACATTTGTACACACTGGCATGTTCTTTCCTATCCACAAGTGAGTGACTCAAAGGCAGATCATTTTTTATAAACAGAACCTAAAATAAAGCTTAATTAAGCATAATGCTTTATTTCTATTCTGACAGTGCTGATGTTCTTTGGTGTCTCTATTTCCATGACAAAGGCTGAAATTCTGAATAGGATGCTTCCTTCATCCAGACAAAACTCTGAACACGTAGTAAAGTGCTTAAAAAAGACTTCTTGAGTCATTAAATGACCAAGCGTAAGTCTTGATTATGTCAGCAGAAACTCTTAATTACAAAACTGGACGTTTAAAAATTAGTCAACGTTCATTGGTCAGGTAGCTGCATTTATGAACCATAGTTTCAGCCCTTTGGAAGCTAGAGCTTATATTATTCTCAAGTATTCATAATCTGCCTAAGTTGATTCCATAGCAACCAAAATATTGGATACAAAACTGCTTTCTGACAAAGCCAATTTCTATTAAAGCTTTGAGTTACAAAACCTAAGCTTCTTATAAAAATTTCTTAAAAGCCTCTTCAACCATCAGGTGAAATTTTGGTTTTAAATCTCTAATTATTCACCATCATCTCCTGGGTTTCCTGACAAATCTCATATAGATGACAATAACATTCAAAATACTATCTTTGGTTGTGTTCTGAGTCAAATGCAATAATATTTTATTAGTTGTTATTTTGAATTATACCATTTAACATTATGTGTGTGTGCATGTAAAATTCCAAAGTCTGCTAACGAAATGACTTTCTTCCAGGTTACCATGAAAAGACATACTGCATTGATTACATCTCTCTGATTGTCTTCTCATCCAAGGAGGAACTTAAGATCCTAATCCTGGAGAACAAGCTGAGACAAACAGGCCATGACATGGGATAGTTGGTGGAGAAAACCAGGCCGTGTTCCAGGCCACTCTGTGGGAAATGTTTCTGACACTGCTAAATCAGTCCCATCTTAAACCTCTTGAATGATACAGCATACCTGAATTATCTCTAACTGGTTTACAATTATCCCAACTGGGAAAGATTAGTGACAGTTGCTACTCCAACCACCTGATAAATAGAGTTGGAAGAAGCCAAAGCCCCAAGCCTTCCAATCTTTTCCCATGTACTACTCATACCTTATGACAAGGGACCATTCAATCATGGATGGAGGGTAGCAGAAATTAACCGAAAATCACAGGACAGTTGCTTTATTTCTTCTGAAGAGAATGTTCAATTAGACATTCAACAAGCATTACTGAAAGTCACATGCCAAGCACTGTGCAAGGAGTGGACACTCAAAGATATAGATGTGGTCTCCATCCTTCTGCTCTAGTACAAGCAACATTATTTTTTTCTTTTAAAGGAATTCAATGCAGGCTGAAAAGAAATTGGCTTTGCCCTTCTTTTAGGTGGAAGCAAGATCCATTGGTACCTTTGCTTTTACTTAAAAAGAAAGTGACCTATAAAAGTCAGGTGGCTTGATGTCTTAGGATGACGAGTTTATGCAAGAAATTTAGAAGACATTTTTTCAGACATTTTTCTAACATGAAAAAGGAAATTCATCATTGAATTAAATATCCACTTTCTTAATTGGTAGTATTATCTTATAAGGCAAGCATGTTTGGAAAAGACTATGGTGCCAGGCCCTCTAACCATGTTCGTTCAACAAACATTTTCTTACAATGTGCCTGGCACTGTGTGAGGCAGTGAGCTGAAGAGATTGAGGGAAACTATAAGAATAAAATTCAGCTCCTCTGTGAGGAGACCAGAAAAAGCGTTGGAAGAACAGTAGGGAAGGGCTGTCCAAGAAGAGAGGACGGCACAATTAAACTCATAAAGCAGGAAACAATGTCACATGTTCTAAAGCTATATATATTACTATACTGATGGGGCATGAAGTACAAGACGATGGAGGAAGGGGAATATTTAGAAATTAAGCTGGGGAAGTAAGGAAGTCTTACTTAAGTAAAGAGGTCGAGGGCATACTGACAACAAGAGCAACAACAGCACACATTTATTGAGCCCCTGTGACAAGCCAGGAATTGATCCTAGTGTGCATGCCTTAACCTATACCTAATCCTCACCACACTGCTAGGACGGGGACTTAGCATCAGCTGAGTGCACTGGGGAGAAGGAGCAGGAGAGCGGCAGGGGGTGAGCATTTGTAGCAATTCAAAGCCCAAAGTCTGGGAGACGTTATGAAGTAAGCGCCACAGTAATGCAAGTAAAGCAAGTACTTGCTCCAGCTGCAAAACTGTGTGGAAGCAACACTGACGTCTGTCCCTGCTGCCACGAGGAGCAAGCACGTTCCACAGTCAGAGGAAAAGAAAGAAAACAATTACATTGTGAGCTGCTACCAGACCAAACCAACCACCCACCCAAAAACCAAAGAAACAGGATCAAGCCATCCAGCTCTAATTCCCCAAATAAATGAGACCTTGAACATATCCTGTAAATCACTGACATTCTAACAGACGTCTTTCTATCCCCTGCTTTTCCACTGTTGATGTCTGAAAATGTATCCCAGAGTTTGTAGATAAGCTGATCATGTGAGAAAATGACGGGTTTTCTTTACGAACAAACTGTAAACTCGATAAATTTGGTAACATTGTGAGTGTGTTTTAACTACCTGTGCTACTTTAAATTTGGCTAGCCCCCGTGTACTTCTGCACAAGTTGGTTTCTTTCCTTTTCTAAATGCTTTTGACTCTGAGTCTCTTCTTTAGTGTCAGAAAAGGGAAATTTAAAAAATTATATATATATTATTTACATATATGTGTGCATGTATGCATTTTATTTGTATAAAGAAACTTTGAAAGGATGCAGAAGGAAATGTAAAAATCCTTGTCCATTTGGAGCAGAGGAGAAACTGTTTGGGTGGGGCAAGTATGGGAGTAAGATTTTTCACATGAGTAAATTTTGAACCATGGAAACATATTAACTATTTAAAAATAAAATAAAATTTTAAAATCCTATGTTTGCCTATGATTATTAACTTCATTTTATTTTATTTTATTTTGAGGAAGATTCTGAGCTAACATCCATGCCCATCTTTCTCTACTTTATATGTGGAATGCCTACCCCAGCATGGCTTGCCAAGTGGCACCATGTCTGCACCCGGGATCTGGGCCAGCAAACCCTGGGCCGCCAAAGTGGATGTGCGAACTTAACTGCTGTGCCACTGGGCTGGCCCCTATTATCTTCATGTTAGAGATGAGGAAACTGAGGCAGAGAAAAGGTGAGTAACTGCCTAAGGCACTTATCCTGTAGGTGAAAGGAAGCGGTGAAGAATTTTAATGACTGGACATGTGTATGTTATAAAGATCTCTGAGGGAAAGAGGAAGAAGGAAGTGGAAGGGCTGGAAATGGAGACAAGGAGGCAGCCAGGGAGCAATGGCGGTAGTTCAGGTGAGGGGCGGTGAGGATCTGACCTCAGGAAGCACAGATGGAGAACAGGGAACATGGCTGAGATACTAGAAGGTGACATGACGTAAACTTGTTCCCCAATTGGCAGGTGAGGGAAGGAAGAGTGTAGGGTAATTCCTGGGTCTGTGGCTGCAGAGTGAACGGATTGTAGTGTCCCAAACAGAGACAAGGAAACCAAGTAACCTTCAGATGAAGAATTCAGTCACATTAAGCAATGATGCAGGGGTACAAATCAGGGCTGGAAATGAAGAATAGGGAGACCTCAGATGACGACTAGGTGAAAGGACACAGTGACCCTGATAACTGGTGAAAGGACACAGTGAATCTGAGGTAAGACCTATGTTGTCCATTTTGTGGTAGGACCATGGACACCCTGAGCCCTTGAGAGACTTTCAAATGGTCTACAACTAGGTATTAGATGTGAGATTCAAACCCAGTCTTTCCTGGCCCAAAGCCCCATTTTCTTTCCTTCTTCCCCTCTGCCTTCCAACAGATGCTATAACAAATGCCCGTAAGGATACATTTTCTATCAAATGCCTCACAAATAAAACTCAGCATTATCACTTCAAAAATATTCTTTAGTTATTCAGAAATGCATTTTTATTTTTTGTAACATAAGTACTGAAAATCATCGTCACGATTTGAGCTATTCTTTCATTGTATGCATCTGTAAGTATTTTGATGCATTTTTCTGCCGTTATCTGAAGAAAGACATAGAATCTATGAAGTAAATATATGAGCTATTTTCAGTAAATATTAATTTTTAGAAGGTATATAGTAATATGATGCTAAAAATACCACAGAAGAATTGACAGAAAATTATTAGCTAATACCGCCAGGAGGCACAAAGTTCCCTGCTTAGGAAGAAAGGTTTGGGAGACTTTGACCTTCCTTGGTCTGATGGGGAAACAATGAGCTGTGTGCCTCATCCTCTGCCAGTTACCAAGTGCTCACCAATACCCAGAAAGTCAGAGAAACATTTTAATCCAGAAACTCAAACTGTGGGTCAGCTGCTGCTACCCCAAACACTCCATTTTCTGCGCAGCCCATCATCATGGGCTGTAAGCCTTCCAGATTAAAATGAGTGCAGCCAATAGATACAAAAGCAATGAATGCAGATGTCTCATGAGTATCTGTGTTAATTTCCTCTTCCTGCTGTAACAAATTACCACAAATTTAGTGGCTTCAAGCAATACAACTTTATTTTCTTAGTGTTCTGTAGGTCAGTAATCTGAAACAGGTCTCTCTGGGCTCAAGTCAAGTAGCAGCAGGGCTGTGCTCCTTCTGGAAACTCTAGGGGAGAACATGTTTCCTTGCCTTTGCATGCTTCTAGAGGCCACCCACACTTCTTGACTTTTGATCCTGTTCCTCCATCTTCAAAATCAACTACATTGCATATCTCTGATCCATCTGTAGTTATATCTCCCTCTGACTCTCTTTTTCTGTCTCCCTCTTGCACTTCTTTTTGCTGAGGAAGATTTGCCCTGAGCTAACATCTCTTGCCAATCTTCCTCTTTTTCTATGTGAGCCACCACCACAGCATGGCCACTGACAGATGAGTGGTGTAGGTCCACACCCAGGAACCAAACCCAGGCCACAGAAGCAGAGCATGATGAACTTAACCACTAGGCCACCAGGGCTGGCCCTCTCTTCCACTTTTAAGGGCTCTTGTGATTACATTAGGCCCATCTGGACAATCTAGGATAATCTCCCCACTTTAACGTCAGCTGAATAGCAATCTTAATTCCATCTGTATTAGTAAATCCCCTCTGCTTTGTAGCCTAACATATTCACAAGGATTAGGATGGGAACATCTTTGGGGGGCTATTGTTTTGTCTACCACAGTATCTTACATACTCAACTAGTTCATCATGCATAATCCAAGAGTGATATGTTTGGAATACGCTGTAAACTTTTGGTTGAAGTATCTGAACATGCGTATGAATATGCGTTTAGAGGAGGACAACTCTTGCCTGTTTTGTCAGAGTATAAGGCTGTGAGTTACTTTCATAATTCAAGATACATGCAATATTATAAAATGGCATATGAATAAAAGTTAAACCCAGGTTAAAAGGATGTTAGTTCACTCTGATTATGCTTATAAGAATCAATATTTGTTAGGAGGAGAGGAAGAACTCTTTACAGTCAATGATCCCTCTTTATTTGGGATTCCTTGGCTATGTAAATATCCTCATTCAAGGTCCAAAACTTAACTTCTGAACCATAGATATTTCCATTGTGGCTCTACAATTTTAAGTTTTTATTTAATTTAAGAAACAAGTGAATATCACTTTATCTGAAATCAATAAAGTTTAGTTGGATGGAACACAGAGAAAAAGGATTATTTTTGCACGCTAGTGTTTCTGAGCACAAAGGAGGGGGGATGCCTCGATCCTGAGTGCTCATTCAGTCATTATGGTTTTGTGAAAGGACCAACCCGGATTCTGGATTCCTATCCACCTGGTATTATGTTGGAAATTGACATAAAATGCCGAGGACTTTGAGAAAGTAACGAGTTGGTGCCCATCTATAACGCTGAATTGATGACTTTCATATGGGCTTGTCATTTACTGTTCAAATTCAATCTTTGCAAAGGGATGAAACCACTGATGGGCACTATTGCCATTTTACCTGCTCTCCCATCTTCCTCCTTGCAGTGTTCAGTTGAAACAGGCTAGATAGAAACCATCACTGGCAGAAAGACTCAAAGAGCGACAGAGCCTTTCCCAGCACCAAGGTCATGGGAAATAAGACGACTTTTATATTTTAAACTATATATATGACCTTAGCAAAGGGCACCAGGTATAAAAACTTTGAATCATGTCAATATTTCAAAGCACATGTTAAAAACCTAACTGCTTACTCTTCAGGATTTACTATGAAAAATGTCTAGAAAAAATGAAACCTAAATCAAAACATTTTTAAAGGAACATGATTTGAAAAAGAACTATTCATTTTTGGTATGCTTATTAAGAAGCTGTCTATAAAATGTGGAGTGAATTTTCCATCAGCCCGCAGTTTGCTAGGACTGTTCCATGAGACTGCAGTTAATCAGTTGACTGAATACAGACAGACTGGTAGACCCAGAGTGTTCAGTGTATACACTTCAGAAGTAATTGCCATGTCTTTTTTTTGTAAAATAAAGGCAAAAAGTTCTGGAATTTCTTGCTCATGTGAAGGAAGAGAGTATGATCAGCAAGAAAAAGCTGAGAAGGTGATCTGAAAAGTCCCCAAAAGTTTAAGGATGATCTGAAAGAATTTTTACCACAATTTTGACAGGAGTAAGTACAGTAGATGGGCATATGAATTAAGAACAACCACAGAGTAAACAAAACCTAAAGCAAATAGATGAGATAATACAGGGTGACTAGGCAACAGGGCATCCATTTTTCCCACAGTGAGAATCAGTATCATTCATCTTATTTACCTCAGAGCAATATTTCCAGAGTGATTTTCCTGAATCTAGAAAGTAAAGCACAGGATAGGAGGGAAGTGTACAGAAGTGGAAAAATCGATGTATTTTAAAATTATTGTAAAGTAATAACCTATCAGCCTCTCAAGTAATTTAGGATGAAACAAAACAGGATGAAGGATTTGATATTTGTCACTCATCTCCCACGTCCCAATTTAAAACATCCATCTTTGCTCTATATCCTTGATGAAAAATGCACCACAAACAAATCAAAAAAGCAACGCAAATGAGTACAACTCTTCTATTCGAGGTCCCACTTGTTCAGAAATGAAGAAAAATGAACGTTTGGACAATAAGAAGAGTTACCGGTTTGAGTAGTAAATGAGAAATGAATATTTCACTGGACTATCATTTAGAATGACAGATTTTCTATGTCATTATTCCCTTCTTAAATGATGCATATTATTTTTAAAGAGTCTAGAGTTCCCCAATTTTCATGTCTGTGTTATATTCTGCTGTAAAGTTAGCTTCTCTCCAAAATACCTACACTTATCATAATGAAATGACCAATTCCTTACCATGCTTGATCTATCAGCTTCATTGTACAGTTGGCCACTCCCTCCTCCTTGAAATTCTGCTTTAAGTGGTTTCCCACATCTCTCACTCTCCTGGTTGTCCTTTTACTTCTCTGGCCACCCCTTCTTGCTTCATGCCCCATCTTCTTGAGCAATGAAAAAGCTCACTCATTGCACCTCTTCTCTTTTCAATCCATGCTCATTCCCTTGGGGTCACATCCACTTGTGTGACTCTAAAACCCATCTATCTATAAGCTGGTGATTCTCAAACATATATGTCCAATCTGGATACTGTACTGGTTAGTGTAACACTAATTTCTATAACAGATAAACCAATAAATCCTAATACAACAAAAGTTTATTTCTTGCTTTCCAAGTCTATAACAAACATTCCTAATTGGCAGGTGGCCTTACACCTGGTTATTCAGGTGCCAAGGCTCTTTCCATCTTGTGGTTCTCCCTTCTTCTTCCAGAAGTCCTCTAAGGATGGGGAAAGAGACTAGAGCATCATGTTTGTGAGGTTTGCACAGCCTATGCTGGAAGTGATGCATATCACTTGCGCTCATATTTTCAGGCTAGAACTCAGCCACAAAGCCAGACTAACTGCAAGGAAGCCAGGAAATATAGTCTAGCTGGATGCCATGGAGAAGCAGAAAGTCTAATAAACATCTCAATCTTAGCATATCCAAATAAGAACTCCAAATATTCCTCCGAAAAAAAAAAAAACTCTTTTTTTCTTTCCAGAGCCTTTCCCATCACGTTGTGACAACTCAATTCTTTCAGTTGCACAGGCCAAACATGGCATCATCCTGGATTCTTATCTTTCTCTCACATCCCACATCCAGTCCATCAAGAAATCTGTTAACTCTGCCTTCAAAATATATACAGAACCAGACCACTTCCCACCACTTTTACCACTTCTATCCCAGTCTAAGCTTCCATCCTTTCTCCCTTAAAATTATGGCAAAAGCTTTAAATTTCTACCCTTGTCTTCTTGTTATCTATTCTCAACACTTAGCCTAAATTATCCTTTTAAAATGTAAATCTCATATGACTCTCTGCTCAAAACCCTCCAATGGCTCCATGTCTCACTCAAAGCAAAAGACCATCTTTGCTCTGGTCCACCAGATGGTACTGAATTCGGACCCATCCTTATTTCTGCTCTTCACCTCCTCACTCACTCGTATTCAGACATATTGACCTTCTTGCTGCCCTTGAACATGTTGTGCAAGGCCTGTCTTAGATCCCTCCACCTGAACATCCCCCAGTTGTCACATTGCTCACTAAATACCAACTTCTCGGGTAGATTTAAATCATTCTTCCACTCCACCCAGGACTCCCTATGCCATTCTCACTTTGTTTTTTCTGCAGAGCACTTATCCTCCTACAAATTATGTGCTTTTCTGAAAATATTTAATTCTGTTTTCTTCTATTAGAATGTGAGATCCATACAGGCAGAGATTTTGGTGGACTTCTTGTTTGTTTGTTCATTCTTGCTGCTGTATCCACAGAGCTGGGATAGTATTTGGCATGATAGATGCTTAAGATGTATTTTTAAAATGAACAAGTGAAATATTTTTCTTTAAAGACTCAGGCTAGATGCCTGAGGTTCTTATACCAACCAGCCGGTCTCTTCATGCTCCATCAGCAGGATGACAGTGCTAGAACTTCTCTATAGATTTGGGGTCCAATTATCCCTAAGTATTACCACACGACCATGCATCATGGCAAAAGAAAAAAAGATACCTTCTATGGCCAAACGCACAGAGACAGTTGGACTGGTTGATTATTTATTGCCAACGCAACATTTATTGGGCCCCACTTTGGGCAACATTAGCACTATTACTTCCTTCCCGAACTCATTTGCTTGATAGTGACAGCCGACTCCACAGACTTTTCTACATATACGGGTTTTTCCGTCTCCCTACTAATTTTGTTCAAAATAATGCCCAAAGTCATTTCTGAACACATCACACTTGACCCCTAAGTGGGAAAGATATACAAAGAACAAAAGTAAAAAGTACCCTGACTCATTTTATTTGTACTTAAGTAGTTACTTTCTCTCAGGACATATAATCGTTAACATCCTATTTTTCCACAAATTACTTTGATTCTCAACGAGTACATTTTATAAGCTTTCAGATGAAGAGATGAAGATTTAGGTCACTTTGATTTTGAAATGTCTCCTTGCTGACATTGATCATGACACCAATATTGTCAACGTTCAGAATTTAGTGAATGTTTTGTAGATTATTTTCAGTTTTGGGCTTTTTTTTTACATACTTCATGATATTTGCAAGTTTAGTACTGCCAAAATTTTATATAAATTACTCAGGCAAAAATATCTTATTTGCTGGGACTCATGATTAATGTTTTGCAACATTGAGAAAATTAAAAATATATAATTGTCCTGAATATTAATGGTGTATATTATATATGAAGGTCATTACACGGTCAAGGAAAGATCTTAAAATAGCTGCCATTTTGATTAGCCCTGATTCCTCTTTTGTCTTCTTGTACATGGATTCATTAATATACCTCTAACATGTCATTAGTCTCACATTGAGAGGTTCTTACAAATGAGCACTCTAATTTCAAATAAAGACCAGTTAAGCAACTTAGTCTCTTCATCCAAAAAGGAACTACTGTGAAAAACAAGCATATTGAGTTTCCATTGTCTCACCATCTATGGGACCTGACCATCCTACTTTCCAGGGCCAGCCTACTTCCTCTGTGCCACTAGGCCATAATTTCACAGATTTTGCATTTTGACAAGACATGAATACCTTGCCTCTATGCGAATTCAAGGGACTGATCCTGAACACCAGGCCTGAAGGACACTGGAGAGGTAGGGGTGAGTCAGGGAACATTCTCTGGAAATTTAAAAGCAGAAAACACCACTTTTTGGTATGAAAAATGGCCCTTATTTTTAACCTGAGCACTGGGGAATACATATCAACTTTTTTTAGGAGGATTTGGAATAAAACACAAAATAATTTTTTAAAAGTGGTAACAGTGCTTATACATGGATCAGATTTGAGTTAGTCTTATTCTCTTGCTCTCCATCTCTCTGCAATCTTTAAATAAAATCATGCGATTGAAAATGGCCCAGGCTCTCCTTTCCCTTCTTCACGGTCCAGCCATCTCAGGGGCTGGTCCTGTGGGTATCTGTTTTGCTCACTGCACTACCCTAAGGGCAAAAACAATTCCTAACATTTTCTGAGGACTAATATGTTCAGGACATCGTGCTAGCAGTTGTCGAGAATACCCAATCTCTGCCCAAAAGGTACTCACATTTTACTGTTTTAGGGATCCACCAGCAAAGTATGAATATTAGCTTGTTAAAGGGTAGAACTTGGAAGATGTTGTAGCTATTTCTAGTCAAGGGGCATTTCCTCCACCAAGCAGCAATGGCTGACAGCATCCTGTCCACCAGGATGGTGGAAGAGCATCAGGCGAAGAGAGAAAGAGAAAGACGGGTGGATCCCAATGCCTACTGAACACAGGAGGGGTGCTGAGAGGTGGCAGGGGCTGGGGAGGATGTCTTTGTGCCCTGCCAATGACACTCAGGTGAGCTCCTGTGGGGCTGGTCTGGGGCTCTGGCCTGGACAGAATCAAGTACAGCAGTCTCAGTGTGGGTCACAGAAAAGGGTGAAGGAGCTTCCTAAAGCAATCGAGTGTGTGTGTGAGGTGTGTGTATGCACAAACCCACACTCACCCTTGAATATGCATGCCGGCCTTAGTCAGCCAGGCACTTCTTAGTTGGCTTTCTCACTCTATTTTAAAGAGCATTTATATAGTATTTATAATTATATACAATAATGCTAATTATTTAACATGGTTACCTGAGCTATGGAATCAAAAGACAGAGTCCACAGGGATAAATTCAGAATATTTAGTAGTCTGTGTTGAAGTGAAATTCTATTTGGAACCATGCAGGTCACCTACAAAACCTGAGCTACCCATTTGCCATTGAGTTGTTCCCGCATCTTCTCTCTGGGGCCCACCAGGTCTTCACTGGCTTTCCCTGCAGCCCCTACCTAAAGGCAACCCATTTGAACAGAAGGATCTGAAAGTCATTCACAAACACAAATGGCTAAGAGTACGTAAAAGTCTTCTCTTCCCAGGCTTATCAGCATGTTACCAGAGGTTGGAGCCTTAAGTTTAAAGAATTAAGCTTTAGATGTTCCAGCAGGTACGTGTACATATTGCGGGGCAGACAGTGGATTTATTTTAGGGAGTGGACATTCTCATATCACTGAAATTACAACATAAATGTTCTTGCCTGGTGACAAGTAAGGCAGGACTAGAAACATGTTTGAATTACAGCCCTTTTGTACACTGTGATATTATGGAAAATGTAAAGAAAGCATTATATATTTGTATAATATATATTTCATAACACTTTGGGTTCTCTTTTTTAAATTGTGCCCATTTCTATGTTCAAAGATACATACTGTTAAGTCCAGGTGTTTTGCAGAGTTTAGCTCAGAATAACTATTTCATATAGACAGATATAATACATTTTTCTTATTAGGAAAATAAAACATCTAGTGTAGATTTTGGACATTTCTAACTGAGTAGTTAGAATGTTAAAAGGGAACAAGTAGTCCAATTTCACATGATGATGCCCTAAATTGTACTCTTGAGACCCGACTGATGAATGTGCTTTCTGCGCATCTAGCTCGTTTTCAAGGAGGGCTACTCAGGTACTAGAGGAAAGCACATCTCTTCTGGAACCAGGCTCTGGTTTGAATCCTGGCTTTAAAAATAATGATCATAACAATAATATCATTTATTCAATGACTACTATGCACCAAGCTTTGAGTAAAGCATTTAAATACATTACCTTATTTAATCATTACAACACTTCTGCAAATAAGATATTATTATCTTCATTTTACAGTGAAGATGTCACAATTTCAAGAACTTAAGAAAAGCAATGCATTTGGCTACTATGTTAAGGAAGTGATATTAACATTTAGTTCCATATGATGCCAAAGATCATGGGCTTCACCATGAACTCACTTATTTCAAAAGGTACGTCTTGCTCCCTTGCACAGTGCTGGGTGTTGTGGATACAAAGACAAATAAGGCATGGTTTGTATCCTTAAAGCCCTTGTAGTCTCATCAAGGGATCTGAGCGTGCACTCCTGTGATCACAGTAGACTGGAATGAATGTCATGAGAGGATGAGAAACAAGGTTGTCCGGGGCTCAGAGAATGCTCACAGTCAGACTTCAAGTTAGGTTAGGGAGGACTTCCTGGAGGAGGCAATGCTCAAGATGGGCTCTAAGGAACAAGTAGAAATTATTTAGAAAAGGATGGCCAATTGGTAAGGGGAAGATTGTGTGAAACTAGCTTTCTAGAGTCTTGAAACCATATGACACTGTCAGCTCTTCTGTCAGATCAAAGGTCTAGAGCAGGTAGAAGAGTAGAAGGAGACACTGGCAGGAGAGCAGAGGTCAGATCATGAAAAAATTTATGTGAATGCCATAAGAAGCACAGCAGGATTGTAGGGAGGGGCTGACAGGAATGCATTGGTTTTTAAGACCTCGGATATTTAACAATGCTAAGCACAGTTTTGTCACCTGTAAAATGGAGAAAAGGATTTATTAATGATTAAAAAAGTTAATGCATACAAAACAGTAGGTGGCACCTGCTGGAAGCAATTTCTCAGTGACCAGTAGTGAGGAACCAGGGGCTTCTAAACACTGTGCAGGCATTAATCTGTCTGAT
This sequence comes from Equus przewalskii, assembly GCF_037783145.1. NCBI lineage: Eukaryota > Metazoa > Chordata > Mammalia > Perissodactyla > Equidae > Equus > Equus przewalskii. Next base: position 28,333,393 of record NC_091838.1, read on the forward strand.
CTTCACTGCAGCCTTCGGAAGTGGAAACTTCTACACATCCATGTTTAACCAATGAAGATGCCTGGAGCGAGGTTTGAGCATTGCTTATCTTGTCTTTTCCTGCCTCTTGAGATGGTGGCTCTAAGTGCCCATTCCTGCCCAGCCCACAGAAGGTGGACTCCAGGTTCCCCTCTGGACCTCAGGGAGAATCCGGGAGTTAGGATGTGAACCATGAGGTAAAGAGGGGACCAATAACCCTGTTACACAGGAAAATGTCATTTACATATATTAATAAGTCTAAGCCTGTATCTTAAATTCCACGAAACATGTGTACGCATGAGGCAAATACATCTGTAAAAGCAGAAACAAGAACATCCAGTTTTATTACATCTGCATTGTACCTATGACTATGTAAAGTGAGCATCGCTGCTGCTGTCCACTCACAAATCCCCCATCCAACGTGAGTACTCAACATGAGAAGCACTGGCAAGCTCCCATGAAAGAGAATCACCACTGAAGTGAAAGTTCAGAGCACAAATCCTGCTTGAATCAAGGAAGCCGTTGTACCGCTTGCTGGTCGCTGACATGTCCAGAAAGCCCTCTCGCCTTTCCATTAAGTCTCTCGTATGTTGTTGCAAACTCCATCCACTGCAATACAGCATACGGCACCTTTAAACTTTTGTGTGTGGGTCTTATTTATGAAAGTTCATTTATTTACTTATCTATTCAGAAACATTTAATGAATCTCAATTATATAAGAGACACTGTGATAAGTGCTAGAAATGTAAAGATAAATATAACATGGTCCCTACCCTCAAGAAGCTCAGACTAGTGAAAATATTAGGTTGAACCATATTAAATTGCCCTTTTGCAGGCAAAAACAGTCAAATTTAGGCAATTTCATGTGGTTCAACTAACGCTATAATGATGATGGTGATGATAATGATAATGATAAATAATGCACATTAACAGGGAACTACGAAAATGCAGAACGAGGCACATGAACTTCCGTGAGAGAGTTAGGGAAGGCTCTGCCAGGAACTGTGTTTTTCAAGATGAGCAGACCCTGCATACTCTTGCCTTTGGACTCACTCTAGACCACGTTATTGCCAATAGCTGCAGCTGGCAGCCACTCTGATCTCTCAGTCCCATGCATTTCACTAACCACCACCTCTTTTCATTCCAGGTCATATCTGGAGAATTCCAACTCCAATCCTATTGGAACTTTTGATCCATTGATCCTACCACTTCCTCACTATCCTTCACCCTCTCTCCCCTCCTTTCCCAGTTTATATTGCACACCAACTAATTTAAACACTCCTTGCATTGCATACATATTGCTGCATTATTCTCACTTGGAAAACAACATATCCTGATTAAATCAAACTTTCCACCTACTTCAGGTGGAATGAGCTGAATATGGCTGGAACGAAAACACAATCACAAAGATGGCCTCACTTTACACCCATGACCACAGCCTTACTGCTTCTAACAATACCATATTTTCCTTGTCCATTTATTCTCTACTTTCCTAGATGGCTATTATACAACTTATCTTCTTTACTCAAATCCATAGCACCATGTTCCCATCCTTATTCTTATACAGTGTTCTCATTAATCTCATTCCCATCCTTACTTTTATGCAATGATTCTCAAACACCATGTCAGATATGGTTTTGAATCAGAGAAAAACCATATCTACCACCACACCGACTCACCTACCACATTGCCACCTGAATCGAGTGGCAATGTGATGCAGGTCCCATAGATGACCTAGCCCTGCGCGTATCTCAAGCCAATCCCCCTATTTGTGCCCTACAACCTATCCCTTCTTCAACATCAATTTCCCTCTCTTCCAGATTATTCCCATCAGATATTATTTCCCCCATCTTAAACAAACAGACAAAATCATATCTTGCCTCCTTTCGATGATCAACTTTGAATCAAAATTTCTCTGAAGGATTATCTACGCTCAATGTTGCCAATTCTTTCCTCTTCTGTTCTCGCTTAGTCACAGTCTTTCAGGCTTTCATCCTTACCATTCCACCTAAATTACTCATATGAAGGGCAACATGATCTCTTCAATCTTTGTTCCAAAGATACCTTGTCATAGTACTGAAACTGCATGCTCCCCAAAAACCTCATCATACTCCTCTCCTATTTCTGTTTTTATAGCATTTATTGCCTTGTAACATAAACTATGTGTAGGTGTTCATATATATGTATATGTGTGTGCATGTATGTGTATATATATATATAAATCATTCATTTTATTTATTGTCTCCTGTCTTCCCCACTAGAATTTAAGCTCTATGAGGGCATGTATCTTCACTTTGTTCATTGATATATCTCAAGTGCTTTGAAATGTATGGCGTATAGTAGACACAATACATGCGCATGAATTTAAAAAGTACTTCCAAAAATGTCTTGAGATGTATACGTTTTCCTCATGTTTTAGGAGGATAAGCATAGCATTAAGAGCTGAAATAACATTCTAAGTTACTAAAACAGACTACATCTCATCTTGTCCTTTTTAAATGACATTGCATTCCTTTTCACTATTCCTTTAATCCTAAGAGAAAAATATTCCTTCAATGCAAAACACTGCACTACTCAAGTTATATGTTTGTATTGTTCTCTAAGTAATTAAACTCCATGTCCTATCCATAGATAAGCATTCACAAGAAGTGATTTCAGAACTATATAGACCAAGTCAGAAAACCAAATTTAAGGGTTAGATATATAAAGCAATATGTTCTAGCTACTATACTAAACAAAGTTGAACGCGAATCCTCCATGTGAATGGTTATATAGGTTATAATAATTCTATACAATTGCATCTTGAGTAGGCATTGAAAATATTTACCAAAGAGTTTATAAAATCGGCGAAATATTTATTACGATAAATGAAAAATACAAGGATACAAAGCTCTGTGCACAGTGGGATCAGAATCAGATAATAAGTGCAAAAAAGGAGAATTTGGCTTTAGGTGGTACAACTATGGATGATTTTTAAATTTTATTTTTACTTTTATTCCTAGATTTGCTTATAATAAATTTAATATAAATGTACAATACATTTAAATTACAATAAATTTAAAATAGAAAAGAGATATATTTCAGGTTTTTTTATATTTCCCTAAATTTCATTTGACTTTCATGTCATTTTACAGGCAATTTAACAATTTCCCTTCCATTCATGCATCCAGCAGCTAAGCATTTTCAGCAGCTAATTATAAAGCACTTACAAAAAGGGCATTCTGAAGGGTTATTTCTGGGACTGGAGTCCTCTCTGTCAACAAAGAAATAGTCACAGAAAACATTAGGTCAGATTAGGTCCAGGTTTATCTGTGCCCTGTGATATATAGCATCCTTTTCCTCCTCTGACTAGTCTCCATGAAAATCTGTTGAAAGGATGATCTCGGCCCCTCCAAGAAAGAAAGGAAAGGAAGAAATGGCTCTTAAATGGATTTGAAACAGTCAAAGCAGATGACTTTGCCTAGCCTTGCAGGTTACATTCTCCCTCCTTAATACTTACAGCCCAGTGGTCCCAGAAGCTCATGGTTATACCCTGGATTTAGTTTGTTATTATATAATGTGTACAATTAGGGCAATGATGCCCAGGAGACATTTCTGGGTGACGTAACTTCAAATTGGTACTCTTATATATGAGTTTTGTCTGTGGGAACTCTAATATAACTCCCTCCCTCCATATAGTAGACTAAACCATATGGCAGCCATTCTGGGTGATAACTCCTGGCCTTCTCGCTAAGAGACCTTGGTATTGTATCAAGAGTGGCATCAAATTCAAAAGCTGTAGGCATCTTGGCGGCTAATAGGAAAGCAGAAAAAAAGAAAGAATATCAATTATGAGTTGGGGGCTGGTCCCATGGCCGAGTGGTTAAGTTCTCACGCTCCGCTGCAGATGGCCCAGTGTTTCGTTGGTTCGAATCCTGGGTGCGGACATGGCACTGCTCATCAAACCACGCTGAGGCAGCGTCCCACATGCCACAACTAGAAGGACCCACAATGAAGAATATACAACTATGTACCGAGAGGCTTTGGGGAGAAAAAGGGAAAAAATAAAATCTTTAAAAAAAAATTATGAGTTGGTAAGCCCATATTCCAGAACAGCTGTCTGAAATATCTAAATCTCAGATGAATAAAAGCAAGAAATGTTAAGAATTTCCCAATTATCTTTTTCATCTGGATCATAATGATTTTCTATATTATTCCAATTTCACATTGACTACATAAGTTCCACTTGTAAGCTTCACACTACTTCTATTTTTAAGCCTATTCATAAACATCTCTATAAGTAATGTTGGACATGGATCAATGTTTGGTCAACAGATAAAAACATCAGTAAAGTTCATGACTTGCCCAAAGTCACACAATGTAGATGGTAGTTTGTTCTAGGATTCCACAGGATGACTGGGCCATGAAAAGTTGCTGTAGAAGGTATAGGAGCAAACACTAATATCCAGAGTAAGCTTGTGACAGGTGATCAATGATGGGACGGTCAACATAAAAGTGATGGGAATAGCATCGATTCTGACCAGACAGGGAACCAGAAGCTGGAGTGGGAAAGGTTCCTCAGGGTACACATAGCAGGAAAGGTAATTCAGGATCCTGATAAGTCAGTATAAATCTGGGTATTACCAATAAAAGAAATGAGGAGAGCATCAAATGGAATGAGACAGTCCAAGAGTAAGAATTAAGTTGTCCTTGGTGGATGAGGTAGTAAGTTACCTTAATTCTACTTGTCTTTATTCCCCTGCAAATTGGGAAGAATCCAGACCGTAAGTGGCATATATCTGAAGGCTTGCTAGAAAAGACCACTGGGGAGAAAACCAAATGTGGAGAAAGAATTTAGGAAATGGATCTTGCCCTATATTCTAATATGCTGAAAGTTCAGATAGAGCCAGCAAAAACCCTAAAATCTTCCATTCTGAAGACAGCGCACAAGCCAACAGGTCACTTAGCTAAACGGTAGAGGGATGATTTAATTTTCATTTCGCCACACAGCTGGTGTTTGCGTTAAGAAGGCAGAACAATGAATTGTCTGTAGGAACAGCATGCACCTTAACACACAATGAAAAATGATTATATATATTCATTCACTGAGCACCAAATTAGAAGATGATGTAATGTTCCCTGTGAAAATCTGCTTTATATTTTATGGTCTGATAATACATTTGAAATTCTGAATATTCAGTTCAGCTCCATTGTCAGCAATCATCTTAGAGACTGGTTTACCCTGCAAGTTTACAGAAACTTGCTGTTAGTCTAGCCCTGTACACCACGATGTGGGCATTCCCACGGATGGACCACACCCCATTCAGGGTTAGGACAGTGGTATAATAAAATTTTGACTCCCTGAACACTTATGGTGTACATCCCTTTTCCTGTCTCTTCATTTCTTTAAGGATTTTAAAAATTTTATTAAAGTTTAAACCCATATCATTTGAGAAAATCAAATAACATTAAGAGATTTACATTGGAAAAAACAGCAACCCATATTCCATTCTTTTCTAGCTTGGATGCCCAATCTCATACCCCAGAGACAAATACTTTCAACCCTTTTAGGTATTTCTTCAAGCATTTTTATCCAATCTTTTTACGTTTCTATTTGTTGTCTTAATGAATTTTAGACATGATTACAGAATTAACTACCTATTAAGGTGAAGATTTAACTCTTACATCCCACCTCATTTCTGTCTACCCTTACCATCTCATATTGAGACAACGTAAGCATCGTCTGCTGTTCAGTGCACTTGATTACACATCCTTACTCACAAATATTTATATATTTATTTGAATTTAAAATTGCTTCGTTTTTTTCATTTATTTGTTTTCTTATATATTGATTGCTAATTTCTTCCCAAGCATTCCAATAGATTTACCAAAAGCTTAGCAAGATATTTTTCTAAATTCACAAAAGCAAACAATCAACCCCTTGTTTTCCCCATGGAGTTTCCCTTCCCACCATCACACTTATCAGCTCCAATCAAAACTGACTGCCCCTGAAAGCCACTCTCCTATGTCCACAGCCCAGTTCCTTGTATCTCATCTCTTACTCATTCTGGGGTAATCCTTCTTTTGGCTGAATCACACATTCCAGCAGCTTCTCAAGGTAGATTGTTTGAGAAGCAATTTTGTGTGTGTGTGTGTGTGTGTGTGTGTGAGTCCTTGAATGTCTGAATGTGTCTTTATTCTGCTTTTACATTTGAGGAATAAAGGGCCAAATGTAGAATTTTATACGGAAAATCATATTCCCCTCAGAATTTTATGGCATATCTCTACTTCTTCCTATTATCTAATATTGTATGAGAGCTGACTGCTATTTCATGGGGGTGGACTCACTTTTAACATTTTAAGATTTACACTTTATCCTTGTTATTATGATATTTTACAATGGCTGGCATGGGTTTGTGTGTGCTTTTTCTTTTAATTAGACTGGGTGTTTGATGGACTCTCAATTTAAAACTTTAAATTATTCACAATTTTATGTGTTATTTCCTGAATAATATCTTCCCTTATGTTTTTATCTGTTCTTTTATTTTTGGAACTTCAATTAGTTATGTTGAACTTTTTGGATCAATCATTCTGAGATTCTTACCTTTATTCTCTTAATGTCCTTATGTTTATGAAATTTAATGACCTCTTCCAAGCCCTTAAATTTCTTTTTACATTTCTACCTTATTTTAAATTTCCAAGAGCTCTTTATTGTTTTCTGATGCTCCTCTTATTACAATATTCTATTATTTGATATTATTTGCAATATCTTATCTTTTAAAAAATATTATTATTTTGAAATTTTTCTTCTGTCCTTGTATTATTTTTCCTCTAAGAACTCTTTTAAACAAATGCTGGTGAGGATATGGAGAAAATTGAATCCTTGTGTACTTTTGGTGGGAATGTAAACTGATACAGCCACTATGGAAAACAGTAGAGAAATTCCTTAAAAAATTAAAAGTAGAGGGGCCAGCCCCGTGGTATAGTGGTTAAGTTCAAGGGCTCTGCTTCGGCAGCCTGGGGTTCATCAGTTTGGATCCTGGGCGTGGACCTACACACTGCTCATTAAGCCGTGCTGTGGTGGCATCCCACATAGAAGAACTAGAAGGACTTACAACTAGGATATACAACTATGTACTGGGGCTTTGGGGAGGAAAACAAAAGAAAAAAGGAAGGTTGGCAATAGATGTTAACGCAGGGCCCATCTTCCAAAAAGAAAAATTAAAAGTAGAACTACCATAAGATCCATCAGTTTCACTTCTGGGTATTTATCTGAAGAAAACAAAAACAGAAACTTGAAAAGACATACGTATTCCTGTGTTCATTGCAGCATTATTTACAACAGACAAGATATGGAAGCAACCTAAGTATCCATCAATAGATGAATGGATACATTAAAAGTGGTGTATATATACATATATATATATGTATATATACACATATACATTCATACACACACAATGGAATGCTATTCAGCCATAAAAAAAGAAGGAAATCCTGCCATTTGCAACAAGATGCCTAAACCTTGAAGGCATTGTGCTAAGTGAAATAAGTCAGACAGACAAACGATCTCACTTATATGTACAATCTTAAAAAAAGAAAAAAAACCCAAAGTCATAGAAAAAGAGATCAGATTTGAGATTACCAGAGGTGGGGGATGGGGAATTGGAGGAAGATGGTAGAAACATACAAACTTCCAGTTACAAAATAAATAATTACTGGGGTTGTAATATGCATCATCATGACTATAGCTATCACTGTTATGGTATATTTGAAAGTTGTTAAGAGAGTAAATTCTAAAGTTATCACCACAAGGAAAACAAATTTTTTTTGCTAACTATATGAGGTGATGGAAGTTAACTGAACTTATTGTGGTAATTATTTTGCAATACAATCATGCACTGCATAATAACGTTTCAGTCAAAGATGGACTGTACATACAACAGTGGTCCCATAATATGAGTACCATAGAGCCTAGGTGTGTAGTAGGCTATGCCATCTAGGTTTGTATAAGTGAACTCTATGATGTTCACACAACAATGAAATCACCTAACGACGCATTTCTTAGAATGCATCCCCTTTGTTAAGCAACACACGACTGTACGTGTATGTCAAGTCATTATGCTGTACACCTTAGAATTATACAGTGCTGTATATCAATTATATATGAATAAAACTGAAAAAGAACTCATTTTAAAATTTGGTCACAGTTTTTCACAATGGGAATGCTCTTCTAATATCTGGTGATTTTCACTATTTGTTCACATTAAGAGCGTTTGTGATTTTGTTTTCTCTGGACGTGTTCACTTACTTCTGAGAATACTGAGGAGCATACAGCTAGTTGCAGGCTCTGTGGGAGCAGAGTGGGGAGGGGCCTGGGGATCTCACAGACCAGTGTGCACCATTATATTCGATCTCTGTTTCCATTCTTACATCTTAACCCTACACTTCCCTGGACCTGTTGACTCAAGGCAAGCCTCTCTGGATTGATTTCTCTAGAGAATTAATTTCTGGTCTGTAGAAAGGGTGAGAAGGAAAGCCATCTGTCCACATAAGGTAGAAGAGGGAGCTCCTTGAAGTGCTCAGGACACCCATGTGTTTAACCTGCCATGTGTAAACAGAAGTCTTTTGCTTAGTCCTCACATTGTACACCAGGGACATTTTCTGACTCTGTGAATACAAATTTTCTCATGATCTTTCCCAGCCAATATGCATCCCCAAATCTCCCTTTAATTGACCTATTTCCCTCCTCAATAAATAAGCTACTTTTAATTAATTATAACTACTTTCTACTAAAGCATTTTAAGTGAGTTTATGTTATTTGCAGCCACTAATAACCTAATGATGGGAATGAATTTCTTATCTCTATTAAAGTGCAGTGTCCTGATGAATAGGCCTTTGGCCCCCATATATCCTCAGTGAAAGCTTTTCAGAAGATCATGAATATGGAAGAGACACTTCGAGGTCTGAGGCCTAAGGCAAGGCAAAAAGAAGCTGGTTAACCATTCCTATTCAACATTGCACGTGACTTGGTGAAATCTAATATTTGACATCACCGAGATTAAGTACATTTTTCTCAGAAATCTTTAATTTTTTAAAATATAAAAAGTTCCCCCAATATTTAGGAATATCAACTTTTACTGGATTTTAAGGTTGCAATGACAGATATACATAGAAAACATCACAAGAATGATGTAAACTTTTTTCATACAACTTTCTCAAAATTTTGTTTGTATAGAGAAGCAAAAACCATGATTTGAATTGTCAGATTTAAAATAATATTAAAATCTTTCAAGAATCACAATAAAAACATCTCTTGAAACAATTACTGAGTTAGTAACAGAATCTGAAAATAGATTTGCGAATTCAAAAGTGTGTTAACACCAGAACGGAAATGTTACTAACCTTCTCTGTGTATTTAGGGAGAGGAATTCAATCTTCTTTCCTGTCATCAAGAGCCCTAAATGCAATCAATGGGCCATATACTCTCTAATCTGCACCTGGAGCTGTAAAAAATGTCAATAGAAATTGTGTTGGAAGATAAGAGCAATGAGTTTATCAATGTGTTTACCCTTCCTGGGAATACATTCTCATCAAAAGTGTACTCTAAGCCAACGTGCTTTGTCAGTTCCCCTATGTCTTTGATTTGTCTGTATGTCTAATATCTTCATGAATTAACAAACTCAGCTTTCCTTTTTACAAGTGGATTTGCATAGACTCATAAGCGCTGAACCTATCAGTTAGTGACAGAGGAAATATTTGATCTGTCCGCACCAAGGACTTGATCTCTGTTTCCATTCTCACAAGGATAAGAGAACTGAGTACTTAACAGTTAGTTAAGACATGACATTAAAACAAGCTTTTCAAAGAGGGAGAAATTATTGTTAATCTGAGCATGTTGCCTTTGTATTGGAACTCAAGGAATGTTCTCGGGGTTCACCATATACAGTAAAGTATGAAGAAACAAGTGATTCAACTTGACCCACATCTCATGTATTTTATTTTTATCATTAAAGTGGATACACCTCTGTGAAGGTAGTTCTCCTAGCAACAGCAGTGCTAACTTCCTCCTGGTCTTCTCTCTGGAAGGCTGAAGCATTGGTGTATACGCTCTTTGAAGGTCCACAGGTCACAGAACAGTCTTTGAATATTTTCTCCCATTAAGGTCTAATGCTTTGAGAAATAACTGGCTCTTTCTCCCTTATATCTTCCCTTGGGGGAAAAACTAGAAGGTGAAAGCACTGAAAATGTCGATTTTTTGATGTTTGCCCCAGTAAAAGTTTTTCTATAGCACACTTGGCCCAAGAATTGTATATAGGCTGAGTAAACACAAATAATCCATCCCATTTTAAAATTGGGAGACCCTTGAAAGGCCAGTTTGATGTTACAACTTGTGTGGCAATTAAGGTCAACTCTAGTGTGGACCTTGAGTCTTGATAATTCCAAACCAAAGAAGCACACTAAACTCAACCCAGTGTGAGCCTAGACTCTCCCAAGGGAGCACCAGAAAAACACTGGTCAAAAGATCTATCGCCTCTAGTTCTTCCATGCCAATCACAAAGCCTTGAGTTCATATTCACAAAGAACATGTGCTATATTTCAACTTAGGCCCTCCAGCTACGTTGCATCACTCAATCCTCAGACTTCAGAGGTGAGTTATTGAAGCTTGTAACCATGAAGTAACTCGCCGAGGGTCAAATCTAGTTAAGAGGTGAACTGGAATTGCATCTCAGTGTCTCAGTTCACAGTGTTATGTGATCTATTCAGTTCTCTGATAAACAACAGGTCTCATTGGGATCTGACTGCTGAACCTAGCGAACCTACAGCAAAATAAATCAGTTGACTTTTTCCCTTCACTTTACGATTGACCAATTAACCGGGTGTTTCCAGCTTTACAAATCATCGGTATTAATAACTTTTCTCACTTTTTGTTTAGATGAGCACCATTACTAGATTTAGTATATAATTTAAGTTTCATGAAAGTTGGAAAGAATCAATTAAAACGTTCTCTATACTTAGCAAGTATTAAGAATTTAGTCTATACAGAAACTGACAAATAATAATGTACACCTGAAATCACACAATGTTATAAACCACTACGACCTCAATAAAATAATTGGAAAAAAAGAATTTAGGAATTTGAATCACAGACCATTCAGTTATCGTTTCCTGAAGACAAAGTAGAATTTTCAGAACCTGCATAATATTTTCTTAATTTTTGCCTCATTACAGCTTCTGTATAGAACCTGTCATTTTTCTGTGAAGGAAAGACAAATGGTACATAATGAACATCTTATAAGATTTCAAATTAGGCCTTAAAACTCTCTAGAGAGTCCTTTAAAATTGCGTAATATCTATTATCTAGCTTTAAACAATGTGGAGATATAAAAGTTAACAAAACTATCAGAGCTACTTCCTTACTGACCTCTGTGACTCTGAGATCTAAGGTCCTCTCTCACAACTATAGGTCATGTTGAAAGCACCTTATTCTGTTAATAGTCCCTTTTCTCAGGAAGCTTTCCAGATAAGGTTAATTCAAAATTACTTTTTTCTACTGTAAGAGTGGGTATTGTTTTCATTTAAGTAGACTCTGCTGCAATTAGAAGACATATGAGATAAGATGAGCAATTTGCTATCCTATCAGGAGCCTTAAAAAGCTTCATATTATGACCCAGCAATTACACTTCTGGGAATTTAAAGAAATAAAGACACACACAAAAAATTACTCACAAGATTTTTCACTGTATTTTGACAGTAAAAATAGTGAAAATATTAGGGAAATGGTTAAGTAAATTATGGTGAATTCACTCATTGACTATTGACAAGGCATTAAAATTATGCTTTTGAGAACCATTTAATGATTTGAGGAAATGTTCATAATGAAATGCTAGGTGAAAACAGGATACAAAAACCATTTACAGCTTGATTGCAATTCTATCTGTGGATTGATCTCTCTGTCTTCGAAGTTCAACAAAAATATTGATGGTGAGTGGAGGGCATAGAGTGATTTCAATTTTCTTTTTTTGTACCTTTCTAAATTTTTATGAGAAATATGAGTTATTTTTATACTAATGAAAAACAATATCTAAATGTTTGTGAAGTGCACTGTAAGTGATAATTATCCATTTTTTGCCACATAGCTGGATATCTATGGTAGGACAGACAACATAATGCCTGAATTTTTATGTGTGGCTTATTCACTGACCATTCTGTGGTCACGTCATGCGTTAGATGACAAGGAGAGACACGGGTTTGCAGCATGATTGACAGCACAGCACATCTTTTGCTTCAGATGAAGTGGATGATAGAAATTCACCTTGCATTCCTGTTACTTTTCCCTCACTCTCAGCCTCTTTCACTGTCAGATCTGGTATTCCACCAGATCAATTTTTAAGGTCAAACACTATCTTTTCAATACATTTGTGCATTTTACTTTGCAAACCAGAAAGTTAGGTATCAGTTCTAGATATAATTACATAGTGCTATTCTTGTTCATTAAATATTAACACACTGCCATGTGAGAGAGGGTGTTGATAGGCAATCTGAGTTGGGTTTGGATATGTATTACCTATAGCTTGAGAGATGATAAGCAAAAAACAGCCTTGTGCAGACAAAAAGTACTAATATGTTAGTATTATGAAATTTCCTTTAAAGACTGAACGCAAGTTTAGTAATTACTAAACCAAACACTGTTATTTCCAACTGTCATACATTGGCAAATCATCTATTCCTTAGATGTAATGGGGAGGGAAACGTTAGCTATTTCACTGACATAAACTTAGACAACCGCATTCATTCATTCTCCATTCATCCGTCCCCTCCTTCATTCTTTCAAACAATGCCTTTTGGCTCCTACTGTGCACCAGAGATTGTGGAGACCACTATGAAGAAGACACCGTCCTCTTCTCAGAGTTCTCACAGTTTACTGGAGTATAAAAACATATAAGCAGTTGTGACATGTGATAAGTATTATATGAGAGATACTTACAAAGGGCTGTGCAAGTCTAGAAGATGAAACATTTAATTATCTGGTAACATCTGAACTTGAATTTCCAGGATGACGAGGAGTTTGCTGAATAGAAAAAGGGAAGAGGGAGAAAGCACAGAGAGCATGTGGAGCATAGGGCTCAGTGGTGTGAAGACACATGACCTGCTGATGGAACGGTGACAGGCGGGTAATGTATGGTACAGGAGACACTGGCAGGGGCTGAGTGAGCTGGGTTGCGGAAAAGGAGGATTATGAAGGATCATGCACGACTTGCTAAATATCTTTACAAAGATCACTCCATAATTGTTGGATGCTCAAATTATATTTTATCTACATAGTCTGCAATAGCTAAATCTAACCCTCTATTAACAACTTTCTCCCTCCCACTTCCTCTTCAGCAACTTGTACAGTATACTAAAACATACCGGCATCAGTCTGCAATAAATCTGCTGTGTTTGGCTTTAAGAACAGATTTGAATGTAAACTGAACCAAAACACGAAGAGAAAAAAAATGGCAGAAAAATGCAGTGGCAGTTTCAGTTACCCAAAGTGTTTGAGTATACTCACAAAAAGTGTGTGATGATGAAACTATTGCTCTGATTAATTTCAGGACTCAGTTACATAAACCAGTGAATAACCCGTGAAATGGTGTTTATACCATCTTAGAGCTGTAATACATAATCAAGCTCATATTGTCCCACACTTTGAAGATGACAAAGCTGGGGCTTTCTGCTTCCTTGTCCACAGCTATAGCGTTAGGGGTAGAAGGACCAGGACTGGATCTGCATCCCCAGGTTCATAGAACAGGTTCTTCCTACTGCTCACTGTGCATCGTTGGAAGGCAGGTATTTTCAAGATAAATAACAGGTCGACAGGGTTTCCCCTTATCTGGAATTGATTACTAATAAATGGCCAAGTTTCCCAGTATGGGTTTTGATAGGCAAGCCTCCCTAAGAGTCAGCACCACCTACCTCTATGAAAGGTGTTCATGAATTGCACAATAAGGGGGCACCTGCTTCTGCAGTAGGTTGCAAAGAACTAGGCTCAGAGACAGCAGCTAGTTCTTTCCTAATTCCAGTCTGCTGGCTGCTGCTCTGCTAAAGCCTCAGCCAAGCTATAAATACTCCAAAGGCAGAGCTTGTGGCATCTTCTGAGGTGCTCTTTCCAGTTGATGACCATGATGAGAATGATGATCCTGTTAGTTATCAAAAACGGTCCCCAGGTTGCCGAGAAACCCTGAGGAGCATTACGTAATGTTTAAATTTAAACTTTTTCTCAATTTCAAAGGCTCCCCACCACCCCATTCAAGCCCACTCCTTTCTTCCTTTCTCTCATTCTCCTTCTTGTGCGTGTGTTAAGCTTTTCAAATGCACCATCTTTATGCTCCTGTTCCCGACTCCTGCCTCCTTGCATTTTCTCCTATTTCACATGCTTACGGCAGTTCTTTCCGACAATATTACAATTTTTCCCCCTCATTAGCACTTGGAAAAAGGGAGTTCGATTGAAAAGGAGAACTAGTTGGCTGAGGTAAGTGAAGGAAACAATTAGATGATTTGGTGGGCAGTGAGAATACTGGGATGGGTCAAGCATATTATGAAGAATTCACAGAAACTTGAGTGGCATAGACCTAGCCAGCAAACTCTGCCTGACTGATATCTAGACCAAGGGACGCTGCCTATTATTCAAATAAATCAATTATGAACTTATTCCTAGGCAAAAACTAAATAGGACTATGTCTTGGAAGTCAAAAAAAAGTTAAAGTGTTTCCTGAGCAGTATTTTTTGAGTGTCATCTAATTAAGCTGTGGGAGAATTTGTCTTATTTGTACTTGTGTCTTTGATATCACATTCATTCTCAAGAATTTAAGAGTTAATGGTAGGAAAGCAAATCATTAAGAAGGAAGGCCCATTCTCTGCTAAGGATTCTTTCTATGACAGAAGCAAAGAAGTCTATAACCCAGCTTTGAGAAGTAAATCACCAACTTTAAAGTAGCTGCACATAATTTTAATTTCTCCTTAAGCTAACTGACCACTTCACGGGTCTAAGTTTGGGTTTTAATAGCAAAAGGAAACAGAGAAAATAAAAGAAAATATTTCTAAGACCAATAATAAATTATAACCCTCTAGATTCAACATGGTTTGCTGGGTGAGGGGAAGGCCAGAATTTAAGTATTTTATGCTGTCATGTATTTTACACTATTTGACCTGATGATTTAAAAGAGAAAGCTCCACATTGATTTCTAGGCCTAGACATGAGACACACTTCTCATCAAGGAGACAGGGATCTTCAGTTCCTCGTCACTAAGCTATGGCAATTCTTGTTTTTATTCCTTTTATTGGTGAGAAAGATTGGCCCTGAGCTAACATCTGTTGGCAATCTTCCTCTTTTTGCTTGAGGAAGATTGTCACTGAGCTAACATCCATGCCAATCTTCCTCTATTTTCTGTATGTGAGATACCACCACAGCATGCCTTGATGAGAAATGTATAGGTCCACACCCAGGATCTGAACCCACGAACCCCAGGCCACAGAAATGGAGTGCACAGACTTAACCACTATGCCACCAGGCTCGCCCCACTGTGGTAATTCTTAAGAAAAGGAAGCTATATGCCTCGGTAAAATCTTTCCTTCTTAAAACCAAAACACTTGAATTTATATATCAAAACTCTCGCGTTTATGGAACCACTTGAATATTCGGTGTGTTTGCACTAATACTCTCACACGGACCAGTGTGCCTGTAGCATAGTCCCACCATTCCCTTTTTTTTTAACAGGATAGGGAAATGAGGGATGGGAACCCAAGGCCACTTGTCCCTTCCCACCTACACTCCTGTCCTACAGAGTCAAAAACAGCTATGACTCCACAAAGGACAAAAGTCTTGGCTCACCAACGTAATGGCTTTAGTTTTCTTGATTTATGTCATTCGTTTGGCTATATTTTCCCCTTTGGGCACAGTTTCATATTTATGACAGGGAATTATAAAATATACAAAATAGGATTAAAGTACCAAAGCCTGAAGCACTTGTAGTTTTACTTCTTGCCCATCATTGATCGTTCATCAACCTGACATCACTCGTTTACAGAGATTCTCCGAAGTCTAGATGTCAGTGCTCTAGGAAACACTACATTTCAAACCAAATGCACAGGTTTAGAAGAACGGGAAGGGACGAGCCGTCAAAGAGCCCCTGTGTCTCTCGAAAAGGAGAGTTACGGCAACAGCAGAGTCCCTCCACTCGGAATCACAGCCTCTAGGACTGGAATAACCAACATCTTCTGCTCTTGATGTACTGGAAATAATTTAGTTTGTCATTTAAGAGTTTGGAGAATCCGTAAAGCATGTAAATTAGAATCTGAATCATGAAGTTCAGCATAAAATAGAGTGTTGCTCATAATTAAAAGATGAAAGAGGTTATTAGATCTCTTCCCCACCCGTCTTTAAAAATAGGAGAGATATGCCTCCCTTTCAGTGTTCTCAGCTGGTCTAGCAAACTTCTCCAGGGCTCTCCCACTCTCTCACTTATGGCTTTTGTACTAGTTGATAGGTCGCTTCATTTATTTTATGATCAGTGAATTTTCCAAATAAAGCTTCAGTCTCTTCTTTGTAAAAAAGCAGATGTTAATTGAAGCTGTAAGATATAAAATAAAGCAGATGTGAGTTGATTTTCTTATAGATCTGCTTCTCAAATTTACTGGGACACATCCACTAAAAAATAGATGCTTAACCTTAAAGAATCCCAGAACCTACTTTAATGATAAGCACGAATATGTTTAACACTACAACCTATCAAATCATATTGCCCTTGACATTAGTAAAGTGCTGAAGTTACTTTCAAAAATAGAATTTCATTATATTGGGTATAGCATGGCTTCTCCTTTTAAGGAATGATTATCTCTAAACAGCAATATCTGCTGTTGTGGAAGGGAGGGCCAGCATGGGCAGTGGTGGCTGTCTCCTCTCGCCCAGAGGGCAGTCTTATCAGAGGAACAGCAGAGGTGCTGGCATTCTCTCTCCTGCTCAGTGTCAGCCCTGCCTTTCATTCACACTGCCCACATCCTATCTCTCTCTAAAGACTTTTCACCTTCACAAATTAAAAAGCAAAGACCTTCACTGAAGATATTTGGGGTTCTTCATTAGGACAGAAGGGCAAAAATTATTTTAAGTCTTTTTGAAAGACGTGAAAAAGATATATTTTCCTCCAGAACTGTGTTGTCCAACATGGTAGCCACTAGTGGCTATTGATACTTAAGTTAATTAAAATTTAAAAGCTCAGTTTCTCAGTCACAAATTGCCACATTTCAAGTGCTCAACAGCCACACGTTGAACAGCACAGGTACAGAACATATCCATCACTGCAGAAAGTTCTGCAATGGACAGCCCTACTCTAGAAAACATGGTATTTATAATAGAATGGTATTTGTCATGTTGCAAACTAATTTACACCTCATGGTAATTATTACACGCTATTAACACTGTTTCAAAACTCTCCTCCATTAACTTCTTAGAAACCAGAGGCTTGTATTTCCCATCCCCAACTCCAAGCTGTCCCTCTTGTCCGTTGTCTCTGCTAAGCTCATGGCAGCTGTTTAGGAGGTCTCCCAGGGAAAGTTTTGGTTTCTGCTTGAGAATTACAATCTTGTTTCTGGCATAGGTAAGAAATGAATATCCCAGACCTCCTAGAACACTAGGGTCAAGTCACTTTGCAGCAGATAAAAGGTACAACAAAAACGGTGTCACCTTAGATCACGTTTCATGCTCTGTGGTGACTCAGGTTACAATGTCATCTCATTGTTTACATTTCCAAAACATGGGCTTTAATTCACAGCTTATCCACCCAATAAAAATAAACCTGAGATAATATCTACCTTACCAACTGAGCCTAAAACATTTTTTCCAAATCTAAATGAGTGATAATGTCTTTGTTTCACAAATAGATCTGCTTCCAATAATGAAACTATTCAAATTTTTTCATGAGACTACTGGAGTGAACTAACCAGCCACCTCGTATTCATTCTGCAGTAGTATCACATGCAAAATTTACGTGAAGGAAAGATATAAATAGATGGCCCTGTCTTAAGAATTGCTCAAGGGAAATGTACCTTCATGAGCATACATATAAATAAAAGAGTTTATTTCAAAACCCAGATTATTTAAATCTGTTTCAGCTTCTTTTAAGTAGCAAACAAAACATCGAGTTAAAATATGCATGCATCACAACTAACTGAATAGTTGCTAAAATATTTCATTGTATGTGTGTGTGTGTGTGTGTGTGTGTGTGCACGCGCACGCGCGCACGCTTGAGGAAGATTGCCCTGAGCTAATCCATTGCCAATCTTTCTCTTTTTGCTTGGGGAAGACTGTCACTGAGCTAACATCTATGGCAATCTTCCTCTATTTTATGTGGGACACCACCACAGTGTGGCCTGATAAGTGGTGCTGGGTCTGCCCTCAGGATCTGAACCTGTGAACCCTGGGCTGCCTGTGAACCCTAGGCTGCCGAAGTGGAGCACACAAACTTAACCACTATGCCACCAGGCCAGCCTCATATTTTAATCATTTTGATGAGCTATAGATGCCATCTCACATTTAACATAATCAATCAGCTAACATAATAGCTACTGAACACTCTCTACATGCTACAGATTATGCCAAATGTTGCTGGAGCGGGGAGCAGCACTACAAAACGGATCTAAAACACAAGAGTGGACAATCCTGTAGGAAAATTAAATTTAAAGAAAGGTTTTAATGGTGATTGTGGTGCCAGTGATTTTAAATAGATTCTGATCAGAAAAAGGAGAAGTCAATGCATCCTGAAGTACTAAGAATGGCTTCATAGACAAAGTAGGATGTCAAGTGAGCTTTAAAGAAGAGAAGTGGGATGGATGGTGGTACAGAGCATGAGCGGATTAAAATTCAAAAATGGTCAAAGGGATGGCCACAGGAATGATTGGACATGTTCTGTGAAGAAGACAGGGGAGTGGCTCAAGTTAAGCATATGTTTTGGGGATAGTGGGAAATAATATTAATAGTGAGGGTGGCCTAGCCACAAAGGGTCATAACCATTTGGATGATGTAAATGCTTTTCATGTATTTGATGAAGGACGGAACTCAAACAGGCAGCTCAGGGACCCCACTTCACATACAGAACCTCTTTTTTCTGTTGTTTTGTTTTGTTTTTGACTTACAAGTTTTTTTCCAAAAAAACTTGGATTAGATGCAAAGATTTAAATATAAGGAGATTTCACAGAAAAATCTGGCTTTCCTAATTCATTTGAAAAATTGGAAGATCTGAAAACACTAGGTCAAAATCCATCATGGCAACGATTGCCTAGAGCTGAACAGCTGCAGACAGCTCTGTTGAAATGGGGATTTCCTGTGTTTCTGTCACTCTTTCTCGTTGGGCTTGTGCTATTGCTGTTGGTTTTCTTATTGTAGGGAAGATAAGTGAAATTTTTTTTGGCTCAGTCTTTATTAAATCATATAAATGAAATCTAGACCAGAAGTTTCATGGATTTCAAGAAAAAGGGAACAACGCATAATTCTCCTTGGACTTAAAGAATATTACTAGATGCTTAATATGCAAAGCCCATTACTCAGCCTTCGTCATGCATATGCACTACCTGACCCCAAAGGTATATGGGTGTGTAACTTTTGTTGAAAAGTATAGACCAGAAGAGATGCGAAATGAATGCATTGTTTTACAAAGACGAATCCTATCGGTAATATGCTGAGATATATTAGAGATGACAAAAGATACAGTTGAGGAAACCAGCCAAGAGGTTGTGGCAATAATTCAGTCCTGGAGTGATGAGGATCTGAATTAGGGGAAAAGTAATGAAAAGGGAAAGGAAAAGGGTCAATCTGGTATAAATGACAGATTAGCTATTAGAGATAAAAGCCAGGCACGAGTCAAAAAGCACTCTGGCAAAAATACTGTAGGGATCTGCCTTTCCACTAAGGGTTAAGCTCCTATACCATTACTAAAAGTTTCCACATTGCTTAGTGTACTGACCTGCCCAGAGAAGGATGCCCAACTTATCTGCAGAATTGAATGACAATGAAAAGAACATGGGTCGTATAAATAAGGACTCTGAGGAAAGTCCTGCCCTGCCGCTCCTTCATGATATGGCTGTGTTGTCATGGGATGACTATGGTGTCACCAAACCCTAGGGAATTTGTTTCAAATCTTGAAATGGCCTAGATGACCTCTGTGGTCTCTTTTCGTTGAAAAATTCTGATACCTTCTATGTGATTTCCTTTTCTGAAAAATGATTCCTATTCTTCCAGAAGTGAACAAAATGCAGCATTTAGATTACAAAGATATTAGCTCTTTTGAGAAAAATCAAAATTTTATGAAATGTTAAATATTTTTTTTACACTTTTAAATCATCATTAAGAGTAAAACAGCTTTGGGGGCCAGCTTGGAGGTGCAGCGGTTAAGTGTGCACGTTCTGCTTCTCAGCGGCCCGGGGTTCACCGGTTGGGATCTGGGGTGCGGACATGGCACCACTTGGCACACCATGCTGTGGTAGGCGTCCCACATATAAAAGTAGAGGAAGATGGGCACGGATGTTAGCTCAGGGCCAGGGTTCCTCAGCAAAAAGAGGAGGACTGGCAGTAGTTAGGTCAGGGCTAATCTTCCTCGGGAAAAAAAAAAAAGAGTAAAACTGCTTTGGAGACAATTGGGGAGTGCCTACTAAAGCTGAACATATACATGCTTTATGACTCAGCAACTCCACTCCCAGTCACATGCCTAAGAGAAATGGGCACCTATGTTCACCAAAAGGCATGCATAAGGATGACCACTGTCTGTAAAAGCCCAAATGGAAAATAAATTTCCAAACATCCAGCAATAATTGAATGATGTGGTAAATTTGCAAGATAGAATACCACATAGCAATGAGACTAAGTGAACCATAACAACAGGAACGAATTGCCTCAGTTTAAATGTTGAGTGAAAGAAGTCAGATAAAAATGAATATATATTGTGTGATTCCATTTATGTGATGGTAAAAGGCAAATCTAACCTAGAGTGTTAAAAGTCATGCCAGTGGTCACCCTTGACGGACTGACTGCTGGCCGGAGGGGGCGTGAAAAGAGCTGCTGGGTCGGCTCTTCTTCAGGGTGCTGGGTACATGGGTGGGCTCAGTCAGTGAGTATTCATTGAGCTGTATTTCATTGCACATATTTGTATACTTCATACATTCATGCAATAAATGTTTACTGAAAAACCACAAGACAAAACATAAATTCAACATTTCGAGCTTCAAGTTCAAAGATTGATGGATTTACTTACCAAAACTGGGAACTTTAAAAGAGAAAAAACATTTACTGAATACTAAGAGTTAATACACTTATAGGTCCCACTTTTTTTTTTATTTCTCTGTAGTTAAATCTCTGAAGGCTGACTCTCCAAATCTAAGTTGTGAAAACAAATCCATCTAGATACACTTGAAATAAAAAGTTTTAAAATATACTTGAGTAAAAACTTTTAAATTAATACAAAAACATATAGAAATCTTTTCATTTTGAACAAATTCTTGGCCTGAGTGTGGCTCCGAGGCCCTGAGGCCTCCCCTTCAGGAGGACCCAGGAGGACAGACTGGACCACTGACAACCTCAAGAGTGCTGAGTGGGCCCTGGGAGACGGATGGGTGGGGACAGGGAGAATGGCCTTTAACTAGGACAAGGAGATAGAAGACAGCACTCAGTCAGCAGTGTGAAGAGAGGATTGTGCACTCCACCCCTCCACTTCCAGGAGAAGGGTGACTTCTCCTACTTTTAGGAAACATGGAGGGAAGGGAGAGGGGTGTTTCATTAACATGAAATTCTCTAATTAAACCAGCAGATGCACAGGATAAGACAGAGTGCTCAGGAGAGCAACGGTGAGTCACTGCCCTGGGTCCCTGTGGTGGAAGAATGGAAGGGAGGGAGGAGAAAATAGTTTGTTAACAGTTCCCAGCAGCTGGGAGACTCACCAGGGGGATGGCAAGGCCGGAAGGAGAGGAGGGAAGAAACACGAGTCCAGCCCTCTGCTTTTCAAGACAGCCTGGCTCTGGCTCCAGCTTATCATCCTTGGAGATGGAGAGGCGGAGCCTGAGAACCATCTTTGAGGAGCCTGGGGATAAGAAAGGGGTGCTGTGGCCAGCATATCTGTTCTCTTGGCCCTGCGGGCTCACCTCCTTGGAGACCCAGGTACTGCTGAGCGTACAACAGGTGTTTACAGCTGATAGACTCAAAACCAAATTTAGTCAACCCATTTTCTTTTCTGGGAGCTTTTAATTAAGATTCAGGGATTTGAATCTACGGCAATCTGTTTTGGGGACCATACTGATGGACTATGAGGAAGGACCAAAAGAGGCCAGTCCACTGAAGGAGAGAGAGAAGAATGAAGAAAAAGCACCAAGAGAAGCAGAAAGGCGAGCCCAGGCCCACTCAGACAAAGAGAATGATGACAACTGTCACCCATAGCTGCCCAAGTCCCCACCCTGGGGCTCCCCCAGCATTCTCTCCATGGATTACATCAGTTTCAGTAGGTTTCTGGTTAGCGTGACCCAGCATTTCTTAAGGAGGAGGGGAACAGAAGACAAATCAGACATCCTCACTCTGGTGAGCCGGGACCTCAGGTGATGCCAAAGCAGTGACAATAGGGCCAAGGTGATTCAGAGGAGGGACAAGAGAAAGGAGAGGGATAACCCAGGAGGGAGATGGAGAAAGAGGACTGGACACAAAGCGAGGAAGAAGCGCAATCCTGCAACAGCTGGGCTGGCAGGCAGGGCAATCATAGTGTTGAGTTTAAAACATTTCCCACAGCACAGAATGAAAATTCACAAGGGAACATCTGCAGTTCGTTTGAAAGTTCCCTCAAGACGGCCGCATGGTCTTAGTTTCATTTCTCTCTTTTATGGAGATTATTCTCTTATAAAGAGGCCAAACTCCATGGGCAGGACACCCTTTGTCACATAAGCTGAGGTCCCACCTCAAGCTTCATACAGAATGGCGCCTTCAAGGGGAGCCAGGCATAGGACAAGTCTCTCTTGGATTAGGGAGCCACGGCAGCAACACTCAAACTCATATATAATACCGTATGTCCCCAAATACACACTTTTATGCCCATTTCAATATGAAAGAAAAAAAAGGCAGAAGTTGAAAACACCCAGAACAACATATTTTCTAGCGCATCTATAGTGCTTTGATATCAGTATTCCTCAACGCATTTGAGGAAAAGAGGCAGAGGGGAGTAATTGGAGGGGAGGTATTGGGTGGGGAACCTGACGGCCTCCGCCCTAATCCTTGGGATGAAGCCATTATTGGACTGAGATCTTCAGGTGCTGACAGGTGGGGCTCCAGCAACAGGAACATCTTCTACTAAGCAAAATAAAGGCGTTTCTCTGTCACACGTGGCATCACAATCTAAAGTCTTAGTAACGGTCTGTAAAGAAAACAATGGCCCCAAATATAATTTTTTTACAGACTTCCACTAAGACCACAATCCTAAACTTTCACACTTCCCTCTCTAAGAGTTGAAATGGACTCCAGGATTCGAAACTAACCATTATTTGAGTCTGCAGATGAAACTCAACTTTGCGATAATTACAGAGGAAAAGATACTCTGTCAAGATAATATCAACCCAGAATGATTGAGAGAGACTTTTCATTGTAAAGAGTTTTCACCTTGTAAAATGGTCTAAAAAAGTGATGTTTTTCTAATTTAATAAATAAAATAGGGTGTGAATTTTTTCAGTAATACTTTCCCAATTTTTGCGAGCTTAATTTGTGAGCTAATTGAAGTGGAAAAGAATCAATGATTTGTAAAGACATTAACTTTAATTACACATAATTTGGTAAATTAAGGACATGTGCTTAATGGTGTACATAGTCAATTAAGTAAAAAGGTTTTATTATTGTTTTTTATTGATGAAGATGATAGAAATAATAGCTAACCATTCCTGAGTACTCTTTCTGTGCCAGGCACACTTTAAATATATTAGCTCATGAAATGCTCACACAAATCTTTTGAGGTAGCAATTATTATTATTCCCATTTTGCAAATGAGGGATTGGATGTTTTAGTTCAGTGTTTTCTCAAAGAAGATAATTGACTAAAAGATTATTTTCTTTTTAATATTAGGTTTACGTTTTCTAGGATCTTAATTTTGACAATACAACATCGATATAAAACATATTTTTCTCTGGTAACCCGTTTTAGTAGTATTTCAATTAGGGCTCAAAAGTATTTAAATAGCTCTTCTTACTTTTCCTTACTACAAGTCCTTTCTCATGGACACACTGGACTGTCCTGGGACACAGATGTGATCAACATTACTACCCTTTTTCACATGGAAGATGGAACACATTTTAAACTTAGACAACTGGATGGGGATTAGAATTTGGTTTCCAAAATCTTGTCCCAACACACACACACAAAACACATGGGCACCATTTAGACTTTCACTCTCAACTGTGCACAGATTAAGTAAGGAATTTAAAGATTTCAGACAGAAATCTGAGAGACAGAAGAGCTGCCTCATTTCTTATTCAAGTATGAACACTTAATACATCTTTTTGATTTTATTTCCTCCTCTCTTCTAGAACTTGCTTCAACAGTTATTTCCTCTCTTTTCTTTTCTTTTTTTAAAGATTGGCACCTGAGCTAACTGTTGCCAATCTTCCTTTTTTTTTTTTCCTGCTTTTTCTCCCCAAATATCCCCAGTACATGGTTGTATATTTCGGTTGTGGGTCCTTCTAGTTGTGGCATGTGGGACGATGCCTCAGCATGGCCTGACGAGCTATGCCATGTCCGCACCCAGAATCCGAACCAGCAAAACCTTGGGCCACTGAAGCGGAGCGTGTGTGAACTTAACCACTCAACCACGGGGCCAGCCCCCTCTTTTCTGCATATTCAACTTATCTTCTTGCATGACTGCTTCACAGCCAGTATCAATTCTCTCTCATCTCCAAAAAAAATTAAAAATAAGCAAAACTAAACAAAGAATCACCTCCTTCAACCCTGCATCCCAACCTAGAATCTTTCACATCACCTCCTGAGGTGCTTGCACAGTGCCTTGTGCACGGTAGACTCCCAATATTTGTTGAATAAATGGATCAGCTGAATGCAAGTCTCATTGCATAAGAGAAAACATCTGCTGAGAGTTATCGTTAACTTTGCCCTAGTGAAGTTTAGCATCAATTCTAAGACACCATGTTTTAGAAATATCTAGGTACTCCTTAGCAGTCATTATAATTTTAATACATTCCTAGAACATCGAAGAAAGAAGACTTCATTTTTATCTATCTTTTTTCTAGAAGATTCTCTGAATATTTTCCTGTGAGTTAACATTAAAAACTTTTCTCATCTCTCCAGGTTGCCCAAACTTCCTTCTCTTCCTCATCTTCCTCCTGAGCACACATTCTTGGTTACCCATTATTGGAGAGCAAGAATAGAATGAATTCTAAAACCTACAGATAATCTGAAAGCCTTGTTGCATCCATTTGCTTCAATCTCCACCTCGTCCATTGTATCTTTTTAACTAACTTACTAGCAGCTAGTAAACTGGTCTAAATGAGCTAACTGTCAATAAAGGAATAATTGGTGAGACAACCCTAAAACAAAAAAGGCATCCTTTGTACTGAGGAGCCATAAACAGAAACTTGCTTTGGAACTAGCCCCCTGCTCTGTATCCATTTTAGAACACCAAACTAAGGGCAGGTTTTTACAGAGATAATGAGCCAGCCTCCTTCCTCCTGTCTTTTCAAAGATAGAAATCTATGCCTCCACCTTGCCCAAAAAAACTCTTGGCCTAAGGATCCTGCCCCCAGTATTAGACCTCCCTGAGCTATGCAAGATTATAAATTAAACATGCAAAACAGCCACTCTTTCAGGATACTAGAATATGCCTCTTAATACAAATAAGACCATTATGTGTTCCCTCCTTACCAGATATTATTAAATACTCTATCCAAATCATTATTTTATTCCAAGGTTGGGTCCTCTCTCTTCTATAACTTTCTATGAAGCGTCTATGCCTCATCATGTTTAGCTTTGGATTATTAGTTATTTGGATTATTTCAGGTATTTTTATATTTTACCTCTTCAATTACGTAATAATCACTTAAAGAGCTTGAAAAAACCTGCTATTCTTTAGATTCCTCTTCATTTTAACTAAATGCTTTGATCAGAGTAGGTGCTCAGAATATAACTTGATTAGATGATAATGGACAAATGAGGTAATTGCCTTAAAGACAAATTTCACGATTTCTGGGCAGAGGTTGAGAAGCCTGGAAGGAATTTCAGAAATTCTCTTGTTAATCTCCTTCTTCTCCCCTCTCCTCCTTTCTCTCCTTACCCATTCAGTCCCAATGCCCCCAACTTTCTTTTGACTTTATATAAATCCTTCCAACCTCTTTTCTAACAGATTCCCTGAGTATCTTCCTAGGAGTTGACATGAGAGTCTAGTCCTAAAGATTACTAAAGACAAAATACTCACACTGCAAGTTGAGCTCCAGGACCTAAAAACACTTGTTCTCAGAAATGTCTAGCATTCTCTTTCCTTCTGTGGTTAAGGCCATTTAAAACCGTTAACACATGGGGAAAGCCCAAGGGTATTTTTAAGAACTATTTTAGGAGCTAAAATTGTTTAAGCTTAAGCTAAAGGATTTAACAGGTTTTCTCATTTCTTTGTATAACTATCACTTTCAAGTTTCCATCACTAATTAAAGAAACATAACCAATTTGTTAAATACATCAGATTTATCCACAGTAAAAGGAGAACCTATAATTCCTTTAATATCAGAAAACAAAAATTGTCAAGACCTATAGATTTGAATTACTCCAATTATTAATGTTGGATTACTGGGCAAGCTTTCTGATTACACAACCAGTAAAGGCTTTTCGACTATTCTTGGTATCATGAATATCATATTAAAAATACTACTACCCCACACGCTATCCCTTAGTAAAACTCTCATACACATAACACTTTGCTGATGTGAGAAAGAAAATTAAAGGACATGGTCTTTTATTTTACATATTTACAAAAAGCCTCAAAGCAGTAGTTAAACCAAGGAGATACTTGAAGGGTAATTCATTCAGCTCCAATTCATAAAGGATAGGCAAGTGACTACTTATAGATTTTAGATTGTTCTCTCTGAAGGAAAGAAGGTACATCTGCCACTCCCAAAACAATTCCTTACTCACCCCAGGCATATCCACTAATATGCTCTAATTATAAAATAACAGTGTGTAATTACATTATGATTTGTTTGCAGTAAAGGCAAACTTTTCAGAACGTTGAAAGAAAATCTAGGAGCAAAACAAAAGATTTATATCCAGTCTCTTCTTTGAGGAGCCTTCCCACCTCCTAAGACAGGTGAGAATGAGTAGCCAACAGGCAGAAATTACAAGAGTGGACCTGACCAGTGGGTCCTTCTCTGGCTCAACCATCCCATTTCCTTTATCTTGACTTTGAGGTTGCAAAAAGGAGTCACCAAAAAATATAAAGCTGATATTATTGGGTATAATGGGATAAATGCCAAAACCTCAGCTGTGACTTTACTCTCCTGCTCTTTGAAAACTCAACTATCCAGCAGATACATCTGTCATTGGCTTTCCCTCACCAGATCATTTCCACTATGATGGCTGCAGAAAGCCATGGTGTCATTAGATTGTGCTTCTTTTTATCAATTGAAGGAAAACAGCTAACATTATAGGTGAAGAAATATTGAAGCTATTGGTTCAGATAAGATTTTTGGAGGATCTGCAGATTTTATTATTCATACAAATATTTATTGCTTACCTACTACGTACCAAGAACTGTTCTCAAAAACACAAGCATTACAAGGTAGTGGCTAAAGGGTGTGAGATTTAGACTAGTGCTTTGAAATTGTGCATAACAGTTGATTTGCATAATCAATTTGGTATGTTATTACCATCATAAAAAAGAACATATTTCATCTCATATATATAAAAATATATTCTATTCCATATATATAAAAAAGAATTCTATTCCATATATATGGTTTGTATGGCAAAAAGTGTGACCATCGTTTCGTGAAATTTTTGTTTCAAATGTACATGCATACCTATATACATATATGTGAGGATATATGTATCTATATGTGTATTCACCACGTCTATCTGTACTGATTCACAATGCAAAATCTATTTCTTCCTATCCATATATTAAAAAGCAAAATAGAAAAAGACAAAACTGTTCTAGATCTCTGCCAGCAAGGTTCAAATGCCGGTTTCTCCACCTACTACCTCTGTGCCTTCAAAGTTCTCCGTGCCTCATATTCCTCATCTGCTAATTAGAGTTGGATTGTGAGAATTACACGAGAATAATTCACTTAAAGTGCTCAATGTGGCGCATTGCATATGCTATTTTAACAAAAGGTATGAGATAATGTCACAAAACTTGATTCATTTGGTACAAGAGCCTGCCAAGACAGAGTTACAAATATTATTGCCCCACTTACAGATGAAGAAACCATAGCTCAAAGATTATAACTTGCTCAAAGTCATGCAGCTAGAAAAGGGCAGCAAGAAAGGCAGAAACCAGGTCTGTGACATTCCATTACATCCCACTGCCTCTCTGCCACCTATATAAGTGATGCCTATGAAAATGGGGCACACTGCCATGCTGGGAGGTTTGAACAGAGAATGAATGAATGAATGAACTACTGTAGATAACATTATTTTGACTCTCTTTCCTCTGCCTTCCTTTTTGTCCTTTCATAGGTTTTATATGAAAGCAGCATTTGATGTGAATGTATAGACCTTTTCCTTTTAAATTTTGCTTTCTTTACCTTCACAAAGTAGATACTGGCTATTGTCATCTATATAAACATGCACAAAAAGCTTCCCATAATAACAGAAATATTTTTGGATAAATCCAACTAATTTTAAAAGAAGAAAGAAAAGAAATGTCACATAGCATCCACCAATCTTTCACCCACTTTCTCTTCTAGAATTTGGGTGAGCTGATCTGGGTAGCTCAGCTGATAGGAGCAGAAAATTTTAATATATAACAGATATCAATATATATTAGCACTGTGGGGAAAGTATTTTTTCTCTAATCACTTGTTATAAACAGTCTTTTACTTTCAAATTTAGTAATTGAAGAAACGTATAAATTGATTTTGGAGAAAAATTTCTACCTGGAAGGAAAACTTTTCCAAAACATCTAAAAGGCTGAATTTATGAATCTCAGGTCTCTGTAGCTATTGTGGACTTTCTCACTTTCTACGCAATCCATAACTGAAAAGGCTCCAACAATATTAACTTTACTCCATCTCCCAGAACGTCAAAATATCTCTTATAAATCTTCATCTCCATTATGTGTGATTAAATATTCAGACAAAATTAAATGCAACATAATTCTCCCTATCAATCTCTTCTTTTTAATTGATGACAGTTACTGAGGGGAGCAAACATCATCCATTATGTATCAAAATACCTAATTCAAAACTTTGACAACTTTGGCTGGTAAATACATTCTCAGTTTTCCAATGCCCTGGAGTGTTAACTTATTATTCAGTAATCTTCAGTATCAACCGCTACAAGAATCAGTCGCTCTTTCCTTATTCACAGATACCAAATACCTCAGCACACGATTCCTATTTATGAACTATCTTTTCACCCTAATCCGTTACACCAACCGCTGAACTAAATCATACAGATTACATCTTCATTTCCACCAGAACTGAATTTGTTGAAATTGATGGGAACTGCATGTGTGTATATTGGGCAGACTTCCATGCCTTATGCATTGAAACTAGTTTACGCACACTTCTCTACAAGACGAAATGCGTGCCTGTTATTTCAGGTCTCAGCACAACTGTTCGAATCAGAGTAGTTTAATAAGTTGTACTTTCATCCCTGCACTTACCCTCCATGGTAGATTTTTAAAAAATTTACCTCTTGTCTATTCCATCATCTCCTTTTCCATACATTTGTGGCTGTTTTCCAATAATTATTCCCATTTTTATGACTATGTATTTGGAGAAATGGAAGGAGCAAGGCAGACAGGCTCTTTTTGGCTCTGGCAAAAATGCATTTCTCTCTTTCATCCCACCTCTACCTCCCAAATGTGTCCAAAATTTATCTTCTTTCAAGGACCAGCCTGGTCACTTAGCCACTTCTCATCTACAGACTTAACCCTGCCCCAGTTAGGACCAAGCCTGACCGACTATCATATGCTTCCAGCCATCCTCACCAATCTTCAGTGGTGCTATATCAAGTCATACAGTGAGCCAGGCACTGCCAGGGTACCCAGTTTAGGTAACTGGACACTTGCCATTTTCCTGGACTTCAGTATTTTCCTCATTCGTCTTACTATAGTTCTATTCTGATAATATCCTGGATGCACCTCTCCCACCTTACACCTAAAGTTTCCCACTCAAGGGCTCCTCATGAGGCATGTATGCTGTCCATTACTACTAACCTCCTTGAAGTTAATGGTCTGACACCTCAATTTCTGACAAATGGTTCTAGCACAGAGGTTAATAATATGTCCCTAGAGTCAGGCACACCTGGATTTGAAGGTTAGCTTTGCCTACTAATTATTGATCTCGGACAAGCCATTTAACTTCTCTCTTGATTTCTTTGTAAAATGGGCAAATAACAGTGCTTATATTGTACGAGTTATGAGAATGAAAGGAGATCATTTATGCAAAGCAATGCCTGGTGCACAGTACCAGCTAATTACATTAAAGCCACTGTTATCAGTCCCTGCCACCATGCTCTGCCCATCTGTGAGAACGTCCAGTTGCTCAGACCTTCATATGGTCCGACTGAAGACATGGTGCTGCCACCCCCCTTGGGCCCGCTGCTTTATCTACGAGATGAAACTGCTCTGCCAGGGCAGAAACAGGATCATTTTACCCCTACAATCACTTTCATGAAGCCATGCACAAAACCAAGCATTAACAGAACTTGTACTGCAACCAACATTAGAAAGATGTTGGAAAATCTTTACAAATATCCTTTCGAAAAGCATACTAATCATGCATATGAGTTATTTAACTCAACTAAGTTCAGAGGAAGCTAAAATGAGACATCTTATGTAGCTGAAGTGGTCCAAGCTTCAAGGCGAGAGGACTCTTATCTGGAAAGACAAAAAGATCTGGATCTTGAAAGAAAAGATAAGATGAAAAAGAAATGATTTCCCATTACACGAGTAATTAGATGATGTGTGCTCCAATTTGTAATAAAGTAATTATACAAATGTTTCCACTTTGTTCAAAGAAAGTAAAGAAGTCCTGTTAGAATGTGCTTAGAACAAGAAGGATTTCAGAAAAATATCTTAAATAGAAAAAATAAAAACCTTTCAGCTCTTGTGGGGTTTTTTGAGGATCTCTAAAGCAGCACTTCTCGAGTTTAATATGCATACAAATCACCTGGGGATCCTGTTAAAGTGAAAATTCTGATTGTAATCCATTAGATTCAAAGTATGGCACAAAAGTCTACATTTCTAACAAGCAGGTAAGGACCAAACCTTGGGTGTGAAGGGCTTGAGTCTCCACAGTGGCAATGCAAAGCAAACTACTAGCTACTTGGTTATGTGCAGATCATCAAGGGCTGACTTTAATTCCCCTCTACCAAGGAGACTTGTGCATATCTACACACGTGTGCATGCACACATGCCCACGTATGCAGCACAAGTTACATGAACTCTGTCACAGACGACAGGGGCCTGGTCATTTCGTCATTAATACCTTGGGACTAGAGTCTAGAAACACTGTCCAGGGCAAAGCCAGAAGCAATGTGCACAAACATTGCAAACTGATGTTCGGTCTGAAGGGGCTCACGTGAGGGAACTAGAGAGAAACTGGGGGACCCCTAGCCCAGGCTGCGCACTCCCCTTCTGCCACTCCAGGTAACCTAGCCTTTGTGTGGGCAGTGTCCCTCTCAGTTACACAGCCCCTAATATCAGTGCACATCTGTCTCCTTCACCATGGGTCTCCCCCACCCTAGCAGGGCACAGATGCACAGTGAACATGCAGTACAGTGTGTTGAAAGAATGGAATACATCTCCTCTACACTGCCTCCCATACCACTGACCACAACTTCTAGTCCTTCCAGGTGGCCTCCTCAAACACCATCAATGATGCAATTGTCCCTCAAGCTCATGAGGTGTGACAGTCCTTGGACCATTTCCCTTTTCTGAATCAGTTCCCCCCTCTTTTCAGTGCATTCCCTATCCAGCTTCCATCCATTACTCTCTTGCAAACACCCTCAACTTGCACTCTTATGTCCTTTGTTCAACACCCCTGTCAAAACCCTAACAAAGAGTAAACTTCTTTGTCAACCTTTTACAGCCTACATACACTCACTCACATTAAAAGCCAAAGTCCTAACTGTGGCCTACAAGACCCCCGGAGTGTGGCCATTGCTACCTGTCCTTCATCCTCTTCTGCCATCTGCTCTCCGTGCTCTTGCCACACTGTCAGCATCCCAGGAGTGACACTGCTACCTGGGAAGCTCCTGTCTCAGGTACTTGTATGGCTGACTCCCTCGCTTCCTTCAGTTCTCTGCTCAAATGTCACCTTATTGGAAACACTCTCCCTGACCACCCTATATAAAACAGAACTCTCTCCCTACTTTACTCTTCTTCATAGCGTATATCACCTGACATTACGTGTTTATCAGCTTTTCTGATTATTGTCTATATCTCCTCTTTGGAATATAAGTCGCCATATATTTGGTGCCAATAAAAGTACCTAGATGAAAAAAGCTGGTTGAATGCTAATAAATGTCTAAATGAAAGCTTCTGAGAATGCGAAAGCTGCAGAGAAAAATCACAAATCAAGTGGATTGGTAACACTCCAAATCAAGGTCACCAAACTCAGCTGGGTGCCCTAACCCTTTATCTTACCAGATTTCTCTAGTTGGGTTATTTTTCCATTCTTTTAAAGCACTATTTCAACCATCATTTCTTCAAACTTGTAAATCCTGCTCTAAGCACACACTCATCCCTCCCACAGCAGATGGCTCTGTCTCCTAAATCAAACAGAGAATAGAAGTCACCAGATGGCCAGCAGCCCCTGAGTGGGCAGCAGTCTTACCCTCTCGTTCCTCCACCTGAGAAAGACCATTTCTTCCTGTGCTCTGGATGCTATTTCCCTCTTCTTCTTAGAAACCTTAGTTGTGAAACCAAGTTGGCCTCAGATATCATCAACCCTTCCCTCTCTCTCTCTCAGATCCTTCCTAACCATATTCAAACACATTTCAGACTCTCCAATTTAAAATATAACAACAAGGCATGAAATAAAAGGAAAGAGCGGAAAAGAAAAACTAAGTGTTTCCCCTTCTGGGATGCATCTTCCTGCCTGGCCCTCTTCTGGGCCCCAGAGTCACTTTTCTAGTGTTGCCACACCCACCCTCCCCACTTCTTCACCTCTGACTCAGTCGTCCACCCACAGAAATCATGCATCTGCCCACTGCACTTCAGCAAACTGCTCTTGCTTGGGTCACCAACGATTAATCGCCCTCTTACTAAATACAGTGAACATTCTTCAGTCAAGTAATGAGTTAAGATCCAAATAACTGAGGTTAAGACTATTGTAGTCAGTGAAAAGAACAGTTTGTAAAAACTGAAATCTTCCTTTACCTCTATCTCGCTTCATATGGAGGTACAGCTCTGGAAACACGCAGTTTTGCCTCCTGGCACCAGACTTGCGAAAGTATTTGTTTGAGAGAGGATACAGATTTTTTTTTATTGGAAGTTGCCCAGAGGGGAGAAGTCCCTCGAGGGCATCACTTCTTTATCTTAGAAAATTCTTTTCTTGCCTCAGAACATAGGCTCTTAAAATATAATGTGGGTAACCAGCTTTGTAACTAGAAAGAAAAATATTTTTTTTCCTTTAAAATTGAGATCTTTGGGTTATCTCTCCATTTTCAAACCTCAATAGATATTCATCTCTTCTCAGGATTTTGCTGAAAACTATTTTTCTTGCTATAAGGTCAATATTTCCCTATTTTGATTCAAAAATCTCCTGAGTTCAGTTGGAATGTAAGAATGTTTGTAGAAGCTTTCCATTCACTTGGGGTTCTTTTTGGTGAAGGATTCAGAGCCTTTCACCATTGGTGAGATGATTCTATAAACAAAAGTTTGGTGTACATTTTCCCAAAATTCCTTTATGACCAATTACCTGTGTTTCAACATCCTGAATAATGGTGCTGCTGCATCAATAACACGTGGTGCCAGATCGCCTGTGCCATTCATTTTTTGGAGACATTTTTTCCATAAGATTTCTTCCTAGAGAGAAATCAGGAATCTATTTGTTGCACAGGTCAAACATGAGGAGCTGAAATGCCAGGGACTATTGTACATTTGGTTTGATTGTCAGCCAGAGAAACCCTCCAGGGCCATATCACTAGGGTTTTTGTTTTCAAATTTTTAAGTTTTAAATGAGTTGAAAGTATATACACTCATCCAAGACAAACTCAATCACTGTTGCTCTTACTTCATTACAATGAGCA
The DNA here is from genome assembly GCF_037783145.1 of Equus przewalskii. Taxonomy (NCBI): domain Eukaryota; kingdom Metazoa; phylum Chordata; class Mammalia; order Perissodactyla; family Equidae; genus Equus; species Equus przewalskii. Next base: position 28,367,858 of record NC_091838.1, read on the forward strand.
AGATGCCTTCTTAAAATGAAGTCACTCAATCCCATCTGGTAAGTCTTGCCTCTAATACAGACTTGACTAAATCTTTCATCCAGAGAAGTGTGAATGAATGTTCTTGACTGAAGCAAAAAGTCAAGGCTGGCTCAGCAGGCTGTGTGTCTTCAGTTAGCACTCACTGAGGAGGCTTGGCTTCTGCATTCACAACTCTAACAAGGGAAATTCAAGGGGAACTCAACTCTGCTTTAAGAGTCAGCCTCATAAGCTTCCAGGATGGGCATCAATAGGTTTTAACACGCTCTTCAGGGCATTCTAGATGCCTCATTACAGAATGGTTTAAAAGTGGAGAAATCCTGAGTTTGTCAATCAGTTTCTTGCATTCCTCTCTGTTCCCATAGTGCTCCACGCAACCTACTAATGTAAGTCCCTAATGTAGGACTTAGGTTGCATTGTTATGACTGTTTTTCTAATCTGTTTGTCCAACTTGATGAAACTGCCCTCAGGCTAAGAAACCACATCCTATTCATCTTTGAGTTCTCTTTATTTTTTTAAAAGATTCCTGTTAAGATTTTTTGAAAATAGCAAGTTATTATCTGGGTTTATACGTTTTAGGGAAAAGACATATCGTACAAATCAAAGTGCGCCTGAATTCTGTAATTTTGGTAATTTGGTGAAGCATTTGATTGATATACATTATTTGACTAAATGAATGAGTAAATGTCTAGAAAATAACATTTTGTGAGATTTCAATGGGGAGACCCAAAAGTAAATTTAGTTTTAATTTACAGTGCTTTTCAGCAGTGAAGTAGCTAGAATTGAAAATTTAATGGAAACTATTTCTGAAACTTCCCTTGGTTTCATTGGTTTATTTATGTATATGCCTCTGTTCTCTCCTCTATCCTCCACTTCTACCCTCTGATTACCAAAACACAATTTTACTTTTAAAATTTATCTGTTGAATCCACTCCAGCTGGTTTAAATAGAGAAAGATTTATTACAAGACATTAGATAACTTGAAAACTTTCTGGGGTCATCAAGGAACCAAGCCTGGATGCTCCATGGCCAGGAGCAATGCAGCTGGACAAAGACTAACCACATCCTGAGACTTCGCTTCCAGCAGCTCTGTTGTAGCAACCACCTGCCGCTCAGTGCTTAGGACTACAAGAACAGGACATCACAATCTCTAGCATAGTTTTCCCAGAAAACAAAACATTTCCCAGCACACAGCCATCACCTCAAGTTGCTCAAGTCATCATTCCAAGTCACCACAAATGTAACTTTCTGCCAGAATCTGGGTTCTCTCTCTGCGTGAAAGGATTGAAAATGTTTTCTTCTTCTGTCCCTCCCTCCCTTCCTCTCTTCTTCTTGTTTCTTTTTTTGTTTTAAGCTTTCCAGTTTCTATCACATAAGACACGCTAGAAGGGAGCTGGAGTGGGTGTTCACTGAGCCAATCTATAATATACAATACAGAAATAAAGGGATAAAAATTCCCAACCTCTACAGGTGAAGACTATGGACAGGGTCTGCGTCATGGATGTGCAACCTGTGCCATAATACAAGGCCATGCACTTGCTTCCAAGAGACACAAGGCACATTTTATATATTGAGCGCATACAAATGGAGCTTGAAAACAAAAACGAATTTCTTTCATTGTAAGTGAAGTTGTTCATCTTTTTCTGTGCTAAAAACATTTTTTTCTGCAAAACGTCTACACATGTTGTTTGCCCATTTTTAAAATGGATATTGGCCATTTTTTTTTTATTGATCAATGATAATTTTTATATGTTAGGAGGAATGGTCCTTTGTCCGTAATAAGTGTTGCAAAGATATTTATCTAGTTTATCCTGTGCCTTTTGACAGTTTGTAGCTTGTGTGTGTGCGTGTGTGTGTGTGTGTGAAAGGATTTTACCATATTAATGGACAAACCAACTTGTTTATAAAGATATGAAAACCAGCAAGTTAATATCAGTAGGCAAAATACTATTTCTTTCAGCTCTCACCCATAATCTGTAGCTATCTGAAAAAAACACCTGTCAAATTGGAGTTTGTTATAGGATGACATCAGGTGTACTTATTTCTCCCATCAACACCATTTTCCAGGAAAATAGCTTCATGTTAAACCCTGTAAATTATGAGTGAAAAATATCTTCATAGGAACAGCAGAGGCTAGGTGTTGCTATGAATGGCTGCCCAGCATTTTGTAGGACGTTATTAAATACTTCTAATGAATTATTGAATATAATATTTCAAGCATGGGTAGATTAATTATCATTGAAGAAAATGATAGTGATCCTCTATTACACTTGGAAATCTCAATCTAGCTTTCCAGTTAAAAATAAGGATATTTAAAATGGTTTGGATGCTGTCTCTAAGTCAGAGGGGAAAATAGTAAAACCACAGTCAAATTTTCATGTTATCCAGATGCTGAAAACTCTTCTGAATCTCAAACTCTGATGCTACAGAAGAAATTGTAATAAAAATACAATTAGCTTTAAAAGTTTGTGAGAATGCTTTGAGAAAGACAAAAACCAAACCAACCTAATACAAGGAGACACCATATCACTACCAGTACTAATGTCATTAACAATAATGGGCTTTAAATCTCACAGCAGCCCTGGGGTTGAGAAAGGAACCACAGAAGATGGACCAATCAAAGTGCCGTGTGCCCTCCTTCAAGAGGAATGCAGATGCTCTGTGGGAACAAGAGGAGGGGAAGAAGGAATGCAGAGGCAGACGGTGCTCACTTCACAGGAAGAGCTCAGGCGAGGGAACGGTGATGGGACAGGCAGCGACAGTAAGCACCAATGAATAATGGAGGAGCACAGGAGAAGGGACATTGACAGAGAGGACAGTAGCCAGTATGGGAAGGGTAGACCCGGCATTCCAAGTCAGGCAGAGGTAAGTCAAAGGAAGCATTTGCGAACCATATACAAGTTAAGATTATGGCATTTGGGATGGAGGGGGGAAGAAAGATGGGGCACAATTAAAATATGAGAATTCATCTGGCTTTACAGAGAACGGCAAAAAAAAAAAAGTAGACTTCAAGGGATTGCTAAGAATGAATGGAATTTATGGTGACACGCAAGCAAGTAAAAATGATGTGATGCTATGATAACTCTTGACGTTTATTTCTGTCCAGTCAGAATTGTTAAGTGTAAAATGTAGGTTTAGGGTCCAAGAAAACGGTGCAAATTGCAACTCTTGCTCACTCTTGCTCCACGAGACAAAATAAGAACGGGACCACCTGGAGTAATAAATCACGGCTATCACCAGGAGGCCCTGGGGGATCTTCCCTGTGGGACACACACTGTAGGAGCATATTGTGCAGAGACAGGTTTCTGAGGCTGCTTCTGGGAAGGGGCGGCAAACCCAGCGGGGCCACAGCTTCTAATTTTTAGAGGTCAGGCTCATCTGGGTCCGGGGTGGAAGGAACACAGTTTTCTCAGTGGGTAGGTGCTCCCAAGATGTTCTCATTGGGAACCAACAGGCAAATTAGATCATGCAGTGTCTGGAGGCTGGAGGCTCTGCAGCTCTGGTGCCTAAGCTCTGGGTTCAAAGTCAGGCTCGACTCTGCAGAAATTCAGAAATTCATCACTGGCCTGATGCCAACTGCAAAATTCAACAGGGAGGAAACCAGGCATGGTAAAAGGAGATATCCTGGGCATCATATGCTTTTTAAATCATGGATTAAATTCATGAGTAAAACAGAACATGAAGAAATTAGGAATTTACCCAAATCTTTCACCAGAATGAAAATAAATTCCTCTAATAATTTCGTGATTTTCATTTCATTCACCTAATCAACAAATAATGTATTAAATGACAACATGCCAGACACCACCCTATATGCTAGGAACACTGTGGTGAGCAAATCAAAGTTTCTGCTCTCAGGAAACACGCATTCCAGAGAGGGCCAGAATTTATAAGTGAAACTAACTAGTGTGAGGCTGATAAAACCGAGAAGCAATCTGAATCAATAACTATATTCCAAAATAAGCAAGAGATATTACAGAAGAAGTGCACGCCAGTATAGATACCGGGTCCAAGTGAGTTTATAAAGGTGTTTTTACATACGCCTGATCCACAGCCTGCCTTTCCCCTCCTCTCCCATCCTTTCAGTTCATCTTCCTCTCACTGCCCTAGTCACACAGGAAACGCCTCAGGTGACTGTGGGTTTAATTAATTATTTCTTATACAGAAGAAAAAAAGACAGCACTTTGCTGCAAGTCACAGCTTTTAGAATAGAGTTTGCGCAAATCTTATTTCTTTTTCTATTGCTACTCTATCTCATCCTCGTTCTTAATTTGATGGATTTCAGAGCTTTCATGTGCACCTCAGGTAAACGCTGATATTCCTTTCACGCACACAGTAAAGTGATTCTTTAGCCTTCCTTTGCTAATTCCAAAAAAGAAATAAGTGCCCACAGACTGCCCATTCACAAATCATCCCATTCTAATCAACAGACGTACATTTACACTCACGACAGACAAAGCATCTCAATCCCTTTTCAAGCTGAGAGGCCTCAAGCATATAGAAGGACTGATTCTGTTTAATGAACTCAGCAAATTTTTAGTGTCCTTCTCAGCCAGATAGCCTTACTAGAATTGTCATTACACATCGTGTAAAATTTTCAGTTTCACAGGTATTTGTACATAACTTTAAAACCAAAAAAGTTGGAGACAGGGAGACAAATTTGGGAACATGGATTGAAAAGAATATTTATGCATAATGCAAAGACACCAGACACTGATACCTAGCTTGTTTCTATATAGTACAAATGAAACAAGAAAATTATACAATTTAGGCTAAGAAGGTTAACATTTGTTGCTTTAGTTGAACAGATGAGAACAAAATTTTTAATTCATCATCTGCTTTTAAGAATTACAAAAATAATTCAGTTCAATATTAGGTAATAACAATTCAAATAAAGATTCTGACAAGGCTTTTGAAAAGGTAGAGAAACCAATTTCCTGCCATTCGTTTGTGTACAGTTTCCATTCAAGCCCAATGGGGGCAAAGCCCAAGCTGAGCAGGGGTAGTGAACCCGGCTGCTGCCACCGCAGGGCCACTGTGCAAGGCTGTGGCAGAACGCCAAAGAATTTCAGAGGGGTGGGTACGTGCGTGTCCTTTTTTTCCCCTGAAAAACAGACCCTATGGTTACATGTTTAAAGAAATAATTACCGAGCAAGTTTATAAATCCATGAAAATCACTAATCCCAAAGGTACATCTAAAAAAGGCTACTTTTGTTCCAATCGTTTTCTTTTACCCATATGAAACCAGAGAGTTGGTACAAGAACTCAATGTCTAGATGTCTAGCAGAATAATTTCATAAAACTACTTCAATGCACAACTGAAATAACTGAAGTATTTTACTGTAATTTTAATTTTTATTACTTCACTCATTTCTCATTTCAGAATAACTATGTGATTGGTACTATAAAGCATAGATTCTAATCAGTAAACCACTCCAAAACCTTAGAGTAAATTTAGAACTTGTAACATGGACAAGTTCATGGTATCTCAACTCTTACTAAAACAACATCTTGTGCCCTGGTACTCTAACTTTGAAGCCTCAGACAAGGGGCATTTGGCACATGGTAGGTTCTCAAAAGTTATTAAGTGTGGGAAGGTAAAATGGTATAGCCACCTTAGAAGATAGTTTGACAGTTTCATACAAAAGTAAACATATTCTTCCCACAAGTCCCAGCCATCATGCTCCTTGGTATTTACCCAAATGAGTTAAAAACTTATATCCATACAAAAGCTCCACACAGTGTTTATAGCAGCTTTATTCATAACTGCCAAAACTTGCAGGCAACCAAGATATCCTTCAGCAGGCATGCGGATAAATTGTGGCTCATCCATACACTGGAACCTTATTTAACGCTGAAAAGAAATGAGCTATCAAACCACAAAAACATGTGGAAGAACCCTAAATGCATATCACTAAGTGAAAGAAGCCAATCTGAAAAGGCTACATACTGTGTGATTCCAACTTTATGACATTCTGGAAAAGGCAAAACTATGGATAAAGTATAAAGATCAGTGGTTGCCGGGGCAGAGGGGAGCAGAGATGAATAGTGGAATACAGGGGATTTTTAGCGCAGTGAAAGTATTCTGTATCATACTGTAATGATGGATAGATGTCATTATACATTTGTCAAAATCCACAGAATTTATAACACAAACAGTTAACTCTAGCGTAAACTTTAGTTAATGACAATGTACTAACATTGGCCCATCAACTGTATCAAATATACCACACTAATATTAAGATGTCAGTAACAGGGGAAACCAGAAGTGAGAGAAGTATACGGGAACTCTGTACTTTCCCTTCAATCTTTTTCTGTAAACTTAGAACTACTTGGAAAAAAAATAAAGTCTATTAATTAAAAAATAAAAATTTAAAAAGTTGTTAATTGAAGATATACTGAAATAAAAGCAGTCAGTTCGGTCTCAAAAATACCTTCCTCTAAGGAATCTTTACTGAGCTAAGTATCGAAAATAGAGCATTGGCCACATCCTAATGACCCCAATGACCCGGTCCATTCAGGGAACACTTCCTCACCTACACAGTCCTTGGCCAGGTTGGAGCTCAGCTAACTAGAAGAGAACAGAAGTTCATTTCCCCAAGTAAGAATGGTAAATCCTACTGAAAGCTAAAATAGCATCTAGAGCCGAGGGAATTGAGGAAAGGGAGATTTAATTTACAGCCAAATTTCTTTTAGGCTCAACAAGAAACCCATGAATGAATAGCAGTCAGTCACCTTCGGCTCAGGAGGTTAATCAGCAGGCTCCATTATCAGGAATCCCTAATTAACTTCTGCAGGGAAATTTCCCAGCTAACTGGTGTTGATTATATAAAAGCAAACCCTCCCTCTGACACGCACATATGTTAATGCACTATTGTAAAAGTTCAGGGTACTTATTACTGAGTTGTCACAGGCCCATTAATTATCCACTATACTGTACTTAGCTTTACTCTGGTAAATCTTTTTTAATTGCCCAGTCTGCATTTACAGAGCATCTTTATTTAACATGCTCCCAACACTGTTTATGTTTATGCCTTTTTCAATAGCTCATTAAATAGAGTTTTTAACCAGTACTATCAGAACCTTTAGTGAGGACCAGCCAAGCACACTTAGGTGCTTTCCTTTCACTCACACATCATAGAGTCTTTTGAAGTTCTAAATATTTTTCAAATCCATCTTTCACTCATGTTTTCTTTTCCCTGCCTCTGAAGAATGCAGGAGACTTCCTTCTCCAACATTTCCAAACTGCAATTTAATCTTTCCCACTGCCAAAAGGCAACTGTTTGACAATATATATCTGAACCTGTCCCCTGAATCTCCATTTACCAACAGAATCATGTCCAGATTCCTTAGGAAAGTACCCAAGGCCTTGGTTAGTTTGGCCCCAAACTCACAACTCGTCTGCTGACATTCTTTCCTTCACACCTTCCATTTCAGCCCTTTACAGAAGATGGGATAACATGTCTTTGTCCCTTCTTTTCTTTCTGCTTGGAATTCTCTCAGGTCCCACTCAAATTTTACTCCCTTGTGAAATCTCCCAGATTGAAGTTCCCCATCCCTCCGCCATTCTCCCAAACAATCACATTCCTGCCATTGTTGATGATGCGTGACCCTTTGAGGTGTAGACATTTATAAATGAGAGACTCTCTTGCAAGACAGTGAACTCCTTTAAGTCAGGGAGGGCAATTCATTAATCTCGGTGTGCCCAGAGCCTGCACACAGTGAATGCTGAGAAATATTTATAAAATGAATAAATTACGGCATTTTCACTCCAGACTATCTGAGTTTAGTCAAACCATTTCTGCTCTTCCTAGCATATCCTAACCTACATAATCACATGATCAGGCACATACATAGAAGAAAACCAAGAGAAAAATAGCAGAGGTATAGATATACATGTTTCTTAGAAGATACTACTTGGGATTAAAAAACCCAGCAAGTAAGAACCCATTTAATGTCACAAACATTAAAAACATATTTGAAATCACTCAGTTTCTCTGGAAAAACTATACTTTGCAAAGATGTCATTCAACTAAAAAGAAAAATGATACTATATATACTGTATATTTTTCATGGAATGCTACCAAAAAACAAAAAATTATAATAAGGCCCCGAATGCAGTTCACAAGCCCTTTCAAAGCAAGTCATATCCACTTTTAGGGGACATCTTTTAAAAAGGTACAGGGGAACTCTTGATTTTTAGAAATGAACATTTGGAATTGCTTTTACAAAGACTAGCTTTATGATTCTGAAAATTTTGAATTGTGAACATTTGAGAAAGAATTTTCTAGCACTTACATATGCTGGACTATTATAGAGTTGGTCCTCTGAGATAGGTCTTAGGAGTTGAATTTGAAATTAAGTCACATAGATGTAAATCCTGCTGATCTCAGAGAGAGAGATGTGACTGACAGAGTGGCTTTGCCTTGCGTGCTTGTAGTTGAATTCATAATTCATGAGCACATGTGGGGTAAAACGCTAGTATACGCCAAGCATGACTGCATGCAAAATGAGGATATAAATGCAGGTTAATTACATACTATTCGCATGGGACTGGAGCCTACTCAGTATTCTTTAGTGCCATGCATTTCCCAATGGAAATAACATGTATTTACCAGTAGGTATCAAATGAAAGTGACACATTATGGATAAAATTGATTTATTGTCTCTGTGTTTGAAGGCTGGTGTGAAACATCAATCCCAGGAATAATTTATCAGAAAACTAGCCCAGGTCAATAAAACAAGAATATTGTTCCCCAAGTGGATATTTAATAAGGTGTATAAAAAGAGTTAATATGCTCCATTTGGGTACCAGTTTTCACAGAATTATAGAGCTGGAAGGGACGTTAGAAATTATCTGATGTAACCCCGACTCACCATTTTATAGTTGAGAAGTTTACAGCAAAGTCAAGACTCAAATTTGACCTCCCTTCATCAGATGTGTCTCTCCCTTTCCTGGCAGTCAAGAAAATCCCATAATTGGTCTTAACTAATTCCCACTAATGTCACAGTAAAATTGAACTCATTGCAGTTTTCAGCACAGTTGCCAGTCTGAAAGGTTAGGAAATGCTTCGCCAGGTGGTTCTCTTGGATTAATCCTGGAGTAGTAAGACATAGTGAGAAAAGCACAAGATTTGGAAGCTGATGTCATGAATGTGAGTGCAGGTACTTGCTGCTGAGTAGCTGTGTGCACTTGGGTGAGTCTCCTACCTTCTCTGAACCTTAGTTAGTTAATCTTCAAATGAGAACAATAGTAGTACCTACCTTGAGAAGCTGATGAGAGGACCGGGTGGTTTAATATAAGTGAATGTGTTTGGCAAGCTACAATGGCACTTACAAAGATTTAGGCCTTATTGTCATCATTGAACACTATTTATAAAACCACCAAATAAGCACAGCATGTCACTAGCCCTTTAGCAAGGCGGGAAGCAAGGAAGACAATGGACTTGACTCACATTAGGGGTTTCATCTCCTAAAGAGTCAGTTTTTGCCAACAGGTAATCTTATTTGAAAAACCCATTAAGTCCCCTTGCCTCAAAAGTGAAAGAACTCACAGCCCTTTCCCTAGTGTTGCCCGCAGCTGCAAAGGGCAAGGAATGACAGGTACCGCCAAGGCTACTTGGTTGTTTAAGCAATTAAAGTTTATTGATAAAAGGAAACAGAACAAGGAGCAGGGATAAAGGGGAACAACAAATCGGTACTTACAACATCCACACCACAATCAGCCGGGGAAGTGCCAATAGTTTGTACGGCAGGTGGGAGTGCCAATTGTCTGGGTCTGAGGCAAAGCATCCTTTCCTCAGTGAGACTCCCAATTGTTCTATTCTCGTGGCTCCCTACAGGGTGGAACGACTATTTTAGGGATGCCCTTTTACTCATTATAATGTTTTGTCTTCTGTTCCTTGGATGTTGGTTGTGTATGTGTTTAAAACAGGGGCTTTCAGTTTGCCTAGTGTCCTATGGATAGGTGGGGATGTGAGGGCCCATAATGTACAGAGTTCATTGACCTCCCGGCCTTCCAAGGACACTGGGCCTGGGCTCTACACGAAGGAATGTGTCTGGGCTCGGAGCCAAAGATGGTCACTTAGGCCCTGACTCTAAGGCATAAGTTACAAAGAATATGTGCTGTGTCACGTTCCTTGTCTGGGCGGGCCACCCCGATGGGCACCTTACTGGACTTTAGAAACATCCCATCTGTGGGAACAAAAAAGATAGAAGCACCCCATCCATCGGAACAAGAAGAAATAACTCAAAGTATCCAAATGTCTAAAACCCTGAGTCAGAACCTAGAGAAACCTTAGGCTGAAAGGGAGTTACAAGCATAGAACAATTGGGACACTAAGGAAAGAACGCTTTGCCTCAGACCCGGACAATCGGCACTCCCATCCTATTGGGACTTCCCTGGCTGATTGTGGTGTGGACGTTGTAAGTACCGATTTGTTGTTCCCCTTTATCCCTGCTCCTTGTTCTGTTTCCCTTTATCAATAAACTTTGATTGCTTAAACAACCAAGTAGCTTTGGCGGTACCTGTCATTCCTTGCCCTTTGTGGCTGTGAGCAACACCTAGTAACTTCTAGTGAATTCTTATCTTAGCATTTTGAAACATTTCGCTTCACTGTGATTTCCCTCTTTTCATTCCTGAAGAACTAGGCTCTGTTATTATCTAGAGAAACTTTGTCGGATAGAAATATAATGCAAACTACACATGCAATTTTACTTTTATGGTAGTCATATTTAAAGAGCACAAAGAGCAACAGGTGAAATTAATTTTAATAATACATTTTATTTAACCGAATATATATAAAATGTTATCAATTCAACATATGATCAACATAAAAATTATTAATGAGATATTTATCAGCCCTTTTTTTTCACAGCAAGTCCTCAAAATTGCCTGAGAATCTGAGGCCTACAATACACCTCAACTGGGCCACATTTCCAATGTGTAACAGCCATGTGTAGCTAGTAGTCGCCATATTGAAAAGTCATACAGGTCTAGAGCCTGGCAGGATGACCACACCCACTGATAAAGCTGACTGAGAAAAATCAACTTAGTAATTCTCCATGGAAACACTTAAGAACACTGAAGAAAACAATCACATCCTAGCACAGAGGTGGGGGAAGGAACCCTAGCAACAAAAGTGACGGCATAGCAACACCAGCTGTTGTACGGAAGGGAAATTAGAAAACTATTACTTTGAAAAGCAGCATTTCTGGGAAGGTCATCCTTTTCTATTTTGTTTAATGTAAAAAACGGAAACTGATAATACATCTACACAAATATACATTTTATAAGGCACCATTCATTCTCTTTATTCTACAATACAGACACTGACATAGTTTGTCTACTGCTGAATGTTACATTTCTCCCTTAGGAAGACAAATAGCAAAGCATGAAATCTGGCTGAACCATCATATTTCTTCCCATGGTATAGCCTGCCTTGTCAGCCTTATGGGTCACTGTGAAGAGCTGAACTGGATGGAGCAGGTTGGTCATCAGAAATCTTTCCATATTGTTTTATAAACATACCCTGCTAACTCGCGGCCAGAGCCTAGTTTTTCAGGTCTTGAGTCCTAGTTCCATTTTCTTCTATTCCTTCCTTGGTTCCTCTTTCCCCACATAGATACAGAGGCTTCTTGGTCTATCAGACTCCTGGCTGAGGGGAGGGGTGTCCATATCCCCATTTCCCTATCCATTATCCCCAATCCCCAGTGGTGGGGCATCCTTTGTTCACCGTCATGCTGCTGCTTTCCCAGAAAAGCATGGATAAGAGTGCCATAACCAGCTCAGCTCCACCTCTCTAAGCAAAGATGACAATCATTATGTCTTAGTAAGAGCTACCACTTCTGCATTCCTCTCCTCATTCTCTATCCTCGGGGCCTGGTTACTCTGAATCCAATGCTTTCCTTAGTGTCCACCTCGGTTGAGAATGTCTGGTCCCTCTCTCATCACCCTTTGTCCACTCCATCTCAAGAGACCAACTGGCATAAGGTCTGAGGACAGTGTAAAACTGTGAGAGGTGGGCAGTCAATGTGCTGAATTATTTTATGAGAGATCAGTTGTGAACAATAAAACCATAGAGTAATGGATTTTTAATAAAGATTTCATTAAAATCTTTTACTCCCTTTGCCAGTGGAAGATTTCATATTTTTGCTTATTGTATTGTCTATAAAGAGGTTCCTTGGTGTGTATTTGTGTGCCTATCACTGTTACAGTATCTAGGCACCAGCCCTTGCTATCATACTTGGTGAGCTAACTTTGGTGAGAAAGCTGGTGACAATGTGGATCAACCATATTTTCCATTAATGTCCAGGTCAGATTAACCTTCCCTGACCATTTCAACTGAAAGGAATTGCTCCGTCTTCTGCAGCAGAGTAGAGGCTACTGTGTTTCTCAAACTTTAATATGCATATTAATCCCCTGGGGATCTTTTTCAAATGCAGGTTGTGACTCAGAAGGTCTGGGGTGAACCTGAAATTCTGCATTTCTGAGACACTTCCAAGAGATGCTGATGCTGCTGGTTGCCCATCCTGCCTGGAGCTGCAAGGCAGTAGCTCCACTCTTAGGTGCCATCACAGACAGATTTGGGGGAATGAACATGACTTGGCTCCTTTCCTAAACAGGAAAACTTTTAAGAGCAAATTCTTTCTAATGTATTTTCCTTACTATGATTTTAGGCAGATGTTTGTGGAATCCATGATTAAAAGGTTATCATTGGTCACTTATTTTTGTCACTCTATTCTCAGCAACTGACTACAGTGACCAAGGAGTGACCTAGTCAGTAGGCTCCTAATGGATTTTCAGGTGTCAACAGTGGTGACTGGGCACCTGCCTGCAATCCCAGCTCCTCGCCCTCCCCTCAGTGGGGTTATAACTCAACCTCCAGCCTTAGGCCTTACTCTTAATACCTAACCAGGCAGAAATTATATGAGAACATAAATGAAACAAATTTCCCTTTAGTTTTACTTTGTTTTTTTTGAGGAAGATTAGCCCTGAGCTAACTGCTGCCAATCCTCCTCTTTTTGCTGAAGAAGACTGGCCCTGAGCTAATATCTGTGCCCATCTTCCTCTACTTTATATGTGGGAGGCCTGCCACAGCATGGCTTGCCAAGCAGTGCCATGTCCACACCTGGGATCCGAACCAGCTACTCCAGGCCGCAGAAGTGGAACGTACGTACTTAACCGCTGTGCCACCAGGCCAGCCCCTAGTTTTACATTTTGAAGCACGAGTATCATGGTTTGCTTTCGTGATGCCCTTGATTTCTGATTCTCACCTATGTTTACTATTAGCAAGTTTGTTTCTGGCCCTCACTTGGATTCCCAGGTTTCTAATACATTCCCATTTATGATGTATGCCTTGGCCTTGACCCTCTGGCCACTGACTTCTTTCCTATTTCTGATCTGTGTGATAACACAGGATTCTCAAGTCAAACACTCTCAAATAAAGACCCCACTGGTGCCCTCGATATCGAGCTGATCCCATGAGCTTGACCATTATCACAACCTGAGTTTTGACTTCTTTGCCCCTAGAACAAACATCTACTGGAAGCCTGGCCTGACTGACGAAGCCTTGCTTTAACTTTGCTGTGCCATGTTTTATAATGAGGGTCAGCACAATTTTCCTACTACAACTACCAAGAATTGAAAATTCACTCACTGATCATGGAATAAACTTCTCCATTTTTGTTCACTTCTCTCATGGCTAAATTTTTCTTCCTCAAGCTAATAAATGCATGCCTTATCTATAACACCCTCATCTCCTCTTGGAAGATCAGAGAATGGGACTCGATGATAGTTTCCAGGGTATTTGGACATACTTCCTTGTTAAAAGCTTCAGGTGTCCTCCCTCTTACTAATTTGATTCTAACCTTAAATTAGGTAGACATTATAGCCTTAAGTAATTGTAACTATTTGATTTTCAGAAGTGTGAACACAATTAATACTTACGCTTTCATTAGGATGGTGTTACGTTACCTATTCCTGTCTAGAACTCAGTTTTTCAAATCTGACCACCAACAAACCAGGAAAAATCCCATTGGATATCTGTGACTGTCACTCTTAATAGTAGTATATCCCCTGGAAATATGAAACCCTATAGGACACACTTGCTAATTTATGTTATAATAACAGACCCAAGTATTGTAAATCACTTTGGAAAGTCTTCTGAAATTGACCTACATTTTCTAAAAAGATTGTTATTAATTTTACTTTTGTAAAACAGGAAATTAATGAGCTGAAAGTCAATCAAAATAAAAGAAACTCCTATAAATCCTTTCCCTTGCTTTCCTGAAGGATCATTTCTTCATTGTTACTGTTACATTGATAGAGTGACTATACCATGAACTAATGATGGAAGTTATAGGGGAGAATTTTGTCACTGTTACTGCTACAGTGGCTACCTTTGTTTTGATTATTGACTCTCTGCTACTGGAAAAACCCCCGAAAAGTAAAGAATTCAGCTGCAAGCTGTATCTTTATTCATGACTATTATCTGAGTTGCAGAAAGAGGAAGTTAGACTGCTTTTTACACGGATGAAATCTCCCAAATTGGTTGTTCAGAAAGGTTGACTTTGTCCTTCTTAATAGAGTGTACTTGATGGCAAGTCAACTCAAAATCATCTCAAGTTTTTTTAGACTCATATTCAGTGTAGATCCCACTTTTTCTCTATATGCACGATGTTCTGTTTGACTAATCCTCACCTACCCCACACACTGCCCACTGCTCTGTTTATATAAAAGGATTCCCCTGACAGGAAAACAGGGCATGTGTATAAATTAAACAAAAGAAGGAGAACTGATTCAAACAGCCTACTTATGAATCATGAAGATGAGAAAATAGTTTGACATACTTCACATAATGTTAAAATAAATGCTTAAAAATTTTTTTTTAATCTAAAAATCTGAAATGTTGGCATGGGATTGAAATTCTTCACTTCACGACAGATCTCTAACATCCTAGAGATCCAGGCCATTCTCCTCTAGGAAAGATTACTACAGTGCTCTCTTCCAGCGGGGTGTAACACGCTCCTACTCTTTAACAAGTACAGGCCTGGATACAGTATCTTTGCATAGAGTTTAAATTCAATTTCTAGCATATTAAGTCAGTGACAGTGTAAGCTAAGGCAAGCTTTTAATTTAAAAGAAAATCCAGCTCTGACAACAGTTTTCTCATTGACATAATGGATAGTTCTTTTTAAGTCTGTGAAGCATTGTTCCTATTTGCTAATCACAGCACTCCAGCTGTGCATACCTTACTACATGAAAGGTAGATGGCAATTTTGGCTTCCCAAGTTTACATGGTGTATATCTTAGAATTACTGACATGGAATACTTTTCATATCAGCTGCTAATACTTGGGTATGGACTTTTATGAAAATAGTTTCATTAGATTACAACTAAAATTTGGAAATGACACAAAAGAGTTGCACTATACAAATAAGCTTAAGATTCCCACCTCATTCATGAATAATACCAGTTTCTTGGGTTTAGACACTATAATATTATCAACTTTGGGAAAACCCCTGGAGAGCCTCTTAAACTTACATAACCAGAGAAATGCTGTAACAGTGGCCTTAGAAGAACACTTACAGACTTTCTGGCGTGTATACTCTGGGGACTGGGCAAGTAAAAAAAAATTATTTATTATAATTTTAGACCTGGAAAGAACCTTGAATATTATTTTTTGGCCAATCACATCATACAGATAGAAAACTAAGGCTCAGAAGGAGGAAACCAAAAGAAAATTTAAATTTAAAACTTGTGGGGACCCAAGAGCTATGCGACATCATCTACACATGCTCTTATGCATAACCCGGAGCGGTTGGCTGACTTGCCTGGGGTCTGAGCTATCAAGCAGCCAAAGCATCTCTTCTGACTCCCCCTTTAGTCCAGTTCCCAAGAAGACAGCTGCCTCTCTAAAGAAGATCCATTGGTGATATTCTAACTCTGACCTTACCTCTTCATCTTACAGTTAGAAAAGATCTAATGGTGTCACTCAGATCACCTCTTGCCTGTAGGCAATTTTTGAACTGATTTATTTGCATTTTAACCCTTCTTAAGTTTACCTTGCAATCAGTAGTCTGTACTAGTTCTGTACACATACTAGACATGGAATTAATGTTTTATAGTGATAAGAATTATGGTGATGATGGAGGTGATGGTAGTAATAGTGGAAGCTACAAACTTTCTTTGTATAGACAAATAAAGGCCCCCAAAATACCAAAAATCACCCAGTTTATAATTTATATTCTCAGAAAGCCAAGTATAGGTAAGAATTAAGTGAAAAATATCTATCCCAAAGCTTCCCAGTCTGACTTTTCTATCAGCAAGAATAGGAATGCAAAGCTGGGCTGCTAGCTGCATCTGTCTTGGAGGATATCTAAGTCTTTGTGAAATTTAGCCCCATTTCCTTAACACTAGTAATCTAAAAAAGAGCTGGGTGACTTGTCATAACCTTTCTAGATAACATCTCCCCTTTTCTGATTCACTGTACCTTTCAAAACTCAAGAAGCAACCAAGCAGCAACTTCAGCTACACTCTCACAAAGAAGAAAAAATAATGCCCATGTTTCATGCACAGATCAGTAAATATTCACTGAGCATGTATTCTTATCCATGAGTAACTTCATGAGGACTTGAGTAAGTTCATCAGGACTTGCCCATGGTCCTCCTTCCCAAATGGCCACAACAACAGTTACCAACCATCACATAGCTGGAAGGAAGTCACTTGGTGTGTTGGTCTGAGTTATGCAGTGCCTTTCAAGAGAATATTTCCTGTTGAGAATTACTGAATACGTTTTTCCCTGAAATCCATCAACATATTGCAACTATTTTATGATTACACTTGGGAAGCAGTTTCTCATGGCGAGCACCACCCTGCACCTTATATTTGATAATGCATAAGAATAATAAATCCAATTCTAATCCCTAGTCTTGCTTCCACAGGCCTAGTAAGTGTGCCATTCAAATTCTAAAGCAAGTCAAAGAAATGTGCTAAACAGATTAGCTAACAAGTCCATATAAAGGGGAATCATTCTATTTATCTGCTACACAGTTTCTGGTGCTACTTAAATTCATAGGCAGACTATTTCATTCAAACTGTAAAATACTGAACAGCAAGTTGTGTACTTGGATATTCAAACATTAAGGAATTTTTTGTAAGAGCAAAGACCTTCAGAGCTACTGACCAAAGGGTTTCTGGACACCATTAAAAAATGAGAGCATACATTTGGATAGATACTACTTTCAACTACTCTGTTAAGGCAGTCTGCAATTTTGTGGGGTGTAATAAGTATAAAAACATTTTCACCCTTGTGGCGCAAACAGTTTACAGTTCAAGCAAATGGAAAAATTACAACCTTTGCGGTTGTTATTGCAAAGATCCTGAAATAGGTCTATCTACCATATAGATTTATGCATAAATTCTTGCAACTCATACAGTAACCCAAGTAAATGTACAGAGGACTGACTGTGTGTGGATTTATACCTATTAGCTAACTCAGAGATTTACATACCAAGCCCAGCACTCAAAGATATTGCACAGATTTGTGATGCTCCAGGGAAGATACTGAATCCATAAACCAATGAATAGATTTCAAAGTGACACAACTGCGGTATTTCAAGCAAACTCCTACTTCTTTCATCCACAGAATAGCAAAGGTTAGTCCACTATGTTTGGAGCAGCATGCAATGATGGAAATTGTCATAAAATCTCAGGGCTGGAAGATAGTCTAGTTCAACCCTCTGTATGATAGTTAAAGTCTCTTCTACTGCAACTCTGCCTACAGATTTCCCACCTATGCCTTAGACACTCCAATGATGCAGAACTTGCTGTTTCTAAGGAAACTTCCTTGATTTTGGGATCTCTTTGACTACTTAAAAATTTCTTTCTTACATTAATTAAAAATCTCTTGCTGTAGGTCTCATCCATTTTGTCCCAGACAGGCTACATGGAAGTCTGCTGCATCTTCCAGATTACCATCTTTTAGTGCTTATGGAGAGCTCTCAAGTTTTCAGGTTTCTCTTCTACCTAATCATCCTCAGTCTCATCAACCATTTTTCAGATTCCTTTTTCCTCTCCCACATCAATATTGAATTCTAGCCTAAAATCTGCACAGAACTATGTGACCTAAAGAGGAAATCATTTAACATTCTCTGTCTCAATTTCCACATAGGCAAAATGAAAGTGCTACTTGAGGATCAAATAAGAAAGAAGACATGGAAACCGTCTGAAAATTAGAAAGTGTTACAAAAACATTAGGAACAAGTTTCTCAGGACCAGGAAACCTAAATTTTAATAAGGTGAGGAGCACCATATCCTGAAGAAAATCTCTTCAAAACATAACACAAAGTAAACTGTTGTCAAGTATTTACTTTAGTATAAGCACAATTAAAAATTTCAACCAATCCATTTTTTTTGAAAAACAACTCTACCACAATGTTGGGCCTATTTATATGCCCCAATTACATACAAACACATTCCCTTTAAAATCAATGAATTTTCATGAATGAAAGAGATGACTGAATCAGAGGAGAATTGATGACATATCTCCTGAAACTTTTAGCTTTTTGCCATTCCTTTGGATAAAACAATGTTTTGACACTTTTGTTGAGAATCCTTCCCCACATTCTAATCCTTCTATGGCTCCTCAACATCTTCAGAATGAAATCTAAATTCCCTTTATTGTCCAGTCCAAGTGATTTTCCATCTTCATCTCTAGCTACGATCTCTCACTCATTCAAAGCACACACTCAACCCGCCTTGTTCTTTCTTGCCCCTCTGCCTTTACACAGTTATATCCAAGGCTCTACAGGCTCTCTATTCAGAGAGCAGATTTTCTCATCATCCAAACCTTTGCTCAAACATCCCCTGCTCTAGGAGTCTTACCTGAACCACTAAGGTGGTTTGAGTTTCCTGTTTCTATCATGGTGCTTACTTCCCTGTATTAAAATTGTCTGTTCTTTTTTCTGTCTTCCTTATCAGACAGTAGATTCCTTGAAAGAAGATGTGTGTTTTATTCATCTTGGGATAATTAGTAGCTAGCACAGTGCCTTGCATAGAGTAGGTGCTTAAGATATGATGAATGAATAAATTAATTAATATGCAGTAGAGGAAGCACAGATACACTGAAAATGACCATTCAGTCAACTCAGGACAGGGTACCAATCTTGCCTGACTTCTACCAGAAATCAGAACTAACTCAGGATCAATAAAGTACTTTTTCAGTAGATGAAGGTATAATCTATATGTTCTCTATTTTCCTATCCATTCCTTATCGCTAGAACCTCTTCATTATTTGCAAAGCACTTTTCACTTATTCACACACACGATGCCATTTAATCACTAACACCACTACAAGATCATGTTATTCAGTCTGGATTTAATGCAACAGCCTCAGCGTGTCCGAATGGTGTAGTAAGAGGAAGGGTGGGCTTAGAGTCAGATGATCTGAGCTGAAGTCTCTGTTCTGCCATTTAACTACTGGTGTGCTGTTGGAACGATCTCCTAACTTGTCTAAACTGCAGCTCCCTCTCCCACTTTGCCCTCTTTAGTAAAGGTAAATTGTCATTTTTATACATTGTTGTCCTTATTATCCAAGTTGGCATTTGGAGGTGACTAATGGAGCCAGAAAGAGCATAGACTTTAGAGTAAGACAGACCAGGTTTTGACTCTGAGCTACAACACATAATAGTGGGGTAATCTTGCGCCAGTTACTCGATCTCTCTGAGCCAGTTTTCACATATATAGATACTAACGACTTCGTCTTAGGTGACTGTAAAACTTAGATGAGATAAGGAATATAAGACCATTTGTAGAGTTTTTTTTAAAGTGCCATATAAAATTGTTGTTATTATTATTTTTGTTTGGCTGGGTTTAAGAATGGCATAGAACAATGTTTCGCACATCATTACAAGAGTGTTTAATAAGTGTGCCTTTAAAAAGTTACTGACAACTCCACATTAACTTATTAAAGGCTCCGAGAAGTCCTGCTGTAGAGAGATCTGTTTAACTCTCTTTAATCCGTCATTTTCCCAATTTATCTGAACATGGACCACATGATAATCGCTTGTGTAATATCGAGCATGAGAAAAGCAGAAAAAGCTTTCTTTCACCTGGTCTTCCTCACATGATTCTCATGATAGATAGTCAGAAACAAAAACCAAAACAATAAAAATAATCCCCACTCTACCATCCCTTGAGTTATTGTTTGCAACGTGCCTATTTGCTAGAAAACAACTAAATATGTACATAGATACATTGGAGAAATTCAGGTAGAATTTTAAGAGTAAGTCATAAATTCTGAAGGAAGAAGACATCTACATATAAGTGATCATGAACATGAAGACTGATTGGGCATTTGTGACTCTCACTGGCTGAACTGCACTCTTTGTGTCTTCTGGAATTACATGAAATTAACAAGAAAGAAAAGTACTTTCTCATTCATTCTCAGGCACAGTTCCTTTAAAGTCGTAAATGCTCTTTTCACATGGCAGCAAAAGTTCACTTCATTATTTCCAATGGTTCTTTCCCAGCATTAATTCCCATGACTTTCAATGCTGCCATTAATTTCCCATTAGTAAACTTTAATTAAAATGAACGTGTATATTTGCTTTCAGCAGTTGCATTCGTAATCGATGTATGAATACATGCAAATCTTGTCATACAAATACAAAACTGTTTCAAATAGCTATTTCTGAACAAGCAAACACTTTGATGTTATTTCAAAGGATTTTATCTACAGAAAGCTTTTAGAATCTAGCCCTTACCTAAACTAACTAGAATTTCATGGAAGTACAATGAACAGTTAGCAACCTAGCTAAAATCTATTTTATTGACGTTAGAAAGCAGCATGTTAAAACATAAATAATGACCTCTGAGCTTTGAACCATCCAGTACCCTGGTGTTTCTGCAACATTTGCGTACCACACATTGAAAAGAAAAGCTAGAAGAGGCAGAGGAGTGTTCCTAATTTAGGGAATCATAGCAGTCTAAAATAATGATCTAATACAATAATTTCAGAGTGGAAATATTTTCAGATATTTGTCTACCCTTTCAGAATAATGTGTTTAATACATAAGTCTGAATTATCTCATCTAGCTGTTCTTGGATCCAACAATACTTCCTCCCAGATAAGCATGCGTTAGCGAAACAGACTTCAAAACCTCTAAGGAAAACGTTGTAGAAACACTTAACACAGAGGAGTCATATGTGACCATAGTTTCTCCGGGGCTGGGTAGGTTAATGCATTTTTCTGACAGCCTGTGGTTTTCCTTCTGTATTCAACCTCACCCTGCCATCCCTACTTCCCTTGATAGCTTTTCTGTATGGCTGGTTCACCCAGCGATTGTGGTCTCGCCAAGATGTGTTTAGGCCCTTTTCTTTCCCTGATTATTTCTCACTTTCTGCATTTTATGAGATATTAACTATCATTTCAAACCAAATATTTTTCATTTGGGAAAATGTTTGGTTTACAAGGTCTAGCCAACACAACTATAATTAAAATGACTTCTTCAGTTCCCAAAATTTGACATAAGATTTTTCATAAAGCATCAATCTGTAGGAAACAGCGAGAGTTCTTCAGTTAATAGAATTGAGAAGTGTTTGCACTTCTAACATAGATTTAGATTTAGATTTACATAAATCTAGAAATTTTAAATCTGATTGAAAGTAAGTGATTTTCAAATCCTGTAGAAAGTTTGCAAAAGGTAACAAATAGAACGTTCAGCTTCATTTACCACATTATCAGATTAAAACTGATAATCACATGCATCCTACCACTAAACAATTTCAGTAATTAAATCAAGCATTTGAGTTCTTCATCTAACTTGAAGAGCATGAAGCTGTAAGTCTTTGCACAAGTCAACCATGGGAAATACAGCTAGCACATTGAACTGACATTTCAAAAAGTCCTTTGAGTCCAAGACATGGAGGTTTCCAACATCAATTTGTCTGATTGTATATCATATACTACTTTCCAGAAAGTATCTGCTTGAAATAAAAAAAAGTTTCACAATTTGAAAGATCACTGTCTATGGAAATGCTTACCCTACTTTACAAAGGAATGGTTGCAGGAAAGGTTGCAAAATAATCACACTCACTCCTCTCAGTGAAAACATTATTGCTCACCATAAACAAAAAGAAGTTTTTAGTTCTACTCCACAAATTCTCTAAGTTGTTTCCACATGGAAGACCTCAGCGTAGTTGACTTATAATGTCTTTTACCACAAAAATAACTACAAATGAAATTGAAAAGGACACTGGCATAGCAGAACGTAGCCTCATATCAGTGCACTTGCTAGGAAGTTTCCTCATTTTACTTACACTGCACACCAATTAACTCATATTAAACCAAAAATGCTCTGGATGTTAGCATCTAAAGCTTCCATACAAAGAATTTTTTTAGACATAAAATGTCACTTCAAAAAGCTACTAAAAACATATGAAAGTCAGAGGAACACATTCCTGAGCATATTGTTTCATTATATTCCTAAATCCAGGCAGTAACTTCAAATGATGGTTCCCTTTGCCCGAAACAAGTTTAGCCTTATATTCCAGTTTGTATGTGGAAGTGATATCTGGTGGATAAAAGACTTGGTGGATCAGACAACAAGTAGGAAAGCAGTCAGTGAAGATGCCAAGTATGATTAAAGTTAACAAGTGCACCACCTCTTTTCCAAGGGTTCTTAGTTATATGAGAAACCAGATATGGGCGGGATATTGCAAGATGATCAGAAAGTGCACCAGAAAAGTAAGTCAAGGTCTCATAAAGTACTTAGTCATATTTGGAGATAGATATAAATATAGATATAGATACAGATACAGATGTTCTCCAAAAAAGACAAGCCATCTCCTTACTTCAGTTGGAGCGCAGTACTTCTATAGCAGTGATCATTAAAACATCGGTACTTTTGAGCAGCAGCAACTCTCATCTAACTAGAATTAGCAATTTTTCTCAGGGAACAAAAGAAGCCATCCAAATTGCAACATACGCTTCAAATTCAACATGATAAAAAGAGAATTTTAGAAGACGTGACAGGAATCCTCTCCTACTCACTGAAACAGTATCACTGAAAATGGGAGGGGGAGGGGTTGTAGCATATAAAGAAAGAGAAGTCAGTGAAGCAGAGTGGGGAGACAGAAGGGAGGAGGTGATCAAAACCACTTTGCTGCCTTTCCGTTGGTTCTCACATCCCTCCCACCCTAGGTTGTGATCACAAATTTAAAATAGCAAAACCCAGTTAAAAAAAAAAAAAAAAAAAAAACGGAAAGAGTGTGACTAGGGTTACTACCACAGCAGCCCTAAACGATTTTCGTGCAAAAGCAAAGCAGTGGGGATGTAGTAGCAGCAGCGGATCTGCCTCTTCCCCCACCCCTGATACGGTACCTCCAGATTTGCCCGAGCTGCAAGATGTGGATGAGTGACTGCAGGAGCCAGATGCAGAAGGAGCAGGACGCAGACCTGTGTTTGCCGCTGGCCCGGGTGGCCCCGCTGCTGTTGCTGCCACTGTTGGCGGCGGCGATGTTGCTTTTGCTGGCGTTGGATGTTTGCCTTTGCGGCGTGGAAGGGCGAGCCTCGCCTTCCGCGGCTGCAGACCCACTGCTGACCACGGTCTTGCAATCGGCTCCAGGCTGCGGGTAGCTGGAGGCGGCGGCGGCGGCCGTGGCGCTGTCCTCGGTGCTGAAATCGTGCACAAACCAGCGGAAGCTGAACACTTGCACCGAGAGCGAGCCGAGCACCACGAAGAAGAGCGTGAGCCCGAACCACCAGCGCTGGCCGCGCAAGTAGTAGTCCACGGCGAGCCAGATGTCCGTGCCCACGTCCGCGAAGTACACAGCCACAGCGGCCAGGATCCAGAGGCAGTCCCACAACGAGTAGCGCCGCTGCTCCCTGCCCAGGCGCAGGCACAGCGCCGCCGAGCCCGCCCCGCCGCCGCCCGGGCCGCCAACGCCGCCGCCCGGGCCGCCCGAGACCCCCGAGCCGCCGCCCGAGCCGCCGCTCCCGGCGCAGCAGCAGCAGCAGCGCGAACAGCCGCCGCCGTCCGGGCAGCAGCCGCCCCCGGCCGCCTCCTCGTCCTCGGCTCCCGACCCCGACGGCAAGCCCGAAGCCAATGCCTGCACCGAGCCCGAGTGGTCCGAGTTCTGCAGCGGAGTGAACGCCACGTCGCTGCTCTTCTTCATTTTCAGCCTCCCGTCTGACTTAGCGGCCATGATGCCTCCAAACCAGAGGAAAGCCCTCCTTTATCTGACACCTTTCCCCGCTGTCTCCTCCTCCCGCCACCTCCTCGCCTCGCCCCGGCTTCCCTCCCTGGCGGCGCGGCTCTCCCTCCTCCTGCTCCTGAGCCGGCTCGCCTGCCGCCCGCCGCCGCCCGCCGCCCGCCGGGCTGGGCGCTGGGCCGGGCTAGCGGTGCGCCTGGGGCCGGCAGGAGCGCCGCCTGGCTGCCTGCGCGGAGCCAAGCTGCTCGCGGCACCCAGCGCGCGCCCCTGCCCGCCGCCCGCGCTCCGCGCCGTCCCGGCCCCGCGGCTGCCGCCCGAGCCGCCGCCGCCGCCAGCAGCAGGAGCAGCAGCGGCCGCCGCGGCGCTCCTCGGACCTGCACATTCCTCTCCTCCCCTCGCGAGCGCTCCCTCCTCCCGCTTCCTCTCCTCCACCAGCTGACTCCGAGGGAGAGGATGACCTCATCCCTTCTCTTCCAGCTGCCGCCGCTCCCACCCCGGCTCGGGAGGGGCGAGGGAGGAGGAGGGCCCCGGAGGAGGGGCCGGGACAGGAACAGCGGCTAGAGTGGGGGTGGGGGATTGGCCGGTCCCGGCTGCCGGGAGGAGCGGCCGAGAGGTCGGAGGGAGACGGTCGTGGGCCCCAGCTCACGGGATTTCGGAGAACGCTAGGTGGACTTGACTAACACTGGGGGAGGGGCAGGAGGGCTCAGAGAGGAGGGATCCCAGCGTCCAGCCATCGTGGAGGTCGAAGAAGAGTGGGCATGGGCGGGTGTGGCGGCGGCGAGGGCTAGGGACGCACAGGCCTCTTTGTATTCGGTGCTGATCTGCACCGGGTGTGCAGCTGGGGCGTGGGTTGGGAGACTGGGTTTAACTCGGACGCCAGGGCCTCGAATGCTGGCAGCGACAGGGGGCATGTCCGGACTTGGAGAGCTGGGGAGGAAGAGGGCGTGCAGGGTCCGCGGAGGCGCAGAGCGGAGCGCTTAGCCCCGGGCCGCGCGGGCTGCGGAGAGCGGGCGGATGCGCCGGGAGCCCCGAGCCCGCGCCCTCGGGGGAAGGAGCTGGCAGCGCGAAGGCTCCGGGCTTCTCCCGTAGGCCGAAGCGCCCAGGCTGGAAAAGGTGAGGAGGCGGTTCGGGCGCCCTCCGCGGCCCAGGCCCACGCCGCCTGGCCAATATCCCTTACTGGCTTTCCGTGGCCGGGAAGCGGCCAAGCCAGGGGAGCGGTGGGCCAGGCGGCTGGGCAGTGGCCCTCGGCCGTATCCTCCAGCAGGTGGGAAGCGCAGCACCCCTGGCGGTGGCTCCGAGCGCCGCGGGGCGGCCGGGCGGCGGGGCGGGGCTGGCAGCCGGGAGAAACTGAGTACCTGCCCGCGGGCGGGGAGTGGCAGAGCCGGGAGCTGGCGCCACCTCTCTTACTCTGGGACGAGAATTACCTTCTCTTAAAGCTATAGGAGTTGCAGACTTGATGTGTGATTCCACAACTCCAGAAATGACTCTAGTAAATTAAATCTGTGATCAGAGTGCTGCACCAAATTAGATAGAAAGAGAATATAAAATGTTTGCTACTTGAAAAGATTATTAAAAACCCAATACGTGTAGGATCCTCATTTTTTAAAAAATAAGAAAACTTAGTCTTTGATTTGTCTCACTTAATTTGTGCAGTGTAAGAGACAGGGAGTGTAATTCTTAAGTTATCCTGTGACTCACATGTTTTAAGACGAGGGAAGTGAGGCAACACGTGTTACACTGCCACTAAGAGCACCAGTTGTCTAAATCTGGAGGCAAAACATAACACCCTCCCTCCTTCCTTGTTGTAGACAGCAGGCTGAGTTTGAAGTAGGGTATATGCCATTCTTAATTAGTAGCATGCTGAAGTAGAAGTGCACCAAGTTCTCTGCATGTAGAAATAGCCACCCCAGACATCTTGTGCTACAGCTCATCTGCTGTTTTAGCACCAACCTGGACAAAGTGGAATTTGCCCCAGCCCTGAATTAATTGTTCTTTATTCTCACAGACTGCTGCCTTACTTGGCCTTTGCATGACAGTCTAGCAGGAAGATGTTGGGCCACAGAGCTCCTAAACATTGCATTGTTGGTGGTGCCTTTGAGTCGACCCTGTGGACGTACAGTGGAACCCTGCCCTGTCTTTTTGCACCATCCTTTCACCTTCAGGCGCTATGTCAGACAATGCTCTGTTGCTATTCATAGGGTTTTCGTAGCCAATGTTTTCGAAAGTGAGTGGCCAAGTCCTTCCTAGTTTGTCTTAGTCTGGAAGCTCCACTGAAACCTGTCCACAATGGATGACCCTGTTGGTATTTGAAATAGCAGTGTCATAGCTTTCAGCATCACAGCAACACACAGCCACTACAGTATGACAACCGACAGATGGGTGATGTGGTTCCCAAACCCAGGGTGTGAAGGTGAGAGCACCAAATCTTAACCACTAGACTGCCAGGGCTGGTCCATAAACATTACGTGGCATGTACAAATCCAGTATTTCTAGCAAAAGGCGTGGTCAAGTGGTGAATGAGCATGAATACAGAACCACTGAGCCAGTTAGAATGCCAGGCAAAGGGTATATTTTTCAATCTAGCTTTAAAATTCGACCCTCTTAGAGTAGCAAAATCCTTTTTTGGAAGACACTCCAGGTCTATTTCCCCAAGGTCTAAAGCTAAAATTCCATCTCCCAGGCACTACAGCTGATCTTATTTTGTGCCAAACCATCGGGGAGAGGAATGATCTCTTAGGTAACTGGGTCCTAAGGGATAGAGTGTATTCTAGGTCAAATGTAGTGCCTTAAATTGCACCAGGCATGAAAAAGCCCTGTAGAGTATCAGGTTTTGAAGCCCTAGAGCTGGCTGAAGGTTCCTTTAGAGGAGGGATATTTCTTATTCAGTTGTATCCTCTGCACCTAGCCTAGTGCCTGCACAGACTATTTGCTCAATAAATTATAGTTGAATGAGTGCATGAGTGTGTAGAAAAAACATTCCACAACAGGAAGAATGCTACATTCTGTACTAACTGATATCCCATGGAAACATAGGAATTATCAGACTTATCCTGTTAGATTCTAAAAATGAAATAACTAGTATTGGTTTCCTTAATACATTTATTCAAAACTGTTTAGACTCTTTTTAAAGTTTCTGTCTGAACCATGCCTGGAAAGTGATGGTGGAAGTTAGCGGAGGGAGTATACAGTAAGAGGTCAGAGGATGAGCTTTCACATCCAGTCTCTGCTACTCACTGGCCCCATGATCAGGGCAAATTGCTTAATACTCAGGCTTTATATGAGGAGTAGATGAGATAATGCATATTACTGGCCTTTGTATACAATATTGTTCTCAAGAGTCTCTAACCCCATAAGTATTACTCACATCTCTGGATGAGATTTTAATATCACCTGCTCTATCATAATCACTGCACCTCTCAGGGGAGACAGACATAATAGTTAAGAGCACAGAGTTCAGGTTCAGACAGAGGTGTCCTTGGGCATATCGTGTAGCCTCCCTGGCCCTCATGTTCATCATTTGTAAAGTAAGAATGATAACAATCTCGAGTATCCAGTTTTGTTGCCAGGAATAAATAAAACGATGCATGTAACTGTTTGACATCGTGTCCAGCACACTCAACACACAACATTCTGTTAGTAGTCTTTGTGTTTTTCCCCCACCTCATGATTTCTGATTGAACTAAAAAATTTATGTTTAGCTAGTCACCTCTCCCTAAAATGGTGTTTCCTCAAAACACAGTCCTTGGACCCTCTGCTTCAGAATCAGTGTTTTTTAATACAGATTCCTAGCCTGTTAATACTATGATCTCCTTTCCTTTCAGATCTTATCTTCCATCCTGACTTAGAGGTTCATTCCCATTGTTATAGCCTAAATTATATCATTACTCAACAGTTTCACAATCTCAATTTTGAGCATCCCACTCTCTGATTAATCCCTCCTAAATGATTAGCTCCCTTCCTCAAGTACCCTTGGACTCAATTCTACCTCATTTTCATGTCCCTTAACCCTTTCTTTCCCTCACCTTTCTCCTTATACAGCTTAAATACCATGGTCAATGACCGTTAGCACTCCTGCGAACACATCTTCATCTCTGTTGCTCCTCTTACTTGACAAAACACCAACCCTGATTAAACCCTGCTCTCCACTGCAGACCTGAGGCTGTGCAACTGTTGTGGCTAGAGAAGGGGTGCGGCCATGCTCACTGCACTTACTTTGGATTCATAACCTTAAATATGAAGTGGAGCCCAGGGCTGCTCAGCAATCACTCCATGTCTTCTTGGTCCATTTGCTTTTCTACTCTTTTAAATTATTCTTTCTTTTCTCATTTTCCATTCTCAAACTTTAAACACCTCCTTCTCCATCCTCACTCTCAGCTGATGACTCTGCTTCCCATTTCATTGAGAAAAATGAAGCAATCAGAACAGAACCCACAAAGCTCTGCACCTCCCCTGCCCGCTACTGGGCCTCCTGCCTCTACAAGGGGACCTCACTTGTTCACCAGCTCCCAGCCCCTCTCACTGCTCAAGAGCAAATTCAAAACTAATTTCCACAATCATCAGTTTTCCCTCTTTGCTGGATGATCCCAATCAGCGTAGAAACATGTCCTTTTTATCCAGTAGTTAAAAAAAAAGGCAAAACAAACAAACAAAATAACCAAAAACTTCTTTTGATTCCAGTTCCCTTTCTAACTACCACTGCATTCCTCTGAAACCTTTTACAACAAAATTCCTCTAGAGTTGCCTGACCTGGCTTTCTTCAGTCCTTGTTCTCCTGTCCTCTTGAACACACTCAAATAAACCAACAAGCGCTCCACTGAAATTGCTCTTACCAGGTCCACAGCCATCTATCTCCACTTTACTAAACATCTCAGTTCTCATCTTACTTGAACCCCTCAGCAGCAGTTGACCTGGTTGATCACTCCCTGCTCACTGAAATATATTCTTCGCTTGGCTTTCACTATACCACAAACTCTTGGTTAAAAAATCTTGCTTCTTTGCTAATTCTTTCTCATTTCCTCTATCCTTAAACAGTCTTGATCCTCAAATCTTTCTCTATGTACACTCACTCCCTCAATAATTTCATGAAATCTTATGTTTAAAAAAACCAAGTATATGCTGATGACTCTCGTATTCATTTCTCCAGGCTGGATATATCCCCTGAACCCCAGAATACACTCAACTGCTTTCTCAACATCTGTACTCATATGCTTAATAGACGTCTCAAATCTGAATAGTCTGAAACTGAACCTCCAATCTTCCCCTCTGCCAAAAATCTGCTCCTCCTTCCTCATTCCAGTCGATGACAACTCTGTCCTTTTAGTTTCTCAAGCCAGAAAAAGATGGGGTCATCCTTGACCACTTCTTTCTCTTAGACCCCATATCTAGTCTGCCAGGAAATATTTTTGGCTCTACCTTCAAAGTCTACTTTTATTTGACCATTTCTTACCATCTTCCCTGATACCACTCGGATTTGATTCACAATTATCTCCCACCTGGATCCTTACCTCCTTACTGGTTTTCCTGTTTTCACCCTTCTCCCACAGTCAACACATCAGTCAGTGATCCTTGTGAAAAACAAGTCAGATCATGCTATTTATCAACTCACATCAGGGTTGGCTACATAATTTGTGGGGCCCAGTGCAAAATGATAATGCAGGACCCAGGCTAGGGCAGGGAAATTAATTTCCCTTCCCATGAGCCTCTGCCCCAACCCACATTGGACAAGCAATCTCTAAGAGTTTGCAGCCTTCACACTGGGACATGCTCATTGCCTGGATCCTGGGTAGGCGAGAGGCCCCTGCTAAATGCACCTGGTGCAGCCAGCCCAGGAAAGGAAAGACCATCACCTTGCCTCACCCTGAAATGCCATGTGGCCCACGCCCACCCCAACACTCCCAGCTTCTGTGCTCAGGACCCCACTGGGGATGGAGGGCAACAGTGATAATAGGATAGGGTGAGAGTATGGAGGGAGAGGCCAGGCAGAGCTGGAGCATCAGGAGGTGGTGAGTGGGTCATTGAAACCCATCCTCAGGAGACAGGGAGATGGGAAAACAGGAGGCAGGACCACTCCTGTGCTGAGGCTCCAAGCCCTTGGCACATGCTCTAATGTCCACTGGATTTCACTTACCAAATACACATTCAAGAGTTAAAAGATGGCAACTACAGCGCATTAGAGCATGAGGCCCTTCCAAGCATGGAGCCCTGTGCACCTGCACTGGTCACACACCCAGGAAGCCAGCCCTGACTCTCATTCATCCAACATCTTCTCATCTTGTACCACATACAAAGGCAACTTTTCATACTGGGCTTCAAGGCTCTACATAATCTGACCCCTGGGCAACCAGTTTGCCTCTGACCCTATTTCTTACTATTCACCCACTCCTACCCTCCTTCCACTCCAGTTGTACTCTTCTTATGATTTCTCAAACACACCAGGAAGGCCCAGGGTCTTTGCATGCACTGTTCTTTCTTTCTTGGGTGCTCTTCTCCATGTATCCATAGAACTTATTTCATTTTCTTGAAGTCTTCACTTCAGATCCTCCTTTGTGAGATCCTCCACCTCCAGCCTGGTCATTCTTACTTTGAGTAAGGGTCATCTCTTCATCTCACTCATACCCTTCATCTTTACATCTAGGCCAAGAGAACAAGGCCTGGCTCTTTGTCTGTCTACCTAGGGCCCTTACTTGCAATTCTGATTCCCCATTCAAGGTTCTACCTTGTTCTGTGGCAGCTAATGGGGGGGGACAGGATAACCTCCCCATTCTGCAGAAAGCCCACACAGTTCCCACTAGGCTTCTAGCTCATCCAGTAGGCTCCAACACAGAAGCCACATCCGAATATGCATTAATGCTAACATTTGCCCAAAAGATTCATATCAGGTGAGTTTGAAGCATGAAAAGCAAAGTTTGTTAGGGTCCACCTAGAGTATGTTTCTATTTTCTTACAACCCAAGTTTAGAGAGGGAATATATGAACTCAGAAGAGAGGTAGGGAGTAAAACAAAGTCAATATTAAATATTTTGACTCAGTTTATTTGACCCTGAAAAGGTAGAGGTGAAATAAAGGAGAAGACCCAGCTGTCCGCTATCGTCAGCCAGGAAAGTCAGTGGTTAGACATTAGGCAAATTAAGGATTCCACTTGCAGTTTGTTATGGACTATATTGTGTCCCCCCCAGTCTATGGTACTTTGTTATAGTAGCCTAAGCAGACTAAGCCGGGGTAGTTATCCATATTTATATTCCTCTGTTATTTTTTGTTCACTGATAAAAGCTTCTTTTGAGAAAAAGAAAAAAAAAGAGCTAATCTTAAATTTCTGAAGTAATTGAATGCTGCTGAGACAGCTGCCTTGATAAATAAGCCAGTGGTATATGTCCCAGAACCTTTCTCTGAAGTCCATCTAGAAAGCTACCAAACCTCAGATTTTACACTTAAAGTATCAACCATAATTTTGAGAAGTTTATAGGACTTCAGATCCAGTCATTTCAAATTAGTGCAGAAGTGTCCTCTGGGACTGTTCTAAGACTTGGTAGGAAGCCATCATATTGGAGCTATCTGCTCTTGTTTCTTGGCCCTCTCTGTGCCAGGATGCCCCTCACCGCACAATCCCAGATATGGGCAGATTTCCTGTCTTCTCCAGACATCTGGGCCACACTCTCCTTCGCCTCACCCCAAGACCCATTTTTGTAACTCCTCTCCATTCTTCAGGCTTCAATTTAAATAAACAGAATAACACATAGGTTTTTAATATAAGAAATATGAAATAAAAAGTTTACTATCAAGAGGAAATAAAATTATGTAGTACCCAGTTTTTCAAACACAATTGCTTTATTGAGACCTTATGACACATTTGTGAAGGAACTCAGACAGACGCTTAACCACCATTTAAAAAAAGACAGAATCAAATGAGACTGTGAGAGTTTGAAAGTCTGCCCAATATCACAATCCTTAAGGGATAAACTAATAAGATGTAATGATTTTTCCCAAAAACTATAGAGATTCTTGAAGAATTTAAAATATAAGAGTGACATGTCTAGTTTTGCATTCAGTAGCAAAGTGGAGAATTAAAGAAAGATCTTATATAAGACCCTTTATGATTTATGACATTCCATTAATCTTCCATGTGTATACTATGTGCCCAAAGCCTAACACAGTGTCTGAAATACAACAGACATTTGATAAATATTCTTGGAAAAAGTTTCCCAGACAAATAATCTGCACCTCTTCTGAGGACCATGACTTTCAAAAAGTTAAATCTCCAAAAGCATAGAGACTTCAGAAATGCCAAAAAATCAACAAAAATGTCTTTTAAACAAAATTTAGAGGAATACTAAGGAATTTAAAGTTTAGACATAAGTTAGGGAAGGAGCAGATGATTGCTAAGGGATACAAGTACCAAAAATGATCATTAGAGGAATTTGGAGGGTTGAAATGCCCCGATATTTTAATTTCCAAATTGTCATGACAACACGAGTTGAGTAAAAGAAAATACAATGGGATGCAATTTAGGGTCTAAAATGAAGTGTCTCCGTAGCTGGAATCACGGGTTCAGATTTGATGCAGAAAGAAAGAGGGAGCCCTGGGTTTCTCTCTATACTTCATAATAGCCTCCGACTGCTAAGTGCATTTTGTTTCTGAAGTATGTTAGTGAGTCAGTTAGGTCTTAAAATGCATTTTCCCGTAAGAAAAAAAATGATAAATGGTAATTAAGTGCCAAAGCCAGCCAATAAAAACCTGTTTAACCCTGACATAGCTGAAATGTACATTTGCAATAAGAAAGAAAGAAGAAAGAAAGAACACATCATTCCCCTACTAGCATTTAGACAAATTTTTAAATTACTATAGTATTGAATAAGAAAGAGTTTTATTTATATTAGGTGCTGGTTATTGTGAGGAAAGTAAGAGAATTAAAAAGCATGTGAGCCCATTCAGAAGAAGGAGCTTAATTCCTCCCCTCCACAGCACCTGAGTGTGCCCTGCACTTAGTGACCTGCTGCCAAGGAACAGATTTCCCAGGGGAGGGAACCAGCAGACTTTCCCTTGGCTGAGTGATCTGGGTCAACATCAACAGTGGGAAGTCATGTTGAGAGTAGGTGTCCCTAAGAAGATGGGATGAGGACACTTCTCCTCTGTGGTCTTCTTCCCAAAAACCTACAACCGCAGTCTAACCATGAGAAAAACATCAGACAAATCCCAACTGAGGAACATTCTACAAAACACCTGACTAGTACTCCCTAAAATCGTCAAGGTCATCAAAAACAAGGAATGTCTGAGAAACTGTCACAGCCAAGAGAAAGCTAAAGAAACATGACAACTAAATGGCATGTGGTGTCCTAGAAGGCACCCTGGAAGAGACATTACTGGGTAAGCCAGTGCAATTCAAATAGAGGCCAAAGTTTGATTAATAGTAAGCTATCAATGTTGGTTTTGTAGTTGTAACAAATGTACCACACCAATGTAAGATGTTAACAATAGGGGAAACTGAATGAGAGATATGGATAGGAAATCTCAATGCCATTTTCGTAACTTTCCTGTAAATCTAAAACTATTCTAAAATTGTTTATTTAAAAATTGGTACTTTGAAAAGATTAATAAAATCAGTAAAGTTAAAAGCAACGCTGGTCAAGGAAAAAAACCAAAAAATTACCAATATCAGGTGTGAAAGAGGGAATACCACTTCAAATTTCACAGACAGTAAAAAGATAGTAAGGTATGCAAATGCCACATAGCCCAGCAATTGTAGGCCTGGGCATTTATCCCAAAGAAATGAAAATTTATGTTCACACAAAAAGGAATGTTTACAGCAGCTTTATTCATGATAGCCAAAAACTGGAAATGATTCAAACATCTTTTTATGGGTAAATGATTAAACAATTGTGGTACATCCACACCATAGAATACTACTCAGCAATTAAAAGACACAAGCTGGTGATATGTGCAACAATTTGGGTGAATCTCCAGAGAATTAGACTGAGTGAAAAGAGCCGATCCCAAGAAATTACTTACTCTAGGATTCCCTTTATATAACATTCTTCAAATGACAAAAATATACAAATGGAAACAGGTTGGTGGTTGCCAGGGGTTAAGGATGGAGGGGGGTGGCTATAAGAGGATCCTTGTGGTGATGAAACTGTACTGTATCTTGACCGTGGTGGTAAATGCAAGGATCTACACAGGTGATAAACTGCAGAGAATTGAACACACATGGGTAATAAGGGGTGATATTATAAACAACTCTATGCCACTCAATTGAAAAACTTAGAAAGGAAGTATATGAGAGTTTTATAAATGCATTGAAGGAGACCCTCTCACTTTCAAGAGCATTAGGAGTTGACAGCAAGGGTTCTTTATTCTAACTTTTCTTCAGAGAACTTGTCTCCCTTTTCTTGCATGCAGATGTATCACTAGCATTTTTAACTTTGGGGCTTTGGGGATGCAGGGGGTAACAAACAAAATTCCTGTACGACAAGGGAAAGGAGAAGAGAAGGAGCAGAGCATGATTTGTGAGGGGTCAGTGGGATTTGGAAGAGGCTAGGGGGAATGGAAAGAACAAGAATGTTAGAATAAAGAGATGGACTTGCAAGACTGCCCAAAATGAGGCAAAAGGAAGCGAGTCAGCACGCTGTGGTACAGCCAGCCAGGGACCAGCTTGAGTACAGAGGGTGGGCCAGACACAAAGTGACCTCAGGCAAAGGCTTCGCCCCTCTGCTCCTGTACGCTCCTTTGCAGGATATGAGAGTGGCAGAGTCAGGGCTCTTTTGGACACAGAGTCCATTATTCCGGGTGTGCATATATGCCTGGGAGGGCAGAACAGAGGATGGACAATGGCAGAAGACACTAGGTGGGAAATATATTCAGATGCAGGTTGCCAGGTGACAGACTCCTATTGCTGGCAGTGGAGAATGGCTGAGGAGGGGAAGGGCTGGGATCCAAGAAGCAGCAGTGAGCACCATGCCACTTGGATGGACAGGATCCATCATAAGAGATGGGTGTAAGAGTGCCTTATTTTTGGGGGGGCCAGCCCCGTGGCTGAGTGGTTAAGTTCACGCGCTCCGCTACAGCAGCCCGGGGTTTCTCTGGTTTGGATCCTGGGCGCGGACATGGCACCACTCATCCAGGCCACATTGAGGCGGCGTCACACGTACTACAAGTAGAAGGACCCACACCTAAAATATACAACTATATACTGGGGGGATTTGGGGAGAAAAAGCAAAAAGAAAAAAAAAAAGAAAAGAAGATTGGCAACAGTTGTTAGCTCAGCTGCCAATCTTTAAAAAAAAAAAGAGTGCCCTTTTTGTTTCTTTTTTTGAGGAAGATTAGCCCTGAGCTAACATCTGCTACCAATCCTCCTCTTTTTGCTGAGGAAGATTGGCCCTGAGCTTACACTTTTGCCCATCTTCCTCTATTTCATATGTGGGACGCCTGCCACAGCATGGCTTGACAAGCAGCGCATACGTCCACAACCAGCGTCCAAACTAGTGAACCCCGGGCTACCGAAGCAGATCACATTGACTTAACCACTGCACCCCCAGCCGGCCCCTGAGTGCTTTAGAAACATTTTCTTTTCCACATTGTAGTGGCTTGAATAGTGTCCCCCCAAAACTCACATTCACCACCCGGCCAGCCCAATTTCTATTATTTTAAGCCACTCAATTTGTGGTAAATTGTCACGGCAGCCCTAGGAAAGTAATATACACATTACCAAAAGTATGCAAGGACAGGGTCCTAATGATGTAATCATATTAACTACCTGCCCTTTGGAACTCATTGTGGATTTATTTTTGTTCTACCATTTTGGCGATGTGTCAGAACCTGGAATTAATTCTCTTTTAGCCTCTTGCATTTACTGGGCCACACAGTTGTTTCTTTGATGTACATTTGACCACACACGTTTCTGGGTGTTTGTAAAGGAAAGGAAAAGACAAGTTGGAAAAGAGAAAAAAAGAATGCAGTAAATATCAAAATAATATTATTTTAATAAAAGGAGAGGAATGAGTTTGTTGATGCATGCACATGTTGAATTGTGATATCACCATACCCAAATCACTGGTCATATGAACAAATTGGAACTAAAGTGGCTTCCATGTTACATAGGTTTCCATATGGAAGATACACTTCCAGAGCCAACCATATTGTTAGATATAGTTTCCTTCTTTTATCTAGTAATAAACTTTTTCCAGTCTATATTCTAGGTCCTTTAAGGTTAGAAAAATGTTTTTACATGAAATAACTCCTAATTATATTTTATAGAATGATAAGAAATCATATCTTTATTGGAAATAATTTTGTATAAAAAAGCAACATAGGGGACTGACCCCGTGGCATAGTGCTTAAGTTTGCACGTTCTGCTTTGGTGGCCTGGGGTTTGCGGGTTTGGATCCTGGGCACGGAACTACACACCACTCATCAAGCCATGCTGTGGTGGCATCCCACATACAAAATAGAGGAAGATTGGCACAGATATAAGCCGAGGGCCAATTATCCTCACCAAAAAAAATACATGACATGCAATAGAGTTTGATGATCAACTAAAGAGAAGTATTATGCTCCTTATTTAATACATTTATAAACTTCATTCATATGTTTTTAATATGTTTTTCCCTCTCCTTCTTGCTCTCCCTCTCTCTCTGCCTCTTTGTTTTCTTTTCTTTCTGCACCTTCAGATAATCCAGTGAAGTTATCTGCAATGCCATGTTTACCTAACTTAATGGAGTAATAATTTGTTTTGAAATTTTGTCTTCTAGTTGTCCTGGATGCCAAGTAAAATTATCTCTGAACTCCAACAATATTTTCCTTTGTAGGAAAGTTATTACAATAAAAAAGTAAGAAATAGGAAATTAATAACATTATTGTTAAAATAATTGAGAGCATTTTTAACAAAAACACAAAAGTGGAATTTTAATAAAGTGACATCAATGGTTTTTAAAGAGAATACTGACTTTGAAATAAGCCACTAGGTTGAATCTAACTCTGATTCATGATTAAACAAAATATAGATCAACTGAATCAAATTCAACAAAATCAATGTCCATAAAATTCTCTTTCTGCTTTTTCGGGTCTATCACTGCTCTGTGTTGTTCTGAAAATACATAATTAAGAGATAGTATAGTGGATGAGTATAGTATAGTGAGTATAGTATACTATAAAGTATAGTGAGTAAGTACAGTATAGTGAATATAGTATAGTATACCATACAGTATAATGAGTGAGTGTAGCATAGTGAGTATAGTATAGTATACTATAAAGTATAGTGAGACTGAAGGGTCACTGCACTGGGAGCAGGAAAGCTGGGTCCTAAGTGCTGTATATACCAGGATCCCCCTTTTTGTGGCTGTGGCATTTGAGGATGCTGGTTAATCAAGAAAGGAATTAATACAAGTTCTGGGTCACAGAACCACAAGAGATTTTTGTGATATGATTTTTCTAGCCAGCATCATGGAGACAAGGTTTTGATGGTCTCCAATCTCACTCAAGAATTTTGGCCAAAGCTTATCTTCACCTTCTCCCACCCCAATATTTTCTAATCCTTTTCTAGATTTACTCTTCCTTTGCCCTTTCTACAGTGGTCTCCCATCACCCAACAATCCATAAACCATAGCACTATTAGGAGAAACTAGAAGTATGACTTTTACTGCCAAGTCTGCTTTGAAATCTCATCCCATATTCTTAGCATGAGTTCTTATCATCACACACCTAGAGCTCAGAAATGTTTACAATGGATCTGGGCTTTATTTCACACTTCAAACCAAGGGAAGCTACACTAGATGTCTTATCCCTTGATACCCCATACCCACCATCAGAGACATACAAAGCCCAAACATGTAAAGGCAAGGGCACAATGATTTACAACAAAAGGGGGTACAGGTTATTGACAGTTGGTCTTATTTAATAAAGAAGGAAATATAGAAAAATGAAAGGCTAAACTGTGCTGGTGATAAAGAACAGACAGAATAAGTACTAAGCAAAGCATTTGTTGGCTCTGCATTGTAAAATCACATCATAAGGTCCAGATCACCACCAATTCTAGTCAAAGCTCCCGCTTGTTAGCTGGTTAACTTGAGACATGTCCTCTAAACCTCTGGGTCTTACTCTGTTTATGTGAGCACAAGGGAGGTGAACTCAATGTTTTAAGGATCCCATATTTCATATTCATGCAGCACGTACTACAGGGGAACCAGAAAAGATGCAGTAGCTCTGTCTTCTAAGGTCTACCTCTCCAGAGACGGGCAATTCTCCTGTTGACCATAAGCTGATCATCGCACGCATAGTACCGATCACAATTACAAGGGTGGTCTGGATTGTTTAAATCAGTTACTTCATCAACTCATCAAACATTGATCACACATGTTCTAAGTGTCTGAAGTTGTGATCTGTGTAGCAGTCTACAGGAAGTGAGCATCGTGGTGGCTTAAATGAGCCTGGATTTTAGGGTCCAACTGTCCATGACTTCATTCCAGGCTGGAATTCTGGGTGCTTACCCCTGGGAATATTGCTTCTCTGAACAACATTCTCTGAGTCTCAGTTTCCTCACATGACAACAAATTGCAGATATTTTATCTTCTCTGTGTCATGACTGTGAAACTGCTGTAAAAATTAGAGACAATATTAACAATTATAACCTGTAACTTTACATATATATTTATAGACAATAAACCTGGTACCTGGTAGATGAGCATAAAAAGTGGAGAAGGTATGGATCATTCCTTCAAAAAGCTTTTAGTCCAGTGTGGTAAATAGACACACATACTAGTAATATAGTATGAAAAGTATATTAGCAATACGTGTAAGATAGAATAAGGATGCAAATCATATGAAATTAACCCTCTGGAATCAGGGATGGTTTTTCAGAGGAGATGATATTTGATGACAGTTCCCAAAGAATTAGTCAAAATATATCAAGGAGGCAGAGTGGGGAAGTGCATTCCATGCAGAGCAAGTAGAATTTCTAAGAACAAAGAGGCTTGAAACAGTATGACCTATTTACTGAACTATATACCATTAAATTTCACAAGAAGGTAAGTACATAGAGACGAGAAAATTTTCAAAACCATGAATCCAAATGGAATATACTCAAGGTGTAAAATATCTAAATGGAATATACTCGAGATGGCTACTGAAAAATGGGTCTGCTGAAATCTTAATTTTTGTAACATAAATGTTTCTGGTATTGGTATGAGCAAATTTCGTTCCATAGCACTTGATCCCTGCTACCCTTAATTCTCCTCTAGATTGGCTCCCAGGGCTTCCGTCGTTCAAGGGGAGCATAGAGAGCAGATCCTGAAGTGCCCACAGACCCCATGCTGGGCTCCCATCTTTTCCTCCTGAATCACGTCTGCAGCAGGAGCTCCCTTTGAAGTCTGAGAGAGAACTGGGCCCGTTCCAGTGGCTTCTGAACTCTTTTTCCTAATTAAGTTTCCGAGTTCCTTGAGAAAGAGTAATATAGCAAACTGAGGTAATTCATGCATGCCTCAGAAAATATGAAGGTTTAGAAGGCAGTGGAAATGGAAACTCCTTATTGTTTGTCTAATAAAACTGGAAGTAATTGAAAAACCCAGCAGCTTTACATTTAAACTTAACTTCTTCATAAATTAGATGTAGATTTAAATTGTTTTTAATTATTCTGATAAAAAAAAAGATAGGACTAAACATAAAAGTTAAAATGAGCAATGCTGGAATAATTCTCCTTTATCTCAGACTTAGACTGCACTTTCAAAAACACAAACAACCAACAAAACAAACAAACAAAAACACCCAGCAACATTTAGCCAGAATTATAATAGGTATTTAATGTTTCTGCTGCTCCCCAAATACTCTAGTGTATGTTATAGATAAATTGTGGAAATATAATAAACCACTTGTCAGGAAGAATAAGGATGTGATAATCCTTTGCATAACCAATCTCAGGAGAGTTTGAATTCAATTGAATTAAATTTAATCGTGACAAATTTTTTAAGGCGATGATAAACAGAAATTAGTTAATAAAACATCCACCAAAATATATAGATATCATTTTGGACAATGGGAAAATCTTAAGGAACTGCATAAATATATTGGAACTATAGAGAGGATTAATGTGAATAATTAAATTAAATAGCATAAAAAACCTAGCAAAATAACTTCTGCACTCAAAGGCAGTTTTTATTTTCTAAATTTACAAAGGTTAGGTCTAATTGTCTGCTTCACATGGGAACAAGAACAAAGAAAACTGTGATTTCCCATGAAATAACTCTCAGAAGGTAGATTCAAATGAGAATTTTAGTTCACTTAAGTATGCTAGGGATACATAATGGATATTGTGTGGACTGCCCACCCATTACAGCTTCCCCAAGAACTTGAAAGTCCCTGGAGTTTATTCCTGAACAAATATCACATCATATATTCAACCCAAGCATGTTTTTGAATTGGCAACTTGTAAACAAAATTGGCATGCGCTTCATTCACAGAGGGTCTGGTTCTTGTTGAGGCCTGGGTACCATGGAATCCAAAGGCACAGAGGTCAGTCAGACTTTGTTCTCCTAAAGATAGGATTAGATTTCCTGCTTTCAGGACTTGGTGAAGATAGCTGACTTCTCTGAATCAAAAAAATGAGGAGTCTATAGCTTTTTCATAGGTGATAGGTCTAGGGTACAAGAGACACTTCACGGGGCAGAAGACGATCCAACCAGGGGCGGGGTGAGAGAAGTCAAGACTTGTCCCTGCTGTGGTCTAGGATCAACAGAGGGAATATAGATCGGCTCTAGACCCCTAAATCTTGTGCTGCACTTGAACCCTGAGAATAACCCTGTTGATAGTCAGAACTCGCTGGAAGCCCTGGAGATGTCTGGTTGGACCCAGTGCTCTTGCTAAGTCATCCTTGGGGATAGTTTTCTTTCCAATTGTGTTGAAAACATGGGTATAAAGACCTGTAAGAGATGAAGAATGTGGAAAAGAAGGCAATGACCTTCACTCAGAAGTACTAGATCAATTACCATGCAGCCAGCTGCTAATCAAATTCCCTGGATGTCAGGGCAGGATTTCTTGCTGTTGGCCACCACTGAAAGGGCAAATCAACTCTCAAAACAGGATTTGGTTATGGTCATGCTTTTCAAATAAGTAAATAAGTCAGGTACAACCAATGAATGAAATGAACTTGTATTTTGAGGATTTAAAAACAAGAAACTCAAGTGTACTACCTACTTTGTTGTTCTGAAAGCACACTGGAAGCAATCCTTGAAGGTGCCCACACCATACAACAGACTATTAACATAATTTCACCATTAGGAAACCTTGAGTAGTATTCATTTTTTATTATAGCAGTAGCAACTGTAAGACATCCAACGTGGATGTATTCAAGTGTGTATTGTTGGAAAAGACTCAATTGAACAAAATTCAATAGCATTTGGCATTCTACCTGTCATCTTAATATTATAGACAACACAGGAAACAACTTTCTTGTACAGTAATGATGGCCGAAAGAGACAGGATCAAAGTTATTACAATTAACTCAGTAAATACTTGCCAGTATAAAAAACTTTTTTATTCCTCTAATGATCTTTTTACCATAATGAATTTTAAAATCTCCTATTTGTTTTCTGACTTAGATGAACTTTCCAGACTCTTTTGTGAAGAATGCCTCATATTAAATATATACACACATATGTGATTATCTATCTACCTCCCTACCTACCTATCCAGAATCTCCTATATTATCTATATGAAGTGTTAGAAAGTTTAGAAAGCAGAGAAGGAAATAGTCTTCTTCTTTGTTGAAATTGGATACCTCATTCTTCAGTTTGTGACTTCTATTCCTTTTTCAAATAAAACCTTTCCAGCTTTTCATTCAGTTGATTTTCCCAACACTCCATTTATATAAGGAACTTGGAAGTTACCGTCCTTTTTAAAAGCCTGGAACTGTAATCCCAAGGGATAATCTCTAATATTAGAGAGGGAAGTTTCCACCCTCATTACTGACCAAATGAAACAACACATTTTGAGTGAGTTTTAAGGTCAAAATACGTTTTCTGTGTTGTTGACCCATATGGATAAGCACACTGATCAGACAGACGGGTGTGGTTAAAGTCTAGCCCCCCCCCCTCCCCCAGAAGCATTACGACCATTAAAGGAAAGTGTTCTTTATCAATGAGAGAAACAAATAGATTAGACAGGGCTTATTGACACATGAAAATCTGATATGGTATTGAGGAGAATTAATATCGCACATAATTAATGAAAGACACAGTAATGAGACAGAGCGCATAGCTGGTCACGATAAAGTGGTTTAGTAATGAATACTTATACTAAGTAACCAGACTATACTCCCAGGATAGGAGTTAAAATCCATTCCAGGCCCTACTGTAGCAGTATAAAAGGAAATTATATTTCTGAAGAAGTATTATTATGTCATTATTTGTCTCCTTGTATTGTCTCAGGAATCTCTTGAATTTTTACTTATGGGGACACTTAGAAACAAAGATCAGCTTCCAGGAGGACCCTTTAGTTCTCTGCTGGGAGAAAGGTTATAGCCTACAGGAGAGGCTTGGTCAGAAATCATTCCTGAATCTGCTTTTTGAAAACAAAGGTTTTCATCTCAATTCTGAAATTAGTATTGTCACAACGTATAGTCTTTATATTAAGCAAATGACCACTATGAAAACTGGACAGGTCAGGACAAACATTTAGTCTGTGGGAAATATCAAAAAAGCTTAGGCAATATCAGGATCTGGATCTGATATTTGAAAGTTCCCATGTGTGTAGAACTAAGACTTTTCAGGTATATTTTTCTAGTTAATTTTCTCCAACCTCTACACTTTTTTATTTCTGATCATAGCAAGAGGCAGATGCCAAATCTTATGAGAAAGGCTGTTCGCAGGGTATTTCTAGCCTGTCTGAAAATAGGAAGTGCCAGAAATTTCATAGGAAAGTCAGTTTTTGTTAACTTTCCTGTTCGATTTTTGCAGACCAAAGTGATTTGAGTAATTAAAGCCTGGGAAAAACAATAGTATCATATTTATTATCAAAGGGAGTGACAATCAATGTGATGAGACAGAAGAGTGTAATGAGAGGCCACTGGACTGTGGATCAGGAAACCAGGAATTTCTTTCTGTCTCTGAAATTTACCATGAGACTTTGGACAAATCATTTAACTTCCTTTAGGCTCAATTTTGTAAACTTTAAGATGAGAAGCTTAGACTAAATCAGTAGTTCATATATTTAACTGCATACTAGTTCCTTCAAAATAAATATTATGTGGACATCAAATAGTAAAAAGAAGATAAAAATGGAGGTGCTCTTTTTGAAGAGAGGGTGGTTGTCATATAGTATGTATCTAAAAAATACTTGTTGAATGATTGGCTCTCATACTCCTTTAAGAGACAGGTGAGGCACTCTATAGAGTATCTTGGCTAAATTACTTTTGAAAATTCACATAAAGAGTTAAGGCCTTTCTGACATAGAAAGATCCAAAGAGAAAGAGAGAGAGCTCTGGGAAAGCCACCAGCATGGCAGGAAAACTACCATGCAGTAGATGTCTGACTCTTTCCTGGCTATCTGGAAGGTTGCATCCATTAGCATGCTTTGGTTGCCAGAAATAGAAAGCATGATGCAAACTGATTTGAGCAAAACTGGTCAGATATTGATTAATGTAACTAAATAATAGTAGATGTAGCTTCAGGAGA
The DNA here is from genome assembly GCF_037783145.1 of Equus przewalskii. Taxonomy (NCBI): domain Eukaryota; kingdom Metazoa; phylum Chordata; class Mammalia; order Perissodactyla; family Equidae; genus Equus; species Equus przewalskii. The sequence continues at coordinate 28,411,738 of NC_091838.1, forward strand.
GGCTTAGTCCAGAGGTTTCCAGGTCGTTAAGCTCAAGCTTTCTTTCTCTGAAGTCCTCTAAAGCATTGCTTCCTCTGTCTGTGATCATCATCTCTGGGCCTTCTCCCTTCCTCATAGCATCATAGCTGCAGTATTTCACAGCTTAAATCCATAACACACTATCCAGGAAAAGAACCTGTCTCTCTTCTGGTAGCCCCCAAAGAAGAAAGAGACAGCTTCTTTTCCAGAGGCTCTCAGTAAGCATCTCAGTCTCATGGGCCCGAATTGTAACAGGTGTTCCTCCGTAACCAATCCCAGAGGACGGAACACAGCGACTGAGCTAAGTCAAATCTCATTCCTTCAGTGGGGAATGAGGGCAACCCCACTGGAAAGACACAGCTGGGAATTTATGGAAGAGAAGGAGGAAAGACCTTTCAACAAATGTCCAGTTCAGCTATTAATGTTATTAATTTAAGGCATTGCTATGTTTCTCCATATACACCAAGTAAAAAATTCTTTGGAGAAAAAAAGGTGTGTCCACATATGATCATCACTCTCTCATGTCATCTTATTAAAAGCTACCAGGTGAAAGGACAAGATCTTAGTTCAAAGAAGTGAATATGAGCTAGTTTGACTATATTGAAAATATACACAGACCACAAACTCACAGCATGAAACTTCATTTATTCTTTATTTCCATATCACTTTAGCAAAGTACGTAGTACTGCCCATGAATGGATTATGCATTAAAGAGCTTTAAACTCTACAATGTTAGTGACATTCTTCATAAATAATTATGGTACCCTTATAATTTCATGTGAATAAATCTGGGAAGTAAACTTAGCATTTACTTGAACAAAGAGAAGTACATGGGGAATAAATGCTGGAAAGAATAAAAGCCAATTCACTGGTAAAGCTTCATCACAAGGAATTCGTGGCTCTCACACTCCATCAACCACCTGTGTGGGAGGCGGGGAGGGAGGACATGCTGACCTCAGGTACAGCCCAACATAAATCCCGGGGGCAGTGAGCAAACATGCCCACTAATCATAAGGACTAATCTCCACTTCCTCTGAAACCCAATCATCCTACTCACACCCTGAAAATGAAGAAAACTGCTATTTCTAGTATTTATCCTGCACGCTGGAAAAAATAATTGGTTGCCATCTAAGATTTTCCACACATACAATAGATACCCTTTGAAAACCTGCTTTTTGCTCCCAGTTTTATCTTTCTCAGTGCCATGAGAAGATAGGAGAGAAAGATATAGAATTCTTGTGAAGAACTTTTTATTTTATTTTATACAAGTATTATTTGTTTGGTATAAAATTCTGCAGCAGGAATAAATATCTGGCTCCTTTAAGATATCAGTTGGTTTCGTTATACAGAAGAATGGCAGGTACCGTCTGAGGGATATGGAAATTGCTGTTAAAAGTCCAGGGACAATATACACCTTCCTTTGAAAATGGGGTTCAGAATGGTGAGAAAGGAAGCCAAGGCTTGAACTACATAGCAGCAGAATGCCAAAAGCACACGCAGAATCCTTATGCCAAGGAGGGAAAGTGGCCCTTTGTTGGAGAAATTTGGGGCCTCTGGAGGAGCCAAAACGTACTCCTGTCTGTTGGGTACACCTCTATGACAACTAGCAGCTGAACCAGGGGGCCTGAGGAAGCTTCCACAACAATCTTGCTCCACCTCTAGGGAGGAAGATCTAAGAAACGATGTTTTGACATTACAACCTAGGAGGGATTTTAAAGCTTTGCTAAGACTTGTTAAGAGAATTCAACATATTTTAAGCGAGAAAAATCCTTCAGATTTCAATGTTATGTTTTCCGGGGAGCAGCATGGGTAGCATCCACCCCAGCACATGAGACCCTGTTTTCTCACTTGGCTCTTTGACTTACCAGTGAGTTCAGACAAACAATTGAATCTCTCTGAGCTTCCGTTTCCTCATCTGTATAGTAAAGATATTAATACACTCTCTGTCTCTGTAGTTTCTCAATTAAATACATATAAAGTGTCTGATGCAATATCTGGTGCAAGGATGTTTGGAAAATGCTTGTTTCTTTCCCTTTCCTCCTATATTTCATTTGAACATAGATTATTTTTTTTTATTTTAAGCTAGTTGATAGTTGAGCTAGGAAGTATAGCTGATGATAAAAGTAAAGCAAAGAGCCCAGGTGAGAGATTTATTATTTCATTTTGGGGGGATGGATTATTTGGATGTTTCAAGACAGGAGAAAATCCCTGCTTTATGTTTCCTATAAATGAGATAGTTCTTGAGCTATAGGCTTTCTTCCTGGTTCATAAACCTCTTGGATGGCAGTCAGGAGAGGCGATCAGTGAGAGCCACACTGAAGCAATGAGAACAGTTGAAGAGAAACATTTCACGTTTGAACAGCAGTTCATATTTTCTATGTGTAGAAAGCACTACTGGAAAAATTAAAACTGAGCAACACTATAAAGAAGAGACGCTTCAGTGTTGAATTCTCAATGTAAATTCCCAAGTCTGCTCTTTCAGGTGCCAAGTTCCTCTGAAGGTCATGTTGATTCATTCAGGAAATAGACACCCATGAGGTAGGCCATCATCCTAAGGCTATCCTTATATTAATTGTATTTCTTATTTTATTTGGATTGGCCTATGATATGGACTGAATGTTTGTGTCCCCTTGAAATTGATATGTTGAACCTAAAGTCCCCAATGTGATGATATTTGGAGATGAGCGCTTGGGAGATAATTGGGGTTAGATAAGTCCATGAGGGTAGGGTCCTGGTCTGATAGGATTAATGCCCTTATAAGAAGAGACATCAGAGAGCCCTCTCTTTTTCTACATGCACACACGCTGAGGAAAGGCCATGTGAGGGCACAGTGAGAAGGCAGCCGTCTACAAGCCAGGAAGGGAGGCTTCACCAAGAAGTGAATCAGCTGACCCCTTGATTTGGACTTCCAGCCTCCAGAACTGTGAGAAATAAATTTCCATTGTTTAAGCCACTTAGCCTGCAGTATTTTGTTATAGCATCTCGAACAGACTAATATAGCCTATATATTTTAAGACATAGGAGTAGAAAATCTCACTTTCTAAATTGTATGCTACAAAATTTGAAGCATTCTGTTTCTTAGAAATTTATATGTTGTAGGAGATCCATTAGATACAAAATCCTTAGCCTGACATTAAAGGCCCTCCATGATCTGATCCCACATGACTTCCCAGCCCCATTTCTTCCTCCTTCCCCTCTGTGTTCCAGGCAAGCCAGGGTGCTCCCTCTTGCCTACTTGTCATGTGTCCCTTTGCTCACACTCGGCTCACCATTGGCAATGCCTTTTTCTCATGCCTGGAACACCAAACCTATCTTCTCTCCAATGCTCCTTCCTTTATGAAGCCCTTCTCACATCCTTTTCCACTCTAAAGTAAACCCCATCCAAAGGTAAAATGTTAGAAAGCAAAGAACATTGATTTTAGAGTCTGCCATGCAGGGTTTGAATCTCCACCTCTTCTAGTCTGACATCCTATGATGATAGCTTAACCTCTCTGTGAAAATGGCGATAGTAATATCTAGTGGAAAGTGGGTAGAAAGGTTGAATGATGTGCACTCCATGTGCTGAGCACAGTCCTTGGAAATTAGCAGGGGCTCAACAAACAAATACTAATTCCTTTCTTCACTTTCTTCCACTGAACTCTTACCTTGAAAAAACATATTTCAAGTACCTACCTTCTTCTTCTTACACTCTTTTCTAGAAGAATTCCAACCTACAAGGATCAGGTAGCAGAGTCTGTGATACCTACATCCCCCCTTTGCCACCCTTACTCCTCACTCCCAAAAACCAGAAAATAAAACAAACTAAGGAAAATTCCTGCTGAACAAATAGTGCCTGTGAACCAAGAGACCAAGAGAGGAGTAGAAGTTGGATTTAACACTTGAATGGAGCTATCAGCAAAGCAAGGATGGATGCCTGTCATTAGGTTGTAAGTCCCCAGTGTGATAAGGGAGCAGAGAGTCACAAGCTTCCTGGAACAGGAAGAATGAAGCAGACATACAGACGGAAGCAGGGAAACCAGGAGACAGGAGAGGAGATAGAGCTGGTCCCTAAAGCGAACTTGGTACCTGTTCTTCACTCATCTGTTTATTTATCCAATTATTCCACAAATATTTACTAAGTCTACCATGGGCCAGTCTAGGGGGAAAAGAGAAAATAAACACAAAGGCATATACAAGTTGAAGTGTCGAGAGGTGCTATGAGGAAAGACAAAGCAGTGTTAGGAAGATACTAACAAGACACAGGACATGTTATTCTACCTCAGGTCTTCAATGAAGGCCTCTCTGACAGGTGACATTGAGCAAAGGCCTAAATGGAGAAGCAATGAGTCGTACCAATATCTGGGGAGGAGCATTCCCCTGCACAAATGCTTTGAGGCAGGAGGGCTCCTAGCAAATTGGCATTACAGCCAGGAGGCCAATGAGTCTGGGGTGGAGAGAAAGGGGACAGCGGGAGGGTCAGAGTCAGAAAGTGGAAGAGGGAGGTCACAGGCCATATAAGGTCTGGTAGAGTCTTCCTGTGGCTTCAGAGTTTGCTTTCCTGGCTTCTCAAAAGACCTGTCTGCTTCCCTCAAAAGAAGACTTTCCTGTTTTATCTGAGCAGATGTGAATGGATTTTAGACCCATGAAACAAAAGAAACTTTTATAGAAACATATATTTCTTCTACGTCTCTTAGTGGGCCTGTGTCCCTGGGGTGTGATCTTCACAAGGGCTTCTCAGTTTTCTTTGTTTTTTCTCTCTTTGGATGAGACAGGAAGGCTAGACAGGGCTGGAGCTGGGTATTTCCCCAGCCCCCAGTGTCAATTAGGCTCTGATAAAACTCCCAAAGTTTAGCCCTGGTTAAATAGTTTCTCCTGAGGACAAGCCTTGTTAAGAAGAATGGAACGCTCTGGCATACTTCAAAATGGTTCCTTTTCTCCTTCCTTTGCCAGAAGCACAAGCGGATTTTTCTCCGATCTTCACTAAGATAACCTGGTTAGGCTCCTGGAGATAAAATGCACAATAGTGTGGGGGGTGGCTATGACTAGGTCCCATTAGAGTTTTTAACTCTCACTCTGAGGCTCCAGCAACTTGCCAATTATAGCTTAGATTTCCTGCCCTGGAACTGGGTCCCTGGAGCCTTCTGCTCCCTAGCTCCTGCTCTGCCAAGTTGTGATTCTCTGAATCTGCCTGTCTCTCCAATTTGGGGGTCAGCAATTTGCCCTGTGACCTCAGTTCTCTGGTGGATCTAAGAAGAGTAGTTGATTTCCAGTTTGTTCAGCTTTTTTTTTGTTGTGTGAATGGGAGAGCCATGAAATGGACAAATTCCCAGAAAGATGTAAACTACCAAAAGTGACTAGAAAAGAAGTAGAAAATCTAAATAGACTTATAGCAAGTGGACAGTAATCAAAATTGAATCATTAATCAAAAGACATCAGAAAAAAAAGCCCGGGTCTTCATGGCTTCCCAAGTGAATTCTATCAAACATTTAAAGAAGAATTAACACTAATATTTCTCAAACTCTTCCAAAAAATAGAGAGAACAATTCTAACTCACTCTTTGAGGTCAGTATTACCTTGGTAATAAAACTACATATTTATTTTTAAGTTTTTATTTGCTCTAAAATTATGTATTCCAACACCTCTTGTCCTAAATTAGCGTGGAATTGCCCCACTTTTGGAAGATCGTTTATATCAGTCTTGCATTCCTCTTCTCAGCACAATATTATTTGATGGAATGAATGACTGAGAACTATGTAACGTTTCTTTTGCTCATAATTTACATTCTCTAGCCCTTGCCTGTGTATGTAGAGAAGAGAATGGCTGAGCATCAAAAGGTAAAAAATAAATAAATAAAAATAAAGAGCCCAGAGGGCAGGTTTGTGATTTCATCTCACAGACGTATCCTTTGACATTTTTCAAAGCTCAAGTGTGTATTCTACATCTCATCTATTTGTGTTTACTGCTCTCTTCAAGAGATCTTCAGGACTCTTCCCTAAAAGTAGGTGGGGATATCAGAGAAAAGCATGGAAAGTTGAAAATTAGGTTTAGAGTAATAATTAAAAATTAAATCCTTGTGTCAAGATTGGATAAAGAGTGTTTTATAGGGTGGTATTTTGAGTAACAGGATATATAAGTTAAAATTTGGAGATTTTGTATGGGAAGGGGAATAAACTACATAATAATAGACTAAATAGACAAAATAAGTTTGCATTTATAGAAATGCCCAAGGATATCACTTTCTAAGCCCCGCAGCATAGTGGTTGGGTTCGGCGTGCTCTGCTTCGGCAGCCCAGGTTCCTGGGTTCAGATCCCCAGCACAGACCTATACCAACTGGTCAGCCCTGCTGACGCGGCAACCCACATATAAAGTGGAGGAAGATTGGCACAGATGTTAGCTCAGGGCCAATCTTCCCCAGCAAATAAATAAATAAATAAAATCTAAAAGATTCAGAGGGAAAACGTAATTCAATTTATTCCTAAAATGGGCATTATCATTTCTTTTTCTCCTGTCTTAGACTCTGTGACTAATAATTATTGCCTTTGGGCAAGGATAAGTTATTTTATTTTATCAAGAAGTGCAATAAGTTTAAAAAATAACATTGGCTTCCTACTAGTTCTAATCAGGCAGACTTTCATTTTCCTCACCCCAACCTTCATCTATTTCTTCTTTACACTCAGCTTCTCTTCCTTCTTCTTAACTTTTCTCTCTTCTTTTCTCTCAAACAGGTCACAGCTTGCCAGCTATTATCACCTTTAGAGACAACCCCTGGCAAAATGTTCAAAACCTTGGTGACCTAATGAGAATTCTCAGGGTCATCTCAGGCCACTGTTCTTACCCATTATGCCACCTGATTAGTGAGGCCATATTCAGGCACATGCTGGGCTCTCAGAAAAATAGGTCTTTACCATGTGGTATAATTAAGAGAGAACAGAATCTGGAGTCAGAAAACCTATGTTTGAATCCTCTCTCTGTGACTTACCAGTTACATGACCTGATAAAATCACAGTCCCACTGAGCTTCATCTTCCTCACCTGAAAATTGGATATTAACAACATCTAACTCAGTGTGGGCTTTGAAGACTAAATGAGGGAATACAAAGCTCTCGTATGAGAGAGCTTCGTGCACCTATATAACAACATATATATCGTTGTAACATCAGGCTGTTAATTCAAGAGGGTTCCACCATCCCAAATTGCTACTCTTTATTTCCAGCTTGAGAAGCAGAAGGAGGGAAATTATCATTCTCATATCCTTGATAACAATGGTGACTACTGCTTATTAAGAGCTTATTTGTCACCGCACGGTACACCATATGCTTTGCATATATTGTTATTTCAATAATTCCTCACTAGTTATTACCCAATAAGATAGAAGCTGAAACTCAGAAAAGTTAGGGTCACAAAGTCACGGAATTGGCAAGCTGGGATTTGAACCTGTATCTTCTCTGACACCAAAGCCCATGTTCTAATAACTATGTAACTTGTTTCCCAACAGTCATTGCATATTCTCCCATCAGCACCTCAGAGGTCTACTTTTGTCCTTTGTCAGGAAAGCTGCATCCACCCCTACTCGTGGCAGAGAGGAAAGTGGGAGGCTCATACAAGGACAATGAAGGAGTAGCGGTGAAGTAGTGATGTTTCCTTAGATGGGGGTTAGTCATGAGGAGCAGTGAATCGTGTCTGTTGGAGTCATGTGTCTCGTCTTTAGGCTAGCCCAGCTGAAAAAGCTAAAGCCAAGTTTTCCAAACTACGGTAGCTGCCATTTGGGGTCTGCCTAGCACATTTTCCCACGCCCTTTCTTCTGATTAACACACCCCCTTCTGTTTGCAGAACTCCTTCCCATTCCTTAAGGTGGAGCTATCAGATACGGTGTCCCAATCTCAACCTCCACCTGGGCATGTGACCTGAGCTGGATCTGTAACAATAACCCATCCCTTTGGCAACGGTTATTAACCCATGGTTGGGCACCTGACTCAAGAAGGCAAGTCAGAGTCCATTCCATGGAATGACATTTGGATTTGGGAGAGATGAAGTCTCTTTATACATATGATGCTAAGAAAAGTAGTGCTGAGGTTTTGTCTTGCTTTCTACTCTGCCAAAATAGAGTAAGCACATCTTCAGTAAGAGAGAATCAAAAGAAAATATGGGAGGCAGGAGAAAGAGAGAAAAGCCAGCAATATTGTTTGAGTTCCTAGATCCAGCCTTGCCTGAGGCCAAGACCCACCTTTGGGCTTCCTAGGAACCCAAACCAGCAAATTTACTTTTTAAGGTTGAGTTAATCTGAGTTGCGAATCTCTCTCTTGCAATCAAAAGAATCTTGATCCAGATAATTTCACATAGTGAAGAAAGCTAGAAAGCTTGGAGGTAGAGATGGAAGTATATCAATAGATGAAGAACATACAATTTATGGGATGCTTTCACTCCAAGACAAAACACAATTCGTATACAGACCTATTGCAAAGAAGGAACTGTGTTTTCTCCCTGGACGTTTCTGTAATTTCCTCTTTAACAGAGAAAACAGTCATAATCTATAGGGGGAAAATCCTCAAGTGCCAAAATATTTTAATTTGTTAAACATTCAGATATAGATAAAGATTTTCTGCGTTTTTATTCTCACCATTAGCCTGAGGCTTGCAGAGAAATACTGCCTGACAGTACTTACTGTCATCCCCCCACCTCACTCCAAAAGCCATAACATAAAGCTTTCAGGTCATTTTAGAAAGTTATTTAGTCGTGATAAGAACCACTAATTATGCTTACGAGAACAACTTTCAAAACTCTGAAGGTAAGTTTTGGTATCATTTAAAGTACAGTCCAAACAGCAGCTTGGTGAATCAGATCAAATTAACAACAGAGGCAATACAAGCCCAATTTCTACATTTTAGTTTTTACTTCTTCTCCTGCTGTGAAATGCTGTTAAAGAATGTTGCCAGAGCCTAATGCTGTAGCTCTTGATACTCTGGCCAGGTAAGGCAGCCAGTCATGGGAGATTTTATTTTTTCTGAGAAGAACAGAGATTTCTGTGTAGATCAGACTTAAAGAGAACTTACTTCACCACCTTTGGGCTTTGGAGTGCATTTACTCCTCGAATATACTTGAGATTTTGTAAGCAGATAACAATTCCAGATTTCCATTTCGAATCCTTCCAACCAGCTGTATTTTCTGTTCAATGGTTACTTTGCTGACTTAGTGCAGTGAGAAGGTCAGTGAACTTGGTCAAAAGATAACTAGTTTTGTGATCTTCACTTCCTTGGTTTTCAGTTATTTCACTAATAAAATTGTAAGATTGTTTCATGTCACCTATATAGTCCCACCAAACTGTAGCTTTCTGCTAATACAAATTCCAACACTCATCTTAAAGAATAGTGTTGTACAGGATCAGCATAGTTTCGGCATTTAATAAACTTAAGCAGCTGTTTTCTTGGCCCAAGTGATCATGACTATTTAGGTGATGTGTGTTCATAAAATATAAGAAATATGCATTTCTACCACCATTCCAAGGAGAAATGCTGACATGTAATTCATTGATTTGACTTACAACAAAACACATGAAGAAAACAGTAGACTCAAGCATATTTGAGTGCATTTATAAATGCTAACTGAAATTTGATTGAAATCCATGGCTTTCTGCATGCTAATATTTTAATAGTGACTACTGTATATACAGAAATTGGTTCCCAAAGTTAGACAGTCTGCCTCTGATATTTTAACATCATGGATAAGAGAGGAAGCCTAAACATTCTACATATTTTTCCCCATGACCTTTAAGTTGCTGAAGAAAGATTTCTTTGAAATCCTTATCACAACCAGCAAGGGGAGAATGGATCATAAAAAACTGATCAAAGCAATTCATCTGTCAACTCTTCAATACTGGCAAGATCCTGGCCAATTAAAACACTCTGAAAAAAGTACAGACTTGGTAGACTTTTATAAGCTATACACAACAGTGTTTATGCAAATGAGAATTTTCTATAGTTTAATCATTTATATTTATTTGTATAATTTGCACATATAGTAAATCACTATTCCTCATAGCAATCCTATGATGTAGATACTATTATTATTCTCATTGTACAGATAATTTAACTGAAGGAGAGAGAAGGTGCATAGCTTCCAAAGGTCACAAGCTCACAAAGGGCAGAGCCCAATAAGGAACCCAGGTCACCCAGATCCAGCACCAGGCCTGTGACCCTGACATCACAGTGCCTCTCGCCATGAGGAGCAGAAGGACTAGGATTGACTTTGGGGAATTTTGTGTGTTTATATCAGTTAGACCACGGGCAGTTTATAAGTTGAATATGAATATTTTAGAATGATTTCCATTGAGCGTTATTTAAAGGGAAATACTAGAGGGTCCTAGCTTTCTCCTAGGACATTGCTGATAGATGAGAAAAACATTGAAGCTGTATGCAGAGGTCACAGCAGGGGACATTTGAGCTGCCTAGCTAAGGGGTAGGGGACTCAGAGGAACAAAGTATTCTCGTGACACAGGAGGACCTTGTTGGGTAGGAGTGTCTGGTCTTTAATGTCTGCGAATGTAGGCCAGAGACATAAATGTTTAGATCCTGGAGGATTATGCAAGAAATTGCATTTTATTGGTCAGTCACACAATGATGGGGAGTATGCCTGTGGGAAATAGTTGTTACATACCTATCTGCATAAAGCCAGAGATTTCCTTCACCAATTAAGATCCGGAAGGAGTCATCACACTCTGCTCTCAGGGACAAGATGTCCAATAAGCAGATCACAGTGCACCAATCAAGATGGAGGCGGGGTCCATTGCGGGGCTGGCAGGTGAAGTGTGGAGTCAAGTTGTAGAAGGTCTAAATGCCAACTGGCCGCCAGGATTTAGAACCGTGCAGCTAGAAGTCTTGGATTCACTTCAGACTTCATATGCGTCGTTCTGGGTGGTTTAGCCGATGTCACCTGGGAGCCAATATCCATTAATAAACCACTAGATGGGAACAAAAAAATGAAGTCTTGGAACTCTGCCAATGAACTGGCTCTAGTGAAATATTGCTTGCAACTTCTCTATTGCCCCAGATGTGAGGCTAATGTATGACTGTGGATTCGTTTAGCAATTGTGATAAAGTGAACTGAAAATGGGGAGCAGAAAACCAAGCAGTATGTGCTAATTGACAGTCCCAAGCCTAGGGAAGGTGGACAGAGAGCAGCTGGACATGGGGGCTACCAGTGATGGTATGACTTTTTCTTTCTTTCTTTTCTTTTTGAAGAAGCCAGAATCAAAAATAGCAACAAGCTCAGCGAACAACATCTACAGCTGCTGAGGAAAGAACAGCCTTCATTGAAACGCTCTGCAGAAAGGACAGCTGGTCACATTGGTCTTTTCAGCCTTCCCCGTGCACAGATTTAGCAACATAGTCAGTGGCAGTATCTTTGAATATAAAAGACACTGATAGATATCTGGGATAACTCCAACTCAGTTAAATTTTCCTCAAGGAAGATTGACCAAGTCCTTTTCCATTATGCCCAAATTCAATTCTCTCTAGTTGTCCCAGATTCTTTGTTTTAATATGGAATATCTCAGCATTTAAAATAGAAGAGGAGAGGTGGGGCTATTAAAATCTAGAGAAATCAGAGCATTAAAAGTTGAAATCTTGTCTGGTTCAGGTTTGTGGCTGCACCAAATAGACAGATGACAGGATATTTGTGTATTCTTTCAGAGTTAATATTCTCTTCTTTAAACATGAAAAATGTACTTTCCACATTGTCAACTGACAATTCTTAACTTTGAAGTGGGGTTTGTAGAGGGATGAGGTCCCCACCTAGTTGTCATTTGACAAACGGACTCAGCAAACAGGCATTTAGTGTGGCCAGAACAGAACACCCTACAGTGGTGGGGCCTGGAGAGAACAACAAACAATGAAGATGCCCACCTTTCCCCCAGGAAACTGTTTACACTCAGACATGGGCAGAGCTGGTGCACATATAATTTATAATCTAAGGCAGCAAGGCAGAATGGATTAAGCGCACACACACGTACACACAAACCTGCCATTGTCCTAAGGGAATAGAAAGAAGCAGAGTTTACATCAAGGAGAAGAAATCAGGAAGTGACTTGGAGATGGACCTTAAAGAATTAGCAGGATTTTGACAGATAATGATCTTGGGAAAGCATAAAGTCATCTAATTTGGATAAAAAAGAAAAAGCCAAAAGGGAAGGCTGAGCCCTATATGAAGGGATTTGAAATTCGGTTTGAGGGTTTTGAGCAGGAGAGTGACATGGTTGGAGCTGCAGTTTAAGAAAATATCCAATATAACAAAAAAGATATTTTACTTTTTATCATGGTTGCCCTCTGAACACAGGAAGACCAGTGATCAGAAAGGATAAAATAGAATAAGTTCTTGGATTTTGTCATGTTGTTCAAGTTCATCTTCCTTTTTAGTTTGGAAAGGTAAGATTATTTCTCATAGACTGAAAATAAAAGATGGCAATAAATTTCAAATTAAAATCTTTCTTCTAGAGTGCTATAAACATATAGACAAGAAAAGGGAAGGATAGTTCCATAGGCTGTCTCAATAATATTAATTAATATAACACATTCTGACAGAAATAGGGCAGGTCATATTACCTTCATTTTCAGATTGAGAAGCTCAGGTTCCACCTTTAGCTGTCAGATCCTGGTCCTCTCCCACCTCCACCTGGGGTCTTCCCCAGCCTCCATCTAACCCCCCTCGTGTTGCTTATGTCCCTTCCTGGCCTCCTGGTCTAGTAGTTTGTCCATTGGAGTTTTGACACTTAAAAATTTCTTTAGCAGGGTAAGAAGCCCTTCTCTAGCCTTTGTGTCTCTGTCTTCCTTCTTCATAAATCTATTTCGGGAGATACAGCCTGTAAATGTGGTTGTCAAGGTAAACATTTCTTGTTAGGGAAGAAAATCATGAAGGATTTTGTAAGTGATTAGCAATATAATGTGGGAAGGAGACCGAAAAAACAGCCCCAGAAACCTTGGACAGACCGGTTTGCCTATCACAGCAATAGTACAGGAATTAAGGACAGAATGTCGCTGTGCACTAGAGCAAAGAGTAAACAGTGTGAGAACCTAAGCCTGAGGAAGCGGGTGAACACTCACCAATCACCACAATATCCTAACTCAACGGTCAGAGCCTCACACTTTTCACCCAGCCTACTCCTTTACCTACTCTCAGCTGGGTAATTCAGTGCCAATACTCTGGGTCTTAAAACAGGAAAAAAGTAGCTGATGTAAAAATCAAGTATTACAAAGATCTCCTTTAAATCAGAAAAGGAAGAGAAGGATGGCATCTATGTGAGTAACGCTAATTTATTTAATAGCACAGACTTATCAAAATTCACCTTTCCTCTTTCAACAGGTCTGAATGGTCCCGGGGAGTTGCAGAGGTTCAGATGAGCTCTCCATTCCAGAAGTCACATGGACTTCAGGGTCACTTCCTGTGCCTTTAACATCACCTGTATATACCTTAATTTGATACTCAGTCTTACTGCCTCCAGGCCTCTTGCCTCCTGGGAATTAAGAAAAATTTCAGTACCAGAGTCAACTCTGTTTTTTGGTCAATAATGGAGGAGACTGAGATTTTTTTCTTGAATTTCAAGCTTATCAGTGTTCATAAGGAACTTTCTGCCAAGTAAATCAATATAAAAATAAAATTTGTTAGCACTCTAGCTGAGAAGCCTCAGAAAAAGAGGTTAAACTCAGGAAATACACTAGAAAATTTGCCTTCAGAATCTTCTAGGAAGATTACCCACTCCTCACCATGGAAGAGAGCTCAAACCTCTGCTTCTAGACTTAGTCAAACCCGTGAGTCATCTTTGCCCTGTGCTGACATACGTTCATCTAAGAGAGGGGTAGGCTCTCAGGGCATGGGTGTGAGAGGGACGGTCTTTCTGCCCAGTTTTAACGTCTGCCTCCCTTCTACCTTTTTAGGAGATACTTTCCTTCCTTTTCCAAACAGGTAGCTTGGGCTCTCATAAAGCTGGGGTCAGTTGTGCCAGAGAAAAGCCATCTGTCAGACAGGTATAATGGTAGGATAGGAGTGATGGAAGAAGCCGTTCTTTTCAGGGGTATTTTGATTTAATAAAATGCCCAGTGAAAGTAATGACTTCTCCAAAACTATGACTCTTCTATTGTAGCATTCCAGGCAGTGGGTATTGAGGTTGAGTGGAGTGGGTGTGAGGGGAGGGTTGCAAGGCAGTGGGGTGGTAAGGAGGTGGGCTTTCCCATGAGCCTGTGAATTACACTGTCTTGGTCTACTGTTAAGCCAAGCCCTATCAGGATCCACAGACTGCTGACTCCTACTCATCTCGCTGAGGGGATTATCCAGGAATGGGATGAATCAAAGAACGCTTGCTTCATGGGCACTTTCCAGTTCAGCTCTGATTCTCACGGGCTCTGTCACCCCAAGATGGCAATTTTGCCTCTCTCAGTCTTGAGATAGCCTAATCTGTAAAATGAAGATAATAACAATAATTTTTAATGTAATGATGCCTATGCAAATACATACTAGTAGCTATATATTCTAACATGAGTGGAAGCTCTAATCCCTGCCATCTCCCACCAGGATCCTTTCTGTCAATTCCACCCCAAGGAGGAAGACATGTAATGTGGATCAAGACCTATCAGGTCACAGTTTGGGATAATACATTTAAAAGGTTTGTTTCTGCTTGAAAGGCTGTTTGGTGAATCCCAGACCTTTTGTATCTCTATTTTTAAAAAATTTTTAATAGTTCTCTTTTAGCGATGTAAAGGCGTTGAGCCCGCATTTTATTTGGAAAGAAGAGATCTCCTACCTTATCACCCCTGCACACCTTAGAACAAGAAGGAACAGACCAGGAAAATAAGCTTAAGGAAGAGTCTTCTTAGGTCTATTCTTAACCTAGTGCGAGATTGTAAACAGGTTTCCTTTCATGTGCCAAAGAGTGCTACATGGAGAAGCATTCTTTGACCACATCTGGATTGTGATGGGTTAACAGTGTCTGCCTTGGGCATCTCATGGGGATGCAGAGAGTGCAGGCCATGAATTTGACCTCTGGTCTGCTTAGATATGGCTCAGGCTCACAAGGGTAAGAGTCCAGGTAGAAATGTGAGTCTAAAGCTGTAGCTTAATAATACAGCGTGCATTTTTGTCTTTAGTGTCCCATTGCATTAATTTTTCCCAGAAATTTACTGGGCTGTGGCTATGTTAGCCCATTGAGGACTTGGGATCCTGCCAAAGTCCCTTTTTCTTAGAATCTGGCATTTCTCAGCAAACCAAATCTCAATGTGTTCACTGGACACTTGGTCCCTCAGGAGCCCCAAGTTGAATGGTGGCTGCACAATTCATTGACACACTTTTATTCAAGAGAGGAAAGCTTTGGAGAGAGGCTTGTTCACAGGTTGGGCAAGGCAGCATCCTTAAGTACTGTCTGGTGGACCATAGATTCCGTGCATCTCATCTGGTTGGAGGGAGACAGATCCCTCTGGGGCCAAGCAGACTTGCCCTGGAAGAGGCAGAGATCCTGAGAGGCTCAGGTTGGGCCTTTTAGACACTGATGAATGAAACAACATTTGCTTTTCCTTTCTCCCTCCTTTCCCAGGAAACGCAAAGCCATGGGCATAGCTTGGAGAGCTTTCTGTTACAAACGCTCACGGGCAGAAAGATTGTCCTAGACCAGAGATCTTTTTCAATTCAGAATTAAGGTATCAAGAATGCAGAAGCCAAAGAGAAAGGTTAAGAAAGTGTTCTTTAAATATTTATCAAGGATGCTAAAGAGAGTAAGAAGGCCTTGGGGAAGACCCGCAGGCTAGAGTTGCTGGCATTTAGAGTTTCTAAAGTTAGTCAGAAAAAGAGTGTTTCTGAAGGCACTGTCCTCAGAGGAGGCAGTCTGACTACTTGTGGGAATATTTTTGCAGTTAACCTATTTATGGGAAACTTCCCCCGAGTGCATTTTAAATTCATTGGTATATTAAGTTCACTGATAACTGGTATAAACAGGAACTCAGATGCCTTTCTCTATTGCTCTCCTCCTTTTTCTCTAAGTCCTTCCTCCTCCTAGCACTGTCTCTGTCTCCTCTACTGCTGATAATGGATACGGATCTAGAAGCAGCATGGTTTGGCTTCCAAGAACAGTCCCTTTGCTGGGGAGATACTACTATATAAGGTTCTTTTATGCATATGGGATGTTGGCTACTGCAGAGGTCCCATTAGGCTCTGGGATTTGGCGCTTTTGACATCTTGTAGGTGTGGGACGGTGGCTGAAATCCACTGCGGTGTTCACTTAGCTCCTGAAACACAAGCAATGGAAATGTAATAATGTTAGCATTGGTTTATTTCACCTTCCAAAACGTGAAAGAAACTAGATTAATTCTAGTAGAAGCTGACCCAAACCTCAGCTACCGAGCTAGAGACCTCAGATCACACCACGCCTCAGAGTAGGACTCATTAGCCAGTGCTGAGTGAAAGGAATACAGTAGTGCGTTGCTTAACAAGGGGAAAACATTCTGAGAATTGCATCATTAGGTGACGTCATCCTTGTGTGAACATCATACAGTGTACTTACACAAACCTAGGTGGTATAGCCTACTACACACCTAGGCTATATCGTGCTGATCTCCTGGGACACCATCGTACATGCGACGGGTATAAGACTTGTAAATATTTTCTCTAATCTATTTGCCTTTTAATTTTTAATGGTATCTTTTGAAGAGCAAAAGTCTTAATTTTGATAAAATTTAATTTGTCCTTCTTTTCTTTTTTTGCTTTCAGTGTTCTGAGAAATCCTTACCTACTAAAAGTCATGAATATGTAATCTCATACTTACTTCTAGAAGCTCTATGCTTTTTGATTTTACATTTTGGTCTACAATTCTTATTGGATACATTTTTTATTAAGGTGTGATGAAGGTGTCAAAGTTCATTTTTTTCCATGTAGTTAACCAGTTGTTCTAACACTGTTTTTTGAAAAGATATTCCTTTCTTCTTTGAATTGCTTTGATCCTTTTGTGGAAATAAATTAACTTTAAGCGAGACTATTTATAGGATCTCTTCTGTTTCACTAATCTATTCTATTTGCTGGTTGTTTCAAAAACACATTCTATCCTTTACTGTAGCTTTTTGGTAAATCTGGAAATCATGTAGTGTAGGTATTCAAAGTTTGTTCTTTTTTAAGATTATTTTGGGGTTTCTAGATCCTTTGCTTTTCCATAAAAATTTTTATAACCAGTTTATCAATTTCTGCAAAAGAACTACTTGCTGCTATTTTGATTGAGCTTGCATTGAAACGATGGGTTGGTTTGGGGAGAATTGAGATCTTGATAATATTGAATCTTCCAATCAATAAATATACTATCTTTCCATTTATTTATGTTTTCTTTAATTTCTCTCAGAGATGTTTCATAGTTTTCAATGTAGATGTTTTACATATGTTTGACTAATTTTTCCTATTTTATGTTCCTTGATGCTGTCATAAATGATTTTATTTGAATTTCATTTGTCAACTGAATGCAGCTAGTATGTAGAAATATAATAAATTTTGTATATTGATCTATCTCATGACTTCAATAAATTCAATTATCTTTGCCTCGTTCCTGATCTTAGGGGATGTACTGGTTAACTGTATGTGTTAACTTGACTGGGCCACGGTGTGCCCAGATATTTGGTCAACGTTATTCTGGGAATGTCTGTAAGGGTGTTTCTGGAGATTAACATTTGAATTGACAGACTGAGTAAAGCGTCTTGCCTTCCTCCATGTTGGTGGGCCTCATCCAGTTGAAGGCCTGAATAGAATGAAAAAGGCTGACCTTTCTGTGAGTAAAAGGGAACTCTTCCTGCCTGACACCTTCAAGCTGGGACAGGGAATTTTCCTGCCTTTGGACTTGGACTGAAACTACACCATCAGCTCTCCTGGGTCTCCAGCTTGCCTCCTGCAGCTCTTAGGACTGAACCTCCATAAATGTACAAGTCAATTCTTTTATATATATGTTATTGGTTCTATTTCTTTGGAGAACCCTGAGTAATATAGGGGAAAGAACACAGTCTCTGTCATTAGGTATAACGTTAGCTAGGCTTTTATCATGGCCATTATCAAATTGAGGAGGTCTTTTCTATTTATAGTTTACTGAAAGCTTGTACCGTGAATGGCGTTTTCACGTTTTCAAATGCTGTTTCTTCTTCAATTTAGATAATTATATGATTTGTCTCTTTCATTATGCTAACATGGTGAATAACATGGATTGATGTTTCATTGTCAAACAAATCTTTTATTCCTAGGTAAATTCCACTTAAATATGCTGTATTATCCTTTTTGCATATTGCTAGATTTAATTAGCTAACACTTGTACAGCTTTTTCAGGTCTAGTTTCATTAGGAATATTGGTCTTTAATTTCCTCTTCTTGTAATGTTCCTTGTCAGGTTTTTATTTTAAGGTTATATCATTAAATGACTTAGAACCAATAGCTTCTCCTTTTTCTAAAAGATTTTGTCTAAGATTGCTGTTATTCAAGGTGGCCATTTGGGCTTGGAGTTTCCTTTATTGAGAGGTTTCTAATTATAAATTCAATTCTTTTAATAGAGAGCTGCTCACATTTTCTATTTTTTTGTATGTCAGCTTTAATATTTTTGCCTTTCAAGGAATTTGTCTATTTTATGTAACCTGTAAAATTTAATGGCATAAAGATGTTTATAATATACTTTCCTTTTAATGTTTGTATGATCAATAGCAATGTCCTCTATTTCATTCCTAATATTGGTAATTGATGTTTTTTATTTTTCTTGAACAACATTGGTGGAGATTTATCAATTTTAGTAATATTTTCAAGGAACTAATAATGGTTTTGTTGACTTTTCCTATTGCTTGTTTTTTATTTCCTTGATTATTGCTCTCATTTTTATCATTTCCTTTCTTCTACTTACTTTGAGTTTAATTTTCTCTAAATTTCCTAGTCTCTTAACATGAGCTTGACTAAAGTCATTGACTTAAAATTTTCTCCCTTTCTAATGTAAACATTTACAGAATGCATTTTTTCTAAACACTGATATAACTACAGTACATAAATTTTGGTATGTTGTTTTTATATTACCATTCGAAATATTTTCTATTTTCCTGTGATTCTTCATCAAAGTGCATTGCTTAATGTCTAATTATATGGAGAATTTTAAAAATCTTATTGTTAATGGTTTCTAATACATATTATTTCATCCCTTTCAAATTTACTGAGGTTTTTAATGGACCAGAATATGACATAACTTGGTGAATTCTCCATGAGCACTTGATGAGAATGTATTTTGATCTTGTTGGGTGGAGTGTCCCATACATGTCAACTAGGTTAAGAGAGTTGATAGCGTTGTATAAGCCTATACTCTTACTGATTTTTTGTTTATTGTTCTATCAATTACTGAGGGAGACATGCCTTCTTTTTAGACATGCCTCTTTGCTTTATTTTTAGTGGTTCCTATAGAAGTTATCATAAACATATTTAACTTATCATAGTCTACCTTGAAATAATATCATACTACTTTCTGTAAAATGATAACAGTGCTATACTTTGAGCCACACTCCTCCTGTCCGTCCTATTGCTGTCAAATATTTTCTTCTATGCGTGTTATAAACCCACTGATACATTGTTCTTTTCACTGCTTTACTTTAAAAACTTAAGGGTCATTTAATGTAAATATAAAAAGAGAAAAGTTGCTTTTCATATTTATATACATTCATATATACATTTCTTCCCATAGAGTCAAGCTCCTTTATGTTATCATTTCTTTCCATCTGAAATACTTTCTTTAGCCTTTCTTAAAGTGCAAGTGTGCCT
Source organism: Equus przewalskii (assembly GCF_037783145.1). Classification (NCBI taxonomy): domain Eukaryota; kingdom Metazoa; phylum Chordata; class Mammalia; order Perissodactyla; family Equidae; genus Equus; species Equus przewalskii. The sequence goes on from NC_091838.1 coordinate 28,431,519, forward strand.
GAGACAAATTCTCAAAGCTTTCATTTATTTTAAAATATCATTATTGCATCTTATATTTGAAGGATATTTTTCTTGAATAACAGAATAGAATTCTAGGTTGCTAATTACTTTTTTCCTTTAACACTTTAAAGATGTCTTTCCGTTATCTTTTGATTTACATTATTTCTGATTAGAAATCAGCTATAATTCTTAACTGTGATTGTCTCTATGTAATGTATCATTTCCTCATGTTATTTTAAAGTGTTGTTTTTTTTTAAATTGTCTTTGTATTTCAGAAAACTCCATAGAGCTTCTCTCTCTCTCTCTTTTACTCTCTCTTTCCCTCTTTTGGAGTAATTATTCTACTTAGGTATTTATTTTAGTTTCTTGGCTCTATGGGGCTATAATTTTTATCAAAAGTTAGAGGGGCCAGCCCTGTGGTCTAGTGGTTAAGTTCAGTGTGCTCTGCTTTGGTGGCCTGGATTTGGTTCCCAGGTGTGGACCTATATAACTCATCTGTGGCCATGCTGTGGCGGGTACCCACATACAAAATAGAGGAAGATTGGCACAGATGTTAGCTTACGGTGAATCTTCCTCAGCAAAAAAAAGAAAATTTTTCATTTTTCTAACGTTCTCAGCTTGACACCTAATTGGGTTGTATTTTCTTTTTTAATCGAGATGTAACATTATATTAGTTTCAGATGTACAACATAATGATTCAATATTTTTGTGTATAGTCATCTGTTGCTTAACAATGGTGATGCATTCTGAGAAATGTGTTGCTAGGAAATTTCACAGTTGTGTGAACATCAGAGTGTACCTACACAAACTTACACGATATAGCCTAATACACACCTAGGCTATATAGTACTAATCTTATGCGACCATTGTCATATATGCAGTCTGTGTTTGAACAAAATATCATTATGTGGCACATGACCATATTGTGAAATGATCACCACAGTACGTCTAGTTAACATCCATCACCATACATAGTTGCTATTGGTGTTGCCTGCCTTCACTGTGGTCTAAGGCTCAGCTGATCTTTCCTGAAATGTGTCTTTCTGATTGCTGATTTTCTGGAATGCTAACCAACTTTTCTGTCTGACCATACCTATATTAGGTACCTGGCCTCATTTATACAAGCTGACTCTGTTTTGGGTTGATACATTAGAGCTTATTTCTTTCTGTAATTCAGTGCATTAGGGCTCATTGGTATCTACCATTCCCTGCTAGCTCTGTAGAAAACATGCTCGTGATTTTATCTGGGTTTTTCTTGTTATTATTGAGGGAATAAGGGTTGCTTATCTTTCTCCAAATCCTAACCAGAAGAACACCTTTCAGAAGTGGGTTAGGGTGATGTCAAATTGGTACAACATGGTTACAAACAAGCAAAGACAAGTTTAAAAAACTGACTTCAGAAGAATCCAGAGAAGATTTTTCTGATAATTTGGTGATCTTCTTTCTTGGCTGGAATGTGGGCATCATTAGGATCCTTCATGGGTGAAGAAGGGCAAAATCTCCTCCGTCTTCTCATTTCTGTGGAGCAGAATTTCTGAGACAGATTGTTGCCAATGACTCTTGGGCAGAGATGGCAGAGGTTTGGGACAGAGAACACAGTTCTTGCTTTTGTATGGAACTGCTTACTCTGGATTACCTATTTCTTTCTTGGTCTTGTTTATGTTCCATAGTTCCATTTTGGAATGTTTTCCCCTCTTACAACTCATCTTCCATGCAGCTGGTGACCTAAGATTTATCTGTGGTTCCTCACACTTAGGAACAGATGAGTTTACCCTTATATGATCAAGTGGGAACAAGAGTAGGATCAGAGGAAAGAGGATTAAAAGAAGAAAGACAGAAGGTCCATGTTTGGCCCAGCCCTATACACTGTAGTAGAAGATCACAGGATTTAGAACTCAAGCTTTGAATAGTATTAGAGTCTTTCTTTGCCTGGAGAATTCTGTAAGGCCACGTTCTTTAAAACATGTGGTGACTGTGGACAGCTGACCAAGAATTCCTTGTTTTGGGGATTTTAGCCAAATGTTTCATTTCTATAATCCTAACATTTATTTCCTAGGTTCGTTGTGAGTAGAGGAGCTAGTGTATAGAAGAGGACTTTTCAAACTATAAAGTCTTCTATGAATAATGATAGTTATTTACTTTTATTATTATTATTATTGTAACCTATATTTCTGTAAAGAGAGAGGTTGGTTGGGTCACACCCATTGGGAGATTGCTGGCTCTGTTAAAGAGAGAGAGAGCTGCCCTAGTGGCATGGACTTCCAATCACAATGAGTTTTCGCTGGGCATCCAACATCTCTCCTGGGTTTTGGTCATAAAGAGGATGTGGAGAAACAGAAATGAACCTCCAGGCAGGAGATGGCTTGCAGCTCCAGTTCTTTTTGCCACAAACCATGTTCTTTCTTAGGCTGCACTATTCTTCCCAGTCAGAGCTGGGTGTTGCTGCCTGTCATGACATGACCCTGGCCTGGGCTGGGTGATTAGGGAATCTCTCCTTCACGAATGATGTAAAATAAATGCTATGGGCCCCAAATAGCAGAGTTGAGCTCCATAATGGTAATTGGCTTTATATGCCATAGTGTGTGAACAAAATCTCATCTCTTATGTTTTTCCTGGGGACTGAGAGGGATCTACAGGATTTACAATTGCTCAAACTTCTGCCTTATGTTCTGACAATGTGATCTATGAAAGCAGTCACAGGAGTGGTTGAAGACAATCCATATTTAGGAATATAGAGGTGAATATCTTTAAAAACCTTATTTCTTTTTATGCCCATATTGTAGGCAGCCCAAATAGTGTGGGAATTAGCCTTGTGAGCTTTGTGGAAACATTTGACCCTTCATGTGATAGTTTGCTTTTCTCACATATGGAGGAGATTTAGAAGTCGGCATACTTGCTAAAAGTCTTTCTCCCAAACTCCCTACACACCAGATTGTCTGGTGAGTTTTAAGGATCAAACTTATTTATTCTCTTCAAAAACATAAATGAGCTCCCTTTTGGGAGTATCCTTTAATATCTAATTCATGGCCAAGAAAAAGAAAGGAAAGCAGCATCTACTTGAACAGGTGATCCAAGTTCCTTCTCTGAATGCTGGCTTACGTGGACACATAGTGTTTTCAGGCCATTTCAGCATAATGCAAGGGTCTACTGGTCTGTATTCTATTTCATAGTCCCAAACACAAACTAATAAATATTAGCCATTATTATCATTCCTCTCAATACTATGAGAAATATACTCCATTATCCCTGTTTCACAGAAGTATCAATTGAGGTTGGCCAACTTCCACAAAATTACAAGACCTCAAAGTGTTAGAGATGAGATTCAAAATGCAGAACCAAGTCACTTAACCACTACGCATGCTGTCTCCCAGCCTCCCCATAAGTAACTTTACAGGGTTATCCAGCTGATGAGTAGTGGAGCCAAGACTCCATTACTAAGAAGACTAAGGTTTTTCTGACTCTCTGGGCCTACTCTTTCGGCTTCACCTCAGCTGCCTTCAAGGTCCAGTGAGAAGATCACAGGCAGCCTTCAGAGTGCTAAGAGGCAGGCGGCTACCCGCAGACTGCTGACTCCTTCCCCAGGAAGTGGAAGCTAAGATAGCTGACATTTGTTTGACGTTTTACATTTACAAAACACTTTCAAATGTTCAATGCTTTCCACGCTCACAATAACCCTGAGAAGCAAGAATTCTTATTTCCACTTCTATTTGAGGAAGCCATGGCCCAAGACTCAAGCCATTGTCCCAAAGTCATTGGATTCAACTCCAGTCCACCTCATTTGGCTTCAAACTCTTTGGATTTTATAGCTTACAATTTTAGGTGAACATTTTACCCTTTAGAAAGTTGAGTTCTTTCTTTCCTTTGAAATGAATCAAAGAGTTATTGTACCTTTTGTGAATGTGAAGCTTGCACGGTTATAAGCTCTTTTTCAACTTTAGCATGGCCATCTGGACTTTTCTTGCCAAAGCAGAACTTTGAACCTTACCTGGGTTACCTCATTGTATCCAACATTATGTACAAGTGGATATGTAAAAGGATATAGGACACAGTATCTGCCTAGTAATGATTAGTTTCCTTCCCTCTCTTACCTGAATTCTCCTTTTGCTAGGACTGCTGTACACTGCTTTCCACAGCATTTCAAAGAAAACGGACGAACAAATGCACCTGAGCGTGTGTTTCCTGCCAGGGGATGCACAGCAATGAGGGTTGCTCTCGTCACACCTCCGGTGCTTTCTGGAGTGAGCAGAAGCGGATTTCCAGGAGTAGACATTGGCGTCCATGCCTGAGCAGTGATTTTCCTGCCTGTCAGAAAGGCTGCCCATGTCTCTAGAGATCTTTGTCAGATACATTTTCTTTCAACCCCGCAGCTTACTAAAAGGATACATTTGATTTGCTAATATAGAAGGTAATGTGATGCAGTTTTCCCAGTTCAACAGCCTCCAGGACAAAAAAAAAAAAAAACACAAGAACGACAGCATAAACATCCAGAATCATGATCAAGCCATTGAAAAGAGAATTGGGAAAATGTTATTACTTCAAAGACAAAGAAAAAAGGAAATGCATTTCCTAGGGAGAATGAAAGGCAAAGTATGTTTCTGCCTTTTCCAGGATATGCAGCTGATTAGCGAGAAGGTCCCTGTGTCTCTACTACTTTCAAAGATGAACACTTTAAGGTGAACTCAACTCCCCAAGCCAGGAAAATGGCTAGAAGGCAGTGTCACTGACACTGAAACACTGCCATGTGCTAAGGAAAAGATATACAGGCTACTGATCTAAATAGAACTTAGAAATTTGCTTTTAAAAGATGACATCATCTTTTCACTTTAAAGTAATAAACCCACATGAAATTTGAAACAATTTTCACAAAGAAGTAACATGAGTTTCAAATTTTTACTACAACTTTAATGATTGCAGTATTAAAACAATTACAAATTAAATGTTTTATTTCAGAGATCTGTAATATGGCTTTATACACACTTTCAGTATATATATATGAGTATGTGTATATTATAATATTTATAATAGATTCTGTAACTACACAGGTAACTTTCTTTCTGTAAAATATGTTCGATTCTTGAAAATGTAGAGAAAAAATCATTTAAGAGAAAATAAATTCTGAGAAATAACTGTCAGTTAGAAGTTTGCAACAGCTATTCAACAAGTCTGCTAAGTATGGATATTTTTATGTGTTAATTCAGTTATTGAGTATTTATTGAACCTAAACTTTGTGCCACATACTGTATTTGGTGCTAAGGATACAGAGGTAGTAGATTGAGGCATAATTGCTGTTTTTGTAAGTTAAAAACAGTTAATGGCAATTTAACATGATTTAATCTAATAAGTAAACCATAATCCTTATCCCCATGGGGCACGGTCTGGTAAGTAAAACAGACTTATAAATAGACATGAGCACGTACAGGGTGAATAATTAGAGTGGATTGTTAATGGTAGGTTGTGTTTTTTCAAAAGTAGGAGCAGAATGGGTGGTAGGGCATCAGATGGACCAGGTTGCAGCAGATTAGAATATTGAATAGAAGTTGAAACAAGAAAATATAACATTTTTTTAAAGTTTGCCCCTGAAACTGAGAGCATCAGTTGTATCTGGGGGTAGGTATGGTTCAGGATGTATTTGTTTATTTCTCTTTTAAGATGAGAGAGGGAAGTTAAGGTGCTGAGAGGGTTGAGGTCAGTCAGGAGGAAGGCTGTGAGAGTGACCCTGAAGAGGTCAGAGAGGAGGGTTTCTGGCACAGAGTGTTTACTTGAGTCGTGGGAGTCTGGGTACTGTGCACATAACTTAGCAAGTAGGAGGCATGCAACAAATGTTTCTTTTCTTTTTTTTTCATGAGGAAGATTTGCCAGGAGCTAACATCTGTTGCTAATCTTCCTCTTTTTGCTTGAGGAAGATCGTTGCTGAGCTAACATCTGTGCCAATCTTTCTCTATTTTATGTGGGATGTCACCACAGCATGGCTTGATGAGTGGTGCTAGGTCTGCACCTGGCATCTGAACCTGCAAACCCTGGGCTGCTGAAGCAGAGCACACAAACTTAACCACTGCACCACAGGGCAAGCCCCAACAAATTTTTTTTTTAGGAAGAATAGCCCTGAGCTAACTACTGCCAATCCTCCTCTTTTTGCTGAGGAAGACTGGCCCTGAGCTAACATCCATGCCCATCTTCCTCTACTTTATATGCGGGATGCCTACCACTGCATGGCTTTTGCCAAGCGGTGCCATGTCTGCACCAGGGATCCGAACTGGCCAACCCCAGGCTGCCAAGAATTGGAATGTACGAACTTAACCACTGCGCCACCAGGCCGGCCCCAAATATTTCTTGAACTAAAATAAAAACAATGCTAGATTTTTCTATCTAATTTTGATGGTACATTGTTCTTCTCTAGGGAAAATAGCTCATGAGAGTCAATTCTGGGGGAAACTCTTGAAATTTCATTTCTAAATGCCTTAAGTAAATAATGTTATAAGGAAAGAAGAGGAAACAGATATTTAAAAGACTTTGAACAGAGCCCAAAGTGTAGTAAAAGGACAATTTGGGGTAGAAGCAGGAAAGTGAGCATTCTTGCATGCAGAGAGAGTGAGCCATGCGCAAGAAGGATTAATGAATCAAGACTCGGGTAAGAAAAAGGTATTTTCTGAAAAAAAAATCATGAAAATGAAAGAGGCTTTTTGAAGCTCAGACCGTAATATTCTAGAAAAGGCAACAAGGAAAGTATCAGTCCTGTTGACTGGAAGAATGTTGTCATGAATTACTCGGTGGGTTATGATAGCTGTCTCTTTGTCCGACAAAGAGCCATTCCATGTAACGTGTCGGGGGAGAAGGAGCAAACAGCTCCAGCATGCTGTGCTCTGCTGAGAGGGGAACTTAGAAGGAGGTTCACAGTCAGGATGAGTGTTAGGGTCAAAGAATCCTGCTTTCTAACTTAATGGAAAAGAGAGAGAGGGATCTGAATGGTCAAGGAATAGAAATCTTTCTAAAATTCTGAAGTTATTGGTAAAATAACCAAGAACACTTTGAATGGGTCTTTACATAATTGTGATTAGTTTCCAAATATTTCAGGCCAATTCAACTCCTATTTCAGAGTTGTTTCCCCCACGGAGTACTGTCTTTAAGGGATGAAGTTTGTAATGTATCAAGAGCGACAAATGCTGCTCTGCTTATGGCTGGTTGGGACCCAGAGCGCTGCCATTTCAGCTCTCCCCCATCTTCAACCTCTCCTTTTCTCAGCCTCTGTCTGTTAGGACATCTTCATGGATCTCAACTTGGAAATCATTCTGTAATTTATTTAGCCTTTTAAAAATTATCCTTGTTTTTCTAAAATTATATTTACATTATTAGGTGTCAAAGTAACCCGGCTAAACCCAATTTCCCCTTCCCTCCAGGACCTCACCTCTGCCAGCTTCCCTGGAAGCTTGTACAGCAGTAGGTAAGTGTGCCCAGACCACCAGTAAGTGTACACTGGGTTCTTGGTTGTGCCAAGTATGTGTCTGAATTATGTATGTCTGTTATCACTTCACAGAGGGACCCTGCTATGCTGCAGCCACTCTGCCTTCAGTGTCCCTCACTTTGTCACCAATGAGAGGAGAACTGACTTCACCAAAAGAAAGTTGGAACCCTCAAACTGCTAATAACTCTTTGTCTGATACCTCACAGGTCCAAGAGAGAAATGATCAAGTAAATCGGAATTATTCTTTAAGCAATGTACAGACATTTTTAAGAGCATGGACTTCAACTTAGATGGATCTAGGTTCAAATCCTGATAGACAGGCATTACGGAATTTCAGCAAATGTACAAAGAAGACAGTAATCCCTAAGAGTAGCATTGATATATTAGAAATGATATAGGTAAAAGTCCCAATGCTGTTCCTGGCTCAGACAATCCACTCAATAAATAATAAATAATTATTAATATTATTTTTATATGACCTATATTTTCTCAATTTTTCTAGAATGTTAAAGTTCCCAAAAGGCCATCTCAGTGCAACATAAAGAGCCATCACAAAATGGCTTATGACATGCAATATATCAGAGTTAGTGTAATGTATACACCAGAGTTGCCTGCTTAAGAACACACTGAGGGCCGGTCAATACTCCTAGCACCAATACTTCCCCATCATAACATTCTACACAATCAATAGACAAATAGGAAGACCTTAATGATTTAGCATATTATTAGCATAATGCAGTGTCTGCTTGGAAGGCGACTTTGAACTGCAGTTGGAAATTTGAAGCAAGTGATTTTTTTAAAGGCCACTCTACTTTTTTGGCAACTATCCATTGACAGCATGTTAACTTTGCTTTCTTTGTCAAGCACAGAAAAACAGGAAGCACAAAATCAATTTGCACTGGGGTTAGGGGTGGGAGAGAGCTGGCAGAGAAGGAGGCTGTTTCTCTTAGTAGGGGCTGATCCACATTATACAAGAGATCGCTCTGAACTCTGCCTGGCTCTCCCGCCGGGCTGCTCCTTTGAGCATTTTTGGACACACAGAGAAATTCTTCCGTTCATGTGGGGCTTCTGGATCTCTCCCAAGACCTGGCTTTGGTTTTCTTAAATGTCTGCTGGGCAGTGGAGTAAGTGGGGGACGAGAAGACTGAGACATGGGTGTAGATCCAGCTTTGCAGTGAATTAACTTTGTGACCTTGATAAAATAACTGAATATCGTATGGCCGCTGTTTCTTCATCTGTGAGAGTACCAAACAAGGAGGAGTTTCACACTCAAATTCCAAGCAGGGACTATATTGTGGGGGAGTGGAGGTGACCCAGAGATGTCGGTTTCGGCTGTGGCCAATGGGATATCTCATGCCCAACCTAAAAACATTCAAATTCCATTAAAAAATAGTCATGTTCCAAGAGAGAACACTTGTTGGCTGCCGACTTGAGCCCTCTGGACCAGATGATGTGTAAGGTCTTTTATAGTTCCGTGATTTGAGCCACCCTGGCACCAGCAAGTAAAACCAAAGAATGTGGAAGGATGTGAAACTAGAGTGACTCGCCAAATAGCATTTAGCCACGCATTATAAGGAAAGCTCAAAGTGTGTAAAAAATGAATTTGCTTTGGTTTACTAATTCTAAAATGAAAAATAAATGAATTCCAGTTTAATTAAAATTAAATGTAGGATTAATAGACGGCTTTTCAGGGATTTTTAAAAATACCAAAAATTTAGCACTTTGAGAAAATTATCTATTAGATGATATTATCTCCAGAATCATTTATCATCTTCTATGCAACTAGATATACACCTACCAGACAGAGCTTCCCTTAATGGCTACTCAGCAGGGAGTCAATCCATCGTCTCCATTAAAAGAAAGAGGAAGTGTTTTATTTATAGAATGACTAAAAGTATCCATTGTGGCTTTATTCTGTAGTATTTTAAAACAATGAGGAAACACAGATGCTGCTTCCCAAACTCTTGAGCCCAAGTAGGACTTTGCTGATCATTCCCAAGTCAAAGGGATAAGAACCTAGAGGGCAATAACCCACATTATCACCTGGTGGACAAGCCTCTCATTGAAAAAAATCACGTGTACTTTAAAGGGTTCCTTGATTCTGCAACACAGGGTGTCATATAGATGGTGGGTTCCATAGAACACCAGAGCCAAATTAGGACTTTTTAAAACTATTTGTTTTGAAATAGTTATAGGTTCATAGGAAATTGCAAAGATGGCACAGAAAGGATCTGTGTGGCTTCACCCAGTTTCCTGACACTGCTTACCTCTTATGAAGAGTACACTGTCAAAACTAGGAAACTGACATTGGTATAAAGCTTGTGGATGGTTCTGTCATGTTATTGCATGTGTAGATTTGTGTAACCACCACCACAATTGAGATGCACAGCTATTCCATCACCACAAATTTTTCCTGCATGGTACATTTTTATAGCCACACTCATCTCCCTACTCCCCACCATCCCTAATCCGTGGCATTAATTTGTTCTCCATCTCTATAATTTTGTCATTGTAAGAACATTATACAAATGGATTCATACAGAAGATTATACAGTGGCTTTTTTTTTCCTGAGGAAGATTACCCCAAGCTAATAACTGTGCCAATCTTCCTCTATTTTTTGGTATGTGGGCCACCAGCACAGGATGGCCGCTATCAGAGCAGTGTAGGTCGGAGTCCAGGAACTGAACCTGGCCGGCCAAAGCAGAGCGTGCTGAACTTAACCACCAGGTCCCTGGGGCTGGCCCTACAGTGGCTTTTTTATACTGGATTTTTTTCACTTCAGCATACTGTCTTTGAGATTTATCCAAGTTGTTCCATTCTTTCTTGTTTTTGTGCATTCCTTTGTGTTGTTGAATGGTATTCCACAATATGGGTTTATTTAACCATTCACCTATTATAGGACATTTTTGTTGTTTCCAATTTGGGACTATTTCAAATAAAGCTGCTATAAGCAATCATATGTGGGTTTTTGTGTGGATATAGTCTTTATTTAGCTTGGGTAAATGCTCAGAAGGGCAATTTCTGGGTCACATGTTAAGTGTATGTTTAGTTTTTTTAAAAAACTGTCAAACTATGTTCTAACATGGCTGTACCATTTTACATTCCCACCAGCAATGCATGCGGGATCCAGTTTCTCTGCATCTTCACCAGCATTTAGTATTGTCACTATTTTTTAATTCATTGTTCTAACAGGTACGTAGGGATATCTCATTGTGGCCTTAACAGCTAGTGATGTTGAACATTTTTATGTCATTATTTGTTCTCCATATATCTTCTTCACCGAAAAGTCTTTTTGTGCTATTTGCCCATTTTCTAGTTTGATTTGTTTGTTGTTTGTTTCTTGCTGTTGAGTTTTGAGAGTTTTTTTGATATAGTCTAGATATGAGTCCTTTAACATATACGTGGTTGACAAATACTTTTTCACAGTCTGTAGCTTATCTTTTCATCACCTTAACAGGGTCTTTTGCAGAGTAAAAATTTTAAACTTGATGAAGCTCAATGTATGATGTTTTACTTTTATGATGATGATTTTCATGTCTGAGAAATCTTAGTGAAACGCTAGGTCCTGAAGTTTTTCTTCTAAGCATAACATAGTTTTATATTTTGCATTTAAGTCTATGATCCGTTTTGAGATTTTTCTTTTTGGTATAAGGCATTAGGTTTAGGTTGAAGTTTATGTATTTCTTTTTTGCTTATGAGTTGTTCATTTGCTACAATGCCATGTGTTTAAAAGGCTTTCCTTCCTCCACTGAATCATTTTTGCACCCTCATTAAAAATCAGCTGGGCATATGTATGTGGGGGGAAATATTTCTGGGTTCTCTAATCTGTGCCATTGGTTGTTGTGTCTACCCCTCCGCCAAGGTCACCCTGTTTTGGTTACTGTAATTATATAATGTCTTAAAATTGAGTAGATTGATTCCTCCCACTTCATCCTTTTTCGCAATTGATTTTAGCTATTCTAGTTCCTTTGCTTTTCTATATATTATTTTGGAATAATCTTTTCTGTATCTACAAAAAATCTTTCTATGAATTTCATAAGAATTGCATTAAACTTGTATATAAATGTAGAGAGAATTGATATCTTTATTAGTAGAGCTTTTCAGTATATGATTAAGTATTCCTCTCCATTTATTTAGATCCTCTTTTATTTCTTTTATGAACTTTTTATAGTTTTCAGCATACAAGTCTTATATATTTTTGTTAGAATTACACATGTGTATCCCCATCGTTTTGGGGAGGGGGGTTGTAAATGGTATCATGTTTTTAATTTCAGTGTCCACATGTTCACTGCTGGTATATAGACATACAATTGATATTTTTGTGTTGACCTTGAATTCTGTGGCCTTGCTGAATTATTAATTCTAAAAGTTTTGTCTTTCTTTTTGACAGATTTCTCAATATTTTCTACATGTACAATCATGCCATCTGCAAATAAGGAGTGTTTCCTCCCCTTCCTTTCAAAATTGTACACCTTTGTTTCTTTTTCTTGTCTTATTGAAGTGGATATCACTTCTAATACTATGTTCAATCACAGTGATGAGAACTGATCATCCTTGCTTGTTCCTGACCTGAGGGAGAAATCATTCAATTTTCACCATTAAATATCATGTTAGTTGTAACTTTTTTTTGTAGATGTCTTTTTTCAATGAAGAACTTTCCATCTGTCCCTAGTTTTCTGATATTTTAATTATGAATGAGTGTTGAATTTGTCAAATGATTTTCCTGCATCAGTTGATAGTATTATTTGATTTTTATGTTAATATGGTGGACTACATTATTGACTTCTGAATAGCAAACCAGCCTTACATTCCTGGAATAAGTGCCATTTAGTAAAGACATAAAATTTTTTCTACTCATTGCCAAATTATATTTACTAATATTTTTTTTCTGGATTTTTGTCTATATTCATGAATGCTACTGGTTTTCAATTTTCTTTATTTTGTACTGTCTTTGGTTTTGGTATCAAGATAACACTGTCTTCGTAAAATGCATTGGCAAATGTCCTCCTACTATTTTCTGGAAGATATTGTGTAGCCTTGGTGCTAATTCTCCATTAAATCTTTCATAATTCTTCTTTACATCAATTTTCTAGTGAAGCATCTGGCTTGGAGATATCTTTTCTGGAAGGTTTTTAATTGCAAATACAAGTTCCTTAATAGTGGTGGAGATATTTAAATTATCTAGTAAATATTAGGTGAGTTGTAGTATTCATGCATTTTGGTCCATTTCATTTAAGTTGTCAAATTTAGATGTATAGAGTTGTGCATAATAGTCTCTTATTACACTTTTGATGTAGAGTTTGCAGTGATACCCTATGCTTTATTCCTGGCATTGTTAATTTGTGTCTTCTATTGTTTTTTTCTTTGTCACTTTTCCTATAAGTTTGACAATTTTGTTATCTTTGCAGAGAACCAGGTTTTTGTTTCGTTAATTTTCTCCATTGTTTTTTCTATTTTCTTCTGCTTGCTTGGGTTCATTTTGATCTTCTATTTTTAGAGGTAAAAGTTTTGATTGTTGATTTGGGATTTTGTTCTCTTTTACTAATGTAGGTATTTAATGCTATAAATTTCCCTTCAGCATGGCTTTACCTGTGTTCCACAAATTTTGGTATGCTGTACTTTTATTTCATTCACTTAAATCCAATTTTAGTTTTCCCCTCAGACTTCTTCATTGACCCATGGCTTATTTAGAAGTGTCTTGCCTAGTTTCCAAATGTTTGAAAATTTTCCTGTTACTTTCTGGTTTTGATTTCTAGTTTGGTTCCATTGAGATCGGAGTATACTCTTTGTACGATTTAAATTCATTTAAATTTGTTATGGTTTGTTTTATGACCCAGGATATGATCTATCTTGGTATTTGTTCCTGAGGTGCTTGAAATGAACGTATATTCTGTTATTGTGTGAAGTATTCTATATGTGTCAAGTGATGTGTTGTTTTTCTATATTCTTGCTGATTTCTGTCTAGTTACTCTGTCAGTTGTTGAGGGAGCGTTGCTGATGTTTCCAACTATAATTGTGGACTTGGCTATTTCTTCTTCTATTCTCAGTTTTGCTTCATATATTTTGTAGCTCTGCTATTTGGTTCACATACCAGGATTTCTATAGTTTTTGGTGGATTGAACTTTTATTATTATATCACTGCCCTTTCTGTCCCTGGTAATTTTCTTTGCCTTGAAGGATGCTTTATCTGATGTTAATATAGCCACTCCTGCTTAATTTTGATTAGTGTTTTCATTCATCGTAGTATATATTTTTCTATTCTTTTACTTTCAATCTACCTGTATCATTATAGTTGAAGTGAGTTTGTTGTAGATAGTATATAGTTAGGTGATGTTTTTTAAAATTTCGGTTTGCCAGTCTCTGTCCTTCAATAGGTGCTTTTAGACCATTTATATTTAATAGGTTATTGACATAATAGGGCTTACATATGTCATTTTATTTTTTGTTTTATGTTTTTTATCTCTGTTTTCTGTTTCTCTATTTCCTTTTCCTACCTTCCTTTCTGTTAGTTGAACTTTTTTTTTCAGAATTCCTGTTTTGATTTATTTATAGTGTTTTTGATTGTATCTCTTTATATAGCTTCTTATCCAAAGAATTTTAGTGATTTACTCAAGTATTATAATATATGTGCATAACTTATCCCAGTCTTCTACGGTTCTATTAGTTTTGAGTGAAGTATAGAAATCTTTCCTCCCATAATATTCCTTTACCCTCTCCATTTATGCTATAATTGCTTATGTATTTTCTCTCCATACATTAAGAATCATATCAGTCAGTGTTGCAATGTTTGTTTCAACTGTCCAACATAATTTAGAAAACTCAAGAAGAGAAAAAAAATGGATACCCATCCATATTTTCCCTCTTTACCTTGTTCTTTCTTCTATTCTAATGTTTCAAGAGTCCTTTCATCATTTCTTTTTAGTTTAGAAAACCTCATTTAGTCATTCTTTTAAGGTAGGTATTTGGCAACAATTATCTTAGTTTTCTCTCATCTGAGAACGTCATGATTTCCTCTTTATTTCTGCAGAATTCTAGTTGACACGTTAATTTTCAGCACTTGAAAATATTGTGCTACTTCCTTCTGGCCTCCATGGTTTCTGATAAGAAATTCACTGTCATTCAAATTGTTTTTCTTCTATAAATAAGATTTTCTACTGCTTTCAGATTACTATTGTTACTGTTACTGCTTTCAATTTTTTTCTTTGTTTTTACTTGTTTGAAGTTTGATTATGATGTGTCTTTGAATGGATTTCTTTGGACTTATCCTGTTTAGAGTTTGCTCAGCTTCTTGAATTTGTAGATTTATAACTTTTTACCAAATTTGGGGAATTTTAAGCCATTACTTATTCAAATACTTTTAGACTCCAATAAGATAAATATTAGATCTTTAGTGTTATAGTCCTCCAAACCCCTGAGGTTCTGTTCTCCCTCCATGCCCACATCTATTTTCTTTATATTGTTCAGATTGAGTAATTTCTTCTGCTGTATCTTCATGTTCACCGATTTATTTTCCTCTTTCACTTCCATTTTGCTCTTGATCCCACCCATCGAGTTTTTCATTTTGCAAGTGCTAAAATTTCCATTTGATTCTTCTTCCTCTCTTGTGCTTCTTTGCTGAGATTTTCTATTTATTCATTCATTTCAAACATGCTCATAATTCTTCATTGGATCATTTTTATGATGACTGCTTTAAAATCCCTCTCAGATAATTGTAATAGCCTTGGCATCTCAGTGTTTTTGTCTATTGTTTGTTTTTTTCCTTTAAATTGAGATTTTTCTGGTCGTTGGTATGACGAGTGATTTTTGATTGAAATCTAGACACGTTGGGTATTATGTTATAAGACCCTGGATCTTACTTAAATCTGTTTTATGTGGCTTCTTCTGACACCACTCCAGCAGAAGAATAAGGGAGCACTGCCTCAATACTGCCAGGTAAGGGGTGGAAGTACATTTTCCCTTCTTGACCTGCATTGGCACTGGTGGTGGCCATTATTGTTGGGTGGGATGGGAGTTCCTGCCCCCTACTAGGCCTCTATTGATACTGCTTTGGCTGGGAGTGGCAGGAGTGTCTTGTTACCACTCCCCAATTGGCCTCTACTTGCACCATGGCAGAGGGGTGGCCTGGTTACCCTTGAGTGATGGTGAAAGTGCTGACTCTCCACGAATTCTCACTTGATATCACCTCAGGAAAGAAGTGGAAGAGTAGCTCATTGCTACCACATGAAATGGAAGTTCAGAACTCTAATGCAGTCTCCACTGACACCTTGTGGAAGGAGGGGGCCCCATTAGCATCCAGCAGGGGTAAATGTTTTGACTTATTCTCCTCTGATATCACCCTGAAGGGTGGAAATCTAGGTTTTCCACTCAGTCTTTGGTGGCAGAAGTGGGGAAGCAGCCACACTTTTTCTGTGGTGTTTGGCTAGAATAGAGTGGTTATTGCCTAAAAGATTTTCTGTCTTTCTAAGACCGCTCCTTTCCTGGTCAATTGACTAGAGAGAACAGGATTTTTATGTTTTTATTGTTTTTTAATCTGTGCCCATTGGCACTTCAGGTTGCTAGCTTCTCCAGTATTCAGTCTTGGATATATGAGGCAAAAAGAAAACCCAAAGAATTCATCTCCACGTTATTGCTTGGGTCCTGCTGTCTCTGGTCAGTCTTCCTTCTTCTCTCCACCTTTCAGAGTCTTCTTAAGTTTATTACACATATAATGTCCAGGGTTTTTAGTTGTACTTAGTGGCAGGAATATAGGAAAGTATTTCTACTCCATCTATCTGGAAGCAGACATTCCTCTAAGTAAAATATATTTAGCCCAGATTTTTCACATTCTTGTACTGGTTCATCTTGAACCTTTAGGAATATTTTCCATGTGTTTGCTGACCAAATTGTGTAAGGATATCATAAACGTAAGATAAAATTGTTTTCCTAATAAAAACTGTGATAGCCGAAAAAATACTCAGGAAAAGGAAATGCATTTTCACTTTGCTTCAGTCAAGCATTTATCTGGACAGCATAGCACCCAGCAAAGTGTTCTTTTCATTGTTTATATTGCTTCTACTTTAAAGAAGAAGGGCAGGCATTTAGGTGAACTGAGCTGTATAGGTTTCTTTCAGGGCCAAACTTATACCAGAGAGTAACTTAGAGACCAAAAGGAAGTTGCTCTAATAAATAAAAATGTATATTTTGACTGGATAATTTACTCCAAACATATCTCCATTTTTGAGTAGCACAAGTAAAATGTAAAAAGACTTTCCTGCCAAGAGAAATTCTCACATAGGTATTAACAGCTAGTACATGACTGGATTTAAACCAACTGGCACAATATTGGTGGCAGCGGCCTATGCCTCACCTGATTTCCAATATTGGTGTCTTAGTGGTAAGGCATTTACATTTCTGCTTTCCTGGATTTCTAATTGAAAAGGAGATTGAAATCCAAATTAATGTTGTGGCAAAACAGTATCTAAATGATAATGAGCATATATATTCATTTGTGGTTAGACATTTAGATTATCATTTAGATTGAGATTAAACTGAGAAGTCTACAATGTGATTTTCTACTTAACTTTACCCTCCTAGACATTGCTCTGCATAATGAGCTGGTTCTAGAACACACACAATATTTTGAAAAGCTTTAGATCTAGACACTCACTATTTTTCATTTTTAATTATATGTGCTTCATTTACATAATTACTGCTCTCACTGGTTTTGACGTGTCTGAATTAATCAGATACTTCTAATACCAAACTAATTACTTAAATCATAGCAAGATACAATTGTATACAGTAAAATGCAACTTTTTCTTCTATGATTTTGTGGTAAAGTCAGCAGAAGCCCTCTATGTTCTTCTTGTTCACAAAATAAATACTTCATATCAAAGTTTGCAATACCTATTGGTCTTATGAATTTCTTGTTAAACTATCAAAACTTACTCAAGATTTTTAATAGCAAATTGTCTATAACTTAATTTGCTGTCAGCAGATGACAATGATTCACTTCCTTTCAAAAAAGTAATAAAGTTAAGGCTAGATAATTAAAAATTAGATAACAATGCACATACTAAAAAACACTAGCAGACCACATTATCTCCCTGTGGAAAGAATACAGAGTAAGTATCAAAATATTTTCTTTTTTTCCTAAAATGTAAATAAATCATAAAATCCATAAAAGGTAAGCATTTTGCTGCTTGCAATTGGATCACACCAGAGTGTTTTGAGAACAGTATTAAATGGATCTAATAAATTCCCAGACTGCAACCTCCAATTGCATTTCCTAATTAGACAAGACAAGATGCAGGAATGGTCTATTCTGTGTATGATGCTGGGTCTTGTGATAAGTTTTATATGCATGGATCATCCAATTAAGCCTCATAATCCTGCTCATTTACTATATAGTTCACAGAACTGAAGTTTTGTTGTTGTTGGAGTAACTGTATTATTATCTTTTTCCAAGTTCTTCCAAAAAGTCTTAGAAATAAAATCAAGTTCTGCTGATTCCAGCATTGCCTGTTATGCAGAGTCTGGTCCAAGCTCTTAAGTTTGCTATAAAGTGGAAACTTATAAAGTTAGGATGCTCTCTAACAACAGCAACAAAAGTGCTTGGCTATATTACTTCTCTTCCAAAACTATTTTAGAAAATTATTAACAAACTGATACTTATTATATGGATTTTTTTTTAAAGGAAAAACAAGTCACCTGTGATTTTTAGCGTAGCCAGTGACTATTCTTTTCTGTTTCTGAAAAGGTCTGAGCCAGAAGTTGCAGTCCCTTTGCATTCATGGGGCCCTCCCTCACAGTCATCTTTTTCAAATACCAGTCAAAGCTTTGCCCCCTTTTCACATTCACTGTTTGCAAAAGAGCAAAGACAACTACTTCCACCCTGAACATATCCACCTGCCAGAGGTTACATCATGGTTCGCAAGGATGAAATCCTCATCTGCACCCTGAGAGAAGTGTGACAAAACTTTCATTTCAGGAAAAACAGCTGACTCTAGTGAGGCTGAGTCATAAGCTCCAACCTCCTCTATTTGTGAGATAAACTTGAGAGCTTGTGTTAATGCCATTTTGCATACTGCTGGATCCCTAAACCTTTCCAAGAGGAGCATACCTGACCAACTGTGCCCAGAGTTAAAGTTTCTATGATGCAAGAAACTCTAAATGCCTCTAAAACTCAAGAGCCTTTCATCAGAAATCCTCTGGAAGAGGTGCTTTAAAATTCAAGGAAACCACAACTCAATAAATATATTGGTTGCTTTTACTTTTAGAGTGTACAGGGAGATGATATGCTGCCTAAAATAAAGACACAAACACCCTTGCCATCAAGTTGTCCCAATCTAAAGTTCAATCTAAACTGTTCACTGGTTGAAATTAACCAGAACAAATTATTGGTAAAGAAAAGCAGGAGAAAAAAATGAACAAATATATATTGAAGGCCACTGTACATGTTTTTATCATTTAATTCTCATAACATTCCTGTTAGGTTGTTATGATTTTCTCTCTTTTGCCAATAAGCATGCAAAGACTTCCAAGAGGTGAAATAATTTGCGTAACTTCACAGATCTGATAAGTTACACATAAAACAGAGAAACAACACTAAGAGTTTCTAAGTATTAAGCATCACTACTGTGCTACACGCTACATTTAGTCCTTACATGACCCTATATGCTGTGTTATTTCTCGTTTGACAGATAAGTAAGTTAAACCTTGAAGGGGTTAAGTGATTTGCCCCGTGTCACTTAGCTACCAAGTCAGGACGCTAAGGGATGCTGTACCTGACTCAAAACTCATTATGATCCCACCAGGTCCTGATGCTTTCTGTCTGCATGACTTCAAGACATACTGCTTGCCATTATGTCACAAGGTCTCCCGGCGGCAAATACTCATAATCAAAGTATCTAATGCAGAAACTTTAAGTTCTGTGAAGCAGCTCAACTTAATTTAAAAGGCGCACGTTATCTATGAAAAAAGAGTTTTAAGCAGTTTTCTAGTAAAATATGAGGTGGAGGAATGGTACTCAGGGTTGGACTGTGTATTGCCTCTTTGTGTCAATTTGTGGCTTTGAAGCCTGTTTACCAGCCCGAAGAGAGAAGGGAGCTGTAGATTTGGAGCAGCCTGGCCCCAAGATGAATCTAGACTAGTCTCATTGGGCCAAATTTTCCTGTCTGCAAATTATAAAATTTGATGTAATAGTAAAACTAAGACCCCCAAAATGTTTTTAAAAGGCAATTTATGATGACTAATGAGGCAAAGTTACTATTGTTCCCGTTTATAATAGATTTCACTCTGAAATATATATTGTATAGCAACTCTAGTATTCCTTAATGATTTTCCCACTCACTTCCAAAAACAAAAGCTAACGTCCCTTCTAAATTTAACAGCACCTTGAGAAAATCACTCTAAGATTTGTTTTTATATGTGTGTCATTATTCATAAAACCAAATGTAAATACAAGCCTGATAGCTAATGCAAAGGAAAGCTGGCACTATTAACTTGCATTCTAAAGGCATCAGGCAGAAAGTCCAAAGACATTTTATCAATGTGAAACATTTTTGCTGTGATGGTTTGTCACGTTATTCAAAAAATTTCAAAATTAAATGTGGGTCCTTGAGTAGCTTCTTTTATCCCAAGCGGCTTGTCTGGTTGCCCAGAGAGTGCTGCCAGGTGAACCAAGGGGCCTTGTCATGACAACCAGGCCTAATGGTAGTTTATCCTTGAGCACAGAAAACTAAGCAGTAGATATGAGACGTAATGGCCAAATAGAAGTGTATGCACATGTAGGTAGCACATATAATTATTTAAGCAACATAAAATAAAAATTAATAAACTTCCTCTCTACAGATTAATTTAAAACATCCAAATGGAGAACATTTTAAAAAGTAACAGAAAAAAATTGCACCCATTTGCTCTTATTTATTTCTGTGCTCTTATGGGACTTTTTCACTCATGTTTATTAAGTACGTGAAGGCTACTATGAGGTATACACTGGACCTCTTTATCTGCAGTTTCGCTGTCTTAGGTTTCAGTTACTCATAGTCAACCATGGTCCAAAAATATTAAGTATTAAATATTAAATTTAGATTGCACGTTGTTCTGAGTAGTGTGATAAAATCTCGCACCATCCCCACTCTGCCCTGCCTGGGACGTGAATCATCCCTTTGTCCAGCGTATCCCCACTATATACACTGCCTGCCTATTAGCCCTTTAGTTATGAAAAACATAACATATATAGGGTTTGGTACTAACTGTGGTTTCAGGCATCCACTAGGGCTCTTGGAATGTATCCCCTGCAGATAAGGGACTACTGTACCTGAAGAACTTAGCAATAAAAGAATTATGAATATCTTCTGAGTTAAAGTATAAAATCAAAATAAAATTAATTGACTAAGAGATCCACAAGGCCATCCTGGGGAGAAACGATGGCTGCTATACTACCAAGGTTGACTGCAACTAACTAATTGTATGAATTGATCAACAAGAGGAGAGTTTGGCCACCAATGAAGACAAGCAGACAGAAACAGTGGTTGCTATTTCAAAAGCTGTCTGCAGCCAAGTTCACTGTTCAAAGAGTGTGTGCTATAGTGGCAAATATATATTTGGTCTTTGTTCCCTGGTTCCAGGCACAGAGCCCCTAAAGACCTTGGAATTTCTTGAGTGATAGGAGCTTATTTTATTATTCGTAACAAACGCCTTTCAACCATATCTGAGTTTATTCTAATGAAGTGACTCTTGAGGGCTCCTAGATGGCTTCAGGATGGGGCTGGTTGCCAGAAAGACCAAGATATGATTAGAGGATTGGAACCTTCAGTCTTTATTCCCACCTCCCAAGCTCTGGGGCGGGGGAAGAAGAGCTGAAGGTTGAGTTCAATTGCCAATGGCCAATGATTTAATCAATCAAACATAGTTGTATACATGTATATAGTACAGCCTTCATAGAAACCCCATAAATGACGGGGTTCAGAGAGCCTCTGGGCTGGTGAATACATGAAGATGCTGGGAGGATGGCTCATCTGAGGAGAGCATAGAAGCTCTGCGCCTCACTTCCTCACCTCCAAACCTTTCCCTATGCATCTCTTCTGTTTGCCTGTTGCTGAGTTGTACCCTTTATAATAAACCAGTAAATGTAAGTAAGGGTTTTCCTGAGTTTGTGAGTCATTCTAGCAAATTATTGAAGCTGTGGAGGGTCATGAGAACCCCCGAATTTGTAGCCAAATCAGACAGAGGTGTAGGGACCCTGGGGACCTGGGACTTTCAACTGGCATCTGAAACCAGGGCAGTCTTGTGGGATGGAGATCCTTAACTTATGGGGTCTGCATTAATTCTAGATGGTTAGTGTGTTAGTCTGCTTGAGCTGCCATAACAAATACCATAGACTGGGTGGCTTAAGTGATAGAAATTTATTTTCTCACAGTTCTGGAGGCTGGGAATCCAAGATCAAGGTGCCAGCATGGTCAGTTCCTGGTGAGAGTTCCCTCCCCTGTTTGTAGTCAGCTGCCTTCTTCCTATGTCCTCACATGGGCTTTTTCCATGTTTGCAGAGAGAGAAAGAGGGAGAGAGAGAGAGAGAGCGCGCGAGCTCTGGTGTCTCTTCTTATAAGGATACCTAACCTATTGTATCAGGGCTTCACTCTTATGACCTCCTTTAACCTAAATTACCTTCTTATTCCAAATACAGCCACACTGGAGGGTTAGGGCATCACTATATGAATGGGGGTGGGGGTAAAATTCAATTCAAGTGTTCAGTTCATAACACTTATTGTCTGGGAATTGGTGTTGGAAAAGACACCATGAATTTGGTGTCAGTGAGAAGACCACTCAAGATGCAAACAAAACTTGTCTTTAGGAGAAGGTTTTATTTTGATTAGGAAAGCATTCTCACAGACATTTTTGGTTCTGTAAGTCTATGGTCTAGAATTTAATCTTGAGAGAGAGATCGAAATGAGAAACTGAATTAGTCTTCAGCCCTGACTAGGGGGACCCACTCAATACCTCAGCCTCTCAGTTCTTTGACCTCTTTCTATTGAGAGACTTTCTTCTCTCCACCTCAGCCATACACTCTCAAAGTCATACCCAGGACTTGTCACTGCTTGAAACTGATCCAACTCAATTATCCGATATTCTGCCCACAGCTTCCTCCCCTTCCATGCCCTTTTCATTTGTTCCCACTATGTAGCATCCCAGCATCAATGGGGCCACCGAGGATGCCTCTACAGTGTCCCAATCATCTTCCAGTCTGCTTTCTTTGTTTCTTTCTTTATCCAGCTTTGATTTTATGTTCCTCCATTTTAGAGACAGTTTTGTCACCAGAGTAAACTGTCTTTTTTCTCTTTTCATCATACCCATCTCCATTGATCACTTCAAAAATTCTCAGCTTTCCTCCAATCAACTCCACCCAACAATCCCTCAGCAAGGAAAGATTAAACCTACTTCACAGAAAAAGCTGAAGGCATCGTTTGGAATATCCTTCAACTTCCAACCTATCACCCTGCCTGTGTCTAGAAACAACCGCTTTCTTTCTTCCTGTTTTTTTCACCAGTGCTCCTCTTCCAATTGAAAGTTATTCACTGTATCAGTGTTTGGAAACTGAGGAACCCAAAAGTATCAACTATCCCCTCTATCTAGTATAATTATCCACGTCTATCCACCTTATCAGTGCCGTCTTCATGTAAACTGCCCCAATTAAATCACATACGTGATAAACAAAAACCTTTCTTTATCATTCATCCTTGTCTAAACTCTGACCTTTTGCTGTTCTCCTACTTTATAGAAAACTTCCTGAATGACTTGTCCCTACTGATTGCCTTTTCCTTCCTGTTCCATCTGGCTCATTTCATCATGTGCCAGCCTCCTCAGGTCTCTCTAATCTGATTTTGGCTCTGATCATTCCACAAAAACAGCTCTTGTTAAGGACCCCAGACCTTTATATTACTCCAAAGAGCATTTTCTTTCAGTTCTTACTTTACTTGAAACAAGAAGCAGCAGCATGTCAGCTTCCTTCCCTTCTGAAATACCCCCTCACGCTGCCTTATGTGGCACCCCACTTTCCTTCTCATCCTCCTTGCTGGCACACTCGCCTCTTCGCAGCCATATTGTGCTGGTACTTCTCACAGTTTCTGTTTAGACACTTTGCTCTTTTCGCTTTGTATTCTCTTCCTAGACAGACAATCATCTACCCTCAACTACAGCATCAATGTAGTTGAGATCAAATATTGCTTAAATAATTATAGCCCATATAGTGTCTCTTCTGAACCCCAGCCAGTTTATCTAATCATTACCAACAATTTCTCTTGGGTATCTCAAAGGCGGCTCAAACAACATGAGCAAGCAGCCTCCAAATCCTGTTCTTCTTCTAAGATTTCCTATTTCTATTTATGATACTTCCATCTTTTCAGGTGTGCAATCACAAGTGCAAAGGTCGCATTTATGGCTTTTCCCTCTTTTACTGCTAATATCCAATCCATCACCAATTCCTATTGATGCTCTCCCCTTAATGATTCTCAAAACCTTCCTCCTCTCTCCTCTTCAGCTGATGGTTGTTCTTAGTCCTAGCATTTATTGTTTCTTGATTGGACTGTTTTCTTGTGCAGACTCTGGTCTACCTCCAATTCATTCTCTACACTGTAGACAACGTGACTGTTTTTACAAAACTTAAACCTGAGTTTTGGGAATCCTATAAGTTCCTGCATGTTCTGACTTCTCTACCTCTTTCCAGCCTCTTCATGAGCTCTCATAGCATTCTCCTCTACACTCTCTACTCTCCAAACACACTGGACTTCTTTTGGTCTCCCAGTGCTCCAGGCATCTTTCTTTTTTTGATTTTTGAGGAAGATTAGCCCTGAGCTAACTACTGCCAGTCCTCCTCTGTTTTTGCTGAGGAAGCCTGGCCCTGAGCTAACATCCGTGCCCATCTTCCTCTACTTTATATGTGGGACGCCTACCACAGCATGGTGTGCCAAGCGGTGCCATGTCAGCACCCAGGATCTGAACCAGCGAACCCGGGGCCACCGAGAAGTGGCGCATGTGAACTTAACCACTGCGCTACCGGGCCGGCCCCTCCAGGCACCTTTCCATGCAGTGCGTCCCTTTGCCTGGAAGGCTGTGTCTCTCCACCCTTCTCCTCTCTCCAGCTTCTTATCTGATGTGTCCGCTGATCAGTGTTACCATGACTTCCTGACAGAGGTCCTCCCTGATGCCTAACTTAAGCAAGATGCTATTGTTTAATGTACTCCAAATACCACATTTCTTGTCTTCAGAGTACTAACCTCACTTTGTAATTATACATTCATTTGTGTAATTATTTTAATTAATATTCGAGGCCGTAGGCTCTATTTGAGTTTTTTTCCCTATTGAATCCTGAGACATATCACAGTGTTTGGCACATAGTAGGAATTTAATAAACACTTTCTGGAAATTATAGTATAATTGTATAAAATGGTGCTGTGATTATTATTATTATTATTATTTTTGGTGAAGAAGATTGGCCCTCAGCTAACATCTGTTGCCGATCTTTCTCTTTTTGCTCAAGGAAGACGGTCACTGGGCTGACATCTATGCCAATCTTCCTCTGCTTTGTATGTGGGACACCATCTGAGCATGGCTTGATGAGTGGTGAGTACGGCTGCTCCTGGGATCTGAACCCATGAACCCTGGATCACAGAAGTGGAGTTCATGAACTTAATAACTATGCTGCTGGGCCAGCCCCTGATTTTTTTTAAATAAGGAATTTTGCTATTGTCTTTCTATGTAGGCTGGAGAAGGTAGATGTGGAGTTCGAGGACAGAAGAGAGGAAGGGAAGAGATAGAGAAGACAGCTCTAATTCTAATCAGAGCAAAATAGGAGTTTCAACAACATGGTGGTGGATAAATTGCCACTAAGGGATGGTCTATGATAGACCATGGCCAAGAATCTTTGAAAGCAGTGATAGCTGGTCAACTTTTTCTTTCCTTTCCTGTTTTGAAATTCCTTTATGACACAGATTTCCAAAAAATTAGTTAACCAGTGCAGTCAAGTGTTCCTATTTTTCTGAGGAATAAAGAGAAGTTTACATATAAGTGTTGAGAATAATTGGACTAGTAAGAGATAAAACAACATATAGAGATAGTAGTAAGACGACAAGAAGTGGCTGGGGAGAAGTGCTAGGGGCAGTGGTTTGGAGTGAGAGACAATAAATGACAACTAAGACAAAAAATTCTCAGAAATATTTGAAAAATGACTGAATTTTTTATAACCACACCATATGGGAGCCATAAAGTATTTTATTTGGATATTAAAAGGAAGATATGATCCGAGAAGATTATAAAACAGGATAATATGTTTACACAAAGAGAAAGAATAGCCCCAAATTCAAACATTGGTAGTGCCCTGTTGCTTAGCCAATAGGCTCAGGAATGTTACTTCATTGGCAATATAATCACGACTACAGGGATAAATGCATCAGACTATCTCAGTCTAACACCATTAAATATTCAAATCAATTATTGATTTTCCCTTGATCTGACTCCATGCTCACCCAGAGAACTTCTGCTTACTGACTTCCCACGTAGAACTAACGAAGAGACATTATCTTTCAGGGTTTATGACAGTTCGTTTCTCACTGTGAATTAATAAATCGATGTTCTGATTTTATCCATCGACCTCATGCATGTGTTTATCTTAAAGATGAAACCACTTTCCATTTGCTGTTGGAACCAGTTTCCAAGCTAACACGTTGAAGAACTAGCCTCCGTTCTGTGAAAAGTCTACCAAGGAAGTCTCATCCTTTGGGGTCCTGACCAAGTGGGCTCCTTTCCCAAGTGATCCTCCTCTTTCCCTACTTGAGCATTTTCTCTGTTCATCCACATACATACAAAAATAAGTGTAAACATAGTGCTTTATTTTGAAAGTTTCCAGTCTATTTACGAAGAGGAAACATCTTCACAAATACCTTCATTCATTCAAATATTTATTGATTTAATAGTGCTATATGTTAATGGTATAGAAAACAAGTAGTAGAATAAATAAAATCACTTTTAAAATAAAGTAAAATAGCTGCATCTAGTATTCAAAAAAGTTAAGTCAACTCCAGCTAGAAAAATCAGAAAAGCTACATGGAGGAGGTGAACATTGAATTAGACTAGGAGGATGAGAGAGATTTCAATCGGAAGAGATTTTTAAAAAGCAGAAAGAGCAAAATAGCAGAGAACAGAGTGTGTTCAAGTACTGCAAGTAAAACAATACCACTTGTTCTGCGTTGAACTGCCCCTTTCCACCACCCCTGTCCCCAATTCATGTCTTGACGTCCTAACCCCAATATCTCAGAATGTGACCTTATTTGGAGATAGTATCGCTGCAGATATAATTACTTAGGTTAAAATGAAGTCATTAGGGTGGGCTCTGATCCAATATGACTGGTGTCCTTATAAAAAGGGGAAATTTGGACACAGGGACATTTAAAGGTAGAACACCAAGTGGACATGAAGACAGCCTTTCACAAACCAAGGAGAGAGGTCCGAAACAGATCCTTCTCTCATGGCTCTTAGAAGAAACCCATCCTGTTCACACCTTGCTCTAGCACATCTAGCCTCCAGAACTGTGAGACAACACATTTCTGTGGTTTAGGCCACCCAGGTTGTGGTGTTTTGTTACGGCAGCCCTAGCAAACTAATTCACCATTGTTGTAATAGGAGTTCCAGAAACCAAAGTCATAGTAAATAAGACTAGATAAGTATTTGGAAGTTTTTCTTTTAAGAGTCATAAACACCAAGCAAAGAATTCAGTATTTTATCTAAAAAAGGGTGGAAAGGGGCAGGAAACTATCTAACAATTCGCTACCAGTTAACAAGTATTGGTAAGCAACTTTATCTAATTTATTTCTCACAAGAAACCCTGAGGAAAGTGTAATTAACACAGCTATAAACTGGATACCAGTTATCAGAACTAATCAATAAATGTACGTTGAGTGAATGAACAGGTAGTGGTACTCTGCTCTTGCTTGAGCTCAGTTACTCCAATGTCTTAGCAGAGTGTTTTCTGCTTGGGAGGTATCTCATAATATTTCTTGAGTAGGTTGCCAAATGTCCTGACTCTTTCCACAGTTGCTGTTAAATGTGAGAAATAATACATTTTCTCACTACTTTAAGGGTCAGTATCTCAAAGAGGAAGATCTATTTCCTCCTTTTTAATAGAAAGAGCATGTGAAACAGAACAAATTATATTTTAACCTGAAACATGTGTTTCCACAACTATAGTTCCATATGTGCCCTGCCTACATGCCTTATCCTCTTTTTAAAGAAAATTAATTCTTTGGTTTCTAATTCACATTCTCATTAGGACATGGCAGATATGACAGCATGTTTAGTCTAAGGAAAACCTGGTCTTTGGTACCGTCTCCCATGTTCCCAGGGATTCTGCCTCCTTTCCTCCTCAAGTATTTATGACCAGATTAGATAGAAATTAGATAAAGGGTCAAAAGAGACCTTGTCTTTTGCCAATAAAATCATATTTCCTAGGACTCCTTTATTTTTCTTAAGCTTGATCAGCTGGAAAGAGTGATAATGTAGAGCTGCCCAGATCATTGTAAATCCTGCTGTAATCCAACAAGAGAAAGTCCTCACACCCAGGAAAGGAAAATCACTGACTTTCCACACCTTTCCAAGAAGCATTATGGAACTCTGTGACCCAGTCCACATAGCTTACCTATATAATGCACATTTCTTAATAGTGCTGGGGAAAGAGGGGTCCAAGACAGATTAATATGTAAATACTTTTCAATAAAGAACCAACTTGAACCTAAGCTGGTTTCATCCTCAAGTTTAGGCCTATCTGCACCCGTGGAAGACAGTAGGGGTACTACCACAAGAAACTAAAGAGCCTCCTGGAAAAGAAAGAAAGAATTCTCCTCCATGGAAGAGAAAGTTGAGGTTCTCAAAGCTAAGGATCATTGAAAGGGAAGGGTGATTTTAAGCCAGATTTGCTGCCTACTGCTCAGCTTGTCTGCAGGTGTGATCACCACGTGCTCTGACTGAGTCCTAGGGAAAGAAGACGGCCATGCAAGAAGAGTATTAATGAAGAGCTTTTTCTATTGTCCCGTTGGCACTGGCATATGCAGTCATTGTGGCAGCCCCAAGGAGGCCAAGGGCAGTCTGAGTGCCTGTGTGCAGGAGATAAAGGCTGAAGAGTAACCAGCAGCAATCACAGGAAGTGTCTACAAAGCCACAGCGCAGTCCTCGATCAAGCAGCACCTTCCTGTCACTCAACAGGAGCTGAGACACTTCAGCTGCTTCTTTGACAGGCACAGAGGGCATAAGTGCCTCACTGGTCTTCTGTCCCAGCTGCCGTAAGCTGGAGCTCTCAGGAAAGAAGGAAAATGATGCATTTTGCTAGTAGATGTGCGCTCCTTCCTTTTAGATCTCATAGGCGATCTCTTCCTGGGGACTCCCAGGACTGTTTGAGGGCTACTTGAAGACGTGAGTGTTTCTGAAGAGGTGCCGGTGATGGATTAGACAAGCCGATTTGGTTCTTGTCTGACACTCACTTCTCTCCTGGGCTTTTATTTGTTCCTGGAATATAGAAGGGCCGTTCTCTCTGAAGAGCCTTTGCACTGCAGCCCGCCTCTGGAAACGTGTGCTCCATGTCTTGGGTGGCTGGTCTTCCCATCATTCAAGTCTCAACTCATGTGTCAGTCTTTCAGAGTGCCCTCCCTGAGTTTCCCATCCACCAACCCAGCTCTGTTGTATGAAAATTACCTCGCTTGGTAGTTTTCACATCACTTGCAAATATAGCATTTTAAAATGGATGTCTACCATATATGTTCTATTGTTGTTTATTATTGTATTTCATCATCTGTCTCTCTCCTGGTGAATTTAAGCTCCAAAGAGACAAGGACCCTGCCTGTCTTTCTCATTTCTCTCTCTCTAGTGCCTAAAACAGTATGGGGCAAAATGCAAGCTCTCTAAGAACTTGTTGATTGTTTGAGTTCTTCCTATCAGACAAATGTGCAGGAAAAACATGAGATACAAATGCAAGGGAATAAACTTATTTTGTCCATATCTTCTTATAAGGTAAGCATCTAGAATACTCTCAGGACTTAAGGTGAGTGAGATTTTTTAAGGTCAAGGTAGCATTATTGAGGATCAGAGAATAGTCTGGATGCAGGTGAGGGGCCCAAAGCAGAGAGTTTGTTTACATCCATCCTTCAGCCATCTCTTGGACTTCACCTATACGGATGACCTTGGTGCTTAGATGGCCTGCCTTCCCTTGTCACAGGGCTCCAAGAGCAGCTTGGCATGTAGTCTTGGCCAGGCAGTATCTTTAGTCTAACTCGAGTGGCACTAAGTAGGCACCTCCTCGCTGCACGCGTGTGCCTCCCTTGCTAACATTTCTTCGTGCAGCAGTTGCCATGGTACCAACCTGCCTGGTTGACATCTAAATATAGTGATAAAAGATTTCATCTGCTCTCAACTACTAAAAGACAAATTTGAGGAGCAAAGAAAAATAAGTGCTCTGTGCTATTATTTTTTTTTGAGGGGGAGGATACATTTTAATCTATTATTTTTTGAATGTAAGGAGAAGAGTGATTTTTAGTTTTTATTTATATTTAAGAGGTTATTTGTTACATTATCATATCGATGTATTAAAATTTGGGTTTTTTCAAAATCCTAAGCTTCTTTGGAAGTGGGAGCAATAAACAGCTATGTTTTAGAATGATTATTTTATTAATTCTGAAGTAGATATAACATGCATGGAAATAACCCAGGAGAGACACCCTATGATAGCCCAAAACATAGAGGGGGGTGAATTTGTCTATCCAAAACCATAACCCAAAGAGAATGGAGACACTACATTGCTTATGGGCCATGGTAAACCTTCGGTGTATCATAAGGCACTTCAGTTCAGGAACAGCCAAGATGGCAATCCTTTGCAGTGGTCATATTCATTAAAGGCCTTTGAATGCAGTATAAAAATTTGTTCCTTCCCTTTTCCAGAATACTGAGCAACAACTTGAATGTTGAGAGAACTCACAAAACGTGAAGCAGTCAGAAAGAAAAGGTAGTGTATTAAATCATAAAAGTACCAGTTTGGTTCTGGAATCATAAACTGTATGCTCTCATAAAGCAGATTAATTTATCTTAAAACCAGTTTCTTTGAACAATGGGGCTGTGAGCAGTGACCCTCAACGGGTCTGGTGTGACAGAAACCCTGAGAAACTGCTGTTCGCTGTCAGGGCTGCCATGGCCCTGGAGCAGTGTCGCTGTCAGCAGCCATACAAAGTCTGGGAGAGGGAGCCATGGGTGTGCTGGCCTTGTATGGGTCTAGTGCATCAAGCACAGTGCTCCTGGTGCTCTGTTTACACAACATCCCACTTAACATGTCTGCCTCAGCGGTGAGCTTTGGGTCCCTAAGTTTGTCTTCCATTCTAGTGGCTCAGTGGGGTCTCCTGCATTTCCCTCACAAAAAAACAAATGCTTAGTACCCTTGGCTGTACCAAAGTTTCTTTCTACCATCAAAAAAAATCTGAAAGGGCTGAATTGGTGGCCTAAGGGTTGGGTTTGGGCCCTCTGCTTCGGCTGCCCGGGGTTCGCGGAGTTTGGATCCTGGGCACAGATCTGCACACCACTCGTGGGACCATGCTGTGGCAGCATCCCACACACAAGATGGAGGAGGATTGGCTCAGATGTTGGCTCAGGGACAATATTCCTCACCCCCCCCAAAAAAATTCTGAAACATTAATTTCCACTAAGATATTAATCACTTAGTAGATTTCAGCATCAAGGAATATTTACTTTTGAAAAGACAAATAAGGAAATCAGACAATATTTAATCAAAAGACCTAAATTGCTTATTCCCACTGTAGCAGTTACTCAATATATTCACATTAAACCATTAAACTATTCTATGTACACGTAAGGTTGAGTGAAGGAACTAGTCATATCAACTTCAGCCAGAAGAAAGTCATGTCAGAGAGGAACAAAGCGATTGAATTTGGTTAAGACTGAAAACAAACTTTGTGGGATGTCTCAAAAGTCATCATCTTTGACTCCATAATTTTTTCTTTGATTTATGATTTAGAGCATTATTAATGAAGCCAATTGTCCCTCACTGATTTTCTTATGAATTTGAGATAACTGATTTCTTTTTGGGGAGAAGAGGGAGAGGTAAGGTAAATAGGAGCAATGTGTTGAATTCCTTTTCAAATCCTTCTGCCAAATCTATCCCTCTGCATTTTTTGCACCTGTAATGATTTTCTTGTCCGGCACTCTCACATGAAAATCCCATCCCTGGCCTGTCCATTGTTCTTTAGTGTCACATTTTGAAGACCTTTATTAGTTTTCCACTTCTCTGCTTTACTATCACCCTCAACTCAAGTGAGCAGAAAACCTTATCTTGAAATCCTTGCCCATAAGTCTCCTTTCCCAATACCGTCATTTTTATCATTCGTCCTGCCCTACCGTAAAGCCATTTTTAATTTACATTAAAAACGTTTTTTTCCTTCAAAATTTACCTTAGCTTTGTCTCCTTCCCTCTAGTTTAGCGTCAGCTTTTAGGCCTGGAATGTCCTCATGAGTCCCAAAAGGGGGCCCACATCCCTCAGTTTCACCCTGTAAGCTCCATGGGGAGCCTGTTTATCGCTTTACACTCAGCACCACAGACAGTGTTTGACAAAGAGTAGGCATTTAACAGATCCTTACTGAATGACGAATGCACACAGGGCCTACAGGTCCAAATTTGGACTTTAAGGCTATCTCTAAATGAGGTTATACAGAAGACATTTGTCATACAAATTTAAGCTTTTATTCCATTGTTGAACCACATCTCCAGTGTATATACGTTTTTCCCCCCTTTTAATCTAGGCAAATATAATTTCTCTGTTTGGTCAGCTCTTCTTTCTCCAACACCTTTGAGGATGTGTGATTGTTAATCAAGTAAAGGAATAACCCCTGACTTCAAGGGCACTTGGAATGCAGTGGGGAGGCAAAACCATAAACGTAAACTAGAGAATTATACAAAAGGAGGACCATCAATTGTGCGACATTTTCTGATGGTATTTTAAAAATTATGGTGGTTAAGGGAAATGAGTGATCTGAACTAAAGTTTTTAGAGAAGGTTTTGGGTGGAAGTGAGCCAGAATGGATATAACAAAACAGGTGAGAAGAGGTGGTTTAGATGGAGAAGTGGCTCAGGTAGGAATGAGAATTGCCTGTCAAGGTACCACACACCCTCACAGGCGTTGGGGTAAGAAGAACTGACCAAAATAGGGACATTTTATTTGGCCTGATCAATTCTTTGGCTTCCAGAGCACTTATGGCAGATGATGCTCCTGAGCCCTCATCTTTGCCCAGAATGTGGGCCACAGTACAAGTATGATGGGGTGCAAGTGGTACACAATTCCCAGAACCCCATTAACTCCTCCGAGAAGTGCACTCAAACTGTGGCGCTCTCACAGGCGATTTTCATTCCTCCCTGAGCCATTCCCCAAGCCATTTCCCCATATAAATCATCTCTCTCCACCAGTTTTGTTATATGCAGTCAGGCTTAATTCCACCCAAAACCTTCTCCAAAAATTCCAGTTCAGATTACTCATTTTCTTTAACTGCCATAAGGTTTACATGTAGTCAGAGACTGTCACACAATTGATTTTCTTCTTTTTATATAATTCTCTAGTTTATGTTTATTGTTTTGTCTCCCCAATGCATTCCAAGTGTCCTTGAAGTCAGGGGTCATTCCTTCATTCATTTAACAAGCACATCTATTAAATCATTCACCTGTCTGACCAAGTAGAAGAAAAGGCACTGAACAAATAAACATACATATGGATATAAGATTATAAATCAGGACAAGCAATAAAGAAAAAGAATCATATATGATAAGCAAAAAATATTGACTGAACCCGAGTGATCGAGGAGGATATTGATAGAAGATGATGTAGCACAACTAGTCAGGAAAGCATTTGCGGAGGGTCTCCAAAGTCACTATCGAGAGTCTGAGATTTTATTCTAAGGACAAAGGAGGCCAATGGAAAGATTTCAGCAAGACAGTAACACGATCTGCTATAATTCTGTCATATGTTTCTATGAAGCAACCAGTCCAACTTAGACATACAGTGAAGTTTATCACTCAATCCATGTGAAAGAAAGAACAAAGAGTAACAGTGATTAAATGAAATTAGCACCAAAGTACCTTCAGATGGACCTGCTCAGAGTGACCCTCTACTCTTATAAGGAAACAAATGATAGAAAAGGCTACAACTGGTGAGTTGAATTCCTTTTTTCCCTTTCCACTGGAAATTTTATCAACTTAAATAATCTGGTCAATTTACATAGACGGCTACAGTTACCAAATTTACAGTCCAATCACTGCTCCTAAACAAATCTTATTTGGAGAGAAATTTTGCTATCAAAGAGTGATTTTTAACATGTTTAAACTCTTTAATGAGTTGAAGCAACTTATGTCTCTGTCAGTCGAGGAAAAAAAAATCCCAAAAACATAAAAAGTATATTTTCTCCATATGCTCTTTGAAAATGCAGCTTAGCTAAAATTTTGTGATATCCTTCCTCAATATCCTGAAGTCTCTCTCTCAATCTATTCAAACATACAGATCAGCTGTGATGACATATTTCCTTCATTCAGTCAATAAGTATTAAGCACTTATGTGATACAGAAGGATCTGTTGTAAATATTTTTGGGGCAAAATCCTGGGGATGGGCAGTATCATAGAAACGCATTCTTCTTCTGTCTCTTTGCCTTATTTACCTGGCCTATTTGTAGATCCTGAATTTGATTTCCATTGTTACTGGCTTTGAATATAAAACTGACTGTGAAATTTAATTTCCATTGACCCTACAGCTGGTGTTTGGCTCACAAGGGGAAAGAATCTATCATTTTTTAAATGAGCTTTCAGTTCATGGCAAATTCATTTGAATGTTGATGTTTTCCGTTCTGCTTTGCACCTTGCCAATCTTTGGGGTGCAACAGACCTAATATTTGTGTTCTCAGTAGCTGGATTGTTATATAACTAATTTAATCTTTAGGCAGTACTTTATTTCAATGGTAAAATATAGTTGCTGTTTACTAGCATCTTTGAGGCAAGATAAAGTCTCACAAGAAAAACACAACACTTTTTTAAGAATGCCAATGCAACTTCAAAAATGAAAATCTCATTTCTGTTACCCTCACAAACGCATTACCTTTTAGTCCTAACGGAACATTTTTCTACCTGAAAACTACATGAAACTTAGGCATAAATGACAAATACACCTTTTAAGTATTTTCTTCAACTCACTAACTCAAAGCTATAATATTTAGTCCTTCACTGAATCCATCATTCTATATAATGAAATTATCTCATCATTTTCACCAGATAGTAACCTCTATGCATTTTTTTTTGTATTGAGTGATTTCACCAGTGCCCAAATAATAGTTCATTATAGCTTAGGGGCTAAGAGGTTTCTGGAGACAGTGGGTTTGGGTTAGTGTTAGGCTTAAGGTAGTGTTTAGATTTAGGCTTAGGGTTAGTTAGAGTTGGGTTAGGATTAGATTTAGTGTTGGGGTTCAAACTTTGTTTTTTTAAAATCTTCTAGCCATATTTTATTACCAAGAGCAAGGTATTTAATTTAATTGTACCTGAGTTTCCTCATTACACAAATGGGATATTAATAGTGCTTGAATTATGTAATGGTTTTACAGCTTAAATGCTTAATACATACAAAGTGCTTAGAAGAGTTCCTCTCACAAAGGAAGAACTCAATAAAGCTAGTTTTATTTCTGTCAAATATAAATCTGATCACTATGCTAGGACCAGTCAATATTTCTTTAAGACAAATGCTCATTTTGAAGTCTTCATAATGACTGAGAAGGAAGAGTGAGCCATTGTGCAGCGCCTCCTCTTCTCCTGTTCCCGAGTCTGCCCTTCTGAGCTTGAGACTCGAGCACTGCAGCGCTGTGTCCCTATGCTCCTCAGCTCACCAGGAATCACAGCTCTACTTTCCACAGGTACCCAACTTACACGGGAGGGGTCGCTTCAGTGTGAGAATATTCCAGTTCAGAAGCAGGAGATTACAAATTAAACCCATCAAGTGGCATTTCAAACCCATTGACTCAGATAGCTGGAAGACAAGGTTTTTTCTGGGCTCCCTCACTCTGAAGCACAACAGGTTTCAAACTCAAACCTGTCTTCCAAGTCCAGTCATGTAGTCATGTCTTTTATCGACAACCACCAACAAGTTGACGTGTCTGATAGAAGAGGAATTTGAAAACACATCCATAGGTCCTGCAGTTACCTAAGATGCTAATAATGTCTCCAAAGGTAAGAAGCCAAGGGTCGACATCCTTAAACTGGGTGTCATTTCAGTCAGCCAAAGAGTCCACAGAAATTCAAAGCTAAACAGGCATGCACATCAGGCACACACACACACACACATCAAGAAAGAAAGAAAGAGAGAGAGAGAGAGAGAGGGAGGGAGGGAAGGAGGGAGGAAGGAAGGAAGGAAGGAAGGAAAGAAGGAAGGAAAGAACAAAGAACAAAGAAAGAAAGACCCACAGGAATACTCTTGTCAAAACTTTCCTGGCTAGAGACTCCTATCCTGACAGTGCCCTCTGGTCCTATACCTGTGCTTCAATTGTCCTCCTAAGATTTGGGGCTGACTTGCATTTATTATCTATATCTGTAGTTCTCAGGCTGGGTGCCAAGACTCCTGGAGTAAACTAAGGTGTTTCAGGGAGGGAAACAAAGGTGTCTGTCAAGATAGGAAAAGGGCAAGAAAATAACATTTGTGTCCTGCATAGTTTCATCTAATAAATTGGCATAAGTGGGTCACCTGCAACTCACTATGCATTCCTCACCTGCCCTTAATGTCACCTAATTCTAACCAGTTATAACATACCAGGAAAGGGACTGTGCTCAGATGTGCAAACTATCTTCCTCAGAGGCAACATATTATCTTCAAGAGAGAAATTCCTTTTTTAATTCGGAAGTACCAGTGGCCCTCAGGGCAAGGTAACTACTTAACTCAAGAAGAAGTGTCCTTCTGGGACTTTGACACAATTCTAAGGAGCCCAAGGTCATTTTCAAATACCCTGCCAGAAATCAAAAAGGAAGATACCTACCTTTTGAAGGAGTCTGATCTCATCTAGGCCAGTGGAGTTCTGTTTGATTAATAGAGCAGTGAACTATTTCCTAAAGAATGTGGCAACAATTTTGAAGAATTCATTCACCTTCAGAAGGTGAAGGGAATGTAAGTTGGTGAAGCTCAAGTGCTCAAAATAGCTCCTGACATAGATAGTATTTATCCACTTTATTTTTCAGTTGAGAAAACTGAAGCACCAAATATGGATGATTTCACATAAGTGTTCAGGATTATGTCTGTGTCTCTTACACTGAGGACAGATGTGGTTGAGCACAGGGATAATGACAACCAACTAAGTTCTGGGTACTGCTGGATGCTGTCCTGTGTGTTTTATAGGATACGTCTTCACCAAAGGCCTAGGAAGTTGGCACATCTTTGTTTCATAAATTTTTTTAAAAATGTGGCACAGAGTGGTTTAATGTGACAAAGCTAGAATTTGAACTGAGGCAATCTCTCTGTGAAGTCTATGTCGCTAGTTGATACTGCCCTGAACCATGGGACAGAACTGCAATGACTGGCCTTTAATAGTGAGCAGAATAGGAAAGGAAAGAGGATGAGAGAAATATCAGGAGAAGGCATATAAGTGGGAAGACGGGCAAGAGGAAGAATGATGCTTTCAGCCAACAAAAATAAGAGTCTGTAGGGACCACACTGAGAACAAGTTGGAAGAGGCAGGGGATGGAAAGAGCTCTGTCTTCCTAAGGCAAGTTACTGGCTCGCATTTTCCATGTCACAGCTGCCAAGGAATGTAAGGTATGTTCTGAAAAAAAAATATCAATACCAGAAAAATTATCTGATTCCTTGAAGAAATAAGTTGCCCCAAATAATACATTTAAATGTCTGTATAAAAAATGACCACTATCCAGAAGAAAGGAAATATTAGCAAAAGTCAGAGAGCCTGAAAAAGTACCACCCATTTATCCTCTTGCTGAGCCTCATTCTTCCAGCGGCTGTTGAGGACCCCAAAGAGTGACACTTGCTTCCCTGAAAGTGCCTGAGCCTGGGGGCTGGCGAGTAGCAATGGAAGGAATGACTTCTCTCCCTTCAACAGAATGCAGTAGTTATCATTAAATGAACACACTATTAATTAATACACCTAAACCGGGTCTTGTGCAACCTCTTGACCTGGTTTATTTCCATTTTCAGTGAGAGATGGAGCTACAGCAAACCAGGACCTTTACATTATCATCAGTTTTACCGTATGATTTGCTGAAACATAAAATTCTTTGTCCACAGCTTTAGGGCTAAATCTTACCAGTGATTGAAGCACACATGTTAGCTACAATACCATAAATGGAGACAATCTATGTTGAAAAGATGTCATTGTCCGTTTCCAGCTGTATATTGGAGTTGACATCTCCATGAGTGTCTCTAACTGTGTGTGAGGGTGTGGGGCTGTGCACGCATCTTTCTGAGCATGTAACTACCAGAGGTGATGAATGTGGAATTTTCCACAGGCTGGCAAGAGCGAACCACAATGGTTAAAGAAGGTAAAGGAAAGAAATAATGGTCCTTTTGAGCAGAACAAGTGTGGTCAATAAAACCTGAGAAGGGAAATCTGGGTCATTTTCAATAAAAAAGGTTTTTTTTCATCACAGAGATAACTTTCCATGGGCTTTGCTAAAGTAGCTTTCTGGTACCTACTTTTCACTTCTATAAGAGTAAACCTGAGAGCGATTGGGCAGAGATCATCCACTTCGCTGTAAGAAAGACTTGGGCTCCCTTTCCCTCCTCCACACCACTGACCTCCTGTGTGACCCTCTGGAAGTTGTTTAGTCTCTCAGCCTTGGTGATCTTATGGATAACAAAGAGGTAATAGTAGTTTCTAGTTCAATGTCTTTCCAAAGAGGCTAAGAGAAGATGCATGCAAAGTGCTGACCAAAGCCCTAGCACATAGTAGGCCTTCAAATGTTCACAAGTGTCTGGTAATTGTTCATACTATTGGAGATTTCTGGCTCTATACAGATACTTTAAAGGGAGTGGTAAGCTTGGCATTAACAATTACATTTAAGTTCTCTAATAAAACTTAGTTTTGTTAAGATTCATGTTTATTTCACTAAGACATCATTGTACTTCTTGTGGAAGCATTGAGCTTTTTTTGCCCCCTTGCCATAACAGTTAGCCATTTGTTCTGACTTTTCTATTCTATTCAGTCACTGAGAAACTTTGAAAGAATATATGAGTACAGTGGATACCATAGAGAATATTATGTGAAGCTATACACCAACAAATTGGATAACCTAGGATAAATGGATAAATTCTTAGAGTCATACAGCCTCCCAAGACTGAATCAAGAAGAAATAGAGAAAAAGGAATATACCAATCACAAGTAAAGAGATTGAAGCAGTAATCAAAAACATACCAAAAAACAGAAGTCTAGGACCGGATGGCTTCTCTGGAGAATTCTACCAAACATTCAAAGAAGATTTAATACCTATCCACCTCAAACTATTCCAAAAAATTGAAGAAGATGGAATACTTCTTAACTCACTCTATGAGGCCAACATTATCCTGAAACCAAAACCAGACAAAGACAACACAAAGAAAGAAAATTACAGGCCAACATCGCTGATGAACATAGATACAAAAATCTTCATCAAAATATTGGCAAGCTAAATACTGCAATACATTAAAAGGATCATACACCATGATCAAGTGGGATTTTATACTAGGGATGCAGGGATGATTCAATATCCACAAATCAGTCAATGTGATTCACCACATTAACACAATGAGGAATAAAAACCACATGATCATCTCAATAGATGCAGAGAAGACATTTGACAAGACCCAACATACTTTTATGATAAAAACTCTCAATAAAATGGATATTGAAGGAAAGTACTTCAACATAATAAAGGTCATATATGACAAACCCACAGCCAAGATCATACTTAACAGTGAAAAACTGAAGGCCACCCTCTGAGAACAGGAACAAGACAAGACTGCTCACTCTTGCCACTCTTATTCAACATAGTACTGGAGATTTCAGCCAGAGAAATTAGGCGAGAAAAAGAAATAAAACGAATCCAAATTGGAAGGGAAGAAGTGAAACTCTCTTTGAAGATGACATGATTCTATATATAGACAACCCCAAAGAATCCATCAGAAAACTATTAGAAATAATCAACTACAGTAAAGTTGAAGAGTGCAAAAACAAGTTACAAAAATCAATTGTATTTCTATACACTAGTAACAAACCAGCAGAAGGAGAAGTCAAAATACAATATCATTTACAACCACAAAAAAGAATAAAATATTAGGGAGTAAATTTAACCAAGGAGGTGAAAGACCCATACACTGAAAACTATAACTAATTGTTGAAAGAAGTCAAAGAAGATATAAAGTAATGGAAAGATATTCCACGCTCATGGATTAGAAGAATAAACATAGTTAAAATGTCCATATTACCTAAGGCAATTTACAGATTCAACGCAAGCCCAATCAGATCCCAGTGACCTTCTTCACAGAAATAGAACAAAGATTCCTAAAATGTATATGGAACAACAAAAGACCCTGAATAGCCGAAGCAATCGTGAGAAAAAAGAACAAAGCTGGAGGTATCACAATCCCTGACTTCAAAATATACTACAAACTGCAGAAGTCCAAACAGCATGGTACTGACACAAAAACAGACACACTGATCAATGGAACAGAATTGAAAGTCCAAAAATAAAACCAAAAATCTATAAACAGCTAATCTTTGACAAAGGAGCCAAGAATGTACAATGGAAAAAGGAAAGTCTCTTTAATAAATAGTGTTAGGAAAACTGGACATCCACATGCAAAAGAATGAAAGTAGACCATTATCTTGAAACCATACACAAAAATTAACTCAAAATAGATTAAAGACTTGAATGTAAGATCTGAAACCATAAAACTCCTAGAAGAAAATATAGGCTGTACACTCTTTGACATCAGTCTCAGCAGCATCTTTTCAAATGTCATGTCTACTCAGACAAAATAAGCACAAAAAAAAATAAAATAAACCAAATGGGACTACATCAAACTAAAAACTTCTGCAATGCAAAGGAAATCAGGAACAACCCAGCAACTGGGAGAAGATATTTGCAAATCATATATCTGACAAGGAGTTAATTCCCAAAATATATAAAGAACTCGTACAACTCAACAACAAAAGCAAACAACCCAACAAAAACTGGGCAGAGGATATGGACAGGCATTTTTCCAAAAAGATATACAGATGGCTAACAGACACACGGAAATATGCTCAACATCACTAATTATGAGGGAAATGCAAATCAAAACGAACACTTGTCAGAAAGGCTGTAATTACCAAGACAAAAAATAAGAAATGTCAGAGAGGATGTGGAGAAATGGGAACACTCAAACACTGCTGATGGGAATGCAAACTGGTGCAGCCACTATAGAAAACAGTATGGAGATTTCTCAAAAAAAATTAAAAATAGAAATACCATGCAATACAGTTATCCCACTACTGGGTATTTATCCAAAGAACTTGAAATCAACAGTTCAAAGTGACTTAGCACCCCTATGTTCATTGTAGCATTATTCACCATATCCAAGTTATGGAAGCAACCCACGTGCCCATCAAGTGATGAGTGGATAAAGAAGATGTGGTATATATATAATGGAGTACTACTCAGCCATAAGGTAAGACAAAATTATCCCATTAGCAACAACATGGATGGACCTTGAAGGTATGATGTTTAGAGAAATAAGCCAGACAGAGAAAGACGAATACCGTATGATTTCACTCATATGTGGAACATAGAGAAATATATGGACAAAGAGAACAGGTTAGTGATTAACAGAGGGGAAGAGGATATGGGGGTGGGTGAAACAGATAAAGGGGCACATATGTGTGGTGACAGATAAAAATTAGACTACTGGTGGTGAACACAAGGCAATCTATACAGAAGCTGATATATAATAATGTACACCCCAAATTACACCATGTTATAAACCAATATGACCTCAATAAAATAATTGAAAAAGAAAAAAAGAGAATAAAGAATAAAATGATTCCATCAGACAATTAATTAGAGTGTATGTCCATCCAAATGAAGATCTCACAACATTGGGAATTTGAGAATCACATACGGAATATTTTAAATTGAAGCTCACTTATAAAAAGATGAGAGATCTGAGATCCACAGAAGTTTGACGATTGCTCATGATCCTATAACCCTGTTGGCTGATTACCTACTCCAAGTTTAGTCTCCTATAGCTCACTTCTTGAACATACTTACCTCATTTGTGTCCAGGTGACAAGTGTTCAGTAAGTGGCCCATTATGAGTGATCTAATATTAGAAATAAATCAATAAAGAAAATTGTTCAGGGTATTTGGAGAGACATAATTAAGGCAATTTCTGAGGAATCACTGTCCTTATTTTAATGAAAATGTATTCAGCAAATTCAAACCTGCTCTGTGGTGCACCCCATTTCAGTTGTGTTAGAGACAGCATAGTATTGGGAATGATGTGGCATCTTCCGGCCCACTACTCAGAGCGTATATCTATAAACAATCAATAAGTAAGACAACGTAAATAACTGTTAT
Organism: Equus przewalskii; assembly: GCF_037783145.1. Taxonomy (NCBI): domain Eukaryota; kingdom Metazoa; phylum Chordata; class Mammalia; order Perissodactyla; family Equidae; genus Equus; species Equus przewalskii. Next base: position 28,473,612 of record NC_091838.1, read on the forward strand.
CTTTAATAGGGCAATTTTTTGATATTGTGAGATAAATCATAGAGTTTTAGAACTGAACAGTAGAGACCATTTGTCCAACACATTGGTTTCACAAATAAGGAAACAGAGCTCTAGAAAGGCCTAATGCCCCACAAGTATAGACTTTGCATTTCATATTTAAGTAAAAGCAGTGAAAGTAGTAAAAGAATGCTCTTAAGCAGGAGCACATTGAGTGTCAGGCACCTATTTTATGTATTTAAAACATCAGCATCCCAAAACATTGTTTGACCTTTCAGTATTTTGTCTCAAAAGTATGACAAAGGTGGTGGGGAGGAACGGCTGGCCTTAAGAAGTGCACCCTCAGCCACTATGCATCCTTCTGCATATGCAAAGAACTTCAGGAAAGGGAATCCTAGGCTCCCTGACATGCCCTGTGCTCAAGTTTTACCTGAGTAGGCCAGATGGAGAATAATAGTTTCTATCACAAGTCGTTACACTGGTTATGTAGTACTGTAAGTAGCAAGTAGTTACATGCTACTCAAAACATTACATTATTTTAAGATTAAGGCCGGAATCAAATGAAAAAAATTCTCTAATTGATGAGGCATCTAAGGATTTTCTCCACCACTGAGATTCCAGGAACAAAACCTCGCTCCGTGGAGAGGACACACTGTGGCTCAAGAGGAAAAGAACATCTTGCTCTGGGCTTAATCTGACCTTGCAATACCATTTTTTAATTGTAATCACTCTTTCCATAGCTTGTCTTTTAAGAACAACCTTTATAACCAATGGAGGGGAGAATTTTAAGTCTCCTTAGGGATCTGGAAACATAACAGGAAAATTTGCTGAATTGGTGATTCTGGCTTTTTCCCACATTAATTTTACAGATCTAACAAAAATTTCACAGAAAAGAGCTCCATGACAGGAGTAGAAGGATAATTTTAAGTGAGAAATCAAGAAGATAAGTAGCAAAGCAAGTAGATCTGGTTTCAAAATGTTTCTACTAAAAATATAAATGTATATTTTATGTGCACCAGAAATTATTTATCGAGGATTATGGAATATCTCTTGCGTTTTATTTTATTTTTTTGGTTTTAGATAAGGTTGTCAATTCCACTATTTGCCATTTACCAGACACGTGTACATATAATAATCTCCTAGATAAGAGGACAGAAAACATATCATCTCAAAGCACTTGTTTTCGCTTTTTCCGTTAATTAATTGACTGGCATAGATGTTGAGTCTAATATAATCACCATCACCTGGACGTTCACATCTCTTGAAAACCATTGCCCTGATGTGCCAGTCCACTGATCAGATGAACCAGTTGGTGAGTAAATTCTACCAGAATGGTAGTGCCTTGATGATGGCATTATGACCTAATCAAAAAGAACTTAAAATCTAAATCCACACAGTTTTTCTTAAAATAATGACATTTCTTAAAAGAATGATCTAACTAAAACTAGATCAGGACTTTTGTTAAGGGATGCCTGAAGAAAAAAAGGCAGAATTAAACAAATTATTCCCACAGAAAAGCCACTTGACTCTCCAGCAGTATCAGACTGCCTGGAGTTTCCTGTATGGATGATGCTATTTTCTCCTTCCTTGTCTTTGCTTATCCTGACCTCCACCCCTGCTGAGGTAGCCTTCCTATTCCCAATTCTTTCAGCTGATTAACACTGACTTATGCTTTTCAAATCTAGCTCCGTTATCATTTCCTTCTGACAGTTTTCCCTGTTAACCCTCAACTTTACCTCTAAATACTATTGATTCTTCTTAGTGCTTCTATAATTCCTGGCTTCCTCTGCATATCTCTGTCAGAGCTCTTCCTCACTGTATCATAAGTATGTCTTAGTGTGTCTTATTCACTCACTAGAGTTATAAGTGTCAATATATTGTCCATAAATGAGTGCATCATAATCACCTAATTATCCTTAGATGGACGAGGACCTGAGCTGCGTCATAACCTAGATATAATGAAATATAATCTATGTGCATATAATCTAGCAATATTCATTTTCAAATAAGTTTCCAAGATATTTATTCACACTAAAGTTTAACAATATTGCAGACAACAATGTATTCCATGAGGGAAAGAAATATAACTTTTCACCTATATTCCCAGAACGTTATCATAGCGGTTAGCATTCAAAAAGTGTATCTGCAATAAATGAATGCAAAGGTAAATTAGTCAAAACAATAAAGAAAAGCAACAAAAACAAAAGTTGATTCTTTGAAAAGATAAACAAAATCAACAAAACTTTGGCAAGGTTAAATATGTGGCTTCAGCAACAAACATTTATTTCTCACAGTTCTGAAGGCTAAAAGTCCAAGTTCAAGGTTCCAGCCAGTTTGGTTTCTGGTGAGAGGTCTCTTTCTGGCTTATAGACAGCTAGCTATCTTCTTGCTTTGTTTTCAGGTGGCCTTTCATTGGTTCCTGCATGGGGAGTGGGTGGGCTGTCTCTGGTGTCTCTTAAGGACACTAATGCTATCAGATCAGACCCCACCCTTATGATGATTCAGAGACCATCAAGGCCACAACTCCCAAACCAGGCCCAGTGGGAAGCCTGGTTCCTCCTCAATTTCAAAGAGTAGCCACTTCTCTGGTTTAGCGGAGACTGGGTACCCCTGCCCAGTGCCTCAGGGGCGTGGCTGCTGTGAGGAGCTGAAGGGATGGGGCTGCCTTGTCTAGCCTTGGGGGTGAAACTGTCACCCCGTTGAGCCTGGAGGGCAGAGCATTAAATCAAAGAGGATTATTCTTGAAACTTAAAATCTAACTGAATTTGCCTTCTGGGTTTTGAATTTGCTTGGGACCCATCAGGCCCACCCTTTCTTCCTTCCAATTTCTCCCTTTTGGGATGGGAATGTCTACCCTATACCTTGTCCCACTGTTGTATTCTGGAAGTACATAACTTGTCTGGAATCACAGGTTCACCGCTGGAGAGGAATATTTGTGTTAGGATGATCATACTTCAAGTCTCATCTATATCTAATTTAGATAATATTTAGGTAAGACTTCACACTTTAGACTTAGGGTTGACACTGAAATGTATTAAGACTTTGGGCTTTAGGGATGGAATGAATGTATTTTGCATCCAAAAAGGAGATGAATTTTGGGGGATTGGGGTGGAGTGTTTTGACTGAATGTTTGTGTCTCCTTAAAATTCATGTATTGAAGACCTGATCACTGATGTGGCTGTACTTGGAGATGGGGACTCTAGGAAGTAATTAAGGTTAAAGAGGTCATAAGAGTGGGGCCTTGATCCAATAGGGTTAGTGTCCTTATAAAAAGAGACATGAGAGAGCTTGCTCTCTCTCTGCCTGCACACAGTGAGGAAAGGCCATGTGAGCACACAGCAAGAAGGTGGCCATCTACAAGCCAGGAAGAGAGTTGTCCTCAGGAATGGAATCAGCCAGTACTTTGGTCTTGGACTTCCAGCCTCCAGAACTGTGAGAAAATAAATTGCTGCTGTTTAAGCCACCCAATCTGTGCTATTTTGTTATGGTACCCTGAGCAGACTAATATACCAAGTGAAAAAGACTGGACATTCAAATTATAAAACAGGAATAAAAAAGAAATGATTTTACAGAAACAAAGAGGATTATAAGAGATTACCATGAACAACAGTATGCCAACAAATTAGATAGCTCTGATGAAATTGACAAATTCCTAGAAAGACACAAAATATCAAGAAGACAAGAAGAAATAGAAAATCCGAGCACATCTATAATAAATAAAGATTGAATTAATTTTGATTAATTCATTAAAAAATAATAAAAAATAATTGTTTTTAAAAACTACCCACAAAGAAAATTCTAGGTCTAGATGGGTTCAATGATGAGTTCTACCAAGCACTTAAAGAATAATTAACGCTTATATACTTCACAAAGTCTCCAAAAAATTAGAAGAGAAGGAAACAGTTCTTAACCCATTTTATAAGGCCAGTATTACTCTGATACCAAAACCAGACCAAGACACCTCAAGAAAACAAAACTACAGAACAATTTCTCTTATAAATACAGCTGTGAAGTTGCCAAGAAAATACTAACAAATCAAATCCAGCAATATACAAACATAACTATACACCATGACAGGAATGCAAACTTGGTTTAACACCTGAAAATCAATTACTGTAATACATCATTTCAATAGAATAAAAGGCAAAAACCACATGATTAACTCAATACATGTAGGAAAGGCATTTGACAAAGTTCAACACACTTTCTTGATTAAAAAAAACAAAACACACAACAAACTAGGAATAAAAAGGAATTCCTCAACCTGATAAAGGACATCTATGAAAACTCATAACAAGCAGCATAATTAATAGTGAGATAAAAAGCTTTCCCATAAGACCAGGAACAAAACAAGGATATCTGCTTTCACTAATTCTAGTCAATATTGTGTTGGAGGTTTAGCCAGGGCAATTTGGCAAGGAAAAAAAAAATGCCATCCAGAGTGGAAAGGAAGAAGCAAAAATTTCTATTTGCATATGATGTGAATTTATGTATAGAATTAAAGGATTCCGATTTAAAGAATTATTAGAGGAGTGATGTCAGAGAAAATGGCAGAGTAGATAGTTCAAAGGGAACACGTCTTTACAGAAACATCAAAAAATCAAGCAAAAGCTGTTGGAATCAACTTTGTCATAACAGTGGAAAATTATCAAAGGTTTACAGAGACAATTCAAACGATGAATCAAGAAAAAGATAATTTAAAAGCAGTAAGAAAGCTTGGTGGCATTTTTACTTGCCCTCCCTAGACTCCCTTCCTGCCCTGGTGGGCACACAATGTACAAAAGTGTAATTTGTGACAATAACAACATGAGACAGTGGCATTATATAGAAGCAGAGCTTTCGTATGCTGTTGAAGCTTAGTTGGTATCAATGCAAACTAGATTGTTATAAATTAGGATGTAATTCTCATAGTAACTACTAAACAAATAACTAGAACATAAAGTAAAGAGATCCATTAGTAATCAAAAATCTCCTAACCAAAAAAAGTCCAAGACCAGATGGTTTCACTGGTAAATTCTACCAACCATTTAAAGAAGAATTAACACCAATCATTCTCAAATTCTTCCCAAAGAAACAGAAGCAAAAGGAATAGTTCCTAACTCATTCTATAAGACCAGTATTAGCCTGATACCAAAGCCAGAAAAAGACACCACGAGAAAAGAAAACTGTAGATCAACATGCCTTATGAGTACATATTCAAAAATCCTCAGGAAAATACTACAAACCAAATCCAGCATCATAGTAAAGTGATTATACACCACAACTAGGAAGAATTTTCCCCAGAAATGCAAGGGTGGTTCAACATGAAAAATTCTATATAATACACCACATTATTAATGGAATGAAGGAAAAAATGATCATTTAAACTTATGCAGAAAAAGCATTTAACAAAATCCTATACCCTTTCATGGAAACAAAAAACCTGGAAAACTAGGAATAGACGGAAATATCCTCAACATGATGAAGGGCATTTATGAAAAACCCACAGCCAACATCATGCTCAATAGTGAAAGACTGAAAGCATTCACACTAAAATCAGGACTAAGACAAGGACACCTACTTTCATCACTGCTGTTCAACATTGTACTAGAGGTTCTAGCCAGATCAATTAGGCAAGAAAAAGAAATAAAAGGCATCAAAACTAGAAAGAAAGAAAGAAAACTTTCTTTATTCTCAAATGACATGATCCTAAATGTAAAAATCCCAAAGAATTCATGCAAAAAACTACTCAAGCTACTAAAAGAATTCAGCAAAGTTGCAGGATACAAAGTCAACATACAAAAATCAATTACATTTTTATATACTAACAATGAATAATCTTAAAAGGAAGTTAAGAAAATGATTCCATTTCCAACAGCATCATAAAGAATAAAACACATAGGAATAAAATTAACCAGGGAGGTGAGAGACTGCTAGACTGAAACTACAAAACATTTCTGGGAGAAAATTTAAAAGATCAAAATAAGTGGAAAGACATCCTGTGCTCATGGACTGGAATATTTAATATTATTAAGACAATAATACTGCCCAAAGCAATCTACAGATTCAATGCAATCTCCATTAACATTCCAGTGACATTTTTTCACAGAAATGGAAAAGCTGATCCTCAAATCCATATGGAATCGTAAGGGGCCCAAATAGCCAACACAATTTTGATAAGATTGAAGTTGGAGAACTCACACTACCTGATTGTAAAACTTACTACAAAGCTACAGTACTCAAAACAGTATATAGTCCTGGGATAAGGATATACATACAGTCAAAATAGAATTGAAATTCCAGAAATAAACTCATACATATAAGCTAATTGATTCCATTTATGTGAAATATCCAGAATAGGTAAATCCATAGAGGCAGAAAACTGATTGCCAGGTGCTGTGGGTAGACAGGAATAGGGAGTGACTGCTTATGGACACATGGCTTCATTTGTGGTGAATGAACACATTTTGGAACAAGACAGAGGTGGTGGTTGCACAACAATGTGAATATACTAAATGCCATTAAATCGTACACTTTAAAATGGTTGATCTTATGTGCATTTCATCTCAATAAAAAATATTAGAACTAATAAATAAGTTCAGCAAGGTTGCAAGGATCCAAGATCAATACTAAAAAATCAATTGCATTTCTGTACACTTATAATGAACAATCCAAAAATGAAATTAAAAAACAATACTTACAATAGTATCAAAAACTATAAAGTACTTAGGAATAAATTTTATAAAAGAAGTACAAAACATACTTTGAAAAGTATAAAACTGTTGAAAAATTAAAGAAGATCTAAGTAAATGAAAGGACAACAATGTTCATGAATCAGAAGACCTAATATTGTTAAGACGATCTAAAAATTCAACACAATCTCTATCAAAATCCCAGCTGGCTTCTCTGTAGAAATTGACAAACTAATCTTAAATTTCCTATAGAAAGTCAAGGGACCCAGAACAGCCAAATCAATTTTGAAGAAGAACAAAGTTAGAGGACTCACACTTCCCAAATTTAAAACTTACTACAATGTTTCAATATTAAAAACAGTGTAATACTGGAATAAGGATAGACATATACCAATGGAACAGAATTAAGTGTATGGAAATAAACCCTGACATTTACAATCAATTGATAATAAACAGGACAAGACAATTCAATGAAAAAATTCTTTTCAACAAATAGTGCTGGAACAATTGAATATGAACACGCAAAATAATGAAGCTCAACCTCTACCTTATGTCATATCTAAAAATTAACTTGAAATGGATCATAGACTTAAATATAAGAGCTAAAACTATAACGCTCTTAGAAGAAAACAAGGGCATAAATCTCCATGATATTGAATTAGGACGTTAGATATGACACCAAAAGCACAAGATACAAAAAGAAAGATTAACACATGGGATATTATCAAAACTGAAAACTTTTGTGTTGTAAATGAAACCATCTAGAAAGTGAAATGATCACCCATAAAATAGGAGTAAAACTGTATATCTAAGAAGGAACTTGTGTCTAGAATATATAAAGAACTCTTACAAGTCAATACAAAGACAACTCAATTGAAAAATGAACAAAGGAGCTGAATAGACATTTCTCCAAAGAAATTATACAAATGGCCAATATGCACGTGAAAAAATGTTGAACATCATTAGCCACAATGTAACTCAAAACTATAATGACGTACACTTCACACTTGCTAGGATGGGTAAAATTAAAAAAAAAACAAAAAACCCAGCTAATAACAAGTGTTGGTGAGGATGTGGAGAGATTGGAACCCTTGTGCACTTGCAGAGAAAGTAAAATGATGCAGCCACTGTGGAAAACAGCCTGATCATTCCTCAGAAGGTTAGATACAGCTACTCGGCTTTCTTGTTTTTTGAGGAAGATTAGCCCTGAGCTAACATCTGCCACCAATCCTACTCGTTTTTGCTGAGGAAGACTGGTCCTGAGCTAACATCTGTGTCCATCTTCCTCTACTTTACATGTGGGACGCCTGCCACGGCATGGCTTGTCAAGCGGTGAGTAGGTCTGCACCCAGGATCCGAACTGGCAAACCCCGGGCCACCGAAGCGGAACATGTGAACTTAACTGCTGCACCACTGGTCTGGCCCCTAGATATAGTTACTCTTTGACCTGGCAAGTCTACTCCTAGGTATGTACCTAAGAGAATTGAAAACATATGTCCACGCAAAAATTTTTACATGAATAATTTGTGGCAGCATTATTAATAATAGCCAAAAAGTGGAAACAATCCAAATAGTAATCAATGGATGAATGGATAAATAAAATGCAGCATATCCATACAATGGGAATGAAGTACTGATACAGTAGTGCAACTGTAATTGAAGAACTAGAGCGTGGATGAATCTTGGAAACATCATGCTCAGTGAAAGAAGCCAGACACATATTCATCAGGTAGTTGTTGTAGTGATGTGAGCGGGCTGAGGAACATTTCTAAGCAGCCCCAGTGTTTCCGATCTTGAGTTGTATATACTGGAATGCAAACAAATAAAGCACTCAACATGTAGCTAAGTAAGCCTATGACATTAATCAAGTATGTGATCAGAAAAAATTTCAAAGAGCACATTGGTTATATATTGAATGACTTGTAGAATGAAGACAAACATCAAAAATAGAGTTATGCTCTTTCATATGGGAGACCAAAGATAGAATTTGGATTTGCTTTTAATATAGAAATGCTTATTAAGTTCAGGCAAAAACTATCTGCCTCAATTTCAGTTGACCGAACCACTTGTCCCTTTAAGAAGCTTAAGTGCATCAAAGAGCTTCTATTGAAAAGAATCAAATCATTGGAAAAAGTATTTTCTGGATACCTGTGCCAAAAACCTGAAAACTTCCTTAACAATCAATTTTGCGAGTTTGTGTGAATAGGTAATGGGTCCTCCATGTACACACTCTCAGTCCAAGTTTGGACTTTCTTGGTCTGTAGCCCTCCACCCTAACTGGGCTTATCATTCCTGGATTTGAGATCATAGAAATTGGTGGTAGCTAGTATTTGAAGGATGTTTGCTGGTGTCTGCCCCATGTTTACAGCTCTTGGCTCACATAATCCTCCAGAAATCCTGTAAAATTGGCATTATTGTAACTCTAATTTACAGATGTGAAAACTGATGCTCTGAGAGGTTAAGCGTTTTGCCCAAAGCTAGTGAGTGCAGATCACAAATCTAGGCCTTGGACCCCAAAGACTGCACTCCCTCCACAGTATGGAACCACAGTCGTGGAGCCTGTGAGTTTCATTTGCAACATCCCCTTGTCACACTTGCATTGTCACCATCCTTACGGAGACCAACCCCCTGTAGACAAGAGGGTGAAAAATTCCATGAGACAAAGATCTAGTATTCAAATTATGAATGAAGGGCTGTGGTAAAAAAAAAAAACCTACTGTTTCAACTATACAGTTTTTGTGCTGAAAAAAGAACCAGGGCTGGAAAAGACTGTGTAGTAGTTGCTAAATGGCTAAGATGTAAATTGCCTTTATGAGTGCCCAAATGGTAAGCCGTGAGGCATTGGTCCGCCTCTGGCAAGAACCCCGTGGCTTTATTATTATTCTGAGCTTGTTCCTTTGCTCTTCATAACATCAGGTGCTCCCAGATGGGCATATTCTATTTTGGAGGCAATGAAATGCTGTAGCCGAAGCAACCCTGAACATCTCCTCCATTCTAGAATGCCACGCAAACCATTAGGATTTGGTCCCCAGACAGGCTGCAAGGCAATACTGTGCTGAGTCACAATGGGCTTCCTGACATCCGTGGTTTAATGGTGCCCTCTTTGTGGACATGTTGACATTAACTCTCAGTTAAAGTGTTCTTGCTCCATTTTCACAGTGGCCCTAATGCAATGTAAGATACGCCCTAGATTGGGAGTCAGGAAATCCCATCACCAGTTCCCTGTACAGCTTCCCAGGTGTGTGGTGTTGAGCAAATGCCTGCACATCTCCAGACTCCATCTAGGTTATTTTATTGTCTTTTAATGTCAGAGGAAGATCAAAGCAGTAAGTATATATTCAAAAATTACAGACTGCTAAAAATTGTATTTTTGCTGGAAATTACAATATTAAGGATGGCATTCTGAAGACAAGACCCCCTTGTGTAAATTAGGTGGGGAGAAAAAGACCTGAAAGAAACAACTTTTGTGAGTGCGAAGGAATGATCAGGGACCTAAATACATAATGCATAAATGTACACTATTTTATGCCTGGTATTATTAGGCTGATATTGAATATTCCTGACATTCCATCAAATTGAAGCCTGCATGTCGAAATTCTGACTCTGGGCGTATTCATTGCAAAGGGCTTTCCAGACAATTAGCTAATTGCTCCTGTGGGGCAGGCACAGAATCCAAAGAGTGTGATTATCATTAAGCTCTTCAGACCTAAACATGGCATGAGGCGAGACCCTCCCCTGTGTGTGTGTCACAAGAAAATCTGACATACTTAACAGCTCAAGGGAACAGCGATGCCAAATTGACATGCCAGCTGAGAGAACCTTCAGGGTTGAATTATTATGATTACTCCAGTAGCTTTCCTCTTTTAACACGGCTTTGAATCACCACCAGCTTCTGCTGAGGGTCCTGCGCCAGCAGTTAGTTACAAAGTTCTGGCCCTGAGTGCGTGCCTACTATTGAGATCTACCAGCCAGTGAGTTCAGGCTTTAAAATCACTTTCAAATTTACCAACTGGCCTAACATTCGCATCTTTCTCAGGAGGATGAAGGTGGAATTGGCAAGTGGACCTGCAGATTAATGTTTGCTGTTTGTTTCATCATTCTACCTATTTCAACACTTAACAACTGAGAAAGAGGTTCTCTTTCTATTCTTACAAAGAAAAACAACAAGATATTCTTAGATACAGGCTTGTAAACCTCCCAAGGGGAGACTTTTTTCTTTATCATGGGGGCAAATGGATCAGGATCTAATCTGCTTACCATTGCTGTACTTGTACAGCGATTTTAATCTGATCAGAGGATTATCTTCAGCATCTCAGACACTTAAACTATTCATTTCATTTTTAGCACGTCAACCAAGTGGCAGACATTTTTGTCAAAATGCATTTCCAGAATCTCAGTTTATTACCTCTTTGGGATTATATGTCTGGAACATATAATAGCCAATTTGGAATTTTAGTAATAATCTCTTGCAGGCTCACAAAAGTAAAAATGGATTGAACAGGGCCAACTCCAAGCTTGATTTCCATAGGCAACCACCTCCTGCTCTCGTTCAGTTAGAAATAATTTTATGTTTCATAGATCAACTAATGAAAATACACGAGAGGTTTATTTTTCCATCTCATATAAAATCTCTAATGCTGAGACTTAGCGGCTAAAATATTTCTTAAAAATAAGAACCTTATGTGGTAGTACATATCATTAGCACAATTGTAAAAGACCAAGCCAAATCGTGTTAAAAGTTTTATCATTGAAAAGGAGCTGTCAAATTCCCTCCTGTATGGAACACAGTGCTGGGCCTCGGTAGAGTTCCCATCCTCCAGGAAAACATATATGTAAAAGCAAAACACAAACACGGAAAACAAGAGAATACAAATGATTTACTTTTTTACTTGGTGGCAATGGCAGATTTACCCATTTTGGGTATCTCTGATGTGCAGGCCCACTTTCTTCATGGCCCCTTTATTGCCATCTATTTGCACTGCTCTCTCACACACCTGCGCTCTCTGAAAGGTGGCTTTCGGAGTGAACACGGGTGCAAAAAGACTCTGATCACGGCAAGCTACAAAGGTCATCTCAGCGCTCAAACTTTGGCACGGACATCATTAGTCTCCACAGTGATTTCCCAACTTTCTATTTTTTTAAAGCACAAACACAAAAAGATACTTACATTCATGGCTTTTGATACATACTGCACTTGCTCCAGGTATTATAAAGATAAACACGACCACTGTTTTCAAGTAACTTTAACCATTCTTCAGAAAGTACCTGAAAAGCAGTTTTAGGTGCTGCCTCTGTTTCTAGTAACGCTCTAGAATAATCTAGAACAATGCTTTCCAATTGAAATGGAATATGTGCCTCATACACAGTTTTATATTTTCTAGTAGCCTCACTAAAAAGGCAAAAGAGTGCTGGCTCTGTGATGTGCCGGTTAAGTTCATGCCCTCTGCTTCGGTGGCCTGGGTTCGAGAGTTCAGATCCCAGGTGTGGACCTACACCACTCATCAGCCATGCTGTGGCGGTGACCCACATGTAAAGTGGAGGAAGATTGGCACAGATGTTAGCTCAGGGCTAATCTTCCTCAGAGGGGAAAAAAAAGGTAAAAGAAAAAGCAAAATTAATTCTAACAATACTTTTTATTTAATGCTATTCTAAAATATTATTCAACTTGTAATCAATATAAAAATATCAATGAGAGATTTTACATTTATTTTTTTTCATACTAAGTGTTTGAAATCTGTAGTATATTTTACACTGACAGCACAACTCAATCGGGACTGACCACATTTCAAGTGGCCAACAGTCACATGTAACTAGTGGCTTTTATACAGTGCAGGTGTAGATGGCAAGATATACACTTTGGACGTCTTCTGTTGATGCGAGAGATGAATTTGATCACATGTATTTATTCATTATTCATCTCAGTGTTACTAGTTTTATTTTTGACTAGATTTGTTTAATATTTTGCTTCCTCATGGTTTATTTCCTTGGTTGCAATGTTATCAAGTGGTGCCTTCAGAAGAGGTGACATACTGTAATTGAAACAGGCCTCTTAATTAAGGGCCTTATGAAAAGGATATCTACAGACACTGTTTGCTTGGGGATATAATAATGAAATCATAGGATTAATTGAGAATTAGGTATGAAAAAAATATATGTTCAATCACAAACTTATGACTAATACAAATCCTGCAGAATAAAGCCCTAGGTCCTCACTGTGGTTTTCTGTGACTTTTATCAGCTGACCTCTGCCTTCTGTTCCAGCTTCCTTGCTCCCCATTCCTTAAACCCACCCCATGATCTGGTCTGACTGAATTATTTGCAGTTCCTCTAATGTAATCATACACAAGCCTATAAGTCAGGTGTATTTTATCATTACATCACAGGTCAAGAATGCAAAGTTTGGTGGTGTTAAACGACTTGCACATGTGCTAAATGGTAAAGTCAGGAAACGGATCTTCTGACTCATCTGCTGAGCAGAGCCCACTCCACAGGAGACAAGTAGACTTAGGTTCTGCAGACCGTTTGAGAAAGGTGTCCTTAGCTCCTCAAAATGATAGCGCAAGTAGCCAGACCAAGCTTGGTGACTGTTTTACCTTCAGCTTGCTGCTGTCCATGAGACAAACAAAATATTTCATTACCAGCATTTAACTTGTGTTTTGCAGTGGAATACTATACACATTCCCCAATACAAAGAAACAAGAAACTATGGTTTTGTTTCAATTTCAAACCGTGCTTAGTATTTAACTTCGGTTATTTCAAAGGCAGATCAGTCTAAGAGCTTGACAAGGTAATTTTAGGGCACATTACGATTGATGCCTTTTAAACTACTGTGGTGGCTTTGGGTTTTTTTCCCATTGTTTCCAAAAACCTAGTATTTTATGTGGGTGAGTAAAAAGTTGTTTTTTTAGGAAATTGCTGGTATTACAGGAATGAGTTTGTTGTTTAGCAAATATTTTAAAGGGAAAGACCATTCAGTGACACGTGGAAGTCATTTCTTTACTTTTGAAATGGCTGTGACTTTATCATTGTCCTTCCCGTTTGCCTCATACTTCTCTCTGATTCTTCCCCAAACCTACTTTATGAACATGGTACCACTGTTAAGGGCTGACATCGATAAATCAAGATGTGAAAAATTGATATCTGTGGATCCTGTTCTACTACAGCTTCTTCATTATACTTTACTGTTGTTATTAATTTAAATAATGCAGACGTGTTGAAATCTATAGAGAATCAAGAACACATAAAATCTGACGCACATTTTAGAGTACTATTCAAGAGTGATGTGTACCCAAATAGTTAACTTTAAAATTTCAGAAGTGCCTGAAAAGAGACCACAAAAGCATAGTCAAGTCTCTCAGTACTAGCAGCACAAGAAAGCCCCAAATTAGAGATGGGATTGACTAGGAGTGACCACGTTTTGCCTGCTGGTGTAGGGCAGGCCAAGTAGAGGATACAACCTGTGTCAGTGATGTGAAAGGCAGCTATAAGCTATTATGTGAGCATATTATCTTTTGTGCATCAAAAGTGCAGAGATCCAATAAGCAGGAAGCATGAAGGAGATGCCACAAGGAGCAACTTGTATCCCTGATGTTGGAGACAGTAAAGAGGAAATCTCTGAATAAGAAATGCAGAGATCTTGGTTGCTGTTGAGGGCATTGGATAACAGAGAGCGGAGACCCAGTCATTGACCTAGTGCCCTGTGATAGAACATTCTCTGACTAGAAGTCCATCAGCTGGTCAGGTTTAGATGAGGAGGCATTCCCATACCTCCCTTAGGCCCCCAAAGAGGAAACAAACAAAGGGCAAGTAGTTAATTATTAGAATAAGTTTTGTTTGATAAATATGTGCATATTTATAGCTATTGAATAGATCAGCAAAAAGTGAGCTTGAAAGTATATTCAAAAATCATTCTGTTCATAATAGCAACAACAAATATAAAATACACAGGAATTAAAATAATGTGAAAACTTGAAACTACTGTAACTTGAAAGAAGAAATGTTTGACAAAATAGATGGGCATACCGTGTTTTTCCACTGTAAAAGTCAGCATTCTAAAATTACTAGTAATCTCTAAATTAATTTAAGAGTTTAATGCAATTCCAACTAAAATGCAAACATCGCTCTTTTAAGACTGGGATGATAGCAAGCCCCTGACCCAAGCATGACCAATCATGGGCTAAACGAGCCATTCCAGAGCTCTTTGTTGCAGGCCAGAATTGAGAAGTGCAGAGATTAAGTCAGACAATGATGGACACATCATGCAGCCAAGTCCAGCTGGAGAAGGAAGTGACAGGGAACGAGAACCGCAGCAAAGCTCCTCTGTAGAGAGCAGCGCACTAGTGGAGCCGAGACTCAGAGATGACCCTGACTTTCTCGCGCCTGTTCCTATTGTGTAAGATCCTTTGTGAAATTGTTTATTGTTTTCTTTTGATAAAGTTTTTTACTTGAGCTACTTTGAATGAGCTTCTGTCAGTTGATCAAAGTAATTCCTTAGCTATGTAGTTATTATATTTTTTCCTTCGTTATGTTTTAAAAATTTTTCTATTTGTCTCCAATATTACTTTTATAGTCAGGTTTTAAAAAGGAGTATCCACGGTCATAGTCCTGGAGGAAATGGATAGGGGGCATTCAGGCAGGGTTCTGCAGGCGCTTGGCATTGCACTGCTCTGGGAGCCGCCTTTACTCTGTAGACATCCCTGATTTGTAAATTTGAATTGCAATTTTGACAAGTGGAAGTAAAATATTTGAAGAAAGTATAACTTCTAATTCTCACAGCGATGCTGTGTGTACTATAGACATCTTTGTTAAGCAGTTTAGCAAGGAGAGAGCTGGCCTAGGGCACCAGGTGTGGATTCAGTGCATACAAGTGGTGAGTAAGTCAGTCCTGTGAGAAGTAAGGTACAAATAGAAGAGAGAAACAAGCCACTGAGGTCAGAGATGGATCAAGCCTTCTTAGATAACTACAGGAAGGTTGAGTCGAACTTTGATAACTTAAGAATAATACCAGGAATAGGGAAAAAACAGCCTGGAGGCAGAGAAAATGTGTGGTATGTGAGGATGGTGTCTAACAGAAAATAACATCGTTACATGTGAGTAAAAAATGCACATATGTCTACCGGCGTTGACCTTTGGTAGTTTTCATTCTGTCAACTTTACCTGGTGCTTTAGGACAATCAGACATTAGCAGAAGGTCCCCTCTGTTATGTCACATGCATGGCTTAGTGGGCACCAGTTACCAATGAGATGGCCCTTGTATTCGCTCCTGCCTCACAGTCAAAGGGTTGGACAAGAAGAATTACCAGAGAAAAGATTAAGGAGAAAGCCATTATATTTAGGGTGTTAGGTTCAGTGTCACTTTGTGCTGCAGGAAGGCAGATATAAAGTCAGAGAGCTATAAGTTCAATAGCTGTAAAAGTCTGGATTCAGCTATTTAGATCAACCATACAACTAATTAAGTAAATATAAAGACAGCATTAAAAAAAGCATATTTTGACATGACCGATTTTAGTAAAATCTGTTCAAATCCATAATATAACTGAATGTAAACAGGCATATTAGACACATCAATATACCCAGAAGCACTGTAACAAACACACTTCTGGATAATTCACTCAATACCTCAGGAGGCCCCAGAAATTTTGATTAGAGTTAGTAAGAAATTTCCCACCTTGAGTGTAGATCCTTCTGTTTAAATAATGTATCACCTGAAATAATGTCAGTCTTGAATAATATGTAATTTGGGAGGATCTATAAGAAACCAATTATGCAAGTTCTTTAAGAACATTTTACCACGGAATTTAATTTTTTAAAGAATAAAATTTTTAAATACATGTTACTCAAACCATTTTGAAAAAAGAATTTTATACACACACACACACTATAAAACATTGAATAAAAGCCATTTCAGCTCAGTGGCTCCCTTGTACAGCTGTTTGACAATGACAGCTCACTCTGACTTTTACCAGGCAGGATCTCTGTTGATACATCCAAGAAGCTTCAATTCCCTTCAAGTTCATCTGTCACTCACTTCACTCGAAGCCCTGCCGGCAGGGAAAGGCGAGGCTTTGTGGCTCCTCCCAGCCTGCAGATGGTGAGCTGGCCAGATCACATCCAGCACATCCTTGTCTTTCCTGCCCAGGTCCACTGCACACAGAGTGAAGGGGTTCAAACGATGGGGAACAAAGTACAGAAACAACCCGTGTGTCATCATATGTCTTTGATGTGAAAGTAAAATTCTGGCATGCAAATGTGATGGTTTGTGGGTTTTGTTGTTGTTGTTGTTTTTAGAATTTATGGAAGCATCAATAAAGAGACACCAGTTAACGGTAACTCTTCCTCATTTTCACCTGTAGGAATCCCATTAAGTGCAGATTTCACCCACAGTCCTCTTCCCAGGTACATTCATTTTGTCTCACATTTTCAGCAGTAGTGTTTACAACTAGTATACTGGAGCATACCAATGACCCCTACAACCTCCACAGATAGGCCTCCAAATCTGGCCAATGTGTACAATTTGTTTTCTGAAAGTGAGGGCACACACTTAAGGTGACTTTTGTCAGGCAGAGATGGGAGCTGGGGGTCATGTGACATAGCTCAGAGTAGGGTAAAACTGGTTGTAAATTGTAAGATGCATAAGAAAAACCTCTGGCCATATCTAAAATGGGGCTGAGCTATGACTGTCAACATTTCTATTAAAACAGAGACACAAGGGTTTGGAGCACAAAGTGAATAGTACAATAACCGCAGAAATAACTTTTTTTTTGTTTTCTAGAACTTCATTTTTAAAACTGGAAAGTGTGCCATAAACACAGAACGGTTAAGAAACAGTTTGCTTATAAATGAATGAACCTACACCACACTTGGTACATCTCTCCGTTACAGCCTGTATTCATTTGCTAGGGCTGCCACACGAGGTACCACAGACTGGATGGTTTACACAACAGAAATTTATTCTTCCACAGCTACGGAGGCCAGAAGTTCAAGGTGTTCGCAGGATGGTTTCTTCTGCGACCTCTCTCCTTCCCACTGTGTATTCACACAGTCTTCCCTTTATGTACATATCTGGGTCCTAATCTCCTCTTCTTATAAGGACATCAGATTGGATTAGGGCTCACACTAATGGCTTCACTTTAACTTAAATACCTCGTTAAAGACCTTTTCTCCAAATACAGTCACAATCTAAGGTACCAGGGGTTAAGGCTTCAACACATGAATTTGGGGGAGACACAATTCAGCCCCTAACACAGCCCTGATGCAATCTGGCCGCAGGTTTTTGTTGGACTTTAGCCCTTTCTGCAATCAGTCTCCTCAACCCTACTTTACTGATTAATTAATTAGATTGATTAATTTTAACATCCACATGGACACATAACCAACTTCCAACTTCACAACTCCTCAATATATCGCAATTAGTAATAACTTTCAGCTTCACTCCAAAAGCCACTCTTCAAAACTACTTCTAGTCAAAGGTGAACTCCAGTACCCCTCTTCCAGATATCCCAGTGGGAGGTCACCATAACTACCGGAGCCTGGGTTTTCAGAAGGGAGGGAACTGTCTTGGTTTAAGAAAATGGTTTTACAAGTGATCTAGGGGGCCAGCACCATGGCTGAGTGGTTAAATTCTGCTTCAGTGGCCCAGGGTTTTGCTGGTTTGGATCCTGGGTGCGGACCTAGCACCACTCATCAAGCCATGCTAAGGCCAGCATCCCACATAGCACAACCAGAAAGACCTGCAACTAGAATATACAACTATGTACTGTGGGGCTTTGGAGAGAAGAAGAAGGAGGGGAAAAAAAGATTGGCAACAGATGTCAGTGCAGATACTAATCTGAAAAAAAAAAAGTGATCTGTGAGTGGCAGACAAGTCCTCAGGACCTGGGTTGGTGGGAGAAAAGGAAACTGAATGAGATAAAATCTTCCGTATATGGACTAAACAAGAATTAGAGAGGAATGGTCGCGGGGAGAGTGCAGTGTTTCGTGGCAGGAGACTGGAGGCTGAGTTAATGGGGAGAGATTTTTCAGAACAGGCTCATCAAATACTCCATTTTAAGTGATTTATCTTCTGTGATGTGAACTCTTTCTGTAATTCCAGAGCTTTTGTAAAGTCTACTTTATTTGAGACCTCTTCCATGTGGTTCCTATGTGTAAAAGCCTTGGCAATTTAGTAAATCCACATCTGGGTTGGCTGGTAAGGAACAGGGAAGCGTACATTAACTGAAGGGACCACCCAGTAATCTGAGGGCTCTCTGTGAAGACTGGAGCCTGCAATGACAAGGTCTCTGCTCTTGGCACCAAATCTGCAGAGGTATTGGGAGGAATGAGGCTTTCATGGCAGCAGATCTGGGAGTCCAGCCAATTTCATTGACTCTAGAAGGACAGTGTTACACAGCTGACTTTTGATAAGCTCCTGTCTGTCTTTCCATCTCTCACTGTTTTACTCCCACTAAAGAATTCCCATTTTACTAGGACCCCAATTCCTGGTCTTATTTCCTTCCCTGTCCAACCTGAACCTCATTATCTACTATATAAAACATTTCTAACTACTTTCTATCTGCTTTCTAGTTGTAATTTTCAAATATGTTTAATATCCTCCTCTTTAAAAAAATTATTTGTAGAACCCAAAGATCTGCCAGTTACTAGCCCATTTCTCTGCTCCATTTAATATCAAAATTCCTCAGAGTTTTTATTACCAAGTGTGCACCTTGTTACTTCTTATTCTCTTCTTACTTCACTCTTACTTAAGCTTTTGGTTCCAACACTGTTGAAGTCACTCTTGTCAAGATCAATGAGGATCTCCATCTTGTCTAATTCTATGGTCAATTCCAGGCTCCATTTGTTGTGGACTCTATTTGGCACAGTTGATCATTTCCTCCAACTGAAAACACCTTTTATCATTTGGATTTCAGGATGCCACACTCATTCCTCCTGAATTCATTGTTCACCTCTTGTTCTCTTTTTGGCTGGCACCTCTTTATCTTTCTAAATTCTAAATATTAGTATGACTCACATCTCAAACCTCAGCCATTTCCTGTTTCTATCTGTAAATATTCCCTAGGTTTCCTCAGATAGCATCATGGTTTTAAAATTTATCTGTACACTAACATTCTCCAAATTTATACTATTACCCTGAGTTTCCCCTTGAACATCAAAGTTGAGTATCATGCCCAACTGCCTATTCAACATACTCTACTTGAAGAATAGCAATCTCAAACTTAAAGTGTCCACAACAGAATTCTCAATTTCCTTCAACCCTCCTCATCCATTTTCCCTGTTTCAGTGAGTGATGATGCTGTGGGCCCAGCTGTTGAGGCCATGTCCTGGTTATCATCCAAATTCTTTATATCCAAGCCTGCATCTACTGCAACAGTATAGTCTACCGGCCTATCAACCGTACCTTCAAAGTTGTCCCCCAATCTAAGCATTTCTCTCTACCTTCCCTCCTTCCATGTTAGTCTAAGCCTACACCAGCTCACAGCAAGAGTACTGCAATAGCCAACTTACAGGTTTCCACTCTTGTACCCAACAGTCAATTCTTGACGCAGCAACCAGAATGATCTTTTTACGTGTAAATTAGACCACACCACAATCTAGTTTACTAGCTGCCTACTGACTTATCCTCTCACTCCGAATTTCATCTAAAATCCATGGCATGGCTTCCAAAGCTCTGCATAATCTGGAGCCTTACTTCTCCAAACTTAACCTCTTATATCTCTCCATTTTGCTCTCCACCGTCTGGCAACACATCAACTATATTTTTACATTCAATTTTCCCTTTGCCTGGATAGTCTTCCCCCAGATCTTCTCTGGAATTGCCTCTCATTTTATTGAGATCTCTATTCAAACCAAACCCTTCAGCAAGGTCTTGTCTGATCAGCCCGCCTGAAACAAGCATCCTGATAAGTCCACATCCAGCTGCTTTATTTTTCTTCATTGAACTACTTGGCGTTATTTTATATATCTGTTTGTTTATTTTTTGTTTCACCTGCTAAAGTGTAAGCTCCATGAGGACAGTTTCCTCATCTCAAAAAACCTTTTAAGAGTGCATTCTTATAGTGTTCCACATTGACCAAACCTAACTAGGAGAAGGCAAGAGAGTCCATTGCTGTAGTCTGCACAGGCCAAATTTGTAGGTAGAGAATAATACGGAGAGGTAGAGAGTGAATCTGGAGGCACAAATGGAAGTTATCTGGTACAGTCAACCCTCATGTCCTTTAGCATCCACAATTATCTTTCTTTCCACTGAAAAACTGTGTCTCCTACACAGGGGACACATCTATATTATCATCATGGAGTGATATCAATTTGGTCATATTTCTACCTAAAACTTAAAATATTACCCATCAGTAATGTAATTCATATAAGTTAGTGGGATAAGGAGAAGATGGAAGAAACAATTAACATAAACATAGCCATTGTGTCCCCATTTCTGTAGCTGGCCATGAGGCTTCTGAAGGTCATCAGTAGTTGATGGAACTGGTCAGATATAGTCAACCTGCCAATAGGTGACTGGCTACCTCTGCAGGGGAAGATGATATACTGGACCTCACTGTTGGCCTTGCCTGTTTACAGACTGAGTGTTCAGCAGTCACAATAACCACATAAATTCTGGTGAAAGGAAATGCATTTTGTTGATCCTATACATATCCTCCACGCCCACCACCAGGCTCCCTTGGTGCATGGGCCTATTGAACAGAAGAGCTCTGGAGAAAGGTTGTGGTGCACACTTACCTGAGATATGAATACTTTCACATTCTAGGACAATTCCAAATGTGCTGTCTGTGTACCTCTCCATCAGACCATCTTGTCAACAACTATCCAGTCTTGTTTGTTCTTAAGTCCATGTCCAGCCTGCCAGCCTATTAACTACGCTCATGAATCAGTATGTATTTGTGCTTGAAGCCATCTCTCATTTCACACACAAAATTTTCAATCTGAGTTTGGAGCCATTGAGAAGATTTCCCTCTGTGACTACCTTCGGGACTACACTGAGTGGGACAGAAGTGCAACAGCCACATACTTCCAGCTGATGCAGATGGATAAGTAAAACAGGCTTGTACTTTTTCATCTTCAGTTAATTGGTCATAGGGAATTCCCATGAGGCTGCGGAATTGGTCTGAGAGGGAAATGGCATACCATTTCGAGCAAGTATGCAGGGAGTCTGAGTTACTTGCCAGTACTTTCACTTGTGCCATTTTATAATGGAATGTTTGGAGTATGTCCACTTTTTGAATAGGTTGATTTTATAACACCCAGTTTATCACACCCAGAGTCTTGATATACTATGGTTGAGCATGCATTATCTATCAGGGAGAATAGCCATCTATGAGATGTTTTTCAAAAGGAGAATAATTCTCAGTAGAAAAGAGAATAACTTTACTCTAAAGCTGAAGGGACTTGCACAATGATTCTCCTTCTGGGGCTTGAACAGATCTTAAAAGATCATTGGATGTCTTGAGACATAAGGCCCATGAGGCAGGACAGAAGGACCTGTTATTGAGTATTTTAAAATTTTTTTGTTGCTTGGTTGATTAGTTTTACCCATGGCCTTAATTGACATTATCAGTCTTATTGGTTACTTGGTAAATAGGTCAAAGAAGCATGCCCAGATGAAGAATGTATTGCCTCTAAAATCCAAAAAGGGCCACCAAACATTGTATTTCTTTATATATGGTGGGCAATGCAAGAAACAACAATGTGCCTCTCACGTTAGAAGAGCTATTTCATCTCAAAGACTCCTGAAACCTACAATCTTCACTGGTGTGACAGGTCCCTGAATCATTTACTCCTTGGCATACATAAAACTTACTAAAGCATCTAGAATGTGCCTACTTCCTTCTCACTGACTCCATTATCTTAATTTCATCAATTTAATGAGCATCTATGATGTTCCGTTAGTTATCAATACAATTTAGTTTCCTCTAGACCAATGGTATCCAATAGTAATATAATATGAACAGTAAGTGCAAGCCACATTTGCCATTTTAAATTTTCTAGGTATTGTGGAGTGATGTCAGTAACATAGCAGAGTGAGCTGTTCCCTTTATCTCTCCCCCTTCAAACTAAAATTAAATGGACATTCATTGATCAATGGAGGATACCCTTACAGCAGCACAACAGGATGCCTGAGAGGCCCACACAGCTACACATCTGAAGATGGATGGAGTGTTCCCAGGGTGGTGATAGAGATAGGTGAGCCCCTCCTTGCCTACCAGCAGCCCTGTGCATGTGCACGACTGTTCTCCCAGCGGGTGCAAGCTCTCACAGTACTGCTGTATCCATGAAGGTGGGAGCACACTTCAGTGTGACTGTAGGGCCAGGTGACAGCAGCCCTGAGCCCCTGTGTGATTTCTTTCTTGTCTGGTGGGAGAGTCCACAGTGACGATGCAGTCTCAAGAAGTGGCCCAGGCTCACACTCCATGAGATAGCCCCACTCAGCAAGCACAGTGGCTGTTAAGGGCACAAGAAGAAGCAGTGGTGGATCTATGCACAAGGGTAAACGATTTCCCAGTTGGCAAGAATACCCATAGTTCTGGTACAAGCCCTGAAGGTGGGAGCACATCTTGGTGCGACTATTGGAACAGGCAACGGCAGGCCTGAGCCCCCACATAATCACTTTCCTGTGTGGTGGGAGAGCCCATAGTGCCGCTACAGTACCACGGAGTGGCACAGGCTCAGACCCCATGAGGAAACCTCTCCCACCAAGCACAGTGGCTGGTGCATTGTAAGAAGAGGCAGCAGTGGATCTACACACCCAGGTGAATGCTTCCCTGGCCAATGCAAGTGCCCATAGTACTACGTTACTCTCAGCAGACAGAGTGGGTCCAGAAATACAGCTCCTGCTTCCCCCCAGTGGTGGCAGGTGGAATCTGCCACCTGATAATACCTCAAATGCCCTGGCAAAAGACTAGGTCATCAAGCACCATGAGAAACTACAGCAACAAATCAGGGCAGAGGGAGAATGAAAATTCTCCAGAAATCAACCCTGAAGTTACAAAAATTTACAATATAAATGACAAATAATTCAAAATAGCTGTCATAAAGAAACTCAATGAGTTACAAGAAAACTCAGAAAGACAGCTCACTGAGGTCAGGAATAAAATTAATGAGAGGAAGGAATACCTCACTACAGAGTTTGAAACTATATATATATATATAAAAGCAGTAATTCTGGATATGAAGAACACAATGAAACAAGAAATAATCCAGAATCCTTAAAAAATAGAGCTGATGTTATGGAGGAAATAATTAGTGACATAGAGGATAGAAAAGTAGAATTGCTTCAAGTAGAGGAGGAGAAAGAACTAAGAGTTTTAAAAAATGAAGGAATTCTTCAAGAAATATTCAACTCAATTAGGAAAAGGAATATAAGGATTAAAAGTATTGCAGAGGGAAAAGAGAGGAAGAAAGGAGCAGAGAGCATGTTCAAAGAAATAATAGCTGAGAATTTCCAAACCTGGGGAAGGAATTGGACTTACAAATATGTGAAGCCAATAAAACTCCTAATTACATCAGTGCTAAAAGACCTTCTCCACAGCATACAATAGTAAAACTGGCAAAAGTCAATGACAAAAAAAAAATATTAAGGGCAGCTAGGCAGAAGAAAATAACCTACAAAGGAACCCCTATCAGGCTTTCAGTGGATTTCTCAGCAGAAATCTTACAGGCTAGGAGAGAATGGAGTGATATATTCAAAGTACTGAAAGACAAAAACTTTCAGCCAAGAATACTTTCTCTGGCAAAACTATCCTTCAGATACACTGTAGAAATAAAAGCTTTCACAGATAAACAAAAACTGAGGAAGTTAATCACCACTAGACCTCCACAATGGCAAATGGTTAAGGATGCCCTCACACCTGAAGGAAAAAGGCAAAGGTCCACAAAACTTTCAGCAAGCAGATAAATAGACAGATAAAATCAGAAAATTGCAGCTCTCTTTCAAAATAGAGAAGCAAATACTTAATTATAATTTAAAAGATAAAGGGAAGGAAAGCATCAAAAGTAACTATAAACACTGTAAACATTTCAATTTAGTCACAAACTCATGACACAAAACAGAATAGTTTGTAACAAGAGTAACTCAGAAAGGGAAGTTGGAAGGGCTAGAACTTGCTTAGGCTAATGGAGATAAGAGGTTATCAGAAAATGGATTATCTCATCTATGAGATCTTTTATACAAACCTCAGGGTAACCATTAAACAAAAAACCAGAGCAGAGGCACAATTCATACAAAAAAGAAAACTGACAAAACCTCCAAAATGAAATGGCAGTCAGAAATACAAAGGAGAAACAATGCAAACATAAAACAACCAGAAAACAAGAGATAAAGTGGCAGTATTAAGCCCTCATATATCAATAATCACTCTAAATATAAATAGGTTGAATTCCCCAATCAAAAGACAGAGTAGCTAGATGGATTAGAAAACAAGACCCAATAATATGCCGCCTCCAGGAAACACAGCTCAGCTCTAAAGACAAATATGGGCTCATAGTAAAGGGATGGAAGATGATACTCCAAGCAAACGGCAAACAAAAGAAAGCATGTGTTGCCATACTTATATCAGACAATGCAGACTCCAAGTTAAAAAAGACAATGAGGGACAAAGAAGGGCAGTATATAATGATAAAAGGGGCTTCCCACCAAGAGGACATAACATTTATGAATATATATGCACCTAACACAGGATCACCAAAGCATATAAAACAACTATTAACAGACCTAAAGGGAGAAATTAAAAGCAACACAATAATAGTAGGGGACCTCAACACCCCACTTACATCACTGAGCACATCATCCAGACAGAATGACAACAAGGTAACAATAGATTTAAATGAAACACTTGATCAGATGGACTTAATAGATACATACAGAGCATTCCATTCAAAAACAGTAGAATACACATTCTTCTCAAGTGCCCATGGAACATTCTCAAGATAGACCATATGATGGGAAACAAGGCAGACTGCAAGAAATTTCAGAATATTGAAATCATATCAAGCATTTTCTCTGACCACAATACTATAAAAACTAGAAATCAACTACAAGAAAAATCTGGGAAAGTCACAAATATGTGGAGACCAAACAATATGCCACTGAACAACAAACGGATCAATGAAGAAATCGAAGGAGAAATTTTAAAAACCTGGAGACAAATGCAAATGCAAATACAAAATACCTACTCTATGGGATGCAGGAAAAGTGGTTATAAGAGGGAAAGTCATAGCAATACAGGCCCACCTTAACAAACAAAAATCTCAAATATGTAACCTTAAACTACACCTAACAGAACTCCAAAATGAAGAATAAGGAAAGCCCAATGTCAGCAGAAAGAGGAAAATAATAAAAATTAGAGCAGAAATAAGTGAGAGACTAAAAAACCAATAGAAAGGATCAATGAAAGTAAGATCTCATTCTGTGAGAAGATAAACAAAATTAACAAACCTTTAGCCAGACTCACCAAGCAAAAAAGTGATGACTAAAATAACTAAAATTAGAAATCAAAGAGGAGAAATTACAGTGGCTAACACACAAAGGATTAAAAGAGACTACTATGAAAAACTACATGCCCACAAATTGGATAACCTAGAAGAAAGGGATAAATTCTTAGACACAGACGACCTCCCAAAACTGAATCAAGAAGAAATAGAGAATCTGAACAGAACAATCACAAGTAAAGAGTTTGAAACAGTTATCAAAACCTCCTAAAAACCAAAAGTCCATGACAAGATGGCTTATCTGGAGAATTCTACCAAACATTCAAAGAAGATTTAATACCTATCCTTCTCAAACTACTGCAAAAAGTTGAAGAAGACAGAATGCTTCCTAACTCATTCTATGAGGCCAACATTACCCTGACACCAAAACCAGAGAAAGGCAACACAAAGGAGGAAAATTACAGGCCAATATCACTGATAAACATAGATGCAAAAATCCTCAACAAAATACTGGCAAACCAATACAGCAATAAATCAAAAGGATCATACAGCATGATCAAGTGAGATTTATACCAGGGACACAGGGAGGGTTCAACATCTGTAAGTCAGTGTGATAAACCACATTAGCAAAAGGAGGAATAAAAATCACATGATCATCTCAATAGATGCAGATAAAGCATTTGACAAGATCCACCATCTATTTATGATAAAAAGCTCTCAATAAAATGGGTAGAAGGAAAATACTTCAACCTAATAAAGACATATAGGCCAAACCCACAGCCAACATCATACTTAGTGAAAATCTAAAAGCCATCCCTCTGAAAGCAGGAAGAAGACAAGAGTGCCCACTCACACGACTTCTATTCAACATACTACTGGAAGTTTTGGCCAGAGAAATCAGGCAAGAAAAAGAAACACATTGTATCCAAATTGGAAAAGAAGAAGTGAAACTCTTGCTGTTTGCAGATGACGTGATCCAATATGTAGAAAACTCTAAAGAATCCACCAAAAAATGATTAGAAATAATCAACCACTACAAGAAAGTTTCAGGGTTCAACATCAACTTACAAAAATCAGTTGCATTTCTATACACTAATAATGAAGTTGCGGAAAGAGAAGTCAAGAACACAATCCCATTTAGAATTGCAACAAAAAGAATAAAATATCAGGGAATAAATTTAACCAAGGAGGTGAAAGACCTATGCACTGAAAACTATAAGAAATTGTTGAAAGAAATCAAAGAAGATATAAAGTAATGGAAAGATATTCCATGCTCATGGATTCGAAGAATAAACATAGTCAAAATGTCCATAATACCTAAAGCAATCTACAGATTCGATGCAATCCCATTTAGAATCCCGAGGACATTCTTCACAGAAATAAAACAAAGATTCCTAAAATTTGTAAGAAACCACAAAATACCTTGAATAACCAAAGGAATCCTGAGAAAAACAAATGAAGTGGGAAGCAGCACAATCCCTGGCTTCAAAATATACTGCAAAGCTATAGTAATCCAAACAGCATGGTACTGGCACAGAAATAGACACACTGATCAATGGAACAGAATTGAAAGTCCAAAAATAAAACCACACATCTATGGACAGCCACTCTTTGACAAAGGAGTCAAGAACATACAACGGAGAAAGGAAAGTCTCTTCAGTAAATAGTGTTGGGAAAACTGGACAGCCACATGCAAAAGAATGAAAGTAGACCATTATCTTGCACCATACACAAAAATTAACTCAAAATGGATTAAAGACTTGAATGTGTAAGATTTGAAACCATAAAAGTCCTAGAAGAAAATAAAGGCAGCACACTCTTTGACATCAGTCTTAGCAGTATCTTTCGAATACCATGTCTACTAAGGCAAGGGAGACAAAAGAAAAAATAAACAAATGAGACTACATCTGACTAAAAAGCTTCTTCAGTGCAAAGGAAACTAGGAACTAAACAAAAAGACAACCCACCAACTGGGAGAAAATATTTGCAAAGCATATATCCAACAAGCAGTTAATTTCCAAAACATATAAAGAACTCACACAATTCAACAACAACAAAAAAAAACCCTATCAAAAAATGGGCAGAGGAAATGAACAGATATTTTGCCAAAGAAGATATACAGATGGCTAACAAACGCATGAAAAGATGTTCAACTTCACTAATTATTAGGGAAATGCACATCAAAACTACCTTACATCTGTCAGAATGGCTATCATTACCAATAAAAAAATAGCAAATGTTGGAGACGTTGTGGAGAAAAGGGAACGCTGAAACACTGCTGGTGGGAATGCAAACTGGTGCAGCCACTGTGGAAAACAGGATGGAGATTTCTCAAAAGATCAAAAATAGAAATACCATATGACCCAGCTATCCCACTACTGGGTATTTATCAAAAATACTTGAAATCAACAACTCAAAGAGACTTATGCACCTATGCACTCTGTTCATTGCAGCATTATTCACAATAGCCAAGTCATGGAAGCAACCCAAGTGCCCATCAATGGATGAATGGATAAAGAAGCTATGGTATATATATACACAATGGAATACCACTCAGCCATAAAAAAGACAAAACTGCGCCATTTGCAACAACATGGATGGACCTTGAGGGTATGATGTTAAGTGAAAAAGCCAGACAGAAAAAGATAAAACACCACATGATTTTACTCAAATGTGGAAGATAAGCAAACACATGAACAAAG
Source organism: Equus przewalskii (assembly GCF_037783145.1). Lineage (NCBI taxonomy): Eukaryota > Metazoa > Chordata > Mammalia > Perissodactyla > Equidae > Equus > Equus przewalskii. The sequence continues at coordinate 28,502,413 of NC_091838.1, forward strand.
AGAACAGATTAGTGGTTACCAGAGGGAAGGTGGAAGGGAGGTGAGCAAATGGGGTAAAGGAGCACATATATATGGTGACAGATAATAACTAGACTATTGATGTTGAGCATGATGCCAATCTATACAGAAACTGATAAATAATAATGTATACTTGAAATTTCACAGTGTTATAAAACATTACGACCTCAATAAAACTGAAAAAAACAAAGATTGCTAATCAGTTGATTCTAAAATAGGGAGATTATCATGGAATATCTGGGTAGACGCGATGTGATCACACAGGTCCTTAACAGTGATAAAAGGAGGCAGAAAAAATAGCCTCAGAATGATGCAATGTGAGAAAGACTAGACCAGCCATTGCTGTCTTTGAAAATGGAAGGAGCCAGGAACTAAGGAATGCAGGCAGCCTCTGAAAGCTGGAAAAGGCAAGAATTCTCCTGTAGAGCCCCCAGAAGGAACGTAGCTCTGTGCACACCTTGATTTTAGCCCAGTGAGACACCTATCAGACTTCAGTGTTGTTTTAAGCCATGAAGTTTTTGATAACTTGTTACAATAATAATAGAAAACTAATACACTGAGATAATATTTGTTTCTTATAATACTTTTATTACTTCAAAAAATAGAAGTACAATGTATAAGTCCTAAAAAGTAAGTAAATAAAATTTTACGGGAAAAACTTCTAGTACCCACATTAAAGAATAAAAAGAAACAAGATTAAGTTACTTTATTTTATTTAGCCCAATGCATTAAAATACTATCATTTGAACATGTAATCAATATAAAATATTAATAATATATTCAATTTTTTTCATACTGAATCTTGAAAATCTGGTATATATTTTGCTCTCCAGCACGTCTCTATTTGTACAGCTATATTTCTAGTGGTAAGTAGTCACGTGTGGCTAGTGGTTACCAAATTAGCCATCACAACCTTAGATTATATATAGATATATATATTTTTTTAGGAAGATTTTCCCTGAGCTAACATCTGTGCCCATCTTCCTCTACTTTATATGTGGGACGCCTGCCACAGCATGGCTTGACAAGCGGTGCCATGTCCACACCCGGGATCCAAACCTGCAAACCCTGAGCCACCAAAGTGGAACAGGCGAACTTAACCGCTGTGCCACTGGGCTGGTCTCTCCTTAGATTATATTTTGACAAAGAGCAGCAGAGTTGATAAAGGCCTTCCTTTTACCTTTGCCGTGTGATGACAAACTGTTTCTGATTACCTATGCTCATATCAGTGGGGAACACACAGTGTTCGATAGTAAATAGGTGTCAGGAGCTATGTTTATTTCTGCAATAAAGATGTAACATCTGGAACCACAGATGCAATTGCATCATCACCTGATAAGTTTGGCAGCAATATAGAATCTTCCCCTGTGATCCATCAGGCTTTGTATTGTCTAAAAAGGTAAATTAAATGGAGATATGGTAAGAATAACTACTCCTGCATCTCTCAATTTGTTGATGATAGCAAAAATTCTATAGTTTCCTTAGGAATGTGTTTTGGCCTTTGGTTTACTATCTTATAAACTATCTTGTTACTAAGTATGTCTATTCCCACTGTACCTTTGGGGATTGGGGAAGCAACCACAGGATGGGTCCACACTCCTCCTGGACTCTCTCTGAGATGAACTCAAGCCAACACTCCATCTATCACTCCACTTCCCTAAGCTCCCATTGTGACTAGTGTACAGGGATCTTTCTAGTCTCTGGGTAATAGCAACAATTTAAATCCAGTAATAATAATCCCTAGAAAATCTATGTATTTCCTTTTTCCTGGGGCAGTGACCCTGATAAATGGCCAAGGTCCATCTAGAGAAGGCTTAGGAAAAAAACCACCACGTACAGAGTCCTTTCTCAGTAGGGCCTCTGATCTAAAGGCTTCCTATCTACGAACTGGCTTAGATCTGAGAACAAAATAAGTTGTCATAAATCTTCACAACCAATCCATTGTGATCCACAGGGATCACACTGGGAGGCACATGAGGTGGAGTAATAAAGACCCTGGATTCCCTCTCCTCCCTCCCTCCAATCTCTTCTCAGTGCTCTCTATTTGTGGAGGCTAACAGGAAGGTAGAGGACAGGCAATCTCGCTGATGTAGCCCATCCAGTCATGTCCCAGAATACACAGCAGGGCAGGAAGGGTGGAGAGCAGATCTGGAGAGGCAGATGGAAGATCCTAGAACAGACTCCAAACACACAGAAACAGACATATATGTACTGACATGTCTCTTTTAAACACAAATTAATTCCATCATGCTGCTTTCACTTAATGTGCATCTCAGAGTCCATTCTGTATTGGTACACAGAAAGCTGTTTTATATTAGTAACTACTGCATTTTATTATCTATATTATGGATATATCATAATTTATTTTACTAGTCCCCCATATAAATAAAAACTGGTTCCAAGCTTTTGCCATTGCAAATAATGTGTCAATGAATATCTGTATAAATATATCATTTTACACGTGAAAGTATATGTGTAAAATAAATACCTAGGGTATTTTGATCTATTATTTTGATAAAAATTCATGAAGAGCACTTCGCACTTAATTCTCTTATTCTTTAGAACAGGGTTTCTCAATGGGTATTTTACAGCATGTTATATGGTGGCTTATAGGTGTGTCATTAATAGCAGGGTAGAAGATTGGGGCTCACCTATATGCTGCATTTGGTATGTAAATATTATTTTCTGTGTGGCCTATGATGTGATTACCTAATACAAGCAAAGAAGAAATAATTATATTTACATGGTATCAACTCCCTTTTCTTTCTTATACTACCCCAACTTCATTGATTATATGATTTACCTCGGTTTTCCCTTTAAGTATTTTCTGATGGGTGGGATGAGTTGGCCCTACCTACTCTCGTTCTAGCTGTTTCCCTGTGTCGCAGCGACTGAAAAGCTAAAGGCTCCATTTTGCAGATTCCAGATGTGATTCAGATTTGACAAACCAGATACGAATTCTGGGAGGCAGAGGTGAGATGGGAATTTCATTTCTGCTCTTTCGGTTAACTAGTGAGGTAGTGGTATATGGATTTTCTACAGCAATTCAGTGTCCAATGACCAGCACCATGGGTGTCAGGAAGAAGGACATGGAGGACCTGTTCTGCTGGTGGGGACCACAGCGCAAGCCTGGATTTGGTCCTGGGAGCGATGCCTCTGCTCAGGGTGGCTTTTCCCTGGGGTGGTTACTCATCAGTATGGCTCAGGAGCTGGTGGCTTCCTGATCATGGAAGAGGTAGCAGTTCTCTCCTAGAAGCCATTCGATATGCTGTGATAAAGCTTTGCTTTGAATTCCATTGTATAGCAGATTTGCTTCATTAAGTTTTTGAATTCATAAAAATATGTTTGGGCAAAATTTTCATTGTTCTCTTCCAACATTTTTCTAAGTGTTCTTCACCTTCAGTTTTTTTTTTCAGTTTTTTTTTATGGTTTTCCTTTTTTTAAAAAAAAAAAATCTTTTTGTGCATTGTATTTAGAGTAGAAGAATTTCGAAGAGGAAAGTTTTTCCTGGACAAGCAGTGTGGGACATTCTGAGGAGGGAAGGCCCAAGGCTTTTAAGGCTTTTAATTTTTAAGGCTCTCAGGAATTCTCCCTGGTACACAGTGCAGTTCCCTATGACATAGATTTACTGAGAGGATGAGGCATCCAGACCACAGAGACCAGTGGTGGTAAAGCCGCTCCCCATGCAGAGACTTTCTCCTCTCGTCTGCCCCACCAACGGACTGCTTCCTACAAAGATGGTGTCTACCTCCTTTCTTCTTCAATCCTCCTTGCCAAAATGAGTCCCAGGAAGATCCCGCAGCCAGTTTGTGCACCAAGTCCCCATTGGCTTGGACAAAGACTATATTTTGTTTTAGTGTTTTTCTTTTAGAATATGACACTTGCTTTGGAAACCCAGGGAGAGAACAGCAGTCAGAGAGTTTTGTCTGAGATCTCCAGCCTCAGGCATCTTCTCTCTAACCCTCTGCCAGGCTCCCTTTCTACTCATGATCACCCTTCCTCAACTGCTGTGTTTTAAATTTCTAGATCTATCTAATTTTAATTGAAGATGGAGATTTCTTTTCTTTCTGTTTTTCCTTCTTCTGGTTATTATTTGTAATTTACGAAGTTAGAATCAGGCAGTAGCATCTGTATGTGTCCATTTCAGTATTGGAATGTTAGACTGGGAAGTCCTGATTATGCTGCAAGTGCAGGGAGAGGATACAGTGCCGACACTGAAAATTCAAGATAGAGAATACGATGGGGCTGAGGTCTGGAGAGCTGGGAAGAGAGGGTCTAGGATAAGTCCAGGATGATGATGCTTTCTCGCATCTCTCCCACATAGAGCATGTCAGAACTTGTGCAGCATATTGGAACAAAAGCACAATGCTGTTCACACCTACACAACACCAGCCTAAAGACTTTGGCCCCATGCTACCTTGAAACCAAGGAGATCAATGTCTCAGCACCCTGTGACCATTTTCAGTACAACAGTTTGCACCAGTGAGGGGGCACTGAAAGAGCGGAAGGTTAGATTTGGTGAGAAATGTGACATAGGTTCCCCTTATTTGGGACATAAGAAAAATAGCAGAGGTAATAAAACAGATGGATTTTAAGGTTGAGAGGAGATGTGGGATGTTTAATAACAAATATAGGATAGTTGAAACTCATTCCTCAGGCCTCACAAGTACTGTGAAAAACCTGATCATAATTCTTAGGCAGTAATTGTAAGAGGACATGGAGAATCAATCTCTTCATCCTGGGTTTATTCTGCCATGGTCACATCAACACAATTTTAAATTCTGAAAGAAAATTTATGTAGTATAATAGATCCTTATTTTTTCTTTTCTTAACCTGTTATTTTTCCAACTAAAATTGGATATTTTAGTTGTAGTGTTTTAGGCTAATTGATTCAGAAAATCACTAACTGTCCACCCTCCTTGCATGTGTCAGTAGGACACGTGGGTGAATGTGTGGGTGACATAAAAGAGACCAGGTAAAAGGGAGCAGCAGGAGCTCAACTCTTTATAGCCAACCACGATGCCACTCAGGGACTGCCACAGAGCAGAAGGACAAGGCCGGATGTGGCATCTAGTCCAGCTTCTCTTCACCCACTCCGATCTACTGTCCAGCATGAAGTTGCTAGTCACAGAGCACACAGAAGGAGGAAATGTGGAATGGAGAGAGAGGAATTTTTAACTGTAGTTTATTCCTCTCTGCATGACTTTAGCTTCTCCAAGTGAGCCTCAAAGAGAGAGATAATAAATAAAATAGTATAAATAACTTCATTATTGCTCAAAAAGCTATTTTTCTTTTTTTAAATCAATAAAAAACAACTGATTTCTTTATCAGTCTGGATGACTCTTCACTTAGAAAAATCTAGCCTATGTGAATTCTATTCACATTTTCCCCTACAACATAATTCAAATGGAAGCCTATCATTAGCTTTAGATTTTGGAATAATAATTCTTAGTCATTAGACACCAGTGGACAGAATCAGTCATTGTTTTGAGTGAAGTCTCCTCATATTTTCCATTATATCATTATCAATACAATATTTTATACATCATGCTTAGCTTCCTGGTTGACATTTTCCTCAGTATTCAAGGATTGATTTCTTTGGTATAACTGTTGATAACAGAAGCTTTTCAAATCTGAGTAGGCCTAAAATGGTTAACCTAACTTAAATGAAACATTTTTAAGTAAATATGAATGGAATTCTCATTCGTAGTAATCCAAGAATAAAGGTCAAAGGTAAAAGCAATTAAATCTGCAATCTAATATTAAATTCACAGTAAGAAGTATGAAACTCTGCAATTTCTGAAATTAACCATCAAACCAGGATGAATTACTCATCTATGACAAACTCCTTGTTTCAATTGAACGTTATTTTCAGAGTTAGGAGGGGTGGCTTGTAATTTTCAAAAGATATAATTATTAAGAAACTCCAAAAATATAGTTTACCTTATTCTTTATTTGTCATAAAAGTTATCATAGCTAAATTTATTTTTACTATTAAATTATACATACTAAACTAAGGTTTAACCGACAAACATTGTCTGCCTTCATATGGCATCAGTAATACTTTACATACTATCTTAACCAACGTTAAGTGGGTCCATACATATTTCTCATACACATTATGTGACAAGGACTTCCTGTTTTTTTAATGACTGACCCAATTTTGCACATTATATTACTGAAGTAGGAGATAACCATATGGTCAGACAATGAAAAGGTCTCCCATATCTCTATGCTTATAGGAACTAACGCTTACATACCAGGCATCATACTAAGGGCTTTACATAACCATCCCATTTTATACTTGCCATGGCAGTGTGGAATAGGTACTACTATCTCCATTTACAGCTTAAAAAAAATCAAGACTTAAAAAAGTTCAAGAACTTGTCCAAGGTTAAAGAGCAAGGATTCAAATCCAGTTTAGCTCCACTTCAAAATTATGCTTCTCATCAATCAGTATTTTAATAATTGATGTGACAGCCATGAAAGTGTGCCACTCATATCTCTTGAAAAGAGCTGCATATTTGCCTAATGGCCCTATTGCTGCCCCTCTGGAATTCATCCCTGCATTCATTAGGTCTCCTCTAAGGGGCAGTTTTGGGACTCATGGGCTCTATATCAGCCAGGCTGAAAATTTCCGGGAAATTCACTGCAGTCCAAGATGCTTCCTACCCAAACTCTTCCTTTTTCTCCTTCTGTAGCTGTCCTACCTGCAATGTGGTCTGAAAGCAATCCCACTTTTCCCTGCTTCTTTCGATAAATTTCCTGTATGAGTAATCTTGTTTTTGTGCATGCTTTCTATTAGTTCTGGCAAACTAATAGAAGATACACTGGGAGTGGTCTAAGAAAATAAGATGAGGCTTTGGGACAAGCTCACTCACTGCATCAACCTGTATGTCCGTGTACAATCTATGTCAGTCAGGTATCCAGCATGGAGTACATGGAAACTTGTGTCTACCTTGTCAGCATAATTTCCAGAATCCATCTCTGGTAGACATATTCAAGTATAAGTGTATGGGTGTATTGGGAGTGCCTTGGCTGGGTTGATGATGAGATCTTATCTTGTCTTGAAGAAAGAAGATCACCTAAAAATCATGTTCAATAAGATTGTGCTAGACCCCAAGCCAGATGACAATCCTGGGACAGGATGTTGGGAATCCTTATTTTCCTTCTAGAACAATCATATTTTGGGCTTGAGACAATAAATTCTTTGAGGGAATCTCATGTGGCCCAAGCATGTCTATGTGCTAATGTGATCAGCACAAGCTTGTGCCTTATGCTTTGTTTAGTGATCGATATTTTGTAATAGTAGGGCATAATCAGGGGTTATTCCTTAGCTCTTTTTCTCTCATTGTGTCTTCAGTGAGACATTCTGCCAAGGGTTATATCATTGATTAGTGATGTGAGAGGAGTGGGTTTCTTTGATCATAGGTACATGCCAAATAGAACATCAGATTAGTAATGAGTCTTGTTCAAAAGCAACAGGTTTTACTCATTTAGGGAACTTAAATATGAATATACAGTTTATTTTTCTGTATTAGTCTTAAGATATGTTCCTTTGGAAATAGAAATCTTTCTGTTATACATGAAATTGATCGGATTGTAAATTGAGGAAATTTTTCCTTAACTGGCACCCCAAGAAACATTCATCTCAGTCTTTATACACGTTGAGTCCAATTGCAAAAAAAAAAAAAAAAAAAAGGTTCAAACATCAAGAGCCAGGGGATACACTTAGGATTTGATTTTTGAGAATTCTTGATAAAGGAGGCTAGAATTGGATAAGCAAGAATTTACTGATATGGAGACACTTTCTTGGGACATGAGACTTAACACTCTAGCAAGGACCAAGGAAATGGGCAAACTGACTACAAGAGTGGCCCTTAGAATCCTGGAGAAGGTGATGACAAGGGCTGAGCAAAGTGGCAATGCCTGAGGTGCCCTGAAAGATGGTAGATGAAAGAATTAAAAACCTCACAGAGGGGGGTGAGCTGGAATGGATATTTTATGTGGAGCCAGAAGACCTTATCTTCCATGGGAGGGTCCAGAGGATACAAGGCCATGTGGAATGTCATGGTGAGAGTAGGGCACCGACATGGCTAATAAGCTCAGCGGCAGCTCCTCTGCGCCAGGGCTGATGGTAGGAGAAGCAGTCTTAGACTGGGCTCATTCCTTCATTATATTCTCCAAAGTTATAAAGGCTTGGTTGTAGTACTTGACAACTAGAAGGCGGGAGGCCATAATTACATTGGCCTATGAGGAATTATAGACCTAGTTAATAGAGAATGACATCCCTAGAGGTAAAATAAAAGAACCAAGGATGCTGCTTGGCATCTACAACCAAAAAAGGCAAGAAGGCTGATGGCAGTTGCCCCCAGTAAAAAGTGACTATCCCTTGCTTCATTCTAAGACCTGAGCAGATTTTCAGATTTGGAATCTATTGACTAAAAACATGTCCAAGTCTTAGGAGGAAGGACCCTACTCTTCAACAAAAATATATACTCTAACCATTCTCCCAGTCTGTCCCAAAGAGACTTATGGCCATTTACTTGGGTGATGTATACTGAGGAAAAGTGAATCCCAAACATTTTGAGTACTACCTGACAAAGGGTCTTAACTGACATTTTAACTGGAGACCCAATGTGTCATCATGGTTCCTTGCTAGAGCAGGGGTTTTGGAGGGAGTTTGATAAGTGATTTTCTGGACTGAAGTTCTAATAAAGTCCAGCCCAAGTAGGCCCAATGGTCTTTTCCCCAGTTCCCAAATGTGTGATTAAAATCGATATAATTGGCAGTTGGAGTAATTCTCACATTGAGTCTTTGGCCTGTGGAGTAAGAATTATTTATAGTGGGAAAAGCCAAGTAGAATTCTCTCAAACTATTATCTGAAAAGATAATATTGTGCCTTAGGGGAAATGACAGAGATTGGTGCCATCCTTCAGAACCTCAAGGATGCAGAAGCGGTGATGTAGTGGGTTGAAAGCAGGACCCCAAAAGTATGTCCATATAACCCTGTCCATGTAACCTTGTTTGGAAAAAGGGTCTCTGTAGGTATAATTAAGTTAGGATCTTGAGACGAGATCATCCTGAATTATCCAGGTGGGTGCTAAACCCTATGACAAATGCCCTTATAAGAGACAGAAGAGGAAAAAACCCAGAGGAGAAGGCAATGTGACAATGGAGGACAGAGATGTGGCCACGCACTTTGCAAGGAAGCTAGCAGCCACCAAAAGCTGGAAGAGAGAAAAAATTCTCCGCTAGCATCTCTAGAGGGAGTATGGCTCAGGAAACGAATACAGATGGTCTCTATCGTATGTTTATTTAATTTGCCAGTCTGGTGCCTGCAGAAATCTGATGAATCTTGGAGGATAAATGTTGACTACCATAAGCTCAATCAGGGAGCCACCCTGATATGGTTGTCCTGGACATTGTGTCATTACTGGATCAGATTCATAAGGCCTCGGGTACATGGTATCTGCCACTGGTTTGCAAGAAGCATTCTTTTTCATTCAAACCAGAAAATAGAATCAGAAATTGTTCATGTTCATGAGCAAGAATATTCATTTACAGATTGCCACAGGGCTTTATGAACTCTCTGGCCCTCTGTCATAATATACTCTAATACACTAGAGGTCTTGGCATGTATACTCCAAAGGGTAGAAGACAAACTTTATAAAGATTCAAGGATCTGCCAATTTGTAAAGCTTTAGCATCCACGGCTTGCCTTATGGTGTCATGTCCCTCCCAAAGTAAAGGACAAATTGCTGCATCCTGAATCTCCCACCACAAAGAAGGAAGCCCAATGCTTGGTTGGCCTCTGAGGGTTCTGGACATAACACACTCCACACCTGAGAATACTGCTCAAGCCCATTAACAAGTGACAAAACATGCTGCCAGCTTTGATTGGGACTCAGAGTGAGAAAGGGCTCTGCAGTAAGCTGCCTTATGACTTGGTCTCCAAGGCGGTGGTAGCAAAGGATACAGTACAGATTTAACAGCAAGCTCCAGTGTGAGAATCATAATGCAGGCTCCTGGGAATTTGGAGCAAGGCCATGCCATCAGCAGCAGAGAATGACATAGTTTTTGAGAAACTGGGGTGTTTCTGTATCTTGGTAGAGTTGGAACACTTGACCATGAGGCATCAAATGACCATCATAAAGAACTGCCCAATATAAGAATTCTGTGAGAACCAGCATATCATAAAGCCACACATGCCCAGTAGCGTTCCATTGTCAGATGGATCTGGTACCTCTGGGATTGAGCCTGAGCAAGACAAAAACGCATGAGGAAGCTTCCTGAGCAGGTAGCCCAGTTGCCCATGTTACCTATTATAGATTTATCAGTGCCCTCCCGCAGCTCACACCTATGGCCAGACAGGGGGTGAGGGTCCCTAAATGACCAATGTAGAAGAGAAGGCCAAGCTTGGTCTATGAGTAGGTCCACTGAGCATGTGGGGACAAGACTAAACTGATGGAGACTTCATTACCACCACATGCAGGAGTAGACTCAAAAGATAGTGGAGAGGAAAAAAAATCTTATGAATTGGCAGAACTTCAAAGAGTGCTCCTGGTGATTCACTTTGAGTGGAAGGAGAAGTAGTCCAAAGAAAAAACATATCCACATGACTGGGTAGTGGCCGGTTGCCTGGCCTGTAGGGGAAAGGAAGGACCTTGTACGATTGGAGACAAGGAGGTCTGCATAGAGGCATGCAGATAGACATAAGAGAGTAAGAAGAGTAAAGATTTTTGTATCACATCTTAACACCCTCCAGAAAACATCCACCCGAGAAGAGTCACTGAACAACCGAGTAGACAAAATGATGCAGCTATTTCAGTGAAGCCAGTCTTTGTCATTGGCACCTTGGAACTAGCAGAATTAGAATAAGGAGCATGTAAACAGTGTGGCCACGGTGGCAGAGACGGAGGCTAGGTATTGGCCCAACAGCATGCACTCTGCTTACCAAGGCTGATCCAGCCACTGCTGCCTCTGGAAGTCCAGTTGTCAGCAACAGAGACCAATGGTGAGTCCTGATATGAAATAATTATTCTGATTGTTCTAAGTACTTTTTTCCTTTTTTGGCATTGAATTTTTAAAATGATCATTAAATAATAGACATTTGTGGTGAAAAAACTTACAGATTTTTTAGAGTATTTAATAAAAAATGCTATTGGTCTGAAATAGTAAACAGAGAAATAAAATTGAAACCCCTAACCTTCAAGATAGAGACATGACAAAGTATGCCTGAAGTCCAGCATCCTAGAGTGCCTTCTGCAAGACTGACAGGCTTAGTCTGATGGGAGGTACATGACACACACAAGAAAGAACCAGGGAGGGGCTAGGATGGCCAAGCACCTGGCCACCCGCACTGGATCTATAGCTCTTCTGTCACATCCGTATCTGAGCCTAAGCTACCAGAAAAAGAAAGTCTATATGCAAACTCATTTTTTAGAGAAATGAAATAAAAATTGGACGAGTCACTTACTATTACTTTTGGTGGTTACAAATAATTTTTTTTTTCTATCAACACTAGACTATGTGTGCCTAGATTTTATTAGGTAGTCTGGCTTCACATGGCATACACTGCTTGATTTAAGGCAGCTTCCTTTAGTCATCAGTAAAAAAATGCAGAGTCATTTTGAAATCACAGCCAATCTGCTGAATATGAGGTTTTGAAACACGATAGTATGTTATTGTATATTATTTATATTTTGTTCAATTTCATATATTTTTATATCTATCTGGAAGATGCTGGTTTAACTAAAATTCATCTTTCTCATTTTCTTTCTGTCTCTCTCTAACATGACAGCTTCCTTGCCTAAGGCCTTTTAAGTTAATTTATTTATGTAAACAGAAGGTTTAGCTGTAACTGCAAGTATGACTTTGCATTTTATGAAGGCCAATGGTAATACTGAAATTATCAGGTAAATGTGTCAAGCAGGTGACATGTATACTTTTCCTTTCACATTTTATTTTGAAAAATTTCAAATCTATAGAAAATGGAAAGACTGCTACAATAGAACTACTACAGTGAACGCTTGTGTACCCTCTGTGGAGGTTCACCAACATTTTTGCAACATTTGCTTTATCTTTCTCTGCAGAGAGATAGATGAGCACATAGATACATAGGTATACATACATATATATGCACATATCTAGCTACATACATACATAGTTTTGTGGTACTTTGGTAACCATTTAAAAATAAGTTGTAGATATGGCACAACTTCTAAATACTTCAGTAAATATCTCCTAACATTTTCCTACATAAACACAAAACCATTGTCATACTCAAGACATTTGACAATGATACAATAATATTATGCAATATACAGTGCATATTTAAATTTTTGCAATTATCTCAAAATATCCTTTATAACTCTTTGTTTTTTAAAATCCAGTATCCAACTAGGGACTATCTGCTGCATTTGGTCACCATATTGCTTTTTTCTGTTTTAATCTAAAATGGTCCTCTCCACCATTTTCTGGTTTGGTGATATTGACATTTTTGGAGTCCAGACTAAGCTGTTTTGTAACATGTCCCACAATCTGGATTTATCTGATTTTCCCCTTCATGGTTAGATTCAGGTTAGAGTTTTTGACAAGAGTACCTCAGAGGTGAGATGCGCTTTCCATTGCATCCCATCAGGAGGCACCTATGTCATTTGTTCTGTAATTGGTAACGTCAAGTTTGACCACTTGGTTAAGGTGGAGTCTACCAGATCTCTTCACTGTAAAGCATTGGAATTAACAAGTGAATTGTGGGTTGATGCTTTGAAAAAGCACAAGTATCCTCTTCTACAACTTTTCACCCAATGGATGTACCACTTCCAGGGCAAGGTTTTTAAGAAACCAAAATTTTCCTATTCTCTTTCTGTTTCCACTGGCTGGATAAAGACAATCCACAACCATCTGGGATGGTGGAGCCATACCATGGAATAAGCCCGGGCTCCTTAAATCATAACGTGGAGGAAGGTCACCTGCTGACCCAGGACTTCTGCACTGGGACAGTGCACGAGAAATAAAAGCTGTACATTGTTAAGACTAACATTTTTGGTCTATTTGAAACTGCAACTAGAATTATTCTAAATAATATATTAGTTCAATAATTTCAGCGCTTATTTTTTACATCATTTTGAAGTGCCTGTTTTCATTTGGATTTATTTTGATACTTGGATTAAATGGCCACTAAATAGCTGAGGAAGATGCTTCACAAAATTATATGTAAATCCAAAGGGAGGAAGAGCATCATTGTTTGTACTAACTGGATTTTGATACTGATTTTTCAGAGCCATTCATCCACTGCAAAGGTTTTTTTTGGTTGAAATTCAGCTAGTAATTATGTCAAAAGCTGTTTTTGAACACTAACAGGGAAAATGTTCAATTTATATTTTAACAAATAGAATGAATATTCATTGAAACTATTCATCTGGAGTTTTTATAGGGGTTAGAAAACTCTATTTCTAGATTTTTAAGTCTATATTCATAAATATTTTTATAGGTAGCACATATATTGTTTTCAGCAACTAATATCATAATGAAGGAAATATTTCAGGTAACTATTTTCAAAATTCTCTTTCTATGGCATGAGTTTCTCTTGAAAAGTAGTAAATTTTATACAGTTTTTTGAAAGTCACTTTAATCTTTAAAGAGTGATTAAAAGCTTTTAATTTTTTTAGAAAATTGTGCTTGATAGCATAATACTGATCAGTAACATCATAGAAAATGTCTGCAAATTTGGAATGGCATTTTTTTAAAAAAGAAAAAAGTAACATCTTTAAGTTCAGTAACTCTTTTAAGTGCTTTGCATGAAACAATAAGTGAATCACGTATTAAAAATATTTAATGATCCCTTCCTGTTTCATTACAAAATATTGTAAATACTCTACCTTTTTAAAGGTCATATTTTAAAACGTAACTATATACATATAAATGTTGTCCTGGAGAATTTTTGTACATTCCTGGTTTCAGTTTCTTTGCTACAATAACTCGCCTATGAATAAGTCAGTGGGTAAATATTATGAGAGGTTCTAGCTCTGTAACCTCATCGTGAATCCTTTCTTATTCCAATCATAGCAACCGCTTCATTAGTGATCACACTTATACATCTTTTCCACAAGGTATAATTTTTACTAAAAGGATCATTCACTTCTTACATCTTCTCTGCTAACTCTTTCCTTTAGTAATCCACAAAAAAGTGGTTTTTCTTGCATTTCATAATTGCTTTATAGGCTATTGAAACATATGTTTTGATATGAAAATGTTAGAAACATTTGTATACTTCCATCCAACTGTATAGTTAGCATTTGTCCCAAACTGCATAATTTATTCTAATATGTGCTTTTTGAATTTTAAGCAATATTTTCAATGCATATTCCAATAATGTGAGTATTTGCTCACAGAAGAATGTTCTTTAGTTTGTCTTCATGTTGCTATACAATTGTTACTTAACCACTTTTATTGTTCTAATAGCAAGAACAAATGTTTCTCTAACAGCATGTGGCTTTTTGTCTTCCACTGTTAGTAAAAAAACCTCAAACTTTTAAATGTTTACCATAAAGTTTGGTGAAGTTTTATGGAATATAGATTGTGTGTTAAATAATTTAAACTTGGTAGAAATACGTAGACGTTTGTTTTTCAAAATCTATTTGCTCAGTTTTTAAATGCCTTGCACATTCTCTTTTTCCTGAGGAAGATTCACCCTGAGCTAACATAATGTGCCAATCTCCTCTTTTTGCTTGAGGAAGATTAGTGCTGAGTTAACATCTGTGTCAATCTTCCTCTATTTTTTATGTATAGGTCGCTTCCACATCCTGGCCACCGATGAGTGGTGTAGGTCCGTGCCCAGGAACCGAACCCAGGCCGCTGAAGTGGAGCGCGTGGAACTTAAACACTAGGCCACAGGGCCAGCCCCCCTTACACATTTTTATGACATAGCTTCATACTACTTTTTGCTAGTATCTGAATGTACTATATATACTTTGAGAAAATTTTTATCTTTAAGGAAAGTGAGTGTAATTCTATAATCTTAACAGTCTTGTTGATAATTTAGTTTTGAGGGTTTTTTTGCACTACTTCTTGTCAAATTTCTATTTATTTTTACCTATAACATGGCCAAGAAACACCAGGCATAGGAGGAGTGTCACTGTGGCTATTTCTCACCATGACTGATAGTATTATTTTATCGTTAGTTCATGGTTTCTTTGCAGGATTCTTTTTTCGGTACCCATCCATTCTGTGAAAACTCATTTACTTGAAAGTAGATAATAAAATGCCTAATTTCTCCTAAACTTGCATATTTCATGAAACATTTTTCTTATTTTTTACACTAAAAACAAGTAGAAAAAATAGAGATTCTAATATTTTCTTCCCATAACCCACTGGATCACGTTATGGTCCTTTTGTATATATTCTTCTTTGGAGAATTACTGGTATTGCCGGCAAATACAATAGCAAGGACTTTCAAGCATTTTTTACTGTGACTGCAATCTATTGAGTCTGAGAATCTATTTTATATTGCAATCCTACTCATATGTGCACACATCCATAAATGAATACAATCTTTATAAAATAATATGATGTGTGATGGACTATAATATATTTATTATTTCATTTCATTACAGTGACTTTGACCGAAAATTTCAAAAAGATTCTGTTATCATGTTTTGCACACTGTGGTCACTTGGAGGGAACTGTGTAGTATGGCAGCAAAAACAAGGGTTGTGGCGCCAGACGGGTGTTGGACTGGTGTTGGTTTGGTCATTATATAGCCTTTTGAAGCTTTAAAACTTATTCAAAGTCTCCTCCTTTCACTTGCCTCATCTGTAAAATGAGAATAATTATATTTACCTTGTGATAGTCATGAGAATGAAATGAAATAATGTATGTAAAGACTCTAGCACCACTTCTGGCACATAGTGGGTACTCAGCAAGTAAATGGTAATCATTGTTAGTAGCGGTATTATAATCCTAATATTCCCAACTTTATAATAAGAAAGATGAGTGAGTAAAGAGAAGCCAGAAATGGTAGCTATAGGGAGAAAAAGAAAAGAACAGTAGTAAGAATTTAGGACTAGAGGAAAGATAGACGAAGAGAGAAATGTCGTTGTGAATTCCCATACTAATCTCCTGAGCCAGGCCCTTTCAGGTGCCACTCACGGGACCACTCCATTGTAGAGGGATGACAATCTGTTCAGATTCTACCACCGCTTCTAGAATGCCTGGTAGCCCATGGATGTTCTCTCCATATCTTACAACAATCCTTAAAATGTATAAGCAGACCCATTTTACTAATGAGGAAAGTAAGTCTCCAGGACATTCAGTTAGTGTCTACAGAAGTGGGGGGAATGGTACGCAATTGCAGGTCCTGTAATTGTAAAATTCATTGCTCTTTCACTCTTATCTTCCTGGAACGGGCATGAGCCAGCCAGGATAGCAGGTAGGAAGCCGTTTCACATGAGTCACAATTCCTCCAGACCCAAGGAGCCCTGTTTTGCCTGTTTGCCTGAATTCCAAACTAGTCTAAGACAACTATCCTACAAGAAGCCTACCTGGGGAGCAGCAGCTGGAAAATCTGTCTCCTGAAGACTTCAGAAAGGCTTTTGATCAAAGAAGACAAGAGAGAGGGCCTGGAGATTCACTCACGGGGTAAAGTGAGCAACCAGCCCACACTCCAACCCTGGGCTTGGAACTGCAAATGCTGCATTGCCACGCAGGAGTCTGCTACAATATCCTCCCCCTCCATATTTATTCCTAAGCCATCTCAGGGCTGTTTCTGTACCTTACTTGGTTTTCAGCAATCTTACCAGTCAAGTTACATTTGCAAGTTCTCTGCCTTCTTTCTGGTCTCCAAGCTGGATCCTCATTTTACAGATAAGCTTCAATTGTTACCTCCGTGGAACTTTGAAAGATCATCTCTTTCCCACAGGTTTTAGTTTCTGTTAAATGCAGTCTTTCTCCAAAATGATGTGCTTTCAAGTTTTATAATCTATTGCTGCATCAATATCTTATACTGACATGATCTGTTAGCAATTCTGCAAATCTCTGTCTGTCTAATTAGTATTTGGTCATAGTTAGTAGAGTTAGTCTGAGAGTTTGTCTCCCAGGAGATGAGAGAGAGGGAGAGAACATCTCTAAGGCAATTTATTTGTATGGTTTCTTTTATGGACATGTGGCTAATCTATCAGTTTACCACTCACAGTGGGACCCTTTCCACCTGTGATAGTGTTGACCACCAGTGGTCATTTGTTCTTTTTATTCTTAGAAAAATCCCACCTTTTTCTAGAACTATTCAGCTTACTCAAAATTTCCAATGTCTTGCCATCTCTTCTTACAGAGAAAGAGAAATACATATCAATACTTTATAAACATAACTATTTGACAGAAAAAATTAAATACTCAAATGCATTAATACTCATCCAATTAAAGCTCATTAAAATAAACGTGTCCTATGATATTTTCTTCAATTGAATTAAAAGTAGCTTTTATATACACTTTAGTTTTAACTTTTGTCTTTGAATATCATTGTAAATTCACAGCTTTTCTTAAACACAGACTCAACTTATTATAGTTAATAATTTTTTCTTACTGATACTCAAATATTTACAACTTGGCTATTAGTAACAGTTTTAAATGGCTCTTTTTCCTTTCAACATTACCCTAGACATTTTCTTAAAGTATTTTTGCTAACATGCAACAGTAACATATTCCTGATACCTCTGGATTCTTTATTAAAAAGGAATCAGCTAATCTCAAAGGAGGCCAGGTCCCTTTATGGGAAAAATAGTCCTTGAGAAAGGTGTATATTTGTTGTTTCACTTGAGCGCTGCTGTTGGTCAGTGGATTAGGCCACTTTACTGAGGGTGCTATAAAAAATTGTTTTTCAGAAAAAATATATATTAGGACCCAAGTTCACATGACATTTTCATATTCGTACTTTTAAAGATTTTATTCCAATATAAAAGTTACAATTGGCTACATTATTTAAATTTTTAACCCCTTACCTATGAAATCATGAGTTTCATCTACATTGACTGGAGAATTTATCTTCATTTCACTGTCAATAAGAAATACCATAAAACAGTGAAATGCACAGTATCACTCAAAGAATGATCATATCATTAATCTGTTAATGATATGCTGCATGTATCCATTTAAATATAACAGATTGATATGCAGCACTGAACAGTACCTTGTGTAGCTTAATTCCCCTCTTCAACCATAAGTCAGGTAATAGAGAAGAAATTTTAATTATAGCACTCTGCCCTCTACATGCAACTGAAAGCGACAAAACCCCAAAATTAAATCGAAAGGCATTATGAACAAGACTCTTTCCATAGTAGAATTCAAAGTATATTTGGTTGTTGGCCTTTTGCTGAAATAGGATGGCATCTGAGCAGTTTTGCTTCCTTTCAACAATGCTGCATGTAACAGCACAAAGCTCCGTCTCTGAAAAATAATTGAGAGCAGCTAGACTGAAGCATCGAGGAGTCTGCCAAGATTCACTGGCATTTGGGATTTGGCAGAATGTTGCAAAATAAATTTTCTTAGACAATTCTGGGTTTTGCTACATACCCAAATGTCTGATAAGTAATTCCAAGTGTTCCTTTGACCACAGGTTTTCCTCCACATCTCTTGATTATGTTACTTTTTCATCTGCCTGGGTTAAAACAGCAAATTACACAAGCCTGGCATGAGATCTAATGCCGTGCTTCCTTCTGTTTCAGTTAATCCTTTCCAGTTCTCTTTGAAAAGCTAACGTGTGGTTACAGTAAATACTTTTTAAAAGTAAACCTACCAAACATAAGTAATTTGTTAAGACTTTATTTTTCTTAGAGTAGTTTTAGGTTCACAGCAAAATTGAGGGGAAGGTACAGAGATTTCCCATATATGCCCTGCCCTCACACATGCATAGTCTCTCCCGTTATCAGCATCTCCCACCAGATGGTACATTTGTTACAACTGATGAACTTACATTGACACATCACAATCACTGCCCTGGAAGTCCTCTGTGTTCTGCCTGCTCATCCCTTCTTCCCTCCTAAGGCCTAACAACCAGTGATCTTTTTATTTTCTCCCTAGTTTTTCCTTTGCCAGAATGTCAAATAGTTGGAAGCATATAGAATGCAGCCTTTCAGATTAGTAATATGAGTTATAGATTAGTAATAAGGCTTTCACTTGTAACATGCATTTAAGTTTCCTCATGTCTTTTCATGGCTTGTTAGTTCATTTCTTTTTAGCGCTGAATCATATTCCATTGTCTGGATGTACCACAGTTTACTTGTTAATTTACCTACTGAAGGACACCTTGATTGCTTCCAAGTTTTGGCAGTTGCAGATAAAGCTGCCATAAACATCTGTGTGCAAGTTTTTGTGTGGATGTAAGTTTCCAACTCCTTCGGTTAAATTTCAAGGAGCATGATTGTTGGATCGCATGATAAGAGTATGTTTAGTTCTGTAAGAAACCGCCAGACTATCTTCCAAAGTGGCTGGACCGTTTTGTCTGCCCACTAGCAATGCACCAAGAATTCCTGTTGTTCCACATTCTTACCAACATCTGGTGTCTCAGTGTCTTGGATTTTGGCCATTCTAAGAGGTATGTGGTGGTATCTCGTGGTTGTTTTAATCTGCATTTCCCTGATGACATATGATGTGGTACATCTTTTCACATGCTTATTTTCCATCTATGTATCTTCTTCCGTGAGGTTTTTGTTAAGGTTTTTGACCCAGTTTTTTATCAAGTGAACTTCACAAGTGTTTCTCAGTTGCCCGCCCTCCACCCCCTTAGGTGGGACAGGAGGGCTAGAGTTGGCCCTTTACCTTCTTCCAGATCAGTTGGGCTTTGATAAAGCCTCAGCAGGCAGGCTCTGGTTAAATAGTTTTTCCTGAGGGTTGATCTTGTTCAGAAGAACAGAGTGCTCTTGCCGATTTCAAAACGGTTCCTTTTCCCTTCTCCCTTTCAGAAGCATGAGGGGATTTTTTTTCCCATATCTACAGGAAGAACCTGGTTACGCTCCTGGAGGTAAAACTCACAAAAGTGTGGGGGCCCCTATGCCTGGGTAGCCTTGGACTCCAAAACTCCACCTTGGAGTTTTTAGCTCTGAGACTTGCCCACTCTGAGCCTCCTGAAATCCATCAGTTAAGGGTTAGATTTTCCTCTCCCAGCGCTGGGTCCTTTGGTGATTTCAGCTCCTGCGTTTCTCCTCTGGTAAGTTGCAATTCTCTGTTTTGGCTTCTCAGTGGCTCTATTTGGTGGGCAGCCCTTTGACTTCACTTCTCTTACAGATCTGAGAAGTATAAGAAGTATTATTTGTTTTCCAGTTTGTTCAACTTTTTACTTGTTGTAGGGACAGAATGGTGACTTCAAGCTCCTTACATATGGAACCAGAAACTAGAATTCCTAGGTCATTTTTCATGTTTTTAGTTCTCTGTGTAGCAGATTTTCCTCTCATTCCAACATAGTTGCACAACCACGAGGACCATCACTCAGCAGAGGATTTGTGGACCCCACTTGCTGTTTCCTCTTCTTTTGTTTTGTTTTTTTTTCTGAGGAGGATTAATGCTGAGCTAACATCTGCTGCCAATCCTCCTCTTTTTGCTGAGGAAGACTGGCCCTGAGCTAACATTCGTGCCCGTCTTCCTCTACTTTATATGTGGGATGCCAGCCACAGCATGGCTGGCCAAGCAGTGCCATGTCCACACCTGGGATCCGAACCAGTGAACCCCGGGCCGCCAAAGCAGAAGGTGCAAACTTAACCGCCGCGCCACCAGTCTAGCACTGCTGTTTCCTCTTCTTTTATCACAGCAAAGTGAGTATTTACTTCTAAGCTTTGAAATAATCGTTACTCACATGTGTAAATATTGTTTATAGTAGGCAATGCAGAGGGAATTATGCTGTGTAAAAGGTTTTTCCCCTCTATATTGCATCATACAATATTCTCTGGGCTCAAAGCACTTTGTAACTCACGACAAGATTTAAATGTCATAATAAGGCATAAGGACATATTGTATTAGTGGAGTTCAGAGAAGTGTAAAATGAGCATGTGTAAAGAAACTCATTGAGGGGCTTTTGGAAGGATTGGGGTTTGCAAGTGCCCTGAGAAATGAATGCATTTTGGATGGAGAGAAAAAAGAAGAATGGACACTGAAGAGATGGGGAGCAGCACTGACAATTAGCATGGCAAATCAAGGAGGCATCAAGAAGATGATTGGGTTAGGGTGAAGTTATACAGGGGAGAAAGTGTGGGTGAGTCGCAAAAATGGGGCTAATTATGAAGGTCTAGGCAGAACAAACAAGGTAGTTAATGTCCATCGGGTACATACTATGTGCCAGTCTCTCTGCCGAGCCTGCTAGATTTCAGTTGCTTCTCCCTCTACCCTACGAAGGAGGCATGACAGATAGGGAAACCGAGGCAGAGAGAATGAGTAGCTTGCCCAGAGTCATGCAATTCACTCTTTTTGCTCCATTCTCTAAAACAATTCTAAAATAGTATTATTTCACCATGGAAACTTGTTTTTCATTTTGAGTATAAATAAGTTTATTTTCATTAGGAGGCAGAAAATATTAAGCATTTTACAAGGTGAAGTATCTACAATAAAAATTAATATCTCATAAAAACAATTTGATGAAATAGATTAAAACTACCTTCTGTGAATTTTGAATACATTGATTTGGAAAAGAATCATGTAAAATTTTTATTTATGGGCTTTATATAATGTGTCTTGAAAGCTTTTGGTAGTCCTGAAGAGTAAGGTATATTTAGGCCATAATTGGAAATTTGCTTTTATAATGGAAACTATAATTTTTTCTAGCTAAATAAAAGAAATACTGAGATCTAGATAATAAGACTGATATTACTTTCAGTGGAATTACAACTTCAGGGAAATCTTTCTTTGAGTTCTTGCTGATCCAATTATAAGTAAATATATGAGAGAAGGTGG
Source organism: Equus przewalskii (assembly GCF_037783145.1). Taxonomy (NCBI): domain Eukaryota; kingdom Metazoa; phylum Chordata; class Mammalia; order Perissodactyla; family Equidae; genus Equus; species Equus przewalskii. The sequence continues at coordinate 28,524,364 of NC_091838.1, forward strand.
AGGTTTGTCCTTGCTTTATAAAAATGTAACCAACTATCTAGTTGAAACACAAGAAAGTGGGTGTGTTTGCCTCCTGGAAACATTATGATACTTCCTCAGAAAATACACCTCTAACATTCTAACAGAAAGAAACATCAAGTTACAACAAGAATTAAAATGAATTAAAAACAAACTCTTCAACAAACTCAGACAGTTTGATGAAACTAGCAGAAATTTTGGTCTATCTAACCTGCAATTGTCACATTTTAATTGGTTGCTTTGACATCCATTGCATGTAACAAAGACGTGCACCCCAGTATTGCTAACTGGAAGGTGCCAAGGGTCCAGACTCTGGTATATGACTGGATGCATGTTGGCTTATTTTGCCACTTTTCACTTAATTTCTCAGTCAGTGAGAGGGATATCATATGCCTGTGGTACAGTCATCATTACCTTCTATTTACTTAGAGCTTCTTTACTCCAAAGGATAAAAGGTGGATGAAGATGCATCCATTGATGTCCTCTATTGGTTGCTAATTCTAAGTTTATGTAGTGTTTCTGGATGTGTCAAAGATTGCTGGCTGCCTAATGTAATTCTCCCCATAGGCCCTGATTTTGCTATGGCAGTAACATGCCCAGCTAAACATTTACATTCCCTGGCCTTCTTTGTGACTTGAGGATTGTCATAGGTCACCGTTCTGGCTAAAGAGATATAAACCACTTGGCGAGAAAGGGTGCTACTACTGGGTAAGCTCTTTAACAGGAGCAGACTAGCTGGGATAAACCACGTTTGTTCTCTTTTCCTTTTCCCCTCTCTCTGCTTGAAACAGGAGACGTCCCAGCACCAGCATCTTTGTCCAGACCATGAAACGGTGGTTCTCACCCTAAAGGGGGCAGAGCCGAGATCTAGAAAGAAGCTGACACCTCTTTCCAATGACACCAGGGAGCTACTACACAATCCTTGGGTCACCCAACTCAGGTCTTACCTTTGTGAATGAAAAATAACTTGCTTTTTTGGTTAAGTCAAAAGCAGTTCTGCACAGCAACACTGGATACATTGCTACAGTTAAGAAATGTAGCAAATAGGAAAATTAAAACTAAAAGCATGACTTTAAAGCCATTCCATTTTTTAAATATAAGATGGTATTATATCACAAATGCGTGCATATCATGATAAATTTGAAAGAAGCCGAACAAAAGAAATACAACTTATAAAAAAGAAAACATGTAAGTCTCCAGATGGTATACAGCTTTACTAAAAATTCTATGAGGTTTACCATAGAGTCAAATGGTAGTCAGTGTCTACCACTGTCCCTGTTTGATGGAAATCCTAATAGAGAAAATAATTCTTTACATTAGATAGTAAATAAGTGAGTCTTTGATTTTCAAAATTTGCATGGCCAGAAAAAGGAAATATCTCTTCTTTTGATAGAAAATAACATTATCTGCCAAAATCCTGGAGGTGAATGCCAAGAACTATATGAGTCAAAAATTTGCTGGCAACAATTAATACACAGTTTCAAAATTAATCATATTTTTGAAAAATGCTTGTTATATACCCTTACTGTTTCTGATCCCTAGGAACATGACTGTATTATCAAAGCCAAGAGTTCTTGAAATATAAAGCTAGATTCTCAAAGCAGAGAAGCATAACCATCTCAATATTTCAGCCTGGATTCCTAGTGATACCTTTTGCTCACATGGGATAGCACCCTGCCCAGGGTAACCAATGTATACAAACAGACTTACTGTGGACTGTTTAACTGGAAAGAAATCACATTCTCAGGAGACAGAAGGTGACCAAAATCCTCTGATGTGAATGAATAACTAAAATGTGCACTTGGATTACAATAGAAGCATAATTTTCTAATCTCTACCTATATACCACTTTCTTCTTCCATGTTCCTGTACCTTTTCATTAATACAGTAATCTCTCAAACAGATGCACAGATCAATAGAAAGAATTGAGAGTCCAGAAATAAACCCACACATCTATGGACAGCTAATTTTCAACAAGGAAGCTAAGAACATACAATGGAGGAAGGAAAGTCTCTTCAATGAATGGTGTTGGGAAAACTTGAAGGCCACATGAAAAAGAATGAAAGTAGAGCACTATCTTAAACTGTATGCAAAAATTAACTCAAAATGGATTAAAGATTTGAATGTAAGACCTGAAACCATAAAACTTCTAGAAGAAAACATAGGCAGTACATTCTTCGACATTGGTCTTAGCAGCATCTTTTGAAATACCATGCCTGACCAGGCAAGGGAAACAAAAGAAAACATAAACAAATAGGTCTACATCAAAGTAAAAAGCTTTCTGCACAGCAAAGGAAGCTATCAACAAAATGAAAGGACAACCTAAAAACTGGGAGAAGATATTTGCAATCACATATCTGATAACGGGTTAATATCCAAAATATAAAACGAACTCATACAACTTAACAACAAAGAAGCAAACAACCCAATTAAAAAATGGGCAAAAGATCTGAACAGACATTTTTCCAAAGAAGATGTGCAGATGGCCAACAGGCACATGAAAAGATGTTCAACATCACTAATTATTAGAGAAATTCAAGTTAAAACTACAATGAGATATTACCTCATGCCTGTCAGAATGGCTACAATTAACAAGACAAGAAGTAACAGGTGTTGGAAAGGATGTGGCAAAAAGGGAACTCTCAAACACTGCTGGGGGGAATGCAAACTGGTGCAGCTACCATACTATGGAAAACAGTAGGGAGATCCCTCAAAAAATTAAGAATAGAGGGCCAGCCCCGGTAGCCTGGTGGTTAAGTCCAGTGTGCTCCACTTTGGTGGCCCAGGTTCAGTTCCCAGGCATGGACCTACACCACTCATCAGTGGTCATGCTGTGGTGGTGGCTCACATACAAAAAGAGGAAGATTGGCAACAGATGTTAGCTTAGGGTGAATCTTCCTCAGCATTAAAAATATGTATATACATTAAGAATAGAACTACCATATGATCCAGCTAATCCACTGCTGGGCATTTATCCAAAGAACACAAACATATATGCACACCATGTTTATTGCAGCATTATTCACAATAGCTAAGACTTGGAAACAACTTAAGTGCCCATCAAGGGACAAATGGATAAAGAAGATGTGGTATATATACACAATGGAATACTACTCAGCTATAAGAAATGATGAAATCCAGCCATTTGTGACAACATGGATGGACCTTGAGGGTGCTATGCTAAGTGAAATAAGTCAGACAGAGAAAGTAAATACTGTATGATCTCACTCACAAGTAGAAGATAAAAACAACAACAACAACAACAAACACTTAGATATAGAGATTAGAGTGGTGGTTTCCAGAGGGGGAGTAGGGAAGGAGGAAGGTGGAAAGGGTGACAGTGTACGTGTGTATGGTGATAATTAGTCTTTGTGTGGTGAACATGACGTAGTCCACACAGAAATTGAAATATAATGATGTATACCTGAAATTTATATAATGTCATAAACCATTGTTACCTGAATAAAAGAATAAAAAGAAAAAATATGATAACATCTCAAAGTTCTTTTAACTATTGGATCAATCCTTTGTCCAAACACCTTCTTACATTAATAAGCAACATGCAAACCAGAATTAAAGCAGAGGAGCTCTGAACTGCGGATACACAATTACAGAAGAGGAGGGTAAATGTCACATGTCACATCCACAGAAACTCAGCTAGTGTTTTATTTGGCTTTTATATGTTAGGTAATTGAAAGCTAATTCTCTGGGAAAATAAGATTCTATTTCTCCTATACTCTTCACCTTTGGATGCACATTCACATGTATAGTGAAATAGCAGAAGAAGATTCATTCATACAACAGAATTCTTGAGAGCTGAGTAGAATCAAGAAGCCATGGGGGATACAAAGTATGTTTCCCACTCATAGTGCATTCCAATCACAATGGATTTTATTTTTAATTTGTCGTTCTTAAAATTTTTATTACATTTTGACTTTAATATTCTAATTAACTAGCTAATTCAAATATAATTTCTATGCATTTTAGAATATCGCATTTCAAAAAGATAACTTGGAAAATTAAGTTGATTTCACAGTCTTCTATTTTTTCTAAACATTATGTAATTCACTGTTGGATTTTGATTACAGATAAGTTGGAATCTTTTTCCTAAATACTATTAAGTAGGTTCAATAAGTATTTTGATTTATGTTTTATAATATTCAAGCAGGATGGGGCAAAATGTGAATCCAGAAGTCAAGCAAAGTGAATGTCTTCAAGCAGCGGCATGTGCTGAGGTCGACAACAGTCTGCATGTGGACTCCAATCTTTGCAATCTAAGTCCCTGACAAATTGAAATACAAACAAATACAGGGAAATAGTGTTTTCTTGGGGGCTTCATTCTTTCAAATCTCAAAATTTTAAATGCAGTGGTCTCAAGTGTAAGATTCTGGAAAGTTTGAACCTTGAAGCTGTTTTCTGAATGCTTCCCCCTTCCTGGTTTGTGATTCAAAAGTGAACCCAAGGAACATCCGTTATTCTTTCTTCATGAACACAGATGCTTTCTGATTAGGAAGGCCGTTAAGAATTCCCATGTTTGGAGATCTATCATCAACTAACTAATAGTACAACCCAAATCTCCTAACTTATTGATCCCTGAAATCCATGCACTCATTGGGAATCCATCTCTCTGCCTTCCTTCCCTCCACTCCCCTCCCCCCATGCTTTGAGAAACAGAGGTTTATTGTAATCAGCTTAAACAACACTACATGAAACCCTACTACTAAACCCAGCACTTTTGGTTTTCTCAAAGGTGGGAAGGGGGGCTAAGATTTCTTAAAAATATAATAATAACAATAAGGATTAGACACCGACAAACTTATTTATAGCAATGAATGCAATTCTATTTTAATATGTTGTTTTTATTTCATCATTTTAGAAAGAGAATAATTAAATTCTGCTTTGAAAATTATCTAGTGTGTTATTACTTAAGAACCATATGGAATTAATCTAAAATGATGAAGGAAGTTAAAATAGTAACTCCTCATTAAATGCCTCTAATCTATTTGACACATCACAAAGCAGTATGGTCAGCGTAGAGGTAATTATTTTACATTTCCAGACACTGTAACTTTTTTAAACCTCTGGAATTCAACATAACCTGCCACAACCTGCCAGGATGCAACTGCTCCAATTCTGAAAACATCACCTGTAAGTAAGGATGTAGTAGATTGGGAATGCTGAGGGAAAGACAGAACGTTGTAGTGCACTAATTGATTGAGAATATGTCTTTCACTCCTCCTTTTGGCAGCTTGTGAATATTTTTGTGCACATTTAACTTGTATTAATTTCCTTAACTTCTTAAAAATACAACATCAACACAGTTCAAATAATCCTATTATACTTGAGGCCTTTAAGAGTATTTTATAGACGAAGAAACTAAAGCACAGGAACTCTAAGTGAGTTGCCTGAGGGTACAGAGCTGCGTAGAGGCAAGGCAGGATTGGACCCTGAGTGTGGGTCGGGTACTCCCAACTCCACTGCTATGAGAGAAGCTTAGAAATTTTAGGCACTGCCACTGTCAATGATATACAGTGTTTTCAGAAGCTTCCATGCTCTGTTTAAAGTTCCACTAAGCATATCATTGCTTGTCAACTGTTGGGACATATATAACTAAGATGACACATGATCACTTGTGGAGGAAGAGAGGCAGTGTATCTCAAAGGAGAACTAGAAGCCCCATCAATTATTACAGACTCTAAATACTCAGCATTCAGCCTGCATGAGCTCATAGGGCTACAGAGAATGATTTAGAGTTGATTTTAACTCTCAGTGGCTGAGAACAAGCATGGAAAGGGTACAGAGGGAAACCAAAACTTGGGTAACCACTGAATCTTATCAAGGGCAGGATATATGAGAGGGGAAGAAAAGCAATGTTTTTCCTGGAGGTATTTTTCTTCAGAAGCAATAAACCTGGAAAACAGTAGATCAATTAGCAATCAAGTAATTTGCAGAGGATGAAGAGAAAATGCGTGAAGACCCACTAATCTTAGGTTGAGAGCTGCTGAATTACTACCAATGTTCTATCTCATCCCAATAAAGAGCCTGATATTTTTACATTTTTTCCCCATTCTCAAGGCAAGTAGAATAATAATTTGTCTCAATTCTATTTCCTAGTTATATTAACTTAGAAGTCAATACACGAGGAAAAATGTACTACTTATGTTTGATCTGCAAAAGGCAAAGACTTTACATTATGTTTCCATTACTAGTTCATAGGTTTTTCTACTTATCAGTCTAATTGAACTGTTTTGGATTAAACAAGATGGTAAAATTTTAAGCACTACTGCCCTTATGCCAAACCTGTCTCTCATTCTAGCAATTTCAACGTCCATGGAGCTTCCACAATCACCTGACCTTCTCCAGCCCAATGATCTTCACTCCCCTCCACTTACCACCTTCATGCAGAAACTTGGGCTTAGTCATCATCAGAGTTCTCAAACCTCTGAAATCTTCAACAGGGAGAGTTCACTTTCTCACTCTGGGCCAAACACAGCCAGCTGCTCATTCTTCCCACCACATCTACTCATTCGCATCACTGATCTCCTTAATGGTTTCCACCCCCCCCCCCTCAATTAACCATTAACCAGTTCTGCTGCTCTCACTTCATCTCCTAACTAGCTTAGTTCATAATGGCCGTTACTTGAATATTTCTTTACCATCACCCCCATTTTGCTTTCTCATTTTTCCTTCTGCTCCACCTGTTTTATAAATTTCCTATGAAAACTAAAATATAACTTCTCTGTGCCTACACTTGGCTTTGCTTTTTTGTATAATCTGTTTATATCCTCTAAGCATTCACCTATGGGGGGGTTGTCTTTCTTATCTGAATGCTAATATCTTATTTGTTATATGAATTGTGTAAGTTCAATATTCACATTAATATTTTATTTGTATGAATTGCAAGTATGTCTCTCAGAGCTTATATTTTAATTCAAATATAATGTATTTTATTTTACAGAAATTTGGTTTTAATGTGGTCAAATTTTTAAAATCTTTGTGTCTTGATTAAGATATCATTCCTTTCCGTGAAATGACAGTATGCACTTATATTTTCTTCTAATACTTCTAAAGTTTTGTTTTTCACATTTTGGTGTTTCACAGAGGTGGAATTTATTTTTGTGTATGATGTTAGGTGGAGATCAGATTTTATTTTCTTCAGTGTTGATAACCAATTGTTCCACCTGTTAAAAGTTCATCCACAATCACTGATTTGTGATGCCACTCTGGCACGTTCCTGGGTTTATTTCTCGGTCCTTTATTTTGCCTTCTTCTATTTGCTTAAACCTGTGTCTATACTACATGGTCCCAATTACTAAGCTTTCTGATGCATTTTGATATCTAGGAGGACTGTTCCTAGATGTTCTCCAATATTGTCTTGGGTAGTCTTGGTCTTCTACTATTTTGCATGAATTCTAGAAGCAGCTGGCCAAGTTCCAAGAAAGGAAAGGGAAAATAAGGAAGGAAGGAAAGAGAGAGGGAGAAAGATAGGGAAAGAGGAAAAGAGAGAAAGATAGATTTATAGATTTGTGGGTATTTTACTAAAATCAAAATGATTTTTTCAGATTAATATGACTATTAAGTTATCCCATCCATGGTTATGGTATTGCTCTCCATATATTTAAGCACAATTTTTTATTTTTCAGTAGGTTTATTTTATTTTCCACACTTTGTTAGATTTATCCCTATAACCTTATGATTTTTTCTTTTGGTTTATCACATTTTCTAATTAGTGGTTGTTGATATAGGAATGTAGTGGATCTTTATATACTAATCTTAAATCCAATGTAACTTCTAAATCTTCTCTCTTGTCTATATATAATTATCTTGGACTTTACATGTAAATAATCATATTGTCTGTGAATAAAGACAATTTTACTTCTATTCTGATGCACATTCCTTTGATTCTTCTTTTTTTATTCATGTTTACTATAGATTTTCTTCCTTACCATTAGTGGATGCTTAGTTTCATTGAGCCTGTTGCAGCATCTTTTGGGAAGGTTATCTAGAGATGGAGAAGCCTGTATTTGACACTGATTTTCTACCAACTCAACAACCTCAGTTGCCCTTGTTGCAACCAAATGAGATACAGGGGACAGGACGTTCTAAATTCTAGTAATGTCAACATGGGCTCTTAACCCCACATCACAATGGTCTATTCCTAGTAAGAGATAGATTCTATAGATCTCCAAAACCCAATACAGGAAGTTGCATTAAATACCCTCCCTGACCTCGTCGCTCCTCAACTCCCTCTTGATAGCTAAGAAATGACCTGTCAGGAGTCTCCAACAGGTTGTCCTAAAATATATGTTCTCTCTTTGTCAAATAATCCCCAAAGGATATCATGAAATCCATTCCTTTTTCCTACATCTTCTCAACAGAGAAATTGGAAACAAGTGGGACAGAGATGAGTAGTCAGCTGGGGCGTTGCCTGGAAGTGTCGGGTCTCCCACTAGCATATTCTGGTTCTGTAGATATGTGAAGATGGCCTTTCACCTAGTCCTGCATTATCTTCAACAAGTTTTTCTAATGTTAAACCATGCAGGTTTCCTGGAATAAGACTAACTTGTTTGTATCATATTATTGGCACCATTACTAATTCAGCTAGCAAATATTTTATTTAGGATCTTACACTCAGGTTTATATAAATTTATATGTGTTTTGGGGCTGGCTCCTTGGCTGAGTGGTTAAGTTCGCGCGCTCCGCTGCAGTGGCCCAGGGTTCGGATCCTGGGCACGGACATGGTACCGCTCGTCAGGCCACGTTGAGGCGGTGTCCCACATCCCACAACTAGAAGGACTGCAACTAAAATATACAACTGTGTACAGGGGGGATTTGGGCAGATAAAGCAGGAAAAAAAAAAAAGATTGGCAGCAGCTGTTAGCCCAGGTGCCAATCCTTAAAAAAAAAAAATTATATGTGTTTTATACCTACATGCATATATAAAGAGAAAGATACATATATATGATGTATATACAGTATACAGAACTTTTATATACATCCCTTTTATATAAATTAATATAGTTTCTTCCATTTATTTTCTTGTCAGAGACATGTCTGTTTTAATAATTCTTTCACAGAACTGGCTTTGGTTTTATTGATGCTATTTATTATTTCTGAGGTTTAAAAACTTATTTTCTATATTTTTCTCTGTTATTTCCTTCCTTGACTTTTCTTGGAGTTTACAAAGTTTTGTTTTTCCCTACCTTCTTGATTTGAGTGCTGAAGTTATTCATTTTTAATCTTTCTCTTTTTTGAATAAATACATTTAGGAGGCTTTATGTCCCTCACAGGAAACTTTGCTGCATCCAAAAATATTTGATATATGTAGTGTTCTTCGTTGTTTAGTTCTTAATACTTCATAATTTCCGTTGTGTTTTGGATCAATAAATTATTTATGCATGCTTTTAAATATCTATACATTAGGTTTAGACCTATTCTCCTCTTTTTTTTTTGCTTTTGATAGCTAATTTTATTGCATTTTGATAAGAGAGTGTATTGCTGCATTCTCATAATTTCCTCAGCTCTGTCTTCCAGAAAAATTATCTAAATTTCAGTGAGTATATTTTTATTTCTTGTAATTCTCTTTGGCCATGCCAAAATGACCCTCCTTCGTGTCATGGTAGGCTATCTACTTTGCTTTATCTGTGTCTATTTCTAGCAGATAAAGTCTACTCAGGAAAAAATATATTATCAAGTCTTCCCTTTTGGATCTGAATATTTGGCTTGTTTCTCTGCATGTCACAATTTGGTCTCAGATCTTATGCTGATTTCCGAGGATGGCTTCAGAATTCCAGGACTTCACAGCCACAAAATGCTTAACCAACTCCTTAACTAAGGCTGATTTGACAAGAAAAAGGAAAATATCTGAATTTCATCATTTCTTTCTGAAACTTCAGATTATAGGTAAAGCATTTTCATTTAGTAACACAATGCAGCTCCATGATTCCAGCTTGGTCAGACAGTGGCTTTGAGCTGAGGTGTTCCCTTTAAGGGTGGGAAACCTGTTTTTAAGCCTAAGGAAGGGCCAGTTAGTCTTTTTCAGAGTGGTATTACACATTGCTAAATTAAAGAAATGAAAATTACAGCTTAGAAGTATAGTGAAAAACAAAAATGTGTGAGTGATTCTAAAATGCTGAATTTAAACTGGCAACTGGCATTGGGTGACAAAAGCGCAGGGAATGAATATGCTTAGCTAATTCAGACATGAACTGAAGCCACGTAGAAGGGAAAGAATATTTACAGAGAACTTATTCTTACAGAAAGCGAAACCCTCAAACTCCCAAAACCATAAAAAGAAAAAAAGGAGGACACACACATACAAGGTGTGTGTTTGTGTATGTGTGTGTATGTGTATATGTGTCTATGTGTATGTGCATGTATGTGTATGAACACAGACTAAGAAAGATGGACAGAGACAGAGCTATTTGGGGATGTTAAATTTATGTTTCTGTTGAGAGTCACTTGATAACTCCCAAACATTAGCACAGAAGAGAAATAACAAGTCTTCATATTTTCAGGAACATAAGCCTTTAATTTTGGTTAAGACCAAGAATAATCATAGTTCTTCACACCAAGACAAAGCCCAGAGAGTATGCACTTGGTTTTTACTCAAGTTTTATTGTTATAATTGACATATATATATAAGATTGTATAAATTTTAGGCATACAAAATAATGATTTGATGTATGTATACATTGTGAAATGATTACAACAATAAGCTTGGTTAACATCCATCACCTCACATATTTACACATATGTTTTTCTTGTGATGAGAACTTTTAAGGTCTACTCTCTTAGCAACTTTCAAGTATACCATACAGTATTATTAGCTATAGTCACCATGTTGTCCATTAAATCCCCAGGACTTATTTATCTTATAACTGGAAGTTTGTACTATTTGAACACCTTCATCCATTGCCCCCTACTCCAACCCCTGGCTCTGGAAACCACCAATCTGTTTTCCGTTTCTATTAATTCATTTTTTTACATTTCACATATAAGTGAGACCGTACAGTCTGTCTTTCTTTGTCTGACTTATTTCCCCTAGCATAATGCTCTCAAGGTCCATCCATGTTGTCACATAAATATATAACCAAATTTATAGTATTTAAATAATAATAAAATGTAGTTTAAATAAATACACTGTTTAAAAACTTGGGAAAATATTTGCAACTTATCTCACAAAAACCTTAGTATCCCTTAAACATATAGAGTGTCTAAAAATAGAGGAGAAAAAGACCAACAGTGTTACAGACAAATGGGTTGAAAAATGATCATACAGTTTAAAAAATGGAAATGATTCCCTATGAAAAGATGCTCAGCATCACTTATAATAAAAAAGTGTAAATCAAAACTACGTGTAGATATTTTTACTGTAATATTACTGTTTTTTAAATTAGAATATTGTGTTAGCAGAGGGGCCCATGTCTTATCTTCCCCAAAAGATTGAGCCCACACAGAAGACAAGAGTCATGTTTTATATGTATATACTTCAATGGCATCTTCATAAATATCTGAGGTAATGATTAAGAGCTAAGGCTGGATTCTACTAGCAGTAATTTGCTACTCTTCAAACTTGCCACAGCCTTCAGAAAAAGGCAATAAAGAGATTGAGAGGTGCCAGTGGAAAAAAACACTGTTATTTTCTTTGCCTTGAGGTGATTCTCTTTCTGGAACAGTACATTCAGTTATCTTCCTGTCTGGGTACAATTTTGGAAAAAAAAACCCAAAACAGTGGCAATTCACTATTGAAAAAAAAACAGTGGCAGGCCTATTGTGGCGTTTTCAGTCTTTTTCTGGCCATAATCTGATACCTAAATTAGGAGAAAGCTCTTTGAGTCACGTGACCATGCACCTAACTCACGTAACTACGTCCTGTCCTCCTAGGACATCTTAGATTAGTCAGGATCACAAGGTAATTTTTAACCAACCCAGTCAAAACAAAGGTTTAAGACAAAATGGGTGTTAAATTGGATATGTGCAAAACCTGTGAGAGAACCATGGCTGGTGGGGAGTCAGTCCGATGGAAGAGTGGGAGGAGCTAAAGACGAAACAAGATGCCATCGGTTATTTTGGTTCACAGATGTTAGGAAAGATGTCTGCAAAACATTTATTTTAAACTTCTTCTTGCAGCTCTTTTCATAAGCTTTTCTTATTGAATGATATAATGAAAGGGCTCAGTTCCAAATATTATGACATTTTATGCAGTCCTTACTTAAAATACTTCTAAAATGCCAAAAAGAGCATAAAGCTAATGAGAAATAGGCAATTTTGCACAGTCTTGACAAAGTTAGAATAAAAAAAGTGATCCCTAATGGAGGGGAGGTCAAAATCTAGAATGCACCTAAGAAGAAGTGTAGCACTTGGAAGGATATACATCTACAAGAGAAAAATAATGTTGATTTTATTTTAATTATAACGTGAACAAAACCCATAAAAAGGATGACAGATTTTCAGTGTAACTAGCAAACTTCATTTTGCTAGTTTTTGTACACGAGTAGGTATAAATATTAAATATGCTGTTAGTTAGAATTATTAACATAACATGAAAAAGCACCAACCCACATATTTTTAAGGCTGTGGTTGACAATTAGAGGTACTTAGAGATTTTCTGAGTAGACGATTAAAGTTATTTTCCTCACAAATATTATACACAGCTTTAGAATTGAGTTAAATGTTGCTCCTTTAGGTTGTTTAGTTTCTTCTAGAATTTGTTAGTTTCAATCCCTTGTGTAACTTGTGATGTGACGTGCAGACGAGGGAAGAGCAGTCAGCATGGCAATCTCAGTAGGCTGTGTTTAGGACACCAGGTCCTTTTATACCAAGTTGTTTAGAGTTGTAGCCTTTGTTGAAGGGATCTGTGAGCTCCACAATCCCCCATGAGAGCCCATGGGAAAGTCCTCGATGTCTCATTTTTGGTTTCTTGAGGAAGGAGCCTGTTCAATAAATGAGATTCCCCTTTTGGGAACAAATATAATCTCAGAATTTATATTTGCTTGAAAAACATTTTTTTTTCCAAAACAACTCAAAGGCAAAGCACAGTACTAGGAGTTGATAAAAGAGAAGTAATTTGGTGTTGAAAGGTGAAAAATGACTGGCAGATTAGAAATGATCTCTTTCCAATGCATCCTTGGTAATCAGGGAGCTGAGAGATTGGTGGGGGAGCTAATGGAATGACCTGCTGTATCCAGGCATTGGGTCATTATGAGCAGATCTAAAACTGAATAATCTTGATGATTATGAAACATTCCTTTCCACCAATTCTACCTTATGCATATCAGCAAAAATGACCCAAAGATGTATTTTTTTTTTTAAAGTTTCAAATGACTCTGCAGACCAAAGCTGAGGCCACAATTGAAAGAAGCCTCCCTGTGCTCACAGAGTGCAGAACTCAGAATATAAATAGAATGTATATTGCAGGGCAGGATTTGATAGGTCAAAGTAGAGGTGGCTGAACGTGCCACACAGCACAAGGATCAAAGGTGAGCACCAGAGGAATGTGGAATAAGGTCTGCCTTGGAAAAATCTGGCAAAGCTCTCCAAAGGACCTGGACTCTGCTCCCTGATTCATGCACCGATATGCACTGATTGTCTACAGTGTGCCAGGACTGAGCATGGTGCCAGGAGTCGGGTGGAGGAGACAGACACATAATAACAATACCATGTGGTAAGGGAAATGATACAGATACCTGCATGTACATTTTTGAAGCCACATGAGGCTTGCGTTATCCAGCCCCAGGTGGAAAGGCAGTTAACGACAGTTTTCTAAAGAGGAGATGCTTGAGCTAAGCGCAAAAAAATATGACATAGGGTGAGGGAGGAAAGACAAGAATGAGTTTATGGAAAGTGCATTCTGAGAGAGCCATGAATTGAAGAAACAGACCAAGAAGGAGTGATGAGAAGATTGGGAGTTGGGGAACTGGGTGATTCAAAGCACAGAAATGAGATGTAAATCAGTTGGATGAATACTGAATGAGAAATCCAGCATGCAGGGGCAAAGGATGAAAGTGTGTCAGAGAGGAGAAGAGTGAGCAAGGCAGTCTGTCTTGGAAAGGAGATGGTGGGAAAGTGAGAGCCTTGAAAGTCACATGAAGTATGGTCTTATTTTCTACCTAGTGAGTAGCGACTTGACCAGTGATGCCATTTAGAATAGAATCTTGCAGCAGAGTGAAGGATGACAGGAAAGGGAACAAGCTGAAAAGATAGTGTGACTAGCTGGGAGCTGGTAATATACTAGGCCAGTTTGAGTGAGTGCCAGTCTGCTCCCAGGTGGCAGTTCAGGGTGGGATACTTAAAAGATATTGTAGAAGCAGAATGACTGTCGATTGCATTTGGCAACAGGGAAGAGTCCATGGTGGCTAGGGTTTCTAGCTTGTATGTTTGACAAGACTGTAATGGGGAGGGGTTCTACAGATAAAGATTATGATTCTGGCTGCACATATAAGACATTCTGCATACAAGATGCAGAAGTGTAGCCAGACCTGAAGATAAACACAGTCTGTGCAAATGTAAAGCTTAAGTCCTAGGAATGAATGAGATTGCCATCAAATAACCTCTCCTCAGTCTTTGCCCTCCTAAGCCCTTCCCTTTGGCTTCTCCCTGTTCTAGATGGATAGTCTCTCCCATATGCAATCACTCTCTGAGTTCTCCCAATCCTATCTGGTCAATAATTAAACTGTTTTATCATTTTTCCATAGAGCTGTGTTGTCTAATACTAGCCATGTGTGGCTGTTGAGGACTTGAAATGTGCTTAGTAGTTTTGATTTATACTTTTTTATTATAAGTGATGCTGAGCATCTTTTCATAGGGAACCATTTCCATTTTTTAAACTGTATGATCATTTTTCAGGCCTTTTATCTGTAACACTGTTGGCCTTTTTCTCCTCTATTTTCAGACACTCTATATGTTTAAGGAATATTAACTTTTCTGTGAGATAAGCTGTAAATATTTTTCCAAGTTTTTATTTTAAATTTTTAAAATTATTTTTACAACAATGTAAACTTATATTTTGCATGAAAAAGTAAGAATGTTAAATATCTCAATACTATTTGATATAATTACATTTTGAAACAATAATAATTTGGGTGTATTTAGTTAGATAAAATATATTATTAAATTAATTTCACCAGTTTCACTTTAAATACTAAAAATTTTAAAATTGCATATATGACTTGTGTTATATTTATATTGGTCAATGCTATTCTAGAGTATTATTTTACTATAAAAATATGATATGACTTAAAATTACGATATAAACTATTGACAACTTATGAACTAGAACATTTAAAACTCTATCTCTTTGAGCACTGACTCTTTATCTTCTTCCTGTGATCCATGTTACTCCAGTGTGTAAATGTCACCAGTACGGAGATTGTGGGCTCTGATAATGACTTCCCAAAGAAGCTCCCTAGCAAAGGTATCAACTCTCTGGGTCTTCTCTTTCTAATAAGTGCTTGACACAAACATTGTCAGGCAGTGGCTTGCTAGTAAACTGGCTCTCAAAAATAAACCTTAATTTGAGACTTTTTCCATCTTGTAAATGCTTCCACTGTGGCCAATTTCAAGCTACCAATAGTTTATCAACTGGCTTGCAAAATTCCTGGCTATTCACTAATGCACTCTTGTGAGCCAGTTTGAGCAGTCTGTCATCTTCAGGTTCTCTCAAATTCCAAGCCATTTGTTGATCCAAAGAATCAGGTACAGTACTGCCCAGTAAAATTTCTGCAGTGTTAGAAGAATTCTGTATCTGTGCTCTATGGCTCTTGAGGACTTGAAATGAGGCCAGCACAATGAAAAACTGGATTTTTAATTTAATTAACTAAGTCTGAAGAAGCCTCAGAATCCATAGCAGGGCTGACAGATGAAAGTATTTGCCTCCTGAAGCTAGCAAATACAGACTGGAAGAGGTGATGGCTTCTGCAAATGTGAAAATAGCAATTCAAGACTTCAAGGAAAATCATGAAAATCAAGGAAACTGTGACAGCATTAAAGGAACACAATAATTTTCCAGTAACTGACCCCCAAAGAAATGGAGATCTATAATTTTCCTGATGAGGAATTCAAAATAATTGCTTTAAGGAAGCTCAGTGGGCTACAAGAAAACAAAAAGACAATTTAATGAAATCAGAAAAGCAATACATGAACAAAATGAGAAGTTTAACAGACAGAGAAAAAAAAATTCCAGAGCTGAAGAATTCATTGAATGAAATAAAAGATACAATAGAGAGCATCAACATCAGACTTGATAAAGCAGAAGAAAGATTCTATGAACTTGAAGAAAAGTCATTTGAAACTATTCAATAAGAGTAAAGAAAAAAGAATGAAAAAGAGTGAAGAAAGCCAACATGAATTATGAGAGACCATCAAGGGAAATAATTTATGCATTATTGGAGTCCCAGAAAGAGAGGAGAGGAAGAAAAGAGCAGAAGGCTTACTTAAGGAAATAATGGATGGTAATTCTCAAATCTGAGGAGAGATATGGACACAAGTTCATAAAGCTCATAGGTCCACCGACAGATTCAACTCAAAGAGATCTTCTCTAAGACACAATATAACTCATTTTTCAAGTCCAGCATTACCTTGATACCAAAGCCAGAAAAGGATACTACGAAAAAAGAAAATTATAGGCCAACATTCCTGATGATCAAGTGGGATTTATGCCTGGGATGCAAGAATGGTTCAACATATGCAAATCAATAAATGTCATATGTCGCAGTAACAGAATGAAGGATAAAAATCATATGATCACATCAATAAATGCAGAAAAATCATTTAATAAAATTCAATAACCTTTCATGATATAAACTCCCAGCTAATTAGAAGAAATGTAACTCAAAATGATGAAGGTCATATCTGAGAAGCCAACAGCTAATATTATACTCAATGGTGAAAAGCTGAAAACTTTTCCTTTAAGATCAGGAATAAGATGGGGATGCAGAAAAAGCATCCTTCTATTCATTATAATACTGGAACTGCTAGCTAGAGCAATTTGAAAAGAAAAAGAAATAAAAGACATCCAAATCAGAAAGGAAGAAGTAAAATTATCTCTGTTTGCAGATGACATATTATTTGTAGAAAATCTTAAAGACTCTACCAAAACACTATTAGAACTAATAAATGAATTCAGTGAAGTTGCAGGATACATAATCAATATACAAAAATCAGTTGAATTTCTATGCAGTAACAATGAACTATTTGAAAGAGAAATTAAGAAAACAATTTCATTTACAATATCATCAAAAATAACAAAATATTTAGTAATAAATTTAACCAAGAAGGTGAAAGATCTTTACACTGAAAGCTATAAGACATTCATGAAAGAAATTGAAGAAGACACCAATAAATAGAAAGATATCCTATGTTCATGGATTGAAAGAATTAATATTTTTTAAATTTCTATACTACAGATACAGTGAAATCCCTATCAAAATTACAATGGAATTTTTCACAGAGCTAAAAACACAATTCTAAAATTCATATGGGATCACAGAAAAACTTAAATAGACAAAGCAATCTTGAGAAAGAAGAACAAAGCTGGAGACATTATACTTCCTGATATCAAACTATATTGCAAAGCTATAGTAATCAAAATAGTATGGTACTGACATTAAAACAGACACATACATCAATGAATATACAGAATATAGAGCCCAGCAATAAACCCATATATAGTTAACCAATCTTTGACAAGGGTGCCAAGGACGTACATAGGGAAAGAATAGTCTCTTCAATAAATGGCATTGGGAAAACTGAATATTTACATGTAAAAGAATGAAACTGAACCCCTATCTTACAGCACTCACAAAAATTAACTCTAAATGGATTAAAGACTTAAACGGAAGACCTGAAATCATAAAACTCCTAGAAGAAAACTTAGAGAAAAAACTTGTTGACATTTGTCTTGGAAATGATTTTTTTGATATGAGACCAACAGCACAGGCAGCAAAAGCAAAAATAAATAGTGGAACTACATCAAACTAAAAAACTTCTACATGGCAAAGAAAAAAATCAAAAAAATGAAAAGACAACCTACAAAATGGGAGAAAATATTTGCAAACCATATATCTGATAAGGAATTAATATCCAAAATATATAAAGAATTCATATAACTGAACAGAAAAAAAATTCAAGTTAAAAATAGACAAAGGACCTGAATAGGCATTTTTCCAGAGAAGACAAACAGATGGCCAACAGGCACATGAAAAGGTGTTCAACATCACTAATCATCAGGGAAATGCACATCAAGACCACAATGAGATATCACCTCACACCTGTTAGAATGGCTACTATCAAAAAGACAAGAGTTAATAAATGTTTTCAAGGATGCGGAGAAAAGGGAAACTTTGTACATTGTTGGTGGGAATGTAAATTGAAACAATCATTATAGAAAATGAAACAGTATGCAGGTTCCTCAAAAAATTAAAAATAGAACTGCCATTTGACCCATCAATCCCATTTCTGGGCATATATCTGAAGGAAAAAAAATCAGTATCTCAAAGAGATATCTGCCCTCCCATGTTCATTGCAGTATTATTCAAATAGCCAAGATAATGGAAACAACCTAAACAACCTACATGTCCATCAGTGGAAGAATGGATAAAGAAGATGTGAGATAGATATAGATGTAGCTAAGATACATGTGTGTATGTATGTACGCATGTATAATGGAATATTACTCAGCCACGAGAAAGAAGGAAATCCTGCCATTTGCAACAACATGACTGAACCTGGAGGACAATGCATTAAATGAAGTAAGCCAAATAAAGAAAGAAAAAAACTATGATCTCACTTATATATGGAATCTTAAAAAAAAAAAACAAAAAAAAAACAAGGTAGAACTCATAGAAACAGAGAGTACAATGGTGGTGACCATGGTCTGGGGATGGGGGAAATAGGGAGATGCTGGTCAAAGAATACAATCCTTCAGTCATAAGGGGAATAAGCTCTGGGAATCTAATGTACAACATGGTGATTATAGTTAATAATACCGCATTGTATACCTAAAATTTGCTGAGAGTAAACCTTAAAGATTCTCACAAAAACAAAAAGGTAACTCTGTGATGTAATGGGTGTGTTAGTTAACCTGATTTTGGTAATCATTTCACAATATATATATATATATATATATCAAATAATCATGTTGTACACTTTAAATATATACAACTTTATTTTTCAATTATACCTCAATAAAGCTGAGGAAAAAAATTTAAAAACTTACACAAACCTGGTTCCTAACTTGGATAATGAGTGATGAGGTAAGGGGTGGGGATCACACAGATTTGCTCCTACCTAAGGCATATTGATCTCTCCTCCTGAGGGAAAGAACAACACAGACACTGTTCTCAGCATTTTTTGAGTTGCTATAATTTTTTCATAAAACTCTGGTGAATATTCCTTTAATTCCAATAAATACAACTTAAATTCATGAATATGACCCCACACCCTCTGCCCCCAGATCATACAAATCACAATTTTTTAAACAATTTTTAAGGTTCTTAAATAAGATCTAATGAGACTTCCATGAGGAGGACCTTCCCCGTCTTGATTGTTAATATAAGTTCATTCCATGGTCACTTACAGAGTTCCCTGAGCACCATGACAGAACTCTGTTATTACGTAGTATCTTGGTTCTTCAAAAAGCATTAGACTACTGATTTAGGCCCAGTGAAGAGAATCATGTGGAAGTTCCTGCTCTATATTCAGGTTAAGAAACTTTACCAGGCAACAGATGTCTTTCCCATTAGGTAATGGGGTTCAGAAGCCATAAAAAAACTCATGCCTTATTAAAAGAAATATTTGACAATAGTTGGAGGCATTTTATGTTTGTCTTGATCACATAAGATTCATCAATCTCATTTCCACTGTTCCAGACTCCAGATGAATGCACTATCTTGTGGACTTATTAATTTCATTGGTCAATGAACCCAAAATTTGGAAAGCTGATTGTGATCAATCCTGGTTCCTGAAGCTCATTTCACTGCACTCCAGAAACCTGAGACTTAATGATAAAACAGTGTTTCTAAGGTCATCCTACAAAAATTAATATAGTAATTTCTTAGTGGTTTCATTAATTTCTAATTGGCAAAAATATCTATTAATTGATCGGTAGAACTTTGAATTAAATTAACAATACCGAGCGTGTATATACTTAATAAAGATTTCAAAAGCAGTTGATATATTATAACTTTTCTTATATTCTGGAAAAAGTTATTTAGAAAAACAAATGAACCTCTCAGATTTAAACACTGGAGTGTTTCTGATTATTTCGGCTTCAGAATTGCCAGATACTACAGGAACAGAAAGTCAGAAAAGACTATTAATTTTAAGTTGACCTCAAAAGATAGGCCCAGTAGTTTCAAGATAAAGCTTGAATAAGAATTGCATTTATTAAAAAGAAAATGGAAGGGCTGGCCCCTGGGCTGAGTGGTTAAAGTTCTGCATTCTCTGCTTCAGAGGCTCAGGTTCGTGGGCTTGGACCCCAGGAGCAGACCTACTCCACTCATCGGCCATGCTGTGGAGGCATGCTACATACAAAATAGAGGAAGATTGGCAATGGATGTTAGCTCAGGGCAAAGTTTTCTCCCCCCCAAAAAAAGCAGATTCCAGGAGATAGGGCCCAGTAATCTGTATTTTAACAAGTATTCCAGGTGGTTCTTATGCAGTCTAACTGATGAAAATCCTTTGATCTAAGAATCTTCTAAACTACCATAAGTATCCTATTTATCTGTCTACCCACAAAACTGGCAAAGAGTACATTTGTACATTCAGTTGCTTAACTTCTAAACCCAAGTACAGCCCCATAAACAGTATTTAGTAGACTTCACAATGCAGATAATTCTGGACACATTACTTAGTAATGTAAAATAAATTCTGGTCCTCAAGGTCCAGAACTCACAGGAATGTGTTTACTTGAAAAAAAAGTCAATGATCTGTGAAGAACCCTAATTGCTAGTCAGTATAAGAAGAATAGGACAAAATTATAAATCCAGTAATTAGTTCATTCTTCCCATCACTTCTCTTTCCCACTAGGGGCAAGAACTCTGCTGCTGAAGAAATGAGCTTACAAAGTGTCTCACTCTCTCTCCAGTAACTATGCACAAAAAGAAATAAAATGAAGCCTCTCGTCATTAAAATCGGAGGGGTGCAGGGGCTGATACCTCTGACCACCAGGGGAGTACTCTTCCAAAGATGCTTTTTCTGAGTGCTATAGGACTTATCTGAGTCAAAAATATAATTTAAAACAGTTATTTGGAGTCATGAAGACAGCCTTTGTGAGGCAAAAGGGATTTAAGGCAAAACAGCAATCAAAAATACATGTTTGGTAGAGAAAGAAGAAACAAGAAGTAACAGTCAAGTGTTAACAGAGACTATTCCTCAACAGGGTAACAATACCTGTAAATTAACTGTGATTTCTCCATGAGTCAGGAGTGTCCTCAAACATTTGTAGATGTATTCAATTAATAAGCAAAGGTTGTGCCACTTGGTTTTTGCCCCACTTTCTGTAATTTGCAGGCCCATTTCTTTGAGATTCAAGTGTGCATAAAAGGTTAGGTGGATGATGCCATGTCTGCTCTGTGTCCAACTCACAGCCATGGTGTTTGTTTCCGTAAGTCTGAGGAATGTTCCTGGATTTTAAGCTGAGGTGGGTGGAAAATGAATTTTTTCTTTAAAATAGTTCAAGAAATGAGAGAAAAAGGAAAGCAGAAAGCATGAGAGCAAATCTTAATAGAAAAGGACCAAGGACAAAACTATAGAGTCTAAATAAAGTTGTATTTGAAGGTTATGTTTGTACCTATGGCAACAATTTACCCAAGTCACCACCAAATTTATATTGCTGAGAGGATTTAACATGAGTGTTCTTAGATACAGTCATGCATCACTTAACAGTGGGGATATATTCTGAGAAACGCATCATTAGGTGATTTCATCGTGCTAACATCATGGAGTATATTTACACAAACTGAGAAAGTATAGCCTACTACACACCTGGGCTATATGGTATTAATCTTATGGATCCAGCATTGTATATGGGGTCCGTCCTTGACCAAAACGTTGTTCTGCAGTGCATGGCTGTATTTTAAACTTTCCTGGATGGTTTTATCTTGTTGTCAAGTTATTTTAACTCTTTTTTTTAAAAGAACTCTTTTTAAAGGGCATGAACTATCCCTAGCATTTATCTCCAAAAATGTTCAATAGGGGAAAAACCCTACCATTTCACTTAGACACCATTAGTGCTTATGAAAAATTACTATTGATTTCATTAACTTGGTATTCAAGCACAGTTCTGCTAAAGTTAATATTTTAAAATCCTCCAAGGAAATTTGCCACAGTATTCCCTAAAACGACTCCCTCTCCTACAAAATGCTTGTGCAGATATCAAGAAATCCCAGGTCTTTCCTATGGATGCCTCTCTCCACCAAAATCACAATAAGAGACTTAAAGTAACCCTCTCTTGATTATAAGTTCCAACTTCAGAGCTGTTGGTTTGACAGCTCAAGTTTTAACAACCTGCTAAGAAAAGGAAGTTGAAAGACAATGAGTCTTGACACCATAATACTGAAAATACTGATTTGGTTCAATTTTCGAAGTACAGAGAGCTTGATTACTCTTAAGTGAGACCAAGTGAGTCTTCCTTCCACTTATTGGTCAATTCAGTGAGCAAAGGAAAAATAAAAAGAAACAATTAATATTTTCAAACAAAATAGCCATCTATTACTAAGCACTCACTGACCCATTAAAGACTATAGCTCTATCCCAAAAACCAATTCACTGTGAATGTAATCTGTTCCCACTAATAATTTGTCATTAAACCTATAAGATACAAAGATTTGCTGATCTTTAATTTAATCATAAGATAATTAGAATTCTGTAATAGGTTTTTGGTTTATCACTATTAATTTTAACACTGATATTTAACATTATATGGGAAAGTGCAGTTGTAAAGAACTCTTCTAAAAATGCATGGACCACTTTCAGTTTCTGATCCATCTTGTAAGGCACTTACAAGTGCCACTCCATCTTAACAACAAGCAAAAAGCTAAACAAATGGAAAAATCAAGTCTTAGATCCACCAGAGATGTGAGGTCACATGGCAAACCACTGCCACAGAAATTAGAGAGACAGAGAATCACAATTTACCAGAACAGAGACCTGTGAACAGAAACTTCTGTGGGAATCCGTGCCAGGGGAGATAAACCTGAACTGTAATTGATAAATTGCTGGAGGCTTGGTGTGGACACCCCTGAAACTCCAGGAGTCCAGTCTTGGTTGGGGGAAGCCCACACTTTTGTGAGTTTTACCTGTAGGGGTTCTATCAGGTTCTCACATTGAAGATCTGAGAAAAATCCTTTTGTGCTTCTGTCAGGAGAGGAGGAAAGCAACCATTTTAAAATATGCTAAAGCATTCTGTTCTTTTTAACAGAGTCTGCCCTCAGCAGAAACTATATTATGGAGCTGAACTTGCTGGGGTTTTATCAGAAACGAACATAACTGAGAGAAAGGAAATATTCAACTCTAGTCCCCCCTACCCATCCTCTCCCACCTAAGAGGGGAAAAACTGAGAAGCACTGGTGAAGGTCACAGTCCAGGGACACAGGCTCACCAAAAGGCTGAGACTTAATCATGGGACTATGGAACACTTCCCCTCCCCCTACACCTCACCACGATGTTTCTAAAGGCTTTTTTACAGCAGTTTCATTTCCCCAGTACCTCATGTTCATCTTTCAACAAAAATTACAAAGCATACTAAAAAGCAAAAACTGTTCGAAGAGATTCACAAGCATCAGAACCAAAGTCAGATATGGAAGAAATGTTAGAAGTATCAGCCTGGGAGTTTTTTAAAAGCCCATGATTAAAATGCCAAGGGCTTTAATGGAAAAAGTAGACAAAATGCAAGAACAGATGGATAACATAAGCAGAGTTGGAAATTCTATGAAAGAATAAAAAAGAAAATCTAGAGATCAAAAACACTGTAATGAAGATGCCTTTGATGGGCTTATTAGTAGACTAGACACAGCTGAGTTAAAAATCTCTAGGTTTGAAGATATATCAACAGAAACTTCCAGAACCAAAAAGCCAAGAGAAAAAAGACTGGAAAATACAAAACAGAAAGTCCAAGAACTATGAGACAACTAAAAAAGATGTAACATATCTCTAGTGGGAATATCAGAAGGAGAAAAGAGAGAGAACAGAAGAAATATTGAAGCAATAATGACTTAGAATTTCCCCCAAATTAATTCCAGACCCCAAACCACCGCAAACCACCATCCAAGAAGCTCAGAGAACACCAAGAAGAATAAATGCCAAAAAAATCTCCACCTAGACATATCATATTCAAACTTCAGAAAATGAAACATAAAGGAAAAAGTCCTGAAAGAAGTCAGTGGAAAAACACATCTTATCTTCAGAAGAACAAAAGTAAATATTATATCTAACTTCTCCTCAGAAACCATTCAAGCAAGAAGAGAGTAGAACAAAATATTTAAAGTCTTGAGAGAAAACACCCGCTAACTTAGAATTCTGTTTCCTGAGAAACTGTCCCTCAGAAGTAAAGGAGAAATAAAGAAATAAAAATTGAGAGAATTTCACGTCAGTAGATCTGCATTACAAAAATGTTAAAAGAAGTTCTTTAGAAAGAATAAAAATAATATAGGCTAGAAATTCAGAGTTACATAAAGAAAGAAAGAAAATACATAGGAAAAGGAATAAGTAAAGGTTAAAAAAAAAGCTTTAATTTTTTTTCTCAATTGATCTAACAGATAACAGTTTGTTCAAAATCATAGTAACAACAATATAGTTGATTATCTATATGTGTATATGTATATATATGCTTATGTATTGGTGAAATGAATGATAATAATATGAGAGAAGAGGGAAGAATTAGGATTATTTTGTTATTATAAGATAGTTGCACTACCTGTGAAGCAGTATAGTGTTATTTGAAAGTGGACTCAAATTAATTGTAAATGCATACTGCAAATTCTAGAACAACCACTGAAATAAGTAAAAAAAAGAAGAATTGATATGCTAATAAAAGAGAGAAAATGGAATCATATAAAATTCTCAAAACTACAAGAGGCAGAAAAAGAGTGGAAGACAAAAATAGGAACAAAGAACAAGGGTAACAAATAGAAAGCAGTAAGAAATGTGGTAGTATTAATCCAATTTTAAATTGGATTAAATGTCAATGGTCTCATTACACCAATTAAAAGACAGAGATTATCAGAAAGGAGAAAAAACAAGAGCTGACCATATGTGTTCTACAAGAAACCTACTTTATAAAGACACATATAGACTAAAGAAAAGGGATGGAGAAAGACATTATATGCTAACACTAATAAAAAGAAATCAGGAGTAGTTATATTAATTTCAGATAGAGCAGGCTTCAGAGTGATGAAAGTTATGAGAGGTAAAGAGGGGCATTACATAATGATAAACAGTTCAATATCCCAGGAATCCATAACGACCCATAATGTGTACTCACCTAACAACAGTGCACCAAAATATGTGAGGCAAAAACTGTTAGAACTGCAAGGAGAAACAGATGAATCCACTGTTATAGTTAAAGACTTTAACACTCTGAATCAGAAATAGACAGGTCCTACAGACCGAAAATCAGAGGACATAGTTGAACTTGATAGCACCATCAATCAACTGGGTATAATTACAGACTACTTCATCCAACAACACAATTTACACATTCTCCTTGTGTTCACATAGAACATTGATCAAGATAGAAAACATTCTGGGCCATAATACTTCTTAACAAATTTAAAAGGGTAGGTATCATGCAATGCCTGCTTTCAGAACACTATGAAATTAAACTAGAAATCAATAACAGAAAGATAGCTGGAAAGAGCCCAAAATACTTGGAGATTAAGTAACATAATTTCAAATAACACAAGAGTCAAAGAATAAATCTCAGGATAAAGTAAAATATTTTGAACTAAATGAAAATAAAAACACAACTTACCCAAATTTGTGGGATACTCCTTTAAACATCCTATTAGGCCAACATTACACTAATACCAAAACCAGATAAAGACATCACAAGAAAACTATAGACCAAAATCTCTATGAATATAGATGCAAAATCCTCAACAAAATATTAGTAAATAGAATACAACAATGTATAAAAAGAATTATACATCATGACCAAGTGGGATTTATCCCAGGTATACATGGCTGAGATAAATTGAAAATCAATTAATATAATTCATCAGATCAATAGGCTAAAGAAGAACAATTACGTGATCACATCAATAAATGCAAAAAAGGCATGTAACAAAATCCATCACCCATTCATAATAAAAATTCATAGCAAACTAGGAATAGAGGGAAACTCTCTCAACTTGACAAAGAACATCAACGAAAAGCCTACATCTAACATCACATATATGGTAAGAAATTTGAAGTTTTCATGCTAATATTGGGTACAAGGCAAAGATTTCTCCTCTCACCATTCCTTTTCAACATCATATAGAAGGTCTAGCTAATGGAAACATAGAGGCATGCTAATATTGGGTACAAGGCAAAGATTTCTCCTCTCACCATTCCTTTTCAACATCATATAGAAGGTCTAGCTAATGGAAACATAGAGGAAAAGGAAATAAAAGGGATGCAGATTGGGAAGAAAGAAATAAAACTGTCTTGGTTCACAGATGACGTAATTGTCTATGTAGAAAATCCAAAAGAACACTCAAAATGTCCTGGAACTAATAAGTGATTATAGCAAGTTGTAGGATACAAGGTTAGTTTACAAAAGTCAATCACTTTCCTATATACTGGCAATAAACAAGTAGAATTTGAAAGTAAAGATACATTACCATTTATGTTAATATCCCCCAAAATGAACTACTTATATATAAGTCTAACACTATATATAATCTATATAAGGAAAACTACAAAAGAAGAGCTAAATCAATGGAGAGTAATTCCATGTTCATGAACAGGAAGACTGAATATTTTCAAGATGTCAGTTCTTCCTATCTTGATCTATAGGTTCAGTGAAATTCTAATCAAAATCCCAGCAAGTTATTTTGTGGATATCAACAAACTGATTGTAAAGTTTATAAAGAGAGGTAAAAGACCCACAACAGCCAATACAATATTGAAGGAGAAGAACAAAGCTGTAGAACTAACACTACCCAACTTCAAGGCTTACTATAAAGCTGCAATAACCAAAGGAGTGTGGTATGGCAAAAGAGTAGACAAATAGATCAATGGAACAGAATAGAAAGCCCTGAAATAGACCAATATATGGTCACCTGATCTTGGACAAAGCAGCAAAGGCAGTACAAGGGAGCAAATATGGTGTTTTCAACAAATGATGCTGGAAAAACTGAATCCACATGCAAAAAAAATTAATCTAAACACAGACACTTCACAAAAATATACTCAAAATAGATCATAGACTGAAATGTAAAATGCAAAACTATAAAACTCCTAGAAGATAACATACAAGAAAATGTAGATGATTTTAGGCATGGCAATGCTTTTTTAGATACAAGAAAGGTAAGATCTATGAAAGAAAAAATTGATAAATTGCACTTCATCAAAATTTAAAAACTTCTTCTTGTGAAAGATAATATCAAGAGAATGAGAAGAAAAGACACACTGGGAGAAAAGATTTGCAAAAGATACATCTGATAAAGAATTGTTACCCAAATATACAAAGAACTTAAAATCCAACAATAAGAAAATAAACAACCCAATTAAAAAGTGAGCAAACACCTTAATAGACACTTCATAAAAGAAAATATACAATGGCAAACAAGAATTTTAAAAGATGCTCCACACCATAATGCAAATTAAAATAACAATGGGATACCACTAAACACTTAGTAGAATGGCCAAAATCTGAAACACTGACTACACCAGATTCTGATAAGGATGTGGAGCAGCAGGAGCTCTCATTTATTGCTGGTGGGAATGCAAAATGGTACAGCCACTTTTGAAGACAGTTTGGCAGTTTCTTTCAAAATTAAAGGTACTTTACTTATGATTCAGCATTCCCATGCTTATATTTCTGTAAATGAATTGAAAACTTATGTCCACACAAAACCCTGCCCGTGGATGTTTATATCAGTTTTACTTATAATTGCCAAAACTTAAAAACAACTAAGATGTCCTTCAGTCAGTGTACGGCTAATTCACCATGGTATATCTAGACAACGGAATATTATTCAGTGCTAAAAAGAAATGCATTATCAAGGCATGAAAAGAGTTGGAGGAGGCTTAAATGCATATGACTATGTGAAAGAAGCCAATCTGAAACAGCTATATACTGTATGATTCCAACTATATGACATTCTGGAAAATGCAAAACTACAGAGATGGTAAAAAGATTACTGGTTTCCAGGAGTTAGGGGTGTGAGAGAAATGAATAGGCAGAGCACAGAGGACTTTTAGGACGGTTGAAGTATTCTATATGATAATACAGCAATGGATATATGTCATTATGCATTTGTCCAAACCTATAGAACAGACAACAGCAAGAGTGAACCCTAACGTAAACTATGGACTTTGGATGACAATGATGTGTCATTGTAGGTTCATTGATTGTATCAAATGTACTATTGTGGTATGGGATGTTGATATCAGGGGTTACTATGCGAGCAGGGGATGAGAACTCTCTGTACTTTCCACTCAGTTTAGCTGGGAACCTAAAACTGCTCTAAAAAATCAAGTTTATAAATTTTAAAAAAGCATAGACTTTTGCAGTAATGGACCTGTTGACAACCACTAATGAGAGAAAGATTAAGTAAATAATTGTATATATAACCATTGAAGGCAAATCTTAAGAAGAATTTTCTGTGCTTTCTAAATTTTCTTAGATGAAGATGTATTATTTTAACAATGAAAAAAATTTATGTAAGAAGACCCCTTCTAGTTTCAAGGTAAGCCTCAAATAGTTTATCAAAAATAGTCACAGACTTTAGTTATTCTTTATCCTATCATCTTGTTCAAATCTTTTTCATAGCATATATTATCAGAAATTACTTTAACTTGTTAATTATTTGTGTTTCCCACCCCTATTAGAATGTAAACTCAATGAGAATGAAGACTTTACTTCCCTTATTCAACATGTTTCCATACACTAGACTACAGATGAAAACAGAGTGGGCATATAGTAATCATTTATTGAAAAAAATAAGTGAATTGACTGCTCATTTATCACATTCTCTTATAACTATATTTGATATGTACTCTCTGTTCCATGATTCTGCCCACTCTAATGTAAGTCCCATGAGGGCAGGGGCTATGTCATCTTCATTCTTCATACTCCCCAAAGCACTATGCCTGATCCACAGCAGACACTCAGTAAGTTGTTGTTCTGAATGAATGAATGAGGGATCAATGAGTGTAAAGTCTGGTTACTAATGCTCATGCTCTTTTCTGTATACCATAATGCCTACATTCATTCTTTGAGAAGTTAATAGAAATTCTAAGGTAAAAAAGAGTTCTGTAGTCAAAGAAATTTCATAAATCTTGGTTTAAAGGAGGTTAAAACTGAGCCAACCCTGATGGCCTAGCAGTTAAAGTTCGGTGCACTTCACTTTGGTGGCCTGGGTTTGGGTTCCATTGCAGAACCAGACCACTCATTTGTCAGTAGCCATGCTGTGGTGGTGGCTCACGTAAAAGAGCTAGATGGTCTTACAACTAGAATATACAACTATGTACTGGGCCTTTGGAGAGAAAAAAGGGCTATTTTGGCAACAGAGTTAGCTCAGAGTGAATCTTTCTCAGCAAAACAAGCAAAAGCTTCTTTAAAAAAGGTTGAAATTATATTTGGCATAGTACTTTGGGAGTCTTTAGTGTAAAGATGCATTGTAAATCATCAAAATGGGATACAGCATGTCAGGTAGCTCATCCTCTGGACAGGTCCTCTATGATAGGCAGCCTATTAGACTATGGAACAGTCAGCCTGACTCAGTATGAAATTAGTTTCACTTATTCATTATCTTCATCATCAAATCTTCTTGAGCTATTAATGATCACATTGAATTTTGGGAGATGTCTTCATACCAGCTTGGAAAAAGATATTAACCACATTCTTCAGTTTTCATTATGATATTTGTGAGATAGAAAACGATGCTATCCTTTGGTCTCAGAGTGTGTGCCTTCCCAAGCTGCCACTTGCTGAACCAGGACCTTCACTTCCTTTGTGCCTCTTTAGCTTTCCTCTGTGAGATTCTGTCAGTGGTGAGTGTGGCAGTGGCCCAGGCTATGCTGTTGCCTTTTGGGTCAAACCTCAGTTCCTTATTTGTAAAATGTAGATAATAGTAATTACTTCATGCTTATTGTGAGGAGTAATTTAAGCTATGATTCAGTACATATTTATACTAAAAAAAGTGATGTTCTTCCTGTCCAATTTCATTTGGGGCAATGTATGTAAACACAGAGGTAAGAGTTTGTGGAGGAGTGTCTAAAAGGGGTTCACCAACACCCAGTCCTCAGTATTGTATGGTTTTCCTCTCATGTTCTTACCAATTTCATGATAACCTACATTCAGCCTTCAGTCCAGAAGCAGACTCAAAAACTCCAAAGTGAGTGTCCAGCCAGTCTCAAAGTGGGAATACCCACTCAACGGCAATGTCTGCAGACCCCTGAACTATTACCTTGTTGAGGTACAACCTAGCTTCATGACCTTCCCCATCATGTCTGATTATTATACCTGCAAGTAAAAAATGAACCCAGTTTCAGAAATAAGATACTTAAAAGGATTATAGCCTTTCATTTAAAATAAATAGACAAGAGATTTTGTCAAGATGGTGGCATAGGCAGTCTCTGAACTCACGTTCTCCCATGAACACAACTAGGTTACCAACTATTTTTGGAAAAATTACTCTGGAAAGAAAACTGAAAACTAGATAAAAAGAACCCGCACAACAAGGGGCAGTCCTGACTGAGGTGGAAGAGGCACAAATTCTTTCTGGAGACAAAAAAAAAGCCACTTTCATGAGCAGCAGATCTTCAGAGCCAGGCAGGCAGGCGCTACCCTAAGGTACACAGCCCTCCCTGGAGAAGTAAGGCCCTAGTGGGGGCCCATTACTGCTATAAGCATCCTTCAGACTCAGCACAACTAAGATGAGACGGGGTACTCTCCAGGAGATAGGGAAGTGTGCATGGACTAGGACTGTCTTGATGGTGTGTGTGGACTTGTGGGAGGTGGGGCTTATCAGCAGCAGAAGACGTGTGCTCCACAAATAGCCCTAAAAAGGATCTGCCCCACCTTTCAAAGCCTGAAACAATTGGGTGCTCCCATGCCAATGCCAGTCCCACTCAGATGCACTCCTAAGAGAGGTGATAATAGCCTTGCAGGCCTGAGGACTACAGCAACTGTAAGCCCCTGAGCCTAGCAACTAGCTACACTGGGTATGTACCCATTTAACAGGAAAACTGCAAGAGGAGTGTGCTATTAGACCTTGAAACCAATGATGCTGAGGATCCCCATACAGATTTTCAAACAGCTGGCCAGGGAGGGAAGGACTAGACTCCCTGGGTACCTGCAATAAGAGAAACCCTGCCACAGCAGAAGGACACAAGTAGCCCAGAAAAGGGTCACTCCTGGATCATTTGGACTGGTGACAAGAGGGAAGCACACTGCTGGGCCTCAAAAGGCATCTCTTATATAAGGCCACTTCTCCAAGATCAGAAAACACAGCTGACTCACCTAATACATAGATATAAGCACAGAGAAAGAGGCATAATGAGGAGACAAAAGAACACATTCCAAGCAAGGGAACAGGACAAAACCCCAGAAAAGGAACTAAATGAAACAGAAATAAGCAATCTACCTGACAAAGAGTTCAAATAAAAATTCATAAGGATGCTCACTGATATTGGGAGATAACTGGATGAACAGTGAGACTGTTGACAAAGAATTGGAAAATATAAAAAAGAACCAATCAGAAATGAAGAACATAATACTGGAAGTGAAAAATTCACTAGAGTGACTCAATAGCAGAGCACATGATACAGATGAACGGATGAGCAAGCTAGATGAAAGACTAGAGGAAATCACCCAAGCTGAACAGATAAAAGAAAAAAGAATTAGAAAGAATGAGAACAGTCTAAGGGAACTCTGGGACAATATCAAGTGCACTAACATTCATATTATAGATGTCCCACAAGGAGGAGAGAGAGACAAAGGGGCAGAAAATCTATTTGAAGAAATAATAGCTGAAAATTTTCTTAACCTAAGGAAGGAAACAGACATCCAAGTACAGGAAGCACAGAGAGCTCCAAACAAGATGGGCCCAAAGAAGACCACACCAAGACACATTATAATTAAAGTGTCCAAAATTAAAGATAAAGAGAGAATCCTAAAAGCGTCAAGAGAAAGGCAACAAGTGACATACAAAGGAAAGCCCATAAGGCTATCAGTGGACTTCTCAGCCAAAACCCTACAGGTTAGAAAAGAATGGCATGACATATTTAAAGTGCTGAAAGGAAAAAACCTACAGCCAAGAATACTCTATCCAACAAGGTTGTCATTCAGAATGGAAGGGGAGATAAAGAGCTTCCCAGAGAAGCAAAAATTAAAGGAGTTTATCACTAAAAGACCAGTTCTACAAGAAATGCCAAAGGGACTTATTTAAGTGGGAAAGACATGACCACAAATAGAGATAAGAAAATTATCAAAAAACAAAAAAAACCCAACAGGCAATAAAATCACTGATAAATGTAAAAATATAGTAAAGGTAGCAGATCAACCACATATGAAGATAATATGAAGGTTAAAAGACACAGGTACTAAAATTACCGATTTCAATGATAAGAGGGTAATGGATAGACACACACAAAACAAGAGATTGGTTATCACTGTAAAAACCTAACATGTGGGAGGAGTGGAGTAAAAAAGTAGAGGTTTTAGAAAGAGGTCAAGCTAAAGAGACAATCAACTCAATATAGATTTCTATATACATAGACTATTATATAGGAACCTCATGGTAATCACAAACCAGAAACCTATAATAAGTAAACAAATAAGTAAGAGGAAAGAAATCAAACATATTACTAAAGAAAGCCATCAAACCACAAGGGAAGAGATCAAGAGAAAAAAGAAAGCAGCAGAGAAGAACTACTAAAACACCCAGAAAAAAAGTAACAAAATGGCAATGAATGCATATTTATCAACACCTACTTTAAATGTCAATGGACTAAATGCTCCAATTAAAAGGCATAAGGTGGCCAATTTGATTTAAAAAAAGACCCATATATATGCTGCATACAAGAGACACACTTCAGACCTAGACACTCACAAACTGAAAGCGAAAGGATGGAAAAAGATACTCCATGCAAATAGCAAAGTAAAGAAAACAGGGGTAGCAATACTTGTATCAGAGAAAATAGACTTTAAAACAAAAACTGTAACAAGAGACAAAGAAGGGAACTACATAATGGTAAAGGGAACAATCCAACAAGAAGATATAACACTTGTAAATATCTATGCACTCAACAAAGGAACACCTAAATATATAAAGCAATTATTAACAGACATAAAAGGAGAAATAGACAGTAACACAATAATAGTAGGGGACTTTAACACTCGACTTACACCAATGATGGATCATCCAAACAGAAGATCAATAAGGAAACACTGGCCTTAAAGGACACATTCAATCCGATGGACTTAACAGATATATATAGAACATTCCATCCAAAAGCCACAGAATACACATTCTTTTCAAATACACATGGAACATTCTGCAGGATTGATCACACATTAAGCCACAAAACAAGCCTGAATAAATTTAAGAAGATTGAAATAATACCATGCATCTTTTCTGACCACAAAGGTATGAAACTAGAAATCAACTACAGGAAGAAAATCAGGAAAGCCACAAAAATGTGGAGATTAAACAAAATGTTACTGAACAATGATTGAATGAATGAAGAAATCAAAGGAGAAATCAAAAAATACCTGGAAACAAATGAAAATGACAAATATGACATAATAAAATCTATGGGATACAGCAAAAGCAGTTCTAAGAGAGAAGTTTATAGCAATTCAGGTCTATGTCAACAAAGAAGAATAATCCCAAATAAACAATCGAAAAGCACATCTAAAGGACTGGAAAAAGAAGATCAAAGCCTAAAATCAGCAGAAGCATGGAAATAATAAAAATCAGAGCAGAAATAAATGAAATAGAGACTAAAAAACAATATAAAAAATTAATGAAACCAAGAGCTGTTTCTTTGAAAAGATAAACAAAACTGACAAACCTCTAGCTAGAATTGCCAAGAAAAAAAGAGAGAAGTTTCAAATAAATAAAATCAGAAATAAGAGAGGAGAAATTACAATGGGTACCTCAGAAATACAAAAGATTATAAGAGAATACTATGAAAAGATATGTGGCAACAAATTGGATAATCTAGAATAAATGGATAAATTCTTAGAATCATACAACCTTACAAAACTGGACCAAGAAGAAACAGAGAATTTGAAAACACCAATCAGAAGTAAGGAGATCAAAACACCTATCAAAAACCCATGAAAAAATAAAAGTCCAATTACAGATGGCTTCCCTGGTGAATTCTACCAAATATTCAATGAAGACTTAATACACATCCTTCTCGAACTCTTTCAAAAGATTGAAGAGGAGGGGAGGCTCCCTAACTCATTCAACGAAGCCAACATTATCCTGATACCAAAATCAGACAAAGACAATGCAAAAAAAGAAAATACAAGGCCAATATCACTGATGAACATTGATGCAAAAATCCTGAACAAAATACTAGCAAGTTGAATAAAACAATACATTAAAAAGATCATACATCATGAACAACTGGATTTCATTACAGGGATGCAGGGATGGTTCAACCTCCTCAAATCTATCAACATGATACACTACATTAACAAAATGAAGAATAAAAATCACATGATCATGTCAACAAATGCAGAGAAAGAATCTGACAAGATACAGGATCCATTTAGGATAAAAACTCTAAATAAAATGGGTATAGAAGGAAAATACCTGAACATAATGAAGGCCATATATGACATACCCACAGTAAATATCATTCTCAATGGACAAAAATGGAAAGCTATCGCTCAAAGAACAGGAACCAGACAAGGATGCCCACTTTCATCACTCTTATTTAACATAGTATTAGAAGTCCTAGCCAGAGCAATCAGGCAAGAAAAAGAAATAAAAGGGATCCAAATGGGAGAAGAAGACGTGAAACTGTCACTATTTGCAGATGATATGATTTTATATAGAGAAAACCCTAAATCTAGTGAAAAATTTTTAGAAATAATACATGAGTACAGTCAAGTTGCAGGATATAAAAGTAACATGCAAAAATCAGTCGTGTTTCTATACACTAACAACAAAGTAGCAGAAAGAGAAATTAAGAATATAATCCCATTTATAGCTGCAACAAAAAGAATAAAATACCTAGGGATAAACTTAACCAAAGAGATGAAAGATCAGTACACCAAAAACTATAAAACACTGTTGAAAGAAACTGAAGAAGATACAAAGAAATGGAAAGATATTCCGTGCTCTTGAATTGGAAGAATTAACTTAGTTAAAATGTCCATACTTCCTAAAGCAATCTACAGATTCAACGTAATCCCTACCAAAGTTCCAACAACATTTTTCACACAAATAGAACAAAGAATCCTAAAATTTATGTGGAACAACAAAAGACCCTGAATAGCCAAAGGAATCTTGAGAAAAAAGAGCAAAGCTGGAGGTATCACACTCCCTGATACCAAAATATACTACAAAGCGATAGTAATGAAAACGACATGGTACTGGCACAAAAACAGACACACAGATCAATGGAACAGAATTGAGAGCCCAGAAATAAACTCACACATATATGGACAGCTAATTTTCAACAAGGGAGTCAAGAGCATGTGATGGAGAAAGGAGAGTCTCTTCCATAAATGGTCTTGGGAAAACTGGACAGCCACGTGCAAAAGAATGAAAGCAGACCATTATCTTACACCATGCACAAAAATCAACTCAACATGGATTAAAGACTTGAATGTAAGACCTGAAACCATGAAACTTCTAGAAGAAAACATAGGCAGTACGCTCCTTGACATCAGTCCAGCAGCATATTTTCAAGTACCATGTCTGACCAGAAAAAGGGAAACAAAAGAAAAAATGAACAAATGGGACTACGTCAAACTAAAAAGCTTCTGCACAGCAAAGGAAACCATCAACAAAACGAAAAGACAACCTAACAATTGGAAGAAGATATTTGCAAACCATATATCAGATAAGGGGATAATATCCAAAATATACAGAGAACTCATACGTCTCAACAACAAATAAACCAATAACCCAATTATAAAATGGGCAAAAGATCTGAACAGAGATTTCTTCAAAGAAGATATACAGATGGCCAACAGGCACATAAAAAGATGTTCAACATTATTAGCTATCAGGGAAATGCAAGTCAAAACTACAATGAGACACCACCTCACTCCCGTCAGAATGGCTATAATTAACAAGACAGGCAACAACAAGTGTTAGAGAGGTTGTGGAGAGAAGGAAACCCCGGTACACCGCTGGTGGGAGTGCAAACTGGTGTAGCCACTATGGAAAATTATGGAGTTTCCTCAGAAATTAACAATAGATCTACCATATGGTCCAGCTATTCCACCGCTAGGTATTTATCCAAAGAGCTTGAAAACACAAATGCGTAAAGATACATGCACCCCTATGTTCATTGCAGCCTTATTCACAATAGCCAAGACTTGGAAGCAACCGAGGTGCCCATCAAGGGACAAATGGATAAAGATGATGTGGTATATATACACAATGGAATACTGCTCAGCCATAGAAATGATGAAATCTGGCCATTTGTGACAATATGGATGGAACTTGAGGGTAATATGCTAAGCGAAATGAGTCAGAGGGAGAAAGTCAAACACCATATAGTTTCACTCATAAGCAGAACGTAAAAACAACAACAAACAAACACATAGCAACAGAGATTTGATTAGTGGTTACCAGCGGGGAAGAGGGGAGGAAGGAAGATGAAAGGGGTAATTAGGCACGTGTGTAGTGATGGATTGTATTTAGTCTTTGGGTGGTGAACATGATATAATCTACACAGAATTCGAAATATATTATGATGTACAGCTGAAAGTTATATAATGTTATAATCTAATGTTACTGCAGTAAAAAATAGAATAAAAAATAAAATTAAAGAGAAAATTTGTTTATGAAATAGTCTCTTTGGGGTATTTCAGTATTTATAACCATAGCACTTGGAAGCTATCTGGCCACAGGTATGATTGTATTGAAAAACGTATTTAACGTAACTGCTGACAAGGTAATTAAATTTATGAAATAAAACAAAATAAAATAAATAGACAACTCAAATGATTCAGGCTAACCGATTAATCTCGAACATTGAGAAAGAAACTTACCAGCTCCAAAAAAAAATCAAAACAACAATTTTGACTCTGGTTACTAAATAATTATAATTTATACACACATATATTTATAAATCTAGGCATTCCTTTAAAAGAATCAATATTAAAGATGTGGTAGACTCAGTGAAGACCCAATAGAATTTTTTCTTTGATCATGACAATGGAGCATTCTTCATAAGCACTGATGCCCTGTAGCTTCCTTGGCTATGTAATCAGACTGCTAGGGTTCAAATCCAACCGCAGCATTGTGAGCATGGGTAACCTGAGTGTCGGTTTCTTCACCTGCAAAATGGAGATAATAATAGATCCTACATCAAAGATTAAATGAAATTAAGCAAAATAATTATAATTATGTCTGGAATATATTACACGTAGCGTTGTTATTATTTTTCCACCAAAAACTCAGCAGGAGAGCATCAGATCACCATGGGTTTGAGTTCTTCTTCTGCCACTTAATAGCTGTGTGGTTTAGGAAGTAACTTAATTATTTCATCCCACAGTTTCCTTATGTTGAAACTGTGTTATTAATATCACTTCACAAGATTGCTATGAAGTTTTCTTTTATTATTTATTTTTTTAATTGCAGTAACATTGGATTATAACATTATATAACTTTCAGCTGTACATCATAATATATTTCGAATTCTGTGTAGATTATATCATGTTCACCACCCAAAGACTAAATACAATCCATCACTACACACGTGCCTAATTACCCCTTTCATCTTCCTTCCTCCCCTCTTCCCCGCTGGTAACCACTAATCAAATCTCTGTTGCTATGTGTTTGTTTGTTGTTGTTTTTACGTTCTGCTTATGAGTGAAACTATATGGTGTTTGACTTTCTCCCTCTGACTCATTTCGCTTAGCATATTACCCTCAAGTTCCATCCATATTGTCACAAATGGCCAGATTTCATCATTTCTATGGCTGAGCAGTATTCCATTGTGTATATATACCACATCATCTTTATCCATTTGTCCCTTGATGGGCACCTCGGTTGCTTCCAAGTCTTGGCTATTGTGAATAAGGCTGCAATGAACATAGGGGTGCATGTATCTTTACGCATTTGTGTTTTCAAGCTCTTTGGATAAATACCTAGCGGTGGAATAGCTGGACCATATGGTAGATCTATTGTTAATTTCTGAGGAAACTCCATAATTTTCCATAGTGGCTACACCAGTTTGCACTCCCACCAGCGGTGTACCGGGGTTTCCTTCTCTCCACAACCTCTCTAACACTTGTTGTTGCCTGTCTTGTTAATTATAGCCATTCTGACGGGAGTGAGGTGGTGTCTCATTGTAGTTTTGACTTGCATTTCCCTGATAGCTAATAATGCTGAACATCTTTTTATGTGCCTGTTGGCCATCTGTATATCTTCTTTGAAGAAATCTCTGTTCAGATCTTTTGCCCATTTTATAATTGGGTTATTGGTTTATTTGTTGTTGAGACGTATGAGTTCTCTGTATATTTTGGATATTATCCCCTTATCTGATATATGGTTTGCAAATATCTTCTTCCAATTGTTAGGTTGTCTTTTCGTTTTGTTGATGGTTTCCTTTGCTGTGCAGAAGCTTTTTAGTTTGACGTAGTCCCATTTGTTCATTTTTTCTTTTGTTTCCCTTTTTCTGGTCAGACATGGTACTTGAAAATATGCTGCTGGACTGATGTCAAGGAGCGTACTGCCTATGTTTTCTTCTAGAAGTTTCATGGTTTCAGGTCTTACATTCAAGTCTTTAATCCATGTTGAGTTGATTTTTGTGCATGGTGTAAGATAATGGTCTGCTTTCATTCTTTTGCACGTGGCTGTCCAGTTTTCCCAAGACCATTTATGGAAGAGACTCTCCTTTCTCCATCACATGCTCTTGACTCCCTTGTTGAAAATTAGCTGTCCATATATGTGTGAGTTTATTTCTGGGCTCTCAATTCTGTTCCATTGATCTGTGTGTCTGTTTTTGTGCCAGTACCATGTCGTTTTCATTACTATCGCTTTGTAGTATATTTTGGTATCAGGGAGTGTGATACCTCCAGCTTTGCTCTTTTTTCTCAAGATTCCTTTGGCTATTCAGGGTCTTTTGTTGTTCCACATAAATTTTAGGATTCTTTGTTCTATTTGTGTGAAAAATGTTGTTGGAACTTTGGTAGGGATTACGTTGAATCTGTAGATTGCTTTAGGAAGTATGGACATTTTAACTAAGTTAATTCTTCCAATTCAAGAGCACGGAATATCTTTCCATTTCTTTGTATCTTCTTCAGTTTCTTTCAACAGTGTTTTATAGTTTTTGGTGTACTGATCTTTCATCTCTTTGGTTAAGTTTATCCCTAGGTATTTTATTCTTTTTGTTGCAGCTATAAATGGGATTATATTCTTAATTTCTCTTTCTGCTACTTTGTTGTTAGTGTATAGAAACACGACTGATTTTTGCATGTTACTTTTATATCCTGCAACTTGACTGTACTCATGTATTATTTCTAAAAATTTTTCACTAGATTTAGGGTTTTCTCTATATAAAATCATATCATCTGCAAATAGTGACAGTTTCACGTCTTCTTCTCCCATTTGGATCCCTTTTATTTCTTTTTCTTGCCTGATTGCTCTGGCTAGGACTTCTAATACTATGTTAAATAAGAGTGATGAAAGTGGGCATCCTTGTCTGGTTCTTGTTCTTAGAGGGGTAGCTTTCCATTTTTGTCCATTGAGAATGATATTAGCTATGATATCAGAATGATATTTAATATGAAAATTAAAGAAGGAGGCGTATGCAAATGTGTCTGGCATAGGGCACAGCCCATGGTGCCCATAGATTGCTTTATTCCCAATCCCTGCAGTTACTTTTCCAATACACTGCTGAATAACTTCTTCATCTTCCAAATCCCTTCCCCCAATCCAAAATAAATCAGGAAGTCATGCTAATTGTAACTTACTAAGAAATCACCACTCATCGGTTGTGTGTATTGTCCTAGTTTGGCTTGTTCAAAGTCCAGAATAAAGAGGAAAAGATTGGCAAGAGGTGGAAGATGAAGATCACCGAGGCAAGTGTGAGGATCTGTAACAGAATGTACAAGGCAGATTCAAAGAAGAAAAGACAAACAGCACCTTCAGTAGAAGAGGAGATTTAGGAAACAGCCCAGCTGAGCTTGTCGAGTCAACTCTAAAAGAGTCCATTGAAACCAACAACTTGTCACAACGTACCCTTCTAACTTGCATGTTCTTTCCCCCACTTCTCCTATTTGAACCCTCCTCATCCTTCATATCTCAAATATCACTTCTTCAAAGCCTTTTCAGACCTCCCTGTGAAAAGCAGCTTCCCTCACTGTTTATCTATCTCAGCCTCTTATTTGTTTCCTTAATAGCACTTTCAATTTTCTGCTTGTTTATCTTTTATCTCCCTGAAGAAGATGTATGCACCTTGATGGAAGAGAGCTAATTGCTCCAGTTTACACTGAATCCTCAGCATCTATCAAGGTGCCTAGAGAAGGATATGTTGATTAAGTGAGTGATTACTCTTTTGTATGCACTTGCATACATTAATTTATTGATTCATTGATTAATTTAATCCTTTCAACACTATCATCTCCATTTTACAGATAAACAAATTGTGGCTTGAAGGTTTAGGTGAGTTGCAGAGCTCATAGAGCTAACAGGAGGTGGGCTTGAACCTACCCCTGTCTGACTGAACAGACCAGGCTCTCATGTCGCAGCCCTGCTGATTGTCCTCACAGGGCACTGAGGTGAAGGGAGCATCAGCAGGATCCTATGGAACACAGTGCAAGCAGTCCTCATGGTGCCATCAAACCTGCACAGCTCCAGAAAGAAGGGTTTCTGGTCCCAGATGAAACTGGAGGCAGGATTACTTTTCACACATGGCTTAAATCCTGTTTGCAAAGGTTAGATGTAGAAACATGAGGGAAACAGTCTTACTAGTTGTTCCTCCTCAGTCTTCTTGGTAGATTCTTTCCCCTGTCTCCAACCTTTTAAGGGTAGAAATTTCTAGGGTTTTGTTCTTTGGTGTCTTCTGCTCTTTATTTCCACTTATTCTTTTAGTGATCTCATCCAGTCTCTCTCTGCCTTTACATAATGTCTATATGATGATAATTTCCAAATTTCTATCTTCAGCCTGGATTTATCCCCTGAATTGTTAACTCAGGCATTAGATTATTCACTCAGTACCTTCATTTATGTGCCTAAGAGAAATCTCACAACTAATTCTAAATATTCCCCATCTCAGGTTGAAGGCAGCTCTGTATGTCTAGTTGTGTAAATGAATCTTGACATCCTCATTGACCCCCCTTTCTCTCACACCCCACATTTAATCAATTAACCAGTTCATTGAATCTACCCTCAAAATATACCCATAATCTGTCATTTGTTACCACCTTTCCTGCTACCATGTAGTCTAAACCGTCAGCATCTCTTGCCTGAATTGGTGAAAAAGATTGACCTGGTTCTGCTCTTGCTCTCTTATGTCCTAAAATTTATTCTCAATACAGTAGTCAGAGTGGTCCTTCTAAACATGTCAGATAATGTTACTTCCCTGCTCAAAACTTGGCAATGCCTTCTATCATACTCAGATAAAAGTAAAAGTCTTTTCAGTGACCTACAAAGTCCTTCATCACCAAGTCCCCGTTACTTCTCTGACCTATCCTGTGTCTCCCCCAAGATCACTCGACTCTAGCCACCTTGGTCTTCTTGATGTTCTGTGGACACTTCTGACATGCTCTTGTTTTAGCATCTGGCTCTTGTCTAATTGTCCCTTTGCCTGGAAATACCTTAAAATCTTCTGTCAAATCTCACTTTTTCAATGAGGCATGGCTTGACCACTTCATTTACTGTTCCAAGTTTTGCCTCCCATAGTCATCTACTTTTCCCTGCTTTAATTTTTTTCTATAACTTATATCATCTTTTTTTTTTTAAAGAACTTTTTTTTTTTAATGTTATGATAGATTACAACCTTGTGAGATTTCAGTTGTACATTTTTGTTAGTCATGTTGTGGGTACACCACTTCCCCCTCCGTACCCTCCCCCCACCCCCCCTTTTCCCTGGTAACCACCGATCAGATCTCCTTCTCAATATACTAATTTCCACCTATGAGTGGAGTCATATAGAGTTCGTCTTTCTCTGACTGACTTATTTCGCTTAACATAATGCCCTCGAGGTCCATCCACATTGTTGTGAATGGGCCAATTTCGTCTTTTTTTATGGCTGAGTAGTATTCCATTGTGTATATATACCATATCTTCTTTATCCAATCATCAGTTTCTGGGCCTGTAGGCTGGTTCCACGTCTTGGCTATTGTAAATAATGCTGCAATGAACATAGGGGTGCAACGGACTCTTGAGATATCTGATATCAGGTTCTTAGGATAGATACCCAGTAATGGGATGGCTGGGTCATAGGGTATTTCTATTTTTAACTTTTTGAGAAATCTCCATACTGTTTTCCATAGTGGCTGTACCAGTTTGCATTCCCACCAACAGTGTATGAGGGTTCCTCTTTCTCCACAACCTCTCCAACATTTGTCGTTCTTGGTTTTGGATGTTTTTGCCAATCTAACGGGGGTAAGGTGATATCTTAGTGTAGTTTTGATTTGCATTTCCCTGATGATTAGCGATGATGAACATCTTTTCATGTGTCTATTGGCCATATTCATATCTTCTTTTGAGAAATGTCTGTTCATGTCCTCTGCCCATTTTTTGATCGGGTTGTTTGTTTTTTTGTTGTTAAGCAGTGTGAGTTCTTTGTATATTATGGAGATTAACCCTTTGTCGGATAAGTGGCTTGTAAATATTTTTTCCCAATTAGTGAGCTGTTTTTTTGTTTCAATCCTGTTTTCCCTTGCCTTGAAGAAGCTCTTTAGTCTGATGAAGTCCCATTTGTTTATTCTTTCTATTGTTTCCCTCAACTGAGGAGTTACAGTGTCCGAAAAGATTCTTTTGAAACTGATGTCAAAGAGTGTACTGCCTATATTCTCTTCCAAAAGACTTATTGTCTCAGGCCTAATCTTTAGGTCTTTGATCCATTTTGAGTTTATTTTGGTGTGTGGTGAAAAAGAATGGTCAATTTTCAATCTTTTGCATGTGGCTGTCCAGTTTTCCCAGCACCATTTGTTGAAGAGACTTTCTTTTCTCCATTGTAGGCCCTCTGCTCCTTTGTCGAAGATTAGCTGTCCATAGATGTGTGGTTTTATCTCTGGGCTTTCAATTCTGTTCCATTGATCTGTGGACCTGTTTTTGTACCAGTACCATGCTGTTTTGATCACTGTAGCTTTGTAGTATGTTTTGAAATTGGGGATTGTGATTCCACCGGCTTTGTTTTTCTTGCTCAGGATTGCTTTAGCAATTCGCGGTCTTTTGTTCCCCCATATGAATTTTAGGATTGTTTGTTCAATTTCTGTGAAGAATGTTCTTGGGATTCTGATTGGGATAGCATTGAATCTGTATATTGCTTTAGGTAGTATAGACATTTTAACTATGTTTATTCTTCCAATCCATGTGCAAGGAATGTTTTTCCATCTCTTTATGTCATCGCCTATTTCTTTCAAGAAAGTCTT
The DNA here is from genome assembly GCF_037783145.1 of Equus przewalskii. NCBI lineage: Eukaryota > Metazoa > Chordata > Mammalia > Perissodactyla > Equidae > Equus > Equus przewalskii. The sequence goes on from NC_091838.1 coordinate 28,568,333, forward strand.
GTAGTTTTCATTGTATAGATCCTTCACTTCCTTGGTTAAGTTTATCCCAAGGTATTTTATTCTTTTCGTTGCGATTGTGAATGGGATAGAGTTCTTGAGTTCTTTTTCTGTTAGTTTATTGTTAGTGTATAGAAATGCTACTGATTTATGCACGTTAATTTTATACCCTGCTACTTTGCTGTAGTTGTTGATTATTTCTAATAGTTTTTCTGTGGATTCTTTGGGGTTTTCTATATATAAGATCATGTCGTCTGCAAACAACGAGAGTTTTACTTCTTCGTTACCTATTTGGATTCCTTTTATTTCTTTTTCCTGCCGAATTGCTCTGGCCAGCACCTCCAGTACTATGTTGAATAGGAGTGGTGAAAGTGGGCACCCTTGTCTTGTTCCTGTCCTCAGAGGGATGGCTTTCAGCTTTTGTCCATTGAGTATGATGTTGGCTGTGGGTCTATCATATATGGCCTTTATTATGTTGAGGTACTTTCCTTCTATACCCATTTTACTGAGGGTTTTTATCATAAATGGGTGTTGGATCTTGTCGAATGCTTTCTCTGCATCTATTGAGATGATCATGTGGTTTTTGTTTTTCATTTTGTTGATGTAGTGTATCACGTTGATTGACTTGCGGATGTTAAACCATCCCTGTGTCCCTGGTATAAATCCCACTTGATCATGGTGTATAATCTTTTTGATGTATTGCTGTAATCGGTTTGCCAAAATTTTGTTGAGGATTTTTGCATCTATGTTCATCAGTGATATCGGCCTGTAGTTCTCCTTCTTTGTGTTGTCCTTGTCAGGTTTGGGGATCAGAGTGATGTTGGCTTCATAGAATGTGTTAGGGAGTTCTCCATCTTTCTCAATTTTCTGGAACAGTTTGAGGAGAATAGGTATTAAGTCTTCTTTGAATGTTTGGTAGAATTCTCCAGAGAAGCCGTCTGGTCCTGGACTCTTGTTTTTGGGGAGGTTTTTGATTACCGTTTCTATTTCCTTACTTGTGATTGGTCTATTCAGATTCTCCATTTCTTCCTGATTCAGTTTGGGGAGATTGTAGGAGTCTAGGAATTTGTCCATTTCTTCCAGGTTGTTCAATTTGTTGGCATATAGTTTTTCATAGTATTCTCTTATGATCTCTTGTATTTCATTGGTATCTGTTGTGATTTCTCCTCTGTCATTCCTGATTTTATTAATTTGCAATTTCTCTCTTCTTTTCTTGGTGAGTCTGGCTAGGGGTTTGTCAATTCTGTTAATTCTTTCGAAGAACCAACTCTTTGTTTCATTGATCCTTTCTATTGTCTTTTTTGTTTCAATATCGTTTATTTCTGCTCTTATTTTTATTATTTCCCTCCTTCTACTGACTCTGGGCTTTGTTTGTTCTTCTTTTTCTAGTTCTTTTAGGTGTCGTTTGAGGTTGCTTACGTGAGCTTTTTCTTGTTTAGTGAGGTGAGCCTGTATTGCGATGAATTTCCCTCTTAGGACTGCTTTTGCTGCATCCCAAATGATTTGGTATGTCGTGTTCTCATTTTCATTTGTCTCCAGATAATATTTGATTTCTTCTTTAATTTCTTCAATGATCCATTGTTTGTTGAGAAGCGTGTTGTTTAGTCTCCACATTTTTGCACCTTTCTCTGCTTTTTTCTTGTAGTTGATTTCTAGTTTAATAGCGTTATGATCAGAAAAGATGCTTGATATTATTTCAACTCTCTTGTATTTATTGATGTTTGCTTTGGTTCCCAAAATATGGTCAATCCTTGAGAATGTTCCATGTGCACTTGAGAAGAATGTGTAACCTGCTGTTTTTGGATGAAGTGTTCTATATATATCTATTAAGTCCATCTGGTCTAATTTTTCATTTAATTCTATTATTTCCTTGTTGATTTTCTGTCTGGATGTTCTGTCCATTGGTGTTAATGGTGTGTTGAGGTCCCCTACTATTATTGTATTGTTGTTGATGTCTTCTTTTAGTTCTATTAAGAGTTGCTTTACAAATTTTGGTGCTCCTGTGTTGGGTGCGTATATATTTATAAGTGTTATGTCTTCTTGGTGGAGAGTCCCTTTTATCATTATATACTGTCCCTCTTTATCTTTCTTTATCTGTTTTGCTTTGAAATCTACCTTGTCTGATATTAGTATAGCGACACCTGCTTTCTTTTGTTCATTATTAGCTTGGAGTATTGTTCTCCATCCCTTCACTCTGAGTCTGTGTTTGTCTTTGGGGCTGAGGTGTGTTTCCTGGAGGCAGCATATTGTTGGATCTTGTTCTTTGATCCATCCTGCCACTCTGTGTCTTTTGATTAGGGAGTTCAATCCATTTACATTTAGAGTGATTATTGAGACGTGGGGGCCTACCACTACCATTTTGTGTCTTGTTTTCCGGTTTTCTTCAGTTTCCTTTGTTTCTCGTCCCATGGTTTAACCTGTTCTGATGTAGAGCTGCTACTCTCTGTTGTTGTCCTTCTACTTATCTCCTCTGCTCTTGGTTTTGTAGCCCCTTTCCTTTTTTGGATTTTTCAGGAATGAGGGTTTTCCTGAGGATTTCCTGAAGAGGAGGTTTTGTGGCAATGAACTCCCTTAATTTTTGTTTATCTGGGAAAGTTTTTATTTCTCCATCGTATTTGAAGGATATTTTCGCTGGGTAGAGAATTCTTGGCTGTAGATTTTTGTCCTTCAGATTTTTGAATATATCATTCCACTCTCTTCTAGCCTGTAAAGTTTCTGCTGAGAAATCTGCTGATAGCCTGATGGGGGTTCCTTTGTAGGTTAGTTTCTTTTGCCTGGCTGTCCTTAATATTTTCTCCTTGTCGTTGACTTTTGCTAGCTTCACTACTATATGCCGTGGAGTTGGTCTTCTTGCATTGATAAAGTTTGGAGATCTATTGGCTTCTGTCACCTGAAGATCCATCTCCCTCACCAGATTTGGGAAGTTCTCAGCCATTATTTCTTTGAATAGGCTTTCTGCCCCTTTCTCCTTCTCTTCTCCCTCTGGTATACCTATAATCCTTACGTTGCATCTCCTAATTGTGTCTGATAATTCTCAGAGAGTTTCTTCATTTCTTTTAAGTCTTGCTTCTCTCTCCTCCTCTGCCTGCAACAATTCTATATTGCCATCTTCCAAATTGCTAATTCTTTCCTCCATATTATCGGCCCTACTGTTCAGAGCATCTAGATTTTTCTTAATCTCCTCTATTGTGTTCTTCATTTCCAATATTTCTGTTTGGTTCTTCTTTATCGTATCAAACTCTTTTGTGACATAGCTCCTGAACTCGTTGAGTTGACGGTCAGAATTCTCTCTTAACTCATTGAGAATCTTAATGATGGCTGTTTTGAAGTCATCATCATTTAGGTTATATATCTCATTTTCTTTGGGATTGTTTTCTGTGTATTTGTTACTTTCTTTCTGTTCTGGAGATTTAATGTATTTTTTCATATTGCTTGATGTTGTTGATTTGTGCCTCCGCATGGAGATAGAGTTTAGTTGCTCCTTTCACTTGTTTCAGCTGCTGCGGTGGGGGGAGCAGCTGTTTATACTTCACCAACCAGGAACCCTGTCCGTAGTTGCTAACTGGGCCTGGGCCCCTCTTCGTAGCCACAGTGGCCCTTTGGATTCCCTCCTCTGCTGTGGGGGCCGTCACAGGGGGGCTTCAGGCTGCAGGTGCCTACTGTTGCAGCCCACCTAGATGTGCTCTCTCCTTGGGGTCTGCAACAGTGTTATGGGCTTTTCCAGCGGCCAGGGGTGGGATCACTTATATTTGTCGCTCCGTTGCTGTCGGCACCCACCGAATCTCACTTGTCCTCTATGGGTCGCAGGAGAGCTATTGGCATCTTCTACAGTCTGTGGTTAGTACACCTAGCTATGCTGCTTTTGCCCTGGGGTCTTCCAGCCTTGTGGCTGGCGGCTGGGTGCCTTCTACTGGTGCTGTGCAGAGGCTTTCCCTAAGGCTGCTGTGAGCCTGTAGGGTTTCCCCCTAGGCTACTAAGCTGGGTCTCTGGAACTCTCTCCAGCCCCAGTCCTCTCCAAGATCTCCGGCAATCCCTAGTCTCACGGGGCGGGCAACGGCAGCTGGGGGTCGCCCCGCCCTCTGGGCTTCTCTCCGGGCCTCTCCCGGGAGCCCTGAATGCTGGGAGTGGCCCCTCTGCTAATGGCAGACAGAGAGTTTTGTCTGCTGCCTGGCAGAACTCCTGCGCTTCCCCTCCGGGTCGCAGAACCGGCCTTTGAAAGTTCCCCCCGCCCCAGTCCTCTCCGAGATCTCTGGCAATCTCTAGCCTCACGGGGCGGGCAACGGCAGCTGGGGGTCGCCCCGCCCTCTGGGATTCTCTCCGGGCCTCTCCCGGAGCCGTGAATGCTCAGCGTGGCCCCTCTGCTAACGGCACACAGAGAGTTTTGTCTGCTGCCCGGGCGGAGCTCCGGCGCTTCCCCTCCGGGTCGCAGAACCGGCCTTTGAAAGTTCCCCCAGCCCCGGTCCTCTCCGAGATCTCCGGCAATCCCTAGTCCCACGGGGCGGGCAACGGCAGCTGGGAGACCTCCGTACCCTCCGTGACTCTCTCTGGGACCCTCCGGGCGCCCCGGGCACCAGGCTGGGTCTCCCCGCCAATGGCGGGGAGAGACTCTCCCCGCGGGCTCAGGTGTGCAACTCCAAAGTTTCCCTCTGCGTTTAGGAGTAATTGCGGGGGGTTTAGGTAGGGTTCTGGTCACCTGTTTCCACCGTCGCTCCTCTGTTGTGTTCTCGCTCCTGCCCTAGATGTGTGTGGATCCTCTGGGGGCGTCCGTTGGAAGAAAGCCACTTGCGGGTACTAGGCTGCCCGTCGGGGTCGGAGAGTTTTCACCTATTTCCACATCCTCCCGGAGGAAAGTCCGTCCGCCTTCCGATGTATAGTCGCGTGGGTGTCTCAGACGTCCTGAGATGCTGTCTGGATATCCTTTGTCAAGCGATAAGTGTCCAAATAATTGTAGACTCGAAGGGCGAGAGACAAAGAGGACTACTCACGGAGCCATCTTGGATCTTCTCCACTTATATCATCTTTTAAGGTAAAGCACAAAATTCTAATTTATTATGTTTATTATTTCTTGTCTGTCTCTTCCCAATAGAATATAAAATGAAGGAGGGCATGGCGATTACTTTGTTCTATTCACCGAAGTATCCCAAATACCCAGAATAGTAAATTGTAGGTTCTCAATAAATGTGTTGAATCATCAGTATTATATTTTATATTCCACACTTTCAAAAGTATTTAATCCACCTCTCATTCTTCTTAAGCTTACTGAATTTATGAGTAGTTTTAGGAAAAGAAGATAAGATGGTTTCCAAAACTTTATGCTAAACAAAAGAAAACTCCATGAAGACAGATGGAATGAGAATACTCAAGGTGGAAAGAATAAATGAAAAGGCAGAGGCAAAAGAAAAAATTAGAATCCAGGGAGAAAAGATGAGCAAGTATGAACAAGAAACTAGGAAAGTAAGTACAAAAAGAAATCTTAAATATGAGGTGAATACCATCAGGAAAATAAAATGCCATTGAGTTCAGATTAAAAGTGAAGTTAAGCAAAATCTGGTTCAGTGCTCAGTTAAAGAAAATCTGGTTCATTGCTCAGTTTTGTGTTCAAAACCCCTTTTGTACTTAAACAACCTTTTTCTTTTTCACTACTCATGATCACGAGAAAAATAGTTCTTTGTTCTATTTAGTAGAAAGTTATACTCAGTGTTGAAACATTATTAATTTTATATTATCTAAAAGCTTCTTTAGACCCAATATCACAGTTATATTTACTCACATATTTACCATTTCCCATACTCTTCATTTCTTTGCATACATCTATATTTCCATCTGATATCATTTCTTCTTTGTGAGGAGTTCCTTTAACATTTCTTGTACTGCAGGTCTGCTGGGAGTGAATTCTTTCACTTTTTGTGTACCTGAGTTTTTATTTCAATTTCATTTTAAAAGGTATTTTTACCTAGTACAGAATTTTAGGTTGACAATTTTTTTCCTTCCAGTACTTTAAAGATGGTGTTCCACTATCCTTTTGCTTGCAGTGTTTCAGACAAGAAGTCTGTTGTAATTCATATCTTTATTCCTCTATATGTAATATGCCTTTTTTCCATCCAGGATTTATGATGTTTCTCTTTATCACCATCACTAGTCTTAAGTAAATAAAGTTTTCATTAATAGAAATCTCATGATTGCATAATTTTCTTTCTAAATTTTGCATTTTCTTTCCTTTTTTGGGTGAGGAAGATTGGCCTTGAGCTAACATCTCTTGCCAATCCTCCTCTTTTTGCTTAAGGAAGACTGTCACTAAGCCAACATCTGTGGCAATCCTCCTCTATTTTTTTTGTAAGTGGGATGCCACCACAGCATGGCCTGATGAACAGTGTACAAGTCTGTGCCTGGGATCTGAACCTGTGAACCCCAGCCTGCCAAAGTGGAGCTTCTGAACATAATCACTATGCCACTGGGCTGGCCCCACATTTTTTTTTATTTATTGCATGGACTCACTGAATTTTAATGCTGTTAGGGATGTTAAAGAGTAATAAGTTCAAGTTCTCTGTTTTTATAAATTAGAAAGCCTAGAGTAAACGTCTATGAGGGTTAATAAAATTAATAAATATAAAGAAGACATGAGGAGGAACAAATCTGTAATAAAAATATTAGATAGATGATAGATAGATAGATAGATAGATAGATAGAAGAAGTAGAAATATATGGTAGAATCAAGATATTTGCAGAATATCAATGTAAACCTTCCCAAAATGCAGCTAGAGATCTTAGAATGAAATGAAGCCTGGGTCAAATATATGAATTTGCTTTCATTTCTCCAGAGGCGAGAGTGGGAGATCCAAGATAGATTACACAAATTAACCAAGATCACCTACAGCTGAGGAACAGAAACATAAAATCTTAGGAGGTGTCATAAATGTAGAACAAACAAGAGAATATAAAAATCAAGTGAAAAAGTCATACCAACTGAAGAAAATGTTCCATGAAAGAGTGGGTGATCTGTAGTGCCTGTTGAATCTTTCAGAAAAGAATAAGAAGATAAAGACTGAAAAGTCATAATAGAATTTGGCAATGGATGTTCATTAATGACCCTCAAAATAATAGTTTTGAAAAAGGATGGGGATCCAAATCCATTTTAAAGGGATTCAATGAAAGTGGGAGATGATATCCCTCTATTTAGTAGCACAGATATAATTGTTACTATTGTGCTGTGAACTGTTCTAAGTGCTTTGTAAATTTTAAGTCACTTAATCTATCTTCATAAGCATCACTATCGTCCCAGCTTTTCAGATAAGTAATCTGAGGCATAGACCAGTCAAGCTCTTGTCCACAGTCACACAGCTCATAGTGTAGAGCCAGGATTCACACCCTTGTGGTCTTGCTCCAGAGTCCATACTTTTAACCATTACTCTACACTGGCTGTCTTTGGGAAAAGTTTAAATAGAAGAGTTGGAAATTTGAGGGGTGGGAGACTGAATATCATCAGAAGGGTTTTTTTACTCACTTTCTGATCAACGTAAGAAAAGAACACCTAAACAGAAAATTCTCTACTGATAATTAAGAATTCATAATTTTGGTTCTAGCCCAAACTTTTATGAACTATATGACCTTTGACAGGTCTTAACCTCTTTCAGATTCAGTTTTCTCTTCTATTAAGTTATGCTAATTCCTAACACTCAGGGTTACTTTGAGACCTAAAAATTGTAATATTTGTGAGAATGTTTTGTAAACGTATAAAGAATACTCCAAACAAGGTATTTTATTATGAAAAATTGAAAGAGAGTATTCGAGAAAAAAGAACATAGACTTGTTGACGTTCTTGACTGAATCAAATGCAAAAGCTTACTATTTGAAAAATGAGCATGATGATGAAAAAGCATAAGCTGAAAAACAACATGTGTAAGGTGGAATTCTCTAATAAAAACTGGAACTCATTTTCCCCTCTGTTTTTGGTTCATCATCCAGGTCAATCCATATGTAGCCTAATTTGATGCCATGAAAAAAACAAAAAGGCCCTGGAATATTCTAATTTCTTAGTACATTTTAACAATTTTATCCGTACTGTAGGAGATTGAGAGAACTAGCAATATCTTTTATTTTCTTAACTCTGTTCTAAAATTTTTCTCAAGTTTAGACAGATATCATGGTTAAGCACTTTTCATAATATATTTTAGAAACACGAACATGTAAAGGACGATGTGAACACCCTTGATAATAAAATAACTCATCACTGAGTTATAATAAATACTTGTCACTCATATCTTCAACCCAGAGCACAAAATATTAAATACAAAATTTTAACAACAGTGATTTACACTTTTGAATAATACATACCATCTCTTAATAGTAAGAGTATATGTGGGGTTCTACACTCTTGGAATTATGTGAAAATAGAACTTTGACCCACCATTTAGCATTGGAAAGTGCCACATTTTCAAAGTGATTATGAAAACATCACATTAGCAGGTATCAACAGAAGGGGAAAATAATAAAATGTAATATCTGTCTGCTTGTTTTCAAAGTCTGGTTGACATTCTCTGTCTTCACTATTATTTTACACGATAAAATATTTTTGTCCTTTTTCTCTGCAGAAAATTCTTTGGCCAGTTCCCTGTCACTCTTTTAAGAGAGGATTAATACACTGCTAAGCGGGAATGCAAACTGGTGTGGCCATTACATATAGAGAGAGAGCATGGAAACTTCTCAAAAAATTAAAAATAGAAATATCATATAATCTAGCCATTCCACTACTGGCTAGTTATCCAAAGAACATGAAATAAAAAATTCAAAAAGACACACGCACCCTGTGTTCATCGCCACATTTTTCACAATAGCCAAGACATGGAAGCAACCCAAGCGCCCATCAATGAATGAATGGATAAATGTGATGGAAGACATATATATATACACAATAAAAAAAATACAAAATCATGCTATTTGTGACAACGTGGATGGACCTTGAGGGTATTATGCTAAGCAAAATAAGTCAGACAGAGAATGACAAACGTCATATGATCTCATTCATATGTGGAAGATAAACAAGCACGAAGATAAGGAGAACAGATTGGGGGTTACCAGAGGGGATGGGGGTGGGGTGAGGGCAAAAGGGGTAAAGGGGCACATATGTATGGTGACAGATAAAAACCAGACTATTGGTGGTGAACTGCAGCGCAGTCTATACAGAAACTGAAATATAATAATGTACATCAGAAATTTACACAATTTTATAAGCCAATGTGACCTCAATAAAATAATAAAAATAAAAGAGAAGCAGCAGCTACGAAGTTCCCCTCGTGTTTTATAAGTTCCTTTTCTGTGTGGAAAGACTTCAGGTGCTGGTGAGGGCCGTGCAGCCAACCCAAACCTTGTACGGGTCTCCCACATGCAGGATGCAATCTAGGATAGAAGGTGGAGGAAAGTGGACACATTAACAGAGCCACAGAGACTTGATTATGCTAACTGCTTCCACTTTTGGAGTACCATACTATGTAACAGACATTATGCCAAAGAGTTACACGTAGTCCTCACTTGATCCTCACAGCTGCCCTGCAAACTAGGTATTATTGAGCCATCTTTCAAATGAGAAAATTGGGGCTTAATTATAAGTAGGAGAATTAATGTTTACACCCCGGTCAGTCTGACTCCCCAAACCTACCGACAAGTCAATCTGTACACCTATTGCTGCCTGTACATGATCAGCAGCTGACTGTATTTGATAAGAATTATTTTAACATAATTATTTTCTTTATGAATTTAGCGATAGGCTAGACTTTAAAAGCTTATGTTAGACTACCAAGACAAGAGACAAAAGTAGGTTTGTAGTGTAACTTGTATTTTTGTGAGCAGAATGCTCTGAGGGCATGCAACTTGCAGTTGAGTGTGGTATGGAATATTCCAGGGAAAACTGATAAGCTAACACACTATTATTAACTGCCATTAGAAAGCTGTCTGCTGCTAGTTGTCAAATTAGAGGAGATAAGTTGGTTAATATTTGTGAAGCTGACTATAACTAAATAATACTATTTTAAGCTGTTTGAATGCCACTAAAAATTTTTCGTAAAATTGGGGCATTATAAAAGGTGACTCACAAAAAAATGTCCACTTGCCCCAGGGCAATAGCAGTGAAAAAATAGAAGTTTATCCCTTCTATTTTAAGTAAGTGAAATCATTCAAGTCAAAGATAAGAGTGTGTGTCTGGTTTCCATGGCGTCAACCACCAGGAGTTCGGCCCAAGGGATAGAAAATACAAACGTTTAGTCCTTTTCTTTGTACTTGTGCCATTAACCGTTATTGGTTTATGTGATACTTAAAAGAAATTAAGCAGAGTACAGCGGTTTCCCTTTGTGGTAGTTGTTATTGTTGCTGCTGTTGTTTACAGACAGATTGTAGAAACTCGTTGAAGAGATGTATTTAACTATTTTATCCAATTAAGAACTTTTTTTTTAATTAAAAGTTCTGTGAAATACAATTTGTTAGACATTAAGTGGTTACAAGATTTAAGTTTCTTACCAACGTAACAAGCCATTTGGATACTTTGAATCTTACGTTACAGGAAAGAAACCAAGGCAAGGCTGAACTATTATCAAAGACAGTTCAGGTCTTCAGATGTAAGCTGGACACATGAGTTGGGCAGAAGGCCACCACAGGCCACCTTTGTTTCTCCCTTACAGAAATGCTCTGATGCAATCGTGGATTTTGAAAAATTGCAGAGTGGGTTAGCAGAGATGATGTCACAACTTCCAGGAAGATTCAGAGATTTTTCTAAGTGGTTCAATTGCTTTTGATGCCTCTGGAGCACAGGACTCCAAATGTTTCTAAACCGTCATTATTCACGCTGACTGTGGTTCAGTGTCAACACGTGTCCACCAAGAAGACAAAGGGTCTCCAAGGACAGTAGTGATGGGTGTGTTAATTCCTGGCGTCTGCTAAAAGATCTGGCAATGTGGCCAAAGACTGGACAATTTTTAGTAACAATTAGCTCCAGTAAAGCATTCTCTCCTTAATAAATCGTCGGTGACAAAGCTTTGGAGTCACATATGAAGTATACTCAAACACCCTCCCTAACCCCTGCAATTTCAAGACTAGAAATTCTAAAAGTATCGTTGCAGTTTAAATGACTACTTTTAGGGTTATACTGCTCAGTTTTATGCAAAAAGTTATTCAACATTTTAGAATTTGCTTTTATAATTTTGCTGCTCATCCATATATGGGATAATTAACAGACTACTGCTAATCATACCATTATGATCAATTAAACATTATATGTATCACATACGGCTGGATATCTCATTTTTAGCCCATTATTTGAAAAAGTAAAAGCTTGGGCGTCTCTAGAATACATCTTACTCTATCTTGCTCACAGTGACCCCACTGTGGTTGTAACATAACATAACAGTGGTCATAAGTCTCTAGAAAATTTCTTCTCAGAATTCCCATCCTCATAAACCAGTTTAATTTACCCAGTATGCATTTCCACTCTTTGATGTTACAAAAGTGTTTGCAATCAAGAGTAAAATTGAAAGTAAAACAAATGTTAACAGTTTGTACTCAAAGGGAAACAGTTATTGAAGCCACTGTCAACCAACACTGTCACTAGCTGTGCCCAGAAAGAGATGCACCTGTTCTTGTGACAAGATCAAGAATTTAAAAATGAACTATATTATGGTTGCTATCATTATCATCATTATTATTTTGTTCATATTTGAGAAATTTTATGTACATTGTCTCATTTCATTCCTTCCACAGGTCCAGAAAGGTGGACAATATTATTCACATTTTATAGATGAAAGCATCAGTCTTCGAGAGATACAATGATTTACCCAAGCCCACTTGGCTAACAAGTTGTAGAGCAGAGACTAGAATATCATTCTTCTTATCACTCTCTTGCTGAATTTTAGGATGAACAACAACTCCCTAACAAAGAATGAAGCAGGTGTTTGCTCACCGCTCCATTCTGACCAGCCAACCTGCTCTGGTTGTGGCGAAGGCTGGACCGACACATATTGAGAGGAGATTTCTGGAACTCACTCAGTATGAGGAGAATTCTAACTAGAGAGTGGATGGCTTGTCTCTGATTGGAGATTATGTTCTTTGTTAATAGGAGTCTCGTCACTCAAAAACCTTAGAAGTATCTTGAAAATTTAAGTTGAAATTATAAAAATAACAAAATAGCTTTTATAATACAGACTGCAAATAGAAAAAGTGACTTTGCAAACCCATACATGGGTATAAGTGGCACAATACAGATCAGGAAGATTTTCAAAGAGTGGATGTTCTGCATTCTCTCCCGTGATGAGATTCTTGTTTAAAGGCAAACATGGCTTCACAGAAACCATACATTCTTTTCCTGGCTTAATCCACATGCCTTAGACAGAACCGTTAAACTCCATGTTTTCCACAACATTAGATTTAGCTCTCAGCTGGACACCTCATATCACACTGGATCTTTCAGAAAAAAACATGTATTTGAAATCTCTTGGTTTAGAAAGATAACGAACCTTGCAAATCAGCCTGCTCATGGTGGAGAACATCTTGCAACCTAACAAGCATCCCCTGGCTTCCAGTTATTACTAATAAAAGAGATTTTGAACAGTAACGTCTTCATGGATATACTTTCCCCTCTTTCACAAAAGGACCTGGTCATGCACATTGCATACAAACATTGAAAAATACCTGGACACCATTTAAAAGAATATATTGTTGTAGTGAACTGTTTAGATTGCTATAAAAATGACTTTTTTTTTTAACTTGGCTTCTGAAAGTCATGGTTTTCACTTACTTGATGGTTTTTACTACTTCTATACACAACAGAGATACATTTGCAACCACACTTCCCTCCCACTCACGAATTTTAAGATGTTCTTAGATAAAGAGATTTTTAACTCTTTACTATTTAAATTCATTAGTTTTGGTCTCCAGTTAGTTGTTAATTATTTCATTACTTTGCTACATTTTTCCTCCTTACCACTCAGAAGACATCAAATTTTTATTTCATAACTGAGCTTCTAAAAATTTTATCTAGTTTACCCCGTCTTCTCATCGCCACTGTCTTAGGGACACAGTATTCTATTTTATCATGCCAGCAATTTACTCCCATCCAAGTTAACTCTGCTCTATTCATCATGACACCGTTATCATCCCCCAATTAAAACCCAGGATGTGATGAGTGCATCCAGTTTTCCCTAGAAATGAATGTTCTAATTCCCATAAAATCTTCATTGATAAAGGCAGCAAAAAAGACCGGTGACGATATAGCATATGTAGTCAATTCTTTCTAACTATGGTATTTTCCGTGAAACACCAACTTCTTAATGTTGCACTCTGCTACTCTGATTATTGTACAGTATTGAAAAATTGATGAAACATCACAATTTATTCCGTAAGTAAAGCTTCAAATTTAAAGAAGAATCATCACTTCGAGACTACTAATGTTCTGGCAAGATCATGTATAGACAAGGTTGAAAAGTATTTCTTCTCATAGATCTTGACCAACAAGAAGGGTATAATTACATTTCTAAGTGGCCAGTGAGCTACCTGTCCAAGTACAAATGTGGAGTAAATACAACACCATGAAGCTGAAAGTAAAATAAATGGTCAGAGTTTGCTGAACTGTCTCCCCCTGAAGAATGATTCATTGGTTCAGAACTGAAGCAGACACTTCTGACCAGAGAGCTATGAGCCCGGCAAAATCTGATCATGTTTTCTGTCCATTCTGTTTCCTGAAATTCTCAGGCTTTACACTTTTTATATGACAAACAGACCATGAAATAACCAGCAGCCACTTATGAGAATTTCAGCACCCTGAGAGGTGCTTGTCCTACTCCCAGTTGCTCTCTAGGGTCTGAATGGGCATGGGAGTGGGACACAACTGAGAAAGTGGGTTTTGCAACAGCAGCTGGACAAGAGGAGCTTCTATCTGATACACCACTCTGGGCTAAGGCCACCTTCATGGAGGGGTCCTTCACTGTCAACTGTGCACACTCACCCCAGAAGAAGAAAGCCTTTTCTGGCCACATCCAAAGTTCTATATGCAGGGAAAGTTCTGTCGTTAAGACTTGGTCTTGTATTTCAGCAGGGACTGCTGGTCACCTGTGGCAGACACAGACTAACAGAGGTTCAGGATGAGGGACCTCCCAGAGTCAATTCCATTATGCTTTTAGCCATGGGAAGATTTAACTTCATTCTTCTTTTCTTGATAAAATATTAGGCTCAGTTCAAAGATATCCATGATTTAAAGATAAAGATATCCCAGTTGGAAAAGGGACAGCTATCTGGTCTGATTAGTTTTAGTTGCTAGTCACCTAGTATTCAATCCTTCATCAGATATTTATGGGACCCTACTCTGTGCCATGTTCCAGTTCAGGCCCTGAGGATTCTGTGGTAAATAGAAAAAAATCACCACCCTTCTGGAGTCCACGTTCTAGTGGGGGAGAGAGCCAACAACAAATAAACCAGTAAATGTGCACTATCTTGCGAATGTTAAGTTCTGCAAAGAATCTATGACAGGGTAATGGGATAAGAAATGACCTTAGGCAGGGGCCAGAAGGAAGGGGGCAACTGGAAGTAGCCAGTGATGCCCTGTGTGTGCAAGTGATATAGAGCCGACATCTGATGAATGAGAAGACAGCAGCCCTGGGAAGATCTCCAGGTATAGTTCCAGTGGTTGATGCAAAGATCTTGAAGCAGGGCTAAATAAATGGAGTGGTGTTGATCATCTGCTCTAGAAAATGGCCCATCAAATGTGCTACTGAGTTAAAACACACACACAGACTCACAATCCTGATGTTTTACTTTTAAAATCCGCAGAAGACCACAAGTTGTCCGAATCCAAAGGACACCAAATCCCATCTTACAACTGGTCTCTTTCTTTCTGTTGGATTCCCACAATTTAATATACAAAGAACGTCTCTCAGTGACGTCAAGGAATTCACTGGTAGCTCCAGGAAGAACACCTTGTCTTGGGCTGACTGATAGAAAAGGGGAGGTTATGGCTTCTTCCTCTTGAACCGTAAACAACCCATTTCTCCTACAAACTTGAGCTTCTGCAGAGTCTTCAACTGTCTTAACTCATACAACCTATCTCTGCTTGACAGGTATAAATGTTGTTGAATTTTGTCAACATCAAGGGCTTTCAGGTGTAACGATTTATTATCTTTCTAATTTAAGAGGGCTTACAAACTTGAAAAAATTTTGAAAGTGAGAAATATCCCAGCAAAAATTTAAATAAACTCCAAGTTAACTTCTCAAGTTAAAAATGTAATTCAAAAACTTTTAAGTATTTGATTTGGAAGACTTAATTTCTAATTGTGGAAGAGCATTCAAAACGCAATTGTTTGCAAGCACACATAACTACAGTGCCAACAATGAACGAGCTACTGCATACTAAATAAACAGAAAAGAGTGGCTTCTATAAGACCTTAAAACCTAATGGTGATAATGTTTGCAAACATGAACCTCTATCACCAGAAAACTATTCTGGATAAAATTATCCCTCCATTCAGTATCTTTGCTTCCATTTTGTGAAGGATATATTTTGAGAAGTAGTACAGACTAAGCATTAAAGAGACGTAAGTTTGAATAAAATCTTCTATTTTTACTCAAAGGCAGAGTAAAGGAAATAGATGTGACACAGATAAAGAAAGATTTTCTGAGGAAACTGTGTAATATAGATATTTCCTTTTTCCCATATGAGTGTATTTCAATCTTCCAAGGTCAGGCACACAAACTTAAAAAGCTCTAATGCCTCAATACCTGGTTCGTGGTAAGTACTTCGTAAATATTTACAGAATCACTGGAAGAGAGGGCGTGAGGAAGACACTTTACAAATAGTGCATTTATTCAAAACTGTATTGAGGGGGCTGGCCCCGTGGCCAAGTGATTAAGTTCGCACGCTCCGCTGCAGGCTGCCCAGTGTTTCACTGGTTCGAATCCTGGGCGCAGACATGGCACTGTTCATCAGACCACGCTGAGGCATGTCCCACATGCCACAACTAGAAGGACCCACAACGAAGAATATCCAACTATGACTGGGGGGGCTTTGGAGAAAAAGGAAAAAAATAAAATCTTTTTAAAAAAAAACTGTATTGAGATGATCAGGACACAGTAACACCCCTTACCCCAGTAGGTTCCAAATACGTTGGGAAGAAGACAGGCATCAGACGGGCATCAAAATATGAATTTTACACTTGGTAAGACTGAACATGCCCTACCTCTGGTGTCAGCATGAGACTCATCTCTGGGCCACTGGGCCACAGTGCAGAACATCCTGAACCAGCTGTGTAGTTAACCGATCACTGCCTGCCTGTCATTGCTGAGTCATCAGAGCAGGAACTGACAGAGGTAAGGGTAGAGCTGTTTCTTGAAGGCAGGCTCTAGACCAGGTCCCTATTTTCTACCCTACATAGAAGACGGCAAAAGAATTTAGCCCATGTGTGGACCAGAAAAGGAAGCCCACTGGGAAGTCAGACCTGCCTGATAGGGAGGAGAGAATATCATTCTCTCACCATATTACCAACTAATTGGGTGTATCAACCCTATCACACGTGAAGGACAAAGTAAAGAATGGAGAATTCAAAAGTGGCCTCATGGACATGTTGGGACTAGGGATTTGCTTCCTCGTACTACTGACTACATTACCAAGGAACCCTTTTTCTCTTATCTTGATCAAAAAAATGATGAGGCTGGAGGGAGGGAAGAATATTCCTTATTTTAAAATCACAAGAAATCTCCCTGTGGTAGAGAGGTAAGTACATCCATCTGATCAACTTTGGGAAAACGAGGAAAGGTATTTTAAATGACTCGACCTAATGAAAAATGGAGATATTTGAACAGGCACACCACCAAAGAAGAGACATAAATGAAAAATAAACGTCTGAGAAGATGTTTAATATTATTAACCATTAGAAAAGTGCAAATTAAAACCTGATTAGATATCACTACACACACGAGAATAGCTAAAATTTAAAAACTAACAGTTCAAAGCTTTGGCAAGAAGGTGGCATAGTTTGAACTCTCATACACAGCTAGTATGGATGCAAAATGGTACAGCCACATTTGAAAATAGTTTGGCAGTTTCTTGTAGGTTAAGCATACACTTATCATATGACCAAGCCATCCTACCTCTAGACGTATACCCGAGAGAAATGAGCACAGACGTCCACACAAAGACCTGTGCAGGGATGTTTATAGAAGCTTTATTAATAATAGTTTTCAAACTGAAAAAAATCAAACATCCATCAGCTGGTAGATGGAAAAACAAATTGTGGTACATCCATACAATGGAATAATATTCAACAATAAAAACAAATAACTATGATACCTGCCACAATATGAATGAATCTCAAGCATAATGCTAGGTGAGAGGAGCCAGACATAAAAGGCTTCATACTGTTTGGTTCTATTTACAGGACATTCACGACATGAAAAAACTATAGGGAGAGAAATACATCAGTGTTTGTCAGGAGTTGAAAGTAGGGGGAGGGGATTATCTCTAAAGGGACACAGGGAACTTTTTGGGGTGATAGAAATATTCTATGTCTCCATTGTGGTGTTGATTACATAACTAGATACGTTTGTCAAAATTCATCAAATCAGGGTAGGCCCAGTGGTGTAGTGGTTATGTTTGTGTGCTCTGCTTTGGAAGCCTAGGGTTCACGGGTTTGGATCCAGGGCTCAGACCTACAAACTTCTCTTCAAATCATGCTGTGGCAGCATCCCATGTAAAACATAGAGGAAGACTGGCAACAGATGTTACCTCAGGGCCAATCTTCCTGACCAAAAAAAAAATTTCATCAAACCCTACACCCAAAAAGTGTAAATTTAGAGAAGATAGTCTTTTCAACAAATGGTCCAGGAAATGAATGTAAATACAGACCTTACATCTTACACAAAAATTAACTCAAAATGGATCATAGACCTAAATTTAAGTGCAAAAATATAAAACTCCTTGAAGATAATGGGAAAATCCAGATGACTTTGGGTTTGATAAAGACTTTTTAGATACAACACCAAAGTCACAATCTATGAAAGCTGATAAGTTGGATTTTGTTAAAATTAAAAATTCCTACTCTGCAAAAGACAATGTCAAGAGATTAAGAACAAAAGCCATAGACTAGGAGAAAAAATTTGCAAAGAGACATATCTGATGATGGACTATTATCCAAAATATACAAAGAACTCTTGAAAGTCAATAATCAGAAAACAAACAACCTAATCAAAAAATAGACCAAAAACCTAACAGAGACTTCACCAAAGAAGATACAGAAATGTCAAATAAGCATATGAAAAGACACTTCACATCATATGTCATCAGGACAAATTAAAACAACAAGATATCACTACACACCTATTAGAATGGACAAAATCCAAAACACTGACAACACCAAATGCTGGTGAGGTTGTGGAGCAACAGGAACTCTCATTCATTGCTGCTGAGAATGCAAAATGGTGCAGCCACTTTGGAAGAGACTTTGGCAATTTCTTACTCTTACGATACAAGCCAACAATTGAGCTCCTCGGTATTTACACAAATGAGTTTTGACTTATGTCTGTGCAAAAACCTGCACATAGATGTTTATAGAAGCTTTATTTGTAATTGTCAAAACTTGGGAGCAACTAAAATTTCCTTTAGTAGATAAAAAAACTGTGGTACATCTAGATAATTGAATATTATTTAGTGATAAAAAAATGAACTATCGAGTCATGAAAAGACATGAAAGAATCTTAATGCATATTACAAAGTGAAAGAAATCGGAAAAGGCTATGTACTATATGATTTCAGCTATCTGACATTCTAGGAAAGGCAAAACTAAGGAGACAGTAGAAAGATCAGTGGTTGCCAGAGGTTAGTGGGGAGAGAGGAATGAATAAGTGAAGCATAGAAAATTTTTAGGGTAGTGAAAATATTCTGTATGATATTATAATGATGGGTACATGTCATTATACATTTGTCCAAACTCATAGAATGTACAAAATCAAGAATGATCCCTAATGTAAACTATGGACTTTGGGTGATAATGATGCGTCAATGTAGGTTCAATTGTAACAAATATACCACTCTGGTGGGGGTTATTGACAATGCAGTAGGCTGTGGGGGACAAGAGATAAGGGGTACGTGAGAACTCTCTACACTACTCTAAAAAATAAAGGCTATTTTAAAAAATTAAGTGAATTTTACTGTATGTAAGTTACACCTTAATAAATCTGACTTTAAAAAATGAGTCTTCAGTGTCTGCAGCAATTTCGTTCAAATGAACCAAACCAGCTTTTAAAATGAACTGGAATTTTTGAGTTGATTGAAAAAATACCTTGGCCTCATCAGATGAGACACTATAGCTTGTGGTCATGAGGACAGAAGAGACAGTAGAGTAAATCAGAAGTGAGTTTACAAAAACAAACAAGCAAATAGACATTATCATTCTATATCTCAAATGTTGACAAAACTAGAGTACTTATTTTGATAAATATAGGAAAAATAGTCTGTACTTTACACATAGGAATACGACACAGAGTTTATAGGTCTTGAAGTAGGTTTTTCATGTGAAATTTTAAAAATAAATTGTATTCCAAACTTATATTTCTTAAATTTTTTTTACTTTAATTTTTATTGAGTTAATGATAGGTTACAATCTTGTGAAATTTCAGTTGCACATTATTGTTTGTCAATCACCTTGTAGGTGCACCCCTTCACCCTTTCTGCCCACCCTCCACCCCACCTTTCCCCTGGTAGCACTAATCTGTTCTCTTTGTCTACATTTTTAAATTCCTCATATGAGTGGAGTCATACAGAGATTGTCCTTCTCTATCTGTATTATTTCACATAACATAATTCCCTCAAGGTCCATCCATGTTGTTGCAAATGGGACAACTTTGTTCTTTTTTATGGCTGAGTAGTATTCCATTGTGAATATATACCACATCTTCCTTATCCAGTCATCAGTTGGTGGGCACTTAGGTTGCTTCCACATCTTGGCTATTGTAGGTAATGCTGCAATAAACATTGGGGTGCATGGGACTTTTGGAATTGCTGACTTCTAGGTCTTTGGATAGATACCCAGTAGTGGGATAGCTGGATCATATGGTAGTTATATTTTTAATTTTTTGAGGAATCTCCATACTGTTTTCAATAGTGGCTGTACCAGTTTGCATTCCTACCAGCAGCGTATGGGGGTTCCTTTTTCTCCACAACCTCTCCAACATTTGTTACTATTTGTTTTGGTTATTTTTGTCATTCTAATGGGTATAAGGTGATATCTTAGTGTAGTTTTGATTTCCGTTTCCCTGATGATAAGTAATGATGAATATCTTTTCATGTGCCTATTGGCCATTAGTATATCTTCTTTGGAGAAATGTCTGTTCATGTCTCCTGCCCATTTTTTGATCGGGTTGTTCAATTTTTTTGTTGTTGAGTTGTGTGAGTTCTTTATATATTACGGATATTAACCCTTTGTCGGATGTATGACTTGCAAATATTTTTTCCCAGTTAGTGGTTTGTTGTTTTGTTTCAATCCTGTTTGTCTTTGCCTTGAAGAAGCTCTTTAGTCTGATGAAGTCCCATTTGTTTATTCTTTCTATTTTTCCCTTGTCTGAGAAGACATGGTGTCCGAAAAGATCCTTTTCATACTAATGTCAAAGAGTGTACTGCCTACATTTTCTTCTAGAAACCTTATGGTTTCTGGTCTTATCTTTAGGCCTTTGATCCATTTTGAGTTTGTTTTTGTGAATGGTGAAAAAGAATGGTCAATTTTCATTCCTTTACATGTGGCTGTCCAGTTTTCCCAGCACCATTTGTTGAAAAGACTTTCTTTTCTCCATTGTATGCCCTCAGCTCCTTTGCTGAAGATTAGCTGTCCATAGATGTGTGGTTTTATTTCTGGGCTTTCAATTCTGTTCCATTGATCTGTGCACCTGTTTTTGTACCAGTACCATGATGTTTTGATTACTGTAGCTTTGTGGTATGTTTTGAAGTCAGGGATTGTGATGCCGCCAGCTTTGTTCTTTTTTCTCAGGATTGCTTTAGCAATTTGGGGTCTTTTGGCACCCCATATGAATTTTAGGATTGTTTGTTCTATTTCTGTAAAGAATGTCATTGGGATTCTGATTGGGATTGCATTAAATCTGTAGATTGCTTTAGGTAGAATGAACATTTTAACTATGTTTATTCTTCCAATCCATGTGCATGGGATGTC
This sequence comes from Equus przewalskii, assembly GCF_037783145.1. Classification (NCBI taxonomy): domain Eukaryota; kingdom Metazoa; phylum Chordata; class Mammalia; order Perissodactyla; family Equidae; genus Equus; species Equus przewalskii. The sequence goes on from NC_091838.1 coordinate 28,589,512, forward strand.
TTTCCATCTCTTAATGTCATTATCAATTTCTTTCAGGAAAGTCCTGTAGTTTTCATTGTATAGGTCTTTCCCTTCCTTAGTTAAATTAACCCTGAGATATTTTATTCTTTTTGTTGTGATTGTGAATGGTATTGTGTTCTTGACTTCTTTTTATGTTAGCTCGTTATTAGAGTATAGAAATGCTACTGATTTGTGTAAATTGATTTTATATCCTGCAACTTTGCTATATTTGTTTATTATTTCTAAAAGTTTTCCAATGGATTTTTTGGGGTTTTCTATATATAAGATCATGTCATCTGCAAACAGCGAGAGTTTCACTTCTTCCCTCCCTATTTGGATTCCTTTTATTCCTTTTTCTTGCCTAATTGCTCTGGCCAAAACTTCCAGTACTATGTTAAATAAGAGTGGTGATAGAGGACATCCTTATCAGATTCCTGTTTTCAAGGGAATGGCGCTCAGTTTTTGTCCATTGAATATGATGTTGGCTGTGGGTTTGTCATATACAGCCTTTATTATGTTGAGGTAGTTCCCTTCTAACCCCATTTTGTTCAGAGTTTTTATCATAAACGGCTGTTGGACCTTGTCAAATGCTTTCTCTGCATCTATTGAGATGATCATGTGGTTTTTATTTCTCAGTTTGTTGATGTGGTGTATCACGTTGATTGATTTGCAGATGTTGAGCCATCCCTGTGTCCCTGGTATGAATCCCACTTGATCATGATTTATGATCCTTTTGATGAATTGCTGAATTCGGCTTGTCAAAATTTTGTTGAGAATTTTTGCATCTATGTTTATCAGTGATATTGCCCTGTAGTTCTCCTTTTTCATACTGTCCTTGTCAGGCTTTGGTATCAGAGTGATTTTGGCCTTGTAAAATGTGTTAGGAAGTGTTCCATCCTCCCTAACTTTTTGGAATTGCTTGAAAAGGATAGGTATTAAATCCTCTCTGAAAGTTTGGTAGAATTTCCCAGGAAAGCCATCTGGTCCTGGGGTTTTATTCTTTGGGATGCTTTTGAATGCTGTTTCAATCTCTTTCCCTGTGATTGGTCTAGTCAAATTGTCTGATTCTTCTTGAGTGAGCTTTGTGAGACTGTAGGAGTCCAAGAATTTATCCATTTCCTCTGGGTTATCCATTTTGTTGGCATATAGTTTTTCGTAATATTCTCTAATAATCCATTGTATTTCTGCAGCGTCTGTTGTTATTTCTCCTCTTTGATTTCTGATTTTGTTTATTTGAGCTTTCTCTCTTTTTTTCTTTGTAAGTCTGGCTAAGGGTTTGTCAATTTTGTTTATCTTGTCAAAGAACCAGCTCTTTGTTTCATTGATCCCTTCTACTGCCTTTTTTGTTTCAATAGCATTTATTTCTGCTCTGATTTTTATTATTTCTCTCCTGTTGACTTTGGGCTTTGTTTCTTCTTCTTTCTCTAGTTCAGTTAGGTGTAGTATAAGATTGCTTATGTGGGATTTTTCTTGTTTGTCAAGATGTGCCTGTATTGCAATGAATTTCCCTCTTAATACAGCTTTTGCTGTATCCCCTATGAGTTGGTATGGCATGTTATCATTTTCACTTGTCTCCAGGTATTTTCTGATTTCTTCTTTAATTTCCTCAATGATCCATTTCTTGTTCAACAGCATATTGTTTAGTCTCCACATCTTTGTGCCTTTCTCAGCTTTTTTCTTGTAATTAATTTCTAGCTTTATAGCACTATGATTGGAGAAGATGCTTGTTATTATTTCAATTTTTTTAAATTTGTAGAGCCTTGCCTTGTTTCCCAACATATGTTCTATCCTTGAGAATGTTCCATGTGCACTTGAGAGAATGTGTATTCTGCTGTTTTTGGATGAAGTGTTCTATATATGTCTATTAAGTCCAACTGTTTTAGCTTTTCATTTAGCTCAACTGTTTCCTTGTTGATTTTCTGTCTGGATGAACTGTCCATTGATGTGAGTGGGGTGTTGAGGTCCCCTATTATTATTGTGTTATTTTTGATATCTTCTTTTAGGTTTGTTAATAGTTGCTTTATGAACTTTGATGCTCCTGTGTTAGGTGCATAGATATTTATAAACGTTATTTCTTCTTGATGAAGTCTCCCTTTGATCATTATATATTCGCCCTCTATGTCTCTGTTTACCTGCCTTATCTTGAAATCTGTTTTGTCTGATATAAGCATTGCAACATCTGCTTTCTTTTGTTTGCTATTAGCTTGGAGTATTGTCTTCCAACCCTTCTCTCTGATCCTGTGTTTGTCCTTGGAGATGAGGTGTGTTTCCTGGAGGCAACAAATTGTTGGATCTTGTTCTTTAATCCATCTTGCCACTGTGTCTTTTTATTGGAGAGTTCAATCCATTTACATTGAGGGTGATTATTGATGCGTGAAGGTTTATGCTGTCATTCTGTCACTTGTTTTCCGGTTTTCCTGCATTTCCTTTGTTTCTCGTCCTGTGTGTTTTAGCCTACCCATTGACATCTGCAATTTCTTATGCTGGGTTTCTTAGCTTTTTCCTTATTTATGTTTTGTGTGTCTGTTCTGTTTTTTAGTTTAGTGGCTACCCTGAATTTTGTGTTTAGAATCTGGTGCATAACATAGTCCATTGTCTGGTGGTCTCTTACTTCCTTAGCCTAAACTGATTCAGTCCCTTTCCTCCACCCTCCTAAATTATTATTTTCATCTCTTATTCCAACTTGTGTTTTGAGTTTGTGGTTAGAGTGATAAGATTGTCTTTACTTTGGTGATTTTCCCTTCCCTTTATCCTAATGTTGTAGTTGAATATTTGCTATCCTATTCGGATATTATCTGTCTCCCTACTCTGTGTTTTGTGATCCCTTTCTCCCTTTTCTCTTTTCAGGTATGAGGGCCTTCTTGAGGATTTCTTGTGGGGGGGTCCTTTTGGCTACAAAGTCCCTTATCTTTTGTTTGTCTGGAAAAGATTTAATTTCTCCCTCATATCTGAAGGATATTTTTGCTGGATAGAGTATTCTTAGCTGAAGATTTTTATCCTTTAAGATTTTGAATATGTTATTCCAATCCCTCCTAGCTTGTAAGGTTTCTGTAGAGAAATCCACTGAAAGTCTGATGGGTCCCTTTGTAGGTTATTTTCTTCTGCCTTGCTGCCCTGAGTATTCTTTCTTTGTCATTCATTTTAGCTATTTTTAATACTATATGCCTTGCCATAGGTTTTTTTACATTGACGAATCTAGGAGATTTGAAAGATTCCTCCACACACATTTCTCTCTCAATCCCTAGATTTGGGAAGTTCTCTACTATTATTTCATTGAGCACACTTTCTGCTCCATTTTCCTTTTCCATGCCCTCAGGAATTCTGGTTATTCTTAAGTTGCATTTTCTCACTGAGCCAGTTATTTCTCGGAGATTTTCTTCAGTTTTTTTTTATTCTTAGTTCTCTCTCTTCCTCTGTCTGGAGCCATTCAACCTGTCTATCTTCAATTATGCTAATTTGCTCCTCTATGTGGTCTACATGGGCATTCAGGGAATCTGTATTCTGTTTCATCTGATCCATTGTATTTTTCATCTCTAGTATTTCTGATTGGTTCTTCTTTATAGTTTCAATCTCTTTTGTGAAGTAACTCTAGAAGTTGTTGACTTGCTTCTCTATATTTCCCTTTACCTCATTGAGTTTTTTGATGATAGCTATTCTGAATTCATTGCCACTTAGTTTGCCTATTTCCAAGTCCTCAGGGCATACTACTGTGTTTTTATTGTTTTCCTTCTGGTCTGGAGCTTTTATAAATTGCTGGATGGTAGAGGAATGATTTTTACACATAATGCTATTATTTGGTTGCAGTTACCACTGTTGCCACTAGAAGGGGGTCAAGAGCAGTGTATTCTGAGCCCTCTGCCTTCAGTTTTGATGGTGGCACACAGCGCAGGTTGGGGGAGGTGGGGCACTTTCTCTCATGCACAGACCTGGATTCCGATCAGCTCTTGATCTCTGGTTTCCTGGGGCCTTAGCTTGATGAGGTCCCCCCCACACAAAATCTTTCCCCCATTAGAGGGTTCCCACTGCACAGGTCTGGGGGAGTCCTGGATGATCCTTTGGCTGCACGGCGCCTCCCCTGCTCCTTCCCTCAGCCATGGCAGCAATCCCAGTCTCTAGGGGAGGGAGTGAAGTTCTCTCTTACTGCATTCCATCTCCTCTGAGTGGGTCTCCAACCTCTCCACCCTCCGTCATTTGGCTGCTGTAGGTCTCTGATGATTTCTGTACTATTAGGATTTTTTTGCTAGAATGCAGTTGCTCCTTTTGGTTGTAATTTGGAGGGGAGAGAGTCCCAGGCGAGCTCACTCTGCCATGATGCTGACATCACCTCCCTATATTTCTTAACTTTAACTGTCCTATTATAACTATAGATTTTGTTGATTAATTCATAGTTCAATTCCTCATTTATCATTCTCTCTGAAGATTTTCTATATCCTTTCAAAATTCCCTGGTCCTTCTGTAAATACACAACAGCCGGCAGCAATATGGTCAGTGTCTGCATAGTTTGATGAATCTGTCCCCAGTTGTCACAGAATGCAGCTTCTTGTCATTAGAATTCATTTTTAGTGCAAAGTATAGAAAATGCTCTTTGTGAAAGGACAACTTTTGAAAAGAATAAGTATTTCCCTATTTCATTCTTGGCATTCAATTAATTCAGTGCCATGCTAATTAAATTCATTTAATAAAAGGTGGAAACTTTGCATAATTTGGAATATTTGGAGAAGAGAAGGATATAATTTGGTTGCTGGTCTACCCTATAGGTGATCTACCAGAAAACATTTATTCTCAAAAGTCACAGAGTATTCACAGAGATTCCTCTCCAGTGGGATAATATTCACAAATGGCCAGAAGCAATATCATTAATGGATCATTTTCATTGTGTTGTTTCCAGGTGAATATGACAGGATGAGTGGTTACATATTTCAGGAAACCTGGGCAAAGCAGGTTAGATGAAGCTCAGGAAACTGAAAAGGAAATAGGAACAATGCATGTGTGTACATTTGAAAATAGATTGTTTCCAGCTGTTTTAAGATGTTGTAAAGGGGAAAGAATGATGAATTGACAGAAGATATTTTTGGTTGCCGCTGGAAAAGTGACCTGCCTGGTCTAAGACCTGGAGCGATTTCGTGGCAGGACCAGGATGAGGTCACTCCGGGGACTCCCAGCTCTTCTACTGTATTGTAGCTTCTCCTTATTAATTTTTAAATTACTTTTCTTAAGAATATTGTAAATCAAAATAATGTACTGATTTTTAACTTCTCTTAGAAACTTCAAATCAGGAGTCAGCAAGCTTTTGCTGTGGAGGCCCAAAAAGTAAATGTTTTAGATTTTGAAGGCCACATATGGTTTCTGTCACATATTCTTTATTTTTCTTTTTTTGTTTATCTGTTTATTTTTTATTTTACTCTTTAAAAATCTAAGTACCATTCTTAGCTTTTGGGCCACACAAAACAGGCTGTAGACCATGGTTTAAACTATGCCCACCCCTGCTTTAAATCACTATTTTAATGGCAATAGAACTTAGAGCATCTCACTGAGGGCATTTTGCAGAGGTTTTGCATCTTTTGGGGTCAATGACACCCTGGTTGTTTGAGGTTGTGGCTCTTTGATTGTGTGGTCAATCCAGTCACAAGACTTCCCTGTCTATATGAGGCAAGCACATTGTTAGAACCCCCAAAACCACGAGAAGGATAAAGTGAAATGAGGGAAAGCAGCATGATCCAAATAGAACAGGCCTGGGTAGCTGCTTCTTATCTTATTTTAACTCCATAACTGACAACGTTTGGAATTTATTTCCCCACAAATGAAAATATTTGCAGATCTCAAGAACTTTCTGAATAGGTGAACGTGCTGTGCATCAGGTAGGCTTCTGTCTGGAATACTAGAGAGCCTGGGTCAAGAGAGGAGAGTGAGCACAATCCCTGGTCACCTCAAGTCCCCTCAAATAAGTGAAACAAACAAATCCACACATTTCTTGCCACTTTGAGGAACCGAGGGAGCTGATGCAAGGCTCTCTGTGTTCCTGCTCAATACAATGAAGTTATTCAAGACTATGGAAGAATGAAACAGTAGATGGTTAAGAAGACTTAAGAAAAATTAATACATTCATCTCATTTTGATAATTGTCCAATTAATTACAATAGAGAAAAACATCCTATCAGAAAAAATATCCCATGGGTAACATATAAAGACAGTTGTAATAGTTACCATTTATTGAGTGCTTGCTGTATGGCAGTCACTGTTCTGCATAATCAGTGTGATTATCATCTTCACTCTGCCGATGAGGAAACTGAGACAGAAAGATAACTTGGTTCATGTCACGCAAATGGTAAGGGGTCAACTGGTAGTTAAGCCCTAACCATTGTCCTCACTGCCCACAGAAGTCACATGGCTGGACAGAGGCTAGGATTTTGAGTAGTTAGAGGCATACATTGTCATTAAAAATTGTTAACAATGTGACTAGTAACTGGCCATGATTTAATTCATTTGAATAATTCATAAGAAGAAAAAAGATACTTAATTACCAAGATTATTTTTTGACCTGTCAAACTCAAAATACCTTTCCCTGTCATCTAACAGTGACTACAAAATGCTATCTTAAGAGTAGCCTTTAAAATAATTAATCAAAATCAATCAGATTTGTTAAGATTAATAAAATATAAGCAACAGAAGCAGAAATATAGGTGTTTTAACTCATCATCATCTTAAAAATACTGAAATAATTCAAGTTGCAAAACCAGGCTAAAATATTAAAGACATTTAAAATCCTAAGAGAAGAATCACAATCTTAAAAAGTGCAAAGATCTTAGGGGACATGTTAAAAGGTAATTTCCCAAAATACGTTATTTCTATTGTTACACTGAGAGTTTCAGATTCTTTTATATAGTTTTTTAGAAATGTCAATTGTCTTGTACCACCTATACTAACATGCACTGGGGATAAAAACTAAATAAAAACTATTGCTTAAAAAGATGACGTTTAACACCTTATACTAAAGATGACATCACAGTAGAGTGTAAGTTGAAATGGCTTAAGTTACTTTTCTGAAACATTTGATTGAGATTTTTCTTTTTAACTCAATGTGACAGTTCTTTGTTGTGTCAGCTTTATAGAAAATAAGTCCTTCTCAGTCACCCTACTTTATATAATATGATTTATCTGAAGTTTTACAGGGAAAACCTAAGGCCAGTATTTTAAAGACTGAAGATAAATTCAGGGACATCAGACCTGTTAAAGGACTATTAAGACAGAAAGTCAGATTTTGCAAGACATGTGATTTGAAAATAGAAAGATTAAAGATGGAAGAGGGAATTCCATGTGCAGACTAGAGGAACATACCTAACACAAGAAGGGAAGCACACAGAGCATTCCAGAAGGGTTGGGCTTCAGGAAAAAACATGTAGGAAGCTGGTTTGAGATGACCAAAGAGGGAGATGGGGCAAGATCTTGGGGTGCTTCTAATAAAAGATTAAGCAACTGAGCGTGTATCCCATGAGAACCGCATCCCTCTGGGTGGTGGAGTGGTCAAGAGCCTGGGCACAGGAAACTTTGAACCTCACAGCTGGGACAGCCAAGGTAGTACTTACTCTCCCTGGGCTTCAGCATCCTCATCTTTATGACAGGCACCAGTATACGGCTCTTGGATTATGTACCAAATGAGACAATTCAGGCAAAAGTCTTAGAACGGGACCTCGAGTATAGTAATCTAAATGCCAAAAAGTGACTGAGTCCGCTCCAGTTTATAAAGAACAAGTAACCATTTTCTCACTCTGCTATTTGTGTCTATGTTTAGTAAAAGGTCTTTGCAGCACACATCAGAGCCCAGATTGATGGAGCATATGTCACACTGTGATTGAGAATCCTGCGCCCTTCTAGAGAGGGTTCCTCAACTCAAAACCCTTTGCAATCACAAGTGCAGGCCCAAGCTAGACCTGATATCAAGCAAGGGCTTGATCTGCTCGCCGCAAGATAAAAGGCCAAGCAGGCGGTGGTACAGAAAGAACTGAAGTGATAAGCTAGCATATTGGGAGATGGTGGACTGTACTCCTAAAAAACCCATCTTAAAGGGCACTGGTTTGGAATTGACTTATATAAGGCAAACACGGTTGGGGAGGGGGCTTAGGAGTGTCAGGTGATGGATGACCACAGAACGTTGGGCGCCTCTCCATGGCGGCTCTGCTGAATGCAACATTCCTGAGAAATCTAAGAAAACCTCAGTTACTTCTTTATCTGGGGTAGAAGGAACAGTTTGGACAGAGGATATAAATTTTCTGCTAACAAGTTATCCTTTCTCCTGGTTACAAATTAGCTTGCCTACATGCAGTTCTAAGCATTTTTCCAAAGCACATTGTGAGAATAAGATGGAGAGCATATGATCTTGGAGGCTGAAGTTGTAAGAGTCCTCTGCATTGGGGTGACTGTCTTTCATATTTCTTATGATGTGTGAAGCTTACAATCGGTCATTTTAGCTTCTCAATGCTCCTGTGATGCTTCGTCAGGCGGAAGGTCGTCAGCATGTTATTCTCTGACAAGCAGTCCTCCTGCAGCTCTGCAAGGCAAACTCAGAAACTGGTTACCTTGTTTCCCACGTCAACCTTGTGGGCACAGGCAGAGTTTCATCCTAATCCAGGGAAACTTTAGCTCCTTAGTCCTCGATTTCAGGCCCGTTAGATCTAACCCTCTGCACACAGCTTGGTGCCACCTCCTATCAGAGCACGTACATCACGGCCCCAGGGTGTATGTGCTAATTATACACTCAGAGCTCTCTGGGGCAGGACCAGGCCTCACTCGTGTTTCTGGATCTAGCCCAGAAGCAAGCCCTTGGAACATACTTTGTGGTGCTTGTTGCATGAGTGAGGGATTGGATGAATACCTGAAGCCACATCGAAGGAGTCTCAGCTGGCTGGATGGCTGAGGAACATCCTTCGCTGACACCTTCCCTGAAGGCCCTAATATCACGGGGTCCTGCGGAGACTTACAGCATTTCCAGGAACCTGCAAGAGCCAGGGAAGCTGCAGAAGAGCTGACACCCACAGGACATGCATTTCTTCATTGATGGCAATCTTTTGGAAGGTCCAGATGACCCAGGAGCAGAGAGCACTGGGGGCAAACCTGCACCAGGGACAGAGCCCCTGCCCACTGGGTTTCCTTCTGCTCTGCGTGTGTGGAGCTGTGTCAGGAATATCTGGAAAGGAATCCTAATTAAGATTCAGCCAGGAACAACTCTGGAAGAAGCGGATGACTTATTGTCTGACACAGTGTGGAACTTTTTCTGTCTCTTTTGCACTGCCAGGCTTCAAAGAATTTAGAGCAAAAGCTATTTTAGGCACTATGGTTAAACTAATAGAGTGACTCCTTTCATTAAATTGACTGTGAAATGTTACATATATTCACGCTTAAGCGTTCTGCGACGCTGCTCTCTCTTGAACTTTGTAACCTTGGAAGGACTTGGTCTTCACGTTTGTTCTGGGGTCGGGAAATCTGGTAAGGAGTTTAAGGCCAAAAGCAACACATTCTGACAAACATGGCCTGCCTTAACCTGTCCCCACTTCCACGTGTAGTGAAAAGGTTATAAGAGTGGTCAGTTGGAAATCCCCTGGGCGGCACAATTTCCAAACCTCAGGAAGCACAAATGCAAATGTGTGCACAATGTCAAAGGCAACATTTATAAAAAGGATGAATGATGTGACAGCCTCAGTCTCACCAACATGTAGCAGTGGATGCCAAATGCCAGCCCAAGGACCAGTACCTGCCAGAGGGCATAAGAATCACTCTGGGCGCTTCTTGTACACAAACAAGCGAACCAACAAAAAAGCTCCAGATCCCCCTCCACACAATTTGGTGCATGAAGTCTGCAGAGGGCCCTGGGGTCTGCATTTTAATCAACTTTCCCAGCTTATTCTGATGTATAATGACGATTGGGAATAATATCTTGATCAGAATCACACAGGGAAGAAAATTCTTACTGGGGCATTCTTGCAGACTCTTTTTAAAATGTATTCAGAGGCAGAAGACGTGATTCAAAGGGAATTTAGAAGTCGCTTCATATGCAGGCCCTGACCACCTGCGTTTAGAAGCTACAAAGAGAAACAAAGATAATCATGACGTATTAAAACAAAACAAAAAATACCACGTGATTAGAAACTAGAATTTCTGGGTTTCAACAAGTGACTTTCGGCCAAGAATTTTATTTCTTAGTATTTCCTTTCCTTTGCATTGGAAATGGAAACAAAAGCTTGGGAATGAAAGGAAAGAGACAGTGTCTTAAATATAAATAAAACCTAAACCACAAACTCAGGTGCTAATTGAGAGACTGAATCAACAAGCAGACAATAGGCAGACCAAAATGACAACAGAACTCTGACCCACAGCCTCTGCAGCAACCAGCCTGGGAAGGCAAACCACAGCCTTAGTAGCAACGGCCCCAAAGGGCCAGGACTTAATCAATAACTGCCAGCTTCCCTAATTTCTGTCCCTGTTTGCAACTTAGGATCAAACAGAAAAAGCTGATATACACCCCTAACCAACCCCATAGAATGCTGGCTTCTAGTCAGCCTGCCTACGGCTTCCCCAGGCCATCAGCCTCCATCCAGGGCCCACCTGACGCTTCTCTTTCTTCCACTATAAAGCTTTCTTAGTTTTCTTACTGCAGTTGAGTCTCTGCCAAAGGCAACTGATGGTGACCAACTCTTGCTACGGTGAGCTCTGAAAAGCCTTTGCTTTCCTCCTTTGGATGGTCTTTGTTTACATCTACATAATCATTGAACAAAGTAATATAAAATAACAAGCAAAAAACCGTTACCCTATTGTTTAAGGCTTCCATTCTAAAACAATATCTATGCCAGCATACTCATTAAAGACTGAAGCTAAAGGAGTGAGGAGTGGAGGTGGGAAGGGGTGTCAGCAATTGGAGGTCTGTGAGAGACAGACGAGCTGGAATGCAGACAACACCTCAAGGCAGACGAAAAAGGAAGAGAGGATAAAAGTTGGCTGAGTAAAGTCCTTGAATTCATCAGAACACTTCAGTTGCAGGAAAAAGGAATCGATGCCAGATAACTTCAATGGCCGTGGGAATGTGTTTGAGGGGAGAAGCTCCTGGGCCGGGGAGCCAGCCTGGCAGGTAGGAGGGACTCAGGCAGCTGGCTTGGCCCAAGTGCAGAAGCTGCAACAACAACGCTCTGGTCAGGGCCCTTTGCTGACTTGGGCTGAAACGCCAACATTGTTTTGTCTCTTTGCCAAGTGGAGACTCAAGGTCCAATCATTAGCTTTGCTTGAGTCACAAGCCTGTCCCCAGCTGAGGGGAGAAAAGGAGCAACAGAAATACAGTCCACTGGCATTAGGAAGAGCTAATTCCTCAGAAGGAAAGTAGGTGTTCTTAGAAAGGGGAAATGGGTGCTGGGCAGCTAAAACACAGTAAGCATTAACGAAGGGCTCCTGGAATTTAATTTAACACATTATCCTTTAGTTATACTGCTAAACTCCAAGGAAAGAAGAATTTTTAAGTATTAAGCAATCTGCTGAAATTCTTTTATGTCTGTGAAACATTTAAATGACTGTGTCATGCTTAAATTTGACCTCCCCTCAATGACCACCAATTTTGTTATTAAAATTAAAGAAGCCAGTAATTTTCAATTCTGATATGCAGATTAGCAGCAAAATAAAGTCACAAAAGTTATGACAATGGGAGATTGGTGGTAAAATAACTTAGAGAGAGCCAGGAAGTTTACAAAAAGAACACTTTATGAGCTCACCCTAAGTGCTTTTTTCTCAATAGGGTATTCTGTGTAATATTACTCATATGTGCATAATTTCAACGAGTTAGGCTGCATTTTCCTGAATTCTGTTAGCCAATGCCTCAGGAAAGATAGAACATTGAGCTTCATCAACCAATTTAAAATTTCTGAGCATTCTCAGGAAATCCTTGAGTGTTCTCAGTGCACTCAATCCACAACTTCTGGGACTGTCACTTAATGGTACATTTTTAGCCTCCTAAGTCTTTCTGAGGAAACTGCCCTTTCTATTAACTAACAGTGACAGTTGGCTAAACAAGATATTTCTCAACTCTGTTTTCTAAGAATATCTTACTGAGTTGAAACAGAATCACAAAGACTTTTGGACAAAAAGAAAACAAAATGAATTTCCCAAAATAGTTCCATTTTCTCAGTCTCCTTATTAGTCCCCATTATTCCTAACTATATTTAATTTCTAATAGGGAAACATAAAGAATTTTTCTGCCTGCGCTGACCCAGGCACTGTGTCTGAGGATACAAAGATGAATAAGACCAAAATGCCTGCTCTCAAGGAATTCATTGTCAAGCGGGAGAAATAGGCTATACGACAGGAGCATTTCTGAGCTGTTAATTCCTGACCTCTCCCTTTGTTTGCTTCTTCTCTCTCCCCTCCTTTCAAGCAGGGGTCAGAGTAGGTAGACGTCTGCTCCCAGAATTTTGGTAGAGAGGAAGATTGAAGTTCCCCAAGAATCTACCCTTATGTATGTTGGTAGTTAAGATCATCCTCCTTCGTTTTTAATCGTTCGTTCAACAATTCATTCTTAGTTTTAAAAATAGACTATAAATTCAGTGATTCAAAATAAATGGTGTGAAAATACTTATTCCTGCCCTCATCTTCCACGCTCCCCATTCCCATCTCTGCCCTGCCGCTGGTAACCTTTCTAAAATTTTTTACTAGTCTCTTGTATGTCCAGAGAGATAAATTCATAGAGACAGAAAGTAGACTAGGGGTTACCAGGAGCTGCTGGCAGGGGAAATGAGGACATTATTTAATGGGTACAGAGGTTTTGTTTGGGATGATGAAAAAGTTCTGGAAACAACAGTGATGGTTGAACAAGATTGGGAAGGTAGTTAACGCCACTGAATTGTACACCTAAAAATTGTTAACATGGTAAATTTTATTTTACATATATTTTACAACAACGACACATATGAACAGTGCAAAGAATAATTATAAAATCAACATCCACATAACCATCATAAAAAGGTCCACAAAAGAACGTTGCTGGTTGTCCAAAAGCGCCTCCTGGACTGAGCCTCTGCTCTCACAGGTCACCATTTCCCTGACATTTTTAGTAACGATTTCCAGACTTTCCAAAAAACAGTTCGACCCATGTCTGTAACTAAATATTACATATGAAATGTTTTGCCTATTTTTGAAATTTATATAAATGGAATTACATTTATACATTTGTGTTTCTTCCTTGTTTTGCTGACCATTATGTTAATGAGATTCATTCATGTGATTGATGTATCTGTAGTTTATGCAGTTTTATTCCTTTTTCATGGTCCAACACGTGCACCATATTTATGGTGCTCCATGTATATCTGAAGAGAGTGTGCCTTTGGCATTTGTCGCACTCGGTGTTTTATATTTGTCTATTAGTTCTTTGTTAATCGTGTCATTTAAATCCTCTCTATCCTTTTTTTTCCTACTTATTCTCTCAATTACCAAGAGAAGTACATGTTAAAAATCTCTCAGTGTTATTATATATCTATTTTTACTAGCGCTTATGTTTATTTTTGCTTCATATAATTTGAGCCTATATTACTAATGACGTGTTAGTCTAAAATTATAATATCTTCGTGGTGTATTAAAACTTTTAATCTCACATATACTTGTTTGGGAATTTTATCCTTCCTTTCAGCGGTTACACTAGAAATTCAAGCACACACACTTAATCTAATACGTTTATCCCCCTTCTAGATAATATAAGGGCTATAGAATACAGTGCTTTGCTTTCCCCCTCCCAATGTATAGACGTATGTGTTATTTGTTTCCTATTTTAATTCTAGCTCATTTTATTTTTGATCTAATATTATTGTATGTATGCACGCTGTTATTTTAGATTTGCCTGCGTATTTGCCACTTTCTCTGATCTTCATTCCTTCTTACATCTCAGTCTTTCCATCTAGAATCACTTCCCTTCTGCCTGAGTACCTGTTTTAGAATCTCCTTTAGTGAGGGCACTAGTGGCAAACTCGCTTAGAGTTTTCGTGTGTGTGAGGCTGGACCCATGGCGGAGTGGTTAAGTTTGCATGCTTCACTTCAATGGCCCAGGGTTTGCCAGTTTGAACCCTGCATGCAGACATACACACCACTCATCAAACCATACTGGGGCAGCATCCCACACAGAAGAACTAGAATGACCTACAACTAGGATATACAACTGTGTACTGGGGCTTTGGGGAGGAAAAATAAAAGAGAGCGGGGAAGATTGGCAACAGATGTTAGCTCAGGGCCAATCTTAAAAACAATGAAGAATTTGTGTGTGTGTGTTTCTTATGTTTGAAGTATCTTATGTTTGAAAATATCTTCATTTTGGCCTTATTCTGGAAACGTATTTTTCCTCACTGGAGAATTTTAGATTATTGTTATAATTTTTCAGAATTCTGAAGCTATCACTCAATTGTCTACTTTGCTTTGTTGCTCTTGAGACACCAACCGTGAGTTTACGTTCTGTTTCTTTGAAGGTAAACTAACTTTTCTCCCAGGCTGCTTGTTAAATGTTCTTTTTGGTTTTGGTACTAGACAGTTTTTACTATGTTGGTGCTAAGATATGGATTTCTTTTAAAGTATCCTGTTTAAGATTTACCAGTTCTCTGGAAATTCAGGTATCTGTGAAATGCTATCTTTCAACTCTTCTGGAAAATTCTCAACCATTATCTCTTCAAAAGTTGTCTCTATGATATTTTTTTCTCTCTAGAAATTTGATTAAACGTATTAGAATTTATTTTATTCTCAAAGTCTCTTAACCTCTCATTCATACATATCATCTCTTTGTCTTTCTCTGCTACATTCTAGAAAATTCCCTCTGACCTATAATCCAGTTAACACATTCTCTTTTCAACTGAGCCCAATTTGCTGTTAAACCCACACACCTACATTTAAATTTTAAGCATTGTATTTTTTAATTTCTAAAGGTTCTATTTGGTTGGGTTTTTCAATATGTTAGATTAATTTTATAGTTCTCCACTCGAGCAGATATTTTCCAACCTGTTGCTTGTTCTGTTGAATACAATACTGTAGATGTTTTTATAATCTGTGTTGATAATTCCAATATCCAAAGGCTTTGTAGCTCTACATCTGCTTTATGTGATTTCTGTTGATACTCATTAAGGCTTCTTTACTTTTATTTAGGGCTTGGCTTTGATTTTACTGTTCGCCATCCATTTTCTTCAGCAAATTATTTGTGTGGATGCTTTCAGGCTTAACAAAAGGGACAATCCCTACCCAACCTTCCTCTACACAGCTTCTGCCTCATCTCAACCCTCCTCTTTGTCTGCCAGGCTCGAGGTAGGTGCCCGCTCCAGCTGCTATAAATAAAAAATGTAGCTTTCTTACTTCCTGGTAAGGTATGCACTCTTTGTAAGTGGATTTTTGTTGGCACTTTCTGAGATTTCCCACTGCCTCGTCCCTCAAGCTTCTGTTTTATCTACTTTTGGCAGGCTATATCTGTATCTGGGAGATTTTCACTGCCTCATGCTTTCACTGCACTTGGAGATCATACATTTCATTCTCTTTGTTAATTTGAGTAAGAACAGAGGGGAAAGATTCTTTTTTCTGCCATCGTCATGTTCATATTGGGAACAAAGTCTCGTCTTCTATAAAAGCCAAAATGTACAAAAGAGCTTATGCTGGTCCTGCTGATGTAGTAGGAGAAGGAGAAGGGTTTTCAGAATCAACAGTGTAACGAGAGAGATTTTCTTTTACCAGAAAGAAAGTCTGTGGGCCCCAGAGCAGTGGGATCCCTGTGACATTTGCCATCTTTGTGTAAGGAGAGACCCTGAGGAGCTGCGAACTTCCCAGGAGAAGGCCGAAAGGAGGGATACAAGGTACTCAGGTTTCCAACTTTGCCAAAAAACGCAGCATTTCAGAGTGGCTCAGAAGTAGAGAGAGGACATACTTCAGCAGGGACAATGATAGACTGGCGAGAAGAAGCATTTTCCTTCCTTTACAAACAGAGCACAAGCCTGTAGGATTCTGTTGTCCCTCAGGAAGGAAGACGTGCCATGATTATGCTTATGGGGGAATTTTCTTCCAGACTTGGAGCCAGACATTAAGTTGATGTATAGAAAATGAAAAGTGTAGTATTTGTCACACTTCTGAGTTTGTAAATTAAGACGCATGCCCACTATGGAAATGATAATTACTATTAGGGAGGAAGGACGGAGTGATACGGAAACATAAATGATGGGATGACTTGATTTTGACTGATGCTGAGAACACCAAGCTTCGTCTTAGAAAACAAGAGGCGTTTTGCAGGCAGTAGGGGAAGGAACCTTCCAAGCAAACAAAACCACATGGGTAAAGGCCTAGAGAATGATGTGATTGCAACATTTCAATCAATTGATATGGCTGACCTTGCAATTATTAATGTTGGCCTTATAATCATGTTTGTGCATATTTATAAACTTAGTAATAAATTTAATTGGTATTCTCCAGTTGTTGTCATAGATGCATGGAAATAGCCCAAGGAAGTCTATTTCTAGAACTTCAGACTTTCTGTGGTAGAGAATCAAGATGAATTTCTAAACTCGAAGGCCTTTGCGTAGTATGCTCTATTCCACTGCCTGAAAGAATTAAAATTAACCTCCATTTAAAAACCATCAGCATGAAGAAGGGTCTACTTTGCAGTGTTTCTTTGCTTCTAAAAGTAATTTAAAATGTAACTATTCAGAAGTATTATCAGCCCTGATAACTGTAGGATAAGCTCAACTCTGGTGGGCTTTCTGGAATGCCTCTCTCTCTACCAAAGAATAATGAGCTTAGCTCTCCAAGATACTGTATTACCTAGAGTCACAAAGTTTCATCATCCTTTGATATAACAAATGCATCACTTAAATATCTACCCAGGTCTGCTTGAGAGGTTTATATGAAACACATTAGAACCTGAAGGCCATCAACATCATCATTGCACCATTACTCTAATTTGCTACTTAAAATAAAGGATTTATCCCATCAGATCAAAGTGCTCTTCATTTCCTCTTGACCTCACCCAAGATACAAGAAAACGGGAGGAGATGCCAGGATTGTGCCAGACAACTGTGTGTCAGAAATGAGCCACATTCTGTTTTGGCCCTTGTATGTGCACTTGTCTCCCATTCCTCAGCATTGCCAAGGGATACACATGGTAGCCTTCTGGATTAGGGGTTTCCATCATTCTCTCCACAAGAAAGATACTTCTTTCCACCCAGGCTTTACTTTAAGAATCTGTTTGCCTTCTTTGTATTGTGTACGCTGTTAACAATTTTCACCTTCTGAGCAAATCCAGAAATAAATATGGCTTCTCTGTTCTTTTTCCAATTTTCAGGTCATAGCCATTATATAAAGGAGTTAGACTGAGATTGTCCCAGAATCCAGTCAATGTCTAAGAAAATGAGTACTATGACAACAAAATAAACAAGAATCAACACAAAATGGATCAACTCAGTGTTGACACCACCTCCCCACTCATGGGAAGGATTGTAAATATGTTGCTGGAAAGAACCAGGACACATTCAACTCCAACTTGTGTGGTGGGGGAAAGGAGCAGGATGATGTTCAGAATTGAAACATGTTGTTGTAGGAAAATTTGTAGAAATAGAGGAATTGAGCGTAATTATTTGTGAGTACTTATTCCATACAAATGTGAGCTGAATCAGGTATAATTTAATATTGGAATCATTTACAAGGCGTATTGTATTTTAAGGCCGGGATGATTCATGCATTAATAGACGCAAAGCACTTACTATGAGCCAGGCGACATGCCAAGAACTGAAAATACAGAGGAGCCCAGGTGATCTTTACCTCCAGAGAGCTTGCAATTCAGCAGTGAGTGGCCTTGGTCTGTGTTCAATAGGGCATTATCCACTCAGTTCCCCGCTGCGGCAGAAGCCCCTCTGAGGGCAGGGAAATAACTGTGCTGTTTGCCAGTTTGCCTTCAGTGCCTGACTTTGTGTCAGGCACACAGAAGGTGCTTAACAAACTTCTACTTAGTAAATGAGTGTGTTTATTCAGCATCTGCTTTGTGCCGGGCACTGTGCAATGAGCATCGTGAAGGGTTAGAGGTGGTTCATCATGATTTCCCACAGCCTGCAGGAAATATACTGGTTATTCTTACCCCTAACGTTGTCTGTTGACCACTTTAGCAAAAACTGTTTTCAACTTCAATTCTCTGAAGCTCTATTCTTGAGGTGTTTTCAGACTCAGAGGTAAAATGTACCATTTCTAAGGACTGGATTAGTCCTTAGCCATGGATTGGTAAAAGGTAAACCATGATAACATGGTTCTATTTATTGAAACATTGTTTACTGATCACTATATGCCAAGCCCACTGGATGTTTATAAGACAATTTTAGGTAGCACGTAGACTAACTAAAATTTTTGTTAGGTATAGATTCATTTTAATGCGTTTTAGGAAAAAATGTAATGACATTACTGACTTCATCGATATTATGAATATAATTTAGGACAAGGCTAAGTTCCTTCCATCTGCAAATAGCCTAATTTAAAGTTAATTTAAAGAAAAAAACGTTAAGTATACAATGGTACAGGTGGTACCCGTGTATGACAAGAACCGTGAAGGTGGTGTGCAGGATTTGGAACCATCCTTGTGATTTCACGGGGTACCTAAAACCGTGTAGAGGAAGGCAGTAGGTAAGCTTGGGCAAGAGGAAGAAGGGAGAAGAGCTTAGGTGAGCCTTTCCTACTCTTGGTTTCCTCATCTGCAAAATATGGATGATTTTAGTGTTTACCTCAGGGTGGCAGAATCACGATTCAAAGAGGTCTCTTTACTGTCAAAGTCATGCCATGCCTCACCTAGGCTGGCAAGTGTGTTTTATCTCATGTGCCACTTTGAAGGATTGGAACAAGCAGCCTGTGGCATCAAGTTGGTAAGTTTTTGAGCCTAACCAAGGAAAGTGACTCATAGATGGAAGATGTCCCTTCGACATGTGTTCCCTGTACAATGCCTTGCTGTTGTCCACTGCAGCCTCAGTGACCAGCTCCCCAAAAACCGAGTCAACAAGGACCAGTGTGAAGTAGAGTGGGAACACAATTCAATCCAATCATTTTTTTCACCTTTTCTTCTTTATATGACCACCAATCTAAGAGAGACATACCATTATCCAAGAATAAGATTTCCACCTTAAAATTAACATATGTTTTATAAAAGTATTTTTATATTAATCAAATGTTACTATGTAGCTCTTTGACTATATTCTACTAAGGCTACCTAAAATTTCAGTGAACTTAGCAGGTGTAAGAGTTTCTGAAAGAAGAAACAATATGTGCTCCCCAGTTATCAAAGGTTGATCTTGGTCAGTTGTTGGCTGATGCTTCTCAAAAGCAATGAATGTGTCCAGCACAAATTGATCCTCCCCGAGTGTGGGCTCCAGGACAAGGAAAGGGTAAGCACACTATCACAATCAGATCAACTGCCTTGGAAGGCTCAGTGGAGACACAGACCCAGTGGGCCCCCTTCAGGAGGCCACAGATCCAGTGTCTCCTGCTGCACTGAAGCTTCTCTCTGCCAGCAGTTCCCTCTCCGTCTTGCCGTCATCTTGGTACTCATCTAGCCATCTGCTGGGAAACAGGGAAGATAATTAATATGAGAGAGTATTCAAAGAAGGCACATTACTTAGAAGAGAAAATAAAATACAGAAAAGACTTAAAGAGGCCGTCAGGGATAAGCTCAGAAATTTTAAGAAACATTTAAGATTTCAAGCCACATCCAATTATCTTTAGGACTGCAACTTCAGCAAAACTTCATACTATATTCAAATTGCAAAGTCACATTGATTCATCCTAAAGTGTTGGTTTTTAGAAATGTCCTATGGTAACATTAAAAATATTCTAGTGTATCTTAAAATCAGAAAAATGTTTCATTTGGAGTTTCCTTGCTGGAATCTTTTGTTTCTCTCCTTTCATATGACTGGTAGGTGTATACAGTGGCTACAACTTCAGACTCTAGAATAGCACTTTTCAAGAGAAATATAATAAAAGCATGTACGTAAAGTTAAATGAAAAAAATGAAATGAATTTGAATATTTTTCATTTTAATAAATTCCAAAGATGATCATCTAAACATGTAATCAATATAAAAATTTATTGAATCATATTACTGTGATGGTCTGAATGTTTGTGTCTCCCCAAGGGTCCTATGTCGAAATCCTTTGGGAGGTGCTTCCATCACGAGAGTAGAGCCCTCAAGAATGGGATTAGTGCCTTTATAAAAAAGCCTCCAGGGGCCAACCGGGTGGCACAATGGGTGGCATGTTCAGCTTCAGCCGCCCGGGGTTTGCTGGTTCGGATCATGGGTGTGGACATGGCACAGCGTGGCAAGCCATGCTGTAGTAAGCGTCCCACATATAAAGTGGAGGAAGATGGGCACGGATGTTAGCTCAAGGCCAGTCTTCCTCAGAAAAAAAAGGAGGATTGGCAGATGTTAGCTCAGGGTTGGGTTAATCTTCCTCGAGGGGAAAAAAATGGCTCCAGATAGATCCCTTGCTCCTGCCACCCTGTGAGGACACAGCAAGAAATTGGCAGTTGCAACCTGCAAGAGGGCCTTCGCCAGAACCTGACCATGCTGGCACCCTGATTTTGGACTTCCAGGCTTCAGAATTGTGAGAAATAAATTTCTGTTGTTTATAAGCCACCCAGTCTATGATATTTTATTATAGCAGCCTGAACCGAATAAGACAATTGCATTCTTTTTTATTCTACATCTTTGAAATCTGGTATGTACCTTACACTTACAACACATCTGAATTTAGAATAGGCACAGTTGCAGAGTGCAATAGATATGCTGTAGTGGCTCCTGGAAGGGACAGTGCGGTTCCAGAGTTAGACCACCTTACTCTTAATCCTGACTCCACCAATCATATTTAGGTAAGAAACTTAACCTCTGTGTGCTCAGCTTCCTCATCTGTGAAATGGAAGAATCACAGAGCTACCTAGCGGTCTGCTGTGAGGACCAGATGAGTTCATGTGTGAAGTTCCAGCCTCACCACAGAGCCCATCTCATGATCAGAGTGCAATAAACTCTAGCTATGGACATGCTTCTGATTTCCTCCCCAACCATACAGAAGACAAGTGTGTAAACCAAAAAGGGTCCCACAACACAATAGACCCCTCTATGTCTGTTTTTTTTTTAACTCCACAATAAAGTCCTAAATAATTTCTTTTTCAGAGACCTTTACCTATCTAATAATTAGAAGAGGACTTGAGTTTAAATGGCCATTATGGTATGCTGGGGAAACTAGTAAAACCTGTGTCTTCTAAACTCTCCAAAATCTCAGTAGAGTTTTCTGACAAATCAATTTTATAGTGAACTCAGTAATTTGTGCAGGGATCTCTTCCTTAGAGGTAATTCACAAAATCATAGTGATGTAACGGAAACAATAGATTGATAGGCACTAAACTCAAACTCCCAAGAGTGCCCAAGGGACCAAGAGACTCTGCTCTCTACTCGTCTATGATTTGTGCATGTCATTTAATCTCTTTAGCTGTCAGTTTTCTCACCTGTCAAATGAAACACAAGACTAAATGGTATCTATTCTTCCACCTCTAATGGAATAGCAAGAAAATTTCCCTTGTTTCTCTTTATGTAACCCTGGGCCCTCAGAGAGGAGCAAGGAAAACTGTTTAAAATTGCTACAGTTCGGTTAGTGTTAATAGAGCAATGATACGCCTGTGTGTAGTATTTAATGTGATAGAGTATAAAACAGCAAAACATTTAAATATTTTCATTGGTCTCATATTGTTCCTTACAAAAGTAATTTCTAAGGTTTGTAATTATTCTAAATTTGTAATTTTTGTTTGTAATTATTCTAAAATGTTTGCAATCTTGACTTCTATTCCTTTGCATACCAGCAAAATTAATTTTAGCTCTGAAGAGAAGATGACTACTATTATTACCTGTTCTGGATGATTCTTGATTTTTTCAAATGTGAGATATTTATAATTTCTTAAATGTGACACTTTTATCAAAATACTAACCTTTTATTTACTCCTTACATTATTTAATAGTTCCCATCATATTCAGAGCAATAAAACTATGTTGTAGAATATTAAACATAGCTTCATATGATACCAAATATCTAGACGTGATACAGAATCGAATGCTGTATACACGCTGGCCAAAATAGTAGCCAATAACCGTCTGTGGCTATTGAGCACTTGAAATGTAGTTAGTATAACCCAGGAACTGAATTTTTAATTTTATTTGATTGTGATTAACTTAAATTTATTAGCCATATGTAGCTAGTGGCTACCATATTGGACTGTGCAAATCTAGTTTTTTAAAAACAAAAGTTAGTCTATTATTTGGAGAGTTCTAAATACTTGACATATGATCTAGAAATAAAAGAGAGTTTTTCTACTTCCTTTGCATAAGTGACATTGTATGTAAAGATTTCATTAATCTAAAATAGCTTCTATAACAATAACATTTATCATCATGGATCTTCTAATAATTGTAAGACATTTTTGTAGTTACTTTATGTATATTGTGTGAAATCCTCAAATAACCTTGCAAAATGAGTCATTATAGCTATTTTACATAAGAATAAACTGAGGCTCCCACAGCTAGTCAGTGACGGAGTTGTAATTTAAATCCACTTCTGAAAAACTTCAATCTTTGATCTTTTCACTCTCCAGTAAGAAATAAAAAGATTTCTTGAAAAAAATAAAATATAATGTCTCTTTTCAGAGCTTGAATGTTATAAAATGGCGATAACTACTATGATGCCCACGCATTCTAAATGGATTTGTATTAAACAAACAAACAGATGATCAGAGAAGTGAAACACATTTTGTTCATACAGAATGCAACTCTTATTAAGTTTCAAAAGAATGGATATTTCCTAGAATCAAAACTATTATAAGAGAAAATTCCCTCAGTCAACGGATGCGCTTCTCTAGATGTCTGAAGGTGTGTACAACACTTCAGGAGACAGTGATGCCAAAACACCTGCTAAACTCAGAGCACTCCCAGCTCTCTGGCTTCCTTTAATAGCACCTTCCTTCTCTCTTATGCTATCGTCAAATGGGAGCTCCTTGAAGACAGGGGTGCTTTATTTTTTTATCTCCATATATCCAGGACTTGGTACAGTACCTGACACCTAGGAGGCATGTGATGTTTCTGCTTGAATAAATGGATGAGTAGATGAATAGACACAATGCATGAGTTCTCTAGATTCAAGGAACATGCAATCATATAGACATCCACATTGGCCCCCGAGCTCTCGCATAGGTCTCTGTCATAGCCCTAAGACGTTAACGTTTGTTCTCACATGGACATCCACTGAGTACTTGTAGGCAGAGACCGTACTGCCTTATCTTTGGATCTTCTTGTCTATTCCACTTCTTGATATGGTAGGCGGTCAATTACTATTGGTACAATGACTAAATGAATGAATCAAGATATTCTATAGATTAATAACAGAGGGAAATTAGTTTTATAATTTCTATTTGTAGTACGCTTTGTTTTAAGGTGTATTTGATATTCTATTCATAACAAGCCTATAAAGTAGGTAGATCTGATTTAATCATTGTCATCATAAATTTTGAAAGCTGGGGATCAGAAAGTTTAAGTAATTCAACTATGAATGGCCAACGAATTACAGAGCTGCCCTTGCAACTTGATTCTCCTAACATATTATATCTACACCATATTAGAATAATGCTCTAGAGTTCACAGTTCATACACATAACTTCATTTGTTTTTAAACAATTCAAATGAAGTAGGAGGAACAAGTATTCTTTCTGTTTTACATATGAGGAAACTGAAACTCCGCAAAGTTGAGAGTAGCACCTACACTCACAGAACTAGTGGGGAGCAGCGCAAGTGTTGAAGAAACAGAATCAAGAACCTGTTTTCTAAATCCTAATACAACTTTTTTCCCCATTTCAGAATGCTTAGTCCAGGAGAGAAAAATATTAAACATTACAAATGAGAGAATTACTGGTGCTGATAAGGAACAGCATCCTAGGAGAGAGAGCCTTCAACTCTGGCTTTAAAGGAGGGAATGATGGGGCCAGAAATATGGGAGGAGGCGTGCTGAGGACACAGCTGGAATTAACTGGACAAGGGGCGCATAATTTTGCATAATGCATTATTAAGTAACAGCACACCTGTTGCACGGAAACAGCACCTCTTGATTGCCATCTTCCTCTTCGGATTTAACAACAATACTCTCAAGAAACCATCCATTACCTGTGTAAATTGACAAAGGAGATCACTTTGACTCTTAGCATAAAATATAGTAGGATTGTGATTTTATTCATAGACTCTCCAAAGGTTCTTTTTTAAGCACACTTGTCAGGCAATTTGGGCACAAAAATATGCACATCCAAATTACACCAGCAGAGAAACAAAAGCATGAGCGAGCGACCTAATTACTCAGAGCAGTAGAAGCAGAGGAAGAGAAGATTCCCTACCAAGGATACAAACCCTCTATGAAATTCTACAAGTGTTTAAAAGCCGAGAACAAAGAAGTATATTCACGTGAATGCATTTCAGTGCATTATTTACAGAAGATTGATATGTTTAAACAATAATGTAAAGTCACAATTATCACTCTTAACGGCGAAAATTTAGAAATTATCACAGATTATGGTACTTGTCAATACAATTAAGGAAAAAAAGAAGAAAGAAGGAAAGAAGGAAGGAAAGAAGGAGAATGAAATTAATAGGTGTTGGAAAAGAAGAAACAGAACTGTCATTATTCACAGATAATGTGACTGTCTAAATTAAAAACTCAAGAAACTTACAGAAATAGTGAAATTAAGAGAGATGAGAAAAATGGTTAGGTATATAATAAACATATAAAAATCCATTACATTTCTATTGACCGGAAAAGAATAGGTAAGAAGTATAATTCAATGAAAGTTACAATGTTGAATTGCTATAAAAATTTAAGAATGTATGGGCAAATCTAAAAATAGATGTAGTATAATTTATAGAGAAATTATCTAAATTTAAGGAATGACAGCAAAGAAGACATAAACAAATAGAGAACTATCCCATATTCCTCAGTATGAAGAAATTACAGAGATGTCAGTTTCCCTCAAACGAGTCTAAATTTTCAATGTAATTAAATCAATTTTACCACAGGGTTTTACAAGAAAATTGACAAGCAGATGATAAAATGTACATGGATGAGTAAAGCCCAAGAATATCATAGGCAATCCTGAATTAGAGAAAGGTAGGAGATTCATCCTATCAGTTATCAAAATTTATTATAAATCAATACTAATTAAGACAAGACAGAATTGGTGCTGGCATAGATAAATTGACTGATAGAACAGGAAAAAGGACTCATAATTGACCTACACATTTATACAAACTTGATACAGGCAGTCCTTGCTTTGCACAGTAGAACGGAACCATAAATAGGACTGCATGCTGAAACCGTGGCAAGCAATCTTAATAATCAGTGAGAAAAATTACGATTGTTCAATTGTTAAACATTTTTGCCAAAACATTAAAAACTCTCTTATTGATAATTATAAATGTATATGAAAATGAAAAAATATCAACACTAATATTAATACACTGTAATTTAAAACATTAGATAAATTGAAAATTAAAAGGTCTATTTCTTTGTAAAAACAAAAAACTTATCAACAGTAGCTTGAATGGTGCTTGGCTTATTTTCCTCATCATATAGCTTATAATAAAGAGCAAGCATATACAGATGGCCAACAGGCATATGAAACGATGCTCAACATCACTAACTATCACAGAAATGCCAATCAAAACTACAATGAGATATCATGTCACACCTGTCAGAACGGCTATAATTAACAAGACAAGAAATAAGTATTGGAGAGGATGTGGAGGAAAGGGAACTCTCCTACACTGCTGGTAGGAATTCACACTGGTGCAGCCACTACAGAAAACAGTATGAAGAGTCCTCAAAAAAATTAAGAATAGAACTACCATACGAACCAGCTATTCTACTGCTGGGTATTTATCCAAACAACACAAAACCGTGAATGCACAAAGGCATATGCACCCCAATGTTCATCGCATTATTCACAATAGCCAAGACTTGGAAGCAACCTAAATGCACATCAAGGGACAAAGGGATAAAGAAGATGTGGTATATATACACAATGGAATACTACTCAGGCATAAAAAAGGATGAAATCTTGCCATTTGTGACAACATGGATCAACGTTGAGGATGTTATGCTAAATGAAATAAGTTAGAGGGAGAAAGTCAAATACTGCATGATGTCACTCATAAATAGAAGATAACAATAACAACAAACAAACACATAGAGACAGATATTGGATTGGTGGTTATCAGAGGGAAAGGCGGGAGAGAGAAGGAGAAACGGGGTGATTAGGCACATGTGCGTGGTGAGGGATTGTAATTAGTCTTTGGGTGGTGAACATGATGTAATCTACACAGAATTCGAAATACAATGATGTACACCTGAAATTTATATAATGTTATAAACCAATGTTACCACAATAAAAAAAATAGTTTAAAAATTTTTAGAAAGAGAAAGCACCTTTTCTACGCCCTAGCAAATTGTCAAACTCCTAAGTTTCAATCAGCTTCCGATATTTTATCCTCTGTGCTTTTAATGTCATAAAATATCTCCGACAGTCCCTTTAATATGACTTTTTTACCAACATCACTTCCTCTGGGACATGTTCATCCTTTTGGTCACAATCATTTTCCTCACTTATGGCCATAAGTCCCCTTCATGTAATTCCTCTGACTGCTTATCTAAAGTCTCTCAAACACCGACAGTGTCAACATTCCCGTAGGCAGATATTTCTTCTGTAACTCCATTTATGTTTGACTTGAATTTCACTTCTAGCATTATCACTTTTTGTTTCTTTGATGTGCTTTCGTCTTTGAAGTACACATTTTTGTAAAATGTCACACGGATTTATCACTGGGAGACAAGGAGTCAATACAACGACATGCTCTGCTGTCTGTGCATGAACTGTGTAACAGATGGGCAGTGACGCCTCACTGACAGACTTTGAAAGAGGTAAAGTGATTGGTCGCTGATCTGGATGTGCATCTGTTATTCGTGTCGTGATCCGTGGACCGAAGAAGAGCTAGCAGTGAAGTGTGTACTTGGTGCAGTTACAATTAGCAGACCATGGTAACTGAAATTTGAAACGTTATTTAACTAAATCATTGTAACTGAAATTGGTGCATACAGAAACCATGCAAAACAAAGACTGCTTGTATCTGATAAAGGTGCCTTTGTAGAGCACTCAGGAAAAGATGGGGTAGGTGATAAATAGGGAGTACAATGGTTATCTACATGGAAAAAGTGAAAGCAGATTCCATCTTCATGTCATACACAAAAACCAACTACAGATGAGTACATATCTAAATCTGAAAGACAAGACTTCATATATATGTGTGTGTGTGTGTGTGTGTGTGTGATAAACATACATGCAAACATATGAATAGCTATCCATCTATACATATATGGAATACCCTAGGGGGAGGGAAGGCTTTCTTAAGATACAAAATGTGCCGATCATTGGAAGAAATAACATATTGTTAAATTCAACTACATTAAAATTAAGAGCTTCTGTGCATTAAAATATACCACAAACTGGAGAAGATATTGTGGTGGTAACTTCCAGCTGCTCTCCCTTCTTCAACCACTGCAATGCTAGCACCCACGTCTCCCAGGTGTCTTTGCAGCTACAGATAACTGTAGTACTAATTTCTCAGTAATGAAACAGGACTCGAAGTAGTATGTGCAGTTTCTACCTCACTTGCTTAAAAGCCATTGTTGCCGTTGTTTTCTCTCTTTTTTATGTGCTGTGACCAGCTCCACCACTCAGAGGAAGGCAAGATCTAGATGATGATAGAAGAACAAGATGAAGGGACCCTGGGTCCCTGAGGGCGGCTGGAGCAGAGCCATCACAACTGCTCACTTTGGGACTGTTACCTGACTGTGAAATAAGCTTGTATCTTTTTAAAATCCTTTTTAGAACATTTTTTAATTAAATGTCCTTTGCCTTTATCCTAAATATTACAGACAAGAACATGTATTTTCACAGAAGAGGAAATTCAATAGACAAAAAAATGAAAGAATGCTCATTCTTCTTAGAAATCCGAGGAATACAAATTAAGTCTACAATGGGGTACCATTTTATACCCCAAAATTAAGCGTACCAGGTGTTTGTGAGAATATGACATAATAGAAATTCTTATACACTGTAGGTAAGAGTAAGACTTAGTAGAATCACTTTTGAAAAAAGGGATTTGTCTTATAAAGCTGATATGATCATATTCTTTGACCCAGCAACTGACTTCTGTGGATTCACCCTGGAGCAGAGTTCTTAGCTTCAGCACCAGTAAGATTTTGGGCCCAGCAATTCCTTGTTGTGGGGGCTGTCCTGTGCATTGTAAGATGTTTAGCAGCACCCCAGGCCTCTACCTACTAGGTACCAGTAGTACCTCCTTCCCAGTGTTGCAATAAAAAATAATCCCCACACATTGCCAAATGTCCCTGGGGGAGGCAAAACAATCCCCATTTGGGAGCCACCACCCTAGAGGAACTCTTGCTTCTATGTAGTAGGAGACATGCACAAGGACATTCACTTCAGACCGTTGGTGACAGTTGGACTGGATACAACAGAACTACCCATTAACAAGAGATAAATAAGTTAATTATGTGTAATCGTGCTGTAGAATATTACACAGTCATGAAAAAATAACACTATCACACAATAAAGTGAATGAATCTTAGACACACAATCTTGAGTGAAAAAAATCAATTCACAAAACACTTCACACAATATGTCACAATTTTTACAAAGTACAAAACTATCAAAAGTATTTTCAAGGATACCTAAATAACTAATAAAGATTTCCTTTTTGGAGTAAGGCTTAAAAAAATCAAGAAATAATAAACAAAAGATTCTGGATGGCAGGGGCTGGCCCCATGGCTGAGTGGTTAAGTTGCGTGCTCTGTTTCAGTGGCCCAGGGTTCGCTGGTTCAGATCCTGGGGGTGGACCTACATACCACTCATCAAGTCTTGCTGTGGCGGCATCCCACATAGAAGAATTAGAATGACTTGCAAATAGGATACACAACTATGTACTGGGGTTTTGGGGAGAAAAAAAAGATTCAGGATGGCTACTCTGGGGGAGAGGAATAGAAGCAGTGAATACAGGAAGAATTGCTGCTGTCAAGGATGTTCTAGGTTCAAATTGAGTGGTAGGTTATCAGACTATACAAATTTTGAAAATGAAAAGAAAAACATAGATACTCTATCATGGTAATTTTTTCTTTTAATGAAAAGAGTGTGCACAACATAGGAAGGATGGTTCAAAGAATTTAAAAATCATGTTATAGTAATTACTTTCAACCTTCCTTAACGAGGTTTCAAATAGCTTAATCCCATCAGTCAGAGAAGCTCATCAAAATGCCCAAGTATCCTGCCGAAATCTAAACTTCCCCCTCAGCTTGCCTGTCACGTTCTCTTTTCTTGGGGGAGATCTTCATGTTCTTCTGGACTTCTCCAGGTCCCTGCCATAGGTGCAATAGCACTCTGAGGGTCACTTTCAGACTGTGTGTCATACTTATTATACTTGCGTATTTCACATGTGTCTGCCCCACTAGGCCCTGCCCCCGAGGGCAGAGAGCCCCGGGCATCCTGTTCACATTTGAATGCCCAGCCTCTGACAAAGCGCCTGGCATATAGCAGGCCCTCAACAAAGAACTCTTACATCAGAAAGCAGTGATTTTTAAGCAACAGTCTGAGGACCAAATGAGTCAGAATCCCCTAAGGTGCTTGTGAAAAAAAAACCCGTAATTCTGAGGACTCAATACCCACTGCGTGAAGACATAATAGATACAATTTTGAAACTGCCTCACAGGTCCAGAGATTTTACGCACATGCACAGACACACACACACACAAACACACAATAAAGCTTTTGTCTTCCTAGGAAATTTCCTTCATAATAACACAGCAATAAGCTTTTTAAATCGTAAACCCAATCTGACAAAACTTCATTTAACTAAAATTTCTCAAAAGAAAATTATTTTCTGATCTCACTTTTAAATAACCTGTACATTTATCTTTTCTTTCACTTGTCTCTTATGCTACTTTTAATAGATTTTCAAAACAAATTTCTTACCAAGAAAGCTAATCTTACCTGGACCTATCCCATTGTGACTAATCAGAACTTTCTTCAATTTTCCAAGAGACACCGCCTCAATGGAAAAAATATCAACCTGCACAATACAAAAATAAAGTGAATGACCATTAGGACACTTCCTTTCTCTAGAAAAATGCATTACTATTCGTACTATATTACTACGGTACAACAGTGCTATATGCTACTACTAGATTATTACTGTTACTAGTACCATAAAAATTACCATTTGCCATTTTATAAGCAAAGTCCTACACTATGCCTTGTGGGACATACACAAACAAGGAACACATAATTCTTGCCCTCCTCAAATACAGTCTAATAAAAAAGATTTTAAAAATTTAATCACAATACTTGTCTACTACTAATGATAATAGTAGCTCATATAGTCCTTACCATATGCAAACTCTTCCAAGAGTTTTTCACATATTAACTCATTTAATTCTCAGAACAATCCATTAAGTAAATACTACTCATTCTCTTATTTTACCGTTGGAGAGACCAAGAGATAGAGAGTAAAATTACTCTCCCAAGGTCAACATCTAGTGAGCAACCAAGCCAGGATCAGACCAGGCAGTCTGCCTCCAGGATGCATGTTTTCCATCATTGTTGTTTTCCTCTCAGCAGCTTTTGTTTCTAAATAAACTATGTATTGAGATATGTATATGTACATACACAGACATATGAACTTTTAAATAAACTATTTATTAACTATATACAAAGTATACAAATTACAAATGCTCAGCGCACATGTCCATGCAAGTAATAAAACCTTAACAGTACCCCAAGAGCCCTCCATGGCCCATCCCAGTCATTATCTCCCACAATGATAACCATTATCTTAACATTTAACACTTTTAATTAGTTTTGCCAGGTCTGGGACCATAAATAGAATCACACAGTATGTTCTCTTTCTGCCTGGCTTGTTTCACTCACCCTTTATGAAATTTATCCATGTTGCTTTGTTTAACAGAATTTTGTTCACTTTCATTACTGAGTATTATTCCATATTATTCATCCGTTCTTCTACTTATGAAAAAAAATTATTTCTGGGTTTGGGGTATTACAAATAATGCTGCTCAGAACATTCTTATACATGTCTTTTTATGTATATTTATGTACATTTCTGTTGGTGAAATGATGGTTTATAGAGTGTTAGTAAATAGTCTCAATTTCCCAAAATGCTTATACCAATGTGCACTCTGGATGCTTAGCGTATGAGAGGTCAATGAGCTCCACAGGCTGATCAATACTTGGTATTGTTATTCTTTTAAAGTTTAACTCATTTGATTGTGCACAGTGACATTTCATTATGGTTTTCATTGTATTTTCCTGATTATCAATAAAGTTGAGTACTTTTTTCATGTTTATTGGCAATTTGGATATCCTCTTTTAGAAAGTACATATTCAAATATGCTCACGATTTAAATTGGGTTATCTGTCTTTTTCTTGTTGACTTATGGACGTTCTGTATACAGTTTGGAAACAAGTCCTTTGCTAGTATATATTTTACAATATCTTCTCCCATTTTCTGATTTGCATTTTTACTCTCTTAATGGTGTCTTGAGGAACAGAAGTCTTTAATATTAAAATGGTATAATTTATCTTTTTTCTTTATGCTTAATACTTTCTATGTTTTGTCTTTAAAATATTAGTCTATATGTGTATTCCTATGTTTATAACAGCATTATTCACAATAGCCAAAAGATGGAAGCAACCAATGGATGAATGGATAAACAAATGTGATATATATACACATGAAACATTATTCAGCCTTAAAAATAGGGAAATTCTGTATGCTACAACACAAATGAAACTTCGAGACATTGTGCTAAGTAAAATAAGCCAATCACAAAAAGACAAATACTATATGATTCCACTTAGATGAGGTACCTAAGGGAGTTAAATTCATGAGACAGAAAGTAGAATGGTGGTTGCCAGAGGCTGAGGTGGAGGAAAAGAGAGAGGAGAATGGGAGTTATTGTTTAATGAGTATAGAGTTTCAGTTCGGCAAGATGAAAAGAGTTCGGGAGATGGATGGTGGTGATGGTTGTACAACAATGTGAATGTACTCAATGCTAATGAATTAATGAATTGTACATTTAAAAATGGTTAAGATGGTGAATTTCAGGTCATGTTGATGACAATTAAAATTGTTTTTAAATTTTAGGCTACTTTCAAGATCATGAAGATTTTCTGTTATGTTATCTTCTAGGTATTTTATTCTTTTACCTTTCATATTTAGACCTAAATTTGCATGGAATTGATTTTTGGGTTTAGTGTAAAATAGGACTTATGATTTCTTATTTTCTATAGTGATATCCAATTTATTCTCAGAATTTATTAAAAAGACTCTCCTTTCCCTGATGCTGCACATCAGAATATGTGGCTCTTTATCTGGCTTTACTATGTTTCTTTGCTGTATTTGTCTTGCCTTGTACCAATTAATGCTGTCTTAATTACCTTGACTTCACAATAAATCTCGCTAACTGGTAGTATAAACCCTCCAACTTGTTTTTCTCAAGATTAATAATTTTCAAGATTATTTTGGGTGTATTTGACTCTGCATTTCTACATACATTTTAGAATTAGATTGCCAATTTCCATAAAAAAATGTTTATGGGATTTTGATTGGTATTGCATTGAAACTGCAGATCAATGAGGAAAGAAGTGAGAATTTTATAATACTGTGTCTTCCAATCCAGGAACATAGTATATCTCTATTAATTTATGTCTTTTTAAATTTTTCCAGTAATATTTTGTAATTTTCCATGTAGAGGTCTTGCTTTGGCTACCATGGTGCCTGTTGTGGAATGGGCCCATGGATGGAATAAGCATGATGGCAGGGATGGAGACTCTGCACATGGCCCTAGAACATGTGGTCCCTCCCCCTAGGCAGCTTCAGCCGCTTCTGCTTTTGGTGCCCGTCTGTCAGCTGAGGTCCTGGAGGGGTCCAGTCCCTGCTGCCAACAGCAATGACCTCTAGAATACACACTTATATTGGCCTTTCCTCTTTCCTTCTGTCCTTCTCTACATTCCTTCACCGTGCTTCCTGGGATCATCATTAACCACTTGCAGGACATGCCACAGCTTCTGCCTTGGGAGAACTCACAGGAAGGTCATACTTTCTGAGTGGGAGGCCTGTCTTTACTGCTGGGCCCAGATTGAACCCAGTCCCATGAGACCTCCTAAATCTCTGCACAGCGTCTTAGGCTCTCCACTGCCACTTCTGGCTCCTTGCTTCCAAACTTCTACTTACAAAGGGCAGAAAGCTATACTGAACATCAGGTTCTCTTCTGCACTTCCTTGCTCTCCAGGATCTTGGGATTCTCCAACTCCACCTGCCTTAGCAGCTCTCCAATGCTTTTAAAACCAATTTTAAAAGATATTTATCAAACGTTTCTGGTTGTCTTCAAGATGGTCATTTTGTTACAGGCTAGACTGCCCTAATTGGAAGCAGAATCTTTGTTGTTTTGTTTCTGTTTCTGTTTTTAATAGAAGAAGAAACTGGGAGTTACTCATGGCTGCATTGTTCCTGGTTAAGTCCCACCTCGATTCAACTCCAGAATAATGAGATGCACACCAAGAAGCGACCATACCTCCCTGTACTTCCTAACTGGTATCAAATGAGGATTTTCTGTTGGTGTCTTTTTAGCTAAAGAAATTAGAGGAAACATGGTACGTAAGAATTGATAAGGATTTTTCTATTACCTGTCCACGCTGGAACTTGACTTTGTTATTTTTGGATTGATGAAGTCTTCGATTCCCCGAATCTCCTCTGGTGCCAATGAGGTTGATAAATACGTTAGATTCTGTCTCTGCACCAGGCTTCCTGCCAGTGTATACGTAGATCTCATAAGCCACCACTGAAATGTCAGAAATCTGATATTATCTTTCTCATTTTTACTTTCTCTTTAAAAGTATTAGATACCCTGGAAGGAAATCAGAATATTCTTCAATCTAGTTGACATGAGTATCTCTATGTTACTTGGCCTCAGCTCTTTTTCTTATCTGACCCCTATTCAGACATTCTCTGAGTTCTTTCATGTTTACCTCATACATACAGACTCTCGGCTATTCCCAGAACTCCTGTCTCAAAATAATTATTGTTAACAAGTATGCACTTTCATTAACCACTACACTTTCACAGTTATTATGAGAAGTATTAAAAAAAAAAACTTTCCTCTCTCTTAATTAGATGAAAGTGGTAATTTTTCCCCCTGAAGTTTGGCTGTTCTAATCACAACTGGTCACTCATGCTGCTACTTCATGGAGATTACTATTCCAATAATGGAGATTTTTAATAGCCCTTTTGAGAGAGAAAAAATACAAAGATCCTAGAAAGATGAAAATTTAAATATAATTTTTAAAAAAGAGCCCAGTGAGATACCAGCAAATGATAATCCACTATATTTGACCTTAGAATTAAGGCAATTTCTGAGACACTGGTAGAAGCCACTAATTAGAAAAGAGATTATTCTTGCTGATACTACTAATATGAATAATATCTTGGATACAAGGAGTACCTTTTATTTCCAGTCCTAGAACTCTTTACAAATCATACTCTGTGCAATTGAATGGTGTATTTATAGAAATTCACATTAACATTTTCCAAAGAACTCAGACATGAAAATCCAACAAGTAAGAAAACAAGGTAAGTGAGAAACATTGCCTGTTTCCATCATGCCTGACCTTTAAAAAGACAAATGTGGTATATTGGGAAATGGTGTAAGCAGAAAAGATAAATCAGTTTCTTCGTACAGTCTTACATATTCCAAAATACTCTAGAATGAGACCCAGCTGAACTTAAGCAGAAAATTAGAGGACTTCTCATGTATTTAGGACAACCAAAGAGATCTTTCAAACTACCTATAAAGAAGATTTGGCTAACCTTTACAACCTGCATAACTGTCTAAATGGATTAAGCCAAAACTTATGCTAGAATTCTTCATGAAAATAAGTATGTGGACAAGCATGATTGGAAGTCTGTATAGGGAAATCATGCTTCTGTTTACTGAAAATATTTTCTTAATTTCAGATGGAGTAAACTTGTGTACAAGTTTTTTAAAAAAAATTAGGACATTTAAAGTATTAAAACACATATAAAGTAAAAAAAATGATTGTTAAAAATTTTAAGAAGTACATATCAAAAATTATTTAGAACAGAGACTATATATTTATAGCACAAAGAACAGCATTCGGGGATCCCCCAATCACTGTACACGCCCTATGATCAAGGCATGCACCCTGCCTGCCACCTGCACTCACTTCAAATGCTTCTCAACATTGTGTTTCCAGAAGCTGCTATAAATTAAGTTTTATACACACACGCCAAAAACCAAAAAAAAAAAAAAAAAAAACTTACTTCTCACCTCAAATTCAAAGAAAGAGAAGTGAATGTACCAGAAATTTAGAACAAAGTGGTTATCATAGTTGAGCACTAAAGTTTATTCTCAAACCACATCGAAAAGTCACATAATTTAAATTGGAAGTTGAAAGAAAACATATCCTTCCAGAAGAAACAGCCATTTTGCTGAGATCTGTGACACTGACTCCACTTTAATAGTGTGAGATCACACAATTCACTAAGCATTTGCTGTAGCTCTGCAACAAAAGCACGCAGATTCTTTTTTAAAATGCTAAAGTCATAACAATAGATTCTAACTCCAGAATTTTTCATAATCCCCAAGGCAATATAAATTTTTTCCTTCTCTAGCAACACAAAGGGAGAATTGAAAGAATACTTAGTTAACTTGTTGCTTAGACCCGTCCTAAAATACCACGTGTTTTAAAGGCGACTTAGGAGGCGAAGGTCTCAGCGAATCCTTTGCTCAGTCTTCTCAGGCAGGAAAGTCAGGGCTCAGCGCTGTGATTTAAAGGCAGGGCCACATGTTCTAGCTAACAGACATGCATTCTGTTGTAAAAATGTAGAAGGCTAACAAATTATCTTTACTACAAGAAAGGGACCCCCCCACACACAAGGAGGTGAACTCCTGAGGGAATCCAATAGTAAATTTAAAAGTGAGTTAGAAAACAGCTTACCACTAGCTTGAATACTTGAAAAATACAGGGCTAGGTTTCTAGATATTGATGCTGTACAGAATGGAAGAGATCATTTTATTTGAACGTATCAAAGACAAGTATAACTAATCAATCATTCTGACTACAAATATCCACTCTACAGCACCAGATTTTAAGTAGTTATTAATATATTTATCATGTGATTTAGCTAAAAGTATCTGAAAGAGTTAACTTGGTTTAGATTATCCATATATGTTGGACTTTTTTGCCAACATTTTTAAAATGTTTTCCTTACCATAGTTGATGCTAAATTTTTCTTTCTGAGAATTAGTCAGTCGCCTCAGCTGCTTATGAAAGCCTTACTCACTCTGACAAAGTCGGCCACAAGCACAGAATAAAATGTTTGTCTTCCTATTTGCCACAATTGTCATCCAATTCATTTGATAGCTAAACTATACATTTTCATCATTTGGGGGGCATTATTTTTCTCTTCTGTTCTCAATGTCATCATCTTAAACACTCTCATCCTTATATTTACCTATATTTATTGTCATTTCAACAATTTCCCAGTCTCTCAAAGAATGCATAACACATGCATCATTGTCAAGGCTCAGCATTCTTTGGGCTTATAAACTTGTGACCTTCGTAAGGTTCAACATCATCTTATTAGTGACACAAAAATCTTTCAAATTTTCACCTGCAGGGTTTTTTTTCAAACATCATTTTAGGCCAGAGACTGTGCCAAGAGTTTCTTAATGATGATTTATCAACATCAACTCCAAGCATTAACATCTCCATAAACAGTAGCCTTAAGATTTCCTTTCAAGAAATCATGGATTCTTCAGCCTCTGCTTACTGCAGCAAGCATAGAGTTAAAATACACATATTTGTTCTTTGTGTGGACATATATAATCCCTCAGTCACAAGGATATATTAAAAATGTCACATGGCTGGGGAGGGGGCCTAAATAAATTCCTCAAATAAGCTTTTTCTCTGGAAATTTAGGAGAAGGAAACCAAAGCCATGGTAGGATGTGTGTTTCCTTCAGCAGAAGTTAAGGAGGAAGCGATACCTAGAGACGAAGTAGAATGAGCCACCTCAGAATGGCCAAACAGAGCAGATGGTGGCCCTCACACCAGGCGTCCTCTCCACATATGAGGGTGACATCCAGGAACTAAGGTATCCATGTGGAATAGGAAAAGGAGCAGAATAAGAATAATTCTGAATTGACCAGTTTTTGACCAAAAGAAACTGTCTTATATTGGAAGTGACTGAGCTTATTTTGAGTTAAAATGATTAAGATTTCTATCATCAGTGGAAATAGGGGCTTGGATTATTTATTTATTATTTTTTAAGGTTTTATTTTTCCCTTTTCTCCCCAAAGCCTCCCGGTACATAGTTGTATATTTTAGTTGTGGGTCCTTCTAGTTGTGGCATGTGGGACACTGCCTCAGTGTGGCCTGATGGGCGGTGCCATGTCTGCGCCCAGGAATCGACCCGGTGAAACCCTGGGCCACCGCAGCAGAGTGCGCGAACCAAACCAGTCGGCCACAGGGCCGGCCTGGAGCTTGGATTATTTTTAAGTCAAGTTTGTCGAAACATGATTTACATGTAGCAAAATTCACTCATTTAAGTTATAAGGTTTTGATGAGTTTTGACAAGTGTTTACAAGTCCTATAATTACCAGTACAATCAAGATAGAGAATAATTCCATCACCCCAAAAAGTTTCCTCTTGAGGGCTGTGATTTTAATCACTTATAGAGAATTTTTAAAAAGTTATATTTCTGCACCCCTCAAAGTTACGATTGTGAAGATTCAAATCCATCACATAATGATAAAATCAATGCAGATGTAGTAATAACCTCAATGACATCTAGAAAGATTGTCTCATACATATTACCTGCCTGATTTTTGAATGAACATATAAAGGAAGTGAATTCAATTAACTGTTTATAAAATATATCAAATTTAGTACAGTTCTGTGATTTTCATCTGAATTCCCTTTGAAGGATTGCCTCCAAATATCTTCTTGTGCCGAGAAGTTTCTCCTTCCTTTGGTGGCCCATTTCTTGATTTCCCAAAGCATCAGATATGTGATGATGAGGGCCTTTTCACAAAGCTGGCTGGAATAGAGTGTTTTAAATATTTAGCCATCAGAAGTTTATTTGCAGAACTGAATTGAGTCCTTCACCATCAGACTTATATGTGTTTCTATACATTCAAATGAGGAAGGGCAAGTGTACGTTTCAGGAGGAAAGGACCACCACTAACTGAGTCTAAGAAGTGAAGATTGAACTTAAGAAGTACCAATGGCCAAATAAAGTCAGCCCAAGAAGCAGATATAGAAAGTAGCAGGCTGCTGCCTTATCCCACAGTCTGCCATTCGTCAGTATTAGAACGTTATAATAAATTAGCAACCAGAAAATGTTCCTCCTACTTTTAGGAAGCTATTGCCAGAGAAACACGCTAAAGGGAAGCAATCTTCTCAATTTAAGATAATTTTGAAGAAATCATGAAAAATTATTTCATAATTCTTTTATTCAATTCACCGGAAACTATCTATGATACATGAAGCAATGGCTGTGTTTGCAGGATTGTCTGTAGTCCAAGCCATCGTTCACCCTCAATCTGAGCATACTCCTGCAGGAGTGCACTTATCTTTGTTGGGGACATCTTGGTCCCCCTCTCCTAAACCTCACATGTTATGAGTGTCTGGCTCATGTCTTTCAGTTTCCAACCCCTAGCTCTTGGCACATGTAAATGTTTACTGAATAATACTGAATAAATGAATGATTATCAAGCCACCTATCAATCAAAAAGTGTTGTGTACTGCTCTCTGCTGGTCGCCCAAAGAATTGCTGACCTATGAATCATATAAAACATGCTGTGGCTGCTCTTCACCCAGAACTGTGCCTGAAACCAAGACTATGTTCCCAGGTTCTTCCTGTTCCCAACTTTGCTCTTATACTTCAGTTTATTTCAGGGTCCACCTGACTTCTGGCCCTATTGGCTTTGTCTCCTAATCTTAGATCTATATATGCCAGAAGGAGTCGACAATAGAATCTGGCTTCCCAGACTTTGCGCTCTCTATGGAGCACCATTCACCAGTCTTGAGGAGTGACTAAAGAAAGGAAGAGGGCAAGGGAGCTAGCATTGTTAAGCCTTTCATGCCAGATGTGCTAGGAGCTCCTCCAAAGTGAGCTTATTTTAAATGCCTCCTCATCTTCTTTACGCAGTATGGTCAGTGGTATTGTTCTCTTTTGGTCCAATGCATCCAAGAATTCTCAATCTGCTGCAAAAAAATTCTCCACTTACCAAATAAATAGAGTCACATAAAAATATCATTCTCCCAGCTGTGTCTGTAATGTTGCAGACCTCCACTCTCTTCCCAGGGTACACTGTTCAAATTGTCATTGGGAAATGGCCTATGAGACTTACCCTACAGAGATGTGCCCCCGTGCAAATGTGTTTAAGTGGACACACACACACGTACACATACACACAACTCCATGCCCCTAGTTGGGGGCAAACACATTAATACTCCAGTGAGACTCATGCAACCTTAAATTATGCATAGTGGATGGATTCTCCATCCAGCCCTTCCAAATATTTGGCTCTCTAATATAGACATGGTGGTACCAAAGGGTCTCTGGGCCAGCCAGTCTCCAAACTCTCTCCAGCTGGAAAATGACCCTGGCACCATGATCTCTCAGTTCCCTTTCCTCCATCCTGGGAGACAAACTCTCAAAACATCTCAGGTCCTACCAACCTTGGGTGGCATAAACAAATAATCAGAAAGTCTAAGGAAAAGGCTAGAAGGCCATGAAATTTGTATTTGTGCCCCCAACCCTGTCAAAGTACACACAACATTTTTAGCAAATGTAAGTTTTTTGTTTTTATTTTGTTTTTTCCTGAATACTTGCCCAATAGAAAAAAGAAATGTAATTGCTTATGTTTGGGGGACTTCCCTAACGCCATGTTTTCAGTCCTGATGCTCAAGTGTTCCTGGGTAATATGGGAAGACTCTTCCCTGCCAAGGCCTTATGCAGCCAGCCGCAGGTAAGCCAGCTCCTCCCCGCACACGGTGCCTGAGACGCTGGCAAGCACTGACGGCTGCCCTACCTCGTCAGGAGTGCAAGCATTGGTGCCAGAACCTGGGGAGTTTGACGGGCAGCACAACTGAACTTCCCCAAGACAAACCCCTCAGTTGAATCTTTAATTGGACTTAACTAATGGACTGTTTTAGTGCTTTCTCTCAGGTCACCAAGAATTAAGCTTCCTCAGCACTCATCGTGGTGTGATTATGTTGATATAAACTGCCCCAAGAAATCAGATCTCAGAAACAGATGGTAAATGAGATTCAGCATTAAACATGTGCAGACACTTCAGTCTGCACTGAAGGTTTGTGATCCAAGACCATATATGTTGGTGGTTTGAGGTGGAATCTTCATACGTCCCTTAGTTGAAAATGTTTACCTTATTGCTGAAAAAGAAGTACCTTTGAGCTACAAAAGGAAGTGCCTGGTAGGGAAGGAAGTGGAATTTCTTGGTATTTTGTAGAAGGTCATGAGGAAGGTCCCTTGGACCAGAGTCCTGACCAAAGGTGAAGGAGCTGGCCACGCAGAGGCCTAGGGGAGGCATCGGACAGCAGAGAGGACAGAGGGCAGTGGCCTGAGGGCTGAGGGGAAAGCTCACTGGGTGTCATCATGGAGCACTGAGGCTGGAGCTGAGGGAGAGTGAGCAGCCTTGTAGGAGGTTGTGATGAATTTTACTTTTAGTAAGGTGGGAGAACTCTGAAGGCTTGTAAGCAAAGGAGTGACATAATCTGATTAGAGAGGGTCATTCAGGCTGTGCGGTTGAGAATAGCCTGTCCTATCCTGAGGTTTGTGTTTTCCCTTCCATCATAACAGCAGCTAAATGCTATAAAGGAAGCAGGAGGGAAAGGCAAGTTGAAGGGAGAGGACAAAGGAATTAATTTAGTGCGTGCTGAGTGCCTTCAATGTGACATATACTGTATTCCACACCTTCTCATGATCTCCTGACACCCCATGGGGTGATCTATTTCTGGTTTTCCTGGAATCGTCCTGATTGACATCTGTTGTTCTTGTGTCTGTATTAACAGAGTTTTCTCCTCTCTCAAAAATGTCCCGGTTCAGATGGTGAATTATATGGTGATCACTCGAGAAACAGGTATTAAATGCCCCATTTCACAGACAAACTAACTGAGACTGAGAAAACCTATGCCACTTGCCCCAATTCACAAAGCTGGTGCCTGAGACCAGGATTTGAAGCCAGACTCTGCTTCTCTGAGTTTCAGTTGTCTCATCAAAGACCACATTTTTCCCATCAAACGTGGGTATTATGATAAAGGATAAAGCATTAAAGAAAGTTTGCTTGTTCTTTTTAAACTTATCTTAGCCCAGCTATTATCTAAAACTTGCTGTAGGTTGTCAAAAAGTTGTTCTTTTTAAACTTATCTTAGCCCAGCTATTATCTAAAACTTGCTGTAGGTTGTCAAAAAGTGTTTAGAAAGACATTTTTGTGGCTAAAGTCTGATAAATACAAATACTTTGAAGCAGAAACATTTTTAATATGATGGTACTGGCTTACATTCTCATATAGTTATTTCTTAATTTGAAGGAAACCACTCAGCACACCTCCCGTGTGCTTGCCAAAACCTAGCATCAAACATTTCTTCATCCACAGATGTGGCCCCAAACCTCACCTCCTGTTATCATCCATCTCTCCTGAAGAAAGCCTGGAGCCAGAAGTTGTGAGCCACTGTGAGCTGAGTCAGCATTCTTATCAGCTCTGGGCATCCCTGCCAGACCATTAACTAAAGCTTCCTAAGGACAACCAACCAAGGGCAATCAGCAGCTCCTGGTGCCTCTCCCCACGAACATGGCAGAAGGTGAACAAATAGGAGGAGGTGTGGAGGTTGTGTGTGTGAACAAGCTTGACTTGTCAGTGCTAGTCTCTGGAGGAGATTGCTCTGATCCCACCAGAAATCTAGCTCAGCCCCCAAAGAGTAATGATTTATAGACTAATAGTCTTAAAAATCCTTTTCTTTTTAAACCTTTCCAGTAATCTTTTGAAAAGAAGAGGAAAAGTCACAAAATTAATTG
Organism: Equus przewalskii; assembly: GCF_037783145.1. Lineage (NCBI taxonomy): Eukaryota > Metazoa > Chordata > Mammalia > Perissodactyla > Equidae > Equus > Equus przewalskii. The sequence continues at coordinate 28,631,806 of NC_091838.1, forward strand.
GCTCAGAGTGTAAGTGCCAACCGCAAGGAAATGCATTCTTTTTGTGCTACTAAATTAAAAAAATATATAACTCTCCAGTGTGTCTCTAGGTCTCTGTCCAGCCAGGCAACACTAAGCATTAATTGCTCCATTTAAAAAAATTCCTTCGCATCATTCTCTGTGTTCTTTCCTGGGTTGGCTTTAGAGTGTTTTGACAGACGGACAGACAATCCCAAAATATTGAAGATCAACTCTTCCTTACTTCTCCTCTCAAACTCAAACCGGAGAAGCAATAATTCAGTGGTGTGCATCTGCTATGGCTTCCCTTGATGTCACAGGAATAGTAAATGAACCTCTTGCTGGCACCAAGAATGACTTTCAGAGTCATACGCATCAGATCCAAACTGCTCACCAGTAAGTTTTGATCCCTAGTTAATGCTTAAACATTGAGATATCATTATTTTTTCATTTTCTTATTTTAATGATTTTCTCCTAAATGAGCAAGTATCCAATCTGGGAAAGGGGCAGCTGGATTGATTTTCATCCAGCTGAGAAAAATGAGAAGACTGGATCAGATTAGCTCTAGATATCATGTGTCACATTATATTGTTTTGTAGGAGAAAATGCCTTAAGAAATGGTTGGTGTGCTTCAGCTAAGAAATTAGCACTTTAAATAAGAAATGTTAATGGATAGAATTTGATGAGCTAGTTTGGGAAAATGATGAACAGAGAAACGCAAAGGAGACACGCTAAGCCTTTACTGCTCCTCAAGTTAAGTGAACTCAGAATCAATAGTTCATTTAAAGTACAATGGAGTTTCTTTTGTATCTTGGATTTTTTAAAAACCCACACAACTACCTTCCACATGTTTTTTTTGCATGTAACAAATTGTTCATATGTCAAGTAGGAGGCAATTGGAAGAAACACAAAATAGTTGTCGAATAGAGTTTAAATAAAGTTCATTTTAAAATAATGCAGCCTTTTGAAATACTACAAGTTGAGAAATAACTAATACAGCAGGTGAATAAGATTTCTTCTGTTTGTTATTGGTACCATGGATTTCAAAACTCTTTTATATATCATTTTTAAAGAGCAGAATGGATTCTGCACAGATGTTGGCAACTGGGTGAATAACACAGATAGGTCCCAGGACATGCAGGGTACAAACCAAGCTTCTAAATTTCTTAGGACTCTTCTGTCTTTTCCACTTCAAAGTCTTCTGGACATCTGTGGACACTACTGCTACCCTCACATGACTGTAGGACTACTAAAATTCTTAGGATCTGGAATTTTATGTATTTAATGAGATTTTATCTAATAAATTGCTTTTGCAAACTATAGAAATACATACAAATATAAAGAATTAGTATTATAAAATATTTCTTCATTCATTAAGCTGGTCTTATCCTAAGTCTTTCTTGCCATATCTGAATTAATCAACAAATATTTCTGTGGCACACAGCCCATGTGTTCTGTGCCATGTGTCATTCTAACAGGAATTGAGAATATATAAAATGGAGCCCCTGCCGAAAGATTAGGCTAATCAATACTAAGTCATTGTAGAAAGACTAGACTCTCCATGGATGTTTAAAGGAAACGGGCTGAAGTGGAGGGGCAGGGATGATGACTTCAATTTGGGATGTGGTGGGTTCAAAGCATCAGAGCATCAAAGAGCTGTGGAGCGAAGCCTTCGAAAAGAGCTTGAAGAGAACCGAAGAGAGGGCAGAAAGAGGGGAGTCCTGACATTGGAGATGATAACTGAAGCTGTGCAAACTGAACAACTGCTGGAGAACAGGAGCCCTGTCTGAATCTCCTTTATTTCTTCTGATGTTGCTTACTCCTGGACACCGTAGGCACCAAATACCTATTTGTAGACATGTGTTTAACCTTATTTATGTGGAATGGTTGAATGAATAGACCAATGACTGGATATTAAAGACGACAAGGTGGTGAATCATCTAATGGAATACTGGGGCTCTAGGCGAGAAAGAGGACAGGGCTGAAGATGAAGAAGTGCTCCTCCTCTGTGCAGAGTTAACAATAGAAGTTATGGAGGAGTACAGAAGAGCAGGGAAGGGTCAAGCATTTATACCCTCATGCTCAAGGGAAGAGGACCACATGGAGCCAGTGATAGAGATACAAAAAGTGGAGGAAACAGTGAAGAACTAGGTTGGTATCATGTGCTGAGGCCAGGGTTGGGGAAATATTTAATAAAATTGTTTGGAATAGCCTGCACTTATTGCATGATTACTATGTGCCAGGAACAAAGTACTGTGAGTACATTATCCTAAAGACTAAGTGCATTATCTCATGTTCTCAAAACAATCTTATGACATTGGCACTATTTTTATCCCCATTTTGTAGATGAGGCAATGTTGGTTAAGGGCGGCTACATAGCTTGCCGTGGGGGACACCAGCTAAACACATCACCAAGCCAAGACTAACCCAGTGTGTCTGGCTCTAGAAATCTTTGCCTTTTCAAATGAGGGATCAGCAGTGCCAGTCACAGTAGGGAGAGCTAGGACACTGAGGCCACACACACACACACACACACTCAGTTATTTAATTTGGAAGAAAGAGGCCACTGGTATTCATTGAGAGAGATCATTTTCACTACAGTGATGGAGGCAAAAACAAGGTGGTTATCAGAGATACAGGAAATGGATGGAGAGGAAATTAAGGCAACATGTAAGTTCAATTTTCAGCAAAAATCAAAACCAAAAACTTAAGGGGATTTAGGTGCACCTAAGTTCCTGATTGCTGATATTAACAAATATCACAGTAGAGCCAAGAAGAAAGTCACATTTAAATGGCTAGCAAAAAGGTTTACAGAAAGATGAATCGACACATACATACATCTCTGTATATAATTTTCACCTTTTTTTTTTTTACGATTGGCACCTGGGCTAACAACTGTTGCCAATCTTCCTTTTTTTTTTTTAAGGATTGGCACCTGGGCTAACAACTGTTGCCAACCTTTTTTTTTTTTTTTCCTGCTTTATCTCCCCAACCGCCCCCGTACACAGTTGTATGTCTTAGTTGCAGATACTTCTAGTTGTGGGATGTGGGACGCGGCCTCAACGTGGCCTGACGAGCAGTGCCATGTCCACGCCCAGGATCCGAACCCTGGGCCGCCGCAGCGGAGCGTGCGAACTTAACCACTCAGCCATGGAGTTGGCCCCTAATTTTCACTTTTGAACAGCTATACAAGTGTTAGTCCTAAAGCCTGATATGCTAAATCAGGAGTAAGCAAACCACGGCTGTGGGTCAAATCTGCCAGCACCTGTTTTTGTACAGTCCAGGAGCTGAGAATGCATTTTACTTTTAACAGTTAAAAAATCCAAAAGCAGAATACTGTTTCTTGACAGATGAAATTCCAGTTTCACTGTCCACAAATAAAGTTTTACTGAGACACAAACATGCCATAGATTGTACATTATCTATAGTAGCTTTCTCACGACCCTGGCAAAGTTGAGCAGTTTCAAGAGACTTTATGGGCCACAAGCATAAGATATTTGGTGTGTGGTCCTTTACAGAAAAAGGTTGCTGACCTCTATTCTAAATCATCTCAATTATTTTTATTTTTAATACACATCACAAAGGAAATGCAATTATGTACCTGGCAAAGGTGCTTTATTAGTTCTCACGACAGGCATTTCTTTCCATGTATCTCCACCATTTTCATTCTCAGCTATCCAGGAATCAACAGTTAGACAAAACAGCTCACGTGTGTCTATATTTTCAAGTCTAATTTCTTCCAGATACCACCTGGGATCCTTTCCTCTGTTGTCATGTCCAATGCGTATTTTATAGATTTCACCAATATCTTTAAGATTAATCTGCAACACAAAGGAAAAGGGGAAATAAAACTTTCCACATCTCTGATTTGATTTTTCAAATTGCAAATTCATATTCAATTTTGAACTCAGTATCTACTTCCCCCTACATACTCCTTACTAATTTCCCTCAGAACTAGTCATCTGTAACACCATGAAATGCTGTTACATATGATGAAGCACAAATCCATTGACCATGGACAAACCAACATATTAAATCCAGCTAGTCTTCACTATATCTTTTTTCAGCAACTCACTTTCATTACCTTGCAAAATAAATGCTGTATTGTAATTGTTGATATACACTATTTATTTGGTGGTTAGACCTGAAGAAGACAATCTAATTCTCTAGTGTCTATAATAGATTGGATTTTCCCATTAAAGTGGGATCCTGAGGAAAAGAAGCCATATACACCTCTGGATTTAAACTAGGGCTAACCAGATAGCCCTGAAACAGAGTGACTTTGTATTAAAAAACTGAGTTTGCAACAGTTTTTAATGTGATTAACAAGTAATTCTGCCTTATACCCCTTTGCAACTCACCAAACACCTAGTTACCTGGCATGCTAAATGTTATAAAGTATCATTCACTATTCAGAATAAGCTATATTTTTCTCTTGAAAATTCCTACAGGGGTCATATAAAAAAATTTATCAATTATACGCTACATTATTTTTCTATTGCTGCCATAATAAATTATCACAAACTTAACACCTTAAAACAAACCCCATTTATTGCCTCCCAATTCTGTCAATCAGAAATCTGGCCACTGCAAGGCTCAACTGGGTCCTCTGCTCCTGGCCTCACAAGCTGAACGCAAAGTATGGGCTGGGCCAAGCTCTCCTCTGGAGGCCCTGAGGAGAATTCTGCTTCCACACTCATTCAGGCTGTCGGCAGAATCCAGTTCCTTGTGGTTGTAGAACTGAGGCCCCTGTTTCCTTGACATGTGGCCCCTTCATCTCTAAGTCAAAAACTGTACGTGGATCACTTCTCATGCTTGGAATCTCTGGCTTTCTCTCTGCTACCAGGAGGAGAAAGATGTTTGCCTTTTTTAGAGGCTCATACAATTTAGATCAGGCCCACCTGGATAAATCAGGCTAATCTCCTTATTTTAAGGTACTTAAATTACATAGTATGTGATAATATAATTAGAAACAATTTTATGTGCCTTCTTGTATTTTGTTTCTCTTGCCCCAGCTCCTCTTTGCCCTTTGGTATTACCATGAACATTCACATCACCAAAGAAAGTTAGTTCTTTAGTTTATGCAGATCTGCCACTTTTTCTACTAAAATATTTTTATTGATAATATAATTTTGGGTTGCTCTATTGGTGATAATTGTTCTGAATAATTTGGTCAGGGTGCATACAGACAGACTTCAACAGAGTTGAGGTAAATAGTTGGGCCCCTCCTGTTATTTCTAGAACAAAGTGGTTATAAAAATACTACCATGTAGAGAATCTTAATATTGGTGTTTAGTCCAGATGAGTGGCCTCCTACAATCCTCCCCATAGTTGCAGAGAGTGGGACACATGATAGGAAACAGCAACCATACTCCAACACACACCCTGAGGCAAAACTGTGTGGTGGCTAAAACCCCAGGTATTGCAATCAGATCTGGGTTTGAAAGTTCCTCTGCCCTTGCTGGTTGCATAAACTGCAGGAAGTTTCTCCACTCCTCTAAGCTTCAGGGTCTCCATCTGAGCACTGTCATAGTACCAATATCATAAAGTACCATAGCACTCAATAAGCATTAGCAGGTATTGTTATAGCAATCAAAATTGCGTGCTAATTAGAAAATGCCTAAATCTATGTAACTTAAAGACAAGATTAATCTAAAGACAGAGTCCAACACTCACAGAAGGAAATTAAAACTAGTATTTGGCCATAGTAAGTGAAGTTGAAATTGATAAACCCCATGCCTAATCCTGCTCGTAAAAATAGATATTTATTAACAATGACTAAATGGTGCCATGGCACAGAAACTAAATGGTTACTCATACCATGTGCACGTGGGGTAGCCAATTAAAATCAGAGCTAAAATGATTGTACCATAGCCTGGCTGGTGCTATAAATTGCTCCCAAATTACTTCTAACATGTTAGCCAAATTGCTTTCTAAATGTTAGTTCTGGTTTAATATAGGCAACCTGGGTCACCTCAGCTTCAGTCAAATGAAAATGCAATATGCCAAGAAATTATTCTTGCACATAATTTTTTTTTAGTTTTCTGCATTCAACTTCCTACATTTGAAAATACAAAAAAAAACCCCAGTGATTCCACAATGTAGGATGGCTTTTCATTATACAGATGGACCACATCATGGCTCAGTTTTTCTCCAGAAAGAGAATTATGCTTAAAGTAGTATACAGTCTCAAATTAAAAATAAAATTGTTTTCAATTTGAGGACCAAAGGATTGAGAGATATAAGGTCAGAAAGAGAAAGGCAGAAAAAATGTGGAAATAGAGTCTATTCCCACTGCTCTAATGACACATACTGAAAATTGTAATAATATCAGTAAGCTCCCACTACATACCCAGAACATGAAGATTAGAAAGAAGTGTTGCCTGAGAATGTCTGATTTATGTACTTGAAATTATTGAATACTTGAAAAAAGAGGTAAGTTTACACTGAATTTAAGGAAGGAAATAAAGCACTTTGTATATACCCATTTTTGGATAATTCTGCTTGTTGTATATACTACTCCAGGAACATTTTAAATGTGTACTAAGCAAATTAAACCAAGTGAACTTTTAACAAGTTCTTATTACGTACAAACACTGCTCTAAGCAACAGATAAACATGAAAAAAGCAGCTCTCACAATCCATATGTGAGGACAGAGATGCGAAACAGAAATCCAATACATTCCAAGTGAGAAACAAGCGGAGCAAAGTACAACAAAAGTATGGGGCGATGATGCAGTGTAAGTAGGGCAGGTGGTCAGGGACCTGGACTTTGAGGAAGAAGCAGCATGTCCAGAAGGAGAGGAGAAGACAGGAAATGGCATGAGCAAAACCGAGAAGAATGAAAGTGCTTCCTAAGTCTGAGTTGATTGTTCCTGAAATTTTAAAATTCTAAAATTTATTCCACTTGAACAGAATCTAGTATACTTTCAGGTATAATAAGTACTTAACAAATGTACAAGCTGCTGCCAGGAAATGAACCTGGAACAGGTGTTGTTGCAACTACCTGGGGGTGGCAGTGTCTTCTCTGAAAACTCCAGTTTCCTCATTTGCAAAGTGGAGTATTAAGAATCACTTTGCTGGGAGGTTGTGAGGATAAGTGACACATTAATTAGCAAAAAAAAATGGGCAAATAAACACATAATAGGTCCTCAATAAATAGTGGTGATATTATTATTATTACTACTACTACTATTATTATTATTATTACTAAAGGGGGATCAGAATGAAGTAGGTGATGAATATGGTGGGGAGAAGGAAACTAAAGAACATGTACTTGAATTCTACAGGCACTTTGGTTTTCAATGGCTTTGACTCTCCAGCACTGAACTGGATGATCAGATGGGAGGAGAAGATAAGTCAAGGGAGACGAGTTCTCGCCATCCATCCATGTCCTCACTACCCAGCAGCATCACCAGGGGCTCCAAAGAGAAATGTGTCTCCAATGTGGAATTCCTGATGATGGGGTAGCCCAACTGTATCAGAGTACAGTTCTGGGAAGCAGGGCATGAGAGGAAAAACACAAGGCTTATCATATGAAAACCAGGCTGGAAGCTGGGTCCTCTCACTTCATTTCATGCTCCTGAGCCTCAAGTTCCTGTTTGTAAAAAGAGAGTCTCGTAAGGACCAAATCAGATAATCTTGTGAAAATACTTTGTAATTTATAGACTTATAGCTCATACAGGTCTCAGGACAGAGAGAAGGGTGGAGAGGTGTGGAGAGGTGGAGAGGTGTTATTCTAAAGAATAACCAGAAGGATTTGTACTGGTGTCTTGTGTTCAGACCACCATGATCCTTTTTTAGAGCTCACTTGATGGAAATGGTTGGGAAAATTAGGTAGTAATTTGAAGGTTACTCAAGAAATAATTTGAGAATTCTCGCAAGAAGGAACATTTTCATTTGTCAACGAAAATCGAAATATTCTTGCAAGAAATAGCAGAAAAGACTCTCAAAGTTGAAAAATGAACTTGAACAAAATACAGTCCCTTTTCAAATTCCACATCAAAATGTATATCCTACATTTTCAAAGATGGAGGCGTTTTTTACACTAAAAGTTGCATAGCATATTAGTTCAGATACAGAACTATGAAGGAATAACTTGCATTTTCAGGGAAAACATGACTAGTGGATCTGTGAATATTCATACGAAAAGTTTATGGGCAAAATATTCCCTGTTCAGGTATCTATTTTCAGATGTAGCTCCTAATCCAGACATTTTTGCATTTGTAACTACTGCCCAGTTGGATTTTTCTGAGCTGGAGACACTAAATCTCCTCATGGAAAACTTCCATATTTTCTAAAAAATGGCAAATAAGTTATTTTTTAAAACTTTAATTCTATTCTAGAAGCAAATATCATGTTGTGTAAAGCCTATATTCTCTAGAATGCTTTCATAGTTTGGAAAAACACATTGTAACACAAATTAGCTTTGTGATCACTGAAATCTCATCTGGGATGTTTAATCTTAACTCAGTATCTCAATTCATACAGGACAGCCCATTTTACATTCATTGCCTTTCAAAAGAATATTATGCTTGAAAGCTTAGGACAGGAACGTGGAAGTATAGACTGGAAACTTGAGTCCTAATATGTTAGAAACATTGAAAATTATTAGGGTAAATTTTTAAGAGGAAATAAGTGACACCACCAAAAAGAGAAAAAAAAAAAAAGGAAAAACAACCATACACATAGACAATTTGTTAAATTGTGCAACATAAAAACGAGAATAAGGTGTTTTTCTCCTACATGCATCCTGGGTAAAACTTCTTGATGTTAATCAGCCCAAGTGTACCCTTCAAAGAGAGAAAGCAGGATACTCTTCATAACTTTTCACTGGCTACCACTGGTGTGCACTTTTCCAGTGGCACTGCCCTCTGACCTATACCAATAGTATTAGTTCTCTTGAAAGAACTGGAAAAGAAACCTTTCTTAGCTTAATGAGTAAACGATATTTAGATTTTTTTAAAGGGGAAGCTTATGTCCTAGAATTCAGATTTCCTTCTGAAATGAGACAAGAATCTCTGAATTGAAGAATGTCTTATTCTTTTTAATTTTTATTTTTTGCTGAGGAAGATTTGCCCTGAGCTAACATCTGCTGCCAATCTTCCTCTTTTTGCTTGAGGAAGATTAGCCCTGAGCTAACATCTGTGTCAGTCCTCTTCTATTTTTTTGTATGTGGGACACCTCCACAGCATGGCTGGTGAGTGGAGTAGGTCTGTGGCCAGGATCTGAAACTTTGAACCTGGGCTCCAGAGCAGAGTATGAGGAACTTTAACCACTCAGCCATGGGGCTGGGCCCAAAGAATGTCTTATTTTTTATTCTTAGTGCCAGTCACAAGCTAAGTTCAAAAGCCCTTTTCTCATCAATCTTAAAAGCTTAAAGAACCCAGTGATCTCAGTGTCTACTAGGTTTTCCCCTCATTTAGAATAAGGTGATTTCCCAGCCCCCATCCCTGATCTTAACTTTCACAGTGTGAGTTTCTCACTCACCTGATTGCCCAGAGATTAGATTACCCAGAGATTACCTGTCTCTAAAGATTTGGTAGCTACTAGCTCTAAACTAATTCTGGGTACATTACACCTAAGTCTCACTTTCTTGAGAAAACAGTAAACTTCAGTCTGTGGTCTGTTTAGTTGTTGACTTACTTTACTATCTCCCTCACTGAACTCTTAACTCTTTGAGGACCTGAGCTCTGCCTTCTTTCTGTATCCGTAGTATTTCTAGAGCATTTGGCAAGTAATAGATGGATATAAACATTTGTTGAATAAATAATTCAATTGTTGATTTTTTTTTCACTTTCATACATTGCCTTCATTCTCTTTCCTTTCTATTAAAATCTCAGTGGATGAAAAATTTGATGATAACTTGCAAAATTATGATGATTTGTTATGATATATTCCTAGTAGGTATCTGAGCCTCAGTAACTACAAAACAGATCTTACTTTGAAATATTTGTTGCTTTAAAAAAAATTCAATAATAATTTGCAATTCAATTAATGCTGTCCAAATGAATGAAAAAATGGCTTTTTACCTTACTATGTCATCTATATTTTTGACAGTAAATGAACTCTGTTTGGAAATAAACTCTGATACCTTTATAAAAGAGTTATATCATTAAGATTAAAGTCAATATCCCATAGTATAGATATTTGACTTATTCCAACATAGAAGAGATATTTTTCTGTATTTTCTCATAAATCTTTATACTTGAACAAACGTAAATAGCTTGTGAGCAATTTTGTATTTGGGTTCCAGTTTCATTAATGGTAGCTTATATTGACCTAATTCTCTAGCAATAATAATAATAAACTCTGGATAAAATATAAAGAACTACATGAAGGCACTAGAAAACAATCAAAGAAGGCAGGAAAAGAGGAGATTTGAAATAATGGGGCAAAAAAATCTGCCCTAAAAAATGGGTGAGATCTATATTTGCATGGCTTTTCCCCTGAGGGCATTCCCAAGTCTATATGGCACAAAGAGGACATAACTCAAGCAGAAAGCCACAGTATAACCTGTTGAAGAGTGAGAAGATTGAAATTGGGACTGCCATTGTAGCTGGAAATTAGGAAGAGAAATCCTAGAAAGGAGGAAATAAAAGTAGGTGAGCCCCCAAATCTGCATATAAATGCCAGTCAAATCCTAGACCAACTACTGAGCCTTGCATATGTAGTTAAGGCTCCAAGGAGCTGAGAGAGAAAAGAACAGTCAGAAAGTTTAAAGAACAAGCTGGTAATTTCAGCTATTGTTTGCTACAAGTGAGAGACGTTAGAGTTTGAGTCCCACCAAGTTATAAGAGCATGGTAAACATCCGGGGCTTTCCATTTAATCCCTAAAAGTGTCATGTATTAGAAATGAAGACTTTCTCTCTTTACTAAAAAGATTCCCCCAAGGCTAGGATACAACTGGAATACAAATGCCCTAACAAGGTATAAAACCAAACCTCCACAAGTTCCAGGTGATTTAACAAATTTAACAAAACTCAACATTCTTCAGAGGTGTATAACAGGATCCAGAATCTCCAAACTATTGTCTACAAAGTCTAGTATGTAAGAAAAATCACTAGACATATGAAGAAACTGGAAAACGTGAGCCATGGTCAACAGTTAATAAAAATAGCCTCACAAACAACTCAATTGCTGAAATTAGGAAACAGGAACTTTAAAATAGCTATAATGAATATGCCAAAGAATCTACAGGAAAATATGGATATAATGCGTAAAGAGATGCAAGTTTTCAGGAGATATCTGGAAATTGTGAAAAGAAATAAATGGAAATTCTAGGTCTAAAAATTACAATAACTGAAATAAAAATTAATTGGATGAGATTAATAACAGATCAGACACAAAAGAAGAAAGTATCAGTAAACTTGAAAACAGATTAACAGAAATTATCCACACTGAAATACACAAAGGGAAATGAATAAAAAAGTTGAACAGAGCCTCAGTGACCTGTGAGACACTACACTATCAGGTAAATTAACATATATGTAATTAGAGTCTTAGTAGGAAAGGAGAGAGAGAATGAGGCAGGGAAAATAGTTAAAGAATTATTCATTAAAATGTTTCCAAGTTTGATCAAAAACAGCAACTCATAGATTCAGAAATCATAGTGAATCCCAAGCAGGACATGTGTAAAGAAATCCACACCCAGAAAGATCATAGTCCAACTGATAAAACAGGAAGAAAATTTCTTAAAAGCAGCCAAAGAAAAAAGACACAATGTATATAAGGGAATAAAAATTAAAATAATGGTTAACTTCTCTTTAGAAATAAAACAAACCAGAATACAATGAAATGTCTTTAAAGTGCTAAGTGAAATAAAAAACTGTCAACCTAGAATTTTATGTCCATTAGAAAAAAAAACCTTCAAAATGAAGGCAAATGAATATATTTCATTCAAACAAAAGCTAAAGAAATTCATAACTAGCCAACTTGTACTACAAGAAATGCAAAGGAAAGCTCTTCAAGCTTAAGAGGAATGATATCATATGGCCATGTAAATTTACAGTAAGAAAGGAAGAGCATGGGAATATTAAATATGTGAGTACATATAAGACAGTTTTTTCTACTGTTATTAAATTATAAACAAATTAGTTGATTGTTTAAAGTAAATATAACAATGTTCTGGGGAGTTTGTAACATACGTAGAAATAAAATATATGGCAATAATTGCGCAAAGGATAGAAGGGACATAAATGAAATGGTACTTTTTAAGTTTATTATATTATATATGATGCATTAAGAATGCATATTGTAATACACAAATAAATATTAAAAAGTAAAAAGAGACAAGAAGCACAATAAAAAAGCCAAATGAGGAGCTAGAATTGAATAGTAAATATATATATAATTATAATTATATATATAATATATATAATTTTATATATATATAATTGTTTAACCCATAAGAAGGTAGGAAAAGGAAGAACAAATTATTGGTTGCAAATTATATATGTGATAAGATTGTAGTATGCAGAATACAGTTAAAGCACTTCTTTTATTTTATTTATTTTATTTTATTTATTTTATTTTATTTATTTATTTTATTTATTTATTTATTTATTTATTTATTTATTTTACTTATTTATTTTAACAAAACAACATATATTGTTTTTGTTATATAAAAATATATATTTCTTATATATAATTTCTACAATCTACAGCCATTGTAGAAAACAATATGGTAGATCCTCAGGAGTTTAAATATACTATTACCAAATAACTCTGTAATTCTAATTCTGGGCATATACTCAAAAGAATTGGAAACAAGTGTTCAAACGAATATTTGTAAACAAATGCTCATACCAGCACTATTCACATAAGCAAAAGATGGAAATAACCCAAATGTGCATCAATGGATGAATAGATAAACAGATTTTGGCATATATATACAATGGAATATCATTCTTCTGTAAAAAGAAATGAAGTATTGATATATGCTTCAACAAGGATGAACCTCATAAACATTGTGCTTAAGTGAAAGAAGTCAGACACAAAAGATCATAAATGGTACAAGTCCGTTTATACGAAATATCAAGAACTATCCAAAGATGCAGAAAGTAAATTAGTGGTTGCCAGAAGCTGTGTGTGGAGTGAGGGGGAGTAACTTCTTAGTGGGTACAGGGTTTTCTTTAGGGATGATGAAGATGTTTTGGCTCTAGATACAAGTAGTGGTTGCACAAACTGTAAATGTACTAAGTGTCATTGAATTATATATTTTAATATGGTTAATTTTACATTATGTGAATTTCATATCAACACCAAAAGATAAACAGACTAAAAATTTCAATTAAATAGCAAAGATCATCAGATTGGATTAAAAAAAAGCAACATGCAACTACATGTTATATACAAGTGACATACTATATAAAGACATACACAATTTGAAAGGCAAAGGATGGAAAAATGAGATAACAAGCAAACACTAAGCATAAGAAAGCTGGGTGGCTATGTTAATATTAGGCAAATCTGACTTCAAGGAGTATTACTAAAGATAAAGAGGACCTCTTTATAATGACAAAATGGTCAATTCAACAAGAAGATATAACAATCCTAAGTGTGAACTCATCAATAACAAAGTTTGAAAACACGAGAAGACTTGATATAACAAAAGGGAGAAGTAGAAAAATCCACAATCATAGTTAGAGATTTTAATACCCCCTCTCAATAATTGATATATCGATACTAAATCAGTAAGAATATAGGAGACTTTATCAACACTATCAACAAACTGGCCCTAATTGACTTTTAGAGAGCATTATATCCACAACTACAGAATACATATTCTTTTAAGTTTTGTATTTAAAAGAAAAATCCAGCTGTACAGATTTCCAAAATTAAAGGATATAAAGATTTCAATGATATGTTTAGAAAGAAGGTAAATCAATGCTGTATAGCAAAAGCATTCCTCCATGAGGTAGGCAATGAAAATGCAGAGTATGTGGAGTGTACACAAAGGTAAAGTATTCTCCAAGTACCACAGTGAGGACTGTCTCTCTGCCCATGATGCCCTTCTGTCTTTTGCCTTCCCCAAACTTTCTCACTCTTTAAGGTGTTGCTCAAATGCCATTTTTTCAAATACATTTATTTATTCCAGGTGTTTCAAACCCAAGTCAATCACTGTCTGGCTAAGCTGCAATTTTAGTCAAATATCTCTTATTATATCTTCCACATAGCTATAGCCAAATAAGTAAAGCAAAAATTGATAGAGTTGAAAAGAGAAATAGGCACTTCTGCAAGTATAGATGGAGACTTAACATCCCTCTCTCAAAGACTGATAGAACAACTAGACAGGAAATCAGCAAGACTACAGAAGAACAACATATGAACCAACAGGATCCAATCAACATTCACAGAACATTCCATCCAACAGTAGAATACACATTTATTTCAAATGTCCACAGAATATATATCAAGAAAGATCATATCTTGGGCCATAAAACAAATTTCAACAAATTTAAAAAATTGCAGTCATAGAGTATGTTCTCTGCCCACAAGAGAATCAAACTAGAAACCAATAATAAAAACATAACAGAAAAAAATCTCTCAACACATAGAAACTAAATAATCCATGGGTAAAAGATGTCTCAGGGAAATATAAAAAGTGCATTGACATGAATGAAAAGGAAAATGCAAGATATCAAACTTTGTGGGACACAGCTAAAGCTGTTCTGGGAGGGAAATTTATAGCACTATCCGTATATACTAGAAAAGAAAAGACTTAAATGAATAATCCAAATGTTTACCTCAAGAAATTAGAAATAGAAGACCAAAATGAATCCAAACAAGTAGAACAAAGAAATAATGAAGATGTCAGAAACCAATGAAATCGAAACAGAAACAATAGAGAAATCAGTGAAACAGAAAGCTGGTTCTTTGAGGTGATCAATAAATTTGACAACCTCCAGTAAAACTGATAATAAAATAAAGACAGAAAACAAATTGCAAATATTAGAAATAAAACAGGAGATATTACAATACAGTAGTCTCCCCTTACCAAGGGGTCTGTGTTCCAAGACCCCCAGGGGATCCCTGAAACCGCGGATAGTACTGAAGCCTATATACACTATGTTTTTTTCTATAAATACATACCTATGATAAAATTTAACTTATAAATTAGGCACAATAAGAAATTGACAACAATAACTAACAATAAAATAGAACAATTAGAACAATATACTGTAAGAAAAGTTACCATAGATCTTAGCAACCTCAGCATATGATTTCTTTTCTTTCCTTATTAAGTCAAGAACTTTCACGTTTTCACTTAAAGGAAGCATTTTATGGCTTCTCTTTGGTATATCAGAATTGTCAGAATCACTACTCTTGTGCTTTGGAGTCATTATTAAGCAAAATAAGAGTTAACTGAATACAAGCATTGTGATACAGCAACAATCAACCTGATAACCAAGATGGTGACTAAGTGACTAAGAAGTGGGTAAGTAGCATATACAGTGTGGGTACACTGGACAAAGGGATTTCACATCCCAGGCAGGACAACAAGAGATTTCATCAAGTTACTCAGAATAGCATGCAATTGCAACGTTGTGAATTGTATATTTCTAGAATTGTCCAATTAATCTTTTTGGACTACGGTTAACTGTGGGTAACTGAAACCATAGAAAGTGAAACCTCAGATAAGGGAGGACTACTGTGTGTCCTGCAGACAACAAAAGGGTAATAAGGGAATACGACAAACAATTCTACACACATAAATTTACCAGTTAGATTAAATAGACCACTTCATCAAAAAAACACAAACTAGCACAACTCACGCACAATTCAATAGATCATCTGAATAGCCCTATGCCTAGTAAGGAAATTGAATTTTAAAATTCCCAACACAGGAATCTCCACACCCAGAGATAGTCTCACTGGAGAGTTCTACCATATGTTTAAAGAAGAATTAATATCAATTCTACACAATCTTTTCCAAAAAATGGAAAGAACACTTCCTAACTCATTCTATAACTAAGATCAGATAAAGACATCACAGACACACACAAAAACTACAGACCAAAATCAGTCAAGAATAAGGACACAAAAATCCTTTAAAAAATGTTAGCATATCGAATTCAGCAATATACACAAGAGTTATACATCATGACCAAGAATGGTTTATCCAGACATGGAAATCTGATTAGACATATGAAAATCAGTGTAATCCACTGTATTGACAGGTTAAAGAAGAAAAATTGCATGCTCATACTAATTGATGCAGAAATAGCATTTAACAAAATTAGCACCCATTCATGATTTTTAAAAAACTCTCTTAGAAAAATAGGAACATCAGCTTGATGGAAGCATTTACCAAAAAAAACCCACAAAACTGTAGCTAACACTATACTTAATGGATAAAAACTGAATTCTTTTCCCCTAAGATGAGAACAAGGCAAGGATGTCTGCTTTTGGCATTCTTATACAACATCATGCTGAAAGTTCTAATCAGTACAATGACATTAGAAAAGGAAATAAAAGGCATACAGATCAGAATTTTTAGACATGACACAAAAAAGGATGATCCACAAGAGAAAAATCTGATAAATTGAATTTCATCAAAATTAAAAACTTGTGCTCTGTGAAAAACTCTATTAAGAGGATGAAAAGATAAGCTACAGATTGAGAGAAAATATTTTCAACCACCTATCTGATAAAGAACTCACATCTAGAATATTATATATATAAAATCCAGAATATATCTATTTAAACATAGAATATATATCTAAATATAGAATGTATATATATTTAAAAATAGAATAGATACTTAAATCTAGAATATGTAAACATTTAAATCTAGAAAAAGAAAAATATGTATATAAAACAAACCTCAAAACTCAACATTAAAAAAACAATTCAGTTAGAAATAGGCAAATGAAATGAAGAGATATTTCACCAAAGAGGATATGTGGACAGCAAATTAAGCACCCAAAAAGTTGTTTTTATTAGGGAGATGCAAATTAAGACCACAATGAGATATTATTGTACAACTATTAGGACAGCCACAAGTCAATAACACCATCAAATGTTTGCAAGGATGCAAAAAAACCACGTCTTATACATCTTCCACACTCCTGGTGGGAGTGTAAAATGATAGTCAGTCTGGAAAACAGTTAGGCAGTTTCTTTAAAAAACTAAACATATACTACCACACCACTCAGCAATTGCACTCCTGGCATTTATCGCAGAGAAATGAAAACTTATGTCCACACAAAAGCCTGTATACAATTATTCTAACATCTTTATTTATAAAAGCTCAAAACTGGAAACAAACAAAATGATCCTCAATAGATGAATCGTTAAGCAAACTTGGTACATCCATACTGTGAACTACTACTTAGCCATGAAAAGGAATGAACCATTGATGCATGCAACAACTTGGGTGGATCTCAAGGGCATTATGCTAAATGAACAAAAAAAAGCTAATCTCAAAATGTCACATGCTGTATGATTCCAATTATGTAAAATTCTCAAGATGACAAAATCACAGAGATTAAAAACAGAACAGTGTTTGCCAGGGATGGTTGTGGTGCATGTGGTGCATGGGTGAGGCTGTGACTGTAAAGGGATAGCTCAAGAGAGATCTTTTCTGTATCTGGATTGTGGTGGCGGTTCTACGAATCTGTACACCTGATAAAATGGCGTATAACTATACACACAGATTGCACCAGTGCCAACGTCTTGATTTGATATTGAACTATAACTATGTAAGATGATATCATAGGAAGAAAGTTGGGTGAAGGGTACATAAGGTCTCTCTGCACTATCTGCAACTTCCTGTGAATCTACAATTATTTAAAAATAAAAAGTTGGAAAAACAGGTACTTACCAGCATTTTGTTATAAGTAGCAAGACCATCTAGGGGTCACCCCTCAGTTGGTTATTGCGATGTCCATGGGGCCAGCGCGGTCCTTCCCCGCCTTGGTCTAATACCTACTTGTCCCTGGACTACTTGAATTACTCACAATTCCCTGTATTTTTTTCCTTCCTTCTCACAGATAGAAATAAATACATTTTTGTACTTATAAACAGATAAAGAATTAAAATAAGAAACAAAATACTGCTGTATTCAAGACATCCATAAAATAAAAGCACAGTTTTTAATTTTAATACATTTGCATCTATAGAAGATATAAATGATTTGCAAAATGTAGGCAAAATGGAATTTACTCATCATTTAAATTAAACTGTTTCATTTTTTTCTAATTTCCTTCTTTTATATTCCAGGTAATAACAACTATGCTACATTGAATGACATCAAAATCATCCAAAATCATGATGGATACATCGAAGGATGATTCCTGCAATCGAATATGCTACTCTCTGGGTAATTTTTTCTATTGCATTTTGCAGATTGTTTACATATTTTATAGAAATGAATTTATTAAAATTTCAAATGTCACAGAGCCTTACAGGAATCCCATTTGTTAACACTTCTTTATTGATTAAAATCAATAAATTATTAAATATATTATTATTTATACCCATCTTTATATCACAACTACATTTTGTACATTTTATATTCACTTTTCTCTTTTGAATATAATTACTAATTCATGGCTTTTCCCAGTCTCCACTCGTTTCAATGAAGTATTATGATTATTATCACTATTACGAAGGCGGTGCTTCCAGCTTAGCCAGTGCAAGCCCCTTTAAATTTGCTCTTCTGTCCTTCAGCACTGCCCTTGACATTTTTGAAACTATCATTGATTCCAGACAACAAAAGGATATTCCAGACCAATTCTGCTTTTTCTTGCTCAAATACATGGCCTCAATTTCTTACCCAGGTATCCTACTTCATTTTAGTGGTGTGTATTATTAGAGACAAAATATAGGCCCTGGGGGACACAAGAGAGCTGCAGGTGGGTGAGAGCTGCTGCTGTTGGGACAATTACTGGTGATAGATTAGAAAATATGCATCTCTTTAAGGTCATGAGTTTACACTAAGTTTTCCAGGTTAACACATTAAGTTCTTCTCCCTACCTTTTGTAGAGTATGAGAACAACCACTGAGGCCACCTATGCTGACAGTTTCGTGCTCACAACCAAAACACAAGGTAAACATGTGCATCCAACTTCTACTGATCAGAAGGCAAAGTTTTCGATGAGGAAAGTTCACCTGAGCTAACATCTGTGCCACTCTTCCTCTATTTTGTATGCGGATGCTGCCACAGCATGGCTGACGAGTGGTGTAGGTCCACACCTGGGATCTAAACCCATGAACCTCAGCTGCCAAACTTCACCACTACACCACAGCTTGGCCCCCAGGGTTATGGAAAGCAGCAAATTGGCCACCATTGCACAGTAAAGCAGAATACGCAATCAAACCCACAAGTATCAGGATTTCTTTTAGACAATAGAAGCCTTTTGAAATTGGCATAAATGTGTCCATGTAAGTTATTTGTATGATTCAGCAGCATCTGTGTTTTTGAACGGACACCTATAGGATTATCTTTAGCATTCCAAAAAGCTGCAGAGGTGTATGTGGATGTGGATCCCTCTTCCGCTGGTTTTCTGTAGAACTTGATGAATCCTTTCATTTATATATAATAATCTTTCTGAAACTTTAGAAAGTTTGTTCTATCATATTTTATGGCTATTTTATGGCTCTCTTTCTTTTTCCAAAACACCTTGATTTACTTTCTGTTCTTGATCCTCTACCCCTGCCTGATCCTCTCTATTTTTCTCTTTTTTCGTTCTGGGAGATCATTTCTGGCTGCCCTACACCACTGACTGAATTCTTTGGCTGTTCTATTTTGCACTTGTCTAATTTAAATAAGAATTTTCATTCTGCTCCTGCATTTTTGTTTCTAAGCCATTTCCAGCTTTGCCCCTCATCTTGCTGCTTTTTCTCAGGATATGCTCCTTATACGGATGCTCTTGTGGATTCCCGGAGACCATGGCATCTGTCACTCTTGTGAGGACACCAATCTCCTCAATGCGTTCTGGAGCTCCTGCAGTAGGGCGTTTCCCTTCTCCCCATCCTGCCGCACTCCCCAGGCTGTCCTTTCTCTGTAAGATCGGGGTGGGGGTGGGGGGGGCAGTAAGCACTGATGGTTCCCTGAGTTCTCTCTGCCAGATTTCCAGGGCTTCACTCCTAAAGACTCCACCTCACAGAAGGCACTCTGTCACTGCCTGTTTCCTCCTACTTTTTGCTCCCGGGTGTCTGATATTTGCAGTATCTGCCTTGTTCTGAGATCCTAGCAGGAAAGATCCTCTTGGTTGAAGAAAAAGCAGAGCAAAGAGTAATTTGCCTCCTAAAGTAGTTTCATGGGGTGGAAGGCAGGTAGTCGGCTTTTTCCAGTGAACATGCACCCTAAGACTCCAGTTCAGAGAACCAAGGCAGGGACACCACCCCACGCCTTACTGCCTGTCCTCAGGCAGACGCTCTGCTTAAGGAAAGCAGACCCTGACATTCTGACTCAGTTCCACTTAGACGTCGTTCTGCATCAAGAAGTCTGTTGTTAGTCTTCATTTTCCATGTTGAGATTTTTTACTGTTAGTGAATTTTAATGTGTTTGTTTGCGAGATAGATGCTATTCTGAACAAAAAGTCTCAGCCCAAATAAATCTGACAGATTTTTATAAAATAGCATTTCTTAGGGTTGATAGAAGTGAAAGGACAGGAGATCTGTCAGAACAGACCATTAGCATAAGACTTATTTCAGCTACAGTTTGCAGTTTTGTAAAGATACTGTTTATTGAATCCATTTCACCGTTGAGGAAATTGAGCTCAAGTAGCCGGTCCAACGTTGGATAGGAAGCACACAAATTAAGAATGTCGGCCTCCAGCGCACATTTGGTTCAAAACTGTCAAATTCATTCTCAACCAAAGCAGCTTAAGATGACCTTGGTGTGAGAAAATGGCCTAAGCAATTGTTAACATATTGCATTTTTGCAATGTTAAAAACGATGGAAGTTTTTATTTGTACGTTTTTGTTTTTTCTTATTTTATAGAAAAATTCTGGTTGTAAGCATTTAGGTTGGCCAAGCTTTATGATAGGAAATACAAGCTCTATAAGGAACTCTCACATTTCCCAATCATGAAATGTCTTTCATAGATCTTTTGTGAAAATAAAAATAGGCCACATATTAATCCCAGTAAATGGAATTTTGTAATACTACAACCAAAGTCTAGCAAATTAAAATGAAGAGCGTATATTATTTTTACAGAAAAATGTTTTACTTTATGTCTGTGTGAACATCAGTAGAATTAACAGATGGAATAATAAGAGTTTCTAGAGTCATTTAACAATAAAAAAATTTTCCTATATCAGTGAGGAAATTGTTTGGAAAATTAATTGTGACAAAATTCCCTCTGTATTAAACATAGTTTTGTTTTGCACACACACAAAAAACATATACTCTATTTTCCACAAAGTCACCAACCGTTTCTGTATAGCTTTCACACACTCCTGCCGCTACTCGGAGCCCACTACGTTTAGTCTCACTCCCCATCTCTCCCTGCCATGCAGGTTCCTTTCTAGGCTGTCTCATTCCTCACCAGCTCCCCCTGGCTCTAGGGCTTCCCCATCAGTATCGTCTCTCCGACCAATCTCTTGGTCCACAGTTTGTGCCCAGGTGTCTCCTCCACCATTCCAAGCAAAGTTCCAGCCTGGTCCCACCTCCTCCAAAAACATCCTCGAGACACCAACACCAACCTGCATTGATTTCCTTTGTCTTTGAATTTCCCCAGCTCTTAATTATTCACTTGTTCAGTCATGCAAGAACTTCTGAGAGCCTCTTATATACCAGGCACTGCTCTAGGCCCTCAGGAGAGATGGCAATGAGTAAAATAGACAGATGTAGAGCATACCTTCTAATGAGGTGAGAGACAATAAACACAAATGAGAAGAAAGCAAGGACATGCTCAATCATCTACAGAGACTGAAGGGGTGGCCATTCTACATAGCATTTCGAGAGAAGGCCCCTCTGAGGTGATGTTCAGGCTAAGATCAGAATGACAAAAAGATATTCAGCTGGTGGATATTAGGAGAGAAAGCGTTGCATGCAGAGGGAATGGCTACCATAATCTTTTAAAGGCCCTCAAGTGGGAATGAGTTTGGATTGTTCAAGTTTGGAGAAGAAAGAGTTCACTGGGCTGTTGTGGCCAGGGGAAGTGCAGAATGGGTGAAGGACAAAGAGGTAGGCAGGTGCCATCCGTCAGGGGTGGCACTGTAAGCAGGAGATAATGTGATCTGGTTTATGTTTTTAAAAGATTTTCTTTTCAGATCTTTTGCCCATTTTATAATTGGATTGTTGGTTTTTTTGTTGTTGAGCTATATTAGTTCTTTGTATATTTTGGATATTAACCCCTTATCTGATATATGGTTTGCAAATATCTTCTCCCAATTGTTGGGTTGTCTTTTCATTTTATTGATGGTTTCCTTTGCTGTGCAGAAGCTTTTTAGTTTGATGTAGTCCCATTTGTTCATTTTTTCTTTTGTTTCCCTTGCCCGGTCAGACATGGGACTTGAAAATACGCTACTCAGACCGATGTCAAAGAGTGTACTACCTATGTTTACTTCTAGAGGTCTCATGGTTTCGGGTCTTACATTCAAGTCTTTAATCCATTTTGAGTTGATTTTTGTGCATGGTGTAAGGGAATGGTCTACTTTCATTCTTTTGCATGTGGCTGTCCAGTTTTCCCAACACCATTTATTGAAGAGACTCTCCATTCTCCATCGTATGCCCTTGGCTCCCTTGTCGAATATTAGCTCTCCATAAACGTGTGGGTTTACTTCTGGGCTCTCAATTCTGTTCCATCGATCTGTGTGTCTGTTTTTGTGCCAGTACCATGCTGTTTTGGTTACTATGGCTTTGTAGTATAATTTGAAATCAGGGAGTGTGATACCTCCAGCTTTGTTCTTTTTTCTCAGGAATCCTTTGGCTATTCGGGGTCTTTTGTTGTTCCATATAAATTTTAGGATTCTTTGTTCTATTTCTGTAAAAATTGTTGTTGGAACTTTGGTAGGGAGTGCGTTGAATCTATAGATTGCTTTAGGAAGTATGGACATTTTAACGATGTTAATTCTTCCAATCCAAGAGCACAGAATATCTTTCCATTTCTTTGTGTCTTCTTCGATTTCTTTCAACAATGTTTTATAGTTTTTGGTGTACAGATGGTTCACCTCTTTGGTTAAGTTTATTGGTAGGTATTTTATTCTTTTTGTTGCAATTGTAAATGGGATTGTATTCTTAATTTCTCTTTCTGCTACTTCATTGTTAGTATATAGAAACACAACCAGAGATTTCTCCAAAGAAGATATATGGATGGCCAACAGGCATATGAAAATATCCTCAACATCATTAGCTATCAGGGAAATGCAGATAAAAACTACAATGAGGTATCACCTCACTCAGGTCAGAATGGCTATAATTAACAAGACAGGAAACAACAAATGTTGGAGAGGATGTGGAGAAAAGGGGACCCCGGTACACTGCTGGTGGGAGTGCAAACTGGTGTAGCCACTAAGGAAAGCAGTATGGAGCATCCTCAGAAAATTAAGGATAGATCTACCATATGATCCAGCTATTCCACTGCTGGGTATTTATCCATAGAACTTGGAAACACAAATGCATAAAGACACTTGTACCCCTATGGTCATTGCAGCATTATACACAATAGCCAAGACATGGAAGCAACCTAGGTGCCCATCAAGTGACGAATGGATAAAGAAGATGTGGTATTTATACACGATGGACTACTACTCAGCCATAAGAAATGACAAAATCCGGCCATTTGTGACAGCATGGATGGACCTTGAGGGTATTATGCTGAGTGAAATAAGTCAGAGGGAGAAAGTCAGATACAATATGATCTCAATCATAAGTACAAGATAAAAACAATGACAAAAAAACACATAGCATTGGAGATTGGATTGGTGGTTACCATGGGGAAGGGAGAAGGGGGGAGGGCAAAAGGGGTGATTAGGCTCACAAGTCAGGGGATGGACTATAATTAGTTTTCAGGTGGTGAACATAATGTACACAGAATTTGAAATATGATGTACATCCAAAAATAATAATAAATAAATAAATAAATAAATATTAAAAAAAAAATATTTTCTTGACTGCTTTGCAAAAGAGGGATTGCAAGGGAGTAAAAGCAAAAGCAAGGAGACTATTTAAGAGACTGGTAGATTACTCTGGGTGAGAGAACGTGGTGACCTTGACTAGGGTGCTGAAAATAGAAATGGAGGGAAGGAGGATTCCAAATATACTTGGAGGTATGTTCTTTTTTTTTTTAAGGTATAATTCCATCAGTAGCTGGAATTTTTAAAGTTTTTTTTTTGATGAGGAAGATTGGCCCTGAGCTAACATCTGTTGCCAATCTTCCTCTTTTTTTTTTTTTTCTCCTCTAAGTCCCAGGACATAGTTGTAAATCCTAGTTGTAGGTCCTTCTGCTTCTTCTATGTGGGATGCCACCACAGCATGGCTTGATGAGCAGTGTGTAGGTCCACATCCAGGATCCGAACCAGCGAACCCGGGGCTGCCAAAGCAGAGCATGCGAACTTAACCACTCAGCCATGGGGCCGGCCCCCTGGAGGTATGTTCTATGCCACATAGTATCTGACTACATCCTCGATTTCTTGAGCTGAAGGTCCACCTTATTTGCCTTTATATTTCCAGGTTGGAGGTTATTCTTACTGCAGTCCTGGCAGAGTTCATCAATTCTACATTTTTCTGTTTCTGGTTCACATTATTCATTTGACCCAAGCAGGGAATCTGTCCCTTCCTTTCTTCATCTTTGTGTTTAATGGCCATTAGCATTTTCTATCAGGTCTCCAGCTGTACAATGCTTTAGCTTTATGGAGACCTATTTTTAAAACTCATGCTATTTGTTTTTACGTGTTTTTATTTTTGCTCCGTTATGCATTTTAGAACAAAATTTTCTTTCAAAATTTTAGTTCACCAAAGAGATCTCTAGGTAGTCACAGTGACTTTATCAAATACTTTTCCCCTTTCTCTCATTGAGGTTGTTTATAATTGGAGAGTAAGGGTTTTGTTTTTAAGAAACTACCTTTCCTTGTAAGCCAGATCCCCCCGGGTTTCACATTTACACCTGTGAAAGACAGAGTTAAGACTC
This sequence comes from Equus przewalskii, assembly GCF_037783145.1. Classification (NCBI taxonomy): domain Eukaryota; kingdom Metazoa; phylum Chordata; class Mammalia; order Perissodactyla; family Equidae; genus Equus; species Equus przewalskii. Next base: position 28,656,888 of record NC_091838.1, read on the forward strand.
AGCAGCCGTCACGAAGCTAGCAGACAAGAAGGAGATCTATAACACTCAGTGTTATGGTCAAATTGGGATATGTCAGTTTGCTACAGGTTGATATTCATGTTGTATTAAAATTTTTGAAGTAATAATATCATAAGAAAAAGGCAAAATGTTCATGTCTAGACATAAGTGAATCCCCATTATAATAATTAGCTATAACTGAGTCAAATAGGTACTATCGGTCTGAAAAATACTAACATTAGCAAATAGAAACTTCAAGGCAGGCATCTATTTTTAAAATTTAAAATATTAGAACTGATATTCTTTACTATCTCTCTCTCTCACACACACACACACACATATTTTTGGTGTTGTAAAAATGCTGCAAGCGTTAAAGGGCTGGAAAGCAGCTTGCACTGCTGTCTAGTCCATCTGTCTGCCATTAAGAGGTCTACAAATGGACCATCCCAGACCATGAAGAAAATTCCAGACTTCTCTCATAACCACTTCAATATTCACATCTCACATTAGGAGTATTTTTATCAATCTACATTGTCTGGAGTATAACAAATCAATATTGGACATACTCATAGGCTGTAATATTGAAAGTGAACATTCTCCTTGGGTTGGTGCAAATATTAAGTAATGATTAATAGGCTGTTTCTTTAATTTAATAAAAGTATAAGAAGAGTTTCAAATTAATTTATTTTTAACAGCTCTATTGAGATATAATTGATATACAAAAAACTGTACATTTTTAATATATGCAATTGGATGAGTTTGGACGTATGTATATACCCATGAAACCGTCACCAAAATCAAAGTAATAAACATGTCTAACACCTCCAAAGGTTTCCTCATGTCCCTTTGAAGAAGAGAGTTTTAAAGCTTGATTTGAACTTGAGACCTAGACAACAAGCTTTTATAAGTCTTAGCGTCATTCAACAAACATGTCATAAAATATTTTGAAAATAGTTCTTCTGTAAACTGCCTGCCTTACGTAAGAACAATTCAGTCACAAAGGATAGAATTCTGTGGTGGAGTTGGAGGAGGGGAGAGGTATGGGGGTCTGTCAAATTACCTAAACTACAACAGATATGCTAGACCATATGCTGAGGTTCTCTCCTTGGGCAGAATTTCCACTATTTTCAATGGGCCCATGGGCAGCATCATTTTGTGATCAACAGAAAACCTCTCCAAAGAGAGGAACAAAGTAGCTGAAGTAATTTGAAATGCATCAAATGTCAACTTAACAGTTAAAATTCTGCCAAGTGAAAGAGTGATGAGTAACCAGCACCCCTCAGAGAGAGCTCTGAAAGCACAAGAACCAGGGCCCTTACTTCATGGGGCAAACCAGGAAACTAACCCCCATGTCGCCTCCCGCTAACACACAGCATCCCATTACAGGGCCTACTCACTCCAGAAGTTACTTGGTGAACTCTGAGAAAATACAACAGGTTTTATATTTTCTAATGGTGATCCATCATGCACCTTATTCTCAACAGACAGAGAAACTACCATCCATCCCATGCTACATGGTACTACAGTTTGAAATATTTCCAAGGGACAGTACAGTTACTTTTTGAGATTTGCTTGGGCTTTGCTTTTTACTTTGGAGTTATTTTGAGTGCTCATTCATTCTAAATGGATGTCACTTTAAGGCTCTCTTCATTCTTAGTTTTCCATGAGTATCTCGGAGACTTTCATAAATCCATTTTCAGAATTACAACAAGAAGAATTTTGGATTTTTCACTTAAAACTAACCTGGTCTTACAACCAAAATCAAGTCAAGATTCAAGAGGTTTATCTGGTGAAACAATAGTGACAAGTACACAGACTACTGTTTGTTGAGGGAAGGAGATTCTCTTACAAACACTTTATATGTTATTTTAAATCCTTACAGCAACCCTATGAGATATACATAATTCTCTCTATTTTGCAAAAGAGGAAGGTGATCTTTCCCAAAGCCCTGTGGCCCCTAAATTTCAGAGCAGGGATTTGACTGAAGATGACTGGACTTCTTAATGTATGTCCTTTCCACCCCACAGCACACTGAAACATTTGGACGATTCTCCCAGGGAAGGTGAACCTGGTACACATAAGAAAACAAGACAAAATAAAACAAAGCAGAGACAGCAAACACACTTGGTGTATGAATGTGTAAATGAAATAGTTCCTTGTTTTTTCCTTCCCACCCTTCGCTTCCTACATAATCAATCACCCTCTGTGTTGACATGGTCTGTGCTTCCCGAGTGAATGTGTGAATGCCATGTGCATGAGTATGCATGCATGACTGTACCTATAAGGACCAGATCTCCAATATTCTACAGTATTTTCCAGGGAATTAAGTAATTTGTTTGCAAGAATAAATGATTAAATGATGTTAAAACTGAATAAATCAAAATGTCTTTACGTTTGTTGAGTGGGAAAGTTTTCCCGTCTTGCTCTAAGTTTAAGTGGGCTGACAGCATCCACTCAACTGCTCCTGTGCAATCCCAGCAGGGGCCTGGTTTTTCAATGGCACTGCATTTCTATTTGCATTTGGGGCAAAGGTTAACCACTTTTGTAAATGCTGATGCTACACTATGGTAAAGTGCAGGCATGATGACACAAAAAATAGACCAAATGAATGGAGTAGAAATCACTCTGTCCTGGGCCAGAAATTGACCTTGTCCAAGAGCTGAAGGCAGAGAAGTCTACAGAGGAAAGGGCACAGTGAGCCACTGAGTAGATACATCCCTGGGGTGTCCAGGAAGGCCATTCACAAAACTCAGTCTCCCAAAGCAGTGTGACAAACTTGAGGTATGGAGTTCTTTTCTTAGCATGCTAGGTTGCTGTCAATTAACTCAGTCTCTGAGTCCAGCTCAAGAAGAATGAAGACTATTCCATGGGAACCATGTAGATAGTGATTTGATTTCCCACTGTTACTAGACTTAGGAAACTGCTAGAGACAATATAGGTGTAATTAGAGTTCAATGCCTAAGGCTTCACTTTCATGCTTGAACTGTGATTCATTTTCCTGGCTTGCAAGCCATAAAAGTTGGACTGGGTTTCCCCTTAACACCTACTCACCATTACCCACAATAAGATTCTCACAAAAAATGAGAGCTAAAACTAAATTTTGACTTGTGACACAGAAGCGTCGATACCAATAAAATCTGTTGGCCAGATGGATTAGTAAGAATGAGTTACCACAGGCATTTAAGAAACTGAAATAACTATAGCTTGAATCTTTGGAAAATTATTGAGAATATCATTCCTACATCCTTTACTTTCTAATTCAATAGATAAATGATAGATATAGATAGGTAGGTAGGTAGATGTAAAAAAGAAAGGGAGGGAGGGAGGGAGAGACAGAAGTACCTAGAGTCATGTAAATGAGAATCTATTCTTATTCTTGAGATGTAAAATTAACATGTACTTATGAGACAAAGCAAGACAAATGGAAGCAAAGACAAAATAAAATTAAAAAGCCTTATAGATATTTCTAAGGTTGATTTTTGAGAAGCCATGCATGAGGATGAGATGTTTGAACATTAATCTGTGTATTATCAGATGATTGGAACCAATATAGCTGACAGGAAATATGGGCATTTTATAAGGGAAAAAAATCTGACAAATGTACCTATTTCTCATGGTATTGATGATATCTGTAAGTTTTTCTCTTGGTCTTGATATAACACAGTTGTGCCCACTGTAATTTATAGACTAGTTTCAGAGAAGAGGATACAAACTGTTCTTGAAACTGACTCTACAAATATTGTTTTTTTAAACGTTTTTATTCAATTATAACTGAGCTCCCTCCCTAAGATTCCAATTCAGGTCGTTGGTGAGGAATAACCAGAAGCTGAGCCTTGCTGGATATTGTAAAGGGAGGACATGTGTTGTAAGTGAGCTTTCCATTTGGGTTTATTTATGCAATCCTGAGTTCAATGAAAAACGTCAAGATCAAGCATTAACTTGAATGAATTAAAACATGGAAACTTTGGAGAGTGTTCCCCACCACGAAACCTTTGAACCGCTGCCTGGATTCCTCCAGGAAAAAACATGGCTGGGGCTATCTAAACTTTGAAACCTGTGTTTAGACGTCACTGTCACTCCCAAGTTTACCGACTTCACAGATATTTGAGGGCCTGTGCCTGGCCCGTGCTGATTACTGAGGAACTGACAATATAATACATATGCCACATATGACCGCTTCCCTCAGGAAGCATACAGCTCAGACATGGACTCAGATCTTAAAAAGGTAGTTACAGATGCAATGGGTACTGCAAGAGGGGCTGTGGAGATCAAATGTTGACTGAAGCTAGTCTAGGGTGTCAGGGAATAGCACATTTTATTATTGAACTTACAAATAGTGTTGATGATGATATGCTGAAGGTGGGTTTGGGAATGATCCATTATAGGAAAAACTCTGGCAGGAGAGCCCCGTGACATGGATGTTGCAGAAGCGCAGATGTGAGAATGCGAGCCTGGCTTAGGTTGGAAGCAGTGACAACTGCAAGGCAGGCTGCCCATCTGCACATCACAACAAAGCCAAATGGACAGAACCCGATGTTACGTGCTCGTCACAATCAGGGGACTGTCCCTGCCCTAAGCTAGGCCTTATTTTGGTTCTTTTAAAATAAGCAAGAGGTGGGCATTTTAGGGTAGCAAGAAACCCAGAGACCGTTCAACAAGGGTTTCTTTTACAATCTCTTCATTCTCTATACAAAACTACATTTCACAGCATTCAAAGTTTGCCACTGTTATGTCCCCTAGGATTCATATGTTGAAATCCTAACCCTCTGATGTGGTGGTTTTGGGAGGTGGGGCCTTTGGGAGGTCAGAAGATCATGAGGGTGGTATTAGTGCCCTCATAAAAGAGACCCCAGAGAGCTCTCTCGTCCTCTTTCTGCCACGTGAGGATAAAATGAGAAGCTGGCAGTTTACAATCCGGAAGAGGGTTCTCACCAGAACCTGACCAGGCTGGCACCCTGATCTCAGACTTCCAGCCTCCAGAACTGTAAGAAGTACATTTCTGTTGTTTATAAGCCACGCAGTCTGTGGTAGTTTTTTATAGCAGACCAAATGGACTAAGACAACCACGCTGGGTTTGGCCCTCTGCGTGTGGGTTTTATCATTTTTTTCCTGCATTTGTGCACACTTGAACCTCTTATCATTTGGGGTGGCAGAAATAGAGATTTGGCCTGCTAACAGGATCTACTTCAAAACCAGAGGCATGGGACGCTGCCACCTTTCACACTCTTTTCTATGATTGGCAGTGGTGATACACAATTGTGAACCTTCCACGTCATGCTGGACACATCCTTCTCTCTTCTCTAGTAGAAACATTACACAGGAAGCCAGCACAGTGTTTGAACAGAGATTTTCCACAGAAACAGTGCAGGCATTACAAGTTTCATTTGTTGCCATAATGTGAAATTCATCTTTCTGAGAAAGGAGCACACAGATCTTTGTGGGACTTACTTGGGAGCAATAGTTAACAGTTGATTTATTTCCAACTGTTTTCCAATAGAAGGGAAAAATAATTCAATATATGCTGAGTTTTAAGAGGCTTCATGCTTATGAAAGGGATTTGAGTGTTTCTAGGAAGAACACTTTGACAACCAAATTTAATAATAATAATGGCAAAAAGCTAAAGATAGAATGGTGGGACTTTTGAAAATCCATTTAAAAAGTGATCAGCTACTATATAAAGGGAAATAATTGCCCAAAGAATAGGACTAAGTATGATAAATGTTCAGAAAATGCTCTTCCTAAAAAATCTTTATACTGATATCAAAGCAACACCTGAGTTCCCCTCCCCTCTCACTGATTGCCTTATGAGAAGCAGGGCATTCTAGCATACAAGTCATTTAAAAATATTGCTTAGTATCTTTTTTATCCCAAGATAATTATAAGTTCATGCTGGCGCCAAATGTAAATTATGTTTATTTCCTTCTGAAAACCATGGCAAAGATTTTAACAGCATTCACTAGAGCATATGGTCAGATGTGTACGTTATTTTGAAAGGTTATTCATATACGTGCTCCAAGCACATATGTACACTCTGTTTAGCATGGTGATAGTGTTCATTGGTCTGAGCTTTCATCAATATATTTCACTTTCAGATGAGCTTTCACATTGAACTCTCAGCGGTATTGACTTATTAAGATGCTATCGTTTGCCAACTGGAATACTGTCAAACGTTTCAGCTTTCTCTTTCACACTGCAATACAGAAGAAAATGCTCTATCACACTGCATCACAAATGACTTTCCTATTCCCACCTTAAGTAATATAGCTGAAGTTGCTACTTAATTTTCAGCATCGACCTAATCACTTCAAATGTCATGCATGCCGTTCTCAGCATCAAGGTATGTTGCACAGTTTGCTCTAGGAGGGAGTGCTATTTTTTCCCTAGCAAAGCCACCAAACAAAATGGATTGTTATTTCTTTTACAGTACAATGGCTGTGAAAGAAACAGTCATCTCTATGTACAGTATGTCTTTTTGGCACAAGGTTGAAATAAATACAGGGAATATGTTTGAATTTAAGGCTTTTATGAACAACACAGTCCCCTACTACTTACATACTGCATGAATCTGTTTTTTACATAATTTGAGTGCCAGCAGTAGACTCCATCCCTTCCATTGAACCTCTTTTGCTGATACTGTCTTCCCAGGCTATTTTGATGTCCTGTAAGAATTAGACCTCTTTTGGAAGCATATACATAACTCCCACTGATCCTGATCCAGGTTTTGCATTGCAGAATGAAGAAAGAGAACGTATGAGTAAGAATATGAGTTGTTTATTTATGATAGCATATGGTGTTAACAAGCTGTATGTCCTTCTAAACTTCAGAAAGCTCTCCAAGTTAATAAAAACAAATTTCATCTTATATAGACCCATCTTCCTTTCCAGGTAAAGCGATGAAGGAAACAAATGTGATTGCCCAGAGTTTAGAAATAGACAAGTAGATGTAGGTAAACTCTTAAGTAATGAAGGTTGAAGTGCCAAGTGAAAGCATTTGGATAAATTTAAAACTACTCAAACATTTGCTAGAACTAGAGCTTTTAGCTTCACGGATAGCTCGTCTTCTTCATTAGTATTATGTAACGATATTTACTAATTATTTGTACCATAAGACAGAGAACATTGGCAGATGGAAAGAATTTACAAACTTTAGTGGACTCTGTGAAGTTGATTTAGGTTGAATGGGGTGTGACTGTCAAGGACTATTCTAATAACACAAGTACAGTGATTTCAGGTAGAAAAGAAGAACAAATATATAAACAAGTGTACCTCAATGTTTGTGTACCAGATCCTCCCAAATTCTAGAGGGTTATACACATGCAGGAGTAAGATTTTTGAGAAGGAAATGGTAAAAGAATGAATCCAAGTGAAAAGTAAAGAATAGGAAGGAGAGCTTTACTCACATCTTCTTGATTTATTAAGGATCTTAACGATGGAAACATGATCTGTAATGACTAACTAGATATCTTAATCCATGATATAACCTGACATTCTCAGATCTGGATTATGACCATCCACAAGTTATGAACCTCAGTATTAAATCAAAACCATTCACAGCTTAGACTGATGACAAATCAGTGTAAGATGTGAGGGGATGTAAATATGTCCACCTTCACACTCTAGCAGTTGAGTGATGCTGGATAAGAAGAAAAAGCAGTGGCATCTTCTTCCATTCACACTAGGCATCCTAAGAGAAACTTGCACAGAGCTACGGGCAAGTCAGGCTAGTTAGTGGAATGAAGAAAACGTCCATGCAGTAGACCTCAGTTTAATGAGGGCAAGGGCTTCTTGAAGGATTATCAAGTTGCTAACATTTTGCTACTCCTGATTCTGAGAGAGAAGGTACAACAAACTCTACATCCTATAAGCTCCTCTTCATTTGGTTGTTGAAGATGAAATTTCAGGGCTATGATGGTTAATTTTATGTATCAACGTGGCAGGTCATGATACTCAGATACTTGGTCAAACATTATTCTGGATGTATCTGTGAAGGTATTTTTTGAATGAGATTAAAATTTAAATCAGTGGACTGAGTAAAGCAGACTGTCCTCCATAATCTGGGTGGGCCTCATCCAATCCGTCGAAAGGCTGACCTCCCCAGACTGCCTTTGGACTTAGACTGCAACATCAGCTCTTTCCTGGCTCTCTAGCTTGCTGGCTTATCTTGCGTATTTTGGACTTGCATCTCTACAATTGCATGAACCAATTCCTTAAAATAAATCATTCTCTCTCTCTGTCTAATGAATGTGCATCCTGTTGGTTCTGTTTCTTTGGAAAATCCTGACTAATACAAGTGCGCTACACCCAGGGACCTCTCTAAGTTAAGAGATAAACTCAAACCCCAATGAATGAGCAGACAAGTATCAGAAACATGGCATATTCAATAATCACAAATTTATACTCATGCAGTCAAAGGAGTGAATGGATTTAGTGAGATGGTTGTGCCTCATTTTAGCAAGGTAAGTCTCTAGCCATGTAACTACCACGGCCACTTCTGACTAAAAAGAGGAAAATACCATTCCAAGTTCATAAGAGTTTGCTCTTTGAAGAAAAATGATATCCTTCTGACGTGTTATTGGAGACTTGTTTGAATACCTCAGTCTCTAACACCCAATGGGCAACATAGTATAATGAAAGACTGACAGAGTTTGACAGACCTGGACCCACAAATGTATGTGCCCATTGCTCTTTTTCAAGTTACCTGCTCTTTTGCAGCCTATATCATAGCAGGTGGAGAAAACTTAATTAGGTGACATATGTAGAATACCTCAAACAAATCTGGCCCTTTGCAGATGGTCAATAAATACTAATTTTGACACTCTATCATGCAAGTAAGAATGAGACATCTCTGCCACAAAGAACTTGCTTATTTTATTCTTTTTTCTCTCAAAAACATAATTCTGTGGCAAATCAGACTTTAAAGCCAAAGGCAACTTAAATTGATGCACTCCAACTTATTTTCGGCACCACATAGTCAGCATTCAGTAACCTTAACAACAGCACTGTCTCAGGGTGAGGAGAACTATCCATCTCCCCTCAAGGCACTGAATGTTCTTCCTCAGCCATTGCTAGCAACAATTTCTTAAGAACAAATATTTTCAATAAAAATACAGGGAAGGAAATGGAGGGGAATACATGAGCCATTCCTTAGGTTTCTATGATGGCTAATATTCCAATTCTATCTTCAAAACTATCACCAAATAACTTGTAAGCCTGATTATATAAGTTATGAGCTCTTAAAGCACATATGTTCACAAAAAACAAGGTTTAGAACTTTAGGAATTGTGTTCATGAGACAGATGTGGGGGGGAAAAAAAATGAGAACTCTTCTTGAAATTTTAAACCAGTGCCATACTGCTCGCCAAAAAACAGTTACGCTTCTTTGCTAGGATGTAGCCAGCGAAACCTCATAAAGAGAAGATGGCTTTTTGTATTTTTAAATCAGCCATACCTAACATAAATGTCTATGATCTTACATTGAGAGGATGTTCATCTTTAAGCTCTCTAATTGACACTACGTTAACAAAAAACAAAACAAAGACAGTGTATTCTTTTCCTTCTTCTGTTTTTATATTAGACACAAACATTCTGCACAAGAGCAAGATGGTTTCCACTCAGAAAAATCAGCATTTGTCTTTTAGCACCTAACGTATATCCTGGAGGCTGCTGGGAAACAACACTTGGTGAGGTACACATAAGGACCCATCATTAACAAAGTTTCAGATGCGTTATGTAATGGCTGAATTCTCTAACAGCCTGAAAATCATTGACAGCATTCATTTGCCTTGTGTGGCACCTGCGGACATGAAAGAAACCTAGGGGAATGAAAAACATTTCTACTACCTGAGCACGCAGCTGGGGTCATTGCCAGGGATGTCCTAACTAATGTATTGACAAAACACAGAGGATCCAACCAGCTTGCTTGTATTTTCCAACTGTATAAACGCGGTCACTTTTTCTGACCGAGTTCAATCAACTCAGTGCAGTTTTATAGGAGAAAATATAGAACAGGTAATGCCATTCAGCATAAAAATATTCAAATCGTGATTGTGAAAGATACCATTGTTTTTTCTTGTTTTTTTTAGAGAAAGTAAGGTTCACAGCAAAGCTGAAGGGAAGGTACAGAGATTTCCCGTACACATGCAGAGCCTCCCTCATTGTCAATAGTCCCCACCAGAGCGGTACATTTGTTACAATCAGTGCACCTACATTGACTCTTCATACTCACCCCAAATCCATAGTTTACATTACAGTCCACTCCGGGTGTTGTATATTCTATGGGTTTGTACAAAACAATGACATGTATCTATCATTATGATATCAGAGTATTTTCACCGCCCTAAAATCCTCTGTGCTCTGCCTACTCATCCCTTCTCACCACTCAACCCCTGGCAAGCACGGATCTTTTACTGTCTCCATAGTTTTGTTGTTTCCAGAATGTCATACGTTTGGAATCAAACAGTATGTAGCCTTAACAGATTGGCTTCTTTCACTCAATAATATATACTTACGTTTCCTCCATGTCTTTTCATGGCTTAATAGCTCATTCATTTTTAGTGCTGAATAATATTCCATTGTCTGGATGTACCACAGTTTATTTATCCATTTAACTACTGAAGAGCATCTAGGTTGCTTTTAAGTTTGAGCAATTACAAATAAAGCTGCTATAAACATCCATGTGCAGGGTTTTTGTGCACATAAGTTTTCAACCCCTTTGGGTAAATATCAAAGGGTGCAAATGCTGGAGCACATGGAAAGAGTATGTTTAGTTTTGTAAGAAATTGCTAAGCTGTCTTCCAAAATGGCTGTACCATTTTGCATTTCCATCAGCAATGAATAAGAGTCCCTGTTGCTCCACATCCTCACCAGCATTTGGAGTTATCACTGTTCTGAATTTTGGCCATTCTAACAGGTATGTAGCGATATCTCATTTTAATTTGCATTTCCTTGATGACATATGATATAGAACATCTTTTCTTATGCTAATTTGCCATCCGTTTATCTTTTTTGGTAAGGTCTCCATTAAGGATTTTGCCCATTTTTTAATCAGGTTGTTGGTTTTCTTATTGTCAAGATTTAAGTGTTCTTTGTACATTTGGATAACAGTTCTTTATCAGATGTACCCTTTGCAGGTATTTTCTCCTAGTCTGTGGCTTTTCATCTCATTCTCTTGACATTGTCTTTTGCAGAGCAGAAGTTTTTAATTTTAACAAAGTGCAGCTTATCCATTTTTTCTTTCAGGGATCATGCCTTTGGTGTTGTATCTACAAAGTCTCCATACCCAATGTCATCTAGGGTTTTTCCTATATTATCTTCTAGGACTTTTATAGTTTTGTGTCTTATATTGAGGACTATGATCTATTTTGAGTTAAATTTTGTGAAAAGTGTGTGTGTCTAGATTCATTTTTTTTAAATATATATATATATATTTTTTCCTCCCCAAAGCCCCAGTATATAGTTCTATATTCTAGTTGTAAGTCCCTCCAGTTCTTTTATATGAGCTGCTGCCACAGCATGGCTACTGACAGACAAGTGGTATGGTTCCATGCCCAGGAATTGAACCCAGGCCACCAAAGCAGAGCATGCCAAATTTTAACCACTAGGCCATCAGGGCTGGATCTAGATTCATTTTTTTTTTTTTTTTGCATATGGATGTCCAGTTGTTCTAGCACCATTTACTGAAAAGATTATCATTGCTCTATTATATTGCCTTTGCTCCTTTGTCAAGTATCAATTGATCATATTTATATGGATTTATTTCTGGGCTCTCTTTTCTCTTCCACTGATCTATTTGTCTAATCTTTCACTAATATCACACTGTCTTGATTACTGTAGCTTTACAGTAAGTCTTGAAGTCAAGTAATGTCAGTCCTCTAACTTTGTTATTCCCCTTCAATACTGTGTTGGCTATTCTCGGCCCTTTGCCTCTCCATATAAGCTTAAGAATTAGTTTGTCAATCTCCACAAAATAACTCACTGGGATTTTTGACTGGGATTACATTGAATCTATAGATCAAGGTCGAAAGATCTGACATCTTGACAATGTTAAGCCTTTCTATCCATGAACATGCAGTATCTCTCCACTTATTTAGTTCTTTGATTTCATTCATCAGAGTTTTGTAGTTTTCCTCATGTAAGTGTTGTATATATTTTGTTAGATTTATACCTAAGTATTTCATTTTTGGGGAGTGCTAATGTAAATGGTATTGTAGGCTTTACTTCAAATTCCATTTGTTCATTTCTAACATGTAGGAAAGCAATTGACTTTTGTATATTAACGTTGTATCTTGCAAACTTGCTATAATTGCTTATTAGTTTCAAGAGGTTTTTTGCTGATTGTCTTGAATTTTCTACATAGACAATCATGTCCTCCATGAACAGAGATAGTTTTATTTCTCCCTTCACAATCTGTATACTTTTCATTTCATTTTCTTTTCTATTTGTATTAGCTAGGACTTCCAGTAAAATGTTGAAGATCAGTACTATAGGGAACATCCTTGCCTTGTACCTGATACTAGTGGAAAATTTCAAGTTTCTCACCATTAAGTATGGTGTTAGCTGAAGTGTTTTTGCAGATATTATTTATCAAGTTGAGAAAGTCCCCTCTATTCCTAGTTTACTGAAAATATCATGAATGTGTATTGGATTTTATTGAATGCTTTTTCTGCATCTATTGATATGATCATGTGGTTTTTCTTTTTTAATCTGCTGATGTGACGGATTACCTTATTTGATTTTTGAATACACAGGATAAAGTCCACTTGGTCATGGTGTATAAATCTTTTTATAGATTGTTGAACTTGCCAATATTTTACTGAGGATTTTTGCATCTATGTTCATCAGAAATATTGGCCTATAGACTTCTTTTCTTGTAATGTCTTTGTCTGGTTTTGGTACTACAATAATGCTGACCTCATAGAATGAGTTAGGAAGCATTCCTTCTGCTTCTATTCTCTGAAAGAAATGGTTGAGAATTGATATAGTTTTTTCCTTAAATGTTTTGTAGAATTCACCAGTGACTCTATCTTGAAATGGTGCTTTCTGTTTTGGAAGGTTATTAATTAATGATTAAATTTCTTTAATAGACGTAAGCTATTCAGATTGTCTATTTCTTTTTGTGTGAGTTTTGGCAAATTGTATCTTTCATGGAATTGGTTCATTTCATCTTGATCCATCATTTGTTTTATTTTATTTTTGGACTTCTAGTTTAGTGGAAAAGTTGATTACTCCTATTCTAGAGCCCAATATTCAAGGAAATAATCCTGGTGTAATATAGATATTTCCTATGAAAGATAGTTTAGCATTAGGAATAAATAACCAGCTAGGTATAATTAATATATGAATACATTTACTGAAACAATATTCAGAAGATGGTTAAAAGGTCTTGGGAGAAAAAATCAAAGATGCTTATAAAAACTCTGTATCCAGGATGATCTGAAACATTCTCAGAATCAAATATTTTGTTCAGTTTTCTCTCAAATACAAAACATTGCCAATGTACTTTGTTGATTCTGTCTCCTTTGTCAGCGCTCTTCAGATGTTGATGAAGATCAGAAAAATGTGAGCAGTTTTTCAGGCCCCGGAACTGATATTCCAAGGGTGAAACCCAAGCATCTTTATAAAAAAGTTCCACAAATATTTCTACTGGCACCCAAACTTTGTTAACAATTCCATGAGCATTTGAAAAGAGGAAATATCCTTTATTATCAAGGTGTAGTGTTTGGTATATAAACAAAAGATCTACCTTATTTATTATGTTGTTTAGATTTTTTTGTGTGTAATTGCTTGATTTTGATCTACTTGATCTGTCTTGAAATAAGAGTGTATATTAAAGTCTCCTATTATTAGTGGGTTTCTATTTAAATTCTCGTATCTCCTTGCAGTTTTTGCTTAATATGGGTGTTTGCTGTGTTGTTTGATGTGTTGGTATTCATAACTGTCTTATTTCCCTTGTGGAATAAAGCTTTTAACATTACAAAGTTTCCTCTTTTATCTCGTTTAATGCGTTTTGGGTTTAACCTTTTTGTTGTCAGAAATGCAGCCACTGTTTTCTTACTATTTCTTTTAGCTTGGTAAATCTTTGTCCATACCCGTTTTGTTAGCCTTTCTGAACCAGTGAATTTTAAGTGGTTCTTGATGACACTAACATAATTATTTATATGCTGTATCCCACATTATACATACAACAGTCTCAGATTATCAGTATCAAAACTACCACCAACTAAACAATTACTGTATATCATACTAGGGTTATACAGTCAAATCACTAGGTTTTAAAATCACTTGGACTAGTTCCTTGCTACGTGGTTACATCATCTAGATACACAGCTTCATTTATTTCACTTTCCTTTCTCTTTAAGGGTTACTTTAAAAAACACACACACATAAATTTGTGTTTCCAAATCAAAGCCACAAAACACAGTTTATTCAAAGAAGTCAAGTTTCTCTTCCTGACCCTTCTGATCCAGCCCTCCCTCCCACATATGTAATCACTTATTATCTTATAATATATCTTTTAAATGTTTATTTTTTAATTTAAAAATATGTATGTGTGTACATATATGTACATATGTGGATATATACATATAACATCCCTTTCCTTAAAAAAAATGTTCCCTACTTTTTTTCGTTATATAATATATCCTAGAAATCATTTCATAATAGTATATGGAAATAAATATCTCTTATTTATACAATAAGCAATTCTTTAAAGGAATTTATTTGACAACATCCTTTCCCAAATATCATTTGGGGGATGATACTGTGTAATTCCATTATTTGTCACATGTTTTTCTGGGCCCTTAGTTTTCTTATGTGAGTCCTTATAGTTATATCAAATCCATTAACTGTTACTCGGGTCAGGATAATTTTTATGGTCCTTAGGAGAGACTTCATAACCCCTGGTATTATTAATCATCTCTTTTTCCTATATTCACCTATGATATCTAATTGTCTTATCAACAACCCAAGATTCTATCCATGTGTCTCTCTCCAATCCTCTCCACGAGACAATGAGTAACATATTCATATAGAGCCCCAGTTCATGTATCATATTGATCTTCAAAGTAGCTATGAAAACTAATTTGATAACTCAACTCTGATTAGACTAAAAAATAAGCCAAAGTGTTCAGTGAGATTTTTTTAAAATAATATTTTGTATTCTTGGTTGCCTGGCATGTTTAAAAAGATGTTGGGAATACTCCAGAAAGGGATAATTGCTGCTGAGTTTGGGGTTGATAATTTTATATTTGGGAAGCAAAAAGAAGCACAGAGAAAAATTGAGCCAGGAATCCAAAGAGAGACTAAGTTCTTTTCTCCCTTGAGCTTAGTAAGCTACCTTGCTATTATAGAACGACATTTCCAGCACACCCTCATCCCAGCTGAAAGGTCCAGTAGTCAACAGCTATAAAAGATTTTGCTTTAGCCAGTCCCAAGAGAACTGGAGATTCTTCCTCTGAGCACCTAAAGTATTTTTTATCTACGCTGCTTAATGAGGCACCAACTCATAAAATTTCTGACATCTTACCTGTTTCATGTGTATGTCCTTTCTCTTCAATGTGACTGTTTTTTATTTCACAGTTCTGTACCTTTCAGAGATCTTAGCACAGTATTGAAAATATTGTGTGTACTCTATAAACATTTGCTGAGTTATATTGAAATAAATAACATCCTTTGAAGACCCTATCTTTAGAGAGAAGAAACAATTTGGTCTTGCTGAAATGCTTTTTGAGAAACTGGATGGAAAATTTTGTTTAGATTTTATTCTACCTTTTCTAAGAACTTTGATAGGGGTTTCCTTGTCTCCTTCCTCCAAATTGACATTCAAAGGTATTTCTCTTTTTTTCTCACTAAAAAACCTATATTCTTAAATGTTTAATACTTTTTTACTGAACATTATGATTAAACAGTCTATTTATAATTTAAAAGGTAAATTCTCTTACGTATAGGTTGGTTTCATCTAAATCAAGACATACTAAAAATGCCCCAGTTATTGTATAATGTCAGAGAAGAAGAAAACAAAATAAAGATTAGTCCAAGTCTATTTTATTTTTATTATTTAGATATTCTTTCTTGAATATGACTTTAATTTATCTTGTTACAGTCTATGTCATTTATTCTCTTCTCAGAGAAAATGGAGCGTTGTGGACTTATGTTTCTGAATAACATCTTATTTGCCAAACCAGTTATTGAGGCTTTATATATTTTTAAATTTTATATATTATCTTTAGCTCTTTTGTGACTATGTTTCTAAAAAAAATCTAATAAAAAGGTACTAAATAAATCTGCCTCCACATATATATAGTCCTAGTTTGAGCTTAGAGAGGTAGAGAGGTGGAAAGAGTGTCTCTCTCATCTTTTCAAGAAATAAAATCCTGGACAAACTATAAATTAATGACTTTTCTTGAGAACTGCGTTCTAGAATAAAAGATGAACACAAAATCTAGAGAAAGACAAGTTTCTGCAGGGAGAAAAAAAGACCCAATATTTGCATATTTGGGGCAGATGCCTACAGATTTCATGTAAGTTAGTAAAATAATTCACCTAGAAATTTTCAACAAATTGCTGAAGGCTAGGTGTGAACTATCATAAGAGTTTGTACCTTCCTACAGACTTTTCCTCCAGAAACTCCACCAGCTGTTTATCAGGAAAGATTAGGGAGAACACTAAGGAAGATTCCTTCCTGGTGCTGGCTAGGAGGAGGAACAGCAGTCACTGAAAGTCTTCCCAGACCTATTTCTCGTATCACCCCTTCAGAACAGAAGATTTAATCTGAAGAGGGAAGAGCAATGAAAACAGTCACCTAGGGCACTGGGGAAAACCCACTGCAGCTGAAACATGAAAAAAACAAAACCTCTGACCCTGGGGGAGGGGAATAAATATGGGCTAGACTTACTCTATGTGGAGAGTGGCAGGAAGGTTTGTGAAGGTTCACAGCACCTGACCAAGACTGAGGCTTAATCAGAACATCAGAGAACATACCTCCCCTACCCTCTCATCACCACATTGACAAGCATTTAGTAAAATAACTGCAGTACAGTTGCAAGAGCTGCAACAGACAGAGCAGAAGGGCCAAATCCAAGTAGGGAGACTCAAGCCAATTGGGAAGTAAACATTGAGAAAAACTCTCTGGCAGATTAGGCTACCTCCTAAACACAAGGTATTATAAAAGGAATATAAAGACTATGATACACTGAGGATAACTATAGCAACAGCAGACTTTAATCTCCATCCAACTACTAATTACACCAGCACAAAGTCCTACACTAAATGCTCAGCAGAGGAAGGTGTGCTTATCTCCAAGCATAAACAATGCACCTCAGTATCCAACGTTCTATACAACACATCCAGCTTTCAACAAAAAATTACAAGGCATGGAAAAAGACAAGGAAACCACAATCCAAAGAGGCAAAGCTATAATTAAAATCAGACCTAGATATGACACAGATGTTGAAACTATCAGACAAGGAATTTAATATAATTATAATTAACATGCTTAAGTATCTAATGGAAGATGTGGACGACATACAAGATTAGATAGAACAATTAGAAACTATAAAAAAGAACTAAAGAAAATTCTAGAAATCAAAAACACAGTAACAAGAGATGAAAAATTCCTTTGACAGGTTCATCAGTAGATTCAACATGGCCAAGGAAAAAAATCAATAAATTTTTAGGCAAGCCAATGAGACACAAAGAGAAAAAAAATGGAAAAAAAAAAAATAGAACAGAGCATCCAAGAGCTATAGGAAAATATTCTTATATATGCACAATTGGAATCCCAGAAGGGGAACAGGGCCTGAGAAATATTTGAAAAAGATAATAGCTAAATTTTTAAAAAATTAGATGCAGAAATCAAGCCACAAACCCAAGAAATTCATTAAGCAGGATAAACACTAAAACACATACATACACCACGCCTAAGCACAAGGTGCTGTAATCCAAAAACAAAGAAAAAATCTTAAAGGCAACCAGAGAAAAAAGATACATTATGAACAGTGGAAAGGATAAGAATTATAGCAGACTTCTTGTCAGAATCTATGCAGGCAAGAAGACAGTGGAGTAGCATCTTCAAATACTGAAAGAAAATCCCCTGGTAATCAAGAATTCTTTACCCAGTGAAAATAAAATGAGAGAGTAAAAAATCCTTTCTCAGACAAACAAAAACTGAGAGAATTCCTTTCTAACAGACATACTCAACAAACAATATTGAAGGGAATTGTTCAGACAGAAGAATTAGGGTATAGGTCATAAACTTTGATCTACACAGAGAAATGAAGAGTGTCAGAAAATGAATAAAAGTAAAATAAAATATTCTTTTTTCTCATTTTTAATTCTCTAAAAGATAACCTACTATTTATAGCAAAATGTGGAATTATATGTTGCATATTTCTCCATAAGTAAAA
Source organism: Equus przewalskii (assembly GCF_037783145.1). NCBI lineage: Eukaryota > Metazoa > Chordata > Mammalia > Perissodactyla > Equidae > Equus > Equus przewalskii. Next base: position 28,675,285 of record NC_091838.1, read on the forward strand.
GTGAAATGTATGATGATAATGATACAAGAGATGGGAAGTAAAATTAACACTGATCTAAGATAATCACACTCCACGTGAAATAGTATAATATTTGAAATGAGACTCAGATTATTTCAAAGTGGATATTGTAAACCACGGGACAACTTCTAAAAAGTTAAAAAAAAAAAAGAAAGAAAAAGAAAAAATGTATGAATAATGTTGATAGAGGAGTTAAAATTGATTCATTTAAAAAGCTCAATTAAACCCAGAGAAAGCAGGAAAATAAAAAAAGGAAAGAAAGAACAAATGGAAGAAATAGAAAACAAGTAGCAAGATGGCAGATTTTATTCCAATCATACAAATAATTACTTTAAATATGAATGGTCTAAACACAGTTAAATGACAGAGATTACCATGTAGAGCAGAAAAGCAAGACTCAACTATATGCTGTCTACAAGAAACCCACTTTAATTATAAATATATAAATATATTATAAATATATATAAACCTTAAAGAAAAATTTAAAATTTTTGGCATAGTGTCTGGCAAAGAACATCTCAATAAATGATTTTGAATGAATATTTTTGGGATAGTATGAGATTTATTTCTTTTTTAATTAAAATTAAAGATAATTACCAAATTTGTATAGCATTAAAATCTATCACTTCATTGCTATCGTATTACTTTTATATTACAGTAGCAAATAACATCACCAAGGTCTTCCTGGATTTAATCATTAAAAAAACTTTAATCAATTAATCTCAAAGAAATGTAGCACTTTACACCTCAAACATCTATGCAGCTGGTAGCTGTTTGAGGTGTGTGTGTGTGTGTGTGTGTGCGTGTGTGTGTGGTTTCTATAGTCCTATGTGACCAGGTTCAGCTGGGTGGAGTTTTATGCATTCACCAAATGCTTCCTGTGGGTGAAATGTGCATAATAAGCAAATGTGAAATTCCAGTTATGCTCAAATTGTCCCTGAATATATCATTGTGTTAGAACAAATTCACATTTTCAAAACAAGTGTTTTAGCCAAACTGATTATACTCTATTTCTATCTTAACTTCTGTTATTATATCTATTTCTTATCCTAATTTCTAGTCTCAAAGAGTATGAAGAGGTTCCCTCCTGCTTTATAAAAACTCTTCCTCTAATCGTACTCTTGGTAGTGGTTAAATCAGTGGATCTCTTTGTCTTTTAAGGGATCTGACTCTAACACTTCATCTCTCTTCAACAATCTTATATACAAAAATGTCTCTCCACTGCCATCTTCTCCTCCCCACTAAAAAAATGGACAATTTTCTGTTCTTTGAGAGCCCTACTCTACCCTGTTGTGACCTCTTTCTAACCACCTGTTCCTCTCTTTAATAAACTTAAGGGGAAAGTGCCTCCATATCTAGAGCCACCATTTCTCTTTACACCATGATAGACTCTTTAATTCCCTATCATCTCTCTCAGTAAGATTAGTAAAACAGCTCTCTTGAAAAACACTAACATCCTTCTCATTGGAAAATTCATCCATCTTCTTTTCACTTTCATTCTCCATTACTGTAAAGCATCTGATTGACTGTTAGTCATTGTTTTATTTCCTTAGGGCTGCCAGAGCAAAGCACCACAACTGGATGGTTTAAAAGAACAGAAATGTACTCTCTCACCACTGTGGAGGTTATAAGTCTGAAATCAAAGCATCAGTAAGACCATGCGCCCTCTGCTTCTGGATAGAATCCTTCCTCACCTCTTTCTAGCTTTGGTAGCGGCCATCGATCCTTGGCATCCCTTGGCTCACAGCTGCATCACTCCAATCTCTGCCTTTGTCATCAAATGATGTTCTCCTTATGTGTCTCTATTCTCCCCTCTTATTAGGACACCAGTCATATGGGACCATACTCCAGTATGACCTCATGCTAATTTACATATTAATTATATCTGCAAAGACTCTCTTTCCAAATAAGATCATATTCACAGGTACCAATGGTTAGGATTTCAACTTCCCTTGGGTGGGACACATCCATAACAGTCACCTATTCTTTCTTGAAACTCTTTGCTCATTTGATTTCCAAATACAATAAAAATATTTAAAATTTTCTGAGGTTTTACTATGTGCCCTCCTCTGTGCTGAATATCTTACGTTGATTTTATGTATTCCATACAAGCCTCATAACTCTCTTAGATAGGTACAGTTATTTTTGCCCATTTTACAGAGCATAAAATTTTATTTTATTTTTTATTGAAATATAATTGTCATACAATATTATATTAGTTTCAGGGTTACATCATAGTGATTTGCTATTTATATACGTTACAAAATGATCACCAAGATAAGTCTAGCTATCATCTGTCACCATACAAAGTTATTACAATGTTATTGACTATATTCCCTATGCTGTACATTATATCGCAACGACATTTATTTTATAACTAGAAGTTTATACCTCTAAATCCCCCTCAGCTATTTCACCCACCTCCCAACCCCCTCCCCCTCTGGCAATCACGTGTTTGTTTTCTGTATCTATGAGACTTTTTCTGTCTTGTTTTCTTTGTTCATTTGTTTCTAAGATTCCACGTGTAAGGAAAGTCCCACAGTAATTGTATGTCTCTGTCTCACTTATTTTCACTTAGCATAATAGCATAATGGATCTTTAGGTCCACCCATGTTGTTGCAAATGGCAATAATTCATTCTTTTTATGGCTGAATAATATTCCATTGTATATATACATATACCACATCTTCTTTACCCATTCATCTGTCAATAAACACAGGTTGCTTCTATATCTTGGTTATTGTAAATATTGCTGCAATGAATATAGGAGTGCATATATCTTTTTAAATTAGTGTTTTCATTTCCTTCAGATAAATAGCCAGAAGTGGAATTGCTAGATCATATGGTCGTTCTATTTTTAATGTTTTGAGGAACCTCCATACTGTTTTCCATAGTGGCTGCACCAATTTACATTCCCACTAATAGTGCACAAAGGTTTCCTTTTCTACATATCCTTGCCAACACTGGTTATTTGTCTTTCTGATAATAGCCATTTTTAAATGGTCTGAGGTGATATCTCATTGTGGTTTAGATTTGCATTTCCCTGATGATTACTGATGTTGAGAATCTTTTCATGTGTCTGTTGGCTATTTACATGTCTTTTATGGAAAAATGCCTATTCAAGTCCTCTGCCCATTTATTAATTGGGTTGTTTGTGATTTTTTGATATTAAGTTGTATAAGTTCTTTATATATTTTAGATATTAACCTCTTATCAGTTACTTATTTGCAATTATCTTTTCCCATTCAGTAGGTTGCCTTTTTGTTTTTTTGTGATGCTTTCCTTCACTGTGCAAAAGCTTTTTAGTTTGACATAGTCCATTTGTTTATTTTTGCTTTTGTTGTCATTGCCTGAGGAGACAGGTCCAAAAAAATATTGCTAAGACTGCTGTCAAAGAGCATACTGCCCATGTTTTCTTCCAGGATTTTTATGGTTTCAGGTCTTAAATTCAAGTCTTTAATTCATTGTGAATTTATTTTTGTACATGGTGTAAGATATTGGTCCAGTTTTTGGGGTTTTTTTTGCCTGTAGCCGTCCACTTTTCCCAACACCATTTATTGAAAAGACTGTCTTTCCTCCATTGTATATTCTTGCCTTTTTGTCATAATTTAAATGACTGTATAAATTTCAGTTTATTTCTGGGCTCTCTATTCTGTTCTATTGATCTATGTGTCTGTTTTCATGCCAGTACCAAACTGTTTTGTTTACTATAGCTTTGTAATATAGTATGAAATCAAGGAGCATGATACCTTCTTTGTTCTTTATCAAGGTTGCTTTGGTTATTTGGGGACTTTTGTGGTTCCATACAAATTTTAGGATTCCTTGTTCTAGTTCTGTGAAAAATGGTATTGGCATTTTGATAGGTATTGCACTGAATCTGTAGATTGCTTTGGATAGCATGGACATTTTAACAATATTAATTCTCCCAAGCCATGAGCATGGTATGTCTTTCCAGTTATTTGTGTTGTCTTCAATTTCTTTCATCAATTTATTATAGTTTTCAGAGCACAAGTCTTTTACCTCCTTAGCTAAATCTATTCCTAGGTATTTTATTCTTTTTGATGGAGTCGTAAATGGGATTGCTTTCTTAATTTTTCTGTCTGATAATTCGTTATATAGAGATGCAACTGATTTCTATAAGTTAATTTTATATCCTGCAAATTTACTGAGTTCATTTATAAGCTCTAATAGTTTTTTGTGGATTGTTTAGGGTTTTCTATATATAGTATCATGTCTTCTGCAAATAGTGACAGTTTTACTTTTACCTTTTCAGTTTGGATGCCTTTTATTTATTTTTCTTGCCTAATTACTGTAACTAGGACTTCTAATACTATGTTGAATAAAAGTGGGGATAGTGGGCATCCTTATCTTGTTCCTCATCTCAGAGGAAAAGCTTTCAGCTTTTCACCATCAATTATGATGCTAGCTTTGGGTTTGTCATATATGACCTTTATTATGTTGAGGAACATTCACTCTATACCCACTTTGTTGAGAGTTTTTATCATAAGTAGATATTGAATTTTGTCAAATGCTTTTTTGCATCTATTTAGATGGTCATATGATTTTTATCCTTCATTTTGTTAATGTAGTGTATCATGTTGATTGATTTGCAGATGTTGAACCATCCTTGCATCCCCAAGATAAATCCCACTTGATCACAGTGTATAATTCTTTTAATGTATTGTTGAATTCAGTATGCTAAGGTTTTGTTAAGAATTTTTGCATCTATGTTCATCAGGGATATTGCCCCTTAATTTTCTTTTTTGTGGTGTCTTTGTCCAATTTCAGTATCAGAGTAAGCTGGCCTTGTGCAATGAGTTCAGGAGCATTTCTTCCTCTTCAAGTTTTTGGAATAATTTGAGAAGAATAAGTATTACCTCTTCCTTAAATGTTTGGTAGAAGTCACCTGTGAAGCCATCTGGTCTGGGACTTTTTATTTATTGGAAGTTTTAAAATTGCTGATTCAGTTTCATTACTACTAATCAGTCTGTTCAGATTTTATATTCCTTTATGATTCAGTCTTGGAAGATTGTGTGTTTCTAAGAATTTATCCATTTCTTCTAGGTTGTGCAATTTGTTGACAAATAATTGTTCATAGTATTCTCTTACAAGTCTTCGTGTTTCTGTGATACCAGTTATACAATCTCCTCTTTCATTTCTGATTTTACTTATTTGGGTCCTCTCTCTGTTTTTCTTGATGAGTCTCGCTAAAGGTTTATTAATCTCATTTATCTTTTCAAGGAACTAGCTCTTAGTTTTATTGAATTTTTCTTTCTTTCTTTCTTTCTTTTTAGTCTCTGTTTCATTTATTTCTGCTCTGATCGCGATTATTTTCTTCCTTCTACTAACTTTAGGCTTTGTTCTTTTTCTCATTCCTCTACATGTAAAGTTAGATTGTTTACTTGAGATTTTTCTTGTTTCTTGAGGTAGACCTGTAGCACTATGAATTTCCTTCTTAGAACTGCTTTTGCTGTGTCTTATAGATTTTGGAAAGTTGTGTTTCCATTTTCATTTGTCTCAAGGTATTTTTTGATTTCTTCATTGACACATTGGTTTTTTTAATAGCATGTTGTTTTGTCTCCACATGTTTGTGTTTTTTCCAGTCTCCTTCCTGTAATTGATTTCTAGTTCCATACTTTTGTGGTCACAAAAGATGCTTGATATATTTAAATCTTGTTGAATTTGTTGAAATTTGTTTTGTGACCTAACATGATTAATCCTCAAGAATGTTCTACATGCACTTGAAAAGAATGTGTACTCTGCAGTTTTCGGATGGAATGTTTCTTATATATGTATTAAGTCCATCTAGTCTAGTGTATTGTTTAAGGGCAATGTTTCCTTGTTGATTTTCTGTCTGGATGATCTATCCTTTAATGTAAATAAGGTATTAAAGTCCCTCACTATTATTGTATGACTATCAATATCTCCCTTTATGTCTGTAAATATTTACCTTATATTTGTAGGTGCTCCTATGTTGTGTACATAAATATTACAGATGTTATATTCTCCTGTTGGATTGATTCCTTTATCATTATGTAATGTCCTTCTTTGTCTTTTGTTAAAGTCTATTTTGTCCAATACTAGTATAGCTATCCCAGCTTACTTTTCATTTCCATTTGCATAGAATACGTTTTTCTATCACTTCATTTTCAGTCTGTGTGTGTCTTTAGATCTGAAGTGAGTCTCTAGTAGGCAGCATATAGATGGGTCTTATTTTTCTATTCAGCCACCCTATGTCCTTTGATTGGAGAATTGAGTCAATTTACATTTAAAGTAATTATTGATAGGTATGTACTTAGTGCCATTTTATTAATTGCTTTCTGGTTGTTTTTGTAGTTCTTCTTTGTTTCTTTCTTCCTCTCTTGCTCTCTTCCTTGTTGTTTCATGACTTTCTTTAGTGTTATCTTTGGGTTCCTTTCTGTTTACTTTTTGTGTATCTATTATAGTCATGCACCAAAAAATGACACTTTGGTCAACAACAGACTACACATACAACAGAGGTCCCATGAGATTAGTACCTAGGTGTGTAGTAGGCTATACCATCAAGGTTTATATAAATATACTCTTTGATGTTTGCACAATGACAAAATTGCCTAATGTTACATTTCTTAGGATGTATTCCTGTCATAAGCAATGCATGACTATATAGGTTTTTGATTTGTGGTTACCATGAGGTTCATATATATAGCAGTCTATTTTAAGTTGAAAGTCACTTAAGTTTGAATGCATTCTAAAAGGTCTACATTTTTACTCCCCCTCAGCCAAAATTTGTTTTTTGACATAATATTTTGCATATTTTTATTCAATATATCCCTTAATTACTTATTGTAGTTACAGTTGATTTTACTACATTTATCTTTAAACCTTCACACTAGTTTTATACAGTTGCCCTTACCAGTGAGGGTTTATCTTCCATATATTTTCTTATTTCTAGCTGTAGTCTTTTGTTTTCTCCTTTAAAAAATCCCTTTAACATTTCTTGTAATGCTGGATTAGTGGTGGTGAACTCCTTTAGTTTTTGCTTGTCTGGGAAACTCTTTATCTCTCTTTAAATTCCAAATGATAACCTTGCCAGGTAGAGTATTCTTGGTTATGAGTGTTTTTCCTTTCAGTACTTTGACTACATCATGCCACTCCCTTCTGGCCTGTAAAGTTTCTGCTGAAAAATCAGCTGATAGTCTTTTGGCAGGGGGCCCCCTTATATGTGACTAGTTGTTTTTCTCTTGGTGCTTTTAAGATTCTCTCTTTATTTTATTTTTTTTAAAGATTGGCATGTGAGCTAAAAACTGTTGCCAATCCTTTTTTTAAATTTCTTTTTTGCCCCAAATCCCCTCAGCACATAGTTGTATATTCTAGTTGTGGGTCCTTCTACTTGTGGCATGTGGGATGCCACCTCAACATGGCCTGATGAGTGGTGCCATGTCCACACCCAGGATCTGAACCAGCAAAACCCTGGGCCGCCGAAGCAGAGTACACGAACTTAACCACTCGGCCATGGGGCTGGCCCCCTCTCTCTTTATCTTTAACTGTTGACATTTTAGTTATAATGTGTCTTGGTGTGGATCTCCTCAGCTCCATCTTGTTTTGGACTCTCTGTGCTTCCTGGACGTACACGTCTGTGTGCTCTCCCAGGTTAAAGAAATTTTCAGTCATTATTTCTTAAAATAGGTTTTCTACCTCTTTATCTCTTTTGTCTTTTTTTTTTTAAGGTAGATTAGCCCTGAGCTAACATCTGCCACCAATCCTCCTCATTGTGCTGAGGAAGATTGGCTCTGAGCTAATATCAGTCCCCATATTCCTCTATTTTATACGTGGGATGCCTGCCACAGCATGGCTTGATACACGGTGCACAAGTCTATGCCCAGGATTTGAACTGGTGAACCCCAGGCCGCCAAAGTGGAGTACATGAACTTAACTTCTGTGCCACTGGGCTGGTCCCTGTCTCTTTTTTCTTCTTCTGGGACCCCTGTAATACAAATGTTAGTACACTTGATATTGTCCCAGAGGCCACTAAAACTATTCCATTTTTTAAAAATTCTTTTTTATTTTTGCTATTCTGATTGAGTGATTTCCACTACACTGTCTTCAAATTCACTGATCCATTCTTCTGTATCATCTAATCTGCTGTTGATTCCCTCTAGTGCATTTTTCATTTCAGTTATTATATTCTTAGCCCTGATTGGTTCTTTCTTATATTTTCCAACTCTTGTCGAAGTGCTCACTGTGTTTATCCATTCTTCTCCAAAGTATGTGAGCATCCTTATGAGTATTACTTTGAATTCTTTATCAAGTAGACTAATTATCTCCATATCATTAAGGTCTTTTTCTGAAGTCTTGTCCTCCAAATACATTTAGATCATATTTATTTGTTTTTTCATTTTGCTTGGCTCTCTGTGTTTGTTTCTATGTACAGGAATACCTTGTTTTATTGAACTTTGTAGATATTACATTTTTCAAAAATTGAAGTTTTGTGGCAACCCTGCGTTGAATCAGTCTATCAGTGCCATTTTTCCAACAGCATTTTCTCATTTCATGTCTCTGTGTCACATTTTGGTAATTTTTGCAATATTTCAAACTTTCTCATTATTATTATATTTGTTATGGTGATCTGTGATCAGTGATATTTGATGTTACTATTGCAATTGTTTTGGGGTGCCACAAACCATGCTCATATAAGATGGCAAACTTGATTGATAAATGTTGTGTGTGTTCGGACAGCACCACTGTTTCCCCATCTCTCTCTCTCTCCTCTGGCCTCCATATTCACTAAGACATAACAATACTGAAATTAGACCAATTAATTACCCTACAATGACCTCTAAGTGTTCAAGTGGAAGGAAGAGTCATACATTTATCACTTTAAAACAAAAACTAGAAATGATTACGCTTAGTGAGGAAGACATGTCAAAAGCCAAAACAGGCTGAAAACTGGGCCTCTTGCACCAAACAGTTAGCCAAGTCAGGAAGGCAAAGTAAAAGTTCTTGAAGGTAATTAAAAGAGCTACTTAAGTGAAGACACAAATGATAAGAAAGTGAAACAGCCTTATAGGATAAAGTTTTAGCAGTCTGGACAGAAGAACCACCCACAACATTCCCATAAGCTAAATCCTCATTGAGACAAAGGCCCTAACTCTCTTCAATTCCATAAGGCTCAGATAGGTGAAGACACTTCAGAAGAAAAGTTTGAAGCTAGCAGATGTTGGTTCATGAGATTTAAGGAAAGAAGCTGTCTCCATAACATAAAATTGCAAGGTGAAGCAGCAAGCACTGATGTAGAAGCTTCAGCAAGTTATCCAGAAGATCTAGCTAAGATCATTAATGAAGGTGGCTTCACTGAACAACAGATTTTCAGTGTTGACAAAAGAGAATTATATTGGAAGAAGATGATATCTAGGACTTTCATAGCTAGAGAAGAGAAGTCAATGACTGGCTTTAAAGCTTCAAAGGACAGACTGACTCTCTTGCTAGGGGCTGATGCATCTGGTGACTTTCACTTGAAACCAATGCTCACTTACCATTCCAAAAATCCTAAGGCCCTCAAGAATTACACTAAATCTCCTCTGCCTGTGCTCTATAAATTGAACAACAAAGCCTGCATGTCAGCACATCTGTTTACAATATGGATTGCTGACTATTTTAAACCCACTGTTGAGAGCTACTGCTCAGAAAAAAAGATTCGTTTCAAAATGTTACTGACAATGCGCCTGGTCACCCAAGAGCTCTGATGGAGAGGTACAATGAGATTAATGTTGTTTTCATGCCTGCTAACAAAACACTCATTCTGCAACCCATGGATCAAGGAGTAATTTCAACTTTCAAGTCTTATTATTTAAGAAATACCTTTTGTAAGGCTATAGCTGTCACAGATAGTGATGGATCTGGGCAAAGTAAATTGAAAACCTTCTGAAAAGGATTCACCATTCTAGATGCCATTAGGAACATTCATGATTCTTGGGAAGAGGTCAAAATATCAAGAGGTTAACAGGCGTTTGGAAGAAGTTAATTCCAACCTTCATGGATGACTTTGAGGGATTCAAAACCTCAGGGGAGGAAGTAACTGCAGGTGTGGTAGAAATAGCAAGACAACTAGAATAGAAGTGGAGTCTGAAGATATGACTGAATTGACGCAATCTCATGATAAAACTTTAATGAATGAGGAGTTGCTCCTTATGGATGAGAAAACTGGTTTCTTGTGATAGAACTCACTCCTGGTGAAGATGATGTGAATATTGTTGAAATGACAAGAAAGATTTAGAATATTCATAAACTTTGTCAGTGATGATCCTTCCCATTCAACCTTGCCCTAGCTCTTCTTGGCTGTCTCTAGAACCTTTATGGTTGTCTATACCTCCTGATTTATTCCTGATATGTCCCTGTTGTTGAGGGTGTACAAACATCTGTCAGTGCTCCAAGAAGAGGAATTGCGTTTAGTACCTAGGCTAGTATTCAGACTGCCTGGAAGCCAGACTCTCAGGCAGCAGCTTTTAAAGGATGCAAATATATCCAGTCCTGTGGGGCCACAGTCATAATCCCTGCTGGCCTCTAGACAAGGAGATCTTGAGGTGTCTCCTGGGTAATAGTTTCAAATATCACTGCTCTTGAGGAGCTCTTTTCTCCCAGAGTCTCATTGAGCTATAGTGAGGTCAAGGGGGTATGCAAGGATGATGTCTCCCTGCTCAGAGCACGAAATTTTAAATAACTACCCACAAACACATAGCTGGTCAAGAAGCTAGAATTTGAACCTAGGAGATCTGACTTCAGCACCCACATCTATCATTGCACTAGCCACTTGCCCAAAAGTTACTTCACCAACAACCCTGAATAACAGCTGATGGGATAATGAGGATTTCACTGCTGATCCTAGGAAACATGGTTCAAATAGAGTAATGGGTGAAAATCCCAAACTGCAAGAAATTTAGGAGAGAATGAGAAGAGAAACAGGTGAAACAACAGGGTAAATTAGTATTTTAAAAGTTTTCAAAGAAGGGAAAGAGAATGGTCAGTAATTTAAGAGCAAATGAAGGTCATTTTTAGAATGGGGAAGACATAAACATGTTGGTAGATTGAAGGCAAGGGTTAAAAAGAATCATCCTGAGGTTGTGAGAAAGAATAAGGGTGGCTAAGGGAACACAATCCTGAAAGATAAGAGAGGATGTGATCAAACTACAAATAAAGATGTTGGCCTTTGAAAAAAAATAGACATCATTTCACCAGATCAAGAGAGAGAGGTTAGAGAAAGACATTTTTGCTTTCATGTTTCAGCTTTCCTAAGTATCTAACATCCAGCTTAGAGTAGATATCAGTAAACACTTTTTTTCTTTTCTCCCCACAAAGGTTTTGGCTTCTTCAGAAGTAGGCCATGCTATACTCCAATAAATTAGAAATGATTACTATCTGAGGTCAATAATCTTTTTGTTTTAATATCTGGCCTTTCTGAGAAAATTTAGTCCTTCTGAAAAGTGGTTATCTGCTTTCTGTAATTTATTCTGTATTAGGGTTCTGGTTTCTATAGCATAGTCTATATTTAAGCAGAGTAATTCTACTGGCTTTTCTTGAAAGAATCCATGTGTGAAAATTTGGTGATGCAAATGTAGATGTCATTGAAAAATACTTCAACTTTTGTGACTGAGGAAAAAGATCAAGTTAAACTGTCCCTAGGATCTGACATCCACAGGCAAGTCAATTGTGTCAACATGGCATCACTTAGTGCTGCAATTCCTAAACTGCCAAATGGAGTCAGTGTGAAATATTACCAAACTCCAGGTTTCAAGTCAATCAATCAATCAATCAATGGAGAAGAAAAAGATAAAGAAGGAGGATAGAGAGAAAAGAAAGGAAATATATATTAAAAAAAGAAGTCATACAGAATTGCACCAAAATCAAAATGACATGCTGGCATTCATTTAGCTAATGGTTAATAATTTGTAGACCCATATGGACATCTAACCTTTAAACATTGAAAAGGCCCTAGATAAATGTTCCTGATATTACTTATGTGCTCACTGCCTTTCTCTAACCCAGCCAGCCTAGTCTTGGCTTCCTGTGTTCCTTTCTCCTACTCCAGCCTCCAGACATGTTTTTACAAAGACCCTACATGCCAGCAATAGCTACCTATCAACCATCTGCCAAGCTGCCTTTCTGCCCTCATTCATCTAGAAAATGATATTAAATCCCACCCCATCAGGAAGGCTACTCCATTTTGTGGGCAGGATTGTAAAAGTCAGCCTCAGGAGTATGAAGACAAGAATGTTTTATACTTTATATAGTGTTTTAATTTTTAACTCTTTCAATCTGTACAATAACATTATAAGGTATTATTATACTCATATTACAAGGGAGGAAACTAAAGCTTAGTAATGTTAAGTGGTTTTTTCATATCTTCTTAGATAGTAAAGGTCAGAGATGGAACTCAACTATAGGTCTTCAAATTCTACTGATATACATTGTCTTTAAAAAGGCAAAAATGTGCCATGCATCCTATTCCAGGAACATAAAGGATATTCAAATGATTGTGCAAGTACCCTATGAGCTCACAATAAATATTAAACCTATTCATCTACAAAATTAATTGACTTCATACAAGAGTAAACAAGAAGCAGGAAACTACTTTCTAGGAGTGAATGGCTTAGCCACTAACTTTTCCCAAGCAACAGAGAATAGTATTTAGTGTTCCAATTTGAGAAATACAATAAGAAGCTCAGCTAAATCTCCAGGAGGCTTTATAAGTAAATAATAAACACAGAAGATACATGGAATGCCTTTATGATACCCTCAAGGTGAGAATGATCACAAGGGAAATTCAACAGTGAATGCCCCAAGAGAAAGCAGCAAATATTAAACAAATTTCAGCAAAGTCATTTTCGTTAAACTTTCATGCTTTCAACAGATATTCATGAGTGTCTAGTCTATGCCAGTCAATGGATAAGATTCAATAGTTAGCAACTGAATGAGATCCAGTCCCTGTGGTCTAGGAACTCCTCTCTGCCACTCTCTTCAAACTTTCTGCTACAACGGACTCTTGCTCTGATTTTTGTCTTGGTCATTTTTCCGAGGATATCTCATTTCCTTCAGCCTGGTTCTCAGTGACATTTTAGGTGCTCCTAGAGGTCTGACTCTATAGTCTATGGAGGGTAGCTACCAAAATTACTACAAAGCCTGACACCATTTTGCAGCCCTTTTTTGAAGCTAGAATCCTTCTCTATTCTCTACACCATTCTACAATCAAGTTCCCCTTCAAGACCTATGACTGGGTCAGGAGAACATTACAGTCAATTCACACTGCCAAATACAACAACCAGTTATATAAAAGGAAAATTTTTGCTGTTCTGACAGTAATGAGATTGTCAATGTTTCAATACCACTTGGCCAGTGACTCTTAAATTTCATGGATTTGGTCACCTGACACATTGTAGGCTCAAAGTCACATTTACATTAGGCCAGTTCTTACTTATCTTTAGCAGATTATAGAAATCATAGCCACAAATAGAAGATTTCAAAGAGGAATAGAAATTTCAATAAAACAGAACAAAATACAATATGAATAAAAAGGGGTAGAGAAAGACTTGGAACGGCATATTGAAGCACTCCACAAATCTACTCCTCCATAAAAGCAATGGCAAAAATTATTGAAATCAAATCTTCAAGAACTCTGGAAATTAATCAAGGTAGAACAATCTGAGGAGCACTTATTCAGAGAAGAGTATAAATGCTGGTAAGAATAGGATGGTTTGTGCATTGTAACTTGATCTACTTCCATTTCTCTCTCTGCAATATCCTTAAAAACCAGCAACTTTGTAACTATGGTAGATGATAAAACCAACGGGAAGACAGTCTACATCCAGACACAACATAGTCAAATAACTTAAAGCCAAAAGCTAGGAGAGAATCTTGAAAGCAGCAAAAGAAAACAACTCATTACATACAAGGGATCCTCAATAAAATTAACAGCTGACTTTTCATCAGAAATCATGAAGGCCAAAAAGCAGTAGGTTGACATCTTCAAAGAGCTGAAAAAAATTGTCAACCAAGAATTATATATGCAAATTAAGACATTCCCAGATAAGGAAAAACTGAGAGAATTCATCATTAGCAGAACTGCCCTACAAGAAATACTAAAGGGAATCCTTCAGGCTGAATTGAAAGGATACCAGAAGTAATTCAAAGCCATAGCATCAAGAAAGTTAAAAGACAACCCACAAAAGAGGAGAAAACATTTATAAGTCATATATGTGATAAGACACTCACATTCAGAATATATAAAGAACTCAAACTCATTAGTAAAGAGATAAATAATCCAATTAAAAATGAGGAAAGAATTTGAATAGACATTTCCCCAGTGAAGATATACAAATGCCCAACAAGCACTATGTATGGCAGAAATAGATACCATGATTTGGGGTGTGTAGTAATGATTTAATAACAATTAAAATTTACCAGTTGCTTACTATGTCCTTCCAAGCACTGTGCTGTAAATTAGAAACTTTTACAAAGTACTTTCGCAGAATGAATCAAGAGTAATCCCATTTCTCAGAATTTTTCATAAGGAAATAAGATAGCTTTGGTTAGAAAAAAGAAGAAACTAAGGTCAAAAATATGTTCATTGCAGCATTATTTATAATAGCAAAAACCTAGAAGCCATTTAAATGTCCAACAGTAGCAAAGTGTTTCATTTTACCTATAGTATATGAAATGGTGAATTTCATATACTCAATATGTAATCAATAAAAATTATAATTGAGACTATGTAGCTCCTTATATAAATGAGGCTATAAAATTGTTTATGTAAAACAATATTAATAGCAAACATTTATTGAGCATTTCGGGCACTGCACTAAACACTTGACATGGGTTAATTCATTTAATCCTCATGATAACCTGTTAAGGTATGGGTTATTGAGCACAGAGAGGCTAAGTAACTTGTCCAGGGCACGATGCTGGTAAGTGGCAAAGTCAGCATTTGAATCCTGGCCATCTGACTCCTCAGACCACGTCGTAGCCAGTAGGCTGCACCACCTTTCCATCATAGCATCATACTCCATGGATATGGACAAGGATTAGAAAACACATTCAAATATGGAAATATTTGATTTGATGTCAGGATTAGAAGTAAATTTTTCCACGGTAATTTTAAACTGCCTTAAGTTCATATACTTTATTGCCTTTATACAAGTAAAAAGTGGGCAATAAATGAAATCTTACATTCCTGTTATTACTCCTGTTTCTCAACTCCCTTAGGATAGAAGATTTCACATTTATTAGGAAAATGTAATGCAAATGCAATACCAAAACAAACCAACCAACAAAAAACATTCTCTTTCATATTATGGAATGTATATTTTAATTATCTTAGTAAGAAAGTTACAACCTATCCATTTTACCTTGAATATATCTGCACTGTTGGAGTTAAACAGTTGGTGTTTCCCAGATCCCAAAATAATAGGACCTGAACATCTTGTTTCTCCATAGACAGAAAGGGATACTGTTGCCGTGGTGCCGGCATCTTCAAGATCCCCAGTGATAACAGTCACCTTCCAATCTCCTTCTGCAAAGGAAAAAGGAAATCAATATGAAATTGTGGAGCAAAACCATATTAATATTAGGAAGTGAGGAATTCTAGTTAATCTACTTAGTTATTAAATAAATAACTTATGAAATTAAGAAGTATTAAAATGATTGCTGATCATGGACTTTCTTTTTGGAAGTTACCATGTGGAAAAGTTTGGGAAATATTATAGCATTTTCACCAGAAAGCAAGTAAATAGTAGGCTTTTCAGGACAGGAGATATTTTGGGCAAAAACACTCAGTTAGAGGCATTTAGTACTCGGTGTTCAACTGGAAGATTTAGAGTCTATTTAGGCATCACTGTCAAAACTTTGAGTGGAAATGGATTGACATACAAACTGATAACCTGATGTTTAGGCATTATCTTTATTAGGGAATGCCCTGTCAAGCTGGGGCTAGTAACACAGTTCACGAATTCCAGCAGAATCATGGTGAAGATACATAAGACCTAAAAACAAAACAAAAGGTGCTAAAATTTTTTTCAGGAAAAAGTTGCTAGAGTCTCCTAAGGGTTAGAATGAGATGAGAAGTAAGGTGCAAAATACTGTATGTAAGGCCTAGCAAAAGGAGTTGTGTTTGGGAGAGGGAAGATGAAGAAAAGATGCACTTGAAATAGAGAAGACAATGTGCCATTAAGCAGAATGGATCATCGAGCTTCCTGCCGTGGTGATGCTGGGAGCACAGGAAAAGTTGGGACAAGCAGAGCATGACAGAAAACATCTTATAAAGATCTACAAGTTGCTCTATAATAGGTTGGTTGGAAAGACAAATTGAGACAGTATTTAACTACTTTGTGCACTTTGGAAAACTACACCATTAACCGTGGTGCAGTAAAACCCTCTTACACTGAACTCACCCCACAAAGTCAAGCACAACAAAGGATAAAGTCCTGTCTGCTAGAACTCTATGCAGGGCACGCATCTCCACTCATCACAGGCTGTCCTTGGGTTGCAGAGGCAATTAAAGATGTCTTTATTGTTATTTTCAAAGGCTACATAAACACATACTGCCTTGTGAGTATTTTCTACATTTTCAAATTGTGATTAAGATCTATCACCATTCTGGACACCTGAGTTCTCAGTAACTCCTCCACTAAGACATTATTTTTCTTTTTAGTACTTAATGCTGCTCTCCACTCTCTCTCCAATATATCCACAAAGATCATCTGACTATCTCTAGTTGGCTCAACAAAACTTGTATCAAGTAAATTTTACATAATGTTACATTTGATAATAAAGATGGAACTTAAGCCTTGGTACCAAAATGCCGAAGGAGGGGCAGAACGCAAAGGCATGCGGTCTACTTCTACCCCCTAGCAAGTTTGCTTCGAGGAATTTCAATTCATGTGGGAAAATAGGAAACATGCAAATTTCAAACAATAATCCCACTGAGAATCCTATCACGGTATTAATTCTTACAGAAAGCCTTCCATCTGTGCTTTGATGCACAATTCAAGAAGTTAAAGAATCTCTGTCTTTTTTTTTTAGATCTTCTTTCCTGTCTTGTCCTTATCTCCTTCCCTTGCATCTGGGCCTGCCCTGGGATTTTTGTATCATGCTTTCATGGGGAGAGGACAGGAGTGAGTTTGCACATTGGCTTGGATATCTTGTTTACTAAAATAGGGACAAATAGCAATGAGCCATTGATTTATAAAATATAATGCTCCTGTGTTCTTCCCTTTGGGAATCAGCATGTCACCACAACATGAGTTTTAAAGGTGGAACAACTAATGAAATGTTTTCTGTGGTGATTTTTGTTGATTTTTGAGTTTTGCTGGGCATAATTCTCTTTTCTACCACTGGAAAAAAATATTTTCCAATATTTTCTGTTGTATACTTTTAAAATATGATCACAACTTTCTTTAAGAATGTCTCTATCTAAAATACAATATAGGAAGTTCTGTTGAAAATAACACAGAGGAACATTCTGAGTCCATATTTAAATTAAAATTTCACTATCTTGAGAAATGGTTTATTTATTTATTTATTTATTTATTTATTTATTTATTGGTGAGGAAGATTGGTTCTGAGCTAACATCTGTTGTCAATCTTCCTCATTTTGCTTGAGGAGGATTGTCCCTGAGCTAACAATCTCTGCCAGTCTTCCTCCACCCTGTATATGGGACACCGCCACAATGTGACTTGATGAGCAGTGTGTATGTCCTCATCTGGGATCTAAACCCGCGAACCCAAGCTGGCAAACAGAGCCTGAGAACCTAACCACTATGCCACTGGGCCAGCCCCAGAAACAGTTTATTTTTATCAGAGCTAAAAATATGTCTATAGTTTTCGTATTGCTTATTGTATCTGTCACAACTACAAGTTCTTCTCTGTAACTTTCTATTGTGAACCTTTCTTCACTCCCCAAAATCAAAAGACTATGAGCTCACATATTCTGTTTACACAAGTTTCTCCTTTTTTTCTTTCCTTACAGTTGCTGTCTTTTCGACCCCCAAGAGTCATACCAAAAAATACTGCCGTCTGTTAACCCCTTTAGAAAATCACTGCTATTAACTCAAAGCTCCCAAAGGAAGAAAGAGTCGAAATATTTATTTTATACACCAGTGTTTTGAAAGGTTTAAAAAAAAAGTTTGTTGACTATGCAATAATCTGTTGTTGACGATCTACCTCATGTCCCAGTTTATCCTCTTTTTCTTGGCTCTCAAGCTTAAATTTGGGAAGATATTATAGCAGTGGCCTCCAATTGAAGAAATTCTGCTATAGAAAAAAGAAAACTTTTAATGGAGACTATTTCCTAGGAGGCTTATTTTTCTTTTGTGTTAAAAATGTTTTACAAGTAGTCTAGATATACTCTATGACCTCTAAATAGCCCATAATAAATTTGGATTTCTTGTCAATAACGAAGTAAGGTTTAAGACGAATTTCTGCTTTAACAATGAAAAATATGTGCTCTGTCATTTGCCATTCTCATGTAGCTAAGTGCAATTAGTATAGATACAATTGAATTAGGAAATCCTGAACCTCAGCATATAATGCTGTGCTAACAATTGGAATTCAATTAATATTTGTTTACTGGCTGATTTACAGATACTAAGTGTCCATATTATGTACAAACATTGTGATAGATATTAAAGAGGCTCTATAATGGACCATGTGAGTCAAATTATTAAATCGGACTTGACAGAGTTTATAGATATTACCTACTATCACATTTACTAATGATTCACCAGCAAGCCACAGGCTAAGCGTTCTTTCTTTGGAGAGATCAGGGATCAGGGGTTGGCAAATTATAGCCCACTGTCCAAATCCAGCCTGCACCCATTTTTGTAATGAGAGTTTCACAGGGACACAGCCACACCAATTTGTTTATGTATGGTCCATGGGTGCTCTTGTGCTACAACGACAGAGTTAAGTAGCTATGACAGAGACCATATGTCCTGCAAAGCCTAAGATGCATATTATCTGGCCTTTTATCAAGATATTTGCTGACTCCTGCCCTACATGACCAATATAACTAAGAAATGTCCTCTCCAGCCTGCATTAGAACATGTGCTGCTTTAGATTTAACATGAGAGATTTAAACAACGCATGCAGAACTATTAAACCCCACTGATTTCCTAGGTTATGTAACAATTTCATCATGCCCCCACCGATCCATAAATACCAGGTTTATTTACAGGAGGCAACTAGACAAACTAGGCATATCTTGCTGTGTCAGATTGCGTTATTTAAAGAAGCCCTCACTGACATCTCCCAACCTACCTGCTCTTTTGCAATGTGACTATTTTACTGCTCTGTTAAGAGGTGGAGTCTATTTCCTCTCCCTTTGAGTCTGCATTGCCCTTGGGCAATACAATGGAACCAAAGAGACATTCTGGGACTTCAGAGTCTAAGTCCACCTGGGTTTGTTAGAACATTCTCTCAGGACTTTCCCTCTCGGACCCCAGGAGTCAAGCTGTGATAACCAAAGTCATATGAAGAGGCCCCAAATAGGTAGGTAGCCCAAGCTGAGCTCCCAGTCTCATCAACTGGCAGCATGGTGAGCCACCTTGAAGTCCAGCTAGCCTTGTCTGCAACTGCAGTACTATCTGATTAAAATCACAGGAGAAGTTCCAAGCAAAAGTCACCCAGCTGCGCCATGGCAACCCACTGAAAGGTGAAAGATAATAATATTGTTTTGAGGCATTAAGTTTTGGGGTGATATCTTGTGTAGCAACAGAAAACTGGAACAGTTGCTGAAAGCATTTCACAGATAAGAGCTCTCTATTATCTTTTTACTTATAAATACCATTAGCGTTTTTACCAGGAGGTCTGATTATTAGCATAAAAGCAAGGGGATTTGACTGAGGCAACTCTTTCATTTCCCAGGTAAAGGAAAAAAATAAATTGCTGGCCTGCTGTTAACATTTTCCTTTGCAAAGTTTTCTTATTAATTGGAGGTTTATTTTGAGGAAGGCACGAGTGAGTTATTTTGGTGAACAAAGTCCCTATAGATAGCAAAGTGCAATAGCCCTTTCTTAGATCTGAACATTTTATCTTGTCTTTATTCTGTGCGTTCTGTTGCAGGGGTTACATGCACTTGACTTCGTAGCTCAGAAAATTGACCTTGTGGTTGAATATAGAAATGTCTGTGTCTAGACACATTCTCAGTTACTTGGCAACTACCCACTGAACACTCAGAGAAATGTAGGGAGGATGCATGTAAATTAAGCTCTTATCATGTAATTGTTAGTTCAGCATACTGAGGAAAAAACTCCTCAAAGCTGCATGCCTTAAGTCATGACAATGCACAGTAAAGACTATGGGACAGGGCTTCTTTGCCTGATGACCCACGAGACAGCAAGCACATTCCCAAGGTACTTCCCTTAATGGAGCAAGGCACAGTAAGATACACTGACAGTCACAGAACCCAATGTACCTCTGCAGATTGCAACCCTCCCCTGTCCTGATTACCATCAGGGGCAGACTAGGACAGCCTAAGACCAATCTCACTGCATGAAATGCTTGTTTGACTCTTACTTGGTGGAAAGGTTGAGCATCGTGGCAGGGGAAGACGGAGGAAAACTACAAGTGACTCAGGGGAACCAAAACCCTAAAGTTAACCAGATCCACCTCCTCTCCCAAAGCTCTGTGAAGGTCCCCCAGACTCTAGGTGATGAATCCAAGAATTCCTTTCACCCATATTCCCTTTGCTTCTTGAGAGAGATCAGAATAAATAAAACTTTCTCCATCTTGACATCCATAATTATATCTTAACATTACCTATAGATTGATGTGCCTGTCAAATGCCTAATTCAACCCTTTTTTTTTTTTTTTTGAGGAAGATTAGCCCTGAGATAACTGCTGCCAATTTCCCTCTTTTTGCTGAGGAAGACCTACCCTGAGCTAACATCTGTGCCCATCTTCCTCTACTTTATATGTGGGATGCCTACCACAGCATGGCTTGCCAAGCAGTGCCATGTCCGCAGCCAGGATCGAACCGGCAAACCCTGGGGTGCCGAAGCGGAACGTGCGCACTTAACCGCTGCGCCACCGGACTGGCCCCCTCACCTCTCTTCATAATAGTGATACCCACAGCTTCCCCACCAAGCAGCCTCTTGCCCCTCTGAAACTTCCTCTTACACAGCCACTTTCCCTTGCACCTTTCAGATACCCTACAGGGCTCCTTCCCACCTTCAGGACTTTTCCTGAAATCCCTCTGCCAGAATGTTTCTCCTCTACCTCTCTTTTCCTCCTCCCATCCAGTAAACACCTGTGTCTCTAGGCCCAACTCGAAGGTTGCCTCCTCTAAGAAGCAGTTCCAGACGCCCCTCCCAGTAACTAGAAAGAACCTTTCTCGCTATACTTCAACCATTAAATACGTAAATAAGAGCTGTCTGTCTGTGTCCTCCCACCCCTATCCACTCAGCCAGACTGCAAGCCCCTTGAAGGGCAAGCTGTGGTCTTAAATGATTCTCTTTCCCCAGTGCCTAGTACAATACTTGGCGCATAGTAGCCTCTCAAAAAAGAACGAGTGAATACTTCATAAAACATTTTGGGATGTATTAAGAAGTATTTTGAAAAGTAAAGACTATATGTGTGACAGAGGATATTCAAGGTATTATTAAGAATGTTTTAGTAGAATATATAACTATTTCTCAATCACTAAAGAACCAGTCCTGATGATGATGTGTCATTAGTGTCATTTTTCTACAGAGGACAAGGACATTGTTATTTGCCTCATAATTGGTCTTATTATTAGCACAAAGATAATAGAAACAATGTTGACCTTGTATCATTCAAAATTGGAAGGGCATGTAAATATATTTCAATGAGATTTGGCAGAGATACTGTAAATAAGACAAATTATTACTTTATTCTAATTTTTGATAATTTTATCTCCAAACAATTCTATGTGTATAAACTCATAAGTCCTTCAAAATACAACCTCATAAGAGGATCATGAGATTTTTTTGAATTTTTTTAAGTACTTAACAAATATTTTTATTCTTCCCAGAGACAAATATCATTAATCCTATTATCATGTAAACCAATAGAGAAATTATGCATTGACTACCACAAGAGTTAGGATAAATTTGATGCAGAATTACAAACAGTTATGCTTCCTAGAATAAAATGATCTCAAACAATGCCCAATTTTCTCCCCTTAAGTCTGGAAAACAAGCATAAAACACTATCAAAAGTGAATCTATTATATATTTTATATTGACCTTAGGGCAAATCTTTTGTCATTCCCATGATTCTATTTATTATTTGTTGTTGTGTGACACGGTAAAGGACAACACAGTTTATAGGGCTGAATGGAAAAGAATTAGCGATAGAGACAGTTGAAGGTGGTGGGGTGTGTTGCTTGCTCCCCAAATGCTTGTACAGTGGGAATACCACTGGATGCTTAACACCAGTGACACATTTTATCACAAGGGAAAATAAAGTTTAAAGGTCAACATTTATTGTGTACATGAGATGTACCAGGCTCATTTAAGTGTTTCATGGGTACTATTTTATCTAATCCTCAAAGCAACCGATAGTTTCTATTATTGTCTCCATTTTCTAAAAAAGAACTGAGGCACAGAGAAACACAAGTGATTTCTCTAAGCCATGCAGTGAGTAAGTGGTGCAGTCAAGATTTAGAATCTGCATCATTAACCAGGATGTTCAGTAGCCTCCGTGCATGTTGGAACTTGTTATATATCACTATTAAGGTGGGATGACTATTCTTTACTGCAGTTTACCATGAATCCCCTACCTGACTGTTTAGTATATTCAACTCCTTTTAAATCTTGATCCGTGGCAAGGAGGATAGCATGATAGCTAAATGTCAAGTTCCTATCAGATGCTTCAGGTTCCCTGTGACCATTCTCCACCCAGATTCCAGCTTCTCATCAATGGTATTTCCTCCTTGTCCTTATCCCAAATTCCCCTCAAGTTTATTATTCATACTTGCTGCTAAAGCTTTCCCATGCCTCATGTCCTTTGCCTCTATTGATTGCCCACCTTTCCTTGGCTAAGAAAGCTTAACTTGTCTCTCTTTGAGTATTTGCTAACAATTCTCAAGTACTTCGTGCTCCAACCTCGAGGCAATCTACAAGGTCCAAACCTACCGTCAGAACCACATCACTGTGTGCCAGTCGCTAGGATAACAACTCATGATCCTCAATACATTTAGTCTTGACCTACGCAAGCAGTTCTATATCAACTACCCCTTACCTATCCTACTGCTGTAGTTATCTATTGCTATAACAAACCACCCTAAAACTTAATGGCTTAAAACAACAATAATTATTTCTTTTGCCAATGAATCTGAAATTTGGGTGAGACTTGGTAGAGAAGGATCATCTCTGCTCCATGCAGTGCCATTTGGGGTGGCTCAACTGAAGACAGGATCTTCTTCCAAGATGGCTCTCTCACGTGACTGGCAAGTTGTTACTGGCCACTGGCTGGAAGTTCAGCCAGGGCTCAGGGCAGCAGCCTTTGTGCCTCCATGTAGACCTTTCCATGTGGTCTTGGCTTTCTCATAGCATGGTAGCTGGGTTCCAAGGAAAAACATTCCCAGAGAGAGAGAATGAGCCAGGCAGAAGCAGTATTGAAACTGGAAAATAGTTAGCCATTGATGATTAAGTAGCTAGTAAATAAAGTTATTTTTTTCCTTTTTGCAAATACTGATTATAACTTTTAGTTGTTCCCCCACCCATTGTTAACTGTGCTGCTTAGGCAATATGCTATCTGACTCCCACTAGGTTCTTATAGATAACATCTCCCAAGCACTTTGGTCATATGGTAATGCGTGTTTGAGCTATTTTTCAGGAATTAGAACCCCTCATCCACTTTAGGCCATTTGAGACCACCAACCCAGCAACTGGGCCCATGGAGATGCCCATAAGTGATCTTTGATGTCAAGAGGCTAAAAACTCCACCCTCACCTCATGCTAATGTCACCATTTTGTGAACATGTGTCCTATGACATGTTCAGGCATGAAGTCTGACTACGCCTGTGAAGATCATCAATTACCTCACCTCTCTTCCCCTCCAATCGTCTATCTCCACACTTCAGACCACCTTGCCTCCCACCCCATAAATATCCCTGAGTCCTCATTTTTGGGGGGCAGATTTGAGACTTGTTCTCCCATTTCCTCACTTGGCTGCTTGTGATTAAACTCTCTCTGCTGCAGTCTCACCATCTCAGTGTTTAGCTTTTGGGGCAACAGGCAAAAACGAACCCGGTTTAGAAACATTTTGGTGAGCCAGCCAGGAGGTAAGTCCAGATGGACCTTTTTGCCCAAGATTAGTCAGTCCCTTGCCAGTGTGGAGAACCTGTGGACAAGTCCAGCAGCTGCTGGGAGCATTTCTCCTGGGACTATTCTGGGATTTCTTTCCTGGCTTGGTACTGCCAACTCCTTGGTGCATATTTTCATTTTGCAGTAGAGAGACGCTTTCTGGGTTTGGAAGACGTCTTTTTGGTGAGTAAACTTCAGTAGAAGTGATTCTTATTTCTTCTTCCTTTTGGTCTGACTTCCAAAAAGGAAACCTTGGTCTGGCAGGGGACACCCTCTGTGACTCCTAAAAAACGAAGCTTTGGTCTGGCCTTCATTGTGATGGTCTTGGTTTTGGGGATGCCCAATATTAAGGAAGAATGAGGAGATCTGCTCACAGAAGTTCTCTTGGCTTGGTTTGGTTTTGAGATCTAGCTGCAGCAGAAGTATACTCTGACTGGCCATGTCTAAATTCTGAAACAATGAGTAACACTAATTTCATTCCCACCTGCAGCCCCCTAGGCAGCATTCTTCAAAATTGGACAACTTTCAGTTATGAGTCCATGAAAAGGAAAAAGATGGTTTTTTTTTTTGTAACCCTGCATGGCTACAATATTCTTTAGACTCTGGAGAAAAATGGATCCTTAAATTATAGTAAAATCTTGCAATTAGACCTGTTTTATAAACAGGAAGAGAAATGGGATGAAATACTTTATGTTCAGTCTTTTGATATTGTTATACCAGCATAAATGTACATAGTAGAGATGCAAGATTTTGGTTCAACAAGAGGGACAGATTAAAATAAACCTGTTTTGCTTAATTCTAGTGATTCTAATGAAAAGGAAGACGATTTACTCATAATTCAGTCGAATACTCCAGCTGCTCCTCCTCCACCCCCATATGGTGGTGCTGTCCCTTCTCTGCCACCACCACCTGAGCCACAATCCCAGGCTTAGGCTCCCCTGGTCTCCGAGGGTCAAAATGTAGGAATGGTCTCCCCCTCTCATACCCACCAGGGGTACCCAATTTGGCTAGAGAGCTGCCCAAACCCAGGTAGGGCAGTATCTGTTAAGGCAAGTCCTCATGGGAGGTATAGACTCTGCAACTGGGCAGCTAATGGGACTAATTTGGGTCCATTCTCCCTTTTCAACTTCATACTTGTTTAACTGGAAGAATAACATGCCTACCTATAGAGATGGCCCAAAAAGAATGGAAAATCTTTTCTCATCAATTTTTGCTACCCATAATCTGAGTTGGGCAGATGTAAAAAACCTATTGAATACACTCCTCACTTGAGTGCCGGATGGTTTTAGAAAAAACTAGGGAGAAAGCAAATCAGCTACACACAGAAACCCTGGGCAACCCTGTGAGGGATGAGGCAGCTGTAGCAGCGCCAACAACTGACCCCAACTGGAATGTAAATGCAGGGGATAGAACCAGACTTGAACATTATCGGGACTGCGTTTTAGCAGGGTTTTGAAAAGGAGTCCCATAACAAAGGAGCCTAAATCAAGTACAGGAAGTAAAGCAAAAGCCTAACGAAGACCCCACAGAATTTTTAGAAAGAATTTTTGAGGCATAAAGGCAATATACAGCTATAGATCCAGAAGCACTAGAGAATTTAAAAATGGGAAATATGACTTTTATCAACTAGAGTGCCCCAGATATTCACAAAAAAACCTGCAAAAATTAGAAGGGACCCTAGGGATGCAGATGTCACAATTAGTTGAGATTGACTTCAAACTTTTCAATAACAGAGACCAGGTTCAAGAAAGAAAGGAGCAATGGAGGATGAAACAAGCTACCCTCCTAGCAGCTGCACTGACTCAAGGACTGTTTCATGCTCTGCCACAAAGAAGAACCCAATCTAAGGTAGGTATTCCTGGGCCCCTAGCTTCAATTTGCAAGGGACACCCTATTGTAGGACCCCACCAATGTGCCCAATGTAAGAAGGAGGGTCATTGAAAAGAGGAATGCTCCAGATTAAATGAAACTCTTGAAGAGGATGGGCAACATGTAGTGCCCCAAATGCCTCAGGTCACTGATAGTGATGAAGAATCACAGGGCACAGGGGCTCATTCTGACCTCACTGACTGCCACAATTTCCCTTGTGGAGCTCCGGCTGACTATGACAGTGGGAAACAGACCTTTGGACTTTCTTTTTATTTTTTTGAAGATTTTACTTTTCCTTTTTCTCCTCAAAGCCCCCCAGTACATAGTTGTGTATTTTTAGTTGTGGGTCCTTCTAGTTGTGGTATGTGGGATGCCGCCTCAGCATGGCCTTATGAGAGGTGCCCTGTCCACACCCAGGATCCAAACCAGCAAAACCCTGGGCTGCCGCAGCAGAGTGCACAAAGTTAACCACTTGGCCATGGAGCCAGCCCCCAACTTTTGGACTTTCTGATTATATGGGGGCTACTTACTCAGTTTTGAATGTTCAGCTTTCTAAACTCTGAAAAAACAATGGTAGTGATGGGGGTCTCAGGAGAAACCTTGAAAATGTAATTTCTAGAACCCCTACAGTGGAAAAATGTACTTAAAACATAGTTTCTTGTACACGTCTGAGTGTCCTGTTCCATTGCTGGGATGAGATTTGCTGAGCAAATTAAGCACCAGAGTAACCTTTGCACCTGGATGAATGGACATTAAAGGTACCACCTGAAGAGGCTTGTGCCCTCCAAGGGGCACTTAGAACAAACTGGGGAGCCTCCAATAGAGATCCCAGAAGAAATCTTACAAGAGGTAAGATCGGATGTATGGGCAGATGGGAGGCCGGGACAGGCAAAGACAGTGGTGCCTACACATGTTAAAATTCATCCCAAGTCAAAAATTCCAAATTTGAGGCAGTACCCATTAAAGGAACATGCTAGGTGAGGTATTCAACCTCGATTGACTGACTTTCTCTCAAATATGACCTCATCCACCCTTGCCAGTCCCCATATAACACCAGTTTTACCAGTGCAAAAGCCTGGCACACAGGAATATCGCTTTGTGCAAGACTTAAAGGGCAATTAACCAGATCACGGAAGATATCCATCTGGTGGTGCCCAACCTTTAGTCCTTGCTTACCACCTTGTCTGGAGACTTCAGTTAGTTTACAGTTCTGGACCTCAAAGATGCATTTCTTTGTATACCCTTGAGTTCTGACTCTTAGGAGCTATTTGCTTTCCAATGGGAGGATCCCGAGACTGGAGCCAAACAACAGTATTGTTGGACTGTCCTTCCTCAGGGCTTTGAAAACACTCCCACTATCTTTGGAGAAATCTTAGCCAGAGATTTGAGAAGTCTTCAATTAAAAGAAGGAGCTCTTCTCCAATAAGTGGATGATATCCTGACTGCTGGTAAGACCAAAGAGACTTCAGACCAGAACATGATTCTGACTCTAAATTTCTTAGCCAAGTGAGGCTACAAGTTCTCCAAGAAAAAGGCCCAGATCTCACAGCTGTCTGTTAAGTATCTGGGTTTTGAACTGTCACAGGTGCAAAGAAACCTACTCCCTGACAGGAGAGAAGCACTGACTAGGGTGGCAGTGCCCACTACTAGGAGACAATCACAAGGACTCCTGGGCATCGTGGGATTCTGCAGTATCTGGATCCCTAATTTTGGACTGCTAGCCAAGCCCCTCTATAAGGCTCTCAAGGGTGGAAACAATGAACCCCCTAATTGGACTGGAGACTTTCATAAAGCCTTCCAAACTATTAAAGAGAAGCTGTTTACTGCACCTGCTGTAGGCCTCCCAGACATTAGAAAGAAAGCCATTTGACCTGTTTGTAAATGAAAGGCAAGGAGTTAGCCTCGGGGTACTAACCCAGAATTTGAGTAACATAAGAAGGCCTATTAACTATTTCTTGAAACAGTTGGATATGGTGACTAAAGGATGGCCTGTCTGCCTGAGACGGGTAGCAGCCATCTGTGACTTCTTACAGTAGGGAGAAAAGTTTACTTTGGATCAGCCTACCGTTGTGCACACTCCTCACAGTGTACTTCCTCTTTTGTTTGTTGTTATTTTTCTGAGGAAGATTAGCCCTGAGCTAACATCCTCCTCCAATCCTCCCCATTTTGCTGAGGAAGACTGGCCCTGAGCTAACATCTGTGCCCATCTTCCTCTATTTAATATGTGGGACGCCTACCACAGCATGGCTTGGTAAACGGTGCATAGGTCTACGCTCAGGATCCGAGCAGGAGAGCCCTGGCTGCCAAAGCGGAGCACATGAACTTAACCGCTGTGCCACCAGGCAGGCCCCAATGTACTTGCTCTTTTGGAACAAAAGGAGGGATACTCACTCAACTCCGGGAGCCTAGGCAAGTATCAAGCCATACTGCTCAACAATCCTAACATCATTCTGCAAGCAGTCTCTTCTTAAATCCAGCCACTCTTCTTCCCACTAGTACTGAAGAATGTGTACATGATTGTATTCAGACAATGGAACAAGTTTATTTCAGCCATCCTGATCTGACAGACCTGCCCCTGGAAAACCCAAACCTTGAGATGTTCACAGATGGGAGGAGCTTCATGGAACAAGGACAACGCTGAGCTGAATATGTGGTGGTAACCCATCAAAAGACTCTGGAAGCAGAAGCCCTGCCACCAGATACCTCTGTGCAAAAAGCAGAACTTATATAGCTCTGATGAGAGCCCTCCATTCAGGTAAGGACAAGAGCGCAACCACTTTTACCGATTCCAAGTTTGCTTTTTCAGTGATCTATGCCCATGAAGCCATCTTGAAAGAGGATTATTGACTTCAGGGAAAAGGGAGATTAAATATGCTAAGGAAATTTTAGGCTTACTAGAAGCTGTCCTGGAACCAAAAGCAGTGTCCATTGTCTACTGTCCAGGACACCAGGAATTGGACTGTCTAACTACCCAAGGGAGTAATCGGGCAGATCAGGCTGTGAAACTAGCCACCAGAACAAAAGTACCCAGGTCCCTGATGATGGCCCTGATTCCTGAAGTGGATTAAAAAATGCCACTCCCAATACTCTCCTGAAGACTTAGAAAGGGCCAATGAATGGGGATTTAACTTGGTCCTGCCTATTCTCAGGATGTGGATTATAGGTACAGCAAAGAAGGGTGGATTTATAATAGGCAAGGAATAATCCTTGTCCCTGAACATCTTATGGAAGATGTAATAAGTCGTATACATCAGAGCACCCACTATGGGAGGCATGCCGTCCTCCAATGGATGCAGAAATTTATTATAGGCAAATTTATTACAGGACCAAATAGGCAAAGGACCATTCAAAAGATGGTTCAAAAATGTATGACATGTGCCAAAGATAACCTGAAGATGGGACCCCCCCCCCCCACCACCAGTATTAAAGCGAGTCCAATTCAGAGGCACCAGAGCTGGGGAAGATTGGCAGATTGACTTCACAATAATGCCAAGAGCCTGCCGGGAATTTCACGTATTTACTGGTGTTCATGGACATGTTTGCTGGCTGGGTAGGAGCCTTTCCCTGCTGATCTGAAAAGGCTTCTGAAGTGGTTAAAGCCTTATTAAAAGAAGTAATTCTGAGGTTTAGATTACCAATGTCTATTCAGAGTGACAACAGTGGGGCTTTCATAGCAAGGATTACACAGGAGGTATCCGGTGCCCTGAATATTCACTAGAAACTACATGCTTCTTGGTGGCCGCAGTCTACTAGCAAAACAGAAAAGATGAATCTCACCCTTAAAAAGACTTTAGCTGAAATTTGCCAAGAGACTAATTTAACTTGGGACGAGGTCTTGCCAGTTGCCCTCTTCTGGGTGAGGGTAGCCAGTAGAAGCAAGCTCCAATTGAGACCCTATGAAATGTTACATGGGAGACCCTTCCTATATTTTAAATATGGCTTGGGCGATCCGGAGGGAACTCAGATTGAAAAACTAGACACTGTCAGGTATGTATAGTCTTTGGGAGCTACTCTAACTGCAGTTTGCCTCTAGCAGGTTAACGTATCCCACAGATGTTCTTGTAAATCACCTATGTCCTGGAGACTGGGTCTTATTAAAGTTCTGGAGAAACAAGCATCCAGAGCACCAACTCCACCTGCACTGGACTGGGCACTTTGAAATGCTGCTGGTAACCCATTCCTCAAGAACACTGAATAGAATTAAGCTGTGGATCCACCACACTCGAATCAAGCTGGTCCCAAGAGAATCATCAGACCCACCAGGTCCCATCTACCAGAACATCATGGGAAATGGGAATCATAGCCTGGAAAAACATCGTAGCCAAGATCGTCCTGACCTTGGCTCATTCTATACTTCAGATACTGACTTCTCCTTACTACCTGCCTCTTATTCTTGTGAACCTCTAAGTGACCTAAAGTTACTTTTCAGGAAAAGGAAGAAGTCATGAGAGAGACATCCACAGCCAACTGGGGTTCTTACATCCTAGCCACACTTGTTTTGATAATTGTTCTCTTTGTGATACTTTTCTACGTCTCATAGACCGGCTGCGCATTCACTGGCATGCTACGAGGGTTGAACCATTTTCTTTGCAAGTGCCAGTTAAGTAACTGTACAGCCTGTTGCTAATCTTTTAGAAGTACTCCTCTGACAATCATGGTCTCATTAAGATATGGCTTCATCTTTTCCCTGATCAATTATTTCATCCTTGTTTATTGTTGGAAGGACAATTCACTTGTGGGCATCTCACAATCTTTGGCAAAAGCTGGGAACCTTACTAAATATTGGATATATCATTAGAAAGTTCACTCAGTACATGAACATCAGGACCCTTTAGTAATCCCTGTAACAAACTTTACTGGCATCCAAACACTAACCATAATTATTCAGGCCCACCAAAAAACTAAGATATAGAGTGAAGCCACTGCATCCTCACTCCCGCATAACCTATATGTAAAAATCCATGGTGACAGCTTATTTTACATGGCTAAACATCCTTCAAATGGTATGAATGAATTCAAATCTTTCCATAATTTCAAGGGAAAGTTTCTGTGAGTGCTCTAAAGAAGTAAGAGCCTTATGGCTAAATAACACAAAAGTCCAAATGCTCATGCCAGGAATCCAGACAGTATGTGTCCCTTCTGGCTATGTTTTTGTATGTGAGTTTGATCATCAGAGTTGGACCTACAATTGCTTGGCTACTTGGCTAATACAGGGGTACTGTCTTTTGGGTTACCTAACGACACCTTTATCTATATACAGAGCAGGAGAGGCCCAACATTGGACCAGTTCTTTTAAACTTTTTT
Organism: Equus przewalskii; assembly: GCF_037783145.1. Classification (NCBI taxonomy): domain Eukaryota; kingdom Metazoa; phylum Chordata; class Mammalia; order Perissodactyla; family Equidae; genus Equus; species Equus przewalskii. The sequence goes on from NC_091838.1 coordinate 28,706,772, forward strand.
CTGGAACTAAGAGGTCCATGTCAGGTGATGATAACAATTACCTGCCTGGCTTCCAAGAGAATGGTGCCAAATATTTCTTTGGGTGAATTTCGTTGCCTTGGTGGGGTGTTGCAGCCCATGAGCACATGATAAGGAATCTCTCTCTCACCTTGGGGATACTTGCCAATGAAACGGCATAGGCAATAGCAGCCCAACAGAGAGCATTAGATTCATTGGCAAGGGTTGTTCTGGACAATTGGATAGCTTTAGACTATACCCTAGCCAAACAAGGAGGAGTTGGCAATAGCTAACTCATCACGTTGCATGTACATCAACACCTCAGCAGAGGTTGAGACTCACATAGAGAAAATCAGACAACAAGCTACCTCGCTACAGCACATATCCCCAGGGGTACCAGGTCCAGGCTGGTTTTCAGGACGGTTTTCTTGGATTCCTCAAGGGATTAGGTCTATTTTTCAGGGACTGTTAAAATTTGGGTTGTCTATACTTCTTATCCTTCTGGTTGGATACTTGATTTAAAATGTGCCTTTAGATGTTGTCCCAAAACTATTGAGCAAGGTACAAAAATTCTAATAATGAAAAATGTCAATCTGAAGCTGGGAACAAGAGAATATTTCCAAATGAGTGCTAAATAGTTTAAATAGTTTCATTCCTATAACCCAGATCTATGACTCAATTCAGCAGGAAATAGCTAGATGGGTTGTCGCCCTGAATCCCTCAAGAACAAAGAATGATCAAAGAATAGTGGGGATTGAAATGAGCAAACAATTAGCCATTGATGATTAAGTAGCTAGCAAATAAAGTTTTTTTCCCCCTTTTTATAATTACTGATTATAGCTTTTAGCTGTTTAACCCACCCATTGTTACTGTGCTGTTTAGGCAATATGTTCTCTGACTCCCACGAGGTTCCTATAGATAACATCTCCCTGGTACCTGGGTCACATGGTAATGCATGTTTGAGCTATTTTTCAGGAATTAGAACCCCTCATCCACTTCAGGCTAGTTAAGACCACCAACCCAGCAACTGGGCCCATGGAGATGCCCATAAGTGATCTTTGACGTCAGGAGACTAAAACTCCACCCTCACCTCATGCTAATGTCACCATTTTGTGAACATGCGCCCTATGAAGAGGCATAGAGTCTGACTATGCCTGTGCAGATCATCAATTACCTCACCTCTCCTCACCTCCAATCATCTATCTCCACATTTCAGACCATCTTACCCCTCTATCCCATAAATATCCCTGAGTCCCCATTTTTTGGAGGCAGATTTGAGACTCATTCTCCTCACTTGGCTGCCTTGTGCTTAAACACTCTCTCTGCTGCAATCTTGTCATCTCAGTGTTTGGCTTTCTGGGTGACAGGCAAAAATGAACCTGTTTCAGTAAGTATCACTTTTTATGACCTATTAGCATATAGCAGAAATGTCATATAGCATAACTTCTGCTGCATAGTATTAATTCAGGCAGTCTTAAAGTTCTGCCCAGGTTGATTTCGCCTTTTGATGGGGGATTGGCAAGATTCTGGAAGAGCACATGGGACAGGAAATGTTGCAGTTACAGACATTTTTAGCAAATACAGTCTGTCATATCTGTCTTTCCAGACTTGCTCATCCCAACATTTCTTAGCCCATTTTCCAACAGAACAACTATTCTCTAGTGGTTCTCAACTGGGAATGATTTTGCCACCAGGGGACATTTGGTGATGCCTGGAGACACTTTTTTGTGGTCATGACTGGGGGGTGAGTGTTATTAGCATCTAGTAGGTAGAGACCAGGGATGCTGTTAAACATCCTGATATATTTGACAGTCCCAAACCACAAAGAATTATCCAGCCCAAAATGTCAACAGTCTCAAGATTGAGAAACCTTGCCTCAGATTAAGTAAGAACCACTTGATTAATCCTATTTCACCCCAAACCATACTATGCTTTCTGTAAATTATCTCTAAATTCAAGTTGGTTGAGAGTAGGCTCTTTGTGGTAATGTTTCTGCATAGCTGCTGGATATTCTGCAGATGCTGAGATCATAGTATTACTGTTTTAGTGTCAAATCCATTCCATTCAATTACTATGTTGAATTATGGGTATTTTGTCTCAGTCAGGAAAAGGTGTAAACCAATGTTCTAGAATCATTGTAACAAGAATGACTATCCAAACACTGAGTAGTTAATGTCGGGAGAAAATGAGGCAAAGACAAGCAGAGGGCACAGGGAGTACTGCATTGTCTCCCTGGTTGCTCAATTAACTGCTCCTGGAAGACATATGCTAAAGATTTGGGGCACCAAATACTCAGTTACAGCCAACATCTGGCCTCTGCTGAGAATTCCTCTAGGCTCACCTTCTACCTTTTGATTCCAAACTTGTCCACACATTGACTTCTCTCTTCCCATTTAGCCCCACTGGAATTTGTTAATCCAGTTTCAGGCTACCTCTCTTGGATCTGATGAGGTAATCCCAGACACAGTTTCTCTAGCATCTTAGCTGCACACATTATGGGAACTTATCTGAGAGACTGACCCCTTAAAGCCCACTCAGGTTCACAGGCACCCACAGTGAGTCTTCCTATCCAGGAAATGAGACTACAAACAGGGAGAAGGTTCTGACACGGGAGCTCAGGTGGTCACGTCATTATTACCTACACAACCACAAAAAATTGTGCCATAAATGATCAGAGCAGGGGGCAATCCAAAACTATCTACATTTGATTCCAAATGCACGATGATGTTACAGCATAGTTTATGTTCTTAATTATGTTTAGCTGAGACTAATAATAATTAAATTTCAGTTTCTTTCCTAGAGCAGACACTATTTGGGTAGTGAGGCCAGTGAACATGTATGGAAAACAGAATTGAGAGGAGAGAGAAAGTATTTTAATTATCTTTACTACAGATAATTCATCAACTTTCTAATAATCATGCTACAAAGAGTGGGCATTGCCTGTAAATAAACGACTAAGTATTTCAAGAATTTTACAGTTCCTGAAGTCAGAAACCCTTGAGAGCATGTAGGAGACTGAGTCATTTAACCTGAAGCAGTTTGTATAATAGTTAAGAGCTGAATTCCAGTACCAGTTCTTTCATTTAGTAACTGCTTGACTTAAGACAAGTTTCTGATACTTCTGAGCCAGTTTCCTGGGATATTATTTTTAAAGCCCTCTCAGTATAACACCACTAGATTTTGGATAAATTGCAAATAAAAAAAAATCCAAATCTTTTTAGCATATTATTTCATTCCCAAGAAAGTTAAGAAAAATCCCCCACTGCCAAATAATAATAATAACAATGATAATAATAATAATGAAGTAGCCATCAGCAGAAACTGAGTGGTAAGTGGTCAGCAGTCAAGAAGACCAGAGTTGTGTTTGTGGTAAATGTCAATGCCCCAGGCCAGGAGAATGGGAGGCTATGGCCCACACAGGCTGGACTCAAGACTTTTGAAGTAAGCCAAAAGGGGCTATACCCTTAGTAAAAAATTGGGATCCAAAAAATTGTCAGCAAATGAAGCTTAGCAGAAACCCACCTGTCTCCACAAAGGTTCTGGATGAAACAAGATTAATAAAGATAATAACGATAACAATAGTAATCTCCCTCGACAGTTAAAAATACCCTTTCACTTAGGTCTGGAATTAGGTTGAAAGCTAAAGATCTAAAAATATAGCCTAATAAATCAAAAAAATAACCCCACAGGGGTCATCCTGGTGGCACAGTGGTTAAGTTCCCATGCTCTGATTTGATGGCCAGGGGTTCGTAGGTTCAGACCCCTGGCATGGACCTAGCACCACTTCTCAAGCCACGCTGTGGTGGCATCCCATATAGAATAGAGAAAGACTGGCACAGATATTAGCTCAGCGACAATCTTCCTCAAGCAAAAAGAGGAATATTAGCAACAAATGTTAGCTCAGGGCCAATCTTCCTCACAAAAAATTTTAAAAGATAACACAAAATAAATCCAAAGACATAGATGATATATACACACACATAAACACACATATTCTTAATGACTGGGGGCGTTTGGAAGAAGTTCCTTTAAAACAAGAATGGTAAAGACTCTTGGAATCAAACCATTTGGATTCAAATTTTAAATTTGCTATTATCCACTTGTATGACTTCAGGCAAGTTAAAAAGAAAACTTCTGTGTCCTTTAGTTTCCTCACCTGTAAAATGGAATAGTGATACCATCTACCTCATGGGTTATTGTGAGGACTAAACAAACCAATATATCTAAAACACTTAGATTCTACAGAGCAAATACTTATGTGTTCACTGTTAAGATTACCATTGTTGCCTCTATTCAACATTGTACCAAGGACCTAGACTGCATCCTCAGACAAGAAAGGAGTGTCATTATTCACACATGATGGCTGACTCCACAGATCATTCAAAAAGCATCTTGAGAAAATTTGTCAGAATTAGAATTAATTTGAATGCATTTATTATTACAGAATTTATTATTATGGAATTAATATAAATTTATTAGAATTAGTAAGAAGGTTTAGCATAGTGGCTAGCTATAAGAGCATTATACAAAAGGCACTGATCATGGTTAGGAAATTCAATTCAGCAAAGTATATTAAAAACACTTTCTTATGACTGAGTTCAATTTAACTCAGAAATGCAGTTTTACTAAGAGAAATGCTTTTACTTGCATGAATTATCAATATTTATGTTTATAAGGTGTCAAAGTTTGAGAAACACATCTTAGATAATTGTGGGAATTCACTAAAAATGGCACAAAGTGAGTGATGATGCATAATTGTATTTATTGTTAATTACCTCAAAATGAAATGAAATTAACACAGTTGATACCCTTTTTTCCCCTTCTACCATTAAACTGAAGTAGCGTCTTGGTCTACTTTCTTCCTACTGTAGTTACATAAAAAGGCATGAATTATATAAACATGCTTCATATACTTTCAAATTGTATTTGCTCTTCAACACTTTTAACCACAATGTAACATTCCCTCATCAGAGTAAACTACTTAACTTCTCAAGGTTCTTTCCATACCATAAATTATCTTATTCATATAACTATAAGACTACTAATGGATTTCTGGAATCATATCCCAAGAAATAGTAAAGATCACCTTCTTCAGAATTTAAAAATGAAATACAGTAAGAGGACCATTCACAGACAAATGATACTATCTCATACACTAAAGCCTGTGATTAATCCACATTTTATACTATAAAAAAAGTGACATTTTAATGAGGTAATAAAATAAACTAAAACCACAGAAATAATTAACTGTAAGAAAACATTTTACAATAGTTTATTTTAATCAAAATTACACTGATAAAGCATATCTAACAAAATCCTAGGCAAACTCCTCTGCTGTATAATGTAACTTTATTATATTCGGTGTCACTGATGTTGATTACATGGCTAACATTATTAACAAAGGACTTTCAACATTTTCATCCTTAAGTAGAACCTTCATTTAAAAACTATTAGCCTATATTATTCATATATACCCCACCAACTTCTGGAATTAGTGGATAATTTTTCTACTTAGAATGTCATTTCAAGCTTTATTACTTAAGGGCTTATTGTAAGATACAGCCTTTCGAGGTCAACACAATTGCAGGTTGATTTGAAGAGGATCTAACAGAAAAAGCTAATTTCAAAAGACTTAAAAAGAAAACTGAAAAACCAATATGCAAAATTAGTTTCAAAATAGTGCAATTAATAGAAATCAATCATTTGAAAATATTTATTTCCCCCATATATTTAAACTATTGAAGGGAAAAAGCATTTGGCACTAAAGTTGCTTGTTAGTTTCTTCATAAATCAAACAATAATTTAATGCCTGTTTCTATATTCACATTAAATATTTTTCAATCAATAGTTTAAACACAATAAGAATATACTAAAAATTGTACAAGGCAGGTAATCTTGAAACAGAAATAGATTATTTCAGATAACTAAAAGATGAAAAGTGGTGACAGCATTTACCATTTGCTCCCTCTTGTATTTTAGGTTGATGATTTATTTGCATTTCTGTAAAAATAAAAGTGAAGTGCAGTTAATAATAGATCTGTCTGATGACATTATAACTGGGAGAAAAAGAAGTATGTGTTAACTCTTCAATGGCAGCAAATCCTTAGGTTGATTTTTAACTTACAGTAGGTCATACAACATTGCCAAGACATATCTTTACATATGCTTTTATTTTCACTGTGAGGAATAACTATAAATCTGATGTGAAGCGTAAACTATCAAAGGGGACATTCTGGGGGAAACTGAGGAATATTCCGTGATGTCCAGTTGTATCAAAATCAACTTGTACTTTCTTCTACTAGAGGTTTCATTAATTCTCACCTTGAAGAAAAAGTTCGATTTCTGAATGAATTATTCCCTGAGACATAAAGGGAAGCCATCTGAGAAAAAGAAAGGAAAAAAAAGAGAGAAGAAAAGAAGAGAAAATTAATTTTTGTTTTTCTTAATTTTTACAGTAAGCTTGACTCTGCATTAATTTTGGACTTTAAAAGGTAACTATAAAAATGGCTTTTTATAAAGTGAAACACAATCAAATCTACTGTGTACTCATCATTGCGGTAAAAATGCTATCATAACTGTGGCTTTCGGAATAAAATATATAAATTGCTAAACCTGCTAACCATCCACCTCTCCAGGTACTTAAGTCCTCAGCCACTAACACTTGCAAACATAACTGGGGCTCCAGCAGAGCACGCCCCCCCACCAAGATGTAAGAAAGGCCAGGACATGTCTAAGACTTCGAGCCTGATACCAGGGCTAAGCTAGAAAGTCTGTTTGCCCATGGTTTTGAGGGAAATTTGGCACAGAAAAATAAGTTCCACCATTTTAATACATCCTCCATGAGGGTCTCTGTTTTGCTTTCACATAGCTTCCTTTAATGTCTTTTCCTCAGTGTCTCCAAAAAGAATCATATTACCTTAAAATTTGGTGAAAATATTAACACTTTGGAAAATGTGCTTAGGGTGAGTAATAGCTCATCCTAGCAGCTTTCGTCAAAACCAGCCAAACGTCTGTGTTAGAAGCTCCTTGTTGCAGAAAAAGCCAAGGCAGAACTCAGAAAACCAACTTTACCACTTACTGGCTTTGTGATATTACCCTCTTGAAGCTTGGTTTCTTTGACTAATTTACCTGCCTCACCGAGCAGTTGTGAAGCTGAAATGAATAGTCATATAAAAATATTCTATGAACTACTGAGTAGTACATAAATGTTATCATTATACCACAATGACCACAGCTATTGTTTTCCCATATTCAAACATATTTCCACTCCTTCCGTCCATCCATCCATTCAATAAGCATTTAGAAAGTGCCTCTGTGTGCCAGGCACTTTGGTAGATATTAGGGATACACGAAGAACAACAGAGAGAAGGAGCTGAGCTGAAGGAGTATTCTTTCAGTGCAAAAGAATGAAATAGATGTGTAAAGGTATAAATGTAGAAAGTGTTGTAGGTGATGTAAGAAACACTTACAGATATCATGGGAGTAGAAAAGGAGACTGACCAACTCTGAATGACAAGAATAGGGAAGTACAAAGGAATGAAGAACAAACAAATTTCAACAAAGAGGTAATACTTGGGCTGAAGGTTGGACAGTAAGTAGATGTTTGACAGGCAAACGAGGTCAGGAAGGGCACCGTAGGGAGAGAGAATAGCATTGGCAAAGATACAGAGATGAGATTCAGCTTGGCTGAAGTACAGGAGGCTGCTGGAAAAGACACAGAAGAATGGGCCCCATGTGAGGTTACTGAAGGGGAAGTCGTTGGATCTGAGAATGTCAAGGACTTCAGAGATTGAGCTGTGGGACACGCTCTACCACATTGGCCTTGAAATCACCAGATGATGCTAACAGGTAGGCTATAAAGGTGAACTGTGAGCTCACACTGTTCTGCCAGGACCACTCATTTCTCCATTTTTCAAAAGCTATGAGAGATCCCATTTCCTTCTGACTACTTCAGCTCACAGTGTTCTTTCCCTTCTTCCTCTGGAATCTAACAATACCTGTAATTTATTTTATGCATTTATTTAGCCCTTAATTATACAATCTTGTTTTCTTTTCGTTTATGTATCCCATCTTTGAAGCTAGACAGTTATCTCTATAATTTTCTTTACATGCCAGAACAAAGGAGCTCAGCTTTATGTTTAAGAACTAGGCCCTAGATTTCACATGGAGTCAGACTGTCTGGCTTCAACACTGGTTAGTGACCCATGTTCTTGATCTCTCTAAGCCTTGATTTCCTCATTTGTAAAGTATAGATGATAACAGTACCTACACAATAAGGATACCGGATTAAATACATATAAGTTTATCATGGTATCTTACCTGTGACAAACGGTCAATAAATATCAGTTACTATTGTATTTTCTCATTGCCCACACAGTATTTCGTACATAGTTGGCATTATAGCAAATATATTTGAGGTGATTGCCGTCCTCCCATCTTTTCAAATGTGACATGAAGAGGTAGGCCTTGGATAGCGATGTTTGTGTCAGAAGATCTGTCTCTTATCCTAGCTGATGGGAGCAGAGATGCACACCTAACCCAGGCTTAGTCAATCAGATGTTCTCTCTTAATATTTTGACCTAAGAGATACACAAACTGTGATCAGATGGCACTGCACATGGAGGTGTCGCAGTACCTGCATTGCTGAGGCCAGTTGGTACTCTGGAACCCAAAGCTAGCTGCAAACCAAAGATATGAGAGAGAAGAGCCTCCAGAAGAAGCTGGTCTATAGAGAGAAGGAGGAAGATTTTCAATGAAGAGACACCTTGAAAATCCAGAGAGTAACTGGCTCTCTGATGACTTTCTAACTTATAATGTCTAGTTTTATGCCTTAAAGCTGGGTTCCATAAGAGTCACCTTCAAAAATGCCTTTCCTAAATTAGCTTGAGTGAATCTCTCATCCTTACAACCAAACGAGGGTTTATCGACAGATTGATTGATATAAATATCATACTCTAGCCTTGTCTTTGTTTAGTCCATTTATGGAAAGTCTCTTCTATGATTTCTCTTTTTTCAGAAGATACTGGAGTAAAGCAAAGCTATGATCCTGAAAGTCAGAGACTTTTGAGTAGTGGATACCTATTAAAAATAGTTCCCTATTGATTGCTCTAGGTTCAGATTTCTTAAAAACTTGAAATCATCAAGTCTATTAGCTTTTAATTCCCTTCAGTGGCCAACATTTCTATGGAATTTTTAAAAAATAGTTTTATACAGCCATCAGATCTTTACTCATGAGCCATTTCTAATGACTAGAACCAGACAGATTTTAGTTGCTCTAGGTGACAGTTATTTGCAGCACACCCATGTTTTTGTCTGTATATATGCCTATATCTGTCTGCCTAGGCATGTGTCCACACCCATCCTTTAATTTCTGTCCCATAACGTGCTGCAAAAGAAGCTGAGAGAACTAGACAGGGCTAGTTGTTGAGGATTGTGAACTTTGTTTTTGCATCAGCACAGGAAAATTTCCCCCAAGCCAGTGAACAGATGGGGGTATTGGAGCAGTATGGCTTGAGAGAAGCATGATGACATTAAAGGAATGGAACAAAAAGCAAGCAGGAGGAACTTGCTTGCCCAAAAACACCATACACACTACGCACACCAGCAAAAGCAAGCTTAAATACCCCCAGATTACCACCCTTTCACTAGGCTAAACAGGAAACACAAATACAGAAACAACAAAAATTTTTCTCTAGTCTTTTAAGATTAAAGTAGACAATCAAGGAATGTGTTTGAGTGATCTTGCCCTAAAAGATGTGGGCTGTTTTTGGTGGGGAAGAGGCATAAAAAGATGACATAGATTAGATTTTGTCTGAGATACATTTTAGATATGGCAACCACTCATTCACATTGAGAATGGCAGAAGAAATAATAAATGCTTATAAGAAGGTTCTGTGTCTCCACCCCCATCCCGAAAAATGAGCAAGACTCATCCCTGCGCCTCATTCTGTCAGTTTCCCACCATCACTACTTGTCACTTTCGCACCAAGGAATGGTTCAAACTGACAAAGAAAAGCACAGAAACCTGCAGTAGCACAAATACATGCTCAGAATAGCAAGAAATGATTAATAGTGGCCTCTTTCAGGAAAAAAAAATCAGTAAAGTTAAATGATTGCTCACTGTCTCATGATAATTTTTATTATTCTCTTCTCCCTATAAAAATAGTATTTTACATTTCCGTACTTTATCAAACTTTCAACATCCTTTCTTATCTATGTTATTCATCATTTTTCCCTATTTCTCAGAAAGGGAAAATAAAACCATTGGGACATAGGCTGAATTATTTTGAAAATAAACACATACATAAACAATTTTTAATGACACATCTGAGGATGTTATGGAGGGAACTCATGCATAACCTCTAAGGTTTCTTCTAACCTGGGATTCCATTGTGTTTTTTATTAGTTCCTTCCTCTCTCCCTCCCTTCCTTTTTTGTAATACTAGCCAAGTCCTTACATGGTACAAGAAACCATGCTGGATGATAAAAACAAATGTATAAGACCCTATCCCTAAGAAGCTTACCATTTAGTACATGAGACAAACATGTTCTAAAACAATGACATTTCAATAAGGATTTCAATAAGCAGAGGAAAGAATAAAATGTGACATGAAGTAAGAGAGTATTAATGTCCCTGGAGAATGTCTAGAGAAGGGAGCAAGACATACTTCATTGGGGAGAATTGGAAGAGAGGCCTAGAAAAGTTGATTGTCAGGAAAGAGGGGTAAATTCATTTTAAACCTGGCACCACAAACTAACACCTTCACACATAGCTGGCTTAGGTGTAAAAGTTCCCTTGTCAACTGTAGTTATGCAAAAGAAAGACGCAGTTAAAACTGGCTGCCCCTGGTTCTTTTCCTGACCCTCTCCACAAATGATATATTCAGTCCTGCTCTGTATATGGCTTAGTTTATGAGTTATTTACAAATTCACCAATTTAGCACACACTTCCTAAGCACCTACTGCATTCTGCTGTAGGTTTGCCCTGTGGACACTGAAGGTCTTTGATTACAACCTTCTAATGGCATGGACCTTCCTGTGTGATTTCCTTGGAACAACAACCAGAGCTGGCACAAAACAGTTAAGCAAGGAAAATGCTTTGTGAATAATAATGACAGAACGGTGGAGAGGTGATTATCAGCCTTGCTTCTGTTTAAGAATCTCTGTATCAAGATGCAGTCCTGCTGGTGCTTGAAGCCACAGAGCAGGAGCTGTAGAAAACGTACCCTTCTCTGCCAGAGAGTGAAGATAGAGAAGTCCCCAGTGTGCTTGATCAACCAGTAACTTTAGTTTTTCAAGACTGATATATCCCGAGACAAATAAACCATCTTTTGCTTAACAATCTATACCAGTGGGACATTTGGCTTTTTTTTTAAACTCCTGTGCTAATTCTAAGAATCACTCTTTGGTATTGTATTAATACTTAAAAATGAATGTTAAGTGATAATTTGGTTTATATATGTCTTAGGGAGATTAAGACATATTTAAACCTTTTAGAGTCCATGTTGTAATTTTAAATCTTTCATTTATCGTGATTTCTCTTAGGGCTTATGGTGTCTTGATTAATACATGCCCTTTGGTTCAACTGAATGCACATAAAATTTTAACCTATTCTATTCCAGGAAACATGGTAGGGGCTGAAAGTAAAAATATAAGACATCGGCTTGACCTTGAGAAAAGTCTTCTGAGAGTTGGGAAAGGTAGGACAGACATAAACACACACATATAACTGAATATAGTAAGTGCCGAGTTAACATTACGTGATTTGGTAAAGGTATACAGAGACAACATTTGGCCCAACCTAAGGAAGTCTTCAGAAAAGACTCCCTGGCAGAGGTGACACACTTTTTGTCAATTCACCAGTGAATATACCAGTGAAAGCCCACTAGACTCCAGGTACCAGAGGAGGATCAGGAGTTAGGTGAACTCAGATTAGACAGCACCAGTTGAGAATGGCACACAAGACTGACCAGGAGCACAGAAGAACTGAGTCTGCCAGACTCCTGGCCTGGCCACAGCCCCAGTGTGTGGCCAAGGCCAGTTTCAGCTGCAATGATTTTCATAGGGTATGATGCCAAGGGTGTGAGGAAGGCCTTCTTCTCCTCTGCTCCAATGCTTGCCTCACCTGCCTGCAGGGCTCACAATTATTTTAACGGAGCAACAGGCCCTCTTTTCAACAATTAGTAAGAAGTTGTTGAGCTTTATGAAATGGTGAGCGTAGGCCTGGAGTGGAGATAGCATTCCACCTACAAAAAGAATCCAGGATTTACTAATAGTCTGTTCTATCCATAGTGGAGACCTTTTTTAAGGCTTCTTTTCTTCTATTTTTACACAGAGGAAATGATCTCAACTTTTCTCAAAAAAAAAAAAAAAAAAAAAGTAAAGAATCCTGAATAGAAATGAGGCTGGAACACTTAAAGTGTTAGCTGCAATATCAACTCTCAGGAACACTGTGCAGCATCTTGTCCTTATTCCTTAGGGCAATATGCCTCAGGGTCACTTTACCTATCTGCCCATGATTTGGTGTTGAGAGGATAAAGCTGGTTATGCTGCTCTGCCTTGTCAAGTCAAGTTAGATGGTTTTTTAAAATATCACTTATTTGTATTTAACTTTTTGATTCCTGTATCCACAAATCTTCTATTTAGAATTGCCCTAGGTAGGCCTTTATTTCAAATAACCTACCCCTGCAAGCTCACATCAATGTCATTTCCTAAGCCAGTCAAGAGTAAGGGAATGCGACACTGAGAGGTTCCTGGCCCTCCCTGTCTTCAAGCTGTAGGCCTTTGCTATTAACTGTCTGTGAACCTAGGCCCTCTTAGGTCAAGTGAGTTAACAAATAAATTCATAAATGGCATTGTTTCTATTAAAAGGTAGGTACTAACTTCTTTTTAATGATTTCATTATTAAAGTCACACACACACACACATACACAATACTACAACAAGTTTGGTAACATAGAGAAAGGTCTAGAGATCTCTAATGTAATGCTAATAAACTTTGCAGTGGATAGTACATTGTAGGATCCATTCAAATAATATACTGGATTAAACAGTGTCCCCCAAAATTTATGTCCACTCACAACCTCAGAACGTGACTTTTGATTTGGAAACAGGCTCTTTGCAGATGTAATTAACTAAATCGAGGTCATATTGGAGCAGGGTAGCCATAGCTAATGACTAGTGTCCTTATAAAGAGGACAAGTGGTACAAAGACACATACATAAAAAGGAAAACAGCCATGTGACAACAGAGGCAGATACTGGAATGATGCAGCTGTTCACCAAAGAACATCCAGGACTGTCAGTAACCCCCAAAGCCCAGAAGCACTAGAAGAGGCAATAAGAGATGCTTCCGCAGAGTTCCAGAGGGAGCATGGCCCTCCTGATACCTGAATTTCAGCCTGCTGGCCTCCAGAGCTGTGGGAGAATAAATGGCTACTGTGTTAACCCACCAAGTTTGTCTTAATTTGTTTCGGCAGTCATAGGAAACCAATGCAAATAGTAAATAAGAATATTTACTTCATTTCACAGTCAGTTGAATGTTTTCCTGATTCAAATAAAGAATTTTTTTTGCTCCAAACCCTAAATAGCCAAACCTTATGTGTAAATGGTAGAAGTTCAGTGCTGTATGCTTTATCTATATTAAATGTACAAAAGGCAGAAAAATAAAATCTTCAGGTATAGAAATAAAATAAAACCATAAGGATGTGGGTGTTCAACTGAAGAGGGGAAACAAGAGAAAAGAAAAAGAGATGCGAATCCTTGCAGGAAGCATCTGTGATGCACAAAAGCATTCTCTTCTGTAGCTAAGCTTTGTATTTCAGCTAAGCATTTTTCCCCCTTAACTTATAAAAGCAAGGAACACTTGGAGGTCTCTTTCTCTCTGTCCTAATTCAGCTGTGCTGTAAATTCCTGTCCCATGAGGAAACATCAAGGAGCACGGCCGAGATTATCTTTCTTTTTCCCCTCCGTGATGTATGCACCTGAGCATTTCTGCCGCCTGCACCCCAGAACTCAGTACCCATGAGTGCACCCAGCACCCCACCTTGGCTAGTTCTCCCACCGGGTCTGAGAGGAGACTAAGCAATTCAGAAAGAGGTCTGTTCGGCTCCTGTGTGCAGCCACAGGCCTCCTTTCCCAAACTCACCTGCTTTAGCGTAAGTTGTCCTTGACCTTTCACATGCAGAGAGAAGGCTCTGATAGCACGGAAGCAAATACAAGTGGCTTCAGAGCAGTCTTTTTCTGTTGTAGAAAGGAATCTGCTCTGCCTGAGTTCTATTCCTGGTGCCACTACTCTTCTGCTTCTTTCAGAATTAAGGAAGTAGGATCTGCCTCATCGCTCTATATCCACAGAGAGGGAGGAATGATTTTTACAGCTTACTTTCTTCATCAGGGTACTGTGTGAATGAGCATTGGCTACCATTTCTTCGGGAACTACTATGTGTAGAAGATCAAATATTAGCTTGTTACATCAGCATGGTGTATATCTATTGTATTACTTTTGGTTGTTTAACAAATTATGTAATTAAAATTTTTTTAGCTACAATCCATTGAAACTAAATTAAGCTATCACTTATGTGTCTTCCTTCCAGACAAGGCCATGTTAGCATAGTACAGACATGAGCTATGGTAATGCAGGAGGTGACTGGTGGAGGCAGTGGGGGTAATGGTGGTGAGGGCAGCACCAATGGCATGGTATGTGTGTGCTGGCATGAACTGGGTGATGAATAAACCTAAATGATCCCCAGGAGACTTCACATTTAAAAGAAATCAACTGAATTAATGTGACAAAGAAAATCAGAACATAAGAAGAAAATCCCAGATGAATCACTCCCTAGCTCTTCTGATGTGGGGTATAAAATACAGCTACCCCTCAGTCCCTAAGATGCCCGTGTAGTGTGGGTGGGAGCAGGCTGGGAAGTGATGCCCAGTCTTCTTCAGCACCATTTGCTGATTACTTCAGGAGAATTTGAATGGGAACTTAAAGGACGGACAGGACTGTGACAGGGAGAGTAGAGTAAAGGGCATTCCTACATGAAGAATAGCACACTCCCAGGGCCAGAAGCAAATGGAACAGAACTTGTTCAGGTCATGATAGGCGGTCTAATTTCACTAAGATCTTGAAAGAGGACAGTTATTTTTAAAAAATGGAGTCAGGTGGTATAAAGCCTTGAATGGAAAGATGAAGTTTTTTGTTTTGTTTTGTTTTTTGGTAGGCAACGGAGATTAAGGAAGATTTTTGAACAGAAGGATGATATAATTAAAATACTGCTTTAGGAACATTATTTCCCCTCACCCCCACATAATTGAAAATTTTTAGGACAAAACCATATAATAAAGTACTAAAGAATAAAATTCAAAATAGAGCAAAGGAAAAATGATGGAAGAAAAGCTAAAGTCAGAATGATGCTAGTAACTATCAGAGTTTCATTAGTTGGAAGTGGTAGGCAGGGTAGACCGGAGAAGGATCAAGACAATTAGAAGACTACTGCAATAATCAAGGCTTGATGAAACAAGAACAATGATAACAGAAAAGAAGGGATGAATTAAACAGGCACTCTGGTAAAGGAATTGACTGAATGCTATGACTAAAAAGGCAAAAAAGAAGGCGAGCCTACGGTGGCTCTCATTGCTCCTTTTCAGCTACAGTCCCCTCCAGCCACCTTTGGTGTTCACAGCTATTAGTGGCATACTTTTAGCACTTTTTGTTGAATTGACTTATTATTTTTTGCTCCACTTTTGGCTTAGTAATTAAAGTTGCAATTGTTTTGGCACCTCCAAATCTGTACCCTTGAATTTTCCAATGCCCTTGTTTTTGCCTGTATTTTTTGCCTTATTTCCTGTTGATTTTCAATTTGGAAAGAAGGCTATAGGGCAGCCCCTATATTGAAGATTCAAAATTTCAAACTAGACCCCAAATTTTATCACTCCATGTCTGCGATAGATTGGGTTTTCTTGCAGAAACCTGTTTATATTCAATTTCATTCATGAGTCTGGGAACTATCTTCTTCCCTGTGACAGGGAGACCAAGCAACAATAAGCATCAATGCCTAGCTAGCTGAAGCTAGAAGTTTTCATGAGACAGCAGGACTCAGCAAGGAGCAAGGCTTAAACCTAAGGCAATAGGGCCAGGTTAGAAATGGAAGAAGTTGCTTCCCAGATTTATCCTTATGGAGCTCAAGGGAAGGCCCAAGTTATCTAGATTTCAATCTTGTCTTTTTTATGTTCTATTCGGAGATCACTCTAAAATTCTCCTTCCTTAATTCCCTTATAAAATTGTTATGACACTACAATTTTAGTAATGTAAAGAAACCAACATTTAAACAAATATTCTCACAATGTAAATAATAATTTCAAGTTTTAAACTTTTAGTCTTTTTGTGACATAAAGCACATTTCAATAATAAGAAATTACAAGATAAGATTTCCTAACAATGTTTAGCAATAGATTTTTTACTTAAACAATCAATGAATGATGCATGATGTGGAAATCCACGCACTTAAAACACATATGCACACATTCATACACACACAGCATCATCCACATTGCACCACACACTCTAGAAGTACCATAGAGACCAGCACTACCTTTCACAGGTGAAGGTGGACTCAGATGTAGTACCAGATTCTCTGACCACAACCTTTTCACAATACCAGTACTGTGATTTGTCACTGGCCTCGCAGCGCAACAGCACCTTCTGCAGTTTTCCAAGCGACACTGCTTCTACTTGAAATGTATCAATCTGGGGCAGGAGACAGAGAAAAACCCCACAGAAATAACTTGAGTCCAGCACATGACAAATACAGGCAATCATAATAGCCCAAGGACTACCAGAAGCAGCACAATACTTTAAAACAGATAATGTTACTACAATTAGCATCAAAAAGTATAATAAGGAAAGAAAAATAAGCAAATTATTTTTTTATCTATTAAAAATATATTTCTGGCTGTGTTTCTTCCTCTCTTGCAGTTTTATTTTCTCCACTGGAGTAGTATTCAGTGTAACAAATAAAAAACCCTAATACAAAGGCTTCCAGTTTGTGGTTTTTCTCTTGCTTAGATTCCTGCCCCTGTGATGCAGTTTATTAGGTGGTTGGTTGACAACCGTGTGGCCTAATACGCAGCACACTTAGTTTCCATGAATGCTGATATAGTTTAAGGCATATAGGAACAAATTTTCTCTTTCTCTCTCTCCTTCTCTCCTACTCTCCTTCCTCCCTCCCTCCCTCTCTCCCTTCCTTCCGTTGTTTCTTCAATAAACTCTCTCCTATACCTTCCTCTGTAAATAACATA
This sequence comes from Equus przewalskii, assembly GCF_037783145.1. Lineage (NCBI taxonomy): Eukaryota > Metazoa > Chordata > Mammalia > Perissodactyla > Equidae > Equus > Equus przewalskii. The sequence goes on from NC_091838.1 coordinate 28,724,060, forward strand.
GAGCACACTCTTGGGTTTGTTGTGAAAGAGCATCCTAGAATCTTCATTTCTAAAGAGTCACTTTGTCATGTCAAAAACTCACTGACATTTCCCAAGAGATGTAGGACCGAAAGATAACGCTATACTGGTTGGAATAAAAAGAATTCCTTCATACATTACCTCCTCATAGATTGTTGTTGAGAATAACCACCCCAAAATCATCTGAGGAAAGCATCATAAATTTGATTAAGTCTGAGACATTCCCAGAAATGACAGTTGACTATTAGCCACTGTTACCCTACTTTGCCATAAAAATGCAAATCCAGTATTGTTTGTATTTCCCATATGGGATAGGTTGTCTTAATGGCTGACTACATTGTTACCAGGTTAAACTTCAGTTTGACATTTGGTACCTGTGTGACAACTGTTGGTTCCACTTTGTGGATAGAAATCTTCTCTTGTTTAGACAAAACCGAAATCATCAGTAATCCAATGATGATATTTCTGTAAACCAGCTTATGATTGCGCATGTTCTCAGGAGTGCCTGGTTAGTCTCATTGTCACTATCTTGCATTCCCAGTGTGACTTTACACGGGACATTTCATGATACACATCACCCCCTGTCCTCCAGCTCCATTTCTGAGTATATGTGCTGCTTTGGTAGATAGTTTAGGCATGCTAACAGCTTTCTTTCTCAGTCCTCTCTGTCTCACTGCTTCTTTGCCTGAGGGCTTCCCCTTGTGGGACAGTTTTGAGGGGTGTTCTGAAGGTCTCTAGCAAGAAGGAGTCCCACTAGTAACCAGCTCATTAATGTCACAATATTGGCTTTTCTCCCTTTGCTGCCTCACTTTCCCCTCTCCTTCACTTCAAAGGAACTCACTGGGATCACCTCCCAGATAAATTTCCTGTACCCTAGTCTTTGTCTTATGGTTTGCTTTGGAGCAAATCTAAACTACGATACTTCAAGGTCCAGAACGATTGCCTGGATCAGCTTTCCGATTTCTTCTTGTTTCTTAAAGTAACTTTAGTTTTGAAGATAGAATTAAACTAGGTCTATTATGTATGTTGCTGCCTTTTGATTACACCTCTGGACACTTTGTAGAGAAAATAACAACAACCAGCCCAATCAGTGGCTAATGATGTGAGTTGCGGCTGCTGTGAAATCATTCTGTAATAAAATAAAAAGATTATTCCCACAATTTCTCAACTGCAAACTCTTGAAATCATTCAGCATTTCCATTACATTCTATGCATTGAGGAAGATAACAGAAAAATGTGAAATCTAAAATAAACCAAGGAACAGAGACACTTTTATATCTCTGATTCTAAACTTCAAAACATACCACCAAACCCATATTTTTACTCTTATTTATACACTGATTGCAATTATACTTCCTATTCAATTTTAATTTCAATCTATAATACATCCTCCCCACTCTCTGGTAAACGCTATACACAGTGATGAACTGAAGAATATTAATCATGAAGATGACTTGCAAAATCTTAGCCTGTAACATCACATGATGTTGCACACTGGCAGACCAACTAGCAGGAGGCCAGGAGAGATGGAGCCTTTACCACATATCACAAAGTGGTAAGGTGAAGGAGTCTAGGACTGATGGAAACCTACGTAGATTCTTTAAAGGATAACTTCACTGATCACTTGGATAATATTAAGAATAATATCATAGTATCCTAAAGTTTGTTTTTGTTCAAAATTAATAATTCACTGTGGCAGGAAAAATTAGGCCTAATTTTGTTTTTTCTCTCATCCAAAGCAGATCTAGCTTTCCTATTCACTGTGATGAAAACTTCTGTGTAATCTACAGTGACCAAAAAAAGGCTTAGGTGAGATTTAAGAGCTCTGATGTTTCAAAGTATTTCATGATCTACAACTACAGAAAAATTTAAGAAATAGCACTCTCAAACTGGTTTGGGAGTCTTCTTTTTTAAAAGTATATCCATGGGTTACATAATCTCTATTCTTAATTTCAGACCCCCAAATGGTACTTTCCATATACAAAATAACATTAAAAATTAACTGGGTTGATTATATATCTCACTGTAACTCCTCAAACATCTAATATATAGAAAGAGTCATGCCTACATGTAAAGGACAAAAGGGAACAGTGAAGGGACTTAAGGTGTGAAAATAATACAGTTGGCTCCATTCAAGATGTTTTAAAGAAAGGTTACTGTGTTATTATGTGAGGTACACTATAATGGCCTTTCTATGACCTCTCCTTTTAAAACAGTAATGCTTTGTACCTTTCAGTCCCAACAGAGCATATTCATATATATTTTTCCCTGATATCATTTCAACTCATTTTTTTCTTTTTCTTACACTATCACTAATTTTTAATGACTTTTTCTTTGTTTTATTATTCATTGCTAGTATAGTGTGCCCCATTTTTCTGTCAAGAACAACTTCTAAAACCAAGCACATTAAGAAGTCAGGTCAGGAAAACTTGTGTTAAAAACAACCTAAAAGGAACACTTGAAGGGTGTCAAGCACTTTTCAATTTTCAATCATACATGGTCACCTTCAGAGAGATTGCTAAGAACGTGGCAAAGTTGTTTGTGCAGCCTCACCTGTCCTCTTTGAAATTTTACGGGCATGTTAGATTTGTACAGCAGTCTAAGACCAGAGTCTCCCCTCTCCCCAAAGAGACATAGGGAAACGTCAGACTCCGTTTCTGCTTGCTTCAATTGTCCAGTATGAACATCAACATGGTATCTCACTACTAGCAAAGCAAAGGGGAGAGAAACAAGAGGAAAGCTATTACCTGGGAATTCATACAAATAGAATCCAGACCCATGGGTCAGGCTACAGTAAAAAACATTACATGAGAATTCCTCTAACCTAGACTGTCTGTATCTACTGAGGGATTTTTGATCTTTCAATTACTAATTTTAGTTATAAATGGGCATTTTTACACCATGAACAATTTCCCTGAGGGTTAGAGCTTTTTCAGAAAGAGAAATAAAGATTTTTCAAAAAGGAGGAGATTACACAGGAGATTTTTTATGCTTCTGTGTATGACATAGGAGGATATTTCATGCTTAGTATTTTAGTGGCAAGGGTGACAAAGCTATTGTACAAGATGCTTAAAGTTTAAAAAGATATAAGGTTTGATGAGGAAATATATCAAAATTGAAATGATGACATGAGATGGCCGACTGGCCTCAGGCTAAGCCAGATGAGGCATAGACATGACATTTTCTCTTTCTCATAGCCTCAGCCCCTGTGACTGTAGCTGAACTAAAGGAATCTTTTTGAGATTATGTTTAATCCCAGATCTACCAATGACTCATGCTATGAAGCTGAAAAAGTCACTTCTCAATGGGTAAACAATTTTCTCAGAAGTAAAAAAAAAATTCTGTAACTAAATAGTTCAGAAGCAAATTTAAGCAACTATAAAACAAGTTGGATATGTAATATATCCTACGGAAGATTAATAACACACATGGAAAAATAGCTTGCCCTCCTTCTACTACAGGAAGCTCACAGACAAGGTCCCCATCTCCTTGGATTCGAGATAACCACACATTTACTGGAAAATCTAGGGTCTTCTTGCTCTTTATATGTTGCATGGTGACCTGAGATTAAAAGAAACAATGATCAAATTGGCGATTTTTCAATTCCTCATAGAACTCAGAATTCAAAATGCACCCCAGGGACTGCTATAACGTACTGCACACTCTGATGGTTGTTGTTATCAGTAGTATAGTAGTAATGGCTGTTGCTTATTAGGTAATTATTATTTGCCAACTATTAATGTTAAGTGACTTATTTTAATTATCTCTTTTAACTTTTACCAATTAGATTGGTAAAATCCTTATAATTTATAGATAAGAAAACGGAGGCTTGGAGATTTGAAGTGGACTCTGTCTGATTCAAAACTCTCAATTTCACCTACAGCAGTTGCTAAAAAAGCAATCTATAGGAGGAACTAAAAAAGAGATTTTGTGTTCATATTAATGACCAAAGCAGGCATACAGCAGAATTTTTTAAATTTTAAATGCCTTTTACATATATTTACAATATCTTTAGGTTGTGGAATAGTCCTCAGTTCTACAGCCAATGTGCCTGCACTTCTCAGCACACGGTAAGTTGCCTTTGCCTCTCTGCCCAATGAACCCTTAACAGACCCTTCATTAGCTCCTGATCCTTTCGTAGGTCTTTCACAAGAAGGCTCCCTTTCCTTTGTCTTCTGTTTCACATCCCAGCAGAGGACTTCCAGAAGGAATTTCACAATTGCCTGCCTTTCCTTCAACCACAATGGATGAAGTGCCCTCTCCTTTTAAGATACTGGATCATCTTCTAAATTAGTCTCTGGTCCTCTTTAACTTCCTCTTCTTCCTGCTTTAGGAGCAGGTCCCATCATTTCTCAGGTGGCTTAGTCTCAGAACTAACTGCCATAAGGCACTGACTGCTATTCTTGCTCCCCTCGAAGCCGGCTTTTAGGCTAGCAAGAGAAATTATTCCAAATCAGAAATCAGATCATTTTGTACACTACTCACAACTTTTTCAATAGTCCTACCTATAGCATAAGATCCAAAATCCTCAAGACATTGAGCAGTTCATAATCAGGCCCTACCTACTTTGATAGATACTTCCTCACATTCTATATTCCAGTCATACTGACCTGTTTATGGTTCCACAACTCGGCCACATTCCTTCTCACCTCAGTTTTCACACACACTTGTATCTCTGCCTAAAACAGCTTCCATCTGACTCATTACTATTGCTGAATCTCCCATCCTTCGTTACGTACCTCATACACAACCTCTTCTAAGAAGCCTTTTGTGAGTCTCCAATCTGGACTAGGCAAACCTACTTTGTGAGCCATGGCACCCTATCCAATTATGACTTTGACTCAACACCTAATATTCGACTGATTTCATGGAAGGGACCTTGTTCTCCTTGTCCTACTCATCTTGGTACTTCCATAAGCTTTCACAAGGCAGTCCTTAGGTTGTTTGTTGAATCAATGATTACATAACTAAATGAAATGGCTATCTGTCAACACAGGTAATTAAACTAAATCAGTACACCTGCTCACTAATGCCTGATTGTGTCTTTACTTGCTCCAGGCAAGACACAAGGAAAAGAGCATTGGATTTGGAGTCAGAAAAACTAGGACCAAAATCTAGATCTATCATTTTACAACTGTTTTACCATGAGAAGTTCACATAACCACTGTGAGTATCAGTTTTTTTGTCCTTAAATTAGGAATGATGCCTATCTCACATGGTTGCTGTGGAGATTAGATGAGACTATATGTAAGAAATGTGCAAAACTTTATATAAATTGCATAAACAACTCCTATTAACTTATCCAAATTTATATATGAATATATTCATAAATATAAAAGAGATTAATATAATATATTCTACTAAATTTGAAAATGTCCCTTTCTCTGGACTATAACATGCTTTATTTTTATAGCAATTAGATGGAAACTTTAGGAATACTAAGAGATAGAGACTGCTTATAAAGATTCATAAGCTTTTTAATCCCGAGCAGATACAATTCTCAAATAAAATTATTTTCAGCCCTCTGCCCAAAGTTTTGAAACCCTAGTTGCCCAATGGTCCTGAAACTCAGTGCTGGGGTTGCTTACTTGGCAATTGGAGAGACGGAAGTGGTGGTAGAATGAAAGAAGGGTGATGCACATTCTACAGTTGAGGCTCTATATTATGGACTATCTTGTTAAAGTTTCAGCAGTGAGAGAAGGAGTTTAATCTTTTTATTTCCATTCCTGGAGCCCATTATGAGTCTGTTATTTTCCTTTACTTGGGACACAAGGAGATAAGTTACACCCTAAACTATATAGAGGGGCATACTCCTCAAAAGAGCAAGTAAAAAGAATTCTTAAACAAAAAGAGCTAACCAAGGGTGAAGGGGAGTTTCCATCTTTCTGAAACGCTGCATGCAGATGACCCCGAGAAGTGGCATACAGACCCTTGGCCCCCTTGCAGTGACATTTCTTACAGTGGATGTTCAAGCACTGCACTGGGTATGATTGAGAGTTTAACAAAAAGAAATTGCCTCTACCATCAAGGAGATTTTACAAACTGTCTGTGAAAGATAGACTTAAAATATTTAAATAACACAAGACTATATTACAGCAGCATATTAGTAAACACATTAATACAGACTAAGTTCCGTGGCGATTCAGGATAATGCAAAGTTTAGGATACAATAAGACTAATTTCAGATGGAACTTAGTAGATGTTTCAGATAAATAAGGGTCATAAACAGGTGAATGGGAGTCTTCTAGATTCTAGACTTGAAGCCTTTCCCATGAAGCATAAGGTTTTTACAAAGTCATTCTACCTAAAACTCTGAGAGGTCCTTCCTCTACACTAAACTCTCTATGAAAATTGGCAAGAAGCCTCTGGTTTCTGAGGCACCACCATCCCTCATGCTTAGAAGTACCCACTGATGAGAAAATCTTCATCATTTTACTTGAGTGCAATCCTACTAACTCAACTGTAAAGCTTTCTGGGTGAGAGCTCTGAATGAATTCCATTTACCTTCAAAGCCATGATGCCTCAAAATAAAAAACCAATAAATCAAAGTGAATTTGTGTGTTCATTTGTTTTTTAATCAATAAAGAGACATAGCAGTGGTTCTCAACTGGGTGGGATTTTGCCCCCAAGAGACATGTGGCATTTTTGGTTGTCACAATTGAGGAGGAAGGAGAGGGTGCTACTGGTATCTAGTGGGTAGAGGCCAGGGATCTTGTTAAACATTCTACAGTGCACAAGACAGACTGTCCCCCCCGCCCGACAACAAAGAATTATCCAGCCCCAAATGTCAATAGCGCTAAGGTTGAAAAATCTTGGGAGCACAACCAGAAGGACCTGCAACTAGAATACACAACTCTGTACTTGGGGGGCTTTGGGGAGAAGAAGAAGAAAAAAAGAAGATTGGCAACAGATATTAGCTCAGGTGCCAATCTTTAAAAAACACACAAAGAGGAAAAAAGAAAAATCTTGGTGTACAAAGATAAATAGTTAGATAATAGATAACTCGATAATTAAATAGAATGATATAGACAGATAAAGAGAGAGACATACATCCATAGATCTTATCTCCAGTTGTGTTTATTTCTGTTTTTATTTTCACAATTTTTTTTTCAATTATTAAAGTAATAAAGGAGGTTAAGTCCTGGAAGACCACAATGCATAAGCCCACTCATACAGTAGCTAACGGCAGGACTCAATGAAGGAGAGGTGGCAAGTGGAACAAACCTGGACTTGGATCAAAAGACTTTGATTTATGTTCTAACCTGCCATTTACTAGGTGTATGGCCTTGGGTAAAAGTTTTACATGATGACCTGTGATCTTCAGGTCCTCATTTGCAAAACTGGCATCATACCTGTTTGCTAGGTTGAAGATTTAATGTGTTAGAGTAGGAGTGTTTTACGTAATAAAATAATATTAAAGCACCTTATAGAAAAGAGAAATAGGAAGTTATTTCCCAAAGTAAAACTTTCTCAAGTATGGGTTGCAATATCCAGGAATATTAAAACAGAGATTCATTCTAGAACATCTGTTTTCCCCAGTTGGCAGTAAGATGGTGGTGCATGTGCCTAAGAGTCAGATCGCTTCAAATCCATGTGCTACCTGTGTGATATTGGGAACTGTTTATCGTCAATTCAAAAACCTCAATATCTTGGACTGGAATAATATTTTCTACTTTGTTGTGGCATAAACAATTAAAAGCGATGATCTATACCCTGAGTGCTCAAAGAATGTATATTGGTGGTGGTGGTAGTAGTAGTAATAGTAGTAGTATCACAATTAATCACAGAAATCAGAGATCAGAATTCTTAACTGTTTTTTGGGATTGTTTGTGGTTCCTTACTCTCCAACATCCTCCTAGAGACTGCACAAGGAAAAGATCAGCTAAATGCTCACTTCTTTATTATCAGAAAGAGAAATTCTTGTCTAAATCCCTGACTCCTACTCTACTTGGATGAGCTGACCAGGAGTATTTGGAAAGACAGATAAAGGCCTCCTTGGCTCTCTCCCACTAAGCCAATCTGAAGTAGCCTCTCCTGCTTCCTTTCTTCTGGGTCCCATCCTGAACTTTCTAGCTCATCAGTTAAGAGGTTTATATCCAAATCTATCCTTTAATGCCTCTCTTTCACTCATCTAATCTTCCTGACAAAGCTCTCTGGTACTTCTAGTCTCTAGATTCCTACTTGTACAATCATTGCATGCTTCCTCTTAGGTGGTTCCCATTCTGACCCTTTGTAACATCAGGTAGGAACACACAAGAAAAAGGATGTCCATTTCTCTAAACTGCAAGGACTGGCACTGCCCTAACTCCTCTCCAGGGTTTACCTCTTCTGCTAATGTCCCACCTATTTAGCCCTTCGGAGATGGCCCTGTAGTCCTTTCCCCACCTGTCCTTAGTGCCTATCTCTAATGCCAACCAGGACACCCAATGGAGTAAGGATCAAGTCCAGGTGGGGTGGAGGGAGGGCCAGCAGTGTTGCTGGAGCACACCAGATCATGAGTGCAGAGTAAGCCAGCTGCCCTCCTTGCTGGCCCAAGCTCCATCTTTCTTTCCTGCCTATTAGGACTGAGACTAAATACAATTAATGACCAACAGTAATTACCACCACCTATATTTATATTCTACTTTGTTTTATGAAAAATTCTCTGCATATGTTATTTAATCCTAAATTTAATCTTATCTTTTCTTGGAGGAGAAATGATATACAATCAAAGTCAACACTTTCTGAGAACTAAATTTGTGTCTAATTGTCTGCTGGACACTGGATATAAAATAAAGAATGTACTAGGATGAGAAAAGTTGAGAAAAATGATTTTAAAAAACCCTACTCTGAAATATAAACTTTTGTTCAAAAGAACAAAAAAATGTGTAATACTTCTACTCTTATTATATGTATTCAATTTAGATAACATTTCTTAAAAAAAAAATAAAGACAAATAATCACCAACACATTTGTTGGGCACTTAGAGTGTTTACAGTATTTTACTAGACCTGGTACTGGGGATCGGGGAGCAAGTACTAATGTCAGTCATTAGTATTTTCTTTTTGGAGTTGGAAATTTGGAAATATGAAAACAGAATAAGGTTTAAATGTGTTCTCAGAAAACACTCTAAGCATTCTTGCAAATCACATACAAAGTCAAAACTTGCCTCTAGGTTTTCTTAGTTCTGGTACCATTCCTTGATAACACCCTATTTGTCACAAGGACTATACAAGGAGGATCATCTACGGAATTTACAATTGACTGAGGGACTATCAAATGCATGAATTTATCTTTGGTTCAAATAAGCTGGCACAACTTTTAGGATGTTTCTATAAACTGCTGGAGTCTTCCGAGATTAAACATTTGACTGGAGATTTCGTGAGAAGAGGAAGCTAGTGCTTCCTGCTGTTCACTGAACTAGAAAATCCTCAAAAACAACTATTTTTCTTACTGTGTTTCAGAACTTGCTCTTCCTCTTCTGTGGTTTTTTCTAGAACCCAGAAGTGAAGAAGTAACTAAAAATGAAAAGGAACTGGAAATATTTACAAGGCACTTTAAAACTTAAATAAATAAAGCCACTTCTTGCCTAGTTTAGCTAATCTCAAGTATTCCTGGAGGTCATATCAAGTAGGTTATCATATCATATCAAGAAGTGGTAGCCTAAACATAATAACAAATGTGCCATAAGCTATGACTCACTTCAATTCCAAGGCTCAGAAGAATCAAATTTCAAGAGAGTTCCTATTCTAGTGAGTCAATTTATCCAAGTCACGTGTGGCGCATACGGCAGAGGCAGCCCAGACACGGGAGAGAGCGGTGGCCCAAGAGGTGGGAGTAGGGGCTCTGGCTACTAACTCTGCAGGGACGCAGCCAAGCCTCCGAAACTCTCCAGGCTTTGTTCCTTCACCTGCCCCTCACACACGCTGAGCCTCAGCCATACGAGATTATATCCCATTCCCTAAACACCAAGCAAGATTTGACTGTATGATTTATTTTCATTTTGCACTTACAATTTGCAAAGTATTTCACATGTATTATAAACATTTGTTTTATTAATTCATTCATTCCACAAATATTTATCCAATATCTACTACATGGTAGGTACTATTCTAGGAGTTGGGGTTATAACACTGAATAACACAAAGTTCCTGTTCTCATATTGCTCAGTTTCTAGTACACAGAGAGTAAACAAACAAATTAAAAAATATCAGGTAAGTGATGTGCTATATAAAACAAAACAAAACAAAACAGGCTGATGTGATCGAGAGCAACTGGGGGCTCACTTTAGATTGTGGCAAAGGCCACTCTGAGGCAAGAGAAGTCCAGTGTGGCTTAAGTACAATGAGCAAGGGCGGAGTGGTTTGAAAAGAGGTCACAGAGGTAGGTAGGGGACAGATTAAACATGGGGTAGATGTGATCTGATTGATGTTTTTAAAGGATCACTCTGGCTCCTCTTTTGAGACTAGATATTAGGGGAAAAAGAGAAGAAGATAGAAGGCTATTTTAGCAGATTTTGCAGTAAACAGGAGAGAAAATATGGCAGCATGGACTAAAGTGATGGTAATCAGATGGAGAAAAATAGACAAACTCAACAGAGCAACAGAGACGATTTTTGAGGGGTTAGATTTTGAAGGCTAAGGAAACGAAACAATCCAGAAAAATCTGCAGAGTTCTGGCTTACATAACTAGGGGGATGGTGACACCAACTACTCAGACGAGTAAGACTGAGGAAGAAGCAGGTTCAGTGAGGGAAGGAAGAGCTCTGATTAAGCCTTATTTAACGTTTTCACTAGACAGTCACAGTTTGTGAGATAGTCAGGGCAAGTATTGCTGAGCCCTATTTTACAGTAGGGAAAACAGAAAAAAGTGATTAAATGACTTTTTAGAAACCAAACATCTTTCAAGTCTTTTTTTCTTGTTATTTTTAAAATAAATTTGAAATTACTTTAAACAAAAAGTAAAAAAAAAAAAAGCTGTAGGAAAAGTTCCTTATTTCACATTATTTTGGTCGTTTAATTATAGTTCTAATTGCTCAATTCATTTGTTGAGTTAACTAATTCATGTTCTACCTACTTTGCTCTTCACAGAAACCTTTACCACCAACCAGAGGATGGAAGACGCCTCTCTCGGTTCTGAGACAAAGCACTCCCTCCTCTGAGTGCCTCTGCTTGGGGTTGTTTTCCCATCCTGTTGAAGAATCACTGCACAGTGATATTGCTATGCCCCTGACCACTCTTCTCACTCAAAGGCTCCAGAGAAAGCACAGGCCATGCTAGTGACTACAGGCCAACTTAGCTCAGGGGTAGATCTTTCCTGAAATGTTGACTTGTCTTTCCCAGTAATTCAGAAATACAGAATTTGTAATTTTGCTAATCATTGCAGTTTCCATCGGTTTTGTTTCTTCTTCTTAAAAGGTCACTTTTTTGTCTCTCTTCTGAAATCTTTCAATACTTCTGAACAGAAAAACTTTAAAGCCAACATATGGTTTCCTCCCATTCTCAGTCACATTTAGCACAATGCAGGACACGTATTAGGTGCCCAGAAAATACTTCTTGCCTAGCTGACTACAACAAATTTACCTGCTCTTGTACTATAAAAATGCCAGTTTTCATTATATTAGTTATGTGCTAAGAAATGCTGCAATAAACCTTTCAGTAAATTTAATATTTTCTCCATTATTTTCATTATACAATGAAAGATACAATAATGAAAATCACAGATAAGATTTAAAAGCATTTTAAATGGGAAAATGATAAATTTTCTAGATTCTATCAGTGGTACTCAAAATCTTAAACCTCAAACATTTTAAAATAACATATCATGTACTATAAAGAAATCAGTGACAGTATTTAAAGCTAGAAAGCAGAGATGTTCTAGTGATTCAAACCATGTCATCTGACTCCACAATAATTACTGCCTCCACACAGAAATCTCATGGCTTCTGAGAATTTAATTGACATATATTTTTGAAAACAAACGTAAGGCTCAATGATAGTGTTTAAGATCTCAGTCCTTGGAGTCCAGCATACAATAAGACAATTTACTAAGTAACCACATCCAATCATTTAATTTTATTGAACCTCAGTTTTCTCATCTATAAAATAAGGATATCAGTGGTAGCTAAATCAAAGAGTTGCTGTTAAGCAACAGAAATATGATAGTATTTCCAAGGCAGTTGGTATACGGTAAGCACTCAGCAAACACTTATTATTATTGTTTTTATTGCTATGATTAAGTCGGGGAAAAAAAGGACAGGATCCCAAAGTGCATACATAACATGATTCAATTTTATTAAAAGGGCAAAATATAAATATATAAAATGGCAAAATGTATATAAAATATATACATTTATATATTTACGTGTGTCTATGTAGATAGAGTGAGGAAGTTCATGAGAGAGATTCATAGAAAAAAGATTTGAAAGAAATGAACCACCCCACTGGTCATCTAATGATTAACGAATAACAACTCATTTTTATTCTTATACTTTACTATATTCTTCAGATCTTCTTCCATGAACACAGATCGCCTTTGTAAATATAACTATAAAAATGCTATTTTAAAAAATCTCACAGGGAGGAACCATATTTCTTTACAGTGTTATAGCCACAAAAATTTTGTTCACATTATTTACAACAATTAGGAAAATATGTTATCTTTCTCATTGCTTTAAGAAGGCTGCTTATTTCTTTTAATAACAATAACTGTGAAGCACAAAATAAAAAACATTACCCTCTGTAAGTTCCACTCAGGTTGCTCGCTAGTTCCATCATGTCCAATCCTTATCTTATATATTATTCCAATGTTCCTTATTTCAATCTGGATGAAATGCAAAGAAGAAAAAATTAGCAGAATGTTTTTAATTAAGCACATTAAAAAATTCTTTCTCATATGATTTCGGTCGTATGTGGAAGATAAAGAAACACACACATAGATAAGGAAAACAGATTAGTGCTTACCAGAGGGGAAGGAGGGGGAGAGTGAAAGAGGTAAAGGGGCATATAGGTATGGTGATGGATAAAAACTAGACTACTGGTGATAAATGCAATGCAGACTATACAGAAGCTGCAATATAATGATGTACACCTGAAATTTACATAATATTATAAACCAACGTGCTCTCGATAAAATAATCAAAATGCAAAAATCATTCTTTCTCTTCTTCTTACTAAATGCATTTTTTTACTCCTAAGAGTTGAAAAACTCTCAGCGACCCTTTCAGAGTCTGGAGATTAAGCCCTCTCAAGAAGCTATCAGTGGACTACACAGACACAGAATATGAAACAGAAATATCATGAGACGACTAAAAATATGCAGAAGGAGTCAGATGAAAGAATAGGATAAGGAACATACATATGCTCAGTTCTCTGACTAGCACACATTTCTCACTGTAAGCCAATGTCTTCTGAGCTGAGTTCCAATGACAGAAAGATGGGCTCTTATTTTAAGAAGAAAAAAAAGCAATTTTCATCAAAGCTAAATATAGCTATTCTATAAGCTTAAGGAAAAAGTACCAGTGAGTCTAGAACTTCCTTTTACTCTGAAAATCCTCTTTTGTTTGACTATAGGATAAGATATAGATTTTCAAAGTTCAAGGAAGAGAAATAAATCTGCCTACAGAATACGTATACTTGGTTAGTTTTTGACATGGTTCAAGAATATTTATTAATCCAAGTAGCATTGTGGGGAATCGGCTTTGGAATCACTTTGAGCTCAACTGCTATCCAGGCTGTTGTAATCTGAGTAAAATATGGTGTTTTATATCTCTGGCCCTCGATTTCTTTATCTGTTGAATGGACATAATGTCTCTTGCATACAATTTTCAGTTCAACTAAATAAATGTTTATTTAACACAATAATATAGACATTGTGCAAGTCCACAAGTATACAAAGATGAAAGTGATGGCACAGTCCCTAAGTTAGAGAAATTTATAATCTAATGAGGGAGACAGATTTACAAACAGACATTTTTAGTATAATAAGATATGTCCAGGACACTAAACTGTGAGGATTAAAAAAGGCAATACACTATATCATTTAATAGTTTAAATATAGTCATTATCATTATTTCTACTACAGATACTCATCTACTTCCACAAACTAGATATGAATAGGTAGGCACTTTCATATTATGTTGACTTACGTCATTGCCTACCAATGAACAAGACCCTGAAACAGCTGGACAGTCAGATGACCAACAAGCCATCAAAATAATTCCTCTTTCATATTCACTTTCCATAATCAGAAATTCACTTTTTTAACTTCCCATCATCACCAAAACCACTTTCCCCCATAGACTGCAGTGGCTAGACCAGTCCTGGGCTATTACAACACCCAGTCAAAGACTATGATGCTATTGACTAGGAGGAAGGAAAAGAGGACTGTTAATCCCTCAGAGCCAACTTCCACCAACTTTCTTACTCCAAGAGCTGCTGTCAGTGGCAGAACTTAGAAGCTAGCTCTTCTCACCAGAGGAAGTAAGAAGTTATCCCATAGTCTGGCCTTGGTTTTTCTCTGAAAGGTAAGCCAATCTTTAGATATCCTTTCATTGTCCCAAGAATCTATTAGCACTTAAGTGTAAACTTTCTCTTTCTACACATTCTAAATGAAAAAAATAAAGGGCTAACTGAACGGTCATGTTACCAAACATATGTGACTTCATGGCTGCCTACTTGCTACTTTTGGAGAAGGGAACTACCATGCAATGAGCTCAGCTATGTGCCAGCCAAGGGGCAAGCGCTTGACAAGCATGGTCTCTTCCAGTCTGTACAGCAGCCCCATGAAGAGCAGGGCTCTTTAAAAAGCCGACTTTAAGGAACAAAGAAATTTAAAAACACTTAAGTAATTTGTCTAGGGATACACAGCTGGAAACACAGTAAGTTCCAAAAGTAAAATTCAAACCAAAGCCTGTTTGATCAGAAATAGCACACTGTCCTCAAAAATGACTATGTGCTCACTTCAGGATTGGAAGGAAGGAAAAGTAAATGAAAGATTAATTTAGAAGTGGCAAATGATACCAGTGAAAAAGAACAAAGACGTCAATGCCCATAGAAGACAGTGAATAGGAATGAGCTGGCCAGTCCTCATTTAGGGTTCTCAGACTGTCAAGAGGCCCCAGTCCTATTGTCCCTTAAACCCCAGATCAGTGCTTCTCAAACATTAGTGTATACACAGATTACCTGGGGATCTTGTTAAAATGCAGATTCTCATTCAGTAGACATGGTGGGGGGCCTAAGATTCTGCATGTCTAACGAGTTCCCAGGTGATGCCCATGCTGCTGGCCTAGGGCCCACAGGCCCTAGACTCCTATGGGGCTTTCATACCCATCCCTGATCTCTCCCATTAAGGTAGTAGCTTAGAGCTGGGTAAGTCCCTGCTCTCACTTCACAGTAAACAGGAGAAGCTAGGAGAAAACATATGCTGATGCCACTGACCATTATCCTCCGTGACTGTAAAGATAATCTGTCATTTGTAGAATACTTTCCATCTACCAGGCACAATGCACATCACACACATTCCCAAACATACTTTAAACCTCACAACAAGCTTTCAAAGTAAGCATTAATACCCACCTCCCTGTCTTTACTAAGAAAGAAATTAAAGATTAGTGAGGATAAGCAACCTGTTCAACGTGACAGGACTAATGTAAGGTTGATCTTTGAACCTGGTCTCCATGACTCCAAGGCCTCTGTTCTTAACCAATTTATTATATTTCCCATATGTCAATAAGCTTTTCTTAATGTACATATATTTTTTCTTTTTATCATCAGACCACTCTGGAATTTAGAAAATTCCTGATGTCATTGCCTTCATTCTGTATTTAAAAACAAAAGCTGGCCTGGAGAAAATAAGTAATATATTCAAGGTCACAGAGTGAATATATGGAAAACTAGGATGCTAATCCAGCTCACTTAGTTTGCAGTTTAGCACATAATATACCGCAAGGTATATTATGGGTACTAATAGACTTTGGTGGGGTGGCCTAGGGATCTAATCATGACATATGTGTTGTGAGTTCTGAACAATCATCTTCAAATAATCTTTTGAAATGCATGGGTTGTAGAAGGTATGACTGCCTGTGCATTGAGCCAAACTGCTCCTTCATGACCTCAGACAACTGCTTTTCTTCTCTAAAATTCTAATGATTGCAAAAGTAGAAGATCTAGAAACCATCTGGGTATTAGTGATTGCCAGGTACTGCAGCCCCAAACAGCCTTGCCTTCCTGGTGACTCGAGTTGGCCTTAATCATTCTCTATTCTTTATCCAGCCTTAGGATACAAAAGGAATACTCTCCAGGGAGATCAACTGCTTTTTCACAGTGCACCAAAGAACCATGTGCTTTCACTCTGTGGGGGTGGGGTACATTAGTGAGGTATAATGTAATTGTCTAAAGTGAAATTTCTCCAAAGCCCTGAGGAAATTAGGAGAGGCAACCAGCGGTACTCAAAGTAATGCGGCCCAGCATTCTTTGATGCTAAGGAAAGGAGAGAGAGATTTGAACGGGCAAGGGTCAGAGCTTCAAAACACGGCCTCTGAGGATGTAAAAAAAAATGATTTCACACCCATACAGCTCAGCTGAGCAACATGTAACAGTATATGGAATTATACAAAAGAAGGGTTTTCATTACCAGAAGAATCTCTAAATGGCTTATTATCTGGTTACAATTTGAGTTGAGGTTGATGGTTTGTGGGGCCAGATTCAAACCAACGGCCTAAACCAAATTATCTTTAAAGAAAGCAATTTTCTTCCACAACTTTCCTGATTGGTAGAGAATATGTGAGGAAAAAAATGTTTCCTTTGACGATTACAATAGGCATTAGGATAACTTATGGGGATTCTAAGAGACCCGAGATTTATTTTATACAGGATATACACACACACAATCACACTCTCCTGTGTTACAGAAATACCTTTAAAATGTTCAAAGAACAAAATTACTGCCAATATTGTTTACCTGAAACTCATCCTCCTGTCTTGGAAGGAAGAGCTGCTCTGAGCTGTCCTTGCTAAGACTTATTGGTCCAGTGACTCCTTCATCTCCATACACCCATAGTGTGACATTGGCTTGAGTCCCTGTATTTCCTGTCAGCACTAACACCTTCCATTCATCTTCTGACAGAAGAGTCTCACTGATCTCTTCTATAGGGGAAAAAAAGGCATTAGTAGCAGATCCAATGCAACATCAGGCTGACAGAATCCTTTGTCACATGGAGCCCAAGGACATCAAAACAGAGTAGAGGATGAGTGGGGCAGGGTAGGGAGGCAGTGAACTGCTACAACTGTAGGGAGCTAATTTGTGCTTGCCTCTTCACAGCAAGGTTCTAGGCAACTGAAACTGAACTACTGAAGTAAATTAAATTAGAACAATAAAGATCTGAATTGCCTGGCAATCTTTCACTTGTCCTCAACACTACAACACAGACGCATGCTGGAATTTGTAGTTCTGTGTCCATAGATTTTTCATAAAGCTGCCTGCCTGGCTTACAGATTTTTAGGTAGAATTACTACAATACAAAGTAACAAAAGAAAAGTGGAACTAAAATACATTTTCAAATGAGGTGTAAAAATGGCAAAATTGAGAAGAGAGAAAATTTTTCTAAAACATTTCAGGAAAAAATATCCTACTGGAGAGGGCAATGAAAGCGCTTGGAGCTAAAGACAGAATTTTCCCAAATGCAAATGATTCTGAGGTGCTTAGGGCAGGTTAGTCTGTGAGGGCAGGGACTGCACAGCAGCAGTGTTGCACAAGGAAGCCTCCATCACTCAGCACTTCCCAAACAGCCCCTCCTTGCTTACAAGAGATGTTTACGAAGTGAAGTCCCCAACTAAAACTACTTTCTTCTTTATGCACTTTAGCCTGTTGCCTCATCTAAGGAGATCCGGGAGCATGCAGTGGCAAGAACATCTCCCAAGCTACTCGGCATTGGTTGTCTGGATTGCCCCAACAACTGCATGTTACAGGTACAAATATTACAGACTTGGGTAATGAGATAAATTTCCTCGTGTCAAATGATCAAAAGGAAACCAAGATTCTTCCTATCTTTAATTCTGTGACTTGAAACTATAGGCAACCGTAGACAGCACCTACAATCTTACAGTACAGTATCAACAGAGATGATGACAAACCCAGCAAATAACTAATTTTCTGCTATAATGAACAAAATTCCTTCAAAAAACTATACAAAAAAAGTTATAAATGGAAACAAATACTAAGAAATAACTGGCATTCATTTTTTTAAGGCTGCCTTCTCTTTACTGTCTTGGGTAATCTCTGTCATTATAACAGCAAGCATGTTTCCTTCAATTAACATCATGATCACCATTTACTAAGCTCCTGCTACATGCTAGGCTCTGTGTTGAATGTCTCATATGCACTTCTCATCCCACAAAGTCAGTCAAATTATGATGTCAATTTTAAGATGAAGAAAAGAGGCAGAGGTTAAATAATATGCCCAAATCATATAGCAAGTAAATGACGGAATGTCTAACTCCAAAGCCTTGCATTTAAACAAACGAGTTTAGATGTTCCACTTTCACTTAAACACAGTTCACCGGAATGCACAATTTCATTCTATGCTAAGCACTGTTCTAGGCACTTAATATTCATTATTGTGTCAACCTCACTCAGTCCTCACACTAGTCCTATGAGGTACTCTCCTTTATTACGGACAAACTGGGACTCAGAAGTTAAGTAATTTGCCCAGAGTTACACAAGCAATAGCAAAAAAGACTTAAACTTCAATCCCAGGCAGAGAAAGTTTGAGTCCCATGCTATTCTGGATACAACATCAAAGGTAGCTGACCTGGAAAATATTATAAAAATTGGTGCAAAAATTTTATGACACAATCTCATTTTCAAAACTCACATATTGTACGTGAACACTTGACTGTCCTGCCTGCCATTTCTAGTCAAGCACTATCAGGAACCTGGAAAACACACTTGGAATTTCTCCAGACCATAGACAACAGTGCAATCAGATCTCTACTGATGAAAACTCCACAGCACATCCATGAGACTCAGAGACTAATCAGTGATTTAGGTCAGTAAGATACTCTTTAGGAAGCTAATCATTTACTTAATCTCTTATGAATATCTTAGTCATCTAAAAGGATTATTTTTATTAAAGTCAAGAAAGTTTTATTTAGTTCCTATTATTTGCTAGGCACTGAGTTAGGTTCATTGCTCTCTACATATTAGTGGCACAGATTAAAAGTTTGAAAGATAAACAATGAGAGTCTCACCCTGAAGATACACACTATCTAGTGGGGAAGACAGATGTATAAATATTTGGATTTTAAACTTTCAGACACATTCATAGAGAATGAAAGAAGTACTACAAAGTTCAGATGTAGCAGAGAGCCGGGAGTGAATAACTGCGTGGAAGGGTGTGCAGGAAATACTTTATGGAGGGAACCTTGGTGCTGGATGTAGAAGGATGAATGAGAATTTTGAACAAAGAGGAAGGGAAGGGCATTCTACATAGAGGGAACAGCATGCCCAGCATGTACAAAGGCTTGAAGTAGCAGTCATGCTGGAAGAACTGCGCATGGGAACACGTGGTTGAACATGAGATCACATGAGATGCTACGTGAGAAGAGGAGAAAGAGTGAGATCACGAAAAGCACTGGGCAAGGTGGAAAGGAGTTGGCACACTCTAGTGCAGGCAAGAGGGAGCCAGCCAAGATTCCAAAGTGTGGTGGTGATATGATCTGAGCATTAGAAAGATCAGTCTGAAAGAAGATGAACTAAATTTAGCAGAGAGAGACCGAGGCAGGAAGGCCAGTAAATAAACAATGAACACGAACACTGAACTGTGAACTGAAAAGCCCCGGAATGGGGTCAGGAGGCCACCGTTACTTGGTTTTAGTTTTTTGGGGTGTCCATACACAAGTGCATTCACATGCATGCTTGATTTAATCTGCAAATCAGGTGACAATCTCTAAAGCCTTTTCTTCCTGTTCTAACATTTTCACAATAACATTTGTACAAACATAACACATTATCAGGGTGCACTCGTTACAAAATTTATGACTTAATATGGTATAATCTTTAATATAGAACAGTAGATTAAAGTTTGTGCTATCATCAATTGAATATGAATTCAACCTAATGCCATAATCTTTTGGAAATGAACCAAAGTGCATTAGTCTCAGATCCTAAATTTATCCATTTAAGAACCATAAAAGCAGCTGTTTTTTTGACTAGAGGTTTAATATATTCTAAACTGGGAAAATTAACCAAATTAATAAGGATTAACCAAGACTCCTTCAGGGTCTCTGAATAAATTCTATAGTACCTAAAATTTATTCAGATGACTTAAAAATGTTCTTTGTAGGGGTGACAGAACTCTTTAATTAAACACCAATCAGTTTGAGTCAGACAAAAGAAAAGCTAAGCTACCTTTGTGCTACTGGTCTCCTGAAGCTCTGGAGAAAGAAAAAATTACTCACACAAAAAAATAGCAAATTAGCTGATTCTAATATTTCATGGAAGGATCAAAGTTGAGGTCAACTAAAGGCATGAATCACCATCATAGAGCGTGGGCATAAAAAGACAAGTTTTGTAAACTTTTGTGTACTTTTTCAACACAGTGTTTTAGAAAGCTGATTTATACTAACTGTAGAGCAAAAACTGAAAACAAATGTCCCTTATATGTAATAGCACAGTATCAGAAAAATGGTTATTATTTAACCCTAATTTTAAAAAATGTAAAATCATCTAGAAAACATAAGAAGTTAAACATTCTCTCACTAGGTCTCCTGCAATGTAAAAATATCTATTTCTACAAAATTAACACGAATAATCCTGTTTTATTCATGGATTTATCAGTTTCTTGATGTAAGGTATGGTAGATATTTACACAAAGCACAGGAAGCACAAAGCTAGTAGGGATAGCTAACAAATAGAAAACAGGATCAAAAAATCAAAGCTATTCCAATAAGCTAGAAAGTTGGACTGATACCAAGAAGATGAAAACTAACTGGTATCAAGATAAAGGTCTGCAATTTGGTTCAAACAATCAGTTACATATTTTTCAGGGAAAAGATATTATGAATAAAATATCCTAATGATCTTAATATATACCAAGAGTGCAATAGAGATGCCTAAACATGTATTACAAGCCGAGACTATATTAACAGATGCATAGGGTCCACATTAAAGGAATACCATGAGAAGGCAGGCTCCTACTTGGAGATTCACACTTTAAAATGAATATTCATAAAGGTAAAGAATTTTGAAAACATGCATTAGGAGGCACTATTAAAACAACATATTTGAAATAGAAGAGAATATACTAAAAAGAAACACTAAGAATCCATTTTTTAGTATATTTACATACAAATATAAGAAGAATATACCAAGAAGAAATGAGAATAACTAAGAAAAAACAAGGTTTATTTTATAGAGGTGGATGTTGACTTTGTGGGTCAAAAGAATTTATAGGGGCTGGCCCCGTGGCCGAGTGGTTGGGTTCACGGGCTCCGTTGCAGGCGGCCCAGTGTTTCGTTGGTTTGAATCCCGGGAGCAGACATGGCACTGCTCATCGAGCAATGCTGAGGCGGCGTCCCACATGCCACAACTGGAGGGACCCACAACAAGGAATGTACAACTATGTACTGGGGAGCTTTGGGGAGAAAAAGGAAAAAATAAAATCTTAAAAAAAAAAAAGAATTTATAGTGAGTAGGTTTCTGCTCAACATAGAGAGGTACTTTCAAGTGATTAGGATTGCTTGAAATGGAATGGCTTACTGCTGCATTCTTCACCTGAATTACACTACCTTCATCAGATCAAAGGTCCCTTCAAATCTTCATTCTACTGAAAATTTACACCACCTTTACATTGCAATTTACCACTAAAGCACGAGCACACACACAAACAATAAACCCGTATTTTACTGTGGATACTGGGTGCTGTTTTTTTCTTAATATTGGAAAGAAACAAACACTTAGATCCCAATTTGAAGAATAATTAACATAATCCATTACCTGGTAATTCCATTTATAAGAATTATTCTAAAAAACATACAAAATACAGATGAGTGTCAATTACAAATTACACTTGAAAAAATTTGAAAAAATAATTCCAATAGTAAGAGGATAGGTAATATGTTATGGTACATCTATACAATAGATTATTTGCAGCTATTAAATTATTTTCTAAAATTATTTAATGTTATGAAAAATACTTATGTTATCTTCTACTAACTGAAAAACGGATTTAAAAATTATATACCCCAACATAACTTATACATGTGCATACATATATTTATATATAAGTATAAATATTTAAAGTATTTTAGGAGGGTAATAAGATGATATAATTTTAATTTTTCCTTTATGCTTTGTATGTTTTACTTTTTTTTCAGAATAAACAATTTATTGTGACTGCCTTTAAGGAACACTTCAACTTGATAATGAATTTCATATTTTTTTGCCCAGGTATGTTTGGTTCTTAGTGCTGTCATCTAAAAAATTTAAAGAAAGAATATCCTATGGCTGAGACTTTGGCACTGACTAGGCCTTGCCCAGTAACACCAATGAGACACCACCACAGACAGATTAAGGACTGCTGTAGCTGTCGTACCGCACTGCTGAAGTTCCCACACACAGAGCAGCTTCATCTTGATACAGAGGTGAGACTTCAACCACCATCCTCTTGGGTCTCAGTCTTTTCATTCATAAAACTAATAGGTTACAGTGAAAATTTCTAAGGACAATTTCAGCTCAGGGTATCAAGTTATGTCTTATATTTTTATATTTGGTTTGAATGTTTTTAGATGCAATGTTTCCAAACTTAAAATTATGCAGAAGAAATTTATAATCTCAAATATTTTATATTCTCAAATATTTTAATAGTTTTCAAAATGTGAGTTTCCAGGGGCTGGCCTCGTGGTGTAGTGGTTACGTTTGTACTCCACTTTCGCAGCCTGGGGTTCACAGGTTTGGATCGCAGGTGCAGACCTACACACCGCTCATCAACCCATGCTGTGGCAGCATCCCTCATACAAAAAATAGAGGAAGATTGGCATAGATTCTAGCTCAGTGCCAATCTTCCTCAAGCAAAAAAAGGAAGATTGGCAACAGATGTTAGCTCAAGGCCAATATTTCTCACCAAAAAAA
This sequence comes from Equus przewalskii, assembly GCF_037783145.1. Taxonomy (NCBI): domain Eukaryota; kingdom Metazoa; phylum Chordata; class Mammalia; order Perissodactyla; family Equidae; genus Equus; species Equus przewalskii. Next base: position 28,747,184 of record NC_091838.1, read on the forward strand.
AAATTATGATTTTCTAAAGTATTTATGCATGAAATGATATGATGCCTTGGATTTGCTTTAACCCAGTGGAGGCACTATAGGGCACAATGTGAAAGACTAGAACTAAAGTAAGATTAGGCATATGTTGATAATTGTTGAAGTGGGACAATGGGTACATGGGGATTCATTATTCCGTCTCTACTGTAGTAAATGTTTGAAATTTTCCATAAATAAAAATTTACCTAAAAAAGAAAGATTCCTTCCTCAAAGCCTCCCTACTCTAATAAAACTAGTATCAAAATTCAACTTGGCCCTAAAGGAAAGCCCGGCAAATTTCATGGCATTATGACTCTATTCACTACTACAAAAGCACTATTTATTGCATATGTGGTATCATAACTTCCAAACATTTGTCAACCTTTGATATAGATGAGAAAATTTCCATATTTCTTTTTAATAAATGAGTATTTTGAATACCGAGGACAGGTTTATTTTATCTATAATATCTCATCCCCTGAACTATATACATCTTGAACTATATCCTGAAAATAGACTGACAAACATAATCTCATTCTTCAGGAGATGATGGTTGTTTTCGATATCGTTAAAATAATTAAATGTCTTCCTAAGTACTTTTTGACTAACACATATTTTAACATGAATGGCTAATGTAACCCAAATCTACCTAGCATGAGAGCTAAGTTGCAAAACCAAGAGGAAGGTCTTTCTTGTAAGAAACAACTTTTAACCACTGCAGATACTTGATAGAAGTAGAAAGAAGACAAAATATTGATAGAGGTAGAAAGAGAGTCATGATGTAATTAGTAATGAATAACAGTCTTCCAGGTATGTTCATATGTGAAGACATTTTTTTCCACCTGAAGTCATGGATGCTTACAAAAACCATTTCTATTGTAATCAGAGAAGGCAAGATTTAAACAAATCATGGGCTTTTTGTAGATGGCATTTGCACAAGAGAGCTTTGTCATTTGGATTTCCAGGATTTAAAGTGCAAAGTCTGTGTTATGTCAGTGTTTTAAATAGCTCATTAATAAATTAAGCTGAGTCTCCCTTTTCTCAGTTGTAGGCCCACTCTCCATTTCTACTGTATTGCCATTAATCATAATAAAGAAATTATGTCTTTTTACAATGAATGAATAACTTAAATTTTATTTTGTGTCTAGTGTGCCCTGGATGTTTTCTTCATCTCATTATCCATTTTTAACTTTATATTTTTGTGTGATTGTTTAATGTTTATCTGGCTCACTAGACTTCAAGAGGTAGAGACCAAATCTGTTTTGCCCATCACTGTATTTCCTTATATCTGACACTTAGTAGGCACACAATGCACATATGATGATTTATTAAATGAAAGAATGATTTGAAAAGGTCTATATTTATCACGAGGCCAAATTTTATCATTTTTGAAAATTACTTGGCTACCCAGCATCAATCCGAAACTTAAAGCTTCCAATCCTTAAAAATGTAACAAAGATATTGGATAAGGGGTTAATATCAAAAATATATAATGAACTCACACAACTCAATAACAAAAAAAATCTGATTAAAAAATGGACAGATAGAGGCCAGCCTGGTGGTGTAGTGGTTAGGTTCACTTGCTCAGCTTCAGTGACCCAGGGTTCGTGAGTTCAGAGCATAGGCATAGACATACACACCACTTGTCAAACCACTCTGTGGTAGTGTCTCACATGCAGAATGGAGGAAGATTGGCACAGATGTTAGCTCAGGGACAATCTATCTCACCAAAAAGACCCAAAAACTGGACAAAGAAATTAAATAGACATTTTCTAAAGAAGACATCCAAATGGCCAACAAGTACATGAAATGATGCTCAACAGCACTAATAATCAGGGAAATGCAAATCAAAATCAATGAGGTATCACCTCACATTTGTTAGAATGTCTATCATCAAGAAGATAGAAGATAACAAGTGTTGGTGGGGATACGGAATAAAGGGAATCCTTGTACCCTGTTGGTGAGAATGTAAATTGGTGCAGCCACTATGGAAAACAACACAGACATCCCGCAAAAAATTAAAAATAGAAGTACCATATGATTTAGCAATTCCACTTCTGGGTATACACCCAAAGGAAATGAAAACAGGATATCAAAGAGGTACATAAACTCTCATGTTTATTGCAGTGTTATTCACAATAGCCATTATATGGAAACAACCTAAATGCCCGCCACAGATGAATGGATAAAAAAGATGCGGTATATATGTACAATGGAATGTTATTCAGCCATGAGAAAGAAGGAAATCCTGCCATTTGCAACAACACAGATGGACCTTAAGAACATTATGATAAGTGAGATAAATCAAAGACAAATACTGTATTATATCACTAATACGTGGAATCTAAAAAAAGCCGAACTCATAAAAACAGAAAGCAAAATGTTGGTTATCAAGGGCTAAGAGGAGGAGGGGGTGTGAGGAGCAGGAAAGATGTTTAAGGGCACAAACTTGGAACTAGTAGATAAATAAGACCTAGAGGTCAAATGCACAGTATAGTGATTATAAACCACAATATTGTATTATAAACATCAAACTTACCATGAGACTAGATCTTAATTATTCCCATCACAAAAAAGAAATGATAATTACATGCCATGATAAAGGTGGTAGCTAATGCTACAATTGTAGTATATAAATGTATCCAATCAACATGTGGTGCACCTTAAACTTTAAAAAAATCAACACAGTAACATTTTTTAAATGTTTTTGCCAGAACAGACAAATTTTCAGAAGATATAGAGAAGATTTTTCTCTTAAGCATTTTGCTACTCATAAAAAAGTGTCTATTCCTAGAGATTTCAGCTAGCATGCTATTTTCAACCCCGTCAAATTTTACTTGAGGTGGCCATCCCAGATTTAGGTGCCATTACTTCCTGACACAAGATTTAATTCTCCTTCTGTGAAAAATTTTAAGCACATGTTTCTCATGCAGCGTGATTTGTCACACTGCTCCATGGATTCATGATATGACATGGAAATATAAAACTGGGCCTAGTCCAATGCAACAAAAATCAAAAGGCTAATTTCTCTTCCCTCTGGTTGATGAGATAGTATCATGCGGTTGTCAGCAAGAGACATTTATTTTCCATTACTATCTGAAAGAGAACAAAGTACACCCGATAACTAATTTGCAAAAGGCACTTTTTTAAAGATAACATTACAATTTATCTGTCTGTTAAGATGGGTTTAAAAAAAACGGTTCAGACAGTGGTCCACTATTTCATTTTACCCAAAGATGACTAGATTCTGAGGCACAGAATTTGTCAGATACCATTCATTTTACTTCCTAGTCAGATACAAAGGAACACATTTAAGAGCAAGAAAAATGATCAAACAGACTAGGAGAAACTCAAGAGTCAAACCTCTGAGTCCTAGAGTACTGTATTCATGCCTCAGGTTCTACATGAGAACACTGCAGGAGATTAGTTTTGTTGTTAGTTATACTTTGGCGAGAATCTGCTGTTATTCATTAAATATTTTGCAGGTGACAGTCCAATACAATGTCATAATTTAAACTATCTTCTTTTCAAGTCATGTTTTGGAATGAACATCGAAGTTGAGATAAAGAAATAAACACATTTTAAAATATATGTATTCTTTGGAATACAAAAACCAAGCATAAAAAAAGCAAGATGATAGCTTAAAAGCAAGTATGTGTGGCATAATGTAACCTGTATTATAAAAATAATTTGGTGTTCTTCCTGAGGCGGCCACAAAGAAGCAATGCAGACAAACAAACCAAAAGAAGAAAAGAAGTTGTTGCTTACTTGCAGTTGAAGAAAGTAAGGGACCTCTGGCCTCAGATTCTGGGGGTGTTTCTTGCCGTTTTTTTGACCCACGGATCTTCTCCTCTTCTTTACTGGGTGTTGCAGATATACCCGTTGGGTCTTCTCTGCCAACTGAAATTAAGATTTTAAAAGATGCCATCCTCTCAAAATCACTTGTTTCTTCTCAGAAAACTCACCATATGTTCAGTTATTCAAGTTTAAGTTTTGCTATTGTTTCCTTTTCAACGCCTAGTCAGGTAGGTTTACTCTGCCTTACGTAGTTATCAGAAAATGATTTTTATTCTTAGCAGTAGGGTGGGCGTGAATGGTACTCCTATAAAATCTATTCAGTGCTTTGTAAATCCAAGCAATAATTTAATGCCAGAGTATGAATCAAATGACTTATTCAAGATGTTTTTTATATAGATTCTAAATGGGAACTCCTTTGATAATCTGGTACTTTGCCTTCATCAAGAGGGGAAATAACTAAAACATCATTTAAACAATACTTCATGTGACTTTAACGAAATATGAGAATCAAAGAAATACACATATACGTATAAATGAAGAAAACATTAGCTATTTTTCTGCCTTTTATTTAGAAGCAAGTTGTTTTGGCGTCTTGTTCAGGAATAGATATCTCCAACCTAACTGAATAATGACTCCAACTTGACAGTATATGTTCATGATTGCCATTTGCATTTAGGATTTCAAATTTTAAGTTGTTTGTGTTTCATTCTTAAGGATTAGGCATAGTATGGCCTTTTTTTTTCTTTTTTTCTTTTGGCGAGGAAGGGTGGCCCTGAGCTAACATCTGTTGCCAATCTTCCTCTTTTTGCTAGAGGAAGATTGTCATTAAGCTAACATCTGTGCCAATCTTCCTCTATTTTGTATGTGGGTCACCACCACAGCACGGCTTAATGAGTGGTGTGTAGGCCTACGCCCAGGATCCAAACCTGTGAACTCTGGGCCACCAAGGCGGAGTGCGTGAAGTTAACCACTACACCACTGGGTAGTACAGCCACTTTTAAATGGTTGTAATTCATCTCATGACTGTCAGATTTTAGAAACCTCATCAGCAACAAAAATTATATAGATGTCTGATTCTACATAATAATAAATAATAGCAGCTACTTCTTAATACCACAATTGCAGTCAATAATTTAAGATGACTCATAAAATATATGTCAGCATAAGAAGGCATAACAACCTCATTAACATGGCCAACAGGAAATTAGCAGCACTTAATCATATGGAGTGATGGCACAGACTATGCAATACTGGTGTCTGAATAACTGCCCGTGATCATGTTGTCATTTATATCCTTCATGTATTATAAGATATAATTTCAGACAATAATAAGCTTTTAAACATCAAACCCTATAAAACATAAAGTCTTTCCATATGGTTTATTTACAATGCAGTGCTTAGACACTGGAGATTGAGGCTAATAAAGGAACTTTAAAATATCAAATGGAAGATCAGAAATAACTAGATACATGTCCACTGAGGATAAATGAATTCTTGGAGAGGAAAAAAATCAAAAGATTCCTAAATATAATTTAGGGTTCATTTTATTACGGTTTAATTAAGGTTCTATATTATTTACAAATAACATAGAAATCCAGGATTTACGTAGAGAAGATAATCTCTCTTCCAGTCATTGCCATAAGCATAAGAATAAGTCAATGAGTAAGAAATGGCTTTGATACTGATGGGGTTGCAGCCCAGAGGGAGAACACATAAACAATGACCTCTGGTATATATTGATAAATGCTGTACAGACACATGCATGGAGTGCCTGGGGAGGACAAAGGAGAAAGCAATTAAAGTGCCAGCCTAGAAATTATAAAGAAGCATAGAAAGGGTTGTATAACAGGCGCAGCATAAGGAGAACTGTGAAATGGGAATAAGCATCTCTTCTCTCTCTACCCTCCCTGCACCGACTTCTCAAGATTCCAGCTCATCCTCAAAACCGATGTCAACCTTTTTTTATAAACACAATAGTTGCCTTACTGGTAGGAAATTCAGGGCCTGTAAGACATTTTCCGGAAAGCTCATCCAGGACGTTCCTGTCCTTCTGTACAGAAGGCTACCGACTTTGCCTTTGGGCCAGGTGGGTCACAGATGGAGGTCCAAAATCCAAGTACCAAATGGCCTTCCAATGCATTCACCACCTATTTCTAATTGGACTGTCTTTTACCAGTGTGCTCTCTCTGTCTCTCTTTAACAACTTAAAAAAGAATGTGAACATTTATCAACCGCAACACAAAATAAAATCTGTGATGAAGATGAAGGAACAAGAATTGTCTATGTGGAAATACCATCAAAAGATATGTATTACACATATAGCTGGAACTGAATGATTAATTTATTCACTTCAGCTACTGTCTCATTATATACAAAAATTTAGTATTATGAAGATCGACTAGACATATAGGCTGCAACTCTACAAAGTGAACTAGTAAAAAACTTTTGTTTTATTTAATATCAGCTATTTAAAAAGTAAAACAAGCTAAAATTTACATAATAGCAATATGCCACGTTATCATGGCAAGCACATTTTAAATCCATGAAGTCTATTTTATTATCTGAAACATATTTTGTCATATTTTTCTAAATAAAATCATAATATACATATTCAGGATCTGATTAATTGGGCATATGATAGTATTTCACTTAGATTTTGACGCTTGAATGATCTTAGCAGACTAGTATAAAGTGAAAATGAATTTTCCAAACATATTTTAATAAAACTTCCATAATACTTGAATCTAAAATAAACTCCTCTTATTGTAATAAAAATGTGATGTCTCTACCATATCTTCAGTCTTACATTTTCTCAGGTTACCAATACCCCAAGCCTCATGATTTGTATACAGAAGATGGCTAATACCATCAAACTAGGCTGGAATTAGAGCAAGAGGATTATTATGCATAATTATTGTGCATAATTTGTCTTCATTATGATACTTATAAAACTTGGATATATTCACTGTTACCTAGATGTTCTAAAAAAGCAATAGTACTCTGAAATTAATGAGAGGTTACAAGTTATATTGATCCAATATTCTTTCAATTATACGTAGCAGAGTGGTCTTATTATACGGAATTATAAGGGTGGGCTTATTATCTGGAACAATGGGAATGAACAGAACTTCCAAATCCTCCATACTTCCAAATAATCCATTAAGAACCTTCTCCATGGGCTCATTATGATAACTGATAATGTAAGCACATTCATACCTCTTCAAACTTTCTCCTACCTATAAGGTTTACAGTACTGTGACTGTAAATTCATCAAAGAGAGAATGAAGAGGTTTTGCTGCAGAAGATAGTTGGCACAGCTAAATGGTAGTAATATAAATGACTTTTATTATAAATTCTCAATATACAATAAATTAATTAAATCAAAGCCTAACCAAATTGTAGGTGAAGAAACCAAGGCACAGAGAAGTTAAGTGATTTGTCAAAACTGATTAAAAGAGGGAATGAGAGGGATCTTTTATTTTCCAGGAATTTATCAACTCTATTTAAGTTGTAAAAGATACAGCATCATGAACTAGAGCAGAAACAAATGAAATTGAAAACAGAAAATCAATAGAGAAAAATCAATGAGACCAAAACCTGGTTCTTTGAAAGGTCAATAAAATCAATAAGCATCTACTCAGGCTAAGAAAAAAATGACAAAACACAAATTACTAACATTAGAAATGAAAGAAAGGGCATCATTACAGACCCCAAGCATATTAAAAGCATAATAAAAGAATACTATAAACAACTCTATTCCCACAAATTTGATAACCTAGATGCAATGAAACAATTCCCTGAAAGACACAATTTGCCAAAACTCACACAAGAAGAAGTAGACAATCTGAATAGGCCTATATCTATTAAAGAAATTGAATCAAGACTTAAAAATCTTCCAAAACAGAAAGCACCAGGCCCAGATGGTTCGCTGGAGAATTCTATCAAACATTTAAGGGAGAAATTATACCAATTTGCTACAATCTCTTTCAGAGCAGAGAGGCAGAGGGAATACTTCTTTACTCATTCTATGAGGTCAGTATTACCCTAATACCAAAACTAGATAAAGACATCACAAGAAAATAAAACTACAAACCAATACCTCTGACGAACATAAACATAAAAATCCTTAACAAAATATTAGCAAATTGAATCCAACAATCTATAAAAAGATTAATACACCAAGACCAAACAAGATTTATCCTAGGTTATGCAAGGCGGGTTCAAATTTCAAAAATGAATTAATGTAAGGATTTTTAAGTCAGTGAAAATATTCTGTAGATACCACAATAATAGATACATGGCATTATACACTTGTCCAACTCCACAGAATGTACAACACCAAGAGTGAACCATAACGTTAACTACGGACTTTGAGTGATTATGATATGTCAACTTAGATTCATCAATTGTAACAAACATACCATCTAATGGGGTATGTTGATGGAGGAGGTTATGCATGCGTAGGGCAGGAGGTATATGGGAAATCTTTGTTATCTTCTCCTCAATTTTTCTGTGAATCTTAACCTGCTCTAAAAAAAAGACTAAAGCTTTTTTAAAAGCTTGCTGAAAAAAAATTCACATGAGGCGCTCTTCATGTTTTTAATAATTATAACCACAAATATTTGTATAGCATTTACTGAGTACAAGGCACTATTCTATGCCTCTTAGATAGGTTAACTCATGTCACCTCACACCACCGTTGAGTCAAGGTCCTCTTCATCCTCACTTTATAGAGGACAGGCATTTGGTGCAGGTGCTGTGAGAGCACACAGCTAGCAAGAGGCCAACCAGGACGTGAACCCTGGCAGTTTGGCTCTCAGACACTGAGAGCTGAAATACCACCCTTGCCTCTCTACACTGATGGACTTGCAAGCCTCTACCTGGTGCGTGAAACTAGTCAACAGGACTGCATCATCATAGGCAGGATAGAGAGGTGCCCGTCATGTGATCATGAGCCTTGCCAGACCAAGAAGTATAGGAAGACACTTACATGAGGTGCAGGTGCTTCTAAGGAGGCCAGGGCCACACATTCAGAGATGCGTGCTTGGAAACAACAGGTACCTTCCCCATAGAAAGGTCTCCACTGGAGTCTCTTGAACCTTACTATTCTCTTCCTACCACTATCTCTTCTCCTATCCAAGTCCCTTTACTGCTAAGGGTGCCTGACAACTTCAACTCTGCCTTCTTGAAAACGACGACGAAAAGCTAATGCTGTTAAAAAAAAAAAAAAGCTATGGAGTTGGGCTGCTCGATCTCTGTACGTATTGAAATACAAACAACTCAAAACTTTCAACAGTTTCAAGGGGATTTTTTGGGGGGTTAGGTTCAATCTATTGCATATAGATAATCTAGTTAGAAAAAGTTCTAAAAATGATAAAATGATGGGCCAGGCTTGGTTGCCTGGTAATTAGGTTCAGCGCACTCTGCTTCGGCGGCCAGGGTTCGGTTCCTGGGCATGAACCAACACTGCTGTTAGCAGCCATGCTGTGCTGGCTGTCCACATACTGAAAAATAGGATAATTGGCATGGATGTTAGCTCAGGATGAACTTTCCTCAGCAAAAAAAAAAAAAAGAAAGAAAGAAAAAAGATAAAATGGTTTGGGGAACTCTATAATCTTTTAAATAAACATCCTGTCAATCTTCATAAAATCCTGTAAATAAATAAATCCTGTTCATAAAATCATTTTCTGAGTCATTGATCCCTTTAAAAATCTGAAGAAAATCATGAGCTTCTTCCCATCTCAAATGTACACTTATGCACGTTTGAACACAATTTGTTTACTCAAAATATGTTTACTCACAATTTCAAAAGGTTCACAGATTCAGACTGAAACTTCTTACTGTAATACAATGTTATCATTCCCATTTACAGATGACAAAACAGAGGTTCAGAGATGTTAATTAACTTAATTAGGAACATACTGCTAGCATATGAAAATAAAACCCAACATTCCTGATATGAACTCTCACTCACCTTATGCTACACCATTCATTCATTCAACAACCTACTCTGAATCAGGCACTGTGTTGCATCCTAGGATCTGATGGGAACAAATGTTACCATTTGGTATTCTATGGTCAGAGAGGCCCCCCAAAATGCCAAAAGATAACTTCTAACTTAGTAGACAGAAAGGACTTCAGGGGAGCATCTGACTTCCATGCTAGTCATCAAGAGGTCAATGCTATCAGACTGAGCTTCAAAATGGGTTGAGCTATATTCTATCAACTGAACATCACATTTGTTCTCCAAACTTACTGAAAATCCATTTTGGTGGCTTGTTCTTCATTGTTATGAGAAATAACTGGACCCAAAAATCTGGTAATTCTCTGCTCAATATCTGGTTCAAGAATTTCACATACCTTAAAATGGAAAGTTTTGGATGGGAATTGGCAGCAAGTTTAGATAGCTCAAAGGCAAATTCCATTTTACCAAGACATTTTTATGTGTTAGTAAAAAAAAACCCTAATCTTTCCTCCTGTGTGTTTCCTTTGCTTTCACACGGAACACAACACTTCTGACCCTTCTGGTAATTAAATGTGTGGGTCTTTTTCCACACCAAACAAGTGTGCAACACCAGCTAAGAGTCCTGCAATTTGACTCAACTCTGATACTATCCACCTGGAGACAGCATTAGATCCCACAGGTTAAGGGTTCCATCCCATGAGACTGTCCCCCACTTCAGATGCCAATCACAACTCCAGGTTGTTAACTGTCATTCTGACTGATGAGTTATAAATCAGAGGTTCCCATGACCCTCTCTTTGGGTTTAGTTAATTTGCTAGGGCAGCTCACAGAATTCAGGGAAACACTTACTTATATTTTCCAGTTTATTAAAGGATATGACAAAGGATACAGATGAACAGCCAGATGAAGAGATACATAGGGCAAGGTCTGGGAGGGTCCCAAGCATAGGAGCTTTTGTCTCCCCATGGAGCTGGGGTGCATCACCCTTCCAGTGTAGATATGTTCACTGACGTGGAAGCTCCCCAAATCCCATACTACTAGGGTTTTATGGAGGCCTCTTCAAGTAGGCACAATCAGTTATTAACTCCATTTCCAGCCTCTCTCCCCTCTCTAAAGGATGGGGGTGGGACTGAAAATTCCAAGCTTCTAGTCATTGGTCCTTCTGATGGCTAGTGCCCATCCAGGAGCCATTCATGAGCCCACCCATAGTTGCCTCATTAGAACAAAAGATGGTCCTAGTGCTCTTATCACTTAGGAATTCACAAGGGTTTTGGAGCTCTGTACCAGCAACTGGGGGACAGACACCAATATACATATTTTCTATTATCTCACATCCTTCTTCTCTAAATTTTTTGTTACACCTTTGTTTTCCTGATCTGGCAGGAAATTCAGCATTACCTAGAAAAGTAAGGAAAAATGTAGGTAAAAGTGAAGATAAATATCTACACAAAACAGAATTTCCAATGGTGCACACCAATACAGCAAACAAAAGCCTCTGTACAGCAGCCATGGTTTGTGCTTTCTTTGTTGAAGTGTGCAGTCTAATGATTAATTAGAGTCAAAATAAATCCCTTAGAGAAGTTGTAGCAACTGATTCTAAAGGTATGCTTTTCATTACAGTCCTAGGTGGGGAAAACACAAACTTGATGTGAAAGCCAAAGGGCTCATGTTCAACATACGGATTTCTTCAACACTGTAGTTCTCATCTTGTGAAAATGGAAAAGTATTACTAGAAACTATTTTGAAGAAATGTTGGTGTTTCCACACCATTCCTCAGAATTCCTAGGATTCACTATGTTATAATAAAATTTCCAAAGCAATGTTACCAGCATTCTTGCCCTTATTAAAACAGGAAGTTGACTCAGTATAGTTAGAAATGACATCTTTAGGGTTAACATTTCTTAAAATAGTCTATTTCTGTACAAACATTGACATTTATGATACTGGTAGTGAGATTCCCCAAATCAACAAGAACTTCTTGGTCAATCCAGGTGTCCACAACATTAGAGAGAGAACTACTTTGTAAACATTCATTATCAGTTTTTCCCAATTCTGAGAATACTAACAGGTAACATACAGAACACACTACCTCAAGACAGCCCAAACCTTGAAAATGTCAACCAAGGCCACAAAGGTCAGCTGACTTATAGTAATGTTCCAAAGATTCTTGCCTGAAGGCCATGTCAACAAATGTCTCCATATATAATATTTATACCACGTCCTATAAAATGGGCTCTCTGCCTTTAAGTCTATTAATTGCTTCTTCCTACTGAACCCATAAAAGAGAGAATTTTACCTCTCACTTATCCATGACTCTATCTAGGTTCTTGAAATTCTCATACAATGACAAAATACATAATGAGCTACACATAATGTATTGGGCTAAAACATCACATCAATACAAAGCAGTGCTGTAGTCACTTTTACAAATTGAAAATCATCATTACTGAGATGGTATGGTTATAAGAATTTTAAGTTTCCTTTTAATTTGAAAGTCTAGAATTCTTTGGAAAGTGCTTGAGGAAAAATAATCTTTCTATACCTGAGGTCTATAGCTTTATAGTATATTTGAAAATCCTCCCATTCATTGTTGTTAAGTGAAAAGAGATACCTGCAATGAATGTCTAGTATCCACTAGAACTTTCATAAAGGTTAATCCAACTAACAGACGAAATTCCATGATTATCCTCATGGGTTAATCCAAATAGTAAGAGCTTGTTGATCACAGGAATTTGCATGTAATCATAAGGCTAACCTGTAAGATCTAAGCATGATACCTGATAGCTCAAAGTCAGGGCAAGAGAAAGTCTCTGTGCAACCAGGACAAACAGGAACCTCTAGGCAATCAAACCCCCACAGGATGGACAACTAGTGCCCAAACTGCACTTTTTATCTCTGAGACTGCTAGAATCACTATGGGACATTCAGATTTAAGAACTGAGTGAACAATTCCACTTCTGGTAATTTACGCAAGTGCAAAAATATGTATATACATGAATGATCATCCCAACACTGTTCATAGTAACAAAAAATTAAACAATAAAATATCCAACATCAGGGGATTGCTTAAATAATTTGTGGTAAATGCATCAATGCAACTCATTTGAAAATATGGTGTAAATTTATGTCTATTGATGAAAATAATTTATTTTTTTAAATAATAGAACACAAAATTGTTTCACATATATACACAAACTTGTTTCACATATAGACACAAGACTGAAGCCTCATTTTTTGTTTGAAAATATACTTTTAGTATATTTAGAGAAAAAGGTAGATAAATACATACAATATATACTTTCACAGAAAAAAGCCATTAAAAGATATACATCAAATGTAAATAGTTTTTATCTATGGATAAACTTCTACCTGAGTATATTTTCAAAATTTTGCACAAATGCATGTACTATTTGTATTAAAAAAAAGAAAAGAAAAAATAAATTATATAAACAGATTACAGATGCCTATCACCAGTTTAATCAATATATCATCAGAAGAATCAGCCCTAGCCCTATGCACTATAAGCTTTTAAAGTTAACTCACAATTGCTGAGGGTACTCAATTCTTTTTTCAAAAACATTATCAAATAATAAGAGTATGGTTTCAAAAGACAATAAAAAATGATAGACCTACTTTTCAAAGTAAGATTAAATGATATAACCCATGCTTTTCAGTGTCTGGCATAAAATAACTGCCCACAAATGTTAGCCGTTATTACTAACACAAGAGCTTTCATATACGTATATTTGCTTGATCCCCAACAGTTCTACTGGGTAGAGGGGGAAGGTACTCCTGTTATGTCAGTTACACAGACACAGAAACCAGAGCTTTGAAGTTAGTTAAACTAGGACCATACAGCTGACAAATAGAGAAGAAAACACAAACCTTTATGCTCTAGTAATAGAACTAAATGGTAGAGCCTGTAAAAAAGAATGACTTCATATCTATTGATTCTATTGGTACTGATATTCTAGGTTGTCAAACAAATCTTTGTTCTCTCTCTCTTACATATTGCCGCAAATTATTTTTTCTTCTATTCCTCCTCTCCTTTTCTAATTGTTGCTCTCTCTTCTTTCTCATCTTTTCTTCACTACCCCTTCCTTTGTATTATTTCTCCTTTCTTCCTGTGCTCTTCCAGCATAGTTGCTGTCCCCTGCTAGCTGTCTCTCCTTGCTTTTTCTTCTATTCCACGCTTATCTTTCTGCTTCCTCTCAAGTGATCTGGTTCCCTTCAGAGCTCCGGAGACAGACGGCACACCCATTTTGTTGAGTAGGAGTACCACTCTGTGCCAGCTTGTGGAAAAACAGAGGGTGGGGGGAGTGCTGGTACGGACAGCAGTAAGTTAAGGTGTACAAGCCCAACAATTTGCAAAATTTTTAAATATGGCAACTAAAGACTGAAAAGGAACTGATGCAGATAACACAAAGAACAAGACCAGATATACCATCATGTTAAATCAAGCTCTTTATGTTCTTATTTTAAATTATCTTCTGTAGAATATTTTATATATCTATCCATTATTATATATAAAATACCCTACAGATAGGAGATATATATATATATATAATATCCAAGTATTTATATAGCCATATAAAGTATAGGTAGACTTTGATAAGAAAAGGCAAGTTAAATAAGATACTCACTAAGAAAATCATCTAAATTTTAATTAAGCCACAATCCATGGGACTACATCAGGCAAAATTAGATAGCAAACTAAATTTTGAGATAATTTAAGAACACAATAGAGTATCTCATTAACCTCTGTATTCAAGTAAATACATTCTAAGCTTAGACTGTTTAAATGAAGTCCTCAGATCCTCATTTCAATTTGCTAGAGAACCTGAACTTAAGATATGAGAGAAATCAGTTTCAAAATATTCACATTTCTGTCCTATCCTTAGACTTTTTTTCCAAACCCTATTTTCAATTCAAATTTCATTGTGTTGATCTTTTTTCTATCTCATTTTATACTGTAACATTAAAAATTAATAGCCATGAAGCTGAGAATGTTTTTAACAGCCCCATCTCCTCTTAGTGTATATGGAGATACCCTTAAATAACAAAATACACGTGTGCACGCACACATACAAACATGCACACACACACCCAATTTCAAAAACTTTAAAGGAGTTTAATGTGGAAAAAACTCTATAACCAACATTAAATATCTGAGAATTTAAGGTAAGTGATCTTCATTTTGTTTTGTCTTACTGCTTCTAGAATAACAGTGACAAAAAAGTCTAACACCAGAGATTTGCTGAGTAAAAATGTGATGAAATTATCAGACACTGTACACAAACCATCAAAAAACAAATGATAATGGAAGTATTTCAGAGTAAACATACATTTGATGACTTGTGGATAGAAGAAAACACTTCCGTTCTTGGTATAAATAACTGGTTTTGCCTGTCCATCTGACTGAAGTCCAACAAACAATCCTGGGTTCTTCACAGATTCCAGGCTTATAGATGCATTTTCCAAGTTCTTCTTAATTTTAAAATGACAGTCAATATCTCCTGTACCCTAAGATCAACATAACATGATTTCATAAATATGAGCAAACACTGAAGGGCAGAATTTAAAACCAGTCATTTCACAAGAATATTATTGTGCTTCATTTTCAAAGCCTCATGACAATTCTAGGACCTTTTTGCATAAATTGCACCATGTGCTTGACCCCATTTAATACGATCCAGAAACAGAGACCACGTAACTGGCTGAGGCAAGGGTGTATGCCCCAGATGAAGGGCTCTGAATCACAGAAGAACTTCAACTTAAGGAGAGTGCAATGTATGCTATATTTCATTTCAGAGTTGCCTATCTCTATCAATGAGTAGATAATACTAAAATGTGAAATCTTCCTTTGGGAAATTACTCTAAAATAATGATGGAAAAGAGGGCAATTCTTATCATAGGTACAAATATATATCAATTTTCTGTGCTATTCCACATGTTCTGGATTGAATTTTCACCAGTAAATACAGTTCACATAAATTACTCAAAGACTGTATAGCAAAACATTCGAGAATTAGATGCCTAGGACTGATCAACATACCTTTCAGAGCATCAAAATAACTTCTTTTTTTAAGGCATTTATAATCTCTTATTAGAAAATATTTCACATTTTTCACCTATATTGCTTTAAAAAGTTTTCTTATGAGATTGAGGAGTTATAGAAAACAAATTTTGTGAGAATGAATTAAAATTTCCAATAGCAGCTATTATTTATAAAAGATGATTATATTTTGATCTCTACCCTCAAATGTGAGCTGCCTATAGGTAAGAACTATGTGTGTTGTCTGTTTCTTTCTCATAATATAAATATAAATTAAGCAATTCCTATCTTCTGTTCGTGGTATGGATACAATAAAAATTTGGCTTTGATTTGTTCATGGCCAAGTAGAGGACACAACCACACATACAAATAATAACAATATAATATGTTAAGCAAATAGCGTAGGGATGGACTCCTTGGATTTGGGGAGGAAAAAAAGCACTAAACTCAGGAGAATAGGAAGGGCTTCCTGAGGAAGGTGAAGCTGAGAAGTGTTAAATAACAACTCAGCTAAGTAGAGGAAAGTGAGGGATGGAAGGTAGGGAATTTCAGGCAAAGGGGCAGCATGAACCAAGGCTAAGAGGCAGCAGGCAGCAAGTGTGTGGATGAGCAAGCTTCCTGATGTTGCTGGACAGAGAGAAGGAAGTGAATCCAGAAATACAGGATCAGTTTGTATGCAACATAGGGAGTCTGAGCCTTATTTTAGCCCATGGGAGCCACTGAAGCATTTTAACCAGAAAAGTGATATGGACAGATCTCAAATTGTCTTCAGGAAATTTCTTGAATGACTCTCTAATACCTTTACAAAAGAAAAAACTCATCTACCCTATCAGTTATGCACCCCTTTGCAGATTTCTAACAATGATCAACAGAATCTCAGTTCTCTCCTGTTCTTCGAGTATGTAGCCTTGAAGCTCCCTTTTATTATTATTATTTTTTCAAATAGATTCTATTTTTTAGAATAGTTTTAGACTTACAGAAAAACTGAGATAGTACAGAGTTCCCATATACTCACACCCAGTTTCTCCTATTATTAACGTTACATTAGTATGATACATTTGTTACAATTAAGGCCAATGCTGATCCATTACTAATACTTTATTGAAATTTCCTTAATTTTTACCTAATATCCTTTTACTGTCCAGGATTCCATCCAGGATACATTACCTGTAGTCCTCATGTCTCTTTAGAATCCTCTTGGCAGTGGCGGTTTCTCAGACTTTCCTTGTTTTTGATGACCCTGACAGTTTTGAGGCATACTGGTAAGGTATTTTGTAGGATGCCCCACTAGAATACTTCTGATCTCTTCCTCATGATTAGACTGGGGTTATGAGATATTGGGAGGGAGACCATAAAGGTGACGTGCTGCTTTCATCATATCATATCAAGGGTGCATTCTACCAACATGACTTATCTCTATTGATGTTGACCTTGATCACATGGCTAAGGTAGTGTTTGTCAGATTTCTCTACTAGAAAGTCACTATTTTTACCTCATTTCCATACTGTACTCTTTGGAAGGAAGTCACTATGTGCAGCCCATACGTAAGGTGCATAAGTTATGCTCCACCTCCTTGAAGGCAGAATATTTCACATAATTTTTCTGGAATTCTTCTGCACGGGAAATTTGTCTCTTCTCTCCATTTATTTACTCATTTGTGTGTATCATTATAGACTCATGAATATTTACTTTTTCCTTTGGGTTATAATCCAATACTGCTTTATTTACTTTGTTGCTCAAATTGTTTCAGCTTTGGCCACTGGGAGATCCTTCAGTTGGCATCCAGGTCCCTCTGACATATTCCCATAAGTAAGTTTGTGTTGGCTGTTTTTGAATACTTCTTTACTTCCTGGCATTACAAGATGCTTCAAGTTCATCTTGTATGTTTCCTGCCCCCTAGACCTAGGATCAGCCACTTTTCCAAGAAGCCCTAGTTCCTTTTATTGGAGAATGTTATTAGAAACCAAGATCTGAGCACTAGGTCTGCATGTTGCTACCGGGCTGCTGTTGCTTCTAGGTCCTCTCACCTAACAGAGAAAAAAATATATGTGTTTACACTAACTCATGTATATATATTATTTGTAAATATTTCTATATGCAACCATTTGCATTTGTAGTCCACTAAACATGAGTTCATACTGATGTCTCCAATTCTAATGGATTACCACACATTCTTGCTTCCTCCCCTTGTTTATCTGTAAACTCCGACTCCTACAATAAGAAACCGGGCTCTCACCATCTGCCACCCATTTACATAGTTGTTCTATTCCAATATACATTTGTAGTGGTATCAGAATTGTTAACCCATATTCCCATGGGATACAACTTTACACTAGAGTACAGTGCTTACGTGCAGTTACCTTTTGCTTTTAGTCTTACTGACTCCATTCATTTCCAAAGATACTTAGGTCAGGATTTCTTCCCCAAATCCCCTTCATAGAATTTGTTTCACACATTTTTAATAGTTAAATTCTCTTGTCATAGTCTGCATTCCTTCTTGGGATTTCTAAACCTCTTGAATGATTTTTTTTTAATTTGCCTACATTAAGTTTCACTCATTGTGCTATACAGTTCTATAAATTTTGATAAATGCATAATGCCCAGTATCCACCATTACAGTAGTATACAGGATTAATATTTCTGCCCTAAAGATTGCCTATGCTTCACCTATTCATCCGTTCTACCCTCCTCTCAACCCTTAGAACGCACTGATCATTATACTGTCTCTATAGTTTAGCATTTTCCAGAATGTCATATAATTAGAAACATAATTTGTAGCCTTTTTATACTGGTATATTACACCTAGCAATACATATTTAAGTTTTCTCAATGTCTTTTCATGGCTTGATGGTTAATTTCTTTTTAGTGTTAAAGAATATTCCATTGTACAGATGGAATATTTATCCATTCACCTATCGAAGGACATCTTGGTTGCTTCCAGTTTTTGTTAATTATGACTAAAGCTGCAATAAACATTCATGTACAAGTTCAATTTTGTGAAAAGTGTAAGGTCTGTGTCTAGATTCAGTTTTTTACATATGGATATCCAATTGTTCCAGCATCATTTGTTGAAAAGCCTATCCTTTCTCTATTGGATTGCACTTGTTCCTTTATCAAAGATAAGTTGACTATATTTATGTGGTTCTATTTCTGGGCTCTCTAGTCTGTTCCATTGATCTGTCTACTCTTTTACCAATACCACACTGTCTTGATTACTGTAGCTTTATAGTAAGTCTTGAGGTTGAGTAGTGTCAGTTCTTAAACTTTATTCTTCTTCATTGTGTTGGCTATTCTGGGTCTTTTTCCTCTCCATATAAACTTCAGAATCAGTTTGTTGTTATCCACAAAATAGCTTGTTGAGATTTTGATTGGGATTGTGAGAATCTACAGATCAAGTTGGGAAGGACTGCCAACAACACTAAGTCTTCCAATCCATGAACACAGAATATTTGTCCATTTATTTAGTTTCTTTGATATTTTTCATCAGTTTTATAGTTTTCCACATATAGATCCTGTCTATATTTTGTGAGATTTATACCTAAGTATTTTTTTGTGTGCTAATGTAATTGGTGTTGTGGTTTTAATTTCAAAATCCAATTGTTCATTGCTAGTATATAAGAAAGCAACTTTTGTGTGTTAATCTTGTATACCACAGGTTTGTTATAATCAGTTATCAGTTCTAGGGTTTTTTTGTTGTTGATTCTTTGGATTTTTTTACATAAACAATAAAGTCATCTGTGAACAAAGATAGTTTTATTTCTTCCTTGCAATCTGTATAAAGTCTGTTTCCTTGTCTTATCGTATTGCTTTAGCTAGGACTTCCAATACAATCTTGAATAGGAGCAGTGAGAGTGAACATCCTTGCCTTGTTCCTGATTTCAGTGCAAAAGCATCCAGTTTCTCACCAGTAAGTATGGTATTAGCTATAAGACTTTGTAGATATTGTTGTTTTTTTTGTTTTTTTTTTTTGAGGAAGATTAGCCCTGAGCTAACATCTGCTGCCAATACTACTCTTTTGGCTGAGGAAGACTGGCCCTGAGTTAACATCCATGCCCATCTTCCTCTACTTTCTATGTGGGACACCTACCACAGCATGGTTTGCCAAGCGGTGCCGTGTCTGCACCCGAGATCCAAACCAGTCAATCCCAGGCTGCCACAGCAGAATGTGCTTATGCTGCACCACCAGGCTGGCCCCAAGATTTTGTAGATATTCTTTATCAAGTTGAGAAAGTTGTTCTCTATTCCTAGTTTGCTGAGAGTTTTTCTTTTTATTTTCACCACCAATATTTAATTAGCCATTAAGACCCACTGACTACTCCACAACAATATCTACCAAATTTGACAAACTCTTCAATTTAGTTGTTACTTCCCAAATCTCAGTCCCACATCACCTTTTGCCTAGATCACTACAACCACTAGCTGAAGTGAGGATCATATTTTTGGATTCTTAAACCAATATATTGTCACTGCTAATTGTTACAAGACTCTCCAACCTACCGGATCAATAATAGTCATTATGTCTTGGGTAAGTAGAATCTAGCCTAAAACAAATAAATCTTTGCTCAAAGAGAAGTTTCCAAATAGAAGAGTTTTAAGAAAGCTATGTCAAATAAGAAATCAGAAGGAAGGTGTTTTTCCTTTGCAAAAACAAGCTTTATTGTGAGAGAAAATGGTTACCAAAAGAAATTCCAGAACTGGACTTTATATACTTAGAGCTGAGCCTGGAGGACCGGACACCATAGAGTTTCAATGATAAAGCACCTGAAAAGGTAGATACCATATATGACACAGAGGAAATTTCTACCCCACAGGAAGAAGACAAATCCATCTGGTGTTGAGAGGAGAGGCCTGGGGTAAATGGTCTGGAGGAGAGACGGGATGCCCTTTTTAAAATCCCACTTGAAGCTGATTCTTGGTGTAGCAGAAAACTAAGGGGCAGTGAAACATTCATGTATATTGTAGGGGAGAATCTCAAAAACTGAGGGGCTATTCTGAGAAATTTAATATTTCCCTTATAGCATCCTAGTACAGAACAATATGGGGCCATCAAGAAGATGAATTAGAAATGTCTAAGGGAGGAGTCTGAGCAGATGACACTGATATAGCGTCCTAGCTTCTCCATAGCCCACATAAAGACATCAGGGGATCCAGAAGTTATCCCATGCCCCAGCGGTAGGCTCAAGCACTGAGAAAACCAGTGACCTGGGAGAGGGCTGGACTTGCTACAAGTTGGACACAGAGTTGGAAACTTTGAGACACAAAGGCTAGGTAGGCATCTAAAGTTCAACATTACCCAAAATGTTCAGGCTACAATATCAGCCTCGTTTGAAATTATATCAGATCGAGATGTCCAGGGACAAACCAAATCAGACACACTGCAGCAGACCCAGTGTGGGCCTGAAGAAGAATATATGTCCAGTGGCTGTTTCTCATGACTTGTTTTTCAAGATTTTACACCCAGGTATCATCCAAGGATGAAGGAAAAGAAAAAAAATAAAAGAAACCCTGACTTATTATTGACCTGTAAGGAACTAACCTTTGAACTAGATAGAAACCAAGATATGTAAGCATTATTTTGGTGGCAAAAAAATCAATCTACTGAGCTAAGCATACTGGAACATGCTAGAACCACTAGTGTACTTTAGGCAAACTGTGCACTTTTGAGTCAAACTGTGTTTTGTTATAGTATTCTCATAGTTATTCTTGCAAACTTTAGGTTCTCCATAAACTACCTGGTCTTCTATATAGAGGCCGGATTTATCTGACCAGTCTACTATCTCCCCAAACTTGAAACAGATATCCTACTAAAAACAGATGTCATCTTCAGCCAGCCCTGATGGCCTAGTGGTTAAATTTGGCACACTCTGTTTCGGTGGCCTGGGTTCCATTCCCGGGTGTGGAACCACACCACTTGTCTGTCAGTAGCCATGCTGTGGTGGTGACTCACCTAGAAGAACTAGGAGGACTTACAACTAGAAAATACAACTATGCTCTGGGACTTTGGGGAGGGAAAAAAAGGAAAACTAGGAAGAATGGCAACAGATCTTAGCTCAGGGAAAATCTTTCCACAGCAAAAAAAAAAAGGATGTCAATTTACATTAAAGACCTCAAGCAACTGCCCATGACTCACACAATTGAAAACTCTTTCCCTGACATATCTCTTTCCTTATCAATGCTGAACTTTGTACCTAACCTCTGTCAATGTACTTTCAGACTAATGTAATTATCTGTTTACATTCTTTTTTTTCCCTTCTAGATTGCAAGTTCCCTGAGGGCAGGGGGCATGTCTGAATATATCTACTGTAGCACTAACAATGGGCACACTTTCTTCCTTTCAGTAGAAACTCAATAAATGTTTGTTAACTCTAAAAAAGAAGTTCACTTTTTGCTAATTTCCAACCTCATAATTTGTTCATGTAATGTCTTCCCTTCTCTTTTTTGATAATGAAAAATTAGATTATTCCATCTAAAATTTGCCATTCCAGGTGATGGGGTTCAGGACACACTACTCCAAAAATATGGCACCTTAGTATATTGAATATTTCAAGATGAAGGAATCTGTAAAACAGAAGGTGCAGGAAGGATTTTCTGATCTTCCTCTGAAGCAGGTCATAAGACCCTCATGTGAGAGGTCCCCTCCCCATACCAGCAGGAAAGAAGCATCCTTATCTCTGAAAACAGAGGGATGCTGAGAGGAATCTGAGTGAGCAGGCCTTGCTGTTTCCCTCAGTTTAAGACACTTCGCTCATACTCTTTTTTGGTCCTATCACATGTTTCTACAACTTCCCACTTTTCACCAAACCTAGCAAAAAATGTCCAGGTTTAAGCACTCCCTCAAGTCTTTATTTCCTTATGAAGGCTCCTGTGTCATGTAAAACTTATATTAAACAAATTTGTATGATTTTCTCTTGTTAATCTGTCCTTTGTTATAGGGGCCTCAGTTGAGAATTCAGAAGAATGGAAGAAAAACACATTTTCCTTCCCCTATGAAAGAAACTTCTCCTGACTCACCTGCTCAAATCAATCTGTCTTTCCCAAGCCCTCACATAAGCATTAAGTCATAACTTGAATTGGATTAACAATTGGCTATTGTTCTCTAGATCACTGATGTGTGCATATTTTTTTCCTCCAATAGACTGTAAGCACCTGAGGAATGCTATCAGTTTTTCTGTGTGTGTGTGTGTGTGTGTGAGGAAGATTGGCTCTGAGCTAACATCTGTGCCACTCTACCTCTACTTTATGTGGGATGCCACCTCAGCATGGCCTGACAAGCAGGGCTAGGTCTGCACCCAGGATCCGAACGTGTGAACCCCAGGCCACTGAAGCTGAGTGCGTGAACTAGCCACCAGTTTTTAACCTTCCATTAGTGAAAATAATGAAAATAAAATTTAATATAACTAAATGTTTAAACAATAAACCTTGTGGTCAGCCCCATGGCCAAGTGGTTAGGTTCGCATGCTCCACTTCAGCGGCCCAGGGTTTCACTGGTTCAAGTCCTGGGCGTGGACATGGCCCCACCTATCAGGCCAAGCTGAGGCGGTGCCCTGCGTAGCACAACGAGGAGGACCTACAGCTAGAATATACAACTATGTACTGGGGCACTTTGGGAAGAAAAAAAAAAAGATTGGCAATAGATGTTAGCTCAGGTGCCAATCTTAAAAAAAAACAATAAAACAATAAACCTTTAGAGTTTCCTTTATTTCCTCTTTCCTTCTTTCATTAAAAAAAAATCTCTGCTTAACCCTTAATCAAAATATAAACTGATGAATGAAATGGAAATGGAAAATAAAATAGTGGGGTTTGGATGCAAAAGGGTCATATACTTTGTGTGTCCTACACGTTAACAACAAATACCAACTGGACAAACCCATGTTGGAATATCTGATGCATGCTCACACCAGTATAAGCTAAAACAACATCTAATGCCCATTTCCCTCTATCTGGCTTCTTTGCAGAAGGACACCTCCTAGTCACCATCACCAAGTAATATTTTATCTTCTCATTCATTCAATATTTGTTGAGCACCTACCAAATGTCAGGCCTTGTTGAAGAGTCTGGGATATTTTAACAAACAAACCAAAAAATCTCTCCACCATGGTGCTCAAATCCTAGTGACATACGTTCTATGCTGGAGTATTATTAATGCCACTCATCAGCCTTCTCTTTTTCAGGATGAATCACTCAGTGATTTATTCCTCTCTTCAAGCCTCTTTGCTCCTGAGGGGGTGAAAATCTTCATTTCTATCCTCAAGCCCCTTTGTATATTCCTTAAGCCTCTTTCATGTGGCAAAGATCAAAATTAATCCATACACTATGGTCTACGGTAACAGTGAAATGCTAGATGATTTTCTAGAAAATTCAAACAAAAAAAATTTATCTCAGAATTTTATTAACATTTTTTGATTAAGTAAAACATGATTTAGACTTCCAGTTTCCAGTTCTGCATGTAAGGAGCTTGGAAGTCACCGCTTCATCTTAACAAGTAAAAAGCTAAACACACCGAAAAATCAACAACCGTTTTTGGATCCACAAGAGAAGGGAGGACACAGGGCAAACCACTGCTCCAGAGCTGGAGACACAGACAGGGAAATGCAGGGAGTTACAGCTCACCAGCACAGAGAGTCATAAGCAGAAACCAATGAGGGAACCAGTGCCCAGGTATGAAACTTGAAGTATAATTGAAGAATTGCTGGAGGCTCACTGTAGACAAGTTTGAGGGTTAAAATTCCATGGGTCCAGTCATAGGGGGACCCTCATACTTTTACCTCCAGGAGCTCAACCAGGTTCCCAAAGTAAATATCAGAGACGAATCCCCTCATGCTTCTGGCAGGCAGAGGGGAAAATGAATGATTTTGAAATACACCAGAGCACTCTGTTCTTCTTAACAAAGACTTCTCACAGGAAAAACTAGTTAATCAGGGCCTAATTTTGGGGCTTTATCAGGGCTTACCTGACTTAGGGGAAGGGAAATATCCAACTGCAGCCCACTCTAGCCATCCTGGAACTAAGCAGCACTTGTGAAGTTCACAGTTCAGAGGCAGAGGTTCATTAAAAACATGATTTATCATTATTTATATAAAACTAAGCATTTACATAAAACTTCCACTGAATTTTATACTTTTCAACCCTCTAATCTAGCATTGTGTATACACAGCCCATCTACATGCTTCATATACATCTTCTTAAAAATATGAATTATCTTTAACTTTTTAGTGATTTACAGGTATGGAAATATATTTTGAGTGAAAAGGCAAAATTAGATGAGAGAATTTTTGCTAGTTTCTACATATTAAACTCTTGCCCATAAACAAGGATCCTTCTAGTGTGAGGTGTGTCTGTGTTATGTGTCTTTGGTACATTTACCACTCTTCAGTTTGTTTTTCCTATAATGCCTACATCTTCTTTTCCTTTGCATTCATGCTTAGTGATGAGTTCCACTCATGTTGTTTTGGGGCTTGTTTTTCTTCTTTACATTAACAACCTTACAATTGTCTCTAGTGAACTGCATTCTATTCGTTGCCAAGTTGAATCTCTACTACTTCGAAATCTATTCAAGTGATTTACTCCTACAGTATAACAATTTTATAGTAATGGAAATAGAAACATTTGTTACAGGATCAGCATTCCTTGACTTAAATAAACCTAAGTATGTTTACCTATAAGAAATGTTTTCAAATATACAATGGCAGACATACTGGAAACATTAATGCTTTTATTTAATTCAATTTATAGAATAAGCATTTGTTGAGTAGCTACCAGGACTGAGGCACTGTTACGTTTTTAAGGTATAGTCATATGAGCACACATTATACTTTACCTTTGAATGCATCTTAAATCCCTTTGGGATTGTAAGCATGCCTCAGCATAGCCTCTAAACATATGTAAATGAGAGTAATTAAGATGATCATTACCATTCTGTTTTCAAGAGTAATGTCATTCCAGCCTAGTGATTTCTGGTCAGATACAATGAAACTGAAAAATAATATGCCTGATTGTTATGGCAATACCATTTCTTAAGAACAAAAAAGCATATGCCTTTTGACTAAAAAAGACCTAAGAGCAAAATTTTAGATGGAGAATTTTAGTCAGACAACCATATCAATGAGTCACCTAAACAATGTATAATATAAAGAAAACACTACAATAGAAGTAGCAGAAGTAAAATACAAATGATGAGAGTTCTGAGAAAGCTCTTTTCTACAAAAGTACCAAAGCAAAGGTTAAACATCAATGTTGTTTAAATGGTAAATGCCACCAGGAGCAGCCTCAGAGTCCTCCAGCTCTCAGTTAATTACACAGGTCTTCTATGCACAAAACAAGTAACTACACGGGACCCACAGGAGGAGCCCACACTGACCCTGATGTCCCGTGAAAGCATGTGTGGGAGGCCATAGCCAATAGGCCAATCCCAATGAAAAGCTAGGATAGGACTGATCTGGACTATGCCTCATAGATAGAAGCATTAAATTTAGAATAGAAATCCATTAATTCTGGCCAATCTTTAAATAACTATGCAAAAGGAGTCATTATGTCATTTACATGGGTCAGTTTTAGGTAAAGCCATGCTACTATTGCTTTCCTGCCTAATTATTTGTTTTGTTGTATTAGCTTAGGTGTTAAAGGATGTCATTACAAATGTAAGAGAGCTAGCTCAGCCTTTGCCATACAACAGACCCTCAAAATATTAGTCTATCCCCTCTCCTTGCTTTCCTTGCTGATCTTGTTACAATATCAGGAAATTCATCTTTGACCACAATAGAGGCACATTTTCCTATGATTTACAGAGTATTCAGGAGCCTCTGGCTTCATGGAAAGGCTCTTTAAAATTTCAAATCTTTTAGGAAAGCAACATCAGCATCATGGTGGAGAGAGTTCGCCCAGTGATCTCTCCCCTCCACAATACAACAAAAAAGACATTCATACTCCAAGAAAGGACATCCACACAACACAGAAGACATCTGAGAGACCCACACAGCCATATGTCAGAGGGTGGAGAGGCTGGAGTCCCCTTGGAGGAGGTGGAACAAGGTAAGAGAAAACCTCACACCCTCACCAAAAGACTGTGATCCAGGACTGAGCGAAGTCTCCTCCAAGAGGGAAGTGAGGCGGTAGGGGACGCTGGATCATGGGAATATCAAATATCCCTGGGGTCCTTCATAGCCTAGGGAGAAGCCCCCTACCAGGGTGAAAGCTATTGGGGGTGGGGGGTGACCTCATCAAGCCAATACCCCAGGAGAGCTGATAGTGAAAGCAGAGCAAGTAAGCCCATGAGAGCACACAGAAGAAAGCACCCCTTCCCCCACCCACCCAGCACCGGTTCCAGTGCCTGGGATCCTGGTGGAATGCAGAGTGCTGAGAACATGGGGCTCTTGACCCCCACCCAGTGGTGACAGGTGGTAACTACAACCAAATAACACCAGGATGAGAAAGAACAGAGTCACGCCTTCTAGCAGTATCAAAAATTATATTAAATCTCCAGACCAGTGAGAAAATTACATGTACCCAGAAATCAGTCCTGAAGACACAGAAATATGTAATCTAAATGACAGAGAATTCAAAATAGCCATCATCAAAAAACTCAGTGAACTAAAACAGAAGGTAGAGAAACAATTCGAGTTCAGAAGCTATTTCACAAAAGAGATTGAAACTATAAAGAAGAATCAATCAGAAGTATTGGAGACGAAAGATACAATCAATGAGGTAAAACAAAATATGGATTCCCTGAGGCTCCAGCAGGCATCATAGAGGAGCAAATCAGCATAATCAAGGATAGACATATTGAAATGCTCCAGACAGCGGAGGAGAGAGAACTAAGACTAAAAAGAAATGAAGAAAGTCTCCAAGAAATATCTGACTCAATTAGGAAATGCAACATAGGAATTATAGGTATTCCAGTGGAAGAAGAGAAGGAGAATGCAGCAGAAAGTTTTTTCAAAGAAATTATAGCACAGGCCTTCCCAAACGTAGGGAAGGAGATGTAAATCCATGTGAAAGAGGCTACCAAATCTCCTACATATGTCAATGTAAAAAGACCTACTGCAAAGTACATAGTAGTGAAACTGGAAAAAGTGAATGACAAAGAAAGAATACTAAGGGGGGCAGCAAGGCAGAAGAAAATAACCTACAAAAGAACACCTATCAGGCTTTCAGTGGATTTCTCTGCAGAAATCTTAAAGGCTAGGAGAGACTGGAATGACATATTCAAATCTTTGAAGGACAAAAATTTTCAGACAAAAATACTCTATCCAGTGAAAATATCCTTCAAATATGATGGAGAAATAAAAACTTTCCCAGATAAACAAAAGCTCAGGGAGTTCGTAGTCACAAGAACCCCCACTACAAGAAATCCTCAAGAACGCCCTCATACCTGAAAAAAAGAAAGGGAGAGAGGGCTTATAAAGCATGGAGTAAAGAGACAAGTAGGTAAACAAAATTAGAAAGTTGTAGCTATACATCAGAACAGGTTAGCAAAATTTCAAATCTTTTAGCAATAATTTTTCAATGCAATAATTTTTCCAAGAACAGGTTTGGAATTTTTAACAGAAACACCAGGAAGCTAGAGACCTCTACAGAATGTTTGAGCCCTCAATTTTTAGGAGGCAGATGGACAAAAGTAACTCACGAATAGGTATGTCATAGGCCAGGAAGACCTCCAAAACCTTACCTCAAGCTGAAGATTTTTATTGACATTTAAAAAAAAATAGTAAGATTTCCTTTGCAGCCTCAAAGATTACACACACCTTACCCTTTGTGTGTGTGTGTGTGTGTGGTAGGGGGTCGATATTGAACTGGGAGGCATTAGTAAAGCAATATCCATTTCTTAAACATTGAAATACATCCATTTTAGAACATAAATAGCTGCAGTCTGAGCCAGCTAGTTCCTCCCTGGTGCTCTGGCTGCTCCAGCATAGAAGAGCCTCTGGAAGTCACAGCCCACTGTTCGGGTTGCGGGGTAGGTACTGGATCTCAGTAGGAAAAACTGGATACTGATAATGTGGCCAGCCAATGCCTCATCCCCATCTTGGAGCCTAAGGCTCCTTTACTCCTTGCTCTTCCCCAAAGTTACACTTGTAGGAGCTGCAGTTTATGAACGGGTTGTTAAATGCAAGATTTTGACTTGTGGAAGTTGCAGTGTATCGAACTGGTTGTTAAATGTGACAAACAAATGACAAGCAATAGGATATATTGGAGTATATGAGGAAGCCATTTGGTATAAATCTAATTCAGCCTGACCTTGTTTTTCCAAAAGGGCCTGATATGGCTGTTGAGCATACATTGTATATCTGCTTTAAGCATTTGCTATGTCCCAAAGGCAAGAACAAATGGCCTTAAGATAAAGATGCAACTTCCCCTACATTGACATTTCCTTAAGGATAAGCATCTCTCCCTAGCCTAGCAACTGATTACTGCACCTACCCTGTGACCACCCATCTGGAGACAACAGACCTGCTTCCTGCTGTGTCCACTAAGACAGTAGACCTGCTTCCTGCTGTGTCCATCAATCACTGTGGTGACAGAGCAATCTTGTGACTATTGTACAAAGGGACATTTCCATCATACGTGATGCATGCTCTTTGACAGTATATAACCACTCTGTACTCCCCCACTTCTTTGGTGCCTTTCCTTCCCTGGGGAAGGAAGGCCCCAGGCTATATGGTTCTCACAGTTGGCTCATAATAAACTCACCCCAATTTTTATTTATAGATTGGTTATGGATTATTTTTGTCGACAAATGCAAGATTTTGACTTATGTGGGCCTATTTCTGGTTTGCCCTTTTAGACAACCTCCCCTTCCCCTTACCAGTCTCTTTTCCATTCAGCTCCTGCTTCACACATATGTGTTACCTTACAAGACCTCAGGAGAATGACCTTAACCCTCTGGATAAATTATATGAAATCAAGATATGGAATGCTCATTTCCAAAAGGCCTAGAGAATCTCTGCATTATACTCTGAAATGGTATGAATTCCTTATTAATGTTTTAAATATAAAATTCCATGTAATCAAACCATTTATGCTCCTTCACCTCTATTGACAGATCTCCCTGGGTTCTCCATTTTGGCTATCTCTGTCCAAAGGCAAACAGAACAAATGCCTCTGCTTTCTTCAAGTTATTAAATATCTTTAAGAAGAAGTGATACTTGGATTTGAAACTCCAATATAATTGCCCACTTCAGTTCCAAAGTACACAGAAAATCTGGAACCTAGCTTTTCATCCTGAGAAGTCCATCAGGCAGGGGAAAGAAAGGGGGATCCCTAGCGTTCATGCAAAGCACAGGACAGGTTGAGAGGACACAGTTTCACACCCCATCATTCACCTGAGAAGCTGTCAACAAGACTAGTTCTAAGAAGAAAACTTTGCTTTCGTGTTTGAAATCACTTCCCTTCTACGTATCCTGACCCTGGTCTCCTCATGAGGGTGCCCTCATGGGTGTCAACCCAGTGTTTCTATCCTGTTATAATGAATCCTCCAGCACAGGGGCTTAGGAGACAGACTGACCTGGACAGACTCTCAGCTCTGACACTGCCTGGGGAGCTCTGGACAACTTACTTAAGCAGGCTCACATTCAGCTGCTTCATCTGAAGAGTGAGCATGCCAATAGCTCCTTTGTGGCAGGAGAACACCTCTATGTATTAATCCGTAAGTTTCCACTCATCTTCCTGTGTTCACCAAATTATCTTGATTGAACACCAAGGACCTTTTCCATTCCTTCAGCCTAATCAGATAGAGTCACCCATAGCACAAACAGGAAAAGGAGAAGAAAAAAAGCATGAGTATTCAGAGTAGGGCAGAAAGAGTCAAGTGTCTGGTATACACTTCAGAGGAAATTTACTGACTTGGAAGGACAAGATAAACAGCACACTGAGAAAGAAATGGAAGAGACAGAGAAGGTCTACAGAGACAGGAAAGGGAAAAATGGAAGAACCATGAAAATCACTATCCAACTTGTGTATGAGCCAGCTAAATGGAAGGTTACTGAGCAGTGAGCTGTCCCTTTGGTTGTCATCTAGGGAAGACACAAATTTCCAGTGTTGGCCCATTCCCACTTAGGAGTGACAGTTATCTGTGCTCCCATAAAATTCTCCCTAACAACTTCGAAACACACATACCCCAAAACATGTGCCGTGTAGTAACACAGTATCTACCTCACAATTCTGAACACTCCTATGAACTCCAGAAAAGAAAGGTTTGTATACTTTGTGGATGTTGGTGAAATGAAGGAAAAATTCCTTCCTGATGTTCCCCCATAGGATGACTGAGCATTAGATGAAATCATACTTTCAACTAGTCTTGCCATACTAATAATGCTCCCTGATTTCAACATCAACTAGTCCACTTACCAGTTTAAAGACCATAAGCATGACACTCTGTCTCTTAAGCATGGCGTCCTCTTCTGTGAAATAGAATACGGCCCACTTTACAGTGCTCTTGTGAGTCAATCAAGGATGCTAATTAAATGTGTGTGTGTGTGTGCTTTTCCCCTTTGCATTGTGAACATAAGTGCAGCTCACCAGGCACACTCACCGATCCACAGCAAAGAAAGGGACGCAGAGACCATGAATGGTCTAAACCTTTGCTCTCCCCTCCCAGAGAAGCTCATGCAAATGCTCCCAATAGCAAGATGCCATACTGGTAAGAAGAAAGGGAGAGGGAGCACCTTGGAGTTTATCCAAAAGATATAGTTTAAACTAAACTGCTTCAGTTAGAACAGATGGACAGCACAGTAATAGACAAGTTAAATGTATGATCTTATACGCCTCTCAACTCCTAAGAAAACTACGAATATATAAAAGATGCTATGTTAGTTACCTTCCACATCTCCTCCTAAGTCTTAAGGTGTTAAAGAAGAACCCCTAATATTTAGAATTTAAAATTACTTGCTTAAAGTACAGGGTTTCAACTGGTGGAAATTCAGGCACCAAAAGAAGCAGTAAGGAAATATTGCTGAGTTGGAACTTTCTAGAGCCTTGGTTCTCAAAGTGTGGTTTGTGGACCAACATCATCAACAACAGCTGGGAGCAGACACACAGGTCCCACTGCAGTCTCTATAAATTAGAATCTGCTTTCTAATACAATTCCCGGGTGATTTGTATGCACATTATAGTTCAGAAGCTGTGTCTAAAGGATGAGGATCCCTCTCTAATCATACGAAGCATGCAGCTGCCCTCCCCACTTATTAAAAACACCAGTCAAGGGGGACTACCATATATAATATCCGAATCCCGGAACGTTCATAGATTAAAAGTAAAAAACGAAATACTCAGAAAGTGCCATTTTCCTATCTATTATTGGCAAATGTCTTAAACGTTTGCTGAGAAAAATACGAGCAGATGCTTACTGTTCCATCACACTGGCCATCCTTAATCCTCAGATACATCTGTGCATTTTTCACACTTTCAAACATGCAAATCCCAGAGCTGATTTTATGTACTTTCCAGTAGGATTTTTCAGACTGGTTCCCCACTCCAGTGCAGCTTCCATCGGGCTGGATACACAGGGCCTGGCATAGACTCGTAGCAAGTAGAATCACAGCACTGTTGAGGAACATACCCTTCAGAGCAATAAACAGAACAGAAAGGCAATAAATAACAAGCTCATGTTTTGTAGGGGAAGATCCATTCTCTTACAGAAGTTGCATTGATCAGGATCTTATCAAAAGTCTGGTGGTTAAAAATGAGCAAAAGAAGGAAATAAATAATTTAATTGCTATGCAAAGCTAAACAAAACTAAAGGAGGTTGTCTGGTTGACTGATTATAATTTACATCAGTCATTATTTATTGAGACTATAAGGGTCAGCATCACATGCTACAGAGATTTTAAAAAGATATAAAGCACAAACACTCCTCTTAAGAAATTCACAATCACTATAAACAATTTTAATACTAATATAAAGCAGAATAAAAATAGTGTGCTATAAGAGCACCTGAATTATGAAATGCACTATATGGATATTAGTTAAAAGTATGCATGTAGGAATAAATGAATGAATGAATGAAAAGAGATGTTGAATACAACTAGGGTATATTTAAGTAAATTCTATGTAATTGATAGCTTAAGTGGAAGATATAAAAAGTTCTTGAAAGTTAATTAGAAATACACTAACACTGTAAAGAAATGGATAAAAGACATAAACACACAAGTCACAAAAGACAAATACAAATGGTGACTAAACATAAGGAAAGGTAATCCATGCTAGCAAAAATAGCAAACAAAAAGGCTAAAATTAGATGTTTATTCCTCTAGAAAATTACCAAAGTTTTTTTAAGAACCAACTTAATGACTAATGCTTTTCATTGACTTCAGGCACCAAGGCTCAGGTGAGCTTCCCTGGTTGGCAATACTCTGTGCATATTGTTACATATCACTGCTGAGAAAGTAATGCTATCCTGAATCCATGTGGAGAGGACACCTAGAAGTTCAGTGTTTGGTACTTTACCTCAACTGCTCTAGGTGTCTATTCCCTTAGCTGATTTTAATCTGAATCCTTACTCTGTAAATAAACCATAGCCATGAGTGTAACAGCAACCAGTGAGTTCTGAGTCATTCTAGTGAATTATCAAACCTCAGTAGTGTTCTCAAAGACCCCTGAAGTCTGAAGTTTGAGTCAGAAGTGAGGATGGTGATAGGAACTGTTCCCTCTAACTTCATAATTGGCTTAAATTTCACAAGATTAAAACTTGGTACCTTTTTGGAAAGAAATTTAGCAGTATGTTCCCAGAATCTTAAAGGTTTCATATTCTGACATTTAAATTCAATTTTGAATTATCTAAGCAGAGAAAATAATAAAATATGTGGTCAAAGGCATTTGTCAAAGTGTATTTCACAGTAACATAAAGGTGATAAAATGAAGAGATTAAACGTCCAGTGATAAACAAATGTATGTATTTCCTTTATGTTTGAATATTATGCAACCACTAAAAATCATTTTGTTTTGGGAAAAGTAATGTGATGAAGTGTTATATAAAAAGTTTGGAAGACAAATTGACTTTGATTTGATTCATGACCCACCATTTAGTAGCTACACTATACTAGTCAAGATTCTTAGCTTCTGTGAAAATCTTTTCTTCATGTTTAAAATACAGATAACAATATCTATCAGTATTGTTATGATGATTAAATTTAGGTTGTATGTGGTGAAGCTCTCAGTAAAGTGTCCAGCACAAAATAGGCAACTCATAAATGATAGCTGTTATTTTAATATGATACTATTTTTAAGACAAATTCACAACCATAAAGAAAGAAGCATAAGCATTGTGAAATAATCACACATATACAACACTCAAAGGGTATAAATATTCTAATTGTTAGAAAAGTTAAATATGTATATTTGTTTGTTCCCAAATGTAAGATTCTCTAGCTTTTTATTAAGAATCCCTGCATCCACAGTTTGACCTCTAAATTCAATTGGATATAGGATGTTACTCCTATCAGTTTCATGACTGGTGAAGCCATGATCCCTATTGCCTTTCAAAGTCTGGGTAAATAGAATACCAATAGTATCAATGCCACCTAGTGGGAAGAGATTTGATTACTCCATGGTGACTCAATTCAAGAGTTTTCCTCAACAGAGCAAAAGAAAGTGGGTATTTAGCAATATAAACTTCAACGACTTTCCTCTATTTTACCTTGACAAAAACCACAAATTCTTTTGAAAGGTTTGCATAGCCTGCTGATGATTCATCAGCTATTTTGCCATGATGATCAAAAATAACCATGTGACCAGGAACCAGTGCTGACTCAAGAAGTGCACAGCGGTTGGGCTGATAAAGCACCCGCAGCTTAGTGGAGGCTCCACCACTAGCCTAAAAGAAAAAGGGGGGAAAAGCCCTCTGAATTAGCAATAGAACATATTTACATTAAAAATATTTTGAGATTATATGTATGTACAGGTCTACGCCCCTCTATAGGACCCTTGAACTATCCATACAATCTCGCTTTTGTAATTCAATTGTTTGGATTCCTCAGCCTGATTTCTAGTGTCTTGCTCCAAGGACTTTCTTCTCTCAGTTTCTCAGAATCCATGGTAGGGTATTGGGTAAAATAAAAATAACTCCAGTGGCAGGATAATTTAATGAGATGTTAATATGTATTTTATTATAGCTTATTTTTCATTTCTTCATTTGTGTCTTCCTAACTCAAGACTATTTGGGACCAAAAGCTGAAATGAACAGATGTGCATTAGTAGGTTTTACTTTCAAAAGACTAAACAAATCAAGGAGCTTATGCTATAAGGAGACATTTCTGGTTCAGGGTACTGCTTGAGGTCTTATCCCATCTCCCCTCAGTGCTCCAGGGAGGCATTTAGACCTAAATAGGGAGGACTCATTGATGTCCCTTGAATGGCTTGATCCATGACACTAAGGCTACCACCTCGACAAAGTTCCCTTGTCTACGTATGGCAGGTAAGCAACAGAGCTATTGGCCTTCAAGAAGCCAACTGATGTTTGATGAGTACATCAGCAGTGAACAGTGTAGACTGAAGCTAAGAGGGCTGTCGCCAGATATTCTGAAACTCTACACCAGGTGAAATCTTGTGTATAACAAGATGAGTCTCATAATAAGTAAGATAGAATGTCTCACCAAACTAGTGGGACAGGGGCTTAGAGATAGATTTAATTTTATTTTAGAAAATAAAGTAATCGGACATTTCCTGAACGCTTAATTTAACTGAGTAAATTCCATACCCACTACATTCGTATTTATTAAGCACTTACTATGACCAGGACCTGTACTGAGCAGAATGTGTTATGAAGTACAGCATAGGGTACCTTGCTAAGTCTGGAGCAGAGGAAAAAAGACTTCATGGAGGAAGTTTGACTAATTAATCACTTAGCCTGAATTTCAGTCCTACAAATTACAATAAGTGTTTTCATTTCACTAATTATTATTTTCCCTTAAGTTAAATAACATGCTATGAGTTAAGAATCATTATATAACATTATATAACACTAAGTGAGGAAGCTATAGTATGAGAGTTGGAGTCAGACTGCCTTTGTTCAATTCCTGCTTTCACACTTACTAGTTATGTGACCTTGGACAACTCAATCCTTCTATCATTCATGTTCCTCTTCTGCTAAATAGGGATAATAATAGATTC
This sequence comes from Equus przewalskii, assembly GCF_037783145.1. Taxonomy (NCBI): domain Eukaryota; kingdom Metazoa; phylum Chordata; class Mammalia; order Perissodactyla; family Equidae; genus Equus; species Equus przewalskii. The sequence continues at coordinate 28,783,117 of NC_091838.1, forward strand.
TCTCATAGGGTAGATGTAAAGACTAAATAATATGACACATATTAAGCACTTAGAACAGTGCGTGGCAATTATTTTTCAAAATAAATAATGTGTGCATTTAAAAATAAAACAGCTGTATATAGTAAAAGCTGCTTTTTAAACCCAGATTAAGGAATATAAAGCATAATAAAGTAAAATCATTGTTTTTTCCCTAATATTATGGCCCCTGAAGGCGCTTTTGAAAAGTCAAATTGTCTCCTTTTGGAGGTCCATTAAAATTTTGAATGTTATCAGACAAGTTGTCTACTTTTTCTTGTCTAAATTCTAATTGCTGAAATTTAGCACTATTTATGCATCAGAATCTCAAAAATTAGTGAGACAAAACAGAATAATCAAAAAAGTGAAAGCAAAAGCCAACGGAAAATACAACTTGATAATCTTATAACAGTACATTATGCAAAAATATATTATATATGGATACAGTACTATTGATAGATGGCAAAGAGAAAAATTACTACATACCATTCCAGCGACAGAGCCATTGTCAAGAGCAAGAGAAAGATGTCTAATTTTATGACTTTGGAAAATGCATATATTTTCTTTGTTGAAAATAACATCAAAGAGACCTGGAAAATATTTTAAGTATTAGCAAGTAATTCATGCCTTTAAAGCTTTTTTCTTATTCAATTATATATTGAAACCTCCTAATAATATTTTTTACGATATCTCTCACATAAAGGTTTTTAATTAGTCAAAAGGTAAAACGCCAGTACCTTTGACTATTTACATGTTGTTTGGCATTTTGGTGGAATTTTCATGGAAAATCTCTAATGCCTTCCCATGCTAGTCAGTAAGTCTCTGAGAAAATCCTCCTAAAATAACACCTGATGGAACTGTTTCAAGGAAAATAAATTATCCTAGTGTTAAAACCTTCTTAAACTGTCTAAATCTCAGAGACTTGGGGTAAAATAAAATAATGCATTATAAAAGTAAACACATATGATTTGGGCATTAGTGACTGGTTTGTATGATGATCATGACAAAGATTATGTCAACATATATTTGATTTTTTTAGTTTTCAATACACTTCTATATACCTTTTTATCTTAAAATGCAAGCTTCCTGAGGGCATGAACTTTTATCTACTCTGTTGATAGCTATATACCATTATTTAGAACAGTGCCTAGAAGACAATAGGTGCTCAAGAAATATTCCTTAGATAAGTTAATTAGATCTTCATAGCATAAAACAGCCTACGAAACATCCCCTCCCCCCTCCACACACACATTTATCCCCATTTTGCAAATGAAGGAACAAACTTAGAGAGATAAGGGACTTTCCCAAGATCCCTACCTAGTCATAGAATGGAAATAGATGCCAGAACTTCAGATCTCAGCCCAGCGCTCTTTGCATTACCAGTAATCCTTCTATTAGTACTTAAAACCATCAGATTTTCAGGAATCCACTCTTGTAACAATAAATGAAGACCATTTTTCCTTTTACAAATAGGTGATTCTCAAACAATGAAGAGTCAAGCCAAATATAAAAGAACACATATTGTATGCTTTATTTTATATAAAGCACAAAAACAGGTAAAAATACTCCAGGGTCTTAGGAGTCAAGGTAGTGGTTATTTTGGGGGGACAGAGACTGTACAGGGGCATGTGATTGCGTGTGGAGTGCTGGTAATGTTCTATTTCTTGATTTGGGTTCTAGTTACATAAGTGTGTTCAGTTTGAAAAAACTCCTAGGTATAATATTTAAGGGGTTCAGAGTATGGTACCTCAAAATATACCACTCTGGCATAAGGATTATTTTGAGCTGAAAGCAACTGAGAAAACAATACAGGACAATTCTCTGCCCTCCTCCTATCTATCTGAAAGCAGAACATAAATTCCTCTTTTGAAGGTATCCCCCAACCCCATTTCCTGAGCAGGAAGGGGTAACAATCTTATCAAGGAAGGCAAAGTCGCACGAGAAAGGGTCTCCACAAACAAACCTCTCTAATTAGCCCTTAGCTACCATTAGTTTCTCCATATATTTGCCTTCTCACAATTTGCTGCGGGTAGAAGCTCAACGCTTTTTCTTTGTCTTGTTACTTCTCTAATCTAAAAGAGTAGAGGAAAAAGGTCTTTTGTTCTTCCTCTGTAATATATTTGAATATAATAATTTTAAAAATAGGTGATTTCTTGAGGCGTGACTTATTTCATTTCCTAACGAGTTGCTGAGGTTTGTCTGTATGCGTCTTACGTGTGTGTGCATATACATATATATACATAATACAGAACATTTATAAAATATATGTAATATAAAATACGCAATGTATATTATATACTGTCTATAAAACGATGTCATGGTAACAAAGTTAGATTTTCTAAAATGAACCAATCTTTCCTATCTCACCATTGTCAACATAGCCGTTTTGCATTAGCTCAAAACTTTCAGCCTAGTCAATATACACCAAAGGAAGGAGGATTATGGTAGTTATTGGGTAATTTAGGTTCCCCAAATCTCAATTTTTAACATGTAATTGTTCAGATATTAGCTTGAATTATCCACCTTCTTGTCTGTGTATATTTATCTAGAGTTAACAAACGTAATTCACGAATTCTACCTTTATATTTTTATTCCAATTAACTACATGGGCAAATGCTTTTAGTTAAGAACAAGGTCTGATGTAGAAGTTAACTGTACTACTCCAAATTTTAAAAGGATTTCACTGTAAATTTAAATAATCTTATATTCACTTAAAGTCATATTTCCAAAAGTGAAAGACATGTATATTAGTTCAAGAGACCACTCCAAACAGAAACTCTTCTTCTTAATTAATCTCTAATTTATTTTTGTCTACCTAATAAAATTCATCTTAATGGTTAAAAATTAAGGATCTTCATAAAATTGAACCATGTTGATGAACATTTACAAATAATCCTGGAGATTATGGGGGGGTGAATGTTATTGAAATGAAGAAAGAACCAAGACATAGGAATTTGGACTTTCATTCTGACATTGACACATTAGATAATCTTGGGCAAATCACTTTGCATCAATCTGTCTCAGTTTCCTTATGAATAAATCAGCCTGAGAATTATTAAAGGACTGTTGTTCAGATGATTCATTAATTGTGTGAACTAATGAGTTAATGATAGAAGAATGTGTAAACTAGAGGAGTGTTATTGAAAATGTGCTAAGAATAATTTTCATTGTTTAAGTCAATCTTCCCTGTGACCTAAAGATTTCACAAATACCAGACTCGAAATCCATAAAACTATAAAGGCATTATTTTTTCAGTTTTTTGGTAAAGATTCAATGACTAAAATCATAAAATTACATATATTTTGTTATAAAAATTTCTATTTTTAAAGTTTATCAAATATAAGTTCTATGAAGGGATGGCAATTCATCTGTTTATTCATTGCTGTCAATCTTATGCCTAAGACATTGTCTCATCCACAGCAAGCATTTTATAAATATTTGTTGAATAAACAAACTCCTGCGAAAAAAAAATTAAGGGTTTCTATTTTGAGAAATTTAACTCTTTACAGAATGTCCTTGGGTTTGGAAGCTTAGTACAGTGAGTTTTAATTAAAAAATACATATTAGGAATAGAATCTTTTCCAGTGAAATTATAATCAAATCAGTGTGATAAATGAGATCTTCAGGAAATTTCAATCTTTTCAATACAGCAAAAATACACTATTGTGGAGGAACTCTAAAATACTTTCATGGGCCTCTGGAGTTTCAGGGAGCTCAGTTTGGAGAAAAGAGATGGTAAGGAAAAAGAGCACTACCATATGAATGAAGGGATTAAAATTCCTTTAAACTGAAACCTTCTGAACAAGCAGTAGCCACAGAAACATTACCTAAGGAGATACTCCTGAAAATACAGCAGCAACTGACCATCCTCTATTGGAAGCCCAATAGAACCTTCTATGCTTTCCCATGGAAGCCCTAAAATTCCCTCTCTCTCCCCTCTGTTTTTTGTTAAGTTGGTATATAAACCTGTACCTCTAATTATTCATTGTATAACTCATTACTGAATACTCCCACATATTTGTATAGCATGCACATATAAATAAACCTTATCTTTCCCATTAATCTGTCTACTGTCAGTTAATTTATAGGATTCCATCATTGGAACATAAGATGGTAGAGGACAAGTTTTCCTCCCAAAATAATCTGGATATATGATTTCTAGTTCTGGCTTTGCAGTAAAGAGTTCAATCATCCATTCAATCACCGTCTATTGAGCACCTGCTATGTGCAAGGAATAATCTCAAGTGTAACCTAGACAAAAATTCTAAATGTTCTTATCTCTAAAACACCCTTATCTTTAAAAATTAGAGGCAAGTCTACATGATCTTAAAGTTGCTGGTTAATGCTAACATTTAATCACACTAATTTCATCAAAACAAACTCTAATTGGCCAAATCCAACAGAAGCATTTCAGTCCTTATTTCACTTTGCCTTTCTACTATATTTGAACTTGCAGACACCTTTTAAAATGCTACAATCTCCCACTTCACTAACTTCCTTCTCAGTTTCCTACTTCACTCTCTGTTGTCATCTTCATGCATAGGGTTCCTAGGGTTCTGTCCTCAGGTGATTAACTTTCTTCACAGGCTCTTCACAGGCTCCCTGGAAAGTTTATTTTAAGAATCTATAAATTGAGAAATCCCAAATCAATATCTTCACCACTCATCTCTCTCTCAACATCAGCTCATCTATATAATTTACTGTTAAACATAAACAACCTGGGGACCAGCCCAGTGGCACAGTGGTTAGGTTCACGCCCTCCACTTTGGCAGCCCAGGGTCTGCAGGTTCAGATCCTGAGTGTGGACCCAGCACTGTTCATTAAGCCATGCGGTAGTGGCACTCCACATAAAATAGAGGAAGACTGGCACAGATGTTAGCTCAGCGACAATCTTCCTCAAGCAAAAAGAGGAAGATTGGCAACAGGTGTTAGCTCAGGGCCAATCTTCCTCACAAAACAAAAACAAAAACACAAACAGCTGGATATCTCACAGGCACTTCAAACTCAGTATGGACAAACTAGAGCTGATAATTTTCCATATATTCTTAGTTTCCAAATCTAGTCCTTCTAAATTTTTCTGCATTTCCTACCTCCATTGGTGACCCCATCAGTAAGTTAATAACCCAGACCAGAAAACTGAGGGTAACCCCTTCCCTTAATGTACCTTTACCAATAAACCACCAAGTCCTGTCAATTTTACTTCCTAGGTATTCTTCAAATCATCTTCTCTATCAATACTCCCACTGAAGTTCTCCTCATCTTCTGATTGACAGATTATGAGAGGCTCCTAACTGGTATCTCTTTCTCTAATCTTCCCACATAACCCTCAAATCTGGCTTCCACTTAGCTGCCAAAGTATTTTTACACTACTTCAAATCCATGAATGGCTATCTCTCACTCATAGGAAGGAATCAAAGAAGTTGCCTTCAGACATACACTAGTTCTTCTCTCCCAAATCCTTTTGTAGGGGACACAGAGTAGCAATGGAAAAATTAAGGTTTAACTTATGCAGAAGACAGCTGTTCACTACTAGCAGACCACCTTTAACATAGGAGATATGATTATAGTGGTGGGGTAAAGTGTTTAAAACATGTCTCTAGAGGAAAACATCAGATTAGAAACTCCCTTTTGCAACCACATGCAGTACAACACTTGAAACTAATGTTGGATCTATTGCTAGATTCTGAGTTGAGAAATCCAGCAATTCACAACATGAAAGAGCCCAGATCTGCTGAAGACTAGCAAAGGTGTTAGTCTTCCCACTATATACCAAATCAGAGAGAGTTACAGGAGGTCATAGAGAAAAGTGAGCAGCCATACCCCTACAATGAAAGTGTATTTCCAAGGCATCCAGAGTCCTCTTCTTCCTTTACATCTCCTTTCCCCAGTCTTTCAGAATTGAGAGACTGAAGTTCACTGTAAAGGGAGCTGAATAAGACAAAATCCAATCTAATGCACATCCTTTTTCAATCTAAAACCAAGGAGGTCCTTCCAAGTACTTACATGAAATATAGGGGCAAAGCCAATGGCTCTTAATTTCAGAGAAGTGTAGTTAGGATATGGTAAGAACCAGGGCAGAAGACAAAGTGACCAGTGTATAGTCAGTGCTACACACTTTAAACAATGAACTTTTTTCAAATCCTTTATTAGAACTTAGTAGCAGAGAATCAGAGAAAATAATTGTAGCTAATCACCATCAGATACTCACTAGAAATAGGGCTTAAAACTGTGTAGACCAACTATTAACAATGATCTAAGAGAGGAATTTATCAGTACTTAAGGAGATAGGTAAGGAGAACAAGGACAATCCAAAGAGGTGACAGGTTCTGGGAATGGCTAAATTTTTTGTTATTCAAAGGGAAGTAGAGAATAATCAGCACAAGAACTTTTTTTTGTTTTTAACTTGCAGCATGAATGGAAAGGGGCATTACCCTCTTTGGCATATCATGTAAATTGTTTTTAATAAAGAAACAATGAAAAAATTCAGAAAAATTTGTCTTATGAAGATTCAAGAAGCTATATTTCATATGATACAATTCTCCTTAAATTCCCACTTCCTATTTAAGTGAAACTGGAACTGGAAATTATCAAGGTTGCATTAGAGGTACAGTGACCATATAATTTACGGTCCAACCAGAACACATTTGAGATTAAACAAGGATATCAACCAGATGGAAAACTGAGGCATAAATAAAAGCAGGCAATGCAGATTGTATGGTCCTTTAACTTGTTATGTTTTATACATGAAAAAGACCTTAGCCTTACATTTTAAAATTGGAGAATAAGTATGGGTTTATATACTTGAGGTTTACATAAAGTTTAAAGTATGTATTTTTTATTACTTCTACTTTAATGAATGACAAAAGTGTAATGAAGAATTGCTGGAAAGATGGCAGTGTAGGGGGACCCTGAACTCACCTCCTCCTATGGACAGAACAAATTTACAACTACTCTTGAAACAATTACCCCTGAGAGAGAACCGGAAACTGGATAAAACAACCCCCACAACAATTTACAGCACTGACTGAGGTGGAAGAGGCAGAAACACCTTTCTGGTGAGGAAAAAGCTGCATTCCACCTGAGGCAATTCACAACTGGGAACAATCTTGAGGTACAAAGCTTTTCCTGGAGGAGTGGGGGATCTGAGCAGGAGAGCTTTGCCATGATAAGCAGCTTTTGAACTCACCACAACTGAGATAAGTGCCTTTATACAGCGTTGCTGGCTATTAAAAACAATGGGGCATAGCCCTAGAAAAGGTAACGAACATAAGAGAAAGAAAAGCCTGCACTTAAAGGGCCCAAGTACAAACTCACTCGTTTCAGAAAGCAACACAAAATCACAAGAAAGAAAGGTGCAGTCCTTTGGTGAAAGAGACTCAGTTAATATACTCTAAACACATCCCAGAGAGGCAGGAGGTGGTTGAGCTGATGTCCCCAACGACTGAGACTGATAGCAGCCATGATTGTGACCTAGTACACACGTGCTGATACAGATGCTGGCAGACACCATTGGAATTCTTACCCTGGCCTCTTAGTGCAGGGGTCTGCACCACTCACTAGCACACTGATTTAATCCAGCTTAGCTAGGGCAAGCAGCCCACCCTAGGGACTGACCCCACCCAACAGCAAGCCCTTGGGCAACTTGTAGGCCCACATAGGTGGGGTGTGTGGGACCTTTGCAGCGGGGGCAAGTGGGTCTGCCTCTGTGGGTCAGGGCATGTGCGAGGGCCAGGCCTGTGTTGGTGGAATGTGTGGGGCCTATTCAGCAAGGTAAGTGGGTCCACTTTAGCAGGGAGGGGAATACACGCAGGCAGGACTGCACTGATGGGTGCACTGACTTGTGCTTCTCAAACAATCACACAGGAGATTGTCCCTACCTTCCAAAGCCTGAAACATTTTGTACTGCCACTCCTGAGGCCAGCCCCACCCAGCTGCATTCCTGAGAGAACTGACAACAGCCTCAAAGGCCAGAGACCTATAGTACTCATGAGCCCCTGAGCCTAGCAACAAGCCATGCTGGAGGCCTGCTCACTTAACAGCAAAACTGCAGCAGGAATGTGATATTATACCTTGCAGCCAAATGCACTGGGGTTCCCCACACCCACTAAAGTGACTGAAGGGACTGTAGCAGCTGCACACAGTTGAGCCTTATAACTGGCTGGCCTGGGAGAAAGCCTAGCCTCCCCAGGCACCTGCAGTAAAAGCAACCCTGCCACAACAGAAGAACACATGTAGCCCATACAGGGGACATTCCTGGAACATTTGGAAATGGAGATGAGAGGGAAGGAAATTGCTGGGCCTCATAAGGCATCTCTTACCTAAGGGCACTTCTCCAAGAGCAGGACACAGAGCTGACCTACCTAACACATAGATATAAGCACAGAGAAATATGCAAAACGAGGAGACAAAGAAATATGTTCCAAATAAGGGAACAAGACAAATTCTCAGAAAAAGAACTAAATGAAACAGAGATAAACAACCTACCTGATAAAGAATACAAACTAATAGTCATAAGGATGCTTGGTGATCTTAGGAGAAGAATAGATGAGCACAGTGAGAACTTCAACAAAGAACTGAAGAATACAATAACAGAAATGAAAAATTAACTAGAGGGAATCAATAGCAGAGTAGATGATACAGAAGAATGGATCGGCAAACTGGACAAAAGACTAGAGGAAATCACCCAAACTGAACAGATAAAAGAAACAAGAATTAAAAACAATAAGGAAAGTCTAAGGGACCTTTGGGACAACATCAAGCATACTAACACGTGTATTACAGGTGGCCCAGAAGGAGAAGAGAGAGACCAAGGAGCAGGGAATCTATCTGAAGAAATAATAGCTGGAAACTTTCCTAACTTAAGGAAAGAAACAGACTTCCAGGTATAGGAAGCACAGAGAACACCAAAAAAGAGGAACTCAAAGTGGCCCACACCAAGACACATTATAACTAAAATGTCAATAATTAAAGATAAAGAGAGAATCCTAAAAGCTGCAAGAGAAAGGCAACAAGTTATATACAAAGGAAAACCCTTAAGGCTATCAGCTGACTTCTCAGCAGAAACCCTACAGGCTAGAAGGGAGTGGTGCAATATATTTAAGGTGCTGAAAGGAAAAAAATCTACAGCCAAGAATACTCTACTTGGCAAGGTTATCATTCAAAATGGAAAGAGTTTTCCAGAAAAGCAAAATCTAAGAGTTTATCACCAATAAACCAGCCTTGCCAGAAATGTTAAACAGACTTATTTAAGTGGAAAGGAAAAGAGCACAAATGAGAAGAAGAAAATTATAAAATAAATACATAAATAAAATCCCAGGTAAAGGCAAATATACAGTAAAGGTAGCAGATCAAAAACCTATAAAGCTAATGTGAAGGTGAAAAGACAAAAGTATTAACAGGTTAACAAAAGTACTAAGAGGTTAACAGATGCACAAATACAAAAAAGAATGTAAATATGATATCAAAAACATAAAATGTCAGAGGAGGGGAGTAAAAGAGTAGAGCTTTTAGCAGCAGGTAAAACTTAGGAGACTATCAGTTTAATATAGATTGCTATTTAAGCAGACTACATATGAACCTCATTGTAATCACAATCAGAAATCTATAATAAATACACAAAAAATTAAGAGAAAGGAACAAAAACTTAATACTAAAGAAAGCCATCGAACCACAAGGGAAGAGAACAAGAGAAGAGTAAAAGGAAAAAAGAACTACTAAAACACCCAGAAAAAAAGTAGCAAAAAGGCACTAAGTACATACTTAGCAATAGCTACTTTAAATGTCAATGGGCTGAATGCTCCAGTCAAATACATAGGGTGGCCAACTGGATGAAAAAAAACAAGACCCATATATTGGCTGCATACAAGAGACACACTTCAGACCTAAAGACACTCACAAACTGAAAGTGAAGGGATGGAAAAAGATACTCCATGCAAATGGAAAAGAAAAGAAAGCTGGGGCAGCAATACTTATGTCAGACAAAATAAACTTTAAAACAATGACTGTAACAAGGGACAAAGAAGGGCACTTCATAAATGATAAAGGGAACAATCCAACAAGAGGATATAATACTTGTAAATATTTACGCACCCAACATAGGAGCACCTAAATACATAAAGCAATTATTAACAAACATAAAAGGAGAAATAGACGGTAACACAACAACAGCAGAGGACTTTAACACTGCACTTACATAAATGGATAGATCATCCAAACAGAAGATCAATAAGGAAACATTGGCCTTCAATGACACATTGGACCAGATGGACTTAGTAGATACATATAGAACATTCCATCCAAAAACCACAGAATATACATTCTTTTTAAATGCATATAGAACATTCTCGAGGATGGGTCACATATTAGGCCACAAAATGTCTCAATAAATTTAAGAAGATTGAAATAATACCAAGCATCTTTTCTGACCACAATGGTATGAAACTGGAAAGCAACTACAAGAAGAAAACTAGAAAAGCCACAAATATGTGTAGACTAAACAGAACGCTGTTGGACAACTATTGGGTCAACAAAGAAATCAAAAGAGAAATTAAAAAATACTTGGAGACAAATGAAAATGAAAATACGACATGCCAAAACTTACAGGATACAGCAAAGTGGTACCAGGAGGGAACTTTATAGCAATATAGGCCTACCTCGACAAACAAGAAAAATCTCAAATAAACAATCTAACAGTGCACCTAAAGGAACTGGAAAAAGAAGAACAAACAAAGCCCAAAATCAGTAGAAGGAAGGAAATGATAAAAATCAGAGAGGAAATGATATGCAGACTAAAAAGTCAATAGAAAACATCAATGAAACTAAGAGCTCATTCTTTGAAAACATAAACAAAATTGACAAACCTGTAGCTAGGCTCATCAAGAAAAAAAGAGAGAAGGCTCAAAGAAAATCAGAAACAAAAGCAGAGAAATTACAATGGACACCTCACAAATATAAAAGATTATAAGACAATACTATGAAAAGCTATATGCCAACAAATTGGATAACCTAGAAGAAACAGATAAATTCTTAGAATCACACAAGCTTCCAAAACTGAACAAAGAAGAAATAGAGAACTTTAATAGACCAATCACCAGTAAGGAGATTGAAACAATAATCAAAAACCTCCCCCAAAATTAAAGTCCAAGGCCAGATGGCTTCCCTGAATTCTACCAAACATTTGAAAAAGACTTAATACCTGTCCTTCTCAAATTTCTTCCATAAAATTGAAGAGGAGGGGAAGCTTTGTAACTCATTCTACAAGGCAAATATTACCCCGATACCAAAACCACACAAGGACAACAGAAAAAAAGAAAATTACAGGCCAATATCACTGCTGATCATCAATGCAAAAATCCTTGACCAAGTACTAGTAAGTTGAATACAACAATACATTAAAAAGATCATAGAACATGATCAAGTGGGATTTACCCCAGGGATGCAGGGATGGTTCACTATCCACAAATCAATCAATGTGATACAACACCTTAACAAAATGAAGAATAAAAATCATGTGATCATCTCCAGAGAGGCAGAGAAAGCATGTGACAAGATACAGCATCCATTTATGATCAAAACTCTCAATAAAAGGAGTATTGAAGGAAAGTACCTCAACATAATAAAGGTCATATATGACAAACCCACAGCCAATGTCATACTCGACAGGGAAAATCTGAAAGCTATCCCTTTAAGAACAGGAAGAAGACAAGGATGCCCACTTTCACACTCTTATTTAACATAGCACTGGAAGTCCTAGCAAGAGCAATGAGGAAAGAAAAAGAAAACAAAGGGACCCAAATAGGAAAGGAAAAAGTGAAACTGTCACTTTTTGCAGATCACACGATTTTATATATTGGAAACCCTAAAGAATCCACCAAAAACTATTAGAAACAATAAATGAATATGGTAAAGTTGCATGAAGCAAAATCAGCATACAAAAATCAGCTGCATTTCTATACACGAACAATGAACTAGCAGAAAAAGAACTCAAGAATACAAACCCATTTACAATTACAACAAAAAGAATAAAATACCTAAGAATAAATTTAACCGAAGAGGTGAAAGACCTGTACATTGAAAACTAAAAAATACTGTTGAAAGACATTGAAGAAAACACACAAAGAAAGGGTAAGATATCCCATTCTCTTGGAGTGAAGAATTAACATAGTTAAAATGTCCGTATTTCCTAAAGCAATCTAGATTCAATGCAATCTCTATCAAAGTTCTACTGACATTCTTCACAGAATGGAACAACAAAAGACTCTGAATAACAAAAGCAATTCTCAGGAAAAAGAAAAAAGCTGACAGTATCGTACTCCCTCATTTCAAAATACTACTAACCTATAGAAATCAAAACAGCATGGTACCAGAACAAAAACAAACACATAGATCAATGGAACAGAATCAAGAGCCCAGAAATAAACCCATACATCAATGGAGAGTTAATTTTCAACAAGGGAGCCAAGAACACATAATGGAGACAAGAAAGTCTATTCAATAAATAGTGCTGGGAAAACTGGATAGCCACACGCAAAAAAATGAAAGTAGACCATTATCTTACACCATACACAAAACTTAACTCAAAATGGATTAAAGACTCGAATGTAAGACCCGAAATCACAAAACTTCTAGAAGACAACATAGGCAGTGTGCTCTTTGACATCAGTCTTAGCAGCATATTTTCAAATACCGTGTCTGAACAGGCAAGGGAAACAAAAGAAAAAATAAACAAATAGGACTACATCAAACTAAAAAGCTTCTCCAGCAAAGGAAACCATCAACAAAAGGAAAAGACAACCTAACAACTTAGAGAACATATTTGCAAACAATATATCCAATAAGGGATTTATATCCAAAATATACAAAGAACTCATACATCTCAACAACAAAAATAAAACAACACAACTAAAAAATGGGCAAAAGATTTCAACAGATATTTTTCCAAAGAAAATATACAGATGGCCAACAGCCACATGAAAAGATGTTCAACATTGCTAATTATTAGGGAGACGCAAATGAAAACTACAATGAGATATCACCTTACATCCAAGAGAATGGCTATAATTAAAAAGACAAGGAATAACAAGTGTTGGAGAGGATGTGGAGAAAAGGGATCTCTCACATACTGCTGTTGGGAATGCAAACTGCTGCAGCCATTATGGAAAACAGTATGGTGAGTCCACAAAAAATTAAGAATAGAACTATCATATGATAGAGCTATTCCACTGCTGGGTATTTATCCAAAGAACATGAAAACACAAATGCATAAAGATATATGCACCCCTACGTTCACTGCAGCATTATTCACAATAGACAAGACATGGAAACAGCCTAAGTGCCCATCAAAGGATGAATGGAAAATGAAGTTGTGGTACATATACACAATGGAACACTATTCAGCTATAAAAAAGATGAAATCTTGCCATTTGTGACAGCATGGATGAACCTTGAGGGTATTATGCTAAGAGAAATAAGTCAGAGGGAAAAGTCAAATAGTGCATGATCTCACTCATAAACAGAAGATAAAAACAACAAACACACACATAGATACAGAGATTAGATTGGTAGTTACCAAAGGGGAAGTGGGGAGGGAGGAGGGTGAATGGGGTGACTGGGCACATATGCATGGAATTGGATGATAATTAGTTTTTGGGAGGTGAACATGATGTAGTCTACACAGAAACCAAAATATAATGATCTACACCTGAAATTTGTATAATGTTACAAACCAATGATACATCAATAAAAAGTAAAAAATAAAGCAGATAAGCTTAGAAAAAGAAAAAATATAAGACACTCAGGCACCATGTATGAGAGTGTTAATTGATATAACTCTTCTGGAAAGAGATAAGACAATATGTATAAGATGCCTTAAAATTTTCTTTATATTTAGCCTAGTAATCCTATTTTTCAGCAATCTTTATTAAGAAAATAACCAGGGGGCTGTCCCAGTGGCACAGCAGTTAAATTCACACATTCCACTTCGGCGGCCCAGGGTTCACCGGTTCAGATTCCAGGTGCAGACCTACGCACCACTTGTCAAGCCATGTTGTGTCAGGCATCCCACATATAAAGTAGAGGAAGATGGGCATGGATGTTAGCTCAGGGCTAATATTCCTCAAAAAAGAAAAAAGAAAGAAAATACTGAGATATAATAGAAACATCAGAGATAACAGAACAATAGTATATTTATCAAAATACAGAATGTCATATCCATGTGGCAAATTTATACAGTGGAGTATATATTATTTTAATGCCTTTGAGAATATTCGATAACATGTAAAAAATACTCATGTAATAATACTAAGAGCAAAATTAAAATTCTATGTTGAATACACTTAGTCTATTGTGTATTTAAAACTATATACATAAAATGTAATATTTCATAATATTTGTTATATTTCACATAATGCTGTATATGTGTATATTTATATACACGCAAAACTACAAGGAAATGAACTAAATTCACTGCTTATCACTAGGTAATAGATTTACAGGCAATTTAAATTTTCATATTTATGCTTTAAATGTATTTATGAAATATTTTATGATGAGTATTATTAATTTTTTACAATTAGGGGAAAGAGTTATATCAAATATCAAATAAGTAAAAATGAAAAATCATTAATTAACAACAAAGTAAGACAATAAGAGGACGAAAGGAACAAAAAACTACAAAACAGTAAGATGGTCTTAGTAAGTCCTAACGTATCAAAAATTACTTTAAATGTAAATGGATTACATTCTCCAATCAAAAGGCAAGAGTGTCTGAATGAATAAATAACACCACCCAACTATATGCTCCCTATAAGAGACTCACTTTAGCTTTAATGACACACATAAGCTCAAAGTGAAGAGATGGAAAAAGATATTCCATGCAAATGGAAACCAAAAGGGAGTAAGGCCATTCATACTTACATCAAACAAAATGGACCTGAAGTCAAAAAATGTTACCAAAAAAACATTTCATTATATAATGATTAAGGGGTCAATTCATCAAAAGAACTTAATTATAAATATACATATGTGCACCCAATATCGGAGCAACTAAATATATCAAGCAAATACTGACATTTGAAGGGAGAAATAGACAACAATACAATAATAGTAGGAGGCATTGATACCCTACTTTCAACAATGGGCAGATCATCCGGATAAAAATCAATTATCAAATATTGGATTTGAACTATATTTAAGACCAAATGGACTTAACAGACACATACAGAACATTCCAGCCATCAGCAGCAGAACACACATTTTTCTCAACTGCACATGGAACATTCTCCAGGATAGATCACAGATTAGGTCACAAAAGAAGTTTTAGCAAATTTAAAACAATTGAAATCGTACTAAGTATCTTTTCCAACCAAAACGGAATGAAACCAGAACAAACACAGGAATGAAACTGGAAAATTCACAAATATGTGAAAATTAAGTAACACTTCCTTAACAACTAAGTGAAAGAAGAAATCAAAAGGGAAATCAAAATATATCTTGAAACAAATGAAAATGGAAACACAACATATCAAAACTTATGGGATGCAGCAAAAGCAGTTCTAAGAGGAAAGTTTACAGTGATAAATGCCTAAATTAAGAAAAAAGAAATATATCAAATACACAACCTAACTTTATACCTCAAAAAACTAGAAAAACAAGAACTGAGCCCAAAGTTATCAGAAGGAAGGAGATAAAGATCAGAGGAGAAATAAATGAAATAGAGAATAAAACAATAGAAAAGATCAACAAAACTAAGAGTTGGTTTTTTGAAAAGATAAACAAAATTGACAAATCTTTGGCTAGACTAACCAAGAAACAAGAGAGAAGACTCAAATAAAATTATAAATGAAGGAGGAGACATTAC
Source organism: Equus przewalskii (assembly GCF_037783145.1). Taxonomy (NCBI): domain Eukaryota; kingdom Metazoa; phylum Chordata; class Mammalia; order Perissodactyla; family Equidae; genus Equus; species Equus przewalskii. The sequence goes on from NC_091838.1 coordinate 28,798,988, forward strand.
AATTGAAACCACAGATATACAAAGGATCATAAAAGACTACTATGAACAATTATACACCAATAAATTGAAAAACCTAGAAGAAATGGATAAGGTCCTAGAAACATACATCCTACCAAGACTGGATCATGAAGAAGCAGACAATCTGAACAAGTTAGGAACAACAGAACAAGTAAGAAAATTGAATCAATAATCAAGAACTTCTCAAAAAAGAAAAGCCCAGGACCAGATGGCTTCACAGGTAAAATTTACCAAACATTTAAAAAAAAATTTATGACTAATCCTTCTCAAACTCTTCCAAAAAATTGAAGAGGAGGGAACACTCCTAAATTCATTTTACTAGACAAGCATTACCCCAATACCAAAGCCAGATAAAGACATGGCAAGAATAGAAAACTACAGGCACTATAGTATCCCTCATGAATACAGATGCAAAAATTCTCAACAAAATACTATTAAACCAAATTCAAAGGCATATTAAGAGGATCATACATATGAGGAAGTGGGATTTACTCCTGAGATTCAATGATGGTTCAAAATACACAAATCAATAAATGTGATACATTATGTTAATAGAATGAAAGACAAAAATCATATGATTATTTCCATAGATGCAGAAAAAGCACTTGACAAAATTCAAAATCCTTTCATGAAAAAAACTCTCAACAAAGTGGGAATAAAAGAAACATTTCTTAACACAATAAAGGCCATATATGACAAGCCCACAGTTAACATCATCCTCAATGATGAAAGATTGAAAGTCTTTCCTCTAAGATCAGGAAGAATACAGGGTGTCCACTATCACCATTCCTATTCAACACAGTAATGGAAGTCCTCGTCTGAGCTATTAGGCAAGAAAAAGAAATAAAAGGCATCCAAATTAAAAAGAAAAAAGTAACACTGTCTCTATTTGCAGATGATATGATCTTATATATAGAAAATCCTAAAGTATCTATCAAAAGTTGTTAGAACTAATAAAGAAATTCAGTAAAGCTGAAAGATATAGAATCAACACACAAAAAAATCAATTGAGTTTCTATACACTAACAGTGAACTGCCTGAAAAAGAAATAAACAATCCCATTTATAATAGCATCAAAAACAATAAAATGTTAAGAATAAATTTAATCAAGAAAGTGAAAGAACTATACACCAAAAATTATAAGACTTTGATGAAAGTAATTAAAGACACAAATAAATAGATATCCTGTGTTCATGAATTGGAAGAGTTAACATTGTTAAAATGTCTATACTACCCAAAGCCATCAATAGATTCAACACAATCCCTATCAAAATTCCATTGACATTTTTCAGAGAAATAGAAAAAAATCCTAAAATTTGTATAGAACCACAAAAGACCCTGAATAGCCAAAGTAATCTTGAGAAAGAACAAAGAACAAAGTAATCTTGAGAAAGAACATCACAGTTCCTTATTTTAAACTACACTACAAAACTATAGCAATCAAAACAGTATGGTATTTGCATTAAAACAGACACATAAACCAATGGAAAAGAATAGACAGCCAAGAAATAAACCAACGCATATACAGTCAACTAATATTTCACAACGGGCAAAGGGTAGACTCTTCAGTAAACAGTGCTGGGAAACTGGATATCCACCTGCCAAAAAACAAAACTGAAACCCAAGCTTACATTACTCACAAAAAGTAACTTGAAATGGATTAAGGACTTAAACATAAGACCTGAAACCATAAAACTCCTTGAAGAACACTAGGACCATAGCTCCTTTACATCGGTCTTGGCAATTATCATTTGGATATGACACCAAAAGCACACGCAACAAAAGCAAAAATCAACAAATGGGACTACATCAAACAAAAAGCTCTTGTAGAGCAAAGGAACCAACCAACAAAATGAAAAGTCAACCTATCGAATGGCAGAAAATATTTGCAAACCATATATCTAATGAGTAGTTTATTTCCAAATTATAAAAGCAACTCATAATAGGAAAGAAACAAACAATCTGATTAAAACATAGGCAGAGCACTTGAAGAGATATTTTTCCAAAGACATACAAATGGCTAATGACAAGTTAATGAAAAGGTGCTCAACATCACTAGTCGTCAGGAAAATGCTAGTCAAAACCTCAATGAGATACTACCTCACACCTGTTAGAATAGCTATCATCAAAAAGACAAGAGATAACAAATGCTGGCAAGAATACAGAGGAAAGAGAACTCTGGTGCACTATTCGTGGGAAAGCAAATCGGTACAGCCACTACGGCAAACACTATGGGGATTCCTCAAAAAATTAAAAATAGAACTACCATATGATCCAGCAGTCCCACTTCTGGCTATATATCCAAAGGACATGAATCATTGTCTTGAAGAAATATATGCACGCCCATGTTCATTGCAGCATTGTTCACAACAGCCAGGAAATGGAAACAACCTAAGTGTATTGACAGATGAATGGACAAGAAACGGGATATATAGGTATAGACACAGATATATAGATATTGAGACATATATTAATATTATTCAATCACAAAAGAGAAGAAAATCCTGCCATTTGTGAAAACATGAATGGATTTTGAGGACCTTATGCTAAGTTAAGTCAGTCAGAGAAAGTCGAATATTGTATGATCTCATTTATATGTGGAATCAAAAAAAGAGCCAAACTCATAGAAAGAGAGAGTAGAATGGTGATTGCTAGGGCTGAGAGGTAGGGGAAATGAGGAGATGCTGGTCAAAGTATACAAACTTCGAGGTATAAGATGAATAAGTTCTGAGGATCTAATATACAGCATAGTGACAATTATTAACAATACTGTATTATATAGTTGAAAGTTGCTAAAAGATTAGATCTTAAACGTTATCACAACAAAAAAAATTGTAATTATACGAAGTCATGGATGTGTTAACTAACCTTATTGTGATAATCATTTTGTAATATATATGCTTATCAAATCATCGCATTGCATACCTAAACTTACACAATGTTATATGTCAATTATATCTCAATGAATCTGAGGCATAAAAAGTATAAAATCAGAAGCTGAAAATACTTCCCCTCTCCCCTCAAAATAGAAAGACTAACCTCATTGGAATGTAAACTCTAAGCAGGCACACCGATTTTTACCTTTTTGATTGCTGTAATATCTCCAGCATCTAGACTAGCATCTGGCACACATTAAATACTTAAATGTGTGTGTATGTACATTTAATGAATCTCTCCTGTGAAAAGGATTTATAATTTCTAAAAAAGAAATATTTAAGCAACATAAATTAACTTTAAATCCAATATGAAAAATTGTATTATGAATCCAGTAGATGCCAAACAGAAACGTAGTAGCACTTAACAGTTTTTAGCTTTTAAATCATTTTTAATAAAGTTCATAGTAAAATTAGAAATAGATTACTTCTCAGCACTCTAAAGGATACATATTTAAAAATCAATAACTACATCATATATAACATTAAGGGGGAACCTTCCTCCATGCCAGCTCTCATGCTCCCTTTCACTGCATACCAGGGAATAGAGGGCAACTCTGGTGACTTTGAAAGGAGCTAGGTATTTCAACTTAGGCTCTTCCTAGCCCCAGTGGGGCCACCTTTACAGAAGGTCTTTTCTCTGTGCTCTCTGTCACTGGTAAGGGACAGTCTCCATAAGGGAGCCTGGCATTGCCCAACACTGCCTATGCTTGGGTAGGTAATTTTGTCTCATTCTGGGGAGAGTTTGCAAGCTGAGACATCCCCCAAATCTCCACTTGACTCCATCAGTAATAAAGCCAAGATTTTGATTTCCATTTTCTGTGTTTTGTATCTCATTTCTTAATTGATTCTGTGCTTAGGAGGAGAAGAAAGTGATATTATTTATCAACTCCTCTTCAAATACACAACTCTTAATACACAACAAAGAAATTCCATTAAAATTAATTACAAATTGAGAATACCCCCACTATATCACCTCCTTAAGGATATTTTCCAGCGGAAAGGTGTTTGAAATCAAAATAACAGATGTAACTATTGGGAAGTAGTAGATAAATTTATTATATTTGTAAAACCTGAAAAAGCTCTTTAAATTAGAGTGCAGTAGAGTGGTAAGATTACAGATAAATACGTATCTAGACCAGTGCCTGACATATAGTAGGCGCTTAATAAATATGGAATAAATTACATAAGAACTATAAATTTCTATATATTTCTATATAGATGTCATATTTATAATGGAAAAGGGTGTATTTACAATAGCAACCAAAAGCCTCAGAATAACACTAACAAGACAATGTACTACCTATGTGAAGGGAGAAAAATTTTAAATAATATATACTTTATATCTATATGCCTATATTCATTTATAGATATATATAAAGTCATGAATGAACAGATATAGGACAAATTCCTAAAGGAAAAGCCTGAATACTGGAAGACATCAATTTCTTCCAAGTTAATATATAGATTTAACGTAATTTTAACAAAATTTCCTTAAGGATTTCTTGTGGAATGATGAAATAATTTAAAGTCAATTTTTTAAAAAAATAAATATTATTTCTCTGATAAATATTTGGTGCTGTGGTGTAACTTTAAAATCCCGTCACTGTCTGAAATTTCAAAGCTCCCCACTGCCCCCGCTCAGGTGCGGCTGCTAGAAACTACGACTTGGAAGGAACAGGGGCATGGCCTGCTTTCTCTCTTCTGGCTTTCCTGTCTCTTTCACCTTCGTCCACCAGGTAAGGTTAGTAGGTGATTCACTGCTCACGTGAGTCACCATGGAGGCAAAACTGCAAGCCCTCCTCTGTTAGTCATTGTCATTTCTCCATCCAACAATGCATAAATTAAAATAGTGGCTCATGTGTGTGTCACACTAGATTAGCATTCTTGTAATACCATAAACAGCCTCCTGATATTGGGGAATCCTATCAAGACAAGGCCTTTTTGCACTGGGCAGTCATTTACAGTGGCCAGATGGTACCTACTTACATGTTCTATCTGTGCGTGGTCTAAGATCACTGGAAACTCAGGAATCCAGGCCTCAGATTCAATAGAAATTAGGGGCTCCAGTCAATCTCGGACCCTCCTGCTTTGCTTGCCTTCCTGTAGTCCTTCCCCATGATCTACTGTCTCCAGGTCCACTCTCTTTCCCTGCCATTCAACAAACAGCTAGCCTGGAAGAAGACACCAATGTAACACACAAAACAGCTAGCCATCTTCCACAAATTCAGACAGTAAGGACACAGCAGGTCCAACTGGATTTTGACAGTTTATTAGACACAGCACAGCAGGAGCAGCAGGTTCATATTGGTTCCCCTGACTCCTGAGTCCTATGTAGAGAGGGACTAGATAAATGCTGCATACAAAGTGGCTCTGGGTCATAGCCGAGGAACTGTAAGTTTTGGAAACCTCCAATCTTATTAGGGGCTGCTAGCAAACCTGCCCAATCTTTGCCCACAGGGAGATACTATCTTTATTATCTTAATCAGGAAACAAATGTTTTCTAGGAAGGAGACACTACTATCCTTGAAAGTCTTCAGGGAGGGAGGATGCGCTTTATCTTGGAACATCTTCTTATACAGACATTGTTGAAATGGCTGTAGATAGCTTTGCACAGGAGACCCAGATCATGCAGGAATGCGAGAGGTACAGAGAGAACTTTCTCCCAAGAACATGTTCTCTTCAGGTACACACCTCCAAACTTCACGAGTAGTGCCGTTAACTTCCACTCTAGTAGGGAAAAGGGAAAGGACAAAGTGCTAGAGCTCTGTGCTCCCTAAAACCTACTCCAGCCCTAATGCCCTTTATATAAAACTTGTTCAAGTCATGATGTGAATTGTGGATTCCTGGCAGGAAGGGTTTACCTTACCATTTTATATCTTCCTGTTATACACATTCGTTTGTTTGTAATAAGCTCCATTCAAGCAGATTGCCAAATGAAATAATACCTTCGTGAGAAATGGAAAGAGTTGTTCCTTCCTCAAAACACTTTACTGGCTTTCTGTTAGAAAATTTTTAATAAACATATAAATTCATAAGAATTACAAATGTGAATTTTATCCCCACTGTTGTATGGTGTACGATGGCTCACTGCTATTTTTAAAAAGCATGGTAAAATAATATAACATAAAATTCACCATTTTAACCACTTTAAAGTGTACAATTCAGTGTTATGTAGTGCACTCATATTGTGCAACCAGTACCACTATCTAGTTCCAGAACATTGTAATCATCCCAAAAGAAAATCTGTACCCATTAAGCAGTCAATCTCCATTCCCTCCTCCTCTCCCCTCCAGCACCGGCTACTCTAATTTCTGTCTCTATGAATTTGCCTATTCTGAATATTTCAGATAAATGAACTCATACAATGTTTGATCTTTTGTGTCTGTCTTCTTTCACTTAGCACAATGTTTTCATGGTCCACCCATGTTGTAGCACATTATTCATTCCTTTTTATGGCTCAATAATATTCCATTGTATGAATACATCACATTTGTTCATACATTCATCAGTTGATGGAAATTTGGGTTGCTTCCATCTTTTGGCTATTGTAAATAGTGCTATGACATCCATGCACAAGCTTTTATTTTCGATTTTCTTGGATATGTACCTAGGAGTGTAATTTCTAGGTCACATGGTAACTCTTTAACTTATTGATGAACTGCCAAATCGTTTTCCAAAGCAGCTGAATCATTTTACACTTCCACCAGCAACGTATGAAGGTTCCAATTCTCCACATTATCACCAACACTTGCTATTTTCTGTTATTTTGATTATTGCCATACTAGTGGGTATGAAGTGGTACCTCATTGTGGTTTTGATTTGCACTTTCCTAATACTAATGACATTGAACGCTTTTTCATGTATTTGTTGGCCATTTGTATATCATCTTTGGATAAATGTCTATTTAAGTTCTTTGCCTATTTTTTTTTAAGATTTTATCTTTTTCCCTTTTTCTCCCCAAAGCTCCCCAGTACACAGTTGTACACTCTTAGCTGTGGGTCCTTCTAGTTGAGGCACGTGGCACGCCGCCTCAGCGTGGCCTGACGAGCAGTGCCATGTCCGTGTCCAAGATCCGAACCGACGAAACACTGGGCTGCCTGCAGCAGAGCGCGTGAACTTAACCACTCGCCACAGGGCCGACCCTTGCCTATTTTTTTTATTGAGTTGTTTCTCTTTTTGTTGTGGACTTTTAAGAGCTTTCTATGTAATTGAGATTCTAGATCTTTATCAGATATATGATTTATAAATATTTTCTCCCATTTTGTGGGTTACCCTGTCATCTCTTAATAGTATCCTTTGATGCACAAGTTTTTAATTTGATGATGTCCAATTTATCTATGTTTTTCTTTGTTGCCTGTGCTTTTGATGTCATATCTAAGAAATCACTGACTATTTCAAGGATGTGCAAATTTACAACTATGTTTTTTTAAGAGTTTTATAGTTTTAGCTCTTACACTTAGGTCTTTGGTTCATTTTGAGTTAAATTGTGTATATGGTATGAAGTAAGGGTCCAGTTTCATTCTTTTGCATTTGAATATCCAGTTGTCCCAGCACCATTTGTTGAAGAGACTATACTTTCCAAATTGAATGGTCTTGCCACCTTCATCAAAAATCAATTGACCATATATATACAGGTTTATTTCTAGACTCTTGATTCTATTTGCATTGTACATATTTAAAATTTTTTATATATTATGATGATTTGACATCTTAAAAGACCTTTCTTTTAGGTTGGGAGAGAGACTGTTCCTCCTGGGCTAGCCAACTCTTAGAGATAGCAAAAGGCCCTGCCTACAGCATATTTTTGATATGCAAACTAACTGATCCAGAGCCATACCTCCTCTTTCTGGCCCATGCATCCCAGGAGGCAACATTCCTCTGCCTTAATCATCCCAGGGTGAAGTATCAGGAAACTAGAGATCACCACTATGACCCAACCTTGCTGAAGTTACTGAAAGTAGCCAATTCTGTTTACCCTGCCCTGACTTGTCTTTCCTAGGGAAACTCCAATAAGTGCCATAGTCTAAGTGCTCCCTCCCTCCCGTCTTCTGTCGCCTAACCACCCCAGTGTTTTTTCATGTAGTCCTTCATGGCGTGCTGTGCCTCCTGGGTCTAGGACCTGTGAGTATAACGAACGCTGTTTTCCCAAGGCTCTCCTGTGTCTCCTCTGTGGCTGAACCTGACTGACTATCTCATAAAAAAATATAAAACACTATCCCATTGAACTATTTGTCTGTCTTTATGCCAGTACTGTAGTATTTTGATTACTGTAGCTTTGTAGTAATTTGTAAAATTAGGAAATGTGAGTCTTCCAACTTGGTTCTTCTTTTTCACTATTGTTTTGGCTATTTGGGGGTCCCCTGAATTCCATATGAAAATTAGGATTAATTTTTCCATTTTTTCAGAAAAGGCTATGGGATTTTGATGAGGATTGATTTGAATCTAGAGATCACTTTGAGGAGTACTACCATATTAACAATACTAAGTCTTCAATTCCATGAACAGGGGATGTTTTTCCACTTATTCAGGTCTTCTTTAATCTCTTTCAAAAATGTTTTATAGAGGCTGGCCTGGTTGCATGGTAGTTAAGTCTGCATGATCCACTTTGGCAGTCCTGTGTCCACAGGTTCAGATCCTGGGCACAGACCTTACACTGTTCATCAAGCCCCACTGTGCCAGCATCCCACATACAAAATAGAGGAAGATTGGCACAGATGTTAGCTCAGGGACAATCTTCCTCACACACACACACAAAAAATGTTTTATAGTTTTCAGTATAGAAGAATTACACTGAATATTCAGGACTACCCATTGCATCAATGCAGAATGTAGAATTGAATCAGCCATATAAGACAAAAGATGAGGATTCAGATTACAGATAGGAGAGACACTGCCATTTCCATTCCTGGCCATAACTTAGTGTGAAGGTAAGATGGAAGTCATCATAGAGTCCAGAATGAGAAAGTACTAAGAGTAGCTGTCTTACAGAACAGTGTCTAAACTACCATATTAGTGATCTATTGCTGTGTAAAATATTACTCCAAAACTTTAGTAGCTTAAAACATTTACTACCTTACAATTTCTGTAGGTCAGGAATTTGGGAACAACTTATCTAGATGACTCTGGGTCAAGGTCTCTTGTGAGTTTGCGCTCAAGTTGTTGGATGGGGCTGTCATCATCTGAAGTCTTGACTGGGGCTGGAGGATCCTCTCACAAGATGGCTCATTCACATGACTGTCGGTAAGAGGCTTCAGTTCCTTGCCATGCTGGCCTCTCCATAGGGCTGCTTGAATGCCCATATGACATGATGGTTGGCTTCCCCCAGAGTGAGTGATCCAAGAGAGAGTACAAGGAGAAACCTGTCATGTCTTTTATGATCTAGTCGCAAAAGTCACATACAGACACTTCCACCATATTCTACCTGTTAGAAGAAAATCACCTAATCCAGTCCATACTCAAGGAGAGAGGACTAGCCCCCACCTTTTGAAGTGGTCAGTGTCAAGTAATTTGTGGATATATTTTAAAACCTCCACACAGAAGAATTCAGTCACCTCTTCCATATGCTCTAATCTGACACAGCACCAAACAAACACTCCAAACACAAAAAACAAAACCTGGTACAACTATTTACATAGATCATTAGAGACAATACAGAGGACAATAATGACATATTAGAAACTTCTCATGATATGATATATTGTACATTTTTAAATGCATGCTTAATCCTTTTAAGAATATAAGAAATAAATCTGAATTTAGATTATGAAATTTTTCTTCTTGAAAGAAGATTACCATATGTGGGGAAATCTGTGCATCTATATTTTATGGTAAATCTTTTGAAATTTCAGGGGATGAGAAGTTCGTGAAAGTGGTCTCGACACAAAGTAGCCATCAATGGTTTAAGTGTTTTAAAAGTAGTATTAAAAACTGAATTGCTTTGGTTGTCTGGTCCTTCCTTCTAGTTCTAGGATCCCACACTGGAGACAAGAAGACTTGATTGTGATAGTCATTGTCAATGTTGGTACAGGATTATTTTTAAAACCGAAGACCTGGGGCTGGCTCTGTGGCCAAGTGGTTAAGTTCACGCACTCCACTTCAGTGGCCCAGGGTTTTGCTGGTTTGGATCCTGGGCACGGACATGGCACCACGCATCAAGCCACGCTGAGGTGGTGTCCCACATAGCACAACCAGAAGGACCTACAACTAGACTATACAACTATGTACAGGGGGCTTTGGAGAGAAGAAGAAGAAAAAAAAGGAAGATTGACAACAGATGTTAGCTTAGGTGCCAATCTTTAAAAAACAAAAACAAAAACCTAAGCATTTATGATCATAAAACGAAGCTCCTTGTGGTTGGTATTTCAAAGATATTCTCATGCTGTGTATCTGCTTTTAGGTTCAGATTGCCAAAAAATGGTTCAGTAGCACTCAGAGAAGTGAGTGCAGTGTGAGTGCAGAAATAGCTAAATTCACAACCGGTTTGATAACTAAATAGAAAGACTGGTACATGGTGATAAAAACAACATTGTTTTGTGGAGTGAAAATTATAAGCCAATATATCTCAGAGACATGTTCTTAAAATATTTTCCTGAAAAGACGTTCACGGGTCAGTATTGTTCATCACAACACTTTCCAGGCAAGTGAAAACTGATTCATGAGTGTGAATTTATGGGACACTGAGCATAACACCAGGAAATAATGCTGCAAGTAATTATCACACATAAAAGATCTCCTGTTACAAAAATGTCAGTTACATCAAGGAAAATTACTCATATTATCCTGCACCTGCCTTTTTTTAGGACTGCTCATTCTACATTATATATTATAGGACTAGCATATTAAGATGCTAGAAACACTAATGGGTAAAAAGTTTCTCTATTTTCATCATCTACTAGTTAGTTTGCTCTACACAGGGACCCACATGCCTGGCAGTTGGTATTGGCTGCAGGTCAGGAATCCAGCTGGGGCTGTCAGTGCCATTAGTTCTTTCCCTGGGGACCTCACTGCAGGGCTATTTGGGCTTTCTCATAGCATGAGGGCTGGCTTCCAAGAAGGATTAATCCAAGAAGTGAAGGTAGAAGATGCAAATCTGGAAAGTTACAGCATTGCTTTATCTGCATTCTGTCAATCAAAACACATAGAAAGTGCTGACCCAGCAAGGGGTAAGGAAATCAACTCCACTTCTTGATGTGGGAGTGGCAAGTTTATAACTAACTGGTGGGATGAGTATTCGAAGACAGTTGTCCCTCCATCTGTAGTGTTCCTGCATGGTCCAGTCCCTCTAAATGAAGGTGTTTACAAAATATTTGCATGAAGAAACATTCCAGCATAGTAAAGCTTAGAGCTCTCTCTCTCTCTCTCTGGAGATGCCCCAGAGGGTAAAGGCAAAGACCTTTCCTTCTCTTCCCTAGAGAAGATTCACCTAGATTCCGGAATAAAGACAAATTCTGTCTCTCCTCTAACTCTGGAAGGAAGGATGAGCAACCCTATATAGGATCAGAGTCTCCTAATTTGGGAATTTCTCTCCTTTAATGCACTCAACCACATATGTTGGTACCATCAAGCCCTCATCTCATGATACTGTGGGATTGTGGCTGGAAAACTGACACAAGATGTTGCTCTGGCTGCTGCATTTGCTGTGAGAAATAAATGGTCTTGGTCTTTGACTCAGTGCTCTCACGTTTTTTGCAAATAGGGTAAAACTTAGATCCTTCATAGTTTCTGATTTAACAGTAGGAGATATTTTTCCAATCACACTTGGAAATACAATCTACTATATTCAAGAACGAAAAAGAGCATCAGCAGCAGGGACCCCAAGGAACAGGATATGAAAGGTCATCTTGACTGATCTAAGTGGATAAGTGATCCCAAGGTGAAACAAATGTCTGAGGAATAGACCAATTTTGGAAACAGAAGCTACTACGAAGTATCCTTAAGACTCCCACATATTTTCACAGAGGAGAAAATTGGATTATTTTCTAGGATCTCTAATACGAGGTGGAGGAGGTTACATTTTGAGGAACTGCCATAGGTTAGTATCCCCAGCACATCTGCTGACTATTTGAACAGCACAATTTCTAAACGTACAGCAAAGTTACATTCATAAGATTCAGCAGGCAAATTTTGTTTAAATAGTGAAGGTCTTAATTTCAAGAAGAGTTGGAGGTTTTGGGTTTACAGTCAAAGATCCACCATATCAATTTACTCCTTCTTCATCAATTCTATGGTCATAGCTTCATGACATGCTGATATTAAACATCAAAGTTAGTTTTTCTTTGCCTAGTTTTTCCTCATAACTTTATTATGATATTAGCTACAAACAACCATTATTAGAATTGTCTATGCTTGTCTTCCTCAATAGATTATGAATCTCTGGAATTCAGGATAATGTCTTAGTTATTTCTGTGGCCTTCAAATGATTTAACATGGTGTTTTGAACAGAGTAGGCATTTGATATTTAGTAGAACCAACTTAATTCCTTAAATGGCCATTGTATTCAACAGCTACAAAGGTTGCTTTTTATGAACAGTCAATGTTAACTGCCTAAATCTTATTCTTCAATTAAGTAATAACAAATATGAGTTTTTTCATGGAGTACTATTCTGCATAATGACATTGTCTGCCCAGATTTAAAGCTTGTCATCTATTGATCATCTGCATTAATGCAGAGAGTGAATTATTTAAATAGCCTAATACTGGTGTAAAGCCATCTGAAAAAGAAGCAGCAAAACTATAAATTAAACTACGTCTAGAAACCCACCCTTCTCCAGCTTCCAAACCTGCCATAGCCACCACATGCTTTGGCCAAGGATTTTACCATATTTGTCTGTCTTCTTTCCAACTGCGTCAACTGTGCCATTTGGATGCAGACGGACAAATCCTCCAGTAAGCCTGTTGTAGAACTGAAGAGTGTTTCCTTTCATAAACTTCCAGCTTTCTGCAGCCCACTAAACAGAGAAACCAAACAAAGCAAACAAAAAACACCAACATGAGAAGATAAAGAGAAGAAATTACTAAGAAATACTCCTTAATAAACACTATATACTGTTTTGTTTTAATACATCAAATTGCTATTTAAACATTTGTACGAAATAATTTAAGCCCCAAAATAAATTCTTACTGTTTCTTTTCTATTAAATTCTAGCTTCTGCCCTGAGGATAGAAAAGAGAAGACCGTTAATTTCAACAGTGTCATACTTTCCTCAACAGAAAATTCATAAAACAGAATTTTCTAAGACAGGTGTGTACATGACACTCACTTGCAGAGATGATATTGTAGTCCCTGGCATACAGTTCTCTGACAATTTTACCATCATCTTCCCCTTGATCCAGCCATCTGCAGAAAGAAAAGTGTATTGATTAAATTCTGGCTTTATATTTACACTAACGACAGGCAATTATCTAGCCGTTAGAAATAATGGATAATGGGAATTGGAAAAAGCCATGGTTATCCAGTTGGTAAAAGCAGAGAAGTAGAAAATAAAAAAGGAAATGTAAAAAATGACTACTAGAGTGCAAGGGAGGTAGGAGAAGCTGCACTCAAGTAAGGATGAAACATGTTTTTCTCTAATCCACAGGTGAGTTACTCAATCAGTTAGCCTACCAAGGTCACAGATCTTACATCTACTAGACCAATTATTTTATCCTGTTCATTGGCCACTAACTACAATTCAAATTATAGTGAGTTTTTTCATAAAGGGCTATTATTGGTTCCATGGGGAAAGAGGAAAGAGAGTGTTGAAAGAAAGAACAAATCTATCACCACTATTGAGAAAATAACTCAAAAATCAAGACCTAGTGACAGTGGGTCAGCAATGTCATTGTTGTATAAAAGCCACATGCAACATTTATTTTGTATATTTATTATTTGTGAACCTAATTTGGGACCTGGTCAAAGGGAATAACTTTTCTTGACAGAAATTTTCATTCTCCTTACTGATATGTAAAGAGAAATCATATTTTAAAAATCTACCTTAATTTATCGAGAAAGACTTAAATTTGTTTCACCAGGAATGATCATAAACATAACGGATATCTGTCTAAATAGAAGAGGCAGCCTCTAAAATCAATGTTCACAAAAGTTTCCCAACAAAGGACAAATTACCAGGAATAAGTGAACAAGCTATCCAGGTCTCTAACGTACATGAACCTTGAGAAACTGAATAATATGAAATTACTTTGTTCAATGTAAAAGCACACCTACAAACCTGTGACAAAAGAAGGTGTATTCACGGTTTGTTGTGGGATCCTTGACTACAACATCTTCAAGAAACCATCCATTTCCTAAACACAAATTAGGGAAAGAAAAATGTAGTGTGAATATGTATGGTTTAGGTATTACTTGAAGTTTTGAGAAAGATGTTCTAGCTTCCAACATACATAAAGGCTTTGTACACCTTTAAGTTTTAATACTTCAATTAAAGCAAGTATGAAGCAAGCTGTAAGAAGCATTTAAACATATTTCTTATACATGCAACAAAAGCACAGCATATTTTAAGACTTTATATTTCATGATATCTACTTCAATATGATTTTCTAAACAGCTGAAAATAGAAAAATTCCGTAGTTGGTCTTGATTTCATAAACTGCACTTATAATCCTTGACCTAACATCTTCCAAAGAATACATCTGATAAGTTAACAATACTTTCTATTTCCAAAACATATACATAGAAAGTTATTAAAGTTCAAATTTGGATGAAGTCTACATAAACAAAATATATGTTTTGATAAGCTAAAAATGAAGTCATTCAGAAACTCTGTCCAAGCACACAGACTGAGCTGATACACATGAAGATAGTAACCTGTTTTTAAATGTTTAATTTTATATTAATTTGCAAAGTAGAATTGGTTAAAATACAACTTAAAATACAACTTAACTTATAGATAAGATGGAATATTTACCTCGTCACAGGGGTATAATCTACACAAAGAGCCAGCTCAAAATATATCCTCTTCTAATTAAAACTCCCTCAGTTGATGAGTTAATACTTAGCTATACGGTAAAATTCTTTAACAAAGCATACAAGGGTCTTCATTGCCTGGTCTCTGCTTACTCTCCAACTTCAACCCTCATCTCATACTCCTATCACTGAGCTGTGCCAAACTCCTCATAGATCCCTAGTTCAGTGGTTCTCAGATTTTAGCTTGTATCAGAACCACAGCAGGGATTATGAAACACAGAGCACTGAACCCTTCACCAAGTTTCTGATTCAGTAGGCCTGGAATAGGCAATCTAAGGTGACTGACTGTCACAGTTTGCCACAAACAGAGGAGTTTTTCAGAAGGCAAGATTTTCAGTACTAATACCAGGGCAGGCCTAGGCAAACCAGAATGGTTTGTCATCCCAGAAAAGATTGCAAGAATTGAATTTTCAACAAGATCCCAAGCAATGCTGATGATCCAGGAACCACATTTTGAAAACCACTGCCACAGATGATTAACATTCATGATTCTATGCCTTTACATATGCTGTTCCCTATGCCTGGAATGTCATCCTCCAAAATGCTTTCTTTCATTTCATTTTTAAGTGCTACCAACAACAACAAAAAAAGAATTCCTTGACTCATTTAAGGAAAAATAAAATATTACCAGAACTCTGAAATGGATTGAGAACTACTGAAGAGTCTATAAAGAAAACTTTTGGAGGTAATGAGAATATTGATTTAAAAAATACTTTGTGGGGCTGGCTCCATGGCCAGGTGGTTAAGTTTGCGTGCTCCGCTGCAGGCGGCCCAGTGTTTCGTTGGTTCGAACCCTGGGCGCGGACATGGCACTGCTCATCAAGCCACACTGAGGCGGCGTCCCACATGACACAACTAGAAGGACCCACAACGAAGAATATACAGCTATGTACTGGGGGGCTTTGGAGAGAAAAAGGAAAAAAATAAAAAAATAAAATCTTTCAAAAAATACTTTGTAAGTCAATTGGTTTAATTAGTAATTCATTTAAAAGTATTTATATAAAAAATATATTATCTACATTTTTTAACTTGCTTTTCTCATAAGTTGGGAAGACCCAGGACTGGATTTAGAACTAGAAAAGATGAAGTTCTAAGGCAAAGCCAGGCTGTCCCTGGAGAAATTAGGCAGGAAGAATAGGAATTAAAGGGTTTATATAAAGTTCTATTGGAATGTGCTGATTTCTTACGAATACGTGTAATAAGTAGTTTGTATTATTCAAAATATTATTTGCCACTTAAAATAATTATTCATTTTCTATTGGACTGGATTTAAACAAATGGACAAAAAAGGTATTGAAACCATGTATTATTCCAGCGTCTGCCAAAAAAAAAAGAAATCAGTTAGCTTGGTCTATACATTTTCAATCTTTTTTTATGCCTATACATAGAATGCCCAAATGTATTCAGATCTGGGCCCTATTGTGTAAAGAGTTGGTGTCCTGCTGTAGTAAAGACAAGGCTATACACTCACTACACTGTTTCCTCTTTCCGCTTACACAAGAAGACTACATTTCTCAGCTTCTCCTGAAATTAAGCAGAGGGACATATGACTCATTTCTTGCCAATGGAACGTAAACAAAAATGATATAAGTCACTTGCAGACCCAGCCTTTAAACACGTCCCCCACAATCCTCTAGCCAACTCCACTTTCTGTGGTGACCTTGGAAGCTAGCATGGCCACACACTGGACAGGGCCTGCCTCTTGATTCACTGCTTGAAGAATAACTGCCTGGAAGACTTTTCAACTCACATCAGACTATTGTGTGAAAAACAAATAAATGTGCTGTGTAAAGCCCTTGGATTGGGGGCTAGTTTGTGAGTATTAGTGAGTACAGAAGCTAGTAAGTATTAATTACCCAAATCATACATGTGCTTTGTTCATGAGCATTTCCCCATTTTTCTTAAAGATTCTTTGACAACATGATTTTTAAAGTCGCATGATATTTCAGTGTATGGATGTACCATATAAATATATTTCCTATTGCAAGATATAGAATTTTGCTATTATATATAATATAGTCGCAATTTTGAGCATATTATTTATATTTCTCAATATTTTTGGATAGCTTTCTAGAAATGGATTACTGAGTCAAATTAAGTATTATTGTCAAACAATATTTAGTAACATTAGTCATGGAATACTGCATTATTTGTCCATAATTCTTTCTCCCCTACCCTTACCCCAATGACTTTGGTCTTGGCCATTAGATTTGATCTAGCCAGTGAAACGTGGATAAAAATGACCACAAGCCTTGTTCTAACTAAGGTCTTTGTCCATGAGAAGAGCATGCCTCAGGTAGCATTGCTCATTCTGGATAGAGTGGTGTAGACATGACGCCACATCAGAGCCAGGAACCCAGCAAAGTCCAGCCAAGAATAGTCAAGTTAGGCCAAGATCAGCCAAAAGTTGATGTAGACATGAAATAAATATTGTAATTCACTGAGATTTAGAGGTTCTTTTCTATATATTATAGTAGCCTTGTGAATTTTCTAATCAAAACTTGATAAGAAGAAAACAATTTTAAATACTGTATTTCTTTGAATAATACTAAAGATTTACTTTTCTGGCCATTTTTCCCAAGTTCTTTATATGTCAACTGATTTTTTTAATATATCCTTCACATTTTGGATATAATATTATGAGACTCTGAGTCCTATTTAATCTTCTTTTTAGAGGAAGATGTTTTAGATGGAGCATAAGCTGTGTGTGTGTGTACACAAGCAACTTCTGACACCACCCAGGCAGAAGCGGGGCACTCACTCACTGCAGATAGCTGAGTGGGAGTTCACCTCATCCTCTTGCTCACTGATACCTTCCTCACAAAAGTAAGGTATTTACAGTGCCTGACTGTCTCAGAGCAAGGGAATCAACTCCCTAGTGTGCCCGTCTGCTTCCAGAGATGGGGCAGGCAGGGACTGAATCTCACCCCTTTCTGTTGTAGGGTGAGGGCAGAAGCTCAGCTCCCTACTAGGCCCTGTCACAAAGGGGAGGGGAGTAAGGCTATAGAGTGCCAACTAGCCTCACCTCCTCTACTTCACTCAGCCTTGTTGATGCTGGGTAGGAGTAGAAGCTCAGATTTCCCTTGGGCCTCACTGATGACCAAGGCACAGGGGAAGTATAACCTCAACTACTCCACCTTGTCCCACCTCGTTCCACCTTCTGATGCTAAGTAGGGGTGGACACTCAGCCTCCAATGGGACTCACTGACACCAGGGATGGCGAAATAGTGGAGTGCTGACTAGTCACAGCTTGCATTGCTCTATTCATTCTCCTTGTTGCCAGCTGATAACAGGTGCTCAGCTGCTCACTGAGTCCTGCTGACATGGGTGTGGTGAAGTGAAGCCTAGAGCATCTTTGCCTTTTCCAGCTTCTAATGGCTTGTGGTCCTTTCTTCTTCAAAGCCAGGAGATAGCACCTTTAAATCTCTCACCTCTGTTTCCATTGCCATATTCTCTTCTCTGACTTTGACTCTCTTACCTCCCTCTTATAATGATCCTTGTGATTACCTTGAGCCTACCTAGATAACCTAGGATAATCTCCTCATCTCAAGATCCTTAACTTAATGACAGCTACAAAGTCAATTTTTCCATGTAAGATAACATTCACAGTTCCAGAGATCAGTACATGAATATCTTTTGGGGGCCATTTTCCAGCCTACCACACAGGAAAATTTCAACTTGATAAAGTTGAAATTACAAAAAACCTACAGCTAATTTTATACTTAACAGTGAAAAACTGTACACTTTCCACTATAATAAGAAACAATGCAAATATTTCCCCCTCACCATTCTTATTCAATATAGTACAGTCATGCATTGCTTAATGATGAGGACACGTTATGAGAAATGCATCATTAGGCAATTCTGTCCTTGTGTGAACATCAGCAGGTGTACTAAAGGGGAACAAAATCTGCCACCCCAAAATGTGTCTCTTTAAGATAAGAATTATTTTAGGCTGATTATTTTTAAGAAAGAAAAGAGTCAGAAAGTTTTCCTTGTTACCTCCCCATTAACTGCCTAAAAGAATTCAGATTAAAAAAAAAAACTAGTCTCAGGAAGCAAGCTATCACCTTAGTATAACATGAATGAGGTGGTAGACAGGGAGGAACCAAGAAAAGCCTGTTTGTTGGGCTCCCCTCTGTGTTCTTTGTTTCCAGGTGGCCAAACAAACACTTGTTTTCCATAAGTTTGCTCCTTTTCACTTACCTGTGAATTGCCTTCCTTCCCTTGGAAGTCTTTGACTTTCCCCACTCCCAACATCTCCTTTGTCTTTAGCTAAGACTGGTATTTAAGGTGAGGGCTTTGGCCATTTTGGTGAGTTACTCAGTTTTCCTGGGTTTCTCTCACATATACATTTTATCAAACTTTTGCTTTTTTTTCTCCTGTTAATCTGTCTCATGCCAATTTAATTCTTAGACCAGCCGGAAGAACCTAGAAGGGCAGAGGAAAATTTCTTCCTCCCCTACAGTACTTACACAAACCTAGATGGCATAGCCTACTATATACCCAGGCTATATGGTACTAATCTTATGGGACCATCATTGTACATGTGGTCCATCATTGACGAAAACATCATTATGCAGTGCATGACTGTACTAGAAGTTCCAACCACTGTGATAAGGGAAGAAAAATAAATAAAGGGCAAGAAAGATGGGAAAGAAAAAAATAAAACTCTTCCTATTTGCAAATGACATGATTGTCTACAGAGAAACTCCCAAAGAATCTACAAAAAAACCTCCCAAAACCAAAAACTGAGTTGAGTAAGGTCTCAGATACAAGACAAATCACTACACAAAAATAAACCACATTTCCATATGCTAACAATGGACATGTGAAAACTGAAATTTAAACCACAATACCACTTACAATTATGTTAGAGATTAAATATTTACATATAAATGTAACAAAATGTGCAGAATCTATATACTGAAAATTATAAAATGCTAAGGAAAGAAATCAAAGAAGACATAAACAAATGGAGAGACATACTATGTTTATGGATTGGAAGCCCCAACATAGTAAAGACATCAATTCTCCCCAATAGGTTTGATAGTGATGCAATTCCAACAAAATCACAGTAAGTTTTATTATAGATATGGGCAACCTTTTCTAAAATTTATATAGAGAAAAACAGGCCTTAAAATAGCTAAAACAATCTTGACAAATATTAAAATAGGAGTAATCAGTGTACCTGATGTTAATACTACCAAATAGCTATCAAATCAGTCTGTTATTGGCAGGATAGACACATAGATCAGTGGAACAGAATAGAGAACCCAGAAATAATCCCACATAAATATACCCAACTGATTTCTGAAAAAGGGGTAAAAGCAGTTCAGTGGAGGAAGAATAGACTTTTCAACAAACGGTGTTGGAGTAATCAGACATTCATAGATTAAAAAAATTAACTTCAACCTACACCTCACACTTTATACAAAAACTAACTCAAAAGAAATCACAAAATTAAATGCAAAACTATAAAACTTTGAGAAAAAAGATAGGAAAAAGAATCTTTACGATCTAGGGCTAGGAAAAGAGTTCTTAGACTTAACCCCAAAAGTACAATCCCTAAAGAGAAAAATTAATAAAAACTAAAAATTTTGCTCTGCAAAAGATCCTGTTAAGAGGATGGAATGAGAAGCTACAGACCGGGAAGAAATATTTGCATGCCATATATCCAACAAAAGAGTAGTATCTATAATATGAAAAGAATTCTTAAATCTTAACATTTAAAAAAAAATCCATTATAAAAAAGGCAAAGAACATAAAAAGACATTTCCCTGGAGAGGATATAGAGATGGCAAATAAACACATGAAAATATGTTCAACATCATTATCTTTATAGAAATGCAAATTAACATCAAAATGAGAAATCACTACACACCCATCAGAATGGCAAAAAAAGCATAACAAAACACCAAATGCTGACATGGATGCTGAGAAAATGGATCACACATACATTGTTGGTGTGAATATAAAACGGTATTGTCACTGTGAAAAAGTTTGGCAATTTTTTGTAAACCTAAACATGCAACTACCATACGACACATCAATTGCATTCTTGGGCATTATTCCCAGAGAAAAGAAAACATGTTCACATAAAACTCTGTACACAAATGTTCATGGCAGCTTTATTCGTCATAGTCCCAAACTGGGAACGATCCAAATGTCCTTCAATAGGTGAATGGCTAAACAAACTGAGGGAATCCATACCATGGAATATTACTCAGTAATAGAAAGGAACAAACTACTGACACACATTACAACTTGAATGAATCTCTAGGAAATTATACAGAGTGAAAAAAAACATTCCCAACAAATTACATAATTTGTAATTGATTTCATTTATATAACTGTCTTGAAATGAGAAAATTATAGGTACATAGTACAGATTAGTGGTTGCAAGGGGTTAAGAACAGGGGATTGAGGAAGGAATAAAGGAAAGAAAGTGGATGTGGCTATAAAAGGGGGACATGATAGATCATTGTAGTGATGGTACTCTTTTGTGTCTTGATTGTATAGACATCAATATCCTGGTAGTGATATTGTGGTATCCCTTTGCAAGAGGTTAACATTGGGGAGAAGTGGGTAAAGGATACAGAGAATCTATCTGAATTACTTTGTATAACTGCATGTGAATCTACAATTATCTGCAAATAAAAAAATTAATTAAAACATAGCTTATCATTAAGTTTTTAAATTTTTATTACTCATTTTTGGTCTTTTTGAATTGCTTTTTTAATATCCATTGCTCATTTTTCTATTAAATCCACTTAAAATCTGGTTCAGATCACATTCTGTGCCAGATTTAGCTATCATTGTGATGTGAACTAAACTATACTTAAAAATTATCATCTTAATGCATTTTAATGTGAGTCTTCCTTGTTAATCTTTTTCAAAATGTTATAGCCTATTTTATCCTTTTAATTTTTCCAGATAAATAACATAATTTTAACAGCTTTATTGTGAAATAATAGTTGACGAAGTTCACCTATTTAAACGGGATCAGTGGTTTGTAGCACATTCCCAGAGATTTGCAACTATCATCGTAACTCATATTCAGTATATTTTCACTATGTCAAACAGAAACCTTGTACCTATTCACATTCATTCCCAACCGCCACCCTCCTCCTCTCTCCCAAATTTAGGCAACCACTAATCTACTTCCTGATTTTGATAGATTTGCCTATTCTGGAGATTTCATATAAATGGAATCACACAATATGTGGTCTTTTGTGACTAGTTTATTTCACTTAGTGATAGAAAAAGGAAGTCAGCTGTCTCAGGACATACCTTTAGGTTAATTGCATTACCCTATATTTCAGCTTTTCTCTCCTCTGAGTATCTGATGACTCTTATCAAAATTAGTAGGTACATCTATGCATTATTACCACCACCTCTTTCCAATTCTCTTATCATTTCCTCACTTGTGATAACTCAAATGATTTCAGAGTGACCAACAATCTTTCTATAAAGAAACCACTGAAGCAGATTCACTACACTATAGTCTTAGATATTAGGTAAAATGAATCTCACAGCAGATTGATTTGCTCAACCAAATGGACAGATCTGGGTGCAATTTGGTTAATCGAAATTCTAAAGTCCATTTACTGCTGATTCACCACAGGCATAGGCAGCTAGGACCTAAACCTAATACATGGAAGCACAAAGCTTTCACCTCTCTCACCAAAAAAAACAGTACTGTTGGAGTATCACAAACGAGAACTGGATTACACAGCCAGATCACTGCTAAATAAATCATTAGGGAACAATATGTTCACTGAATCTGAAAGAGGGACAGAACCTATAAACAAAACTTTCTTTGCTAGAACCTCCTATTACTTCTCAATATGGCTTTCAGACAAGACCAGTCTAATAATTCACATGGGTATGTATTTTTTATTGTTGATGCCAATTATATATCTTATACTTTTTGTTGCTACTCTGAATAAGATCTTTTATATCTCGTATTTTCTATATAAGAAAAACAGCCTCCAGTTACTGTAAATTGATTTAACTTGTCACTTTATAAATTCTCTTATTTCTTCTATTCATTTTTCAGTTAATCCTCCTTGCATTTGAATAGACATTTATATCACCCATAAGCAATAACATTATCTTCTACTTTCCAAACTTTTAACAGTTTTAAAAAGCATTTATAATGCTTTCCAAAGAATGACTATATTCATAATGAGAAAATTCTTGTAGTTCTAATTTTAATGAATTTCATTGTTTATTAAGTGGTTGTCGAGTTAAATTATTTAAAAATAATTTTAAATAAATACTTTTTCTGTTTCAGAATTTTGAAAGAATTTTTAATAATAGTATTATTTGACTGCTAACAAATAATTTTTCTGCTTCAACCTTCTGAGGCGATGTATTTTATTAACAGATTTCCTAATACTGAACTATCCTTCAATTTCTTGGCATGAACCCTACTTAGTTGTTATATATTATTCCTTGATTATACTTCTTGATTCACTTTGTACACATTTAACTTAGGATAAATGTACATACATTTATCAGTGAGGCTGATCTACAGCTGTTCTTCTGGAGAATGAAGACTATGGGATACACAACATCATGCCAGCAACCGTGGGAACCCTCAGGAGTCACACAACATCAATTTTATTTGAATATTTGGGGTAGAAGAAAATGAGAAATTTTACTGTCAAGTTAAAATGTTGTCTTAGTCTTCTTGGGCTGCTATAACAAAATACCACAGACTAGGTAGCTTATAAACAACAGAAATTTACTTCTCATAGTTCTGGGGGCTGGGTAATCCAAGAGAAGGGCTCCAGCATGGTCACCTTCTGATGAGGTCTCTCTTCCTGGTTCATAGCCAGCACCTCCTCGCTGTGTCCTCACAAGATGGAAGGGATTAGGGATCTCTCTGGAGCCTCTTTTATAAGAGCACTAAGCCCATAACATTGCATTCAGCGTTAGGATTTCACTACGTAAATTTGGGGGCGACACAAACATTCAGACCATAGCAAATATTTTTAAACAAATGTGGAAATATTATCAAATAAAATTGTTTGCTTGAATTTTTCAATATAAACTATGAGTTGCTAAACAGAAAGATAACTCCTTTGTAATAGGTCCTCTGAGGCCCATAGTAGTTCTTGTTCACACTGGAAACATATGAGAGGACAAAGCGAAAAGCACTAAATCATAGTTCTATATTTTTGTACATTTTCAAGTTTTGGTATCATTGAGTCTATTTAAAAGCTTTCAAATTCCATAGTCTGGAACATTCTATATAGAATTAGAAATGTATGCTTTTTGGACATTTCAGAGAAAATGTTCATAAATCCAAACAGAACCAGAGGTTTTAGAAGGAGATTAGCCTTCTAAAAAACTTATTGTTACTGACTATTCTTATTTTCTACTTTTTCTTGGATCAGTATTGAGTCAAATTTCCTTTCTTGGGTCATTCAAAATTTCTTAAGCCAAATTTCTTTGGTCAATTTTTCTTAGATAATCATCTGTTTCATGCAGAGCTTCAAATTTAGCCCAAAATTGTGTACAGTACACTCAAAAATTTTTTCTAGTATGTATTTGCAGCTATATTCACTTTATTTTATTTTGGCATTTATTTTCTTTCTCTTTTTTATTAGACTTTTCAATGTTTGGTTTACTACGTGGGCTTTATTTTTTTCTTCAGGGACACATTCATATAAGTGACATCAATTTTTCTGTTTTTCTATTTTCTGTCTTTGATTTCTATTATCTTTATTATTTCCTTTCTCACATTTTTCTCAATTTTTATTTGCTTCTTACACAACTTCTTTTTCTTCCCTCAACTTTACTGAGATATAACTGACATATAACATGTGTAAGTTTAAAGTATACAATGTATTGAGTTGACACATGTATATATTACTAAATAATTACCACAATAAGGTCGGTTAACACATCCTTCGCCTCACATAATTACTTCTTTTGTTGCTGTTTTTCTTATGGGGAGAACATTTAAAATCTATTCTCATAGAAACTTTCAAGTATTTCAAATAACAGTATTTCCTTTTAAGTTAAACAAACAAACAAAAACTTAAGCACTTTTGATCCATGGAAGGAAGGACTTAGGAGACACAGAAGCTCAGTTCTATTTTCCTACAGAATTAGCACTACACTATGAAGTCAAATACCCAGAGTGGTGGAAGAGAAGTGGACATATGGAGGAGATACTTTTCCAATCCTAAAACAAGAACAGTAAGTTGCACACAGTAGACATTCAAAGACTGTGGGCTGAACGACTCAAAGGGAAGTAGCAGGATAAGGTACAGGTGTAAATGCTGGTTACCTCTACCCTTTTCCTATTTTCACCAGTGGTAAACACAACCTGTAATTTAATCCTGCTTGCCCTTGCCATTTACACCAACATCAAGTCCCAAAAGTACTCTTAGATAAATATGTTGATTTTTAAAATAAAGCGGTAGAGAGGAGGTAAAGGAAGCAAGATTATAAGAAAAATTTTTTAGTTTCCTTCTTAGAATATACATAGGAAAAATGTGGAAATGGAAGAAAAGAGATGAATTTTATAAAACAACATATTCAATTGTTATTGAAAATTGTAATTTTTTAAAAAATTCTACTGCCTATCTATTCATCTTTTACTGACAAATGTATACTGCTTTGCCATTCATAAACAATGTCACATAATCCTCACAATAACCACATGAGGTCTCTACCTCACTTTACACAGTATGGACTGAAGCTCAGAGACGTTAAATGATTCACTCAAGATCAAAAAGTCAACAAGTGACAGGGCCTGGATTCAAACCTGTCGCTGGCTTAGATTCTAGTATTTTCTTCACTATGTCACGGTGATGATAACTCAATTACTGAAATTCCATGTAGTGGATAAACTGGGAAAATCACAATGTAGAAGGGAAAAAAAGACAGGACTTGAACTCTCAACTGGCATCAGGAAGCAAAATGTTGTGCCAAACTTTTTAGGATTTAAAATCATCTTGCTATCTCTTGGTGGACTCAAGGACAGAATTCCAATTTGGTTATCTTTATACTTACTATAGAAAATACTTGGTACAGCACCTTATACATAGCAGATCCACCAAAACAATTTAGAAAATTGAATTAGTTAGCATGTAGGTGTTAGCTTGGGCACGTTAACACATCCTTTTAATGTTTTACTTGAGCACTGTCTAACAAGGCTGCCTGAGAGTCATCTGACTCCCTGCAGAAAGGTAAGGTTATTTGACTTAGCATTTACTATGGATTAGGGCTCAGACTCTCTAAAATTAGCTGTCTACTGACAGAAAAATAAAATGCAGAAGATTTGTGTCTGGTCAAAATATAAATGAATTTTGTCCAAGTGAGAGGACAACCTCAAAGATTCTGTTTTTATGTTAGGACAGTAGCCATATTTTTTACTTATTAATCTTATTCATCATTCTTTTTTGCACTGATTATAAGTATATATTTTTCAGTTTTGGGAACCTCCTTTGAACCAGCTTTGTCATCCTGCTAACTTTTTCATTAACTATTTAAACACATTATTTAAACACACATTCATTATATATTGATATGAGAACTTTGTTCTTAACATTTTTAAAATTATACATTGATACTTTTTAGAGTTTTTCATATTGTTTGATGCTTTCTGGTTTTTTCTTTTTTTTTTTTTTAGATTTTTTATTTTTTCCTTTTTCTCCCCAAAGCCCCCCGGTACATAGTTGTGTATTCTTCGTTGTGGGTTCTTCTAGTTGTGGCATGTGGGACGCTGCCTCAGCGTGGTCCGATGAGCAGTGCCATGTCCGTGCCCAGGATTCGAACTAACGAAACACTGGGCCGCCTGCTGCGGAGTGCACGAACTTAACCACTCGGCCACGGGGCCAGCCCCTGATGCTTTCTGTTTTTTTATCCTTTTTGTGGTAGGTGCACTTTAGTACTTTTGTCTTTTGTGAAAGGATTTTGTTTATCTTATGACAGAAAATGAATTTATTGGGAAGATGTGGGTCATCTCACAGAATTGATGGGAAAATGAAGAAGAAATCTAAACAAAATTGCAGCAGAAAACACAAAACACAGCTAAGACCTTGCTGCCAGAACAGTGCCCTTAATGTGTGACTGTTGGCACTATTGCTAGCACTTCATGGAATATCACTCCCAGAGGACGCTGCTGCTACATCCACCAGTAGCATGCTGGAATGTAGCCACATATAAATTTGACATTTCCCCAATTTTCATGCATCATCCTTTCTAGCATTCTAAGCAGAGCATTCATTTGGACAATTCTATGTCATTTTGACGAAAAATATATCTACTTAAAATTTAAAGATTATCTATGGACAATATTTTCATTTCAGATAATCAATACTTAGAGATTATTTTATTACAAGTTTTCCATAATTATTTTCTAGACTTGTACAGGGTTTCACATGAATAGAGCAGAATCAGACATTGATTATCTACCTATGAAAGACTCTTACCAGGGCCAAGCCCATCATGGCCTATGACAATCTTGTACAAATCCCCAAGGTGCACAGCTTCCAAGGAGAAGGTGTCAGTCTGTAACAAATCAAAAAAGTATAGTTTGATCCAGACTACAAGTCTGATTTCTAACTAGAGTAAAAATTAAGATACAGTAAAAACTGATGGTGAGAAGAATTATGTTGATTCAGTAAATACACAAATCTGTATAAATTAAGAAAGTAGAGATAAAACAATTTTAACTGATAGAGTACAGTAATAAGTTTTCAAATATACCCTGCCCCTCTTTGTTGCCAAGTTTTCATTATAAAAGCACAAATTTTGGAACCCTCTAGAATAATATTTTTCAAATATTGATAACATAAATGTAATAATTATAAAATATACTAAAAATTTCCATTCATTTGAATACAACTGAATCTTATCTCCCATGAGATGGAATTTTTCTTAGTAATGTTTCTGGGCCATTCATAAATATAATGTTCCTAAAGTAATTTTAGGATGCTGATGCAAGAATTATTAGAAATTTATACCAGTGCTCTGAAGTCCCAGTGTGCTGTTGCAATCAAACCTATTAATGTTTGTGGCTCCAGTGGTTTATGTATTCAGAATATGGGTAAAACTGAGGAGCCCAGAGTTCCTTTGGTAATATTTAAGATAATGCTACAGGTTAAAATGCAAAAACATACATGATGTAGCATATCAATTGAAAAATAATCCAGAAACAAAAAGTAACCTTTGCATTTATATAGTGTCTTATGCATTTTGGAATACTGTCACATACATTTTATTTTATCTTTAAAAGTGACTCAGTGAGAAAAAAACATATCCATTTTCTATAAGAAAAGTGAGGCAAAGAACCAAGATTAGAGCTCAGTTCCTCTGATATGTAATAAGACTACTTTCCTTTGCAACCACTCTGCCTTTATATAAGGGACCTAGAAATAATATAAATAACAGATAACAAAGCCATTAGTATTCATTAGCAAAAAAATAGTATCCAAGCATGGTACAGGTTAATGGGTAATACAGTTATCCTTTATCCACGAAATAGATCTGCTAGAAAAGGAAGACTTGCTATGCAAAAACAGAAAATATTGGCAGAAAAAATTATGAGTTACAATACTTAATTGATGTAGAGAAAGCTAAAAAAAAAAAAAAGACAGAGAGAGAGAGGAAACATGCAATGGAAACATCCTGAGATACTCAAAGACTACTTGTGGCTTTTCATGTACCCATGCACCTCTCCCTACTTGGCATAGTGCATTACGACTGGGAGGAAATGTTCAATACTCTAGATCCTCTCTTGGGAAAGAAACAAAAGAGTGGACAACGCATACAAAATTCTGGCTTCTCTGAAGGCTACCTAAGGGATTGGTTTCTCACTCACTTAATCTGAAGTACTAACAGTAATGGCAGCATAGTTTGGAAGCCAAGGAAAACAGAGGAGAGTACCATAGCATGTAGAGCTACAGAGATTCTGTAGTACAGCAGGCAGACATGGGGTGGGGCAGGAGATTATGGGCACTGGAGAAGAAACAGAAGCAAGCATCTTAGGGAAATTAAGACAGTAAAAACACATATACAAACCCAGAGAAGAGACATAGCCAGAAAAAGTCCGAGAGGTCCCAGAAACTAACCAGGCTCATTGGTGAAGGTCTTCCCTGACACAAAGTTAGCCCTTTAAGATTGGGAGAGAGAGTTGTTTTTTCAAATGCCCAATCTCAGCAAAACATCACAATGCATATAAAGAAAGAGGGAAACATGGCCCAATGAAAAGAATGAAATAAAATTCCAGAAACTGGCCCTAAAGAAACGCAGATGTCTGAACTTCCTGAGAAAAAATTTAAAACAACTGTCTTAAGTTCAATGAACTAAAAGATAATGCAGAAAGTCAACTAAAAAAATCAGGAAACTGATGCATGACCAAAACAAGAATATCAACAAAAGGAAAGAAAAAATATGAAAGCACCAAATAGAAATTCTGGAAATGATAAACACAACAATTGAATTGACAAATTCATTAGATAGTTTCAACAGTAGACTTGATCAGGCAGAAGAGAAAGAGTCAGTGAACTAAAAGACAGGTCATGTGAAATCATCTAAACTGGAAAAAAAAAATGAATAAAATGATGAGAGCCTAAGGAACTTATGGGATACCATGGAACAAAACAGTATATGAATTATAAGAGTCCCAGAAGACGACAAGAGATAGAAAGGGCAAAGAGCTTATTTGAAGAAATAATGTCCAAAAACTTGCCAAATCTGAGGAGAGAAATGGACATACAAATTCAAGAAAATCAATGAATTAAAACTAAGATAAACTTAAAGAGACCCAAACCAAGACACATTATCACCAAATTGTCAAAAGTTAAAGAAAAGATCCTGAAAGCAGCAAGAAAAAAGCAATTGATCACGTAATACTGAGCTTCTATAAGTTATGAGTGGATTCCTCAGCAGAAATCATGTAGGCTAGAAGGCAATGGGATAATACATTCAAACTGCTAAAAGAAAAATCTGTCAACCAAGATTTCTGTATCCTTCAAAAATAAAGAAAATTTAAGACCTTCCCAAAGAAATGAAAGCTGAGGGAGTTCATTACCACTGGATTTCCCTAAAAGAGAAGGTAAAGGCAGTCTTTCACATTGAAAGAAAAGTACACTAGATAGCAACATAAAGCCATACAAAAATATATTCTCCCAGTAAAAGTAAATACATGGAGAAATATAGTAACTTCTATTATTATAATTTCACTGCATAAGTTTACTTATAATTCTTGTATAGAACTAAAAGATAAAAACATAAAAAACTATAAACCTATGTTAATGGGTATATAATATAAAAGGACATATTTGTGACATCAATAATGAATCTACGAAGGTGGAACTATAAAAGAGTAGTTTTGGTATTGAAGTTTGAAGTTATCAGTTTAAAACAGATTGTTACAACTTTAAAATGTTTTACATAGCTGCAATGGTAACCACAAAGATAATATCTATGGAAGATACACAAAAGGAAGAGACACCAAACAAAGCATTTCACTACAAAAAATCAACAAAACACAGAGAAAGACTGTAAGAGAGGAAAGGAGGGACAAAAAAGCTAAAAGACATATAGAAAACCAAAAAAATGGCAATAGTAAATATTTCTCTATCAGTAATTACTTTAAATGAAAACTGATTAACTCTCACATCAAAAACATAGGCTGAATAGATTAAAAAAATTACCTATATACTGACTAAAAAATAGACTTACTTCAGACAAAAGGATACACACAGACTGAAAATAAAAGAATGGGAGAAGATACATCATGCAAATTCTAACCAAAAGAGAGCAGGAATCCATACTTTATAAGACAAAATAGACTTGAAGTCAAAAATTGTCACAAAGAAAGATATTGTATAATGATAAAGAGTCAGTTCAATAGGAAGCTACAACAATTATAAATATATATGCACTAACTTCAGTCTTCCCAAATATACAAAGCAAACATTAACAGACCTGAAGGGAGAAACAGACAGCAAGACAATAATAGTAGGAGATGTCAATGCCCCACTTTCAATAATAGATACAAGAGCTAGACAGAAGATCAATAAGGAAACAGAGGACTTGAACAACACTTATAGAACAACTGGATAGAACACACATACACAAAACTCTCTACTCAACAATAGCAAAAGCAAAATATACATTTTTCTCAAGTACACATGGAACATTCTCCAGGATAGATCATATGTTATTTCACAAAACAAATCTTAACAAATTTACAAATACTGAAATCACATCAAGTAATTTTTCTGATAACAATGGACTGAAACTAGAAATCAATAGCAGAAGGAAAACAGGAAAATCTACGAAGACATGGAAATTAAATAACACACGCTTAAACAACCAGTGTGTTAAAAAAGAAATCACAAGGGAAATTAGGAAATATATGGAGACAAATGAAAATGAAAACACAATATACCAAAACTTATGGGATGCAGCAAAAGCAGTGCTAAGAGGTAAGGTTATGCCCTTAAATGATTACATTAAAAAAGAAGAAAGGGGGCTGGTTGGGTTGCATAGTGGTTAGGTTCACATGCTTGGTTTCAGCGGCCTGGGGTTCACGGGTTCAGATCCAAGGCAAGGACCTAGCAACACTTGTGAAGCCATGCTGTGGAAGCATCCCAGGTGAACTAGTGGAAGATTGGCACAGATGTAAGCTCAGCGACCATCTTCCTCAAGCAAAAAGAGGAAGATTGGCAACAGATGTTAGCGCAGGGCCAATTTTCCTCAAAAACAAAAAAGAAAGATTTCAAATAAACAAACTAAATTTACAAATCAAGGAACTATTTAAAAAAAGAACAAACTAAACCAAAAGTTGGCAGAAGGAAGGATATAATAAAGATTAAGCAGAGATAAACAAAATAGAGAATAGAAAATAACATAAAAAATCAAGGAAACAAAGAGTTGGTTTTCTGAATAGATCAACAAAATTGACAAACCCTTAGCTAGATGAACTAAGAACTATGAGAGGACTCAAATAACTAAAATCAGAAATGAAAGAGGGAACATTACAACCAATGTCATAGAAATAAAAGAGGATTGTAAGAAAATTTTATTAACAATTACATGCCTACAAATTGGACAACCTAGAAGAAATGGATAAATTCCTAGAAACACACAACCTACCAAGAAAGAATCATGAAAAAATAGGACACCTGAAGAGACCAATAAATAGTAAGGAAATTGAAGTGGTAATCAAAAATCTCCTGAGTCCCAAACATTTAAAGAAGAATTAACACCAACCCTCCTCAAACTTTTCCAAAAAACAGAAGAGAAGGGAATACTTCCAAGTTCATTCTATAAAGCTGGCCTTAGCCTGATACCAAAGCCAGACAGACACAAGAAAACTACAAACCAATAACCATGATAAACATTTATGCAGAAATACTCAACAAAATATTAGCAAACCAAATTTAAAAGTATCTTAAAAGGATTATACACTATGACCTAGTACGATTAATTCCTGGAATGAAAGGATGGTTCAACATATGAAAAATCAATGTGATAAGCCATATTAACTGAATGAAGTACAAAAGTGAGATGATTGTCTCAATTCATGCGGAAAACACATCTGACAAGTTTCAGCACCCTTTCATGAAAAATGCACTCAAAAAACTAGAATGAGAAGTAAACTTATTCACTTAAAAAAATTGTGCTTCTATACATTAACAATCACCAATTTCAAAAGGAATTAAGAAATCAAATCCATTTACAATAGCATCAAAAAGAATAAAAACCTTAGGAATAGGTGTTGGCCTCGTGGCAGAGTGGTGAAGTTCGTGAGCTCTGCTTTGGCGGCCCAGGGTTTTGCCGGTTCAGATCCTGGGCACAGACATGGCCCTGCTCATCAAGCCACGCTAAGGCAGCATCCCGCATGCCACAACTAGAAGGACCCACAACTAAAAATACACAACTATGTACCAGGGGGCTTTGGGGATAAAAAGGAAAAATAAAATCTTTTTAAAAAAGCCTTAGGAATAAACCTAACCAAGGAATTGAAAGACTTACATGTTGAAAACTTCAAAAGATTGCTGAAAGAAATGAAAGCAGATACAAATAAACAGAAAGACATCCTGTGTTCATGGATTAGTAGAGTTAATTTTGCTTAGACATCAACACTACCAAAGCAATCTACAGATCCAATACAATCTCTATCAAAACCTGAATGGTGTTTTTGCATAAATAGAAAAATCCATCCTAAAATTCATATGAAATCTCTAGGGACCCTGAATAGTCAAAACAATCTTAAAAAATAAGAATAAACTTGGAGGTCTCACACTTCCTGGCTTCAAAACATGTTACAAAGCTACAGTACTCAAAATGGTGTGGTACTGACACAAAGATAGAGATATAGACCAATAATATAGACTAGGGAGCCTAGACATAAACTCTCAAATAGACAGTCAAACAATCTTTGACAAGGGTGCCAAGACCACTTAACAGGAAAAGGACAGTCTCTTCAAAATAGTGTTGGGAAAACTAGATATCCACATGCAAAAGAATGAAGTTGGACCCTTACCTTATGGCATATACAAAAATTAACCCAAAATGCATTAAAAATCAAATATAATACCCCAAACTAAAAACTCCTAGAAAAAAACATAGGGAAAAGTTTGAGAACATTGGATTTGGCAATGATTTCTTGAATAAGACACCAAAAGCACATGCCAAAAAAAAAAAAAAAAAAAACGCAAAATAGACAAATGGGACTACATCAAACTTAAAACCTTCTGTGCATCAAAGGACAAAATTAAAAGAGTGAAAAAGCAACTTACACAATGGGAGAAAATATTTACAAATCAAATATGTGACAAAGGGTTAATACCCAGAATACACAAAGGACTCCTACAACTCAACAACAAATAAACAAATAACTTGATTTTAAAATGGCAAAGTACTTGAATAAACATTTCTCCAAAAATGATTTACAAATCACCAACAAATGTATAAAAAGATGTCAAAACCAATTAACATTAAAGAAATGCAAATCAAAACAATGAGATATCACCTCACATCCATTAGGATGGTTACTGTCAAAAAACAGAAAATAACAAGGGTTGTTGAGAATAGTGAGAAACTAGCATGCTTGTACAACGTTGGTAGGAATGTAAAATGGTGAAATCACTATGCAAACAGTTGTGCCAGTTTCCCCAAAAATTATATATGGAACTTTCATATGATCTAGCAATTCTGCTTCTGAGTATATAGCCAAAAGAATAGAAGGTACAAGGAAATATTTGCATATCCATGTTCATAGCTGCACTATGAACAATAGCCAAGAGTTCAAAAAAATCAAATTTCCCATCAATGGATAAAGAAAATGTGATAATGGAATATTATTCAGCCTGTCACATTCTCCAACATGGATGAAACTTAAGGACATTATGCTAAGTGAAATAAGCCAGTCACAAAAAGACAATTATTGTCTGATTCTAATTATACGAGATATCTAAAGTAGTCAAATTCATAGAAACAGAAAGTAGAATGGTGGTTACCAGGGGCTGGGGAAGGGGGAAATGAGGAGTTGTTTAACGAGTATAAAGTTTCAGTTTTGCAAGATGAAAAATTTCTGGAGATCTGTTGCACA
This sequence comes from Equus przewalskii, assembly GCF_037783145.1. Lineage (NCBI taxonomy): Eukaryota > Metazoa > Chordata > Mammalia > Perissodactyla > Equidae > Equus > Equus przewalskii. Next base: position 28,833,495 of record NC_091838.1, read on the forward strand.
ATCAGTGAATATACTTAACATTACAGAACTGTGCATTTAAAGATATTTAAAGGTGGTAAATTTTGTCTTATGTATTTTTTACCAAAATTTTTTAAAAAGTCAGACAAAGGGCTTTTTGCTCACTTACTTGTCCTCTTAAAAAACTGAAGGAGGTCTTCGATCTAAATAGTTGTCTGGATCCTGTATCTCCCTTTTCCCCATAGATAGACATGTAGACATTTGCTACTGTTCCAGCATTCCAAAGCTCACCCGTTGCCACGTGTACTTCATATATTGTCACTGACAACAAAAGAAAAATAAGCTTTATATGCCAGGCATTACTCATATGATAGAAAATTTACATGTATCTAATCAAGAGTTCCAGTTCCAGGTGAAATGTAGTAACACACTCCACCTAGTCTCTCCCACTGAATACATCTATAAAATCTTGACAGAATGCATGGAGCAGGTATATGAAGACTCTGAAAAGTATACAGTAGCAGGAGGATTGAGGAAGAAGACCAGAATTTAAAGTAAAAATAAACAGTGAGTTTACGATTTTTCATCCTCTGGTATCTCCCTTTTGGGCTTAGTGCACCAGAAACCTGGAAGGAGGCACTGGAGTTCAGACACAGGGAGCTCAGGAGAAGCTCTCTTGCTCTGGCTCAAGAAACAGGAGAAGGAACTCCTAACACATAGAAAAGGTTCAGATATTCTACCACTTTTCTTCTCTTTCATTTCTCCATTCTCTCACATCCAAGTACCTGGGCACAGAAGCATACAGGAGCCAACACTCTGAGAGAGAAAAACTTCACCTCTCTTCAGAGGAGCTGGACTTTAATAGGGTGCGACCAATCTCTATTGCTTTCTTTCCTTTCTCTGTCCTACCACTGCTTAGCCCTAGACACAAGAAGACTATAGAAGTGCACAGAAAAACAGGAAAACTAAAGCACCAGCTAATCAGCAAAATGGCTAAAAATAGGAGTCATGGAACTGAAAAATACCAAAGACGTTATGAAGAGGGAAGAAAAGCAAACCCATAAAGTTGTTTATGAACTCCTGAGCTCACCTCTAAGCTGAAGACGCATTAATCTGATCCTACCCAGCATACTAAAGACTTTGAGATCTATATTAACAGATAAACCTCCACCCAGACCCCAGATTCGCCAATGAATAGTAAACATGTGGGACAGATCTGAATAACACTGCAAAACTTTTAAAACTGAACTGACATTGGAACCACAGCCCACAGATGACAGGTGGGAATCTGTGGCCTGAAACTAACCAGTGGTCAACTGACTGTTAGAAGAAAAATATGAACATCCTTCATAGGATTTAAATAACACTCAGTGTCTCAAACAATAATATGCAAAATATCTAGGATGTAATTCAAAATTATTCAGCATATGAAAAATCAGGAAAACGTCAACTTACGCGGAAAAAGACAATGAAGAGTTATCAACTTCAAGATGACACCAGTATTAGAATTATCTGACACAGACTTTAGAACAACTATGATACAAATGAAACTATAAATAATCATGAAAACTCTTGAAACCAATGGAAAAACAGAAAGTCTAAGCAACAAAATAGAAAAGTTAAAGAAAAATCAAATGGAAATTTTAGAGCTGAAAAAAACACCATAAGCAAATTTTTAAACTGACAGAATAGGGTCTAGAGCAGAATGAAAAGGACAGAAGAAAGCACCAGTGAGCTTGAAGACAGATTAAATAGAAATTATCCAATGTAACAACAGAGAAAAATATTGTTTACAAAACAAACAGAGCCTCAGGGACCTGTGGGGCAATAAGAAAAAATCTAATATTCATGTCATACAGTATCTGAAGGAGAGGAAAAAGAATGTTAAGCTGAAAGAATATTTGAAGAAATAATGGCTAAAAACTTCCCAAATCTGGCAAAAGATATATACCCACAAACTCAAGAAGCTCAGTAAACCCCAAACACAATGAATCAAAAGCAATCCATGTCCAGAAACTTCATAAGCAAACTGCTGAAAATAAAGACGAAAAAAATTTGAAAGCAGCTAGAGAAAATGATACATTACTATAGGGAAATAATGATTCTAATGATTGTGGATTTCTCATCAGAAACCATAAAGGCCTAAAGGAAATGGCATGATATTTTTAAAGGGCTCAAAGCAAAGAACTGTCAACACAGAATTCTATATCCATCAAAAATATCCTTCAGGAATTAAGGTGACATAAAGACATTCTCAGATGAATGACAACTAAAAGAATCCCTTGCCAGAAGACTTGCTGTAAAAGAACTATTAAAGGAAATTCTTCAGAGAGAAGGAAAATGATACCAGAAGGAAATCTGAAACATCAGGAATGAAGGAAGAGCAACAAAAAGGAACTTGCAGAGAAACAGATGGAATAAACATGAAACTGAGTTCATGAGGTTAGCCACTTCACGGGGCACAGATATGCTAAAGGAGGAGGAATGATGCCAGCAAACTACCCTTAGTCCCCTGAGTTTGGTCAAAATCCTATTGATAACATTCTACAGCCACCTGTGCACAAAAAATGAGAGATTCCTTTTTTAAACTCTAATACAAATTCTCCACAAAGGCAATGATTAAAAACTGGTGTTAATAGCACATATCTCTATTTCCTGGATTTTCCAGAGAGTGTCAGCAAGGCCACCTTACAAAATCCTGGACACCTTTCAAAATAAAAAAGGCAGCTTCTGAGATCAAGCAAGTGGTTTTACCAAAGAGTACTTGTCAGGGCTGGCCCCGTGGCTGAGTGTTTAAGTTCACGCACTACGCTGCAGCGGCCCAGGGTTTCGCTGGTTCGGATCCTGGGGGCCGACATGGCACTGCTCGTCAGGCCACGTTGAGGAGGCGTCCCACATGCCACAACTAAAAGGACCTGCAACTAAGATACACAACTATGTACCAGGGGGGATTTGGGGAGATAAAGCAGAAAAGAAAGACAAAAAAAATTGGCAACAACTGTTAGCTCAGGTGCCCATCTTTAAGCAAAATAAAAGGAAGATTGGCCACACTTGTTAACTCAGGTGCCAATCTTTAAAAAAAACTATTTAAAAAAAAGAGTACTTGTCCTGGGATGATTCCACATTAGATGGGTACAACAGAACCCCAGTGCACAACAAGGCCAACATAAGAAGCGAACTCTGAATAGTGGAATCCCATCTTCCTCACACACACAAAAAAAGCATACCTTTAAAAAAAATAATAATAATCGGATTAACTCATCACTGGGGCTACCAAACATGCCCAACTGTCTCTGTGCAGAAAAAGAAACCAAACAGCATTTACACTGAGATACTTCCCAACTCTCATGAAACTATCCCCTCACCCTCTGCTTCTAAACTCTGCCCCACTCTTTAAGGCTAGTTCTGCCTCCTCCAAGATGCCAGTCCTCACCGCCCACTTACTCCTCCAAAATAACTGCAGCCCTTCGATGCACCTCACGTCTTTCAGTACCTAATGCTCACACCCTCACACCCCATACTACTCTAGAAGGGGGTCCTGGGACATTCTCAGCAATCAGATACAACATGCAATACTTAAGGGCAGGCCTGGTCCCTGACTTTCCTCAATTTGCTCTTCGGTGCCCAATAGAGAGCAGGGCAGAATACCAGGCAAAGACTGAATGACAAGTGTATGATTCACTGCAATCCTGGACAGACAACACTTCCTTTCCAACCCATAGATGGTCCCACACAAGAAGGCAAAACTTGGAAAAACAAATATTTTCAATCAAACATGCTACAGTATCTTTAGGGGAAAATGCCATCCACTGTTGAAACAACTTCCAAAGTTCAAACAAATTTTAAGTCAATGTAACTACTCCAAGATGTTTCATGTGACAAAAGGCTGGAAAAATAAACACAGTAGATGTCTCAAAATAATTCTAACAATAATCTACACTCATAAGTTACAATGAAACTACTGCATAGCTTACCATTCATATACAGTTATTTAGCATAAAGGACAGAAAATGCAGTGAAGTAAAACTTTGCTTTACTCACTTGGATATTTTCCCTTAAGTTGTTATAATAGGGCATAATAATAAAAACATCAGATTAAATGAATCAATACTTAGGCCAACAGCACCATGTGAAGTAACTTTTTTAAGTAAAATATCTCAATTTAAATTTACAATTCAAAAAAATAATCCTTCACATTTGTGTATATTGCAGGTTACGAAGCACTTTCATATACATTATTTAGCGTATTCCTTGAAACAACCTTGTAATACAGAAAAAGGATTATTATCTCAGTATACTTAGGCTATACTAAATTTATTAAAAAATGTTTTTCTGGGGGCTGGCCCTGTGGTCAAGTGGTTAAGTTCACACGCTCCGCTTCGGCGGCTCAGGGTTTTGCCAGTTCGGATCCTGGGTGTGGACACAGCACCACTCATCAGGCCATGCTGAGGTGGCGTCCCACACAGCACAACTAGAGGCACTCACAACTAGAATACACAGCTATGTACTGAGGGGGCTGAGGGGAGAAGAAGGAAAAAAAAAAAAGATTGGCAAAAGATGTTAGCTCAGGTGCCAATCATAAAATATATATATATATTTTTTCTTTCTTCAATAATAAATTAACCTTAGCTTACTGTAACTTTACTTTATAAACTTAATATTTTTTAACTTTTTGACTCTTTTGTAATAACACAGCTTAAAATACAAACACACTGTACAGGTGTACAAAATATTTTCTTTCTTTATAGCCTTACTCTAAAAGCTTTTTTCTATTTTTATTTATTTATTTATTTATTTTTTGAAGAAGATTAGCCCTGAGCTAACTGCTGCCAATCCTCCTCTGTTTGCTGAGGAAGACTGGCCCTGAGCTAACATCCGTGCCCAACCTCCTCTACTTTATATGTGGAACACCTACCACAGCATGGCTTGCCAAGCGGTGCCATGTCCACACCCGGATCCAAACCAGTGAACCCTGGGCTGCCAAAGCAGAATGTGCAAACTTAACCACTGTGCCACAGGGCCGGCCCCTACTTTTATTTATTTATTTTTTTTTTACTTCATAAACTTTTTTGTTAAAAACTACAACATAAATATACACTTTAGCCTAGGCCTACACAGAGTCAAGATGATCAATATTACTGTCTTCCACCTCCATATCTTGCCCCACTTCAAAGGTCTTCAAAGACAATAACATGCATGGCACTGTCATCTCCTATGATAACAATGCCTTCTTCTGGAATATGTCCTGAAGGACCTGCCTGAGGCACTTCTTGAAAAGAAGGCTCTCCTGAAAAGAGGAGGTGTCACTCTTTTCAGAAATATGTCCATGGTTGTTCGCTTGGTTTGTATTTTTCATCACAGATTTGCTTGTAAGCAGACAAGGCACCATGAACATTCCTCTCTATTAATAAAAACCACTTGGTGTTGGAGTCCATGTTTTCAAACTTTTTAAGGAGCTTGGTGAGAACTGCAAAAGCTTCTGCTAAACCCTTCATTATGAATTTTTTTGGAGGGGTGGTTCTTCTTTTTCTTCTGCAATTTCCTTTCCTCTTGCCTCTTCTTCAGCTGCACCTTCCTGTTCCAGTTCCAACAACTCTTCATTTGTCAGTTCCTCAGGAACCACATCTAATCGCTCCTGAATGTCATCCTCATCCAAACCCAGGTTAAAGTTATTTGCCATCTCAACCATAGACTTGTTGATTTTTGCAACCTCCTCAACCTTGGCAAATTCTTTGAAGTCATAGTCAAACCTCTTGAGTGTCTTCTTCCAGATGCCATTCATACATTCCTTAGTGACATCACCTCAAGCCCAAGCAAGGTTCTTGATGCAGTCTATACATGTTGCAATCCTTCCATAATTGCATCAGTGTTTTCTCAGTGTCTTCCTCAGTTGCAGCAATAGCCTGAGCAAAAGGTCCTCCTCAATTAGTAGGCCTTAAAAACTGATAAAACTCCTTGATCCTTTGGATGTATCAAACAGCTCGTGTTTGGAGGGAGAAACACCACTTTGATATTGGGATGAAGATCATGAATAAAAGAAGTACGTTCAGGAGTACTAACAACAAGCAAAATCTTGAAAGGTATGTTATTCTCCAAACAGTACTTCTCCATTTCACTGGCACAGCAATTGAAGAGGCCATCATGGAAGAGGAGCTAGGTCATCCATGACTTCTTATGGCTCCTTTAGTACATCGGCAGTGTGCACTTGTTGATATGCTGGAAGGGCCTAGGGTTCTCACTGCGACAGATCACAAAGGGTTTCAGTTTGTTTCAGTTTGTCAACATTGCCCCCAAAGAAGACTGTTACCCTGTCCTTAAAAGCCTTGAAATCTAGCATTGACTTGGCCTCCTTCTGGACAAAAGTCCTTTCAGGTAACTCTTTCCAGAACAGGAAGTTTCATCAGTATTGAATAATTGCTCTGGCAAGTAATTTTCCTCCACAATCAGCTTATCTAGAGTTTCCAAAAATTCTTCAGCTGCCTTCACATCAACACTTGCACACTCATGGCTCACTTTCACATTATGTAATGAATGACGATTCTTGAATCGTTTAAACGACCCAGAGCTAACGGTAAATTCAACATTGTAGTCAGGTGCAGCCTTTCCTTTGAACATCGCAAACAAACTTTTTGCTTTGGCCGTGACTGTCATGAGGGATACCTTCATGAGAGGGTGCTGAGAGGGATACCCTTCTGTGCCTGTTCTTCAATCCAGGTCATTAGAAGTTTCTCCATATCTTATATAGATCCTTCTCAAATCTGGGTTAGTCTCATTGCCTTCAACAAAGCAGATCCTTTAACAGCTTCCAGCACTTTGTTCTTGTTCTTCAAGATCACAGCTGTAGTGGAATGGGACATACCTGACTGGTGAGCAATAACCATCACTGATTTTTCACCTTGCTAGTCATTAATCACTTTTAGTTTCATTTCTAGCTCAGTCACTTAACATGGCCTCTCACTGGCAACATTAGCAGTGGATTTTGTATGCTTAGGGGCCATGAGGAACAAAACAACATGAGATTAAATCAAGCACGAGAGAAAATGATGCAATCAAGAGATGTGGTAAACATGAGATGTATGAGGCTATTGTTGGCATGACAGGGCATACCGTTTTACAGTAAACTTTTTTTATAAGTAGAAAGAGTACATTCCCAAATAAGAATAAAAAGTATAGTATAACAAATACATAAACTAGTAACACAGTCATTTATTATCATTATCAAGTATTATGTGCCATACATAATTATATGTGCTATCCTTTTATACTACTGGCAGCACAGGTTTGTTTACACCAGCATCACCACAAAAATGTGAATAATGCATTGCGCTATGATGTTATGATGGCTATGACATCACTAGGTGACAGAAATTTTTCAGCTCCATTATAATCTTACAGGATTACCCTCGTATATGTGGTCTGTCATTGACTGAAACATTGTGCTGTGGCACATGACTGTACTAACATAAACTAGGATAAGCATCTAAGCAGTCTGATTCCAGAGTTCTGAATACTCTTAAACATAACCCTGCTTTGCCCTCCTGCACCAGCTCTATTCTTTTGGATTTTCACATCAGTGGTAGTTCTATATATTGTACTCTCTCCTTAGTAACCACTGAAAGATATTTATTTTTCTAGTATTGTTAACTTGACAATCATCCTCTAAACATTAATAACACTTCCAATTACGTTTTTACCCAAAATTTCATTTTCTCCCTTTATAAAAACCAAATGATCAATTTTGCTAAACTTGGAAGGGAATAGTGGGAGGAGAAGGGTCAGCATAACAGTGGTATATTACTTTTCTATTATTCCTATCAGAGGACCTCTTTTTTTATTTTCTATATAAGAATTTAGTAGACAAATATATAAGAAAAGTGAACTGTGGTATATACACAATGGAATAATGGAATACTATTCAACCATAAAAAAGGGAATCCTGCCATTTGTGACAATACGGATGGACCTTGAGGGCATTATGGTAAGTGAAATAAGTCAGACAGAGAAAGAAAAATATTGTATGACTTCACTTATATGTGTAATCTTTTAAAAAAAAAAGTCAGTCACAGAAAAAGAGATCAGATGTATAATTATTAGAAGTGGTGGGGGTGGGAGAATTGGATGAAGGTCGTCAGAAGGTACAAACTTCCAGTTATAAGATAAATAAGTACTGGAGATGTACTTCATGATGACTACAGTTAACAATGTTGTATGGTATATCTGAAAGTTGCTAAGAAAGTAAATCCTAAAAATTCTCATTACAAGGAAAAGAACATTTTTTTCTACCTTTTTTTGTAGGCAATGTTGGATGTAAACTAAACTTATTGTGGTAATCATTTCACAATATATGTAAGTCAAGTCATTATGCTGTGCACCTTCAACTTATACAGTGCTGTATGTCATTATGTCTCAAAAAAACTGATAGAAAAAAAAAGAAAAGTGAATTTCAGTCTTCTGTATTAATTGGCATATTCACTCAGGGGTCAATTATGCAACTTGAAATGCAAAATAGTTGTTTCACTAAAATAGCTTGCACAGGACATCAGCAAGATACCAGAATAGGAAGCCCCAGTCCCAGTTTCTCCCACAGAGACACCAAGTTAAGAATACATGGACCAACTACCTTTGTGAGAATTCCATAAACCATAAGAGGTTCCTGTACCCAGGCAAGCCCAAAGCCAAGATGAACCACATCAAAGCCGCTAGGAAAATTCATGGCATTGTACACATCTAAACCCCTCCTCCCCAGCACAACACAATACACTTGGGAGAAAATGCTCAACATGTGCCTTCTCCTTAGGAAAGTAAAGAGAAGAGTGGAATATATGTACAATGTTCTGGCTTTTCAAGGGGCTAAAGGACTGATTGCTCTCTTGCCTGAATCAAAACATTTGACAGGAATGGGCACAAGGGTATGGACTGCTGATAATAAAGATGAACACCAACAGCTTTTTCCAGCACCAGAGAGATTGCAGTACTACAGATATACACTAGGAGAAGCTCCTGAGTAGAATTACACAAACCTCTTCAAGTAGGAGATTACATGCACAGTCAAATAAGATGCATAGCTGGAAAAAGACAGTGAGGTCACCAGAATCTCTTGTTGGGCTGATTAGCAAAGATCTTCCTGTATATGATGCCAATCTACAAACCCTAGAGAAGTGGTTGTTTTTTCAAATGCCCAAATTGCAACAAAAGATCACAGGCATATCTAAAAAGAAAAACAGGAAAATGTGGCCCAATCAAAGGGACAAATTCAACTTCAAGAAACTAACCGTAAAAAAAAAAACTAACCATAAAGAAATGGATATCTATGAATAATCTGACGAGTTAAAAAAATCTTAAAGATGAACAATGAACTAAAAGAGAATACAGAAAGACAACTAAACAACATCAGAAAAACTATGCACAAACAAAATGAGAATATCAAAAAAGAGATAGAAATTATGAATAAGAATGAAACAGAAATTCTGGACCTGAAAAATACAACAACTCAATTGAAAAATTCATTAGGCAGTTATAACAGCAGACACGACCAGCAGAAGAAAGAATCAGTGAACTTGAAGACAGACAGGTGATTCAAAATTATCAAGTCATAAGAGCAAAAAGAACATGATGTAGCCTTTAAAAAGAAGGAGATTCTCTTACAAACTACAATATGGATGAACCTCAAGGACATTTAGCTAAGTGAAATAAGCCAATTACAAAAGGATAAATATTGTATGACCCTACTCATATGACTCTAAAGTAGTCAAAATCATAGAACTAAGTAGAAAATTGGTTGCCAAGTGCTGGGAGAATGGAGGAGAGGGAACGGGTATGGAGTTTCAGCTTTGGTTCCAGTTCCACATGTAAGAAGCTTGAAAGACCACTCCATCCTAACAACAAGTAAAAAGCTGAACTGACTGAAAAAACAACTCTTCTCGGATCCATAAAAGAGGTGAGGACACAGGAAATATTATGGCCCCTGAGATTAGAGGGACAGACAGATGAACACAGGGAGTCATAGCTTCTAGTAGCAGGGACTCTTCAGCAGAAACTGCCATGGGAACCAGTGCCAGGGCAGGAAAATCTGAACTATCATTAACAAACTGTTGGAGGCTCATTGCAGACAAGTCTGACAGTTAAAACTCCATGAGGATTTAGTCTTAGAGGGGTGCTCAGTCATACGGCCCCCCATACTTTTGTGAGTTTTTCCTCCAGGAACTCAATTAGGTTCTCAGAGAACACCAAGCATGATAAAAGCTAAAAAGAGAAAAAAACTACATTAGGCATATTGTTTTCAAACTACAGAAAAATCAAAGATAAAGAAAAACTCCTGAAGGAATTACAGAAAAAGAACCCACCTTACTTATAGAGAAACAGAGATAAGAATTACATTTAACTTCTCAGAAACAATGCAAGAAAGAGAGTGGAGTGAAATATTTAGTGTTGAGAGAGGAAAAAAAATCAACCTGGAAATCTTTACCCTGAGAAATTATCCATCATAAGTGAAGGAGAAATAGACTTTCTCAGACAAACAAAAATTGAGAGAATTTCTTGCCAGTAGACCTACCTTGCAGAAAATGTTGAAAAAGTTCTTTAGAGAAAAGGAAAATAATACAGGTCAGAAACTTAGATCTACATAAAGAAAGAAATGTATCAAAGAAGCAATGAAACAAAAACTTTTTTCTTATTCTTACTTGATCAAACAGACAACTGTTCAAAATAATAATAGAAACAATGCATATATCATAAATATATGCTTATGTATGCTTATATATATGAGAAATGAATTATAGCAACGATACAAGGGATAGGAGGGAAAAATTAGATTATTTTGTTATTCTAAGGTATTCCCACTACCTGTGAAGAAGTATATTGTTATTTGAAAGTGGACTTACATTAGTTGTAAAAGTGTATTTGCAAATTCTAGCTAAATCACTAAAGTACAAAATAAATTATAACTGATATGCTAAGAAAGGAGAGAAAAATGGAATGATTTTCTTGATTAAATGATCAATTAAAACCACAAAAGGCAGGAAAAAAACAGTGAAAAACAAAATAGGAACAAAAAATAAGGGCAGAAAATAGAAAACAGTAGCAAATCTGATAGATATTAATCCAATTATGTCAATAATCACTTTGAACATCAATGGTCTAAATGTACCAATTGAAAGACAGAGATTGTCAGAGTGGATCAAAAAATAAGACTCAATTATATGTTGTCTACAAGAAACCCACTTTAAATATAAAGGCACAAATAAATTAAAGTAAATGGATAAAGAAAAATATACCATGCTAATGCTAATTAAAAGAATGCAGGAGTAACTATATTAATTTCAGACACAGCAGATGTCAAAGCAAGGAAAGTTATCAAGGATAAAGAAGGACATTGCTGTTGTTAGCGCCATCAAGTCAATTCTGACTCCTAGTGCCCCTGTGCACAGTAGAGTGGAACTCTACCTGGTCTTTCTATGCCATCCTCTCACCTTCCAGCACTATATCAGACAATGCTCTGCTGCTATTCATAGTGTTTTCACAGCTAATTTTTTTCAGAAATGGGTGGCCAGATCCTTTGTCCTAGTCTGTCTTAGTCTGGAAGCTCTGCTTAAATGTGTCCACCATGGGTAACTCTTCTGGTATTTGAAATACTGGTGGAATAGTTTTCAGCATCACAGCAACATGTAGCCACTACAGTATGACAACCAACAGATGGGTGGTGTGGTCCCCTGATGGGGAAATGAACCCGGGCCACCATGGAATCTTAACTTCTAGACCACGAAGGCTGGCAATAAAAGGGCACGACATAATGATGAAAGGGTCAGTTCTCCAAGAAGACATGATAATCCTTCATATAAACATGCCTAATGATAGAGCACCAAACTACATGAGGCAAAAACTGACAGAATTGCAAAGAGAAATAAATAAATCCACTATCAGAGCTGGAGACTTCAACATCCCTTTCTCAGAAATGGGCAGATCCACCAGGCAAAAAATCAATAAGGATATAGGTGAACTCAATAACACTATCAATCAACTGTTTATGACTCATATCTAAAGATTAGTTCATCCAACAACAGCAGAATACACATTCTTCCCAAGCTCACATGGGATATTCACCAAGATAGACCACAATGTGGGCCATAAAACACATCTTAAAAGATTTAAAAGACTAGAAATCATACAATGTCTGCTCTTAAAACCACAGTGGAATTAAACTAGAAATGAGTAACAGAAAGATAACTGGAAAACCCAAAAATACAGGGAGATTAAATAAGACACTTCTAAACAATATATGGGTCAAAGAAGAAATCTCAAGAAAAATTTAAAAATATTTTGAGCTAAATGAAAATGAAAACAGAACTTATCAAAATTTGTGGAATGCAGCAAAAGCAATGCTTAGAGGGATTTATAGCATTGAATACATACATTAGAAAAGAAGAAAGCACTAAAATCAATCATCTGTTTCCGCCTTAGGAAACTAGAAAAAGAAGAGTAAATTAAACCCAAAGTAAGCAAGAAGAAAGTAAATAAGACAAAGCAGAAACCAATGAAAATGAACAAACAGGAAATCAATAGAGAAAATTAGTGAAACCACAAGCCGGTTCTTTGAAAAGATCAATAAAATCAATAAGCCTCTAGTAAGGCTAACTAAGAAATAAAGAGGACACAAATTACTAATATCAGAAATGAAACAGGGAGCATCACTACAGATCCCATGCAAAATTAAAACAATTATAAAGGAATACTATGAAAAATTCTATGTCTGAAAATTCAATAATCTAGATGAAATGGACCAATTCCTTGAAAGACACAATCTGCCAAAACTCACACAAAAAGAAATAGAATTTCAGCTTTGTAAGATGAAAAAAGTTCTGGAGATCTGTTATAAAACAAAGGGAATATACTTAAGACTCCTGAAATGTACACTTAAAAATGTTTAAGACATTAAATTTAATGCTATGTGTTTGCTACCACAATTAAAGATAAAAATTTTTAAAAAGTACCTCACACAGCCTCAGATAGCCCACTTTTGTTCTGGTTTTCTTAGCAATCTTTATCCTCTGCAGGAAAATATTTCTGTAATTACAAAACGTGTTCTTTCAGGTATATAAGATAGTATACTGGTTAGCCAGGCAAACACTTTTATATTTCCTTTTACCTTAAATGACAAATACTACCCTCATTCTTTTGTACTCAAATGAATGCAATATAGCAAAAAAGAAACTAATCCAACCTTTCCTTATTTATACCACCTAGAACTGATGTCTCTATCTCTAGTGAAGGCTGTTGCTTATAATATCATTTCATCCATAGCAACAATCTTTGCTAGACTATTAGGCAAAAGTATAGCTGAGGTCAGCTAACATTTGCTATATATACCACTAATCTAGATAACTAAAGCTTTACCAAGTTTATAAATAGCACATGAGAGTACAGATAGCACATGAGAGAAAACATTAGAGGTTTCATGAAGTCATGTGCAGAAACTGAAAATAAAAATGTTTATTAATAATCCATAAGTACCGGGAGCAAAATGGTGGGGTGAGCTGACCCAGGATTCTCTCCCCTCCAAAATACAACAAAAGATTGGAAGAACTGAATTTCAGAGAATAAACATAATGCCAGCTCGTTAGAGACCTACAATACCAAGAAGGCGGAGATCATAAACCTATCCTTACACCCTCGGAGGCGCTGGAACGGTAGGAGAGAACATCACTCCCTCCCCTAGAGTCTGCGATCGCTGCGGCGTGGGTCGGGAAGGAGCGGGGGAGGGGCCGTGCAACAGGGGATCATCCAGGACTCCTGCCGCTGATTCAGTGGAGACCCGCTGACGGGGAAGAAAGCTTTCGTCTCGGGGACCCTATAAATCAAGGGCCTTGGGAGACCAGAGAACAGAACTGATCTGAACCCAGACCGGTGCGTGTGAGTGACAGCCCCTTCCCCACAAGCGAAGCCAGTGGGCGCAGCCATCTTGCCCCAAGGCGGAGAGCTAACACGCCACTCTCGACTCCCATCTAGTGGCAACAGGCTGTAACTGCAACTGAATTCTACCACCATGAGAAAAAACCGCTCCTCTACCATCCAGCAATTTATAAAAGCCCCAGACCAGAAGGAAAACAATAAAACCACAGAATTAAGTCCTGAGGACTTGGAATTAGGTAAACTAAGTGATAATGAATTCAGAGCAGTTATAATCAAAAAACTCAATGAGGTAGAGAGAAAGATAGGGAAACAAGCCAAGTTCTGGAGTTACTTCACAAAAGAGATTGAAATCATAAAGAAGAATCAAACAGAATTACTTGAGATGAAAAACACAATGGACCAGATAAAACAGAATACGGATTCCCTGAATGCCCATGTAGACAACATAGAGGAGAAAATCAGCATAATCGAGGACAGACAGGCTGAATGGTGCCAGACAGAGGAAGAAAGAGAACTAAGAATTTAAAAAAATGAGGAAAATCTCCGAGAGATAATGGATTCAATGAGGAGTAAGAACATAAGGATCATAGGAATTCCCGAGAATATGGAAAAGGAAAATGGAGCAGAAAGTGTGCTTAACGAAATTATTGAAGAGAACTTCCCAAATCTAGGGATCCACGGAGAAATGTGTGTAGAGGAGGGTTTTAGATCTCCTAGATTTGTCAATGTAAAAAGACCCACCGCAAGGCACATAATAGTAAAGTTGGCAAATAGGAATGATAAGGAAAGAATACTCAGGGAAGTAAGGGAAAAAAAAGAGAATAACCTATAAAGGAGCCCCTATCAGACTGTCAGCGGATTTCTCTACAGAAACCCTACAAGCTAGGAGAGAATGGAGTGATATATTCAAAGCTTTAAAGGATAAAAACCTTCAGCCAAGAATACTCTATCCAGCAAGAATTTCCTTCAGATATGAGGGAGAAATTAAATCTTTTCCAGACAAACAAAAGTTAAGGGAATTTGTAACTAAAAGCCCTCCATTACAAGAAATCCTCAAGAAGGCTCTCATACTTGAAAAAAGAAAAAAGGGAGAAAGGGGACACAAGCCACAGACTAGGGAGACCAATGGATAGAACCAGAACAGGATAGCAAATATTCAACTATAGCATTAGGGTAAAAATAAGGAAACTACCAAAACAAGGACGATCTTAGCACTCTAACTACAAATTAATAAGACGAGTTGGAATAAAAAATGAAAATAATTATTTAGGAGGGGAAGAGCAAAGGGTCTAAATCAGTATTGGTCGAGTAAGTAAGAGACCACCAGAGAATAGACTATTATTATACACGAGATTCTAAATACAAACTTCAAGGTAGACACTAAAATAAAGTACAGAACAGAGTCACAAATCATAGATAAGGAAAAATCTAAGAAACCCAGCATAAGAAATTGCAGTATTAAATGGATAGTCTAAAGCACACAGGAAAAGAAACACAGGAAAACAAGATAATGAGCGACAGATTGACAGCATTAAGTCCACATGCATCAATAATCACTCTCAATGTGAACGGATTGAACTCTCCAATAAAAAGACACAGAGTGGCAAAATGGATTAAAGAACAAGATCCAACAATTTGTTGCCTCCAGGAAACACACCTCAGCCCCAAGGACAAACACAGACTCAGGGTGAAAGGGTGGAGGACAATACTTCAAGCAAATAGCAAGGGAAAAAAGGCAGGTGTTGCAATTCTCATATCAGACCAAGTGGATTTCAAAATAAGACAGGTAAAGAGAGACACAGAGGGACAATATATAATGATCAAAGGGACACTTCATCAAAAAGAAATAACGCTTATAAATATCTATGCACCCAACACAGGAGCACCAAGATTCATAAAGCAACTATTAACAGACCTAAAGGAAGATGTTAAAAACAACACAATAATAGTAGGGGACCTCAACACCCCACTCACATCAATGGACAGATCATCCAGGCAGAAAATCAACAAGGAAACAGTGGAGCTGAATGAAAAACTAAAACAATTGGACTTAATAGACATATATAGATCACTCCACCCTGAAGGAGCTGAATACACATTCTTCTCAAGTGCACATGGAACATTCTCTAGGATAGACCATATGTTGGGAAACAAGGCAAGCCTCTACAAATTTAAAAAAATTGAAATAATAACAAGCATCTTCTCAGATCATAGTGCTATAAGGCTAGAAATTAATTACAAGAAAAAAGCTGAGAAAGGCACAAAGATGTGGAGACTAAACAACACACTACTGAACAAGCAATGGATCACTGAAGAAATTAAAGAAGAAATAAAAAAATACCTGGAAACAAATGAAAATGATAGCATGCCATACCAACTCATATGGGATACAGCAAAAGCTGTATTAAGAGGAAAATTCATCGCAATACAGGCACATCTTAACAAACAAGAAAAATCCCAAATAAGCAACCTTAAAGCACACCTAACTGAACTAGAGAAAAAAGAACAAATGAAGCCCAAAGTCAGCAGAAGGAGAGAAATAATAAAAATCAGAGCAGAAATAAATACTATTGAAACGAAAAAGGCAGTAGAAAGGATCAATGAGACAAAGAGCTGGTTTTTTGAGAAGATAAATAAAATTGACAAACCACTACTACCCAGACTTACAAAGAAAAAAAGGGAGAAAGCTCAAATAAACAAAATCAGAAATGAGCGAGGAGAAATAACAACAGACTCTGCAGAAATACAACGGATTATAAGAGAATACTACAAAAAACTATATGCCAACAGATTGGATAACCTAGAGGAAATGGATAAATTCTTGGACTCCTACAATCTCCCAAAGCTCACTCAAGAAGAGGCAGACAATTTCAACAGACCAATCACAAGGAAAGAGATTGAAACAGCAATCAAAAACATCCCAAAGAATAAAACCCCAGGACCAGACGGCTTTCCTGGGGAATTCTACCAAACTTTCAGAGAGGATTTAATACCTATCCTTTTCAAGCTATTCCAAAAAATTAGGGAAGATGGAACACTTCCTAACACATTCTATGAGGCCAACATCACGCTGATACCAAAACCTGACAAGGACACCATGAAAAAAGAGCACTACAGGCCAATATCACTGATGAACATAGATGCAAAAATTCTAAACAAAATTTTGGCAACCAGAATTTAGCAATTCATCAAAAGAATCATACATCAGGATCAGGTGGGATTCATACCAGGGACACAGGGATGGTTCAACATCCGCAAATCAATCAACGTGATACACCACATCAACAAACTGTGGAATAAAAACCACATGATCATCTCAATAGATGCAGAGAAGGCATTTGACAAGATCCAACAGCCATTTATGATAAAAACTCTGAACAAAATGGGCATAGAAGGAAACTACCTCAACATAATAAAGGCCATATACGACAAACCGATAGCCAACATCATACTCAAAGGGCAAAAACTGAACCCCATCCCCCTGAAAACAGAAACGAGACAAGGATGCCCTCTATCACCACTCTTATTTAACATAGTACTGGAGGTCCTGGCCAGAGCAATCAGGCAAGAAAAAGGAATAAAAGGAATCCAAATAGGGAGGGAAGAAGTGAAACTCTCGCTGTTTGCAGACGACATGATCTTATATATAGAAAACCCCAAAGAATCCATTGGAAAACTGTTAGAAGTAATCAACAACTACAGCAAAGTTGCAGGGTATAAAATCAATTTGCATAAATCAGTAGCATTTCTATACTCCAGTAATGAACCAACAGAAAAAGAACTCAAGAATACAATACCATTCACAATCGCAACAAAAAGAATAAAATACCTTGGGGTAAATTTAACTAAGGAAGTGAAGGACCTATATAATGAAAATTACAAGGCCTTTCTGAGAGAATTGGATGACGACATAAGGAGATGGAAAGACATTCCATGTACATGGATTGGAAGAATAAACATGGTTAAAATGTCCATTCTACCTAAAGCAATCTACAGATTCAATGCCATCCCAATCAGAATCCCAATGACATTCTTTACAGAATTAGAACAAAGAATCCTAAAATTCATATGGGGCCACAAAAGACCCCGAATTTCTAAAGC
Source organism: Equus przewalskii (assembly GCF_037783145.1). Classification (NCBI taxonomy): domain Eukaryota; kingdom Metazoa; phylum Chordata; class Mammalia; order Perissodactyla; family Equidae; genus Equus; species Equus przewalskii. Next base: position 28,851,459 of record NC_091838.1, read on the forward strand.
AATCCTGAGAAAAAAGAACAAAACGGGAGGCATCACAATCCCTGACTTCAAAACATACTACAAAGCTACAGTGATCAAAATAGCATGGTACTGGTACAAAAACAGGTGCACACATCAATGGAACAGAATTGAAAGCCCAGAAATAAAACCACACATCTATGGACAGCTTATCTTCGACAAAGGAGCTGAGGGCATACAATGGAGAAAAGAAAGTCTTTTCAACAAATGGTGCTGGGAAAACTGGAAAGCCACATGTAAAAGAATGAAAATTGACCATTCTTTTTCACCATTCACCAAAATAAACTCAAAATGGATTAAAGACCTAAAGGTGAGACCTGAAACCATAAGACTTCTGGAAGAAAATGTAGGCAGTACACTCTTTGACATCAGTATTAAAAGGATCTTTTCGGACACCATGCCTTCTCAGAGAAGGGAAACAATAGAAAGAATAAACAAATGGCACTTCATCAGATTAAAGAGCTTCTTCAAGGCAAATGAAAACAGGATTGAAACAAAAAAACAACCCACTAACTGGGAAAAAATATTTGCAAGTCATATATCTGACAAAGGCTTAATATCCTTAATATATAAAGAACTCTCGCAACTCAACCACAAAACATCAAACAACCCAATCAAAAAATGGGCTGGAGACATGAACAGACATTTCTCCAAAGAAGATATACTGATGGCCAATAGGCACATGAAAAGATGCTCATCATCGCTGATCATCAGGGAAATGCAAATCAAAACTACACTAAGATATCACCTTACACCCGTTAGAATGACAAAAATATCTAAAACTAATAGCAACAAATGTTGGAGAGGTTGCGGAGAAAAAGGAACCCTCATACACTGCTGGTGGGAATGCAAACTGGTGCAGCCACTATGGAAAACAGTATGGAGATTCCTCAAAAAACTAAAAATAGAACTACCATACGATCCAGCCATCCCACTACTGGGTATTTATCCAAAGAGCCTGAAGTCAGCAATCCCAAAAGTCCTGTGCACCCCAATGTTTATTGCAGCACTGTTTACAATAGCCAAGACGTGGAAGCAACCTAAGTGCCCATCAACAGACGAATGGATAAAGAAGATGTGGCACATATATACAATGGAATACTACTCAGCTGCAAAACAGAACAAAATCATTCCATTTGCAATAACATGGATGGACCTTGAGAGAATTATGTTAAGTGAAATAAGCCAGCGAGAGAAAGATAATCTGTGTATGACTCCACTCATATGAGGAATTTAAAACTATGGACCAAGAACAGTTTAGTGGATACCAGGGGAAAGGTGGGGTGGGGGGTGGGCACAAAGGGTGAAGTGGTGCACCTACAACATGACTGACACACATTAATGTACAATTGAAATTTCACAAGATTGTAACCTATCAATAACTCAATTAAAAAAAAAATCCATAAGTACCAAGTACTACAGAAAGCCCAGGAAAGTCAGGATGTATTTGTAGAATATGACTTCTTTGAACAAAATTTTACAATTAAAATGACAGACAAAGAGGCAAAAAGTGACCTCTGCATCATTACTAACAGTGGGTAGGAAGAGGGCATCTGGCAAATGTCTCCTCCTGGGTGAAGCAAACGGGCAGATGAGGAAGAAGGTTGATAATAATTATAGCTGTTATTTTATTTTATTATTTCTTTTCCAGTTTTATTGAGATATAATTGACATATGACATTGCATTAGTATAAGGTATACAACATAATGATTTTTTTTATTGAAGTATAATTGACATAAAATATCCTCGTAGTTTCAGGTGTACATCACAGTGATTCGATATTTATATACATTACAAAATGACCCACAATAAGACTAGTTACCTTCTGTCACCATACAAAGTTACTAAAATACTATTCACTACATTCCCTATGTGGTACATTATTATATCCCCATGATTTATTCATTTTATAACTGGAAGTTTGTACTTAATCCATTTCACCTGTTTCACTCTCCCCCCCCCCAAAACCAAAACTCCCACACGATTCAGCACCTCAGCTCCTGGGCATTTATTTGAATAAAACAAAAATACTAACTTGAAAAGATATATGCACTGCTATGTTCATTGCAGCATTATTTACAACAGCCAAGATATGGAAGCAACCTAAGTGTTCATCGATAGATGCATAAAGAAGATGTGGCACATATACATATATATACACATACATACATACAATAGAATACATCATACATACAATGGAATATTACTCAGGCATAAAAAAGAATGAAATCTTGTCATTTGTGACAACATGAATGGACCTAGAGAGTACTATATTCAGCGAAATAAGTCAGACAGAGAAACATACGTATTGTATGATTTCACTTACATGGAGAATCTAAAAAACAAAACAAATAAACAAAAAACAGAAAGACTCATAGATATTGGAAACAAACTGGTGATTACTAGAGAAGTAGGAGGAGAATACTTATAAATGATTAGAAAAATGCTTATGAATGGTGAGAACAATGCTTATACAATCCTTCACTTTTCAGCAAACAGAACTATTCCTATCTTTTCAAAAATATTTTAACTTCAGAAACTTAACAGTTTATCACATCTTATTTTAAAATCACAAAGGAATGTCAGTCTCTGCAAATGTTTTACCAACCTACGTTCCCTAGAAATGTTAGACAAGTTATTATATGCCTAAGCCTGTTAGATGATATGACATTTTGGAACTCTTCTTAATCTTCAGATAATACATGTTATCATTTATTTCTCTAGAAAACTAAGATACCACATTTTTAGCAGAAAATATCTCGGATTGGAAAAAAGACTACTTTTATCATTGCCCATTTAATAATTCTCATACATCCTTTTCTTATTCTCTTCCAAAACAGAGGCCAGCAGACACATAAGCAAACAGCTCTTATGCACAGAATTACCCTGAATTCTTGTGGCAGTGAGTAGTGACTGTCTAACCCTAAGTATAGCCTATTTCACAGCCATTTTTATACAAGGCTGGAACACACTTCTGTTTTTGACCAAATGCTTAGAAAGTCATTGAGCCATTCTTTTTTCATTTCCTGATCAAACAGATAAATTTTCAAAAATAAGGCAGAGCCCAGAGAGAAAAGCATACATTGACTTGCATTTCTTAGCTCCGAAGTAACTTCATTGGATATTCAATTTTCTCACAACCTTCTAAGAACGAACTTTCTTGTTTTGATTAAGAGGAATTTCAGCTGACCTTCCTACAGGGCTGTTGACAAGAACATATTCCTGAATGTCAGTACATGAACCAACTAAAAAATATTTAAATACAGCTGTTACACCAGCAGAGGTAATTGGTAAGAAAAGAGCAGTTCTTTAATCATTCATTCATTTACTTAACATGTATTTATCAAATTTCCTATCCTTCAGCTTTTAGGCAAACAAGTTTTATCTGTGCTGCCTGGAGCTGTATCTTCCCTACCTGGAAAGATGGGTTGTCCTTTGTTTAAAACAGGAAATTCTCGACAGATTTCCCCATCCTCTTGATCTCGTGCCAACCATCGTTGAACAGGTATGTAAAACTGTTTCCTAGAATTCATGTTCCACAGTTGTATCTGCAATAGCAACAATATTACTTCTGAAAAAATATAAGAATACTTTATCAAAAAATCAAATAAAAGTTTTTGTCCAAATCTGACACTTAGCTTAGGGAAGATCATTTTGCTTTTCTCTAATAAAGGAAGCTGTTGAATATTTGACAAGAAAAGTGCTAATTTCTTCTTTTATTGCCATCTCAAGCACAATGGCATTTCTTTTCTCTATTTTGAACTTTTTCTACTTCTAATGTCTCTATATTGAAATGCTAAACATACCAATTACCTCCCAAATTTTCTAAGTGCCATCAATATTTTCCTATTTCGAAAGAGATGTTTACAATTTTTAAAAATCTGTTATTCCCCTGTTCCAACCCCTTAGTAATGAGGTTTTTTAAATTTTAAAGTGATTTTATAAAATATTAGCATGAGCTAAATTTCATGCACTACAGATTCAAACTGATATATTTTCCTCCTTGGGTCCTTAGCAATGAATGAAATTCAAGCAGTAATTGTTTATCTGGATACCTATGATACCATACGCTATCTAATCCATTTATCCTGGAGTTGATAAAGATGTTAAATTCTGATAAGATCAGACGAATGTCAAAAATCATCAAAAAGTAGAAATTATGTTTTCTGATTCCAAAATCTAGGCTTTCATGAGTAGGGTACTATTATTCTTTTAAAAGTTTCAGTGAAGTATTACTTTATCTGTTAATCTTTTTGTCTTTAAAATGTCTTACATCAGAGATTTTCAACCTTGATTGTTTAAGAAGTCATACCATCATAAAGGTAGATTTTCAGTTCCTAAACTTACTAATTCTGTGGGTCTTGGTAAGGCCCAGAAATGTGCATTCATAAATTCATATCAAGTGTGATTCTGGTGCAATCACACTTTTAGAAAAGCTCCCTGAGAACCACACACGGTTACCCTTGGTTTGCAAGGCTGCTACTGCTGCCATCACTATTTGACTTGGTTATTTTAATTAAAGAGTAAGGCAGATCATTTGAGAAATGCAAAATAAATCACTATTTGAAAGTTTTTATTTTGTAATCTTCCTTAACTAAACTTGAAAGAATCAAGATTAAGTTCCTTAAAGCAATGTGATCATTTTATGAACTATAGAAATACTGTACCATTATTGCTATAATGGACTCAGTGCCTTAATTCTAATCCCCTCAAGTTATTGGCACTAATTTACCTAAAATTTTAAATTTCAAACTTCTGAACTGTATTATAAAAATTGAACAGGAAACTCCCAATTTGGTCAAATGGGTAAATTATATAAGAGCTTTGTATATTCAGAATAAAACTTTGAATGAAGAACATCTCTCTTCTTCACTGGTTCTCAAAGACAGGTGAGGTAAACCTCAGGCAAACAAGTTGCCTTGCAATGAAGAGAGTATTTGCCATAGGGAGAAAGACAGTAAGAATTTTCAGCTTGATTTTATGTCTTTCCTCTGCAGTATTATATAATCTTTCCCGATTACTTAACCACTGTCTTGACATCCCAGGTTAATAATGAATATAATATTGCTTATCGATTATCAATCAAATGATATGGAAGGAGGATTAATGATAATTTTCATAAGTTAGTTTAGCTTACTAAAAGAGAAAAGAGTAAGAGGTATTATTATATATGATCAATTAAATATCAACCTGAATATCATACTTCAAAAGTTCTATATGGCATAAAAGAGAGAATTATTTCACATAGAGGCCAGGCAATAATTTCGAATTTTTTTTTTTTTTTGAGGGAGATTAGCCCTGAGCTAACTACTGCCAATCTTCCTCTTTTTGCTGAGGAAGACTGGTCCTGAGCTAACATCCATGCCCATGTTCCTCTATTTTATATGTGGGACGCCTACCACATCAGGGCTTTTGCCAAGTGGTGCCATGTCCACACCCGGGATCTGAACCGGCAAACCCCAGGCCGCTGAGAAGTGGAATGTGGGAACCTAACCGCTGCGCCACTGGGCCAGACCCAATAATTTTGAATTTTGAAATCTTCTACATTCTGTATTTTTATATAGTGAGTTTTATTTTTTCATTCTGCTTCAGGATCTTTTGTGACTTTTATGTAAAGACTATGGCATTATTAACAACTATGTGTTTCTGCTAATGGAATAAAAAATATGTTTTTAAGGTACTATTCATCTTCAATGACTTTTTCATTAATTTTCTCACATATTATAAAACTGTAGAACAAGTTTGCAAAAAATATCAGGAATGGAACTAGATATTCTTTTCATTTTGAGAACTTGTTTAAAGATCATTTATTGTGAAATGACAAAAGGTGGAAATACACCATACACAAAAATGGATGACAAGCTGTACAATTTCCAGTGTTGAAAATCTGCAGTTATTGGCAATCATGGTAACAAGTACAATTTTTAATTCTGAACAACGTAGAAAACTTAAGCCCCTTTTTTCCTCCTAAAAGTACTCACAGAGGCATTATCTTGCTTAGCATGAATAGACTAAATTTGAGAGGTGGCATTCAAGTCTATTAGATTATTATTTCATCAGCACAAATGGTCTAGTTTTACAACCCTCATGAAGCAGATAACGTCCACCTAGTCACTTTTTCATCATTAGTGCAACCATCTCAAGAAGCAGTATGAGTTTATCGAGAGCCCCAAGTATTTTCCTGTCTTTTCGAAGAGGTGAAAGGACTGTTTGGTTGAAGTGCTTCCCTCAATTAATGAGGGATTAAATTATCGACAACGGCACATGATACTGCTGCCCTGAGGAATACATTGACAAAAAAAGTCCAGATTTGACTCCATCAACTCATAAGAGGAGTAAATTGCCCCCTTGGGGTTTGATTCCTAAACAGAATTTGCAGAGTATTTTGGAAAGCATGGGAACGTTGATATGTCTTTACCTCTTTACAGTGCCAGGAAGGGGAGAGTCCAGAGTTGGTATGACCAATACGAATCTTAAAGAGTGTTCCAATGTCTCCAACTGTGATCTATAAAGGAACCAAGAGACTGTCTTCCAATGTACTTTCACAAAATCCATTTAAAAACAGCTGATATTAAGATAAAGGGGTCAATCTATCGAGAAGATATAAGGATTATAAACATGCATACACCTAATAACAGAGTGTCAAAATATATGAAGCAAAAATTAACAGAACTGAATGGAGAAGTAGTCTACAATAACAATTGGAGACTTCAATACTCCACTTTGAATAAATGACAGAAGAACTAGACAGAAAATCAATAAGGAAAGAGAGGACATGAACAACATTATACACCAACTAGATCTAACAGATATTTATAGAGCATTCCACTCAACAACAGCAGAATATAATTTTCTCAAGCGCACATGGAATTTTCTCCAGGATAGACCACATGTTATGTCACAAAAACCTTTTGAAAATTAAATAAGACTGAAATCATACAAAGTATCTTTTCAAACCACAATGCAATGAAACTAGAAATCAATACAGGGAAAAAAAACCTGAAAAATCCACTAATATGTAAATGAAACGACATACTCTTAAGCAACCAATAAGTCAAAGAAATTGCAAGGGAAATTAAGAAACACCTTGAGAGGAATGAAAAAAAATAACATACAGAAAACACAGGAGATACAGTGAAAGCAGAGCTCAGAGGGAAATGTTAGCTGTAATTCCATAAAATTTGAATGTGCTTAAAGGAAGAAATCATTTCAGATGGGTGCCCATCAACTAGATTGTCAAGCTTGCCGTGAGAGAAAACTTTCTTGAAGATTCCAATCTAATAAATCCAGAGACTTTAAGCAAAAAGAAGTAGGAGGAGGCAAGAGGAGGATGGGACGGTCAGGAGGTGGAAGAAAAAGAGGAAGTAGAAGGAGAAGAAAGAAGATCTCAAATAAATAACTTAGCTTTACAATTTAAGGATCTAGAAAAAGGAGAGCAAACTAAATGCAAAGCTAGAAGAAGAAAGCAAATAATAAAAATTAAAATGGAGATAAAATAGAGAATACAAAAATAATGGAATCAACAAAACCAAAAATTAGGGCTTCAAAAAGAATAAATTGACAAACAGTTAGCTAGCCTAAGCAAAGAAGAAAAGTCAAATTACTAAAATCATATATGAAAATAGGGACATTACTACTGACCTTACAGAAATAAAAAGTATTATAAAAGAATATCATGAACAATTGTATGCCAAAAAATTAGACAACCTAGATGAAATAGACAAATCCTTAGAAAAACACAAACTGTCAAAACAGACTCAAGAAAAAACAGAAAGTCTGAATAGGCCTATAATAAGTAAAGAGATTGAAGCAGTAATAAAAAACCTCCCAACAAAGAAAGGCCTAGGACAGACGGCTTCACTGGTGAATCTACCAAATATTTAAAGAAGAATTAACACCAATTCATCTCAAACTCTCCCAAAAATATAGCAGTGGGAACACTTCCTAACTCTTTCTAGAAGGTAAGCAGGGTTGATACCAAAGCCAGACAAAGACATGACAAGCAAAGAAAACTATAAACAAATACCCTTTCTAAATATAAAGGCAAAAATCTTCAACAGACACTAGCAAACTGAATCCAACAGCGTTTTAAGAGGATTATACACCATGACCAACTGGGATTTATCCCAGGAATAGAGAGTGGTTCAACATACAAATATCAATGTAATTTACCACGTAAACAGAATGAAGAGGAAAAAAACACAGTTATCTAAATTGATGCAAAAAAAGCATTTGACAAAAATGTAACACATCAGATTTTGGAAAGGAAAGATATAAAACTATGGATATAAAACTATATATAGATATAAAACTATATAAAACTATCTGTATCACAGATGATACGATCTAATATATAGAAAATCCTAAAGATTCCACAAAAACCTATTAAAGCTAATAAATGAATTCCGCAAAGTTACAGGATACTAGATCAACACACAAAAATCTGTTGCAATTCCTTTCATTAGTAATGAACGATACGAAAAAGAAATTAAGAAAACAATTGTATTTACAATAGCATCAAAAAGAATAAAATTCTTAGGAATAAACTTAACAAACGAAGTTTAAAACTTATACAAGAAAAACTACAAAACATTGCTGAAAGAAATTAAAGACCTAAATAATTGTAAAGATATCATGTTCATGGATTGGAAGGCTTAATATTGATAACAAGTCAATACTACCCAAAGAAATCTACAGATTCAATGTAATCCCTGTCAAAATCCACACAGCCTGTTTTGCAGAAATGGAAAAGCTGATCCTAAAAGTCATATGGAATTGCAAGGGGCCACAAATAGCCAAAGCAATCTTAAAGAATAAGAACAAGGTTGAAGAACTCATACTTTCTTATTTCAAAATTTATTACAAAGTTAAGGTAATAAAACCTGTGTGGTACAGGCATAAAAACAGACATATAGATCAATGGAATAGAACTGAGAGTCCAGAAATAAATCCTATGACCATCTATGGTCAGTTGATTTTCAACAAGAGGATAAGCCAATGCTATGGGGAAAGAATAGTCTCTTTAACGAACAGTGCCAGGACTACTAGGTATGCACATACAAAATAATGGAATTGGACTTTTACCTCACACCATATACAAAATTTAACTCAAAATGGATCAAGAATTAATACAAAATAAAATTTAGGGGTAAGCCTTCAAGATCTTGGATTTGGCAATGGTTTCTTACATATGACACCAAAAACACAAGCAACAAAAGAAAAAAATAGATAAATTAGACATCATCAAAATTAAAAATTCTTGTGCATCAGGGGCCAACCCAGTGGCACAGTGGTTAAGTTCACACATTCTGCTTCTCAGCGGCTCAGTTTTTGTTAGTTGAGATCCTGGGTGCAGATACGGCACTGCTTGGCAAAAGCCATGCTGTGGTAGGCATCCCACGTATAAAATGGAGGAAGATGGGCACGGATGTTAGCTCTGGGCCAGTCTTCCTCAGCAAAAACAGGAAGATTGGTGGTAGTTAGCTCAGGGCTAACCTTCCGCAAAAAAAAAAAAAAAAAAAAAATCTTGTCCATCAAAGGATTCTAACAAAAGAGTGAAAAGAAAATCCAAAAAATAGAAGAAAATATTTGCAAATCATATTTCTGATGAGTCTAGTATTCACAATATATAAAGAACTCTTACAACTCAACAACAAAAGGAAAAACAACCCAATTAAAATATAGGACAAGGATTTGAATTGATATTTCTTCAAAGAAGATATACAAATGGCCAACAAGCACATGAAAAGATACTCAATATCATTAATCATTAGGGAAATGTAAATCAAAATAACAATGACACCCCATCTCACATTCACGAGGTTAGACTAGAATTTTTTTTTTAAATTGACAATAACAAGTGTTGGTGAGGATGTGGAGAAACTGGAACCCTCACACATTGCTGGTGGAAATGTAAAATGGATAGCCACTGTGGAAACAGTTTGGTGGTTCCTCAAAAAGTTAAAGACAGAATTACCACATGACCCTGAAATTCCACTTCTGGGTACATACTCAAAAGAAATGAAAACACGTGTTAAAAAGAAAAAACCCACTTGTACACAAATGTTCATACAAACACTATTCACAACAGCCAAAGGGTAGAGACAACTCAAATTTTCATCAACAGATGAATGGATAAACAAAGTGTGGTATTTCCATACAATGAAATATTATTCAGCCATAAAAAGGAATGATGTACTGATACCTTCTATAACATGGATGAACCTTGAAAACATTATGCTAAGTGAAAGAAGTCATACACAAAAGGCCACATTTTATATGATTCCATATATGAAATACCCAGAATTGGCAAATCGTTAAAGACAGAAAGCAAATTAGACTTGGCTAGGAGTTGGGAGAAAAGGAATGGGGTGTGACTGCATAATGACATTTCCTTTTGGAGTGACTAAAATATTCAGGAACTAGATAGTGGTTAACAGTTGAACAATACTGTGAATAACTACATGCCAGAGAATTGTACACTTTAAAATGGTTAAACTGGTAAGTTTCATTTTGTGGATTTTACCACAATAAAAAGGAAAAGAAAAGATCTATATGAAAAAACTATAAGGAAAAAGGAAAGAAGGGAAAGCGAAAATTTACCTAAGAACCCTTACAAGAAAACAATTCATCAGAATGAATGAAAACTACAATCAAAATAGGCATTAAACTACTAAACTTAATGAAGCCATCACCTCTACAAACAAGATAGAAATGTGGCAACCTCAGGGCTCAAGGAAGAGAGAGCAAGACAACTGAAAGAGCTGAAAGGTAGGCCACAGTGCTCAGAAAGAAAGAAGCATCAAACTATGAAAACGGTTTCCTGAGGGAGAAGGAAATGGGAATGAGGAGGTAAAGGTGCTCCTTTCTTACTGCAGAATTCAGAATGATTTAATCCTATACACGTGTGAAGGTATAATTTGATTTAAAAGTAAACTTGAAACAATAAAATAGTAAAACAACAATAATAAAAACAGCTTAGACTCTTTTGGTGTAGTCACTTCTAAAACTATTTCTTACATTTGCAAAATAATGAAAAAGTCTTCATTTTTTACTTTTATTTGTAGTGACCATCAATACAAGAAAGAGTTTCTTTAAATACTGACTCATATAGAAAGTATGGAAAGGATGGATCAAATTAAACTATTAGCTTGATTCCAAATGGCTCAGCCTTCCCTGTAACATATGTGTGCTGAGTGCCCAGGTTGTAGTAAACTAAACACCCAGGATCACATGGAAGTGGATATCCTGCAAAGATTTAAGATATTTAAGGACCCTCATTTTCTGATTCTGATTTTATTCTCTGTTGCTACCCAGTTCAAAACAATCTATGCATTCAGTCATTCATTCAACAGACATTATAAGACACCTATAAGTGCAGGTGCTTAACTCATTTCAAGTCTTGCCTTTGATTGCTAATCTTTCTGACTTGAACAACATGACACTGGTCTCCCCTACTTCTTCCTTGCTACCTCTTTTTCTCCCTAGATCTTGATCTCTATGTGTCTAGCCATGACCTAATAATTTGATGACAACTTCTTTGTCCTCCATTATTTGATAATTTTATTTTTCCCTTTTTGACCTTGACTTTAAGACTTATCTGTTAGAGCCTCAGCCAGAAAGGCATAAGTCCTTGCTCCTGACAGCCACAAGAATAGAAACCATCAATCTTGGCCATCTAGTATTTCTCTCTGGCTGTTATCTCTTACCATATTGCAGTTCTACTTGTGTTTAATCTGCTTGAACAAAAACTGCAATCAATTACTTTTGATTGTTCTTCTGCAGGACACATGGTGTTACAACAGGAAGCACCCAATTCGATAGACTGTATTAATTTCAAAGTGTCTACTAGCTTATTTTAACTTATATTAACTTACATTAACTTATATTAACAGGTTTTACTCCATTTTATCACTTACAGTAAAGATGTCTTCACAGCCATCCTGAAATCGAGCTCCATCTGTTCCATAAAGATATATGGGGGCTGAACTTCTATGTTGTCCATATAGTATAATATAAATCTGTGAGCTGGTCCCTGCATTTGGCAAGTCACTGGTGATTATGGAAACTTTCCAGTTAACACCTATAGAAGCACAAGTAATACACAGCATTACAGCAGCTGATAAAAATGGAAGACTCAGAACAGCAGGTTGTCACGGAGCTACAAGAGTTCAGCATAGACACAACATACTCTTCTCTATCCCCTCTAGAAAAGTGCTATAACACAGGATTTAGACTTGGTTTTTAAAATACTCAATAAAATTACTATTTCCTACAATACAACCATGAGAATATTTCCTAGAAGATCTTTAATAATAACATTAGAGAGATACCATTATCCTGTCACAGTTGGTCATGCCTGGACTCTGAGACAGTCACTATATAACATCTCTTAAGTGCTCAGCATTTTGACAAAATACCTCCAATAATCTTAGTTGTGACATGTAATATGTGCATTCAGAATTATATCTTTTAAGATTTTTTGAGTTTAGATATTTTCCAAAATAAAAAAATTACATAGCAATTTATATAAGGATAAAAATTGGAATCAGGTAAGTTAGAAGGAATTTGAGAAGTCATCTGGTACAATTTCTTCACTTACTCTTTTAGGTATCCCTAATTAATAGATGAATTAACTGAGTTCCACAAAGTAAATTCTGTATCACTCAGCAACAAATAAAAACAGTGCTAGAAAATATGTGGTTAATTGTGAATACAACTAAGATTAACTAAACATTATAGCATATTGACAGTGGTATGATATTATTTCCTAGGATTTCAATTTAATTTTGCCAGGTTTGGAGTAAACATCAAGAGTTGATCAATAAGAAAATTGTAGTAATGAGAAATTAGGGAACATAAGTGTATTTCCCATCTTGATCATTCAAATAGTAATCAAGTTCCAGATTTAAATTTTACTTACATGGAACAATAAATACATGTTAAATTAACGTATGTTTTTAAAAATCTACTTTAAAACAGGAAATTCTACTTTATTTTTCCAACACATGGTAAAAAGCCACGTTAGGCTACCAAACCATCTTGGCAGACAATCAGTTAGCAAAGAAAAACGTCATTTTAAAAAATTGTAGAAGGATGATAGGCTATCTTTAATAGTGGCAGAAGCAGTTAAATTGCAATCACAAACTATGGAGATGGGAAAATTCTAGCTGTTTTCTGTAGAATAATTATCATATTAGTGCTTGTTTGAATAAAATGAAATAAAGCTCTTCAGCTTCTGCTCTCTTAGAAATGCAGCAAAAGAGTTCAGGGGAGAATCAATACTTGCTAAATGTACACGGACTAAATCAATAGAGAAAGAAATTGCATTTTCTAACAACTAAGATGAAAAGTATAGGAATAGAAATAAAAATGAAAATAATGAAATATGATGTCTGTTTACCATAGGTGTTTACACTTCTTTAAATCATTAAAACCTTAACCTTGGAAGGGAGTGTTGTAAAAACTGGAGTAGAATCTAACGATCATGAACTAAGATTCATCCTTTAGTTCATAACTTACACTTCGATCAGTCAATAGCCAACAAGTCATTGAGTCATTACTAGGTATCCAGTGTCATGGGGAGGAGTATATGAAAAACATAAAATGAAGTCTTTATCCTCTGTAAGCTTGGAATCTATATGAGGTAGTAAGGCCAACACACCAAAAGTGAAAAAAATCAGAAAATGTTTAATGTAAGATTTTGGTGAAGTGATGACAGGTCAAAGGAAAACTAACAAAATAAATAAGAAAAAAAATTTAATTAAAAAAAAAGAAGAACTGGCAAAAAAAAAAAACAGTAGAAATTAAAAAAAGAAGGTACAAAACCTTATGCCATAATCTTTGTAAAGCTGAAGCCAAGAGAAGAGTGAGACAGAAGATTTCAGGAATTGGTAGGGTACTTACCCCAGCTTGCTCAGCAACATTACGGGAGAAAGAGGATGAATAGATAAAACTCTAAAAACCTTCTTAATGTTCATATCCTGTTAGGCCCCAATTTGAAAAAGAATGGGTTGAAGGGGTGAATAAATGGACTGGAGAAAACTAGGATGCAGGGAATGGACAAATAGCTTGATGAAAGACTCAAATTACCATAACAGATACAAAATAAGTAGAAAATTTGAATTGCCCTCTATCTTCTAAAAAATCGTAATAAATTTACAATTAAACTTATTTCATGAAGAAAGCAGGCCCAGAGGTTGAATTTTCTATCAAACCTTTAAGAAATAAATAATATGAATCCTACACAAACCCTTCGGAATAGTTTGCAACTCATAGTGTGAGATGAGTATTACTCTAATACCAAAACCAGACAAAGATATAATAAGAAAACTAAAGAGTACTAACCCTTATGAAGTAAATGAAAATATTCTCAACAAATATTAGGAAATCAAGTCAACCACAGTCTTCAGGTTTATCCCAGGAATGCATGTGGAAATGTAATGCATCATATTAACAGAACAGGAGAACATGTATCTGATCACCTCAGAAAATACAAAAACAGCATTTGGCAAAATTACATACTCATTCATGATAGAAACTCACTATTGGAAATGATGGAAATGAGAAACACATTATCGGAAACTAGAGCAAAGGCCATGCTTCTATAAAGTGGCAGAGAACCTGGCTGAATTGTGCTCTATTATTCAGTGGTGGAAATAGAACTGGTAAGTAAGGAACCTACATATTTAGCCAAGGAGACTTCCAATCAAAGTGTGAAAGGTGTGGCCTGGTTTCTCCTTGCTGCTTACGGTAAAATGAAAGAGGAAAGAGATAAATTGAGAAAGGAATGTTAAGGAAAAAGGAAGCAGCACTTGAAGATTTGGAAAATTTTCAACCTATCCAGATATGATGTTCTGCAAACAGAGCCAAGGGCATGGCAGAAATACTGTTTGCTAGAGAGATTAGGCATATGATTTATGCATCCAATCAACCATCTCAGCAGAAGCCAGGAGTAGAGATGGAGTTATCCAGGAAGGATCTGTAGAGAACCCTTGTGTCTAATGATGTGACTCCTCATGATATCCACAGATTACCAACAAGGCATTCAAGAAATTTATTCCAGCAGATGAAAGGGACAGAGATGGGATGAAATGAAGGAAGAATGACACCAAGGGCCAAGGGCCCTGGTGGGCTGAGACGGAAGGGCCACCACCGTGGAGGGCCAAAAGGATGAGGCCACTGCCTTAGCAGGGCCCAGAGAACAAAGCAGTAAGCCATGGAGGATTATTCCCAGGCCTTGAAATCTAACGAAATTTGCCCTGCTGGACTTCAGCCTTGCGTGGGACATGTGACCCCCCTTTTTTCCTTCTAATTTCTCCCTTTTGGGTTGGGAATGTCTATTCTATGCCTGTCCCACCGTTGTATTTTAAAAGCAGATAACTTGTTTTCTAGTTTCACAGGTCTGTGAATGGAGAGGAATTTCGGCCAAGGATGGATTATACAAGTGGCTTGCCTATACCTAATTCAAATGCTATCAAAGATGAGATTTTGAACATTTTCAGAAGGTTACATTTAGATGATGTTATAGACTTAAAGTTGATGCTGCAATAGTTAAAACTTTGGGGAATGCTGGAATGTGGTAAATGCATTTTGCATATGAAAAGGACATGAATTTTCCAGGGCCAGAAGAACTATTATGTGAAATGTGTCCCCTAAAAAATATGTTCAAGTCCTTACTCCTGGTACCTGTGAATGAGATCTTATTTAGAAATAGGGTCGTTGCAGATGTAATTAGTTTAGATGAAGTCATACTTGAGTAGGGTGGGCTTAGTCAATTATGAGTGGTATCTTTATAAGAAAAGGAGAAGAGACACAGAGACAGAGACAAGGGAAGAATGCCCTTAGTACACAGAGATTGGAAATATCTAGCTGCAAGCCAAAGAATGCCAAGGACTGCCTGCAACCACCAGAAGCCAGGAAGAGGCAAGGAAGGCTCTTCCCATAGAGCCTTCAAAGAGAGCATGACACTGCCAACATCTGCATTTTGGACTTCTCGTCTCCAGAAATATGAAAGAATAAATTCCTGTTTTTTCAAGCCATCTTGCCTCTGATAATTTGTTACAGAAACCCTAGGAAACTAATACAAAAAGTGACAATATAAGCAAATTGTGTTACATAAATAAATACAATTTAGCAATTAAAAGGCATAACCTGATACATACAAAAATTTGGATGAATCGCAAGCTTTATGCTGATTAAAATTCTAGTGACAAAAAAGTATATATTGTATGATTCCACATAAAAACTTCTAGGAAAGGCAACCTTATTTACAGTAACAAAAAGAAAATGAGTTCTTTCCTAGTGCCAGGGGTGGTGGAATTATCTGCAAAGAGCATGAAGAAACTATTTGGGATGACAGAATTATTCTGTCTTGATTGAAGTGGTGAACTCAACTGTCAAAACTCATCGCATTGTAGATGTAAAATATGTGCATTTTATTTATGTAAATTACCCCTCAACACAATTGATTGTTTTAATCATTAAATAAACAAAAACTTCTAAAAGCCATAACTGGAATGGTAAAGTTGATAAAAAATTGCCACACAAATGAAAAAAGACTAAAGTTTTCCATTTGCAAACAGCTCACATAATCAAAAAACAAAACATGGATTTCACAATAGAAATATGGGCGAGGATATGAATAAGCAATTCATTAAAATACAAAACACAAGTATCAAAGAAACAGAAAATATGCTCAACCTTCCTTAAAACCAAAGAAAAGCAAATCAAAAGAAGACATTGTTTTTCATCTATCAGATTGGCAAAAATCTTTAGTTTTAGAAGATCTAGTGCTGTGAGAATGGACTTTCTCATACACATTGGCATCAGTGTAGTTTCCTGTATCTTTTTTGAAGGGCAATTTGGCAATATCTATGAAAATTTACAATGCATGTGTCCTTTGATAACAGTCTTACTCTTATAATTCACTGAACAAATATCTTCACAAAGATGCCAAACTATGTGTACTAAGGACATTCTTCAAGACTCCTTGTAATAGTGAATATTTAGATGCAACTATATATCTTTTAATACAGAATGAGTCAGAGAAATTACAAAACAGCCACAATGCTATGCTACATAACACAACAATTTTAAAAGAATGACTAAAGCAAAATACAGCACAATTTGGATACCATTATCTCAATTTTGCAAAGAAAAAGGATATCCACAGATATATGTATATGTGCTGACATATGCATTTAAATTTAGAGAGAAAAATGAAGATATCTTTATGAGCACAGTTTAAAAGTTAGAGTTAGGGAAAGGTTAACTTTTCATTTTGTATTTATCTACACTATTTGACTTTTACCATATGCTACATTACTTTTACCTCTTTAAATAGGCAAACATGTAAAAGGAAAAATAGATATAATTTTAGATGATGAATTGCATATTATAGATGAAGAGCTCTTTAGGAGTACCAGAATATAGGAAACTTGTGTCTGAATTCTTCTAGAACAAAATAAAGTTTTCACATCATGGTTATAAAAAAATCCCCTCTATAATTATACTTCTATATTTTCACAGTTCCTTATAATCACTTGCCAGCTGTTCTTCCCAGTAAACTATAAGCTACTCACAGATCAAAAAAATCATTGATGACCTACAAGAACCATTTCTAGAAGTCAATATGTTTGGACTTGAAGCACCACAATAAATTGTATATCTTGGCCACAAAATGGCATCACTTTTCAATTAATTTGAATAGTATCATTGTGAGGAGTGGAGAATAATAGGAGATCTTTGAGGTCACACAGAAGTATCTTGAGATTTACACTTTGAAACCTGGTTTTAGATAAGATAACAACCTAACATCTTTGTCGTAGTTTCTTCAAACAGAAAATAGAAATTATATACTCTTCATGTGGTTTTTATAAGAGCTATATCTGATAACATTTATTAGTCACATAGTACAGTGTCTAGTACATTAGAGTCACTTAATAAAGGAAAGCTATTATTATCAATGTAACTGCTATAGAATTACCTGTTTTCTATCAATGTAACTGCATTCTCAACAGGGGCAATATCACTCCCAAAAAAGGAAAACTGGTTCTTGGAGGGCAAAATGCTTAAATATTATAAGGTTTCATGGCTCTCCTAAACTCAACCCTAGCAAACAGAATATTATTCCTTAGTATTTTATTTCTCTCATTAGTAGAAGGAAATAATAAAAAAAAAAAAAAAGTTGAGAAAGAATGAATTAGGCTAATAGTTCACTTAAGAAATACATATAAATACTGCTATAAACTTTGTAAATTTAAAAAAAAAAGATAAAATGCTTACATAAATGAAAATGAAATTCCTGAAGTACAAAATTAGAGAGATAGTATCTATTCCTGTCTACACACCTGAATGACTGCAATTTATATATGCAGCAATAAAAATAAACATGAAAGAAAAGGGATCAATCTCCAGGACAGTTACATAGGCACTGGATGACAGTGGCATCTACAAGGAAATTTACATTGATGGGTGTTAGCCAAATATAAGTCGCAAATACTTAAGATTAAATCATTGGAAATCTTATTCCAAGCAAGGCAACAAGAAAAAAGTGTTTTATTTCAGCTACTACTATTTGAAGAAGATTGATTGTGTGAAATCAGTAGTAGCCATAAATAAACAAACTTCTGAGAAGAGGGGGTACAGAACTAATGGAAGAGAACTATTTCTCTAATCATGCCAGAGAAGCCTTCCTTTTTGCTTTCTTCCTCCTGAAGTAGCAAAATGCCAATCTGAGGCTCTAAGACAATGATAGACTGCTCTGTAACTGGGCAGGGTCATTGAATATGGTTCTCTGTGGCGCTCTTCCACATGCTGCCTCTAAGCACTAAGCTGACTTGACTTCTGCATCTTTCTATGGTCTCTATTTTCACTCAGGAATATAAAGCTCAAGGCGACTTAATTGGCTGTGGAGCTATAGACAGGTAAAAATATGTGTAAAACATACATCTGAATACATTATGCCCAAAATATATAAAGAACTCTTACCACCCTAGAGCTACAAACTACAAATACCGAAGAGAAAATAAGACTTGAAAACACACTGTACCACAAAGACATAAGAATGACAAACGTCATTAGTCATTAGGGGAGGAGGGGGTCAAAGATGGCGGTGTAGGAAAACTCTGAACCCACCCTCCTCTCATGACACACTGAATCCACACCTACATTTAGAGCAATTCTTCCTGAAGAAGAACTGAAGGTTGATTGAACAGCTTCTGTACAAAGGGACCACAAAGAAACAGGGAAGAGAGACAAAGACACCATTTGACAGGAACCCCACACCCAACATGGCAACCCATGCTGCAGGGAGGGATAGCACTGAGAGGCCTACATACAGGCTTCCCCACCCTGGGGCACAGAAGAAAAGACAGTGGTGTAAAGGACACCTAGACTATATGGGAAGAAATCCATTTACGATTCCTAGATCATCAGCCAAACAGGTGAGAACTACTGGGAATTCTCTCCAGGGTCAGAAGCATCAGCAGGCACCATTCTTTGTATTCCCCTTCCATCTTGATAGCACTGGTCTGAGTATAGTCCAGATGCCACCAGTCTGCTAAGACTGTCCCAGCACTCCCCCAGGCACAGAGCAGCCCAGGGCTCCCTGGCCTGCTCCATCTCCAGTTCCCCTGCCAAGGCACTCTCAGGCCCCGGCCACAGGGCAGTCTAGAACCTGCTGGCACCTTGCTCCAGCTGCCCCTCAAAGGTGTCCCCAAGCACCAAGTGGCTGGGGACTCCTCAGCTCATGCCTACTCCAGCTGTCCTGTTAAAGCCACCCAGCATACACAGTTTATACGAGGAATACTCCTACACAAGGCCACTCCTTCAAGAGCCAGAGAGGTAGCTGTTTCACCTAATTCATAGAAAGAAACACAGAAAGCCAAACAAAATGAAGAGACAAAGCAATATGTTCCAAATGAAAGAACAAGATAAGACCCTAGAGAAAAACCCTAACGGAACAAAGATAAGTAAAAAGGTCAAAGTAATGGTCATAAAAATGCTTACTGACCGATGGAGTAGAATGGAGTAACACAGTGAGAACTTGTACAAAGAATTAAAAAATATAAGAAAGAACCAATCACAGCAGAAGAATATAATAACTTAAATGAGAAACAGACTAGAGAAAATAACAGCAGATTAGATGATTCAGAAGAATGGATCCGTGATCTGAAAGACAGGGTAGTGGAAATCACTCAATCAGAACAGCAGAAAGAAAAAACAGTTTAAAAAAATGAAGATAACTTAAGGGAACTCTGGGACATCAAGCACACTGATTCACATTATAGGGGTCCCAAAAGGAGAAGAGAAAGGGGGAGGAAATTTATTTGAAGAAAAAATGGCTTAAAACTTCCCTAAATTGGGAAGGAAACAGACATCCAGGCCAAGAAACCACAGAGTCCCAAACAAGATAAAGCCAAAGAGATACACAACAATATATATCATAATTAAAATGATCAAAGTTAAAGCTAACAAGAGAATCTTAAAGATAGAAAGAGAAGAACAACAAGTCACAAACTAGGGAACCTCCATAAGACTATCAGCTGATTTTTCAGGAGAAATTCTGAAGCTCAGAAGGGAATGGTATGATATATTTAAAGTGCTGAAAGGAAGAAAACTTATAACCAGGATATTCTATCCAGCAAGGTTATCATTCAGAATTGGAGGAGAGATAAAGAGTTTTCCAGACAAGCAACAACTAAAGGAGTTCATCACCACTAAACCAGCCTTACAAGAAGTGGAAAAGAAAAGGCCATAACTAGAAAAAAGAGAATATATGAAAGGAAAAATCTCACTTGTAAAGGCAAACATTTAGTAAAGGCAGTGGTTCAGGCACTTAAGTTAGTATGAAGGTTAAAAGACAAAAGTAGTAAAAATCAACTATAATCACAATAAGTAGTTAAGCGATACGCAAAATAACAACATGTAAAATACAAGGGGAAAAACATAAAATGTGGCAGGGGGAGTAAAAGTGTAGTTCTTTTAGAATGCATTCAATCTTAAGCAACTATCACCTTAAAATAGATTCCCATCTATAAAAGTCAACATATAAAAATCTTATGGTCACCACAAGCCAAAAACCAACAACAGGTACACAAAACCATAATGAGAAAGGAAACAAAACATAACACTAAGGAAAACCATTAAACTACAAGGGAAGAGACCAAAAGAAGAAAGGAACAGAAAAGAACTATTGAAAAAAAAGAAAATGGAAAACTGACAAATGGCAGTAAGTACATATGTATAAATAATTACTTTAAATGTAAGTGGATTAAATGCTTCAATCAAAAACTGAGGGTGGCTAAAAGGATTAAAAAAAAAAAACAAGACCCATCTATATGCTGCCTTCAAGAGACTTGCTTCAGATCTATAGACACATCTAGACTGAAAGTGAAGGGAGAGAAAAAGACATTCCATGCAAATGAAAACAAACAGAAAGCTGGAGTAGCAATACTCACATTAGACAAAACAGACTTTAAAACAAAGACGATAACAAAAGACAAAGAAGGCTATAAGCTATAACATAATGATAAAAGGGGTCAATCCAAGAAGAGGATATAACATTCATGAATATTTATGCACCTAACATAGGAGCACCTAAATATATAAAGCAAATATTAACAGACCGAAAGGGAGAAATTGACAATAACACAATAATAGTGGAGGACTTTAATAGTCCACTTACATCAATGGATAGATCATCCAGACAAAAAGACCAACAAGGGAACAATGGCCTTAAATGACTCATTAAACCAGATGGACTGAATAGATAGATATATACTGAACATTCCATCCAAAAAATGCAAAACACATTACTTTGAAGTTCACATGGAACATTCTCCCCGATAGATCATATGTTAGGCCACTAAATAAGTCTCAATAAATTTAAGAAGACTGAAATCATATTAAGCATCTTTTGCAACCACAACAATATGAAAATAAAAACCAACTACAAGAAGAAAGTTGGAAGTCACAAATACGAGGAGACTAAACAACATGCTACTAAACAACTATTGGATCAACAAAGAAATCAAAGGAGAAATCAAAAAATACCTGGAAACAAATGAAAATAGAAATATGACATACCAAAATCTATGAATGCAGTTACAGTGGTACTGAGAGGGAAGTTCATAGTGATACAAGCCTATGTCAAGAAACAAAATTTTTTTAAAAAAAAAACTAACATTACACTTAAAGGAACTAGAAAAGAATAAACAAACCCCAAAGTCAGCAGAAGGAAGTAAACAATAAAAATCAGAGCAGAAATAAATGAAATAGAGACTTAAAAGACAATAGAAAAGATCAATGACACTAAGAGCTGGTTCTTTGAAAAGACAAACAAAATTGACAAACTATTAGCTAGACTAACTAAAAAGAAAAGAGAGAATGCTCAAATAAATAAAATCACAAACAAAAGAAGAGAAGTTACAATGGATACTAGAGAAATACAAACAATTATAAAAGAATACTATGAAAGGCTATATGCCAACAAATTGGATAATCTAGAGGAAATAGATAAATTCTTAGAATCATACAACCTTCTAAAACTGAATCAAGAGGAAACAGAGAATCTGAACAGACTGACTACTAATAAGAAAACGAAATCATAGTCACAAACCTCCCAAAAAACAAAAGCCCAAGACCAGACAGCCTCTCTGGTGAATTCCAGCAAACATTCAAATAAGACTTAATATCTATCCTTCTCAAACTCTTGCAAAAAATTGAAGAGGAGGAAAGGCTTCCTAACTCATTTTACAAGGCCAACATTACCTTGATACCAAAACCAGACAAGGACAACACAAAAAAAAGAAAATTTACAGGCCAATATTGCTGATGAACACAGATCATCCTGTATCCAGCAACAATCCTCAACAAAATATTAGCAAACCAAATACATTAAAAGGATCATGCACCACACTCAAGTGGGATTTATCCCAGGGATGCAAGTATGGTTCAACACCCACAAATCAATTAACATGATACACTACTTTAACAAAATGAAGAATAAAAATCATATGATCATCTCAGGACAGGCCCTGTAGCCTAGTGTTTAAGTCCAGCCACTTTGGCGGCCTGGGTTCGGTTCCCAGGCAAAGACCTACACCACTTGTCAGCAGCCATGTTGTGGCAGTGATGTACATACAAATTAGAGGAAAACTGGCAACAGATGTTAGCTCAGGGCTAATCTTCCTCAAGCAAAACGAGGAAGATTGGTGACAGATGTTAGCTCAGGGCAAATCTTAGCCTAAAAGAAAGGAAATCATATGATCATCTCAATAGATGCAGAGAAAGCATTTGACAAGATTCAACATCCATTTATGATAAAAACACTCAACAAAGTGGATATACAGGGCACATACATCAACAGAATAAAGGCCATATACAACAAACCCACAGCCAACATCATACTCAACAGTGAAAAACTGAAAGCTACTCCTCTGAGAACAGGTACAAGACAAGAATGCCCGCTATCCCCACTTTTATTCAACATAGTATTAGAAGTCCCAGCCTGAGGAATTAGGCAAGGAAAAAAAATAAAAGGCATCCAAATTGGAAAGAAAGAAGTGAAACTGTCACTATTTGCAGATAACATGATTCTATATACAGAAAAACCTAAAGAATTCACCAAAAAAAACTATTAGAAATAATAAACTAATACAGTAAAGTTGCAGGCTGCAAAATCAACATAGAAAAATCAGCTGTGTTGCTATACACTAACAACAAACCAGTGAAAAGAGAAATCAAGAAAACAATCCCATTTATAATTGCAACAAGAAAATAAAATACCTAGGAATAAATTTAACCAAGGAGGTGAAAGACCTATATACTGAAAACTATAAGACATTATTAAAAGGAATCTAAGAAGACACAAAGAAATAGAAAGATATGCTATGCTCATGGACTGGAAGAATTAACATAGTTAAAATGTCCAT
Source organism: Equus przewalskii (assembly GCF_037783145.1). Classification (NCBI taxonomy): domain Eukaryota; kingdom Metazoa; phylum Chordata; class Mammalia; order Perissodactyla; family Equidae; genus Equus; species Equus przewalskii. The sequence goes on from NC_091838.1 coordinate 28,875,414, forward strand.
ATTACCTAGAGCAATCTACAGATTCAATGCAATCTTGACAAAATCCCAAAGACACTTTTCACAAAAATAGAACAAAGAATCCTAAAACTTACGTGGAACAACAAAATAACACGAAGAGCCAAAGACATCTTGAAAAAATTAAGAGCAAAGCTGGAGGTATCACATTCCCTGATTTCAAAGTATACTACAAAGCTATAGTAATTTGTCAAAACAGCATAGTATCGGCAAAAAAACAACACACAGATCAATGAAACAGAATTGAAAGTCCAAATAAAATGGACAGCTAATTTTTGACAAAGAAACTAAGAACATACAATGGAGAAAAGAAAATCTCTTCAATAAATGGTGTTGGGAAAACCAACAGCCAATGCAAAAGAAGGAAATTGGATCACTACCTTATACAATACACAAAAATTAACTCAAAATGAATTAAAAACTTAAATGTAAGACCTGAAACTATCAAACTGCTAGAAGAAAACATAGGCAGTACACTCTTTTACATGAGTCTTACCATTATCTTTTTAAATATGTATCCTCAAGCAAGGGAAACAAAAGTAAAAATAAACAAATGGAACTACATCAAACTAAAAAGCTTCTGCATAGCAAAGGAAATCATCAACAAAATGAAAAGACTACCAATTTGGAGATTTTGCAAAGCATACATCTGATAAGGGGTCAATATCCAAAAGATATAAAGAACTCACACAACAATAAAATATCTGAATTAAAAATGGGCAGAGGATCTGAACAGACATTTTTCCAAAGAAGATAAACAGACGGCCAAGAGGTACATGAAAAGATGTTCAACAACACTAAGTATTAGGGAAATGCAAATCCAAACCTCAATGAGATATCATCTCATGCGCATCAGAATATCTATTATTAAAAAGACAAGAAATAACAAATGTTAGTGAGGATGTGGAGAAAAGGGAACACTTGTCACTGTTGGTGGGAATGTAAATTGATGCAGCCTCCATGGAAAAAGTATTGAAATTCCTCAAAAAATTGAGACTAGAACTACCATATGATCCAGCTATTCTACTTCTTGGTATATATCCAAAGAATATAAAAACACTAATTTGAAAAAATATCTCCTCCCCTATATTCATTGCAGCCTTATTTACAGTAGCCAAGACATAGAAACAACCTGAGTGCGCATGGATGAATGAATAGGCAAAGAGGATGTGGTGTGGTGTATGTATATATACATACACACAGTGGAATACTACTAAGCCTTAAAAAAGATGAAATCTTGCCATTTGCAACAATATAGATGGACCTTCAGGGTATTATGCGAAGCGAAATAAGTCAGACAGAGAAAGATAAATACAATATGATCTCACTTATATGTGGAAGATAAAAACAACAACAACAAACAAACACAAAGATATAGAGAATAGACTAGTTGTTACCAGAAGGGAAAGCGGGTGGCGGGAGGGCAAAACGAGTAAATGAAGTCATTTGTACGATGGCGGAGAGAAACCAGACTTTTGCTGGTGAACACAATTAATGTATACAGAAGTCAAATTATGATATACACTTGAAATTATATAATGTTATAAACCAATGTCACCTCAAATTTTTTTTAAAAAAAGAGCATAAACAGAATACAAAAAATATAAAATAATGTCTCCACAGCAAGAATGAAAAAAAAAATCCATTATGGAAATACAGATTAAAACCACAAAGAAGTATCACTAAAAACACACTAGAATGACTAAAATTTAGAAAACTGATAATACCAAATGCAAGCAAGAATAAAGAATTTTCATACATTCCTGGTAGGGATGTGAAATGGTAGAGGAACTTATGAAAACAGTTGGTAATTTCTGATATAGTTAAGCATACAATTTCTATACCACCTAGCAATTTCATTCCTAGGTAGGTATGAAATAAAAACATATGTCCTGTAAAAAGACCTACAGAGGAATGTTTATGTAACTACATTCATAATAGCCAAAAACTGGAAATAACTCAAATGTCCTTTAACTGGTGAATGTATAAACAAATTGTAGTATATCCATATAATGACATACCACTCAGCAATGAAGAAAAACAAACTGCTGATTCAGGTAACAACATTAATGAACCTCGAAAGAATTTTGCTAAGTGATAGAAGCAGACAAAGATTACGTACCATATGATTCTATTCACATGAAATTCTAGAAAAAAATAATATAGCTACACAAAGCAAATCACTGGTTTCCAAGGGCTTGGCAAAGGGGCAAGGAGACTGTCTGTAAAAGGGCACAAAAGAACTTTTTAGAGTACTGGACATAATCTATATCTTGACTGTAGTGGCTGCCACATGACTGTATTTATTTGTCAAAACCCGTTAAATTGTACACTTCAAATTGGGGGTTTTTTATTGAATGTGAATTATACCGAAATAAGGTTTATTTTTTAAAAGAGAGAAAAAAGGAAATAGAAATTAAAATTAAGGGATTAATCCAGAGGTTCATCATCTTCAGATGATATTCATAGTAGGAATTCTAAAATGAAAGAACAAAGAAAGCAAAGGGTGGGAAAAAATCAAAGAAATGATATTTTAAAAATTTCCAGAACTGAAGAATAAGGGTATTGAATGCTTAGTATAACAAATGAAAAAAATACTTATACCAATGTACATCTTTGTGAAATTTCAGGATATCAGAATAAAAAGAAGGTCCTAAAAATCTGGGGGAAAAGAAAGGTGGAGGAGTCACACATATAGGAGCAGAAATGAGAATAGCTTAGCACTTCCCATATGGGGACTGGAAGAGAAAAGATAAACGAAGAAAGCTTTCAAACTGTTATTTCCAACCAAAAATGTTATATCATTTTTATCAGTTAAGCATGGGAGTAGAATAAAGGTAATTTCATACATTTAAGATCTCAAAAGTTTACCTCTCATGTACTCCTCCTTATAAACTATCAGAGAATTTTGTTCCATCAAAACTGAGGCCTAAACTAATAGTAAGATATGGATTTCAAGAAACAGGATATCCACTAAAGACAGGGAAAGGAGATTCCCAGGATGTTGCTGAAGGAAAGCTCCAGGATGACAGTTGTGCAGTGGGCCTGGAGAGCAAACAGTCCATTTTGCATGAGAATGGATGAGATGAGGTAAGGTGGGTGGGGTGGGAGAGAGATTTATGAAGAATGCCTCTAAGACAATAAATGTCTCCAAGGAAAGAAATTAGGTCTAACAGAAGAACTAATCTGTACTTCTATCCTGACAGAGAGTCACAGCCCTGGGGGAGGGTCTGGTAATGAATAAGTGATAGTCAATTCTTAACTTCAGGGAAAACAAAAGTAGTTCAAGAAAGGAAATGTGGTCACTTCCTCAGAAAAATGAGGAGGATCAGCAGCAGTTAGCTCAGGGCTAATCTTCCTAAAACAAAAAAAAAAAAGAAAGAAAGAAAGGAAATGTGGTTAGAATATGCTAAGAGGTTCAAATTAGGAATAATATTTACATGATAATTAAAATAAAAACTCTGAATAGTGATTTTAAAAAGTTATAACATTATTGGGAGGAACAAGGACAGGAAGTAGAAGGTGGGAGGTGGAATATATCAGTAGACAAAATCTAAAATTGAAACAAATACCAATATTTTTAGAAATACAGAAGTAAATAGAAGAAGAGCTAAAAGTTTTAAAGGTAGAGTTTTAAAGGCCTCTGTGGAGTGGGAATTAGGCATGTTAAAAGGTCAGAAAGTGGTCTACTATTTTTTGAGTCTTGCACTTCTACCTGATTTTTTTAAAACTAGTTACACATGTATAATTTGGATAATAAATAAAAATACAAAAGGATCTGCCATCCAAAGAAGTAAAGCGTCTGAGCTGGACAACCTGCCAGTGCAGACCCACTCTCTGGTTTTAGCTCTTAATGCCCTATAGAAATTAGTGGGCCAGCTGTCTGCAGACGTCTGCAGCTGTCTGTCAATCAGGCAGTCACTGTGGACCCTACTCCTATCCCACTCAAGACCACTCAAGGATTAAGTCAGTCCTACCAAGATGTCTCATATCACCCCACATACTCCATGTCAATCAGATGCTTCATGGTAACCCAACTTGTGGACCCAGGCGAAGGTGTACATTATAATGATGCCTGGCAGACTACCACACAGAGCATGTCAGGCTCACCACTCACCTCTGTATTAACCTGCTGAAGGAACACAGCACCAACCTGAATCCCCACAATGCTATACTCTACCATGCCTTCTGGAAGGGTGAGAGAGGGAATATAAGTTCTAACATTAGTCTTATAGGAGTGACGTCACCAGGATGGTGTAGTGGGAGACCCCAGATTCCACACCCCAACAAAGATCAACAATTAGAAAGCTATCCACAAACAAAAACAGCTCTGGGATAGCTCAGGAGTCCACTTAAGAAACTTCAACCTCACAGTGGAACAAAAATCTGAGAATAACCACACAAAAAGAGAAGGAAAAACAACTTCATTTTGCCTGTATCATCCTATGCCCCAGGCTGACACAGCTCAGCACCAAGAGGGAATACCCCAGCTAGAAAGAGTTCCCATCACTGGGAGAAGGGAGAGAGGGGTAAGCGAATAGCTTCCCTAGCCCTTCCCCAGCCTTTCAGGGCACCTTATGAAGGACTCACTTTGGTTTCATCTCACCCAGAGACATAGAAAGCTGAGACATATAGAGATGACTAGGAACAAGGAAGAAGAGCAGGGGTAGCCAGGATAAGCCATGCAGTAGGAGCAACCATGGTTCCAAGAGACCTGAGCTGCAGAGGAAGAAACCAATGTGCAGCACAGCCGCCAGAGGGCCCCTGTATATTTCACTGGTTTTTGCCCCACAGCTATTCACGTTCAAAGACACCAGCCACCTGAGTCCCACCCCACTCTCTCCTCCCTGCCCCTGCTACAGCCTGTGATCCACACTGGCAGCTCAAGCCCAGGCCTCTGAGGCTGCGTGAGTGCAAGATGCCAGCCTAGATCCCTGCAGCTGACCCTCACCACTGTGCACTCAGGGACACCCTCTCCAGATGTGCACTTGCACTCCAGTGGCCTTAACTCTCATTCCCAGCCTCTACTGCCATGTGTGCACTCATAGTCAGATTCTAGAGCCATGAAAGTGCACACTGACAGCCAAGGCCCCCACAGCTGTTGTAGGCCCAGATTCAGACCAATCTCCAGTCACTGGCCTATACCATTGGGCTCACCTGCAGCTAGCCCCACCAGCTGTACACCCACATGCTAGTAGCCAAACTCTCATCACTGGCCTCCACTGTCATGTGCATACCCATAGGGAAACCCTACAGCCATAATGGTCCACACCAACAGACAAGACCACACAGCTGCTTATGGGTCCAATTCCAGCCTGGTTTCCTATCAGTGGGCTACATCGCTGGGCTCATTTGCAGCAAACCATTCCTCCTCTGCACCTGTATGCTTCTAGCCCAACTCCAGACTTTGGCCTCTACTCCATGCACCCATGGTCAGACCCAGCAGCCACAGTAGCGCATGCTAGGGCCATCCCCTCAGCTGCTGGTGTACACACAGTTGGCCCTGGTCCTTGCTGATTGCCCTGATCCCCATCACTATGTTTATTTTTGCAACTGATCCCTGTCACTACACAGGCACCTGCAGCTGGCCCTACAGCCAAGTGTGTGCACACCACTGGCTCTGGCCACCACTACTGCATGCCCTGATCCCTAGGCACTGGACCTGGGGCAGCACTGAGTATCCTAAAAGCCCTTGCGGCCTCTGTAGATGCCCCTCAGTGGTAGCCAAGGACCATGCAGTTGTTGATGCTGTGGACTCCAGTGGCCTGCGCTGATGAGTCACCATGCCCCACCAAACTCAGAACCACCACACACCCTAACACTTGGCACCCTACACCACTAGATCCAGGGTCACAGCAACATGTTCCATCTTGCCTCCACCCACAGATGAAGATCTTTCCTTAACAAAGTCAGTCCATAAACTCTGAAAGAAATGACCACTTCTTCAAATATACAGACACCTATGGAAGACTACAGGAATCATGAAGAATCAGAGAAACACGACTTCACCAAAGGAACACAGCAAACTTTCAATAACTGACCTCAAAGTAATGGAGATAAAGGAAGTGCCTGGAACAGAATTCAAAACAATTCTCTTAAAGATGTTCAGTAAGCTTCAAGAGAACACAGATAAACAAATTAACAAAATCAGAAAAACAATACAAGAACAAAATAAGAAGTTCTACAAAGAGATAGAAAACATAAAAAAGAAACATAGAAATTTTGGAGTTGAAGAATAAAATGACTGAAGAATTCAATACAGAGCTTCAACATCAGAATGGATCAAGCAGCAGTAAGAATCAGTAAGACAGAAGAAAAGATCACTTGAAATTATCCAGTCAGAGGAGCAAAAAGGGAAAAAAATGAAAAGGAATGAAGAAAGACTACAGGATTTATGGGATATCATAAAGAAGGACAATATATGCATCACTGGAGTCCTAGAAGGAAAAGAGAGGAAGAAAGGGGTAGAGAGCTTATTTATAAAGAAATGACAGCTGAGAACTTCCAAAACCCAGGGAGAGATTTGTACATGCAAGTTCATCAAACTAATAGGTCACACCAAATTTCCAATCCAAAACAATCTTCTCTAAGACACATTATAACAAAACAGTCTAAAATCAAAGACAAAGAGGATTTTAAAAGGAGTAAGGGAAAAAAATTATCTTATATAAAGGAATCCCCATAAGGCTATCAGTAGATTTCCCAACAGAAACCTTGCAGGCCAGGAAAGAATGTGATGACATATTCAAAGTGCTGAAAGAAAAAAAAAGCTACCGACCAAGAATGTTTTACCCAGCAAAGCTGTCTGTCAGAAATGAAGGTAGGATAAACACTTTCCAAAATAAACAAAAGCTGAGGGAGTTCATCACAACTACACCTGCCTTATAAGAAATGATAAAAGCAGTTCTTAAGGCTAATGTGAAAGGATAGTAAACTAACTTAAAATCATATGAATGCATACAGCATACTGGTAAAGTATACAGTCAGATTCAGAAGATTCTAATACTTTAATATGGTGGTGCATTAATGACTTAATTCCAGTACAAAGGTTAAAGGACAAAAGTATTTAAAATAGCTATAACTATAGTAATTTGTAAATGGATACACAACACAAAAAGTTATAAATTGTAATATCAAAAAAATTAAATGGAGCTGAGGGAATAAAAGGGTAGAGGTTTTGTATGTGATTGAAGTTATGCTGTAATCAGCTTAAAGTAGACTGTTATATCTATAAAAAGTTCAAAATAAGCCTCAAGGTAAACACAAAATGAAAATCTATAGTAGATATACATAAGATAAAGAGAAGGGGAATCAAATTATGCCACTACAGAAAATCACCAAATCATAAAGGACAACAGCAAGAGAGGAGGAAAGGAAGAAAGGAACTACAAAATAGCCAGAAAACAATTAACAAGAAGGCATTTGTAAGTCCTTAGCTATCAATAATTACTTTAAATATAAATAGATTAAATTTTCTAATAAAAAAAATCAGAGTGAGTGAATGGGTAAAACAAACAAGATCCAACAATATGCTGCCTATAAGAGACTAACTTCAAATTTAAGGACACATGTAGGCTCAAAGTGAACAGATGGAAAAAGATATTCCATGGAAACAGAAACCAAAAGAGAGCAGAGTCAGCTATACTTATATCAGACAATGTAGACTTTAAGTCAAAATCATCAGAAGAGACAAAGAAGATCATTATATAGCAATATAAGGGGCAATTAACCTAGTGGGTATAACATTTGTAAATATATATGCAACCAAAATTGAAGCATCTAAATCTATTAAGCAAATACTAACAGATCTGAAGAGAGAAAGGGAAAACAATACAATAATCATGGGAACATCAATATCCCAATTCCAACAAAAGATAGATCATCCAGACAATCAATAAGAAAACATAGATTTGAACTATACTTTATACTAAATGGATATACAACAGTCCATCCAACAGCAGTAGAATGCACATTCTTCTCAAGCACACACAGAACATTCTCCAGAATAAATCATACGTTGAGCCTCTAAACAAATCTCAGCAAATTTACCAAGATTGAAATCATACCATCTATCTTTTCTGATCACATGGAATGAAACCAGAAATCAATCACAGGAGTAAAACTGGAAGATTCACCAATATGTGAAAAATAAATAACACCCTCCTTAAAAACCAATGGATCAAAGATGAAATCCAAAATTAAATCAAAAAATATCTTGAAAGAAATGATAATGGAAATACAACACACCAAAACTTATGGGAGGCAGCAAAAGTAGTTCTAAGAGGGAAGATTATAGAGATAAATGCCTACATTAGGAAAAAAGAAAGATCTCAAACGACCAACCTAACTTACACCTCAAGGAACTAGAAAAAGAAAAAAAAAACCTAAGCCTAAAGTTAGCAGAAGGAAGGAGATAACAAAAACCAGAGTGGAAATAAATAAAAGAGACTTAAAAGACAATAGGAAAGTTCAACAAAACTAAGAGTTGGTTTTTTGAAAAGATAAACAAAATTAACAAACCTTTAACGAGACTTACCCAAAAAAAAGAACATTCAAATAAATAAAATCATATATGAAAGAGAAGATATACAACTGATAGCACAGAAATATAAAGGATCACAAGAGACTACTATGAACAATTATATGCCAATAAATTGGACAAACTAGAAGAAATGGATAAAGTCCTAGAAACTTACAACCTACCAAGTCTGAATCATGAGAAATCTGAACAGATCAGTGACAAATAAGGAGATCAATTTAGCAATCAAAAACTTCCCAATGAAGAAAAGCCCAGAAGCAGATGCATCATGGGTAAAATCTACCACACATTTAAAGAAGAATTAACACCAATCCTCCTCAAATCCTTCCAAAAAACTGAAGAGGGAACACTCCCAAACTGATTTTACTAGGCCAGCACTACCCTAATACCAAAGCCAGATAAGGACATGACAAAAATAAAGAGCTACATGCCAGTATCCTGGATGAATATGGATACAAAAATTCTCAACAAAATATTACTTTTTAAAAAATAAAAATATACTTGCTTATCTACCAATTTCCAAAAAGTCATAAAAAGACAAGCAGTCAAACAAATATACCACACCCGATGAAGAAGATTGGTTTATACAGTAACAAACCACTTGTCTGGCAAGGCTGTCACATCATTACACCAACTACAACAGCAGATTAAAAGGATCATACACCATGATCAAGTGGGATTTATCCCTGGGAAGCAAGGATACTTCAATATACACAAATCAATAAATGTAATATACCACATTAATAGAACGAAAGGCAAAAAATCACATGATCATCTCAATAGATTCAGAAAAAGAATTTGACAAAACTCAGTATCTGTTCATGATAAAAGCTCTCAACAAATTGGGTATAGAAGGGTCATACCACAATATAATACAGGTCATATATGACAAACCTACAGTTAACATTACACTTAATGGTGAAAGGTTGATAGCTTTCCCTGAAAGATAGGAGCAAGACAAGAGTGCCCACTATCACCATTCCTAGTCAGCATAGTACTGGCAATCCTAGCCAGAGCAACTGGGAAGGAGAAAAAAAGAAATAAAATGCATCCAAATCAGGGGTTTTCTGTTGTGTATGTGGAGCTGCCTCAGCGTGGCTTGATGAGTAGTGCCATGTCCGCACCCAGGATTAGAACTGATGAAACACCGGGCCACTTGCAGCGGAGCGCATGAGCTTAACCACTCGGCCACGGGGCCAGCCCAGATGATTGGATTTTATAAATAGAAAATCCTAAAGTCTCCACCTAAAATTGTTAAAGATAATAAAGAAATTCAGTAAAGTTTCAGAATACAAATACAACATACTGAAATCAGTTGAGCTTCTAAACACTAACAGTGAACTATCTGAAAAAGAAATAAAACAACCTCATTTACAATACATCAAAAACAATAAAATACTTAAGAATAAATTTAACCAAGGACATGAAAGATCTGTACATCAGAAACTATAAGACACTGGTAAAAGAAATTGAAGAAGACACAAACCAATGGAAAGATATCCCATGTTCATAGCTTTTAAAAGCTAATATCATTAAAAATGTCATTACTGCCCAAAGTCATCTAGAGTCAAAGCAATTTCTATCAAAATTCCAACAGAAATTTTTTCAGAAGTAGAAAAAACATTCCCCCAAAAAATAAAAGAGGAAGGAACACTTCCAAACTCATTTTACAAGGCCAGCATTATCCTGATACCAAAAGTGGACAAGAACTCCACAGGAAAAGACAATTTCAGGCAAATATCCACAACTGAACATAGATGCAAAAATCCTCAACAAAATATTAGCATCTGAATTCAACAATATATTAAAAGGAACCATGATCAAGTGAGACTTATTCTAGGAATGCAAGGATGGTTCAACATCTGAAAATCAATCAATGTGACACATCCACTAACAAAATGAAGGATAAAAATCAAAAAATCATCTTAATAGATGCAGAAAAAAACATCTGACAACATTCAACATAAATTTATGATAAAAATTCTCAACAAAGTGGGTATAGAGGAAAAGTACCTCAACATAATAAAAGCCATATAGGACAAGCCCAAAGTTAGGATCATACTGAACAGTTAAAAGCTAAAATCTTTTCCTTTAAAATGAGGAACAAGACAAGGATGCCCACTCTTGCCACTTTATTTAACATAGTACTGGAAGTCCTAACCATAGCAATTAGGCAAGAAAAAGAAATAAAAGGCATCAAATTGGAAAGGAAGAAGTAAAATTGTCACTACCTGCAGATAACATGGTATTACATACAGGAAACTCTAAAGACTACACCAAAAAAAAACTGTTAGGACTAATAAATGAATTCAGTAAAGTTGCAGGATACAAAATCAATATATAAAAATCTGTTGTGTTTCTATACATTAATAATGAACTATCAGCAAGAGAAATTAAGAAAACAATCCCATTTACAATTGCATCAAAAAAAATTAAACACCTAGGAATAAATTTAACCAAAGAGATGAAAGGTCTGTACAATGAAAACTATAAGACAATGATGAAAGAAATTGAAGAAAATACAAATAAATGGAAAGATAGTCCATGCTCATGGATTGGAAGAATTAATATTGTTAAAATGTCCATACTATCCAAAGCAATCTACATATTCAATACAATCCCTATCAAAATTCCAATGGCATTTTTCACAGAAACAGAACAATCCTAAAATTTGTATTGAACTAAAAAAGACCGCAAATATCCAAAGCAATCTTGAGAAAGAAGAACAAAGCTGAAGGTATCATGCTCCCTGATTTCAAACTATATTACAAACCTGTAGTAATCAAAACAGTATGGTACTGGCATAAAAACAGACATATAGATCAATGGAATAGAATAGAGAGCCCAGAAATAAACTCACACATATGTGATCAACTAACTTATGACAAAGAAGCCAAGAAAATATAATGGCGAAAAGATTGTCTCAGGAAATGGTGCTGGGAAAACTGGACAGCCACATGCAAAAGAATGAAACTAAATCACTATCCTACACCATACACAAAACTTAACTCAAAATTGATTAAAGACTTGAATGTAAGATCTGAAACCATAAAGCTCCTAGAAGAAAACATAAGCATTAAACTCCTTGACATTGGTCTTGGTGATGATTTTTTGGATTTGACACCAAACCAAAGGCAACAAAAGCAAAAATCAACAAGTGGAACTACATGAAACTAAAAAGCTTCTGCTCAGCAAAGGAAACCATCACAAGATGAAAAGACAACCAACCAACTGGGAGATAATATTTGCAAATCATATATCCAATAAAGGTTAATATCCAAAATATATAAAGAATTAATACAGCTGAACAAAAGAAACCAAACAACCCAATCAAAACATAGGCAACAGGACTGTACAGACATTTTTCCAAAGAAGATATACAGATGGCCAATAGGTACATGAAAAGATGTTCAACATCATTAATTATTAGGGAAATGCAAATCAAAACTATGGTGAGATATCACCTCACACCTGTCAGAATGGCTATAATTAAGACAAGAAATAAGTGTTGGAGAGGATGTGGAGAAAAGGGAACCTTCATACACTGCTGTTGGGAATGCAAACAACTGCAGCCACTTTGGAAAAAGTATGGAGGTTTCTCAAAAAATTAAAAATAGAAATACCATATGATCCAGCTATTCCACTGTATTTATCCAAAGAACATGAAATCAATAATTCAAAAAGATTTATGGACCCTTATATTCATTGCAGCATTATTCATAATAGCCAAGATGTGGAATCAAACCAAGAGCCCATCAACAGATGAATGGATAAAGAAGATGGTATATATACACAATGGAATACTACTCAGCCATAAAAAAGATGAAATCATGCCATTTTTTACAACATGGATGGGCCTTGAGGGTATTATCCTAAGCAAAATAAGTCAGGTGGAGAAAGACAATTACTGTATGACTTCATTCATATGTGGAAGATAAACAAACAAACACAATAGATATGGAGAACAAATTGTTGGTTATCAGAGGGGAAGGAAGTGGGGATAGGGCAAAAGGGGTAAAAGGGCACACGGATATGGGGACAGATGGCAACTAGACTTTTAGTGGTGAACAGGATGCAACCCATACAGAAGTTGAAATATAATTATGTACACCTGAAATTTATATAATGTTATAAACAAACCAATGTGACCTCAATAAAATATTTTTTAATTAAATTTTAAAAAGCTTCTGCCCAGCAAAAGAAACCATCAACAAAATGAAAAGGCAACCTACCAAATGGGAGAAAATATTTACAAGAATTTGCAAATATCTGATAATAGGACTACCATATGATCCAGCAATTCTACTTCTGGGTATTTATCCAAAGAAAATGAAAACACAACTCAAAAAGCTATATGCACCTCCATGTTCAGTGCAGCATTATTTACAATAAGCAAGATATGGAAATAATTTGTGTCCATCAGTGGATGAATGGATAAAGAAAATACAATGGAATGCATTCATTCATACAGACAATAAATTCATACATACAATGGAATATTATTCAGCCAAAAAAGAAAGAAGTATTACATGTGCAACAACACGGTGGACCTTAAGGGCATTATGATAAGTTAAATAAGTCAGACAGAGAAAGATAAATATTGTATGATCTTAGTTATATGTGGAATCTGAAAAATAAAAATAAAACCAAGCTCACAGACACAGATTGGTGGATGCCAGAGGTGGGGAGGGGGGTGGGCGAAATGGGTGATAGAGGTCAAAAGGTATAAACTACCAGATACAAATAAATGAGTCATGGGGATGTAATGTTCAGCATGGTGACTATGCTTAACAATACTGTATGACATACTGGAAAGTTACTAAGAATAGATCTTAAAAGTTCTCATCACAAGAAAAAATTTGTAACTATGAATGTTGACAGATATTAACTAGAGTTATTGTGGTGATCATTTCACAATATATACAAATATTGAATCACTATGCTGTATACCTGAAACTAATATAATGTTATATGTCAATTATACCTCATACACACACACACACACACACAAAACAAACAGAAAAAGAAATTGCTTCAATCAAAAAAAAAAGGGAGAGAGAGAAGAAAAAAACAATCTTAAAATTTGTATGGAACTACAAAAGACCCTGAATAATCAAAGCAATCTTGAGAGAAAACAAAGCTCCCTGATTTCAAACTATATTACAAAGCTATAGTAATCAAAACAGTATGGTACTAACGTAAAAGCAGACACACAGACCAATGGAACATAATCAAGAGCCCAGAAATAAATCCATCCATATATAGTCAATTAATTTTTGACAAGGGAGTCAAGAACACTCAATGGTGAAAGGACAGTCTCTTCAATAAACGGTGCTGGGAAACTAGGTATCCACAAGCAAAAGAATGAAACTGGACCTCTAGCTTACACCACTCACAAAAATTAACTCAAAATGGATCAGGTACTTATATGTAAGATCTGAAACCATAAAACTACTCAAAGAACACATAGGAGAAAACCTCCTTGACATTGGTCTTGGCCATTAACTTTTTAAATATGAGTCCAAAAGCACAAGCAACAGAAGCAAAAATCAACAAGAGACACTAAATTAAACTAAAAACTTCTACAAAGCAAAAGAAACAATCAACAAATAGGGCAACCTATAGAATAGGAGAAAATATTTGTAAATCCTGTATTTGATGAGGGATGTATTTCCAAAATATAAAAAGAACTCATACAACTCAATAACAAAAGAAAAATCCAATTAAAAAATGGGCAGAGCACTTGAATAGACATTTTCCAAAGAAGATATACAAATGGGCAACAAGTACACAAAAACGTGCTCAACATCACTAATCATCAGTGAAATACAAATCAAAACCACAATGAGATACCACCTCACACCTATTAGAATGGCTATTATCAAAGACAAGAAGTATCAAATGCTGGACAGGATGTGGAGAAAAGGGAACCTTAGCACAGTGTTACATTTCTAATGTAAATTGGTACAGCCACTACGACAAACATTATGGAGGTTTCTCAAAAAATTTAAACAGAACTGCCATAGTCCAGCAATCTCACTTCTGGATGTATAACCAAAAGAGACGAAATCATTATCTTAAAGAGATATCTGCACTGCCATGTTCATTGCAGCATATTCATTCACAATGGCCAAAACAAGGAAATAACTTGTGCCCATTAACAAATTAATCCATAAAGAAAATGTGGTATGTATGTGTGTATATATATAGTGTGTAAATATATAATTATTAAGCCATAAAGTTTGTATACTTGCAAGTTGCTATAAGAGTAAAGCTTTAATATCCTCATCATAACACAACAAAATAGTAATTATGTGAGGTGAAGGATGTGTTAACTAAACTTATTGTGGTAAACAGTGATCAATATATACTCGTATCAAATCACCACATTGTACGCTTAAACTTACACAATGTTATATATCATTTATATCTCAATAAAGCTGGGAGGAAAAACCCAAAAACACTGGTCTTGCAAAAGAACTATTCTCAAGAGGGAAAGCAGTTAAATGACTTTTTAGTCCATTACCTTTTGTTGTGTTTGTTGTTGTTGTCATTGTTATGATAATCTCTGTGCATGAATCAGAAAGCAAAAATTGATAACATATTGAAAATACGTATGCATAGAGAAAAGGCTGATGTGTACATCCTTTAGGAAGAATTCCAATTGTTAAAATCAGTTAATGTATATTGCATTTAAAATCTATGTTGAGGATTGTTTACTGCTTATGTCCAGAACTACAGGACAAACAGATCTGCCTTAAACCATCAAGCATATTAAGACTTATTGCTCTCAGACGGTTTGTTGTTTTGCTGTTTGATTTTAGAAAGCTTTTTGAGTCATATATTATTTGCTACTTGGGAATATTTCCTTAATAACTTAGCACTTAAGTCGTTGGGAAATAAAGTCTTCATATGGAAAAGTTGTAAAGCACCTTGAAATGGACCAAAAAAATTACTGAATGCCTTGTCAAGCGCAGTCTTATGAGTTATTTCTGCTTTTCATTATCTTTAAATTATCTTATAATCCTGTTAATTGTAAAAACAAACAAACTAAAAAGAATAATGCAAATTATTCTGCTCCATAGAAATATAAATTAGTTGAGTCCAATGAAATGCAATGCAATTAATTATTGTCCTGGACAAATCATATTCATTTCAGCATTCCTTATCTATTTTTGTGTAATATTTTAAATTCTCCTTTGAACCCACTGTAACGTTACTGGTTCCCTAGTTAGTTAATGAGTTAAATATTTGGTACATGTTCATACCATGTTTGTATGGAAAAAGTATTTCTCCTTGGATTAAAATAATTTTGACTTACTATGTTACAGTCAGAACAGTTACAGAACCCCATTTAGCCTCAATAAATGGAATATAATGTCACTTTATGTTTTCAGGGTAGATCTGTATACAGAGTATCCACAAAATTCAGGGCCATTTGTGAAGATCAAATCCAGACAGGAAAGTAAAACGCTTCTTCCCTGGCTCCCTTGAGTCTCCTCTCTTCCTGGTACATTTAAGATACTATTACTCATCTGAGGCAGTTATTGTGAAGTCTGACTAAGATAAGTATACATAAAGCACCTAGCATAATTTGGCACCAAGCAAGATTCAAAATGTTAATTACTTTCACCTTTGTAAAGAATCGTATGAATAAATGTTGAAATTATGTTTCTTTCATATATTTTAGCACCCAATAGAGCTAATACTTCCTGATTAGAAAAACACCACCTTTTAAAAAGCATATCAAAGGCATTAACACTAATGGCTAATTTAAAGAAATAGCTAAAATGTATTCAGCACTGTGCGCCAACCTCTGTGCTGAGAGCTTTACAATCATTCCCTCATATGATCATCTCACAACAATCTTACAAGGTACATCCTAAGAACTTTAAAGTGGTGGCCCCATTTTGTCGATGAGGAAACTAATAAAATGAGTATCACAAACATGGAACATGGCTTCAATACCTCAATTTAAACCTTGAAAATGGGACATGTGTTTTCTGTACTGAAAGGTTAAGAGGTAAAACATCTGAAAGTTCACTGAGCCTATGGTTCATTAACATAGTTTCAATTTGAGTTAGGAGTTTTGATTGCTTTCACCCTCCCCAAATGGAGCTTTTCTTAGGATCAATTCTGATGATTGTTGACAGCTGGCATTTTACTTTGTATTCCTCTATTTTTGAACCTCAGCTCTTTGCTACTAACAGTATTTTCCTTTAAATTTGAACACTGCTACACCTTCCGGGTATAAGACTTAGGGGGTACCTGCACAACTGAGTCCTCAACTTTCTTTGAAGCAGAAATAAGCTGCCCAGAGATTGTCCCAATGCTTCAGGCACTTCCTTTAGCCATGCAAGCCTCCTCCTGAGAGTGCTTGAGCTTCTGGCAGCACAAAGCACGGCTGACATCTGGTGGGCAGAAATAGTAATTGCACCACTCCCGCCTGGGACTCCACATTCTCAACTTGGGTATACTCTCCTGAACACAATAAACTGGAATCCTTTCCTCAGCCATCAGGCACTTTATCTCTGAAGCAAAAGCCAGGTTTGCATAACAATCTTAAATTTCCTCTAAAGTTCCATTTAGTCTTCCAAATCTCACAGAAGATGGTTTTTAATGTAAACTTTGTGAAAATAAAAAATATCTTTTGAATGTTCAAAAGAAAAAAAACATCATTTCCACTGACATTTTTAAAGATGACTGAAGTACTCCTTCATAAAATACAAGAAATTTAGTTCTATCCCTCAGCATCTTTGCATATCCTTCTATATATGGATCTGAAGTTAATCAGAGGTAAACAACTTCAAGCACTTCTTAGCCATTCAACACACATTTACTAGGTGCTTACCAAGTCCCAATTAATATGCTAAATCTGAGATATAAAGATAAATAAGATGTGGTTCCAAATCTTACAATTCAGTGCATATGTGATCACGTTCATTTTAAATAAGAAGTACATTACACAGTCATGCACTACTAATTCATGTATGTAACTCCCAATTTCTCTTTCCCAATATCACCTGGGCCACCCAGGACATGGTTTGATGCAGTATTATTGCCAAAAACCATACGCTGCATGCCATATTTTTCTAAAAGTCCAGGTTGTTATGAGTGATTTCCCCAATCTCCTCGGTATATCTAAATATCATGTTTTTCAAATTAATAAAAGAATAATAATTTCCTTGTTTCTCTGATAATCTTTAAAACATTTTACCCCTTCTTCCTCACTGGAAAATAATAATAAAGATGTATTAAAAAGAGCACTGATTTTCAAGCATGAAGGATTGGGTTCGAATCCTGACATGATGTCTACTGTGCACCAGTGGTGAAAGTACTTCACCTTCCCGCTTCTAGGTTCTCTCATCTATAAGGAGAGTAACAGTCAAACTCACAGTGCCTTCGTGAAGAAGGATTACATACAATAAACCTGTAAGACTAGCAGAGTCCTTGGTATCCAGTTAGCACAAAATTAACATTAATTCTTTCCCCCCTTTCTTTCTCCCTTTCAGCCCTTCAATTTCACCAAAATTTCTCATTGCTCATTACAGCTTACAAAACCTTACAACTTCCATATTTCAATGAAAAAAGTACATCTGTTAATGTAGGAAAAACATACTCTATGTAGAGGTAGTCTTCATTTGGTGAAATAAATAGCAACTCAATTTTTTATGAACTTAGGACTCATGCTAAACTGAAACCAAATATATTCTTTATGTAATTACCTTTAGTTCCTCAATGCCAAGTTTATGTTTTTTAGCACCTCCAAAACATTGTGGCTCCAAAAACATTAGTCATTCCACTTTGAGTCAGTTCCAGACAAGAGACATAGATTTCAATGCTTATAAGACTTGTTTCTATACCATCATATAGTCATGAAGCAAAAGAAATTTTAAAAGCCTCCCTGGTTAAGTCCCAGGCAAAATGACACAAGTATTAAAAACAGGCCATTTACGGTTCATAGTCTAATAAAATTTATTTATCCTCATAGGCAACATGTCTTTATTTATATCCAATTAAATTTTTCATTAATGTAGGTGAACACAGAAAGAAATCTGTCAAGTTCCTCTTCACAGCAGTTCTTTTTCAATTTGAGAATTTTAAGGTCACCTTTCTCTTTTCTTTTCCAAGTTGGATCATTCCAGCTCCATTCATTTTCCTCACAGAGCATGCCTTAAATTTTTCCCCTATATTTTTCTGACCAATTTGGATTTCTTGACATTGTACTAATGTTTAAAAGATTATAATTTCTAGACAAAGTACTGGAGAGGCAACTTACTAGGAGAGCATACTTTTCTAATCATGAGAGAAAATGGTTAATCTGTCCCATGGAAACTTTTGCAAGTTTCTTAGACAGATGTTCTGAGGAAACTAAACTCAACACATTTGGCACAAGAACTTTAAGAGATTGTTGTGAAGATCTTACAATCATACTTCTTTCAAATTAGTATTTAAAATTAATAAATGAAGTACTTTGAGGCTATGTCTATTCCACTTATTTATCAATACATTCAACATACATTTTGCATTGAACTGATAACATACAACAGACAAAATATACATATATAATTCTTGTCCTTAGGGCATTTATGCTGTCCCAGGAGAAAAATAATAGATACAGGAAATTGTATATGTTCAGGAAAAAAAAAAATAGAAACTTCCAAACAGAACAGAAACTGAGTCTGAAATTGTCAGAAAAATGAAGAAAAGAGGAATGATGAAAGTCAAATCGGATTATCTAAGAGCAAGCTTTGCAGGATAAACTCGTTTTGAAGAAGTGGGAAATACTTAGAAGTTATCTAGTCCATATCCATCCCACGTGCTTCACTTTAGTATGAGGAAAAAACACATTGATGAAGAAAGGCTGCTCTGATTTTGAAATTATAAATCTTGTTCATTACTGCTTTCAAGATCAGTTAAATTTAATTGGTTTTCCTCTTCCCAAATGAAAAGATTTTCACCCTCAAAAACATAAAATATTTCTAAAGTATTTCTGTTGCTAGTATTTAAGGATGTCTCAACTTGGCAAAATAGGCAGGCTTGACCAAGCATTTCAGAGGAGAAATGATAGTTATTTTCTCTTACTGCTTGGTTGAGATTCGTTCTTGAGTTCTGGAATCTATTATTTAATAAGTTGTTATTCTCATCAACTACTTCAAAGATTTCATTTGTCTGATTCCTAAGGTCTTGTGTATTTGAATTTACGTCACCCACAGCTAACAACGTGTGCAACAAATTCACACAAAACCTTTTCTTCACATATGATTGAAATTTCTTTAAATTATTTTCTGCTTCTAAGTCCACGATGTTAATTCTTTTTAACTTTTCTCTTTTTTTCATGTTATTGAAATAAAGCCAATGAAATGTATTGCTAATGGCATTATCAATAAATGTGTTTCTCCTACTTGCTTTATTGTTCTCATCTCTGAACATGTTCTTGTTTGACTTTCGTAAATATGGGTGTATTTTCATCCATAAATGGAAACTCAAGTAATTTTCAATATCAGAATCTTTACAATATGCAAATCCTCGGTCTTTCTCATTTATAGGCTGGATAATAACAGTTAGTATTGGGCAATGTTGGCCACAAATAAAATAGAGTTTATCCAAAGAGTCACCTTCCTGAAGTGCACCACCATGACTCACATTATTACCAGGCAATGGTTGGTTTTTGATAGTATCATCAGAGACAGGATGGACTTTGTTACCAGCAGTCGTAAAGACATGAGCGACAGATGTGCATACTCTTTCTGACCGATGATTACCCTTATCCTCTGCATGGTGATTTGGCATTCTCTCCTCGGCAGAAGTTTTATTTTGAACATCTAGCAAATCCTCATGAAAAGGCTCAGAATCACTACAATGAGGCATGTTAAAATAATTGCATTTCAGTTCAAGGGGTTGAGTCAGTTCCTCCAATTCTGAAGAGGATAATTCAGCCATGTTTGGGCCTGGAGCCAAATTTCCAAAATGTGAATATGGTACCTCATTGCTGTTATTATCAGGTAGAGTATCCACTGATGTGGTGTCTGCATTGCCATATATGCCAAAATTTTCAGATGATACTCTCAGCAAATGATTTTCTTTCAGCAGCCATTTGCCTTTGTCAATCAGTACTCCTTCCTCTATGTCTCTGAGGACTCTGTTATGATCATTTTGTTTTGTACCATGTTCTACAATGTCTCGCCCATCATAATGGGCCCTCACATCATTAAAGTCACATTTATCTTGTCTTTCCTGCTGAAATTCTTGCAACACAGATGAACTATTAGATACCTGTACAGAAGAGCCAAACGACCGAGCTTCAGAATCATGAAGACCTGCTTTCCCAGCACACTGAAATTCCATAGAATTGTAAGGACAAACCTGAGATCTATGTGAAGACCCAGAAAAAAAAGAGGGTTTAATAATCTCTGCTTTACCATAAAGTTTTTCTATTGTCCTTTTAACAACTCCTTTATTGTATTCTTTCTCTTGAGCAATCACCTCACCACTGTCATTGGGGCTATCACTGGATGTTTTATATGACTGCTCATTCTCACTATCTTGTCTATAGTCTGACCAATCAGAAGTCACTGGACTTTTAAAGCAGTTTTTAAAATCGAGAGAGGACTCTGAATAACTTCCAATTTCCATGCTTTTTGCCATCATTTTTACTCTTATTTTAGCTTCTCCTTCATTGAGTTCCTTTTCAATATTTTGCTTAGAATCATAGCAAAACACTAAAGATGGTGGTGTTGCCAGGCTCCTACTTATTGTCTCACAAATCACACCATTCTTTTTCTCTTCTTCTATAATGTTCCTGCTAGAGACGTCTACCAATTCCAAACTTTTACTAGCCTCTAACTCTTTTTGGATTGATTCTTCAGTGGCTTGCTCTCCTGTATTTACGTTTGTATTAAAGATATCAGTGCCCTGGTTTTCTAATTCTTCAAAAGATTCCAACTCTGAAACATTTCTTTCACTTGATGTCATGCTGTTGGTTATTGAGTCTGGTTCTTCAGAAGTCTTTGATTCTTCCTTCTCAGAAGATGTATATGCATTTTTATCCTGAAATTTCTTTAATAAACAATTTTGAAATTCATCTGGAGAACTATGTTCCTTATCAAATTCTGATTCACTTGCACTTAGGAAAAAGTCACAATGGCTTAAACTACTGGTATTTTGATGTGACACCAAAATATTTAAGTCTTTCTGAACTTCATTAACTCTTTCTAACTCTCCAGTCAATTCTAAATTATCAGTATATGTGCTTTCTTCGGAATTTAAAAAGTTATTGTTATTGCAGACTTTGATGGGAATGTAGGCCTCATCAATTGGGCAAGCTGCTTCACAGAGATGGTTTTCCTCATGAGCACAAGTTTTATGGGATGATACATCATCACTAAGCGAACAAACCTCTCCTAGGAAACATGCCTTATTCATGGAGCTCTGATCCATGGCACAGCCATCAGTAGGGAAAAAAGTGTCAATGGGGTTACAAGTCTCTTTTGGAGGGTAAGTCTTATTCACAATGCACATCTCACATGGAGAGCAAGTCACCTCTGAAACACACACTTCAGGGGCACAATCCTCACTGGCAAAGTTGCTTCCATCTAAAGAATATACTTTTTGCATTTTTTCATTTTCAATGCACTTAGGAACTCTCTGAACGTTGGGTGTGGAACAATTTGCAGAAGGATCTAGTGGAACCACATCTTGTTCTTTCTCAGTGAGTCCAAAGTGATTCGTGATTGACTCCACTAAATTGGCAACAGCAGCCTTCAAGTCATCAGCCTTTTCTGTGATGGCAATATGCTTCAGAACCTCCAACACCACAAGTAATTCTGAAGTTCTGCTGGTAGTCTTGTGAGCATCACCTTGACAGAAGCTATGCATACTTCCCTTTAGGTTTAGCACCAGGAGCCAAGCTAGGAGAATATTAGTGGATGAATTACCTATTGGGGAAGGAAAGGGAACATCTGCAAGTGAACCTGGAATTTGAACAACTCCATTCTGAGTCTTGCGAATACTAGAAACTAAAGCATGCATTTGGTGAAGCAACATGACTGGTAAGAGGTTTTTTGAAATGTCCTCTTCCACAGGATCTACTTGAATGGCAGCTTCCACACTTCGCCCTTTTGTAGCTAGGTTTATTTCTTGGTAAACAAGGCTTACCTCTGGTCCTGACTTTTCAGCTGATATCTGACTTTTGCTATTATGATCATCAAGAGCTGACTGTGACAAACTACAATATTTATGCATAGAAAGCAAATATGCACCATTCAGAGAGCCAACTTGGCTATCACAGAGATCTTTGGTAAGTTCTTCACTGTTATCTTTGTCAACAGATTTACCTTTCTCTTCACCTAGATTATCTCCTGTCAAACTGGCATTTTTAGTTATGTGCTTATTACCTTCCACGGCAAAATGACTTCCTTTTCCAGAACTTGTGTGGGAATTATTTCCTGGAAAACTACTGTTGCTAAGATTTAGCGTACTCCTTTCCCTTTTGCATATTGGAGCTGATTTTCTAGGTTGCAAGGTTGAATGTGAATTTATGTTCTGCAACCATCTCTGTATATAATTTTGAACTGAATGATGGGCAATATCCTCAGGAAAAAACGCTTTTTTCAAAGATGCTAAGGAATTCGCCCTGGTTGTAGCATGTTGTTTACTTACAAGAGTACCTAATTTCAACTTATCCCCTTTTTGCTTTTTCTGGCTTTTTAAAGTTGTATGTGAACCATCAACTTTTGAAACTAAACTCTTCTTTGCCATTCCTCTCAAATACCATGATGCCGTTTCTGCTTGAGCCTGTGGTCCACAAAAAGCACTAGGTTTCTCCTCAAGGAGGTTAAACACATGAAATAATTTTTTATTTTCAAAAGTCTTTTTGCAATATTTAAATTCATTATGGGAAAATACCTTATCTCCTTGACCAACTTCTCTTTTTGTAGGTCCTCCTAAGCTTACTTTGTTGAATGGTCTGGATTTTCTTTTGGCTAAAAGTCCTTGAACGTTAGGATTCTGAATAGTATTTAATTTATTTCTATGGAAATTCTTGGAATTCACAGGATTGAGATTACTTTTGGAACAAAAATAACTTGATTCAATTACCATATCACTTGTATGGAGGTCTCCCTCACAAAGTACCCCTCCTTTAAGGGGATTGTGTGTATGTTGTAATATGGTTTGCTGTGCAATTCTCCCTCCTGTGTTTTTTCTCTCACTTTTGCTAGAGATTCCTTTGGTTGCAATCTCCCCATTCGGATGCCTAGAAACTGTCACTTGGTGCTGAGATTTCATTTTCTTTTTGCTGGTAAGAGATGATGAAATCTGCTTTTCATTTTCTGGAAGTTTTGTTAAACCACACTGGGAAAACTCACTAACTAGTCTGTCAATTCTTGTGGTGACAGTAGAGGAGCCTACTGAAGCTGGGGTGTCAAATAGTTTTGGAGCCTTAGAAACAGTTTTGCCAGTCCCAGAGTTGTTACCTGAAGCATGAGTTGCATCTTCTACAATAGGACTGAACCTATCATTGGTGTCACCATAAGTTTTGAAATTTTTGATATTAGTTTTGTTGTCTGATGTTACACTATGAACTACACCTTCCTCCACAATTGAGTTTTCTGATATAGCCTGTGGCAAGCCATTATTATGGGACATCTCTAACATCTCTTGAGTTGTAATTTCTACAACACCAGCACTTACTCCACTTGACTTGAGTAGTTTGCTTTCCCTTTTTCTTTCTAAAGATGACTCCATCTGTTCATTGCTATTGATCTGAACAAGTACTGGTTTGTTAGATACTGATGACATTTTACTGCAAGAATGTGTGAACATGCGATATTCAGATTTGTTTTCCCCACCTTCCCTTTCTTTACTACAGGAAAACTGTCTAATCGTTTTCTCTTGAACTTCAGTTTCAGATACTAAGGTCACACTCCCTATCACAGACTTCTTTTGTCTCACTCTCCTTGGTCCAGGTGTAGGTGGCCTATAAAAATGACGCTTCACTTGATCCTGAGTTCCCTGGATAGCATCTGTGTCCATATTAGCATTCTCCCAACTAGCAGAACTAAAAGTTTCAGCCTCTTGATCTGTCATTTGAGTGTTTATTTCCTCCGCCAAACTGCCCTCTTGATTATTGCCTTTCTTCAGAGGTGAGACATCTGCAGACAATGCTCCTGCAATCTTTAAACCAGATGATCCATCATCTGTTCTTCCTGGAAAACTGCTTATCTCATTCTTTTCATTATTATTAGAAAGACCAGCTCTACTGACAGTGGTTGTCCATTTTATAGTTTCCTCCTCTTTTATCTTGAATTGAACTTTCATCTCAACTGTCATAGTACCATCTTGATTAAAAATAATTGATTTCTCAATATCATCTTCAGACGGATATATCAATAAATTCTGAGAATCATTTTTTTCTAAGGCCAAGTAATTTTCAGGAGCAAAAGAATTGTCTGAATAGCAATCGTTATTATGTATTTTGTCAGAAGAAACAGAATAATTCTGGGACGTTGGGCTTGAAGGCATATGTGTGCTCACTTTCAAGATTTAAGAGTAAAAGATGCCCCACATCAAAATATAAAGTGGATGGTAGAGAAGATATAAATATCCAATAGAACAGGCAGCAAAAAAAGAAGAAAAAGCAAAGAATTAGTATAAAAAAATACTCAATTTTCTAAATTTCATGGTAACATATTGTTAATATGTTTCTCATCTCTATGTATTCATTAGTTACTTGAGTTCAATGTAATTTCTATAAACTACTGTTAAAAAGAGAACTTATAAATCTACTTCAGCGAGGAGTTCACAGAATTTTAATTTTAATGAGTTTAATAAGGAAAGTATATATTAGAAATTGCTAAGGATTCTAGAAAAAGTAAAAAGATTTTTCTGGGATTTTGTTTTATTTTGTTTACCAGTATGGAAACTGGAGGCTAACCAAGTGTTGCTTACCTATTCAAACAAAGCAAGTAATAATTTATGGTGGTATTCATTTTCCTATATGGGCATATCCAAGAGAGACATCTAGAGCATACGAAAACTAAAACTTTTTTAGAATTCATATAAAAGACTAATCAAGAAATAATTGTGAATATTCACTTTGCATAGTCAGTGCAGTTGATTATTAATAGGGCACAAAAGAGAACAGGGCTAGACCTAGGCCCAGATATCTAGTTATCTTTTTAATCTGTGTCTCTGGAGACAACCTTGGCACTCATGCCTCTTAAAGTCAATCAAACTCCTGTTAGTTTATACAGATTTGCACAAGCTCGCCATCAATAAAATGCCATTAATGTTCCAGAGTATAAACCTAGCCATATTTTCTTTTATTTTTGGTATACTTTTTACCAAAATTATAAATGAAAATGTCTCTCATAATTTTTTAAAGTAAAACTTAATATAGCCCTCAGATTCCCTGCAGTCATCAAAAATCATACTTAGCAGCCTATATCAGAAACAAAATAATAAAATCATTTTAGTAAAATGACCAAGGTAAAACAGTACTACCATATGCTTAACAGACATCTGGCAGCTAATACCTATGAAATAGAAACATTAATAATTATCTATTGAGCATATCCATTAAATAAATGACAATAAATAAAAGATGAGCTCCACCCACTCTAGTAATATAGAGATTAAAATGCATATTATGCATACTTAAAATGTATATTATTCCATGTCTAGATAGAATAAAAACTAAAATTTAAGTATAAATGGCAATCAATACTTCAGCATAAAGCTAATTTATGGAGCACAATGACTAATGAGATTAGCCATGCTGCATGGGGAATTTACGGCATATCCCACACTCTTGGCCAAGAGGCCCTCCCCTTCTCCTCCATCCAAAGGATAATGCCATGCTGTTGAGCATTTCCTAAGGAATTATCAACCTAGATTATTGTTAACTAGCATGAATTGGCTACATGAACCTTGTTTTAATAAATAAAACGTGGATCTAAGGACCTGTGATTTTCACCGGAAAATTTCATAAAGTGCAATATGTACGTAGTTAGAGATTATAAAAAATATAGTCACTCAACTAACCTGCTAAACTCAGCTGTGACACTAGACAGTACTATTCAGGGAAAACTGCAACTACAAGAGATGTCACTTACATATATTCCATAAAATTCCTCTCCAAATCAAGAAATGCTGGCATATTGATTTTTTAACTAGGTATTATATGCCAAAAAAAAAAAAGGATACTTCATCAATTTACACAGATATGTCACTGATTGATCTGGAAAAGTCTAAAGAAAATTATGACTCTTTCCAACTATAAATATAACCAATTTTTGTTTAGAATGTTTTAATCTCCTCATTTTCTCTGCTGTGATGAAGGAAATCGGTCATTTAAGCATGTTGTTGTTGAGGTAAAAAAATCTCAAGTCTAAAAATAAAGGCTATATATTTAAGTGACTTACTCTTTCTGCTTTCTGACCTAGCATTTCCCTTGGGGTGCACACGATGAGAGATCCCTGGTAATCTAGCAGGAAGCAAGTACTTCTGGATGTCATAATTTCCTGGTTTAAATGGCTCCCTTCCCGCTGCCACCACAGCTCCAGAACTCAGGATCATGGCCTGGAGACTGGGAACCTAGAAGAAACCAAAGAGTTATGGTCCTTACATGAGCGACATGAAGTTTTGTTCCTTCCATATGGTAATTTTATAACTCATTGAATCAATTCAACAATCTCTCCAGCTTGAAAGAGATAATCACCAAGCATTTGTCAGGCACGAATAATGTATACAAAATAACTAGAAATACTAAAATGTGTGTGCAGGAGGGTGGGGGTAAGACCAACATCCTTATTGAGCCCGCATACTAGCTGGAGGGAGACAGATGGGTCTTCCGTCATAACTAAAGCAATCTTTAAAAGGTATGCAGTACTGCCTCGGTCTTCCCCACCAAAGAATCCAGCTGTAGCCAACTGTCTACCCTGAGCCAGCTGAGAAAGGGCCTGGTGGGCACGCCAAGGCCGGGAAGGTGAGCTCTTGTGGCCACGCTGTCAGCTGCAGGGGAAGCTCTCCCCAGACCCCTCAACAGGAATCCCAGGAAAATGCTTTCTCTACCTAACAATATCACTCTTGGTCACTCCTTTTCAAGAAATATCGTCAAGACTAAATTCTGTGCCAACACATTACATAACTTGGAGCTCAGGGAAGACAGAAAAAGGGTCGGAGTGTTAGGAGCAAAAAGAAATCCTCGCGGCCGCTGCCTTATGTTCTGGGGAGAGACCCAAGACGCCACCCACACAAGTGAGACGGCGCCCTCCCACGAGGGTGGGAAAACACTGGCACGCATGCGCTCAAAGCCTGCCTTCTCGGGGGCGCCGTCCACGTCCAACACGACGTGAACTGAGACATGGGGAACCTCCTAATGCTCACCTTCCTTCCATCCGTGGCGTACAGCCTGGTAACCGGGCGCTGCATGACCTCTGTGAGGTGCCGGAGAAAGGCCTCGAAGCTCTGGGTGACCCTCTTGGTGAGAACGACCACACGCCGAGTCTTCGGGTCCCCATTCCGGAAGACCACGAGCCTCCGTGGGGCGCGCAGCATGCCGGGAGCGGCGGCGGGGACGGGGGAGTGGTGCGCGTGCGCAGTGATGGCCAGGCTGCTGTGCCAGGGCCGCCGGCGCCGGCGGGCTTTGTCCAAGTCCACCGGCTGTACCTTCCTGCCGTGAGAGCAAAGGTAAGACTCACCATCCTCCAGGTCCTCCAGGCTAGTGATGCTGTGCCTTCCTCGAGGGGTGCTGATGTTCCTCACGCCGAAAGGTAGCGGCACCTTTCTTGACAAATTATCCAGCAAAGCATCAAATGTCTTAAAGGAACGAGGGTTGACCACCACCCTGACTCCACCAAATTGTGAGTCTCCGCTCTTGTAAAAGCTGATCCTTTTGGCTACAACAGGATGAGTGACGCTCAAATGGCGAGAAGAAGGAAGTTGACCTTCAGAAGAAGTCGGATAAATCATGGAAAAACTAGTGGAAGGAGTTTCACTCATTTTGCCTGAGACCTGGAAAGAGAAGAAAAGAATTCATCTCCAGAATAATGGCACTATGAAGAATACGTGATAATGCTAATGCGAGCTAATTAAAGTTGTAGACATCCAGGCTATTCCTAGGATTTCATTCTTTCATTTATTCATGCATTATACCTGCTATTTTGGAAAATAATTTTAAGGAGCTTACAATAAAAAGACATAAATTGAACAGTTAAATAAAGGTATTTATAATTTAAAGATAAAACAACCTAAAAACACTAGTAAGGGCCTATCTAAATAAATTATGATATATACACCCATGCAACGGAAAACTATGTAACCGTTAAGCATGGTTTTATAGATCTTTGTTTATTGGACAGAAGAATGGTGATGACCTATTACTAAGTCGAAAAGCAGTTTGTAAAATATATATCCTATACCGTTGATTTATATGTATGCACATTTATTATACTAGCAGAAAAAAATTCCAGAAGTATATACAGCCCAATGTTGATGATGATTATCTCTAGATGGCAGAGCTATGGATAATATTTGTTTTTTCAATACTTTGCTAAATTTTGTGAATCTTTAAAATTAACAGGTATTATTGAACAATTAAAAAATAAAAGTTACAAATAAGAAAACTTCCATGAGAAAAATAAGGGAATTTTGCAATTTATTGATCTAGTTCTGCATTTCCTGGCAGTCAAGGAAAAGGGGGTAAACAGGAAAAGTTTATAAAGTTCAAATTGTCTTTTGGTTGGAACCAAATGAGTTCATCTAGAGGAAAGTGTTTTCTAACATTAAATTCTAGAAGGAATGTATCACATAAATCCTTTACATAAGGGCCATATTAAGATAGTGTAAAATGTTTCCATTACAGATTGTATAAAATGCAGATAAATTATATAACATGCCACTAATCCTACTTTGGGAAACACTGAACTAACTGAATATTTTTTGAACGATTGACAGCATTGCTATGCACTGCTAAAAATGATGCAATCTGGGTACTGTTCCCGCTAGTGGTTCTAGCGTGAAAACTTCAGGAGGGAATTTAAGAGCCATTTTCAGCCAATCACTAAGGTTTTCCTCTTCCACTTCCAGTAAAGCCAGAGTCTGACTGACAAGTGAGCAGCTTGTGGAAGGGCTTATCTGGTTCTGGACTTGTTTTCCTTTGTGGCATATTGTGGCTATTTTCTATCATTTTTAAATCAATGTAATTATTAGTGTCTTTTGACAGAATAAGAACGCCCTGCAAGCCTTGAAGACAAATTGAACAAATAAATGTGATCAGTATTACGGAGAGGAAAAAGGCATGTTTGTCATTATAAATCTGGCCCAAATCACCTACTTAAATGTTCACAAGCTGTTGTGTAAGATTCATTTATGATTTGCAAATCTTATTTATAAGTAATTTAGGAAAATGCATTCAAAGATTGGCCTAGAAATTTGATATGTCACCCCTTCTCCCTCCACAAGCTATTTAAAGTAATTATAGTACTTAAGACAATAAAGGCAGCTATAGCAGGCATGCGCATCAGGAGCTGGGGAATCCAGCTTTGCAATGAAGTCAGCAAAACTGCAACCTCTTCTCATCCTTGGCTGATAAACTGTGGTCTGACCTTGGGCATGCTGCTTAATCTCTGTGCCCTCACCAACTATAAGAGGAATGATGAATTCCTTCAGTTAAATAAAAGGTTTCAGAACTCTTTGCCTCCAATTAATTTTTAGGTTGCTTTACTTATATATTTATTTGAAAATATTTTACATGAACAGTGTTTGAGATACATTTTTCACCTAATTTTGGAAAATTATATTTATCTGTATGTAAGTACATGGAGAGGCTTTTAATTTCAGTAGTTTTCTGCCTGGACCTCACTATTTGGAGAGCTGTTGACGTGGTGATTATGTTGGGAACACAGTTATGTGAGCTGATATGCTAAAGGTTTTGTTTTGGAGTTTTGTTTTTTGAGTTTTTTTGGCTAAAATAAGAGAAAGGAAATTTTGTGTTGGGACCAAGAGGAAGAACATGGAAGATAAGGATAATTGGAGGGAAGAGGTGGCCCTCATTGTCCCTGTCTTTCTGCTGCCAGGCCTGAGCACTGGTTTTGAGCCTGGTGCATGAAGAGAATCAGCTGAAGGTGCCAGGCGCTAGGAAGATGCTGTATGCCCAGCAGTGGAGATACCCAGCATTTGCACAGAAAGTACCTGCAGCAGGGTGGTTGCCAGGCACCTTGATGAGGAAGCTGTCGCAAAAATACAAGTTCATATGGTCCTTCATATGCATGTGAGAGGATCTCTGGGAACTCCTAGAAGTCACTGGGGGAAGTTTTAGAGAGAGTGTTGAGATTTTGCATACATTCAGTTGAGGTTTAAGAGCCTATGGTGAGGTGAGCATTGTGTGTGTATAACACAGAACCTGATGAAGATTCAGTTTTATCATTGAATAAAAGGATCTATGTGCATACAGTGCACAATATCGTCATTAGGGAAGAGAATGCAAGCCAGATTCCTTCCAGAGGAAGTGGTACAGCTTTTTCTTTGACATAAATAGAGCAGTATCTGCTAGTGCACACGAGCAAGACCAGTAAGTCTTGACGGTAGAGTGTACCATTTTGTGAAAGAGCTACCAGCGCTCCACAATTTTTAGTTACCCTGTCTTTAATTGTGCACCTTTTTAATAAGCTTTAAAAAATAACCAGAATTTGGATGGAAATTAGTGTTTCTTTACATACATTTTAAATAAAGTTTATTCTATGCTCTCTGAAGATGGATTAAAGCAGTAATATACTTAAGAACTATCTAGGAAACAAACAAAGTAGCCTAAAATGGTCTGATTCTTCTCCTAGCAGGTTAGGCTAGTGGAGGAGAAATGGAGGTAGAAAGAGGAAACAAGAGGAAACTGTAGAATCTTAAGGCCCTCTACTTTCCTCACCACTGACTAGCAAAGGACCTGGTTAACAAACTCTCTTTGCCTCCAGCCCAAATTGTATTGAAACCTGACTCTAATGACTTGACAGCTTGCTACAGATACCTTCCCCTCTTCTCTGCCTTCTCTTCATTGCCCAAAGTTAGACAATAGAACTATCATGAATATTTGTATTGCCTTTTACGATTAAGGAGCATTTTTTTTAACATCCTATGGTTCACTAGGTTCAGCCATGATTATACTTATCTGTGCCATCATTGGTCTCAATCACCAGTACATTTGAGTCTGTGCTGCTCAGAGCTAAATAGCTGCCTCTACCGAGAGGTCTGTACCTTCCGTCCACCACTCGCTTGACAAAACAGATAAGAGATTTACAAGATGCACACCAATTCATAAGCATTTCTTGCCTAGACAACCTTAAATCCACGCATATTTATGTTAAAGGAAAAAAGTTGTTATCATGCTGCTAAAAATGAAATAGTTTGACATTTTATCATTCTTTAATAAGTAATCATTTCACTAATTTATCACTTTGATATGTAGTCATTTTACAAGTTATATTTTAAATTTAATTTTCTACCAACTAGGAGGAATTCAGGCGATTCAGAAAGAAGAATGAAGTAGAAAACAAAACAAGAAAATTGGTATATTCATAATGTTGATTCTGTGGCAATTCAGAGATTTGATATTGCAAGAAAAATTAGTTAATTTCACAGGTTATCGTAACTCCATGGGCTGGGATTGGTGAGGGGGTGGCATTCAGGAAGGAAATACAGCAGTTACTCCCCATGGCCATCACAGCATTGTTGAATTACAAGCAGCTTCCTTCTTTTTCAGCATATTGCGTAGATTTCTCTAAGGAATAAATAGTGCCTTTATAATAAGAAAAAAAATAAACTTAGTCGTATTTGAATAAACTAGAATTTCTTGATTTCCTGATACTGAAGTTCCCTCCTACTTCAATTTCAGCATATGTTTATGGCACATTTGGGTAAAATATAATTATTAGCAATATTCTTTTTCTAATATTTAAAGATTGAACAGAAATATGTAATCTAGATATAAAATGAAAAATAAAGTACAACTAGCTAAAAAGATTATTTGCAAAACAAAGATTTCAAATAGTTTTGTACTTACCAGAAATAGAAACTTCCCTTATAAAGAAAAAGATATTTTAGGTTGTTTGAATAATTCACATAAATGTCACTGGATATGTAACCTGCTCATTTCGTGCAAAGAAACTAATGTCTTTGGATTTATTCTTAGTGTATCCACTCAGGGATTGAGTATAGCCAATTAATTTAATCCAAGGTGATGCTAATCACCAGACAGAAATCACCTTAAGGGGACCACTTCCAGAAACAAAGCAGTTCCTAGCTTGCTCAACAGTTCTGAAATCTTCCTAATTAGAGTTTCCCTTGCATTATCTTGCTTACCTAGTATCATTCTCAGGAGAAAATACTTTGCCAATTCATAAGCATTTCTCTCTCTGACAACCTTAAATCCTCATATATTTATGTTAAAAGAAAAAAATTGTTATCATGCTGCTAAAAATGAAATAGTTTGACATTTTATTATTCTTTGATAAGTAATTCTGAGTCACTCTGCTCATGGTAGTCATTAAAAACAAAAGCCCTAAGCCTTTTTATTTTTAATTTAAGCACTCCTACATTGATGTAGTTCTAATGAAAATGGCTGTAAGTGTACACAATTTGGCTACTCAGCATAACACAAGACAAATAAGAGAGGCACTTGCAAGATGAAGTTATTTTATGCTTCTGCATACACAGCACTCTTCCACTGCTTTGCTTAATCTTGATGGAATTTGAATGTTTCAGACTTTGTCACACAAGAAGTCCCCAGATGACACCTGCTGACTCTAATGGCTGCCTGCAGTCTAATCTGATTGAAGATACCTCACCTAATCAGATTTCTTACCAGCTCTAAATCACAAAAACAAGGTAAGGGTCCTTCAGGAAAGAAGGATCAGTTTCAAGCATGTGCTCCCGAATGTTGTCTCCAAACAGATAACAAAAGGAAAGATTATGAAATTGCACACTTTGCCTCGTAAATACTGACTTTGTAACAAGTCACCTGTTAAAAGTAAAAAAGAGAAAGGAAGGAAGGAAGGAAGGAGGAGGTAGGCAGGACAGGAAGGAAGGAGGAAAGGAGGGAGGGGAGGAAGGGGTAGATGAAAGAAACAAGAGTGTTTAACTTTGATACAAACCTCCATTTATAATTATCACTGCACAAAGGCATGGCTATTGAATCAATAAAGAAATTTATGTTCATAGGGTAGCAATGGGCATGAATGGCATCATTACCAGAACAAATTTAGAGTTAGATATAACCTTCCCTTAAATAGCTAAGGACCAATGAGGCATTACTGTTGATTTTATCTTGAATGCTATAAGCGAAGATCTGATAAACAATTCACATCCATCAGTTCTATTCCAATACTGAAGGAATTTGAGCTAAAGGAATTCTTTTGGGGCACTTTAAGTAAAAGTAAAATTTTATACATGTAAAGTCAGCACAAAGGGCCTCTCCTTTTCTAAGCATCTCCCATAACACACACTCCACTCCCACATTTCCAGTCAGGAACAGGGACCAAGTATACCTGTTATCCAATCGTGCCACCATGCTGTCTCCCTTGTCTGTGGCAGATGCCGTTGTGGAAAGTCTAAACCACTGCTTCTCAAGTTTGGACATGCACATGAATCACCTGGGGATCTTGTTAAACTGAAGCATCTGACTCAGTAGGTCTGGGGGGGCCCTGAGTGTCTGCTTTTCAATAAGCTGGTGCAGATGCTGCCAGCCCTGGACCACAGTTGGATTAATGAGTCTAAGAAATGCCAGAGGCCTCCGTGGCAGGATTCATTTTAGGGTTCTTCCCTGCTAATGGCTTCCATAAGCTGTGACCTCTGAGATAACCTACCCATCATGTCTGAACTTGTTAAATTCTACCTGGTCACCACTGACAGAGTAGCCAGATCATCAGGAGCCAGTGCACAGTGGTTAAGCGTAAATTCTTTGAAGTCAGTCAGACCTCAGTTCAAATCCTGTCTCTTCCTTCCACTTAACCGTGTGGTCTCAGGCCATTTACTTGTCTGTTTCTCTGGCCATAAAAATGTGGGAAAGTACCTACCTTATGGGCTCATTGTGAAGATTAAATATCCTATGTTTGTCAAAGTACCTAAATGTCATAATAAGTGTTCAGTAAACTTGTTGTTTTTTCCCTGTTAATCTTCTTTTAAAACACATCCATAACCCTCACAGCGTTTAGTAAACATCCCCACACCCTATTATGCCATACCATTTGTGATCTGACTACAGCTTACTTTTCCAATTGCATCTCAACCCATGTGTTTTACTCTGTAGTTTGAATTACTTTACATTTTCTTAAATGTGGCTCTGGACTTTTACATATATTGTCTCTTTTACTTGGAATGCCTTCTCCTAGCCCAAACACCCTGTCCTCCATTATCATCCACCTTTCCATCTGTTCCTTCAATACTGAATTCATCTCAGAAAGCTTTCTTGAACCCTTGCTTTCCCATTGTTCCACACACACTCCTGAACGAGATACTCTCCCCTCTTATCTATCTGTATAAATAAATCCTCTCGCACATTTCACACTGCACTGCAATTGGCGGCTTCTTAGTCAATAAGCTCTTTAAGTACTAAAAGTGTAACTTATTTATCACCTCAGAATCTCCAGAAACAGCTCAGTGCCTTGTACACAGCAGACACTGTATACATATCTATTAAAAAATAATCCTCTGCTTGTGTTTAATATAGTATGTTATAGAGATATGCATGCATGAAGAACCATGCCTCATTGTAACTGCTAGAATTTACCTCTCCAACAGGCCCTAGGAACCTAGGGCAGAGATCACCCTATAGCAGGAAGCATAATCATTTTGTGCAGTTAATATGGAACATGTCATTTGTCTTTTCTATCCGACCGACATGGAATTCTGTGTATGGTCCATTCTGATGAAGTGAAATTATTAGATGTTAAACCTGGATGTTCTCTACCTTGGAAACCATTCCTCATGTTGCAGATTTCCTGGACTTTAAAATTGTTGTCTGCCTTAGTCTGCTCAGGCTGCTATAACAGAATAGCATAAACTGAGTGGCTTAAACAACAGACACTTTTTTCTCACAGTTCTGGAGGCTAGGAAGTCCAAGATCAAGGTGCTAGCCAATTTGATTCCTGGTGAGAGCCCTCTCCCTAGCTTGCAGACAGCCGGCTTCTTGCTGTGTCCCCTCATGTTAGAGAGAGAGAGATCTCTCTGGTGTCTCTTCTTATAAGGGCACTAATGCCTTTATGAGAATCTACTCTCACAACCTAATTACCTCCCAAAGGCTCCACAATTCAGTGCATAGCAACACTGCCCTATAGACTTGGAGTTTTACACATAACTTTCCTTATTCATTCATTTCTTCATTCATTCATTCATTCATTCTACAGATATTTAATGTACGCATTGTGTACCAAGCACACACAGCAATGAACACAACAGAAAAATTTCTTTTATGGAACTTACCTTATCCAGCAGAGGCAAATACAAATAAATCAGTCCACAATATGTTACACAATGCTAGGTGCTGTGGACAAAAAATAAAGCAAAGTAGGAGCAGTAGTGATGGAGGTCAGAGAAGACCTCCTTGAGAAGGTTATGTGTAAGAAGATATCACAAAGCAGTGAGGGAAAAAGACCTTCAGCTATCTGAGAGAAGAGTGTTTGTAGAAAGAAAGTAAGTGCGAAGGTCCCGAGTCAAAGGTGTGTAGGAAGTATCTGAAGTATTTGGGAAAGGTTAAGAAAGCCAGTATGGCTAGAGTGGTAGCACCAAATTATGTAGGGTCTTGTACTCCTTTGGTAAAGACTCACTTTAAGTGAGATGAGAAACAGAAGAAAGGTTTTGAGAAGAGGAGTAATGATCTGATTTACATTTCAAAGGATCACTTTGGATATTGTGTTAAAAATAGGAGTAGAAAAGAGAGAAGATGGTAGAGTAAAAAGTACTAGGAATCTGAACACCTGGGCAACAATTATGCTGGCAGAAACTCTCTGAAGTAACTATTTTGGAATTCTGGAGTCAATTTGAATGCTTGCAGCTTCCAGAGAAGGCTTGGCTGGTAAATTGTAGTTAATTTTGGTATATTTCAGCCATTAACATAGTAGTGGCTGCCCATCTCTCATCCCCCAGCCCTTAGCAGGCAGCTGAGAACAATAGCCTGCATTCCTGGAGCAGCTTGTGGAGCCAGAGTGGGCAATAATGACCCTTGTCCTCCAAATATTGGGGTTCTGTGTTCTGATTACTGCTTCTGATCATGGAGGTACATACAGAGGTAGGCAGTCATTGTTGCAGCCCCCAGTGACTAAAGTGGCAGCACCTTTAGGGGGAGTGGTTCCTTCTTTCTTCCCTTTTTCCTCTTTTGGGAGCAGACATTTAAAGACTATGATATTCAAAAGCAACTGTGTATATGGGATAATTTAAGAAGTCACCTTGCATGCCCTGGGAAAGACACAGCCTTCGAAAAGAACTGAAAAGACCTCAAGCTTTTGTCTCAGGCTGATCTTTGACAGAGACACTGTACAACAATTTAAAAAGGAAACCCACAAACCCTGGAGAAGGGGGAGAACTTGATTTCCAGAGCTACCACATTATAAGACTCAAATATCCAGTTTTCATCAACAGGGAAAAAAATCACAGGGTGCACAAAAAAAAAGTATAGCCTATTCAAAGGAACAAAATAAATCAACAGAAACTATCCCTGAGGAAGCCCTGGTACTAGACAAAGACTTTAAAGCAACTGTCTTAAAGATGCTCAAAGAGTTAAAGGAAAACATTAACAAAGATAGGAAATTGGGGGGCTGGCCCCGTGGCCAAGTGGTTAAGTTCGCGCGCTCCGCTGCAGGCGGCCCAGTGTTTCGTTGGTTCGAATCCTGGGCGCGGACATGGCACTGCTCATCAAACCACGCTGAGGCAGCGTCCCACATACCACAACTAGAAGGACCCACAACGAAGAATATACAACTATGCACCGGGGGGCTTTGGGGAGAAAAAGGAAAAAATAAAATCTTTAAAAAAAAAAAAAAAAGATAGGAAATTGGTGTATGAGCAAAATGAGAATATCAATAAAAAGACAGAAAATATAAAAAGGAACTAAAAAGAAATTCTGGAGCTGAGAAACAAAATAACTGACATGAAAAATTCACTAGTGTGGTTCAAAAGCAAATTTTAGCAGACAAAAGAAAGAATTGGTAGAACCTGAATATAGGATGATTGAAATTATTAAGTCTGAGGAACAGAAAGAAAAAAATTGAAGAACAATCAACAGAGCCTAAGGGACCTGTGAGACATCAAGCAGACAAATATATGCATTGTGGGAGTCCCAGAAATAGAAGAAAGAGAAAGACTGAAAGAAACAGAGAAATTATTTAAAGAAATAATCACTGAAAACTTCCCAAATTTGATGAAAGACATAAATCTGTAAATTCAGGAAGCTCAGTGAGCTCCATGTAAGATAAACTCAAAGACATGCCCACCAAATACATAATCAAAGTCAAAAGTCAAAGACAAAGAGAAAATTTTGAAAGCAATAAGAAAGAAGCCATTTTTCACATACAATGGATCCTCAATAAAATTAAAAATTGATTTCTCATCCAAAACCTTAGAGTCCAGAAAACAGTGGTTGATATATTCAAAGTTCTGAAAGAAAAAGAAAATTCAGCTGAGACTTCTATATCCAGCAAAACTGCGCTTCAAAAATGAAGGAGAAATTAAGACATTCCCAGACAAATAGAAATTCAGGGAGTTTTTACCACTAGACCTGCCTTGCAAGAATTGCTAAAAGCAATCCTTCGAGTTGAAATGAAAGAGCACTAGATAGTAATTCAAATCAGTATGAAGAAATAAAGATCTCTAGTAAAGTTAAATACCTTTAGATAAAGGTAAATGGACAATTTATAAAAACTAGTACTGTAATTTTGGTTTATAACTCTACTTTTTATTTTCTACATAATTTAAAAGAAAAATACATAAGAACAATTATTAATCAATGTCACTGAGTACCCAATGTATGCAGAATTAATGTGTGATCTCAATAACAGAAAGGGGAACACATAACTGTATAGGAACAGAGATTTTGAATGCTATTGAAATTAAATTGGTATAAATTCAAATTATATTGTTAAAAAGAAATACAGGTAGAGAGATTACAAGAGTTTGTTATAATCCAAGCAAGAGGTGAGGATGACTCAGGCCTAAATGGCTGCTGTGGAGGTGGTGGGAATGGTCAGATTCTGGACATTTTCACTGTAGTACTGACAGCATTTGCTGATGGATTAGATGTAGATTCAGTATAGATTGGCTGTGAGGGATGAGAACAAAAGAATTGTCTAGGACAAGTAAGATTTTGGCCAGTGCCACAGGAAGAGTGAAAGTGCTAATTATTCAGATGAAGCAGACCTCAGAGTTCGCAGTCCTGGAGGTGGGAGGTGGTGGTGAGCATCATCTCAAGAAGCATGTTAGACATCCAAGTAGAAATATCAAGTAGGACATACATACAACAGGAGTTCAAGCTGATGGTATAAATTTGGGAATCACTGACACACTACTGATGGTATTTAAAGCCTGGATGAGTCTGGACAAGAACTTCTAAGTGAGCGTAAATAGAGAAGAGGATGATCCACTGTAACAGCCTAGGGCACTCCGAAGTATAACACACAGAGAGATGGGGAGCAACCCACAGAGGAGTTGGTGAGGATAAGGTGCATCAGCGGAGTGGTGTCTTGGGAGCCAAGGGAAACAAGTGCTTCAAACAGGAGATAGCGATAACCTGGGTGAAATGGTATTTCTATGTCAAGGAAGAGGAATACTGAGAATTAGGCATGGGCTTTAGCAGTGTGGAGTTTATCAGTCACCTTGACCAAAGCTGTTTTGGTGGAACAGTGGGGGTAAAAAGCCTCACAGGGACAGGAGAAAGAGAAAACTGGAAGGAGAGGGATTGGAGCTAGTATGTGGAGATAATTTTCTTTGCTAGTTTTGGTTTATTTTTCCTGTTCTATATCAGATATAGTATGGTTTGTGTGGACAGCTGATAAAAATGATCCAGTCAAGGGGCCAGCCCGGTGGCGCAGCGGTTAAGTTCGCACATTCCGCTTCTCGGCAGCCCGGGGTTCGCCGGTTCGGATCCCAGGTGCAGACATGGCACCACGTGGCACGCCATGCTGTGGTAGGCGTCCCACATGTAAAGTAGAGGAAGATGGGCACACATGTTAGCTCAGGGCCAGAATAGAAAGACCTCAGGAATAGAAAGGAAGGAAATTATTCCCCCAAAATTTCAGAGGTAGACCCAAAATAACATAACAATAGGTTGACTGTAAAAGGCAAGGAGATGGGTAATTTATTTAATCCTTTAAATGAATAATATATTGTAACTAAAGAATCCAGCACAGAGCATAGTTCAGGAAAAGTTGCGTGAAATGGGTGAAACAAAGATGACAACAAGAGTTGACTTTTGTTGAGTACTTGCTATGTCCTCATTTAAATGGGCAACTCAAGTTTTTCAAGCCTGGCAAAATTGTAGTGTCATTAACAATAATAGACTACATAAAAGGAGAGAACGTTAAATTAAGAATTGTATAAATCCATTCCATTTCTAACATACTTAGTCATAGAAAGACATCCAGGTAGTGATGTCCAAAAAAGCAGTTATTAATATACTGGGAGAGAAATCAGAATAAGAGAGAGATTTTAGAGGCATTCAAGTGAAGGATATAATTTGTGTCTTGGGATTGCTGAGAGGAAGAATTATAAAAGAGGTGAATATTATTATTCACATAATGAAATAAGAAAACTCTAGATATTATATATTTACAGTTGTATAATTGATAAAGCCTATAATGGAAAAGATTATAATAGTCTAGGTTATGTTGAGATAACAAAAAGGCCCCAAAATGACAGGGGAATTTCACATTTCCATCAGTGACTGATCAGATGAAACTGATCCAAGTGTACTCTAAATTAAAATTCAAAATGATTCTGATTAAAACACTTTTACATCTATTACAGCCTTATGGAGAAATAATATTATTGAAGTACTATTCTATATATCTCAAGGATTTCTTAACTATACTAAGTTAAAATTTATTATTTCTGTTGTTTAACTAATGCTTATTTTTAATTCAGGACAAACTACTGAGTTATAATTGCTTGGTCAGAATTTGATAGGTATTTACTAAATGAAAGAATGAAAAAAATAGGGTTCCCTAAAAAATTTGTCTGAGATAAATTGCGTTGTCCTTAAAGTCTTCCAGATTATTCAAAATACTGCAAAGGAGTGTATTTTATTTTACCATTAAAAAGAATAACTTGACTCTTAGTGAAAGAAAATGCAATTATCCTCAAAGTATATGTAACCAAGCTAAGTTTAAGAGACAAGTCGATCCACAAAATTATTCTTAAATATCTTGGCAGAACAATAAAGCAAGGTTTCTGCTTAATCAGGTAAGTAGACACTAGTATACTTTTCTCTCTCAATTGATAAGCAGTTCTTGGGATTCCAAATCAATTATTGGAAGCAGCCAGTGATAAGAGTGATTTGGGGTAAATCTCCCCTGGTATGTTCTTAGCACACTGCTGCAGGGAAATATTTAGGTGCTCAAAGATCTCAATTTGCTATGAAGAAATGACACAGAAGTTTCATTCTATCCATGCTATTAGATTAAAATGCTTGGAGGATCCTTCTTGCTTAGAGGAAAAAGACATTCTTGAATAAAAGTGCACTATTCAGAAGGATTTATTTATTTTAAGATAGATCTAGGTTATTTTTTGAGTGAGAAAAACATCTTGAAATTCTTTTAGACTGACGACATATTTACTTTAAGAAAGAAGACATTTGGATATTCTCTCCAAATAGCAGTTTTAGTCTAATCCTTACCACTAAATGCTGTGATCAAGAACTTTCCTTTCCTGTTAAAGAACATTTTTAAAAATCTCAAACATGGTCTTTTTAATTCATTCTAAAATGAAAATTTCTGAATTCTAGTTTAAATTCTTAGTACACATATCTTTAATGAACAACTTCCATAATAATTACAGTGTCTCTAGTGACCCTTTACTTGTCTTAGAATCCTGTGTTTCCCAATTCTTTACGTCTTAGTACCTCTAATGAAAGAGAAGAATGAATACATAATCACAGAGTGGAGTTTTAATCAAAGTTTGAAATTAAGTCTTAATTTTGCCTGAAAAAAAAATAACATGCAAGCTTTACATATACTTTACTGTTTTATTGTAAAAATGGTTTACATTATTTTTTCATCAAATAGAGATGTATCATAATTGTCCCCCATGGCTTTTCAAAATCTCTCTCATCACACCAGGAAAGAATATGTTTCTGACAATAAGTGGAACACTTGTAAAGGTAGAGAAATGAAGGCATATGGATGATGCTGCCAGTCCCTGCCTGATCCAGTATGGTCTGGCTGCCAACACTGAAGTTCTACAAAGTATAGACTGAGCCTCCCCAGTATCAGACCATGAAAGCCAAGGCTGACTGTCCATGGTCCCTTCTCCTCTGTACACCTGCATGCCCCTGAACTTCAGCTTCCCCTGAATCCTCTGCCCTATGGGCCAGTCTGCTGTTCATGATCCTGGTTCATGCTCCACTTCATTGGGCTGAAAAGACGGCGGTGACTCCCCACTGATTGGACTGAGCTAGCCCAATACTGCTTCAACCCACTCAGAGCCCCTGCCTGATATGAGCTCTATCAGTGAGACAGCAGACTGAACACAACTTCAGAGTGAGTGGTAAGTGCCCTTACCCCTTTCAACGGAGCAGCATGGCACCCTCTCACCTACATTGAGGGTCTTCCCTATATCTGGTCTCACTTATTTCCTTCACAGCACAGTCTGCCGCCTTTGTCCCTGTGAGTCCTGCAGCCTGTCCCTCTGTGTACACTGCATATGGTAGTGTATACCAGATGGCTAAGAGATTAGCTGGATTTGTGAGTGATTATGAATTAAGTTGCTGATGTAGAGGAGGTAACAGACCAGCTAAGGCAAGGAGTTGAATCCCAGGCTGAAGAGATTGAGATTTACTACAACAGAACTAATACCGATTTTTGGTAAAGAAAAGGACAAGGCAAAAATGGTATTCAAGATGATATTCTAGTAGCAGAATGTAATGTAGACTGAGGATGAAAAAGACTGGGGAGAGAAATATAACATGAAAATATATCTTTAATAATTAGCCTGGAATAAAATGGTGGTTCTGTAATGAAAGCAAAGATAAGAACATTTTGAAGGCAGAATTTCCAGCTCTTGATAGAGGATTAAAGATCAATCAGTCAGTCAGTCAGTGAATTCTGAGCCCACGTATTTGCAAGTGCTGTTCTAGGCAATGAATGAA
The DNA here is from genome assembly GCF_037783145.1 of Equus przewalskii. Classification (NCBI taxonomy): domain Eukaryota; kingdom Metazoa; phylum Chordata; class Mammalia; order Perissodactyla; family Equidae; genus Equus; species Equus przewalskii. The sequence goes on from NC_091838.1 coordinate 28,918,307, forward strand.
GCACAACCCTACCCTCCAAGAACCATTATTCTAAAGGGAGAAACTAATAATGGGAAACAGTGGTCATCACCTTATTCACCACACATCCTCAAGCTTTCTCCGCTCACACCTTCCTCAGGGGGGTTAGAAAGCCAGATACTCCTCTCCCGACCCCTTGTGTTGGTAATCTAGGTGATCTTGTTGAGGCCAAGAGAGTGCAAGGGAAGAGCTAAGGGAGCGCTTTTAGAGACTTTTGTTTTCTTGTGAAAAGAAACAGACACAGCTGGTGCCACTGCATCTTCCCCCTTACATGGAAGTGATACCTGGAGCTACTAGGAGGTAACAAGCATGAAGATAAACATTAACACACTAAGGATGGCCGAGTAGGAAGACAGAAGGAGCATCCCGATAGCTGTGTGAGCAGCTGGACCAATCTGACAACCAGCTAACTCTTCTTGTTATTGAGAAAAATTAACCCTATTCCTGACACCAGCTGCTGGGAGAGAACCCTTCATGGAAAGCAACCAAATCTGACCTGGGGGATTACACAGAAAAGGAGTCTATTAAAAGAATATTAAGTGGTTCACAGAATCTTTGAGAGGGCTGTAGAATAAGGCTCAAAGGTTCCAGGAACAACATACAAAGCCTTTCATAGAACTGGCCTGATAAGGAAATCCCCTGATGCCACAGAGCTTGAGGTCTCCAGCTTGCACCCTTGCCACTTTTCCCCAGGAACACAATTGCACTGCAAATAAGACCATCCTAGCACAGTCACTTTTGCTGTCACCCTAACCAGAAAATCAATTCCCACCATCTCACCTTGTTCACTTCCAGCCTGCACAAGTACCCTGTGCCTTCCTGTGAAAAAAAATGGAAAGAAACTATGTAGCTCATTCAGCTCCTACAGGAAAAAACAGTCTTTGCCCTACAAAGACTTTTTAAGGGGGTAATTTCCCAAACTCAAAAAATGATCCAGATAATGAGAATCTAAAAGGAATTGCAAATATACACTGTTGTGGTGGGTTGTTTGCAAAAATGATTACAATTATCCCTTCCCTATATCCATATCCCTTTAAAATGTAATCTGTAGCTCCTCCCATCAAGAAATGGTGTCTGTTTCCCCACTCCTTGAATTTTGGCTGCTTTGACCGAGAGAATGAGGCAGAAGGGACATTATGCCAGCACTAAAACTAAATCAAGGGAATGGATACACTCTGTTCTCCTAAGAATCCTCTGTCATCCACCAAGTGAATAAGCCTGGCTGGCCTGCTAGGTAATGAGAGAAACCTAATCCAGGTGCCCCAGTTACCCCAGCCAACAACCAGCCAACCCTCAGATGCAGAGCCATCTACCTGACCACACTCACCTGAGCAAGCACAGTCTAACCCAGCAGATTATCCATCTGAGTCCAGTTGAATTGGCTCACCCAAAGAATTGTGCATTCGATAAATGGTTGTTTTAGCCACTGTTTGGGGTGATCTATTTATTTATTTATTTATTTTTGCTGAGGAAGAGTAACCTTGAGCTAACTCCCACTGCCAACCTTCCTCTTTTTGTTTGTGAGCCACCACCACAGCATGGCCACTGACAGATGAGTGGTGTAGGTCCTCTCCTGGAAACTGAACCCAGGCTGCCGAAGTGGAATATGCTAGACCACCAAGGCTGGACGTGGGGTGATTTTTTTTTAATGCTGTAAAAGCTAACTTATAGAACTACAGACAGCCAAAAAAAAAAGACAATTAGTAAAAAGATATTCAGGTACAGAGGTGACTTGAAAAATATAAAGTTGGGTAATTTAGTAGAAAGTAGTGGGGACCACTCAATTTCTCAGGGAAGTCCTCTCTGAGGAGACATTTAAGGTGAAACATATATATCTGAAGTAGAAAAAACTATTCATATTCAAAGACCTGGGAGAATATTCCATATTCAAAGATATGGAAGAAATGTATTCCAAACAAAAAGAACAGCATGTGAAAAGGCTTTGAGACAGGAATGAGGCCAGAGTGGCAAAAAATATGAACAAATTGGAGAGTAAAGAAAGATAACATCAGAGAAATAGGAAGAGACTGGATTGTTTAGGGCCCTTTAAGCCAAGGAGTTTGGGTTTTATCCTGATGAGGTAATCTGATTTACGTTTTAGAGAGCTCACTGTTGCGAGGAGGATGGATGTTAGAACAGCAGAAGTAGAGGCTGGAGCTTTGTTAGTAGTAGTGGGAAATCTCTGTACCTTCTGCTCAATTTTTCTGTAAACCTAAAACTGCTCTAAAAAATAAAATCTATTTTTAAAAATTGTGGGAAAAAATGAAAGAATGGATTTTTAAGAGATTAGTAGGAAAAAGAGAGAGAGAAAGAGATGCAGAGAGGGAGGATGTCAACAACACCTAATACTTACTGAAAGCTGCTGTATCCCGGACCCAGTCCCTGGAGCCCCTGGGCATCTGAACGAAGCAGCATAGTGAAGTGAAAAGAGTGGGGACTTCAGAATCACGCAGACCTGGGAGTGAATCTAAAGGCCACCACTTATTACTTGTGTGCACAAGGGTGAGTTACTGACCTATCTGAGCCTCCATATTTTGTGAAATAGAGATGAAAATAACCATCTTATAGGCTGCTGCAACAGTTCAATGAGCAGCATATGTAAAGCACCAAGCCAAGTACTTTAAATGGTAGACTTTCTAGACGTGGTTAATTTTCTTTCATTTTACTTCTCAGATAGAAGATCTAGTATCTGAATAAAAGCTGAAAATTAAGGGATATTGAAATCAAGGTAGACCTATGTCTGGAGATGTTGTAAAGTCAGCAACTGTCTTTGTTCCTGTCAATCTCACGCAATAACATTTCTCTCCAGCAGTCTCAATTACCTACACCTACCCCTTCAGGCTTCTGACATCAGCTTCTGACCTAATATGACGATTATAAAACTTTAGGCTAAACTGAAATGCCAGCTTAATGTCCAAAGTCTTTTCTGTTGCCAAAGCCTCTTAACCAGTCCCTTCTTGGGCCCTGCTTCCTGCTATGGGGAGATCCTAACACTGCAGCTACTTTCCTAAACTCCATCCCAACTGCTTGTTCTAATAAACGTGCTTCCGGTACCAGTCCGGATCCTGAGCCTAACTCTGAACCTCAGCGCCCTGATTCACATTCCCTGGGGCCCTCTCAGTCCCATCCTGGTGTCTCCTACTGCTTCTCCAATCTCACTTTTGCTCTTTCACACCCAACTCCCATCCATATGTTCACAAACGATTGAATTCTTCCATGACCTTACATCCTAAAAGCATTGTCCACCATGGAAGCATTGTTTCTGTAAGATTCTTTCCTTAATCTTTATAGCACAAAGTATTCTTCTCCATTTGGACTGGCTTTCTACCCCAGGGGATAACTTATATTGAAAGATGCTCCATAATTTGTAGCTGCATTCACCGCATAAAGTCACAAGTTGAGCTGCCAACGGATATTAAATTCCTTATCAAAGGTAGATTAACTCTACTGTAAATGTAATTCAAAAATAGCAGCAGACGTAGGCAACATGATGGGGCAGCTTTGCTTTGTAGGAGGAGAAATTTGTAAGACAGGATTTAAAATGGACTAAACAGTGTATGAAATGGCACTTTTGTTGTCATTTTAAGCTTTGTAAGTAGCATCTATAAATATATCTGAGAAAAAAAATGCCAAGAAGGCTAAAGAAAAAAAATACATTAGAAAATATAAAAAGGCAAGGGACCTTCCCATAGACTCACAGAAATTAGAAGTGGAAAAAGTCCTCAGGCCACCTTGTTCATTTCCCTGCCAGCACCGCTCATCCTCATTGTGCGTCCAGTCTAATTTTAGATGAGCCAAGAGTCTTGACTTCAGGCACTTCGTTTGTAAAGCCACTCTGCTGTCTAATGAATTTTTTAATAACTTGTCAACTCTTCCAGCTCCTCAGCCTACATTTTCAACTTTCCAATAGGTTCCAAAGGTTTCTTTGGTCTTCCCTGGCTGCAACATCCAGATATAGTACTAGAGGGAGAATTTTCTCTCCCTTGTCAGACCTATCTGTAAAATACCTAAGAAAGGTAAGACATCATCAAAACCAAGATAGACATTTTCTAAAGATCACTGGGCTGGTACAGGAGAATTTGAGTCCTGATTTCTTTGTTTTCAATATTATAAACTATCCCGGGGCTTATGAATGTCTAACTTACATTTTGTTTCCCACTGTCCAAATAGTTCATTGGAACACATAATAAACATTGCCAGTTCTTAATGGCTAATGCATGCCAGCCATCACTCCAGATGATTTATAAACGTTGTCTCTGACCTTACAGTAATCTTGCTCAGCAGTTATTCGCCCTGTTCTACATATGAGGAAACTGAGACTTGTCTAGGGTCCCATGGCCAGTTAAATGGGTGTTGGAGCCAATATTTCCATCAAGTCCATCTGGCTTGAACCCTTGCTGTTTCTGCTGCCCTGTGCCATTACTATAGCATCTTTGTCAGAGAGTGTTAGTAACTGGTCTGGGGCTCTCCAAGTCCAAAGAGAAGGCATCTCCTGTCCAGGCAGAATGTGAGGATAAGGATGAAGCAGAGCACTACACTTCCCAGGAGATAAGCTGCCTCTAAGAGTTCTGGAGACAAGCTCAGAGAGAAGTAGGTGAGCATTGCAGGTCAATGTATGCAGTTGATTTTGAGGAAGGGGTTGATGAATGGAGTTAAGTCGCAGGAGTGAGGAACCTAGAGTCAGAGGCCAGGGGAAGACCAGAGAATGGAGTGGAAAGATCTTGCTTCCCTGACTGAGAAATAAGCGGGACAAGGGAGCAGCATTTCCGGGTGCTCAGCAACCACATTGAGAATGATGACCATTCTACGGCGGCTTCAGGGATCCTAGAGTCATCTGAGGCTTTTAATCAGGGCCTGACCAGACCTATGGAAGCAGGTGTTTTAAAGGACCTGACCCAGATCTTCTCCCTGACCCAGATGCTAAGAGGAATATTAGGACTCATTCCTACAGCTGACTGAATAATCTCGAATGCCCCAGACTCACAAAGGGTGGAGAAATGCCACAAGATACTAAAAGGCTTCATTAACCAAAATGACAAATGAGGACCAGATCTACCCAAGAAGGTGAGTCATTAATACCTCCTGCCATTTGGCCTTCAGAATTGACCCTACGTTTCAGCTTCTTGAATCTTTGTAGGTAAAATGTGCTGACTAGACTCATCATCAGTTTGCTTAGTTTTCTCCCTCATTTGGAGGGAAATGTTGACAATCATCAAAGGAGCCTGGCTCTAGCTACTGATTTGCAGCTGTGTGTCTACTGAGATAACACAAAGTGAAAATCTGGACGTTTCAGGCCCCTGATTTCAGTTTCCTAGACAAAAGCTATGTTGATTAGATCGGCAATTCTTAAAACAACACACCGATGGAGCTTTTCAAACTTGCAGCAGATTTTGGATTGAACTCATATTGACTATATATCCAGCCTTAGGAATGAAGCATTGCAACAAAAAGAATTGGAAGGTTAATTAAGAATCTACTTATTTTGGGAAATGATTTTATCTCCCTCACTTTTCAACGGACAATAAATCTGTTTCTAAGAAGAGCATAAGGCAGACATGAGTTGGAATCCCAGCCCTGCGGCTTACAGTATGTACAGCTTCTGTTAAGGGACTTCACTTTCCTGAGACTGTTTCCTCAGCTGAAAAAAATGGCTACACTATGGGCCAGCCCAGTGGCACAGTGGTTAAATTTGCATGTTCCGCTTTGGCGGCTGAGGGTTCACCGGTTCAGGTGCAGAACCTATGTACCACTCATCAAGCCATGCTGTGGCAGGCGTCCCACATATAAAAAATAGAGGAAGGTGGGCACAGATGTTAGCTCAAGGCTAGGCTTCCTCAGCAGAAAACAAAAAAAGAGGAGAATTGGCTGTAGATGTTAGCTCAGGGCTAATCTTCCTCAAAAAAAAAAAAAGAATGGCTACACTAATACTCAGCTCACACAGTGCTTATGAGAATTACAAGAAGTAACTTGCTTAGCACAGCATCTTGTCCTTAACAAATGCAGGACTCCTTCCTTTGATTAATTGGACAAAGGAACACAGCAGTTCACTTTGTGAAGCCACAATACCTTTTTATTTGAAAGGTACCACATCATCCTGGAACCCTTGTGAGAAATTCTAAAATATTTCACTTCTAGAGCAAAAATCAGAAGTAAAAGAAATGAAATACAGAATTGTTTTTGTAAAATTTTGACTAACTTCTGTCACCTAAAATTATTTAAGAAATAAGTTGATTCCTCTGAGCCATTTCTCATTCTATAATTAGAAAATATTTATAATGCTTTCATCCTCTCCTTTATGAAAATGTCTACCAAACTTCTCATCACTGGAATTTATCCAAGTCTGAGGTTATCAAGGCACTGTGTGAAAGGCCAGTGGAGCACACTGATTAAATGCATGGTTTGACAATGGACACACCTGGATTTGAGCCCCACCTGTATACTTTCCAGCTGTGTGTCCTGAGTAATTATACAGTCTAAGCCTCCATTTCCCCATCTGCAATATGGGGAGGTTATATATCTTATAGTATTATTTTGAGGATTAAATGAGATAAAGCAGCATAGCACCTGGTAAGAAATCATATTAGCTGTAATTATTAATAAGCAATTCATAACACATGTGACTGATCCATAACATACTATGTAAGAAAGGAATGTGAATTTAATACGTTATTCTCAAAATTGCATACGCAAAACAGTATTTATTCATATAAAGAAAACCAATAGACTATAAACTTTGAATGCAGATTCATTTTTTCTAGCATTTATTTTTTATTTAATACAATGAGAGTAACATTTTCCCCCTTACATGGAAGTCACATAAAAATGATTGACATTTTTACACTAAAAATAGGCCATTTTTTCCCATTTACTCAGATAGTTTTCTCTTATTTAAAAATTTTTTCATTTCATTTTTAAAATTATAGAATAATAAAGCAACTAGAAAGAAATCTACACAGAAATCTAAAACATATTCTGATCAGTGAATTTAATCAAGACAAGTTTTCAGAAATGTCTATCAAATTTAACCTTGGGCCCTTGATAACACTGTCCACACCTAGGATTGCCTCACCACCACATCCCTATGGGCCAGTGCTATAGGGAGTCTTATCTAGGAAACAAAGCCCATGAATTTCTGGACCAAAAGTGGAAAGAGATTAAGTTTTGCTCTGAAATAAATCACTTCCCAGTGTTTTCACTTCCAGACTTCTAACATTTGCCCTGCAGTTGGATATGACCAGAACTGTTACATGTTTGTAACAAAGATGATCAATTACATTCTGATCCCAAATTCAAATGGGAACCTGTAGGGTAGAATCTCTTCATTGTGACCTATGTGGCATCATTTTTTTTAACATAACTGGCAACGACTTTTATGATATCTAACATACCTTTGAAGAATGTCTTTAAAGCATGAGAAGAGGCCTGATGTAAATTAGGTTGCCATTAAGAAATGCAAAATAGGTAGAAACACTTCTGTGCTGCTAATGAAGTTGTTGAGCAAGCAGCTGTTGTAAGGCCGACTATTAGCATTAATCAATGGTAAGAGTCTGACATATTCAATCATTCTTTTTCTCCTTAGGACATGTAAATAGCACATAGGCTGGGAACTTTCTAAAGCACCAAAGAGTGATTGAGAAAGTGGTGTCTTCCTTCTCTCTGCTCACACCCCTGGAGTGTGAAAGAACTCCTCTCTCACCAGTTCATCGTGGTACTATGGAAATGGACATTTTCTACGCTTCCAATTCTCGAGTACACTTCTCTTTCCTGATACCTCATCAGCTTTTCTCCATCTCAATAGCTTTGTTACATTAGGGGACAACGAATTAAGGACCTTAGATTCCAAATCATCATAAGACCATCGTCTAGTCTACTAGAATCTTGGAGTGAAGGAACTGCCTTTGCAGAATCCCTGAGTCACAATTCTGCATCCACTACATCAGTTCATCTAAAAGTGGAGGACTCACTGGCTTAGGACAAAGCCCTAGGTAGACAGCTGCAGATATAAGAAAGTTCCTACTTACATTGAGTCAAACTGGTCCTCAAGATGTCCATTCTTTTGTGTAAGTTCTTTACTTGACAGCATTGGAAATTTCAATGTAAATTGCACAAGTGTCCTCAAAGGTGTCCTTTGATAGGGAACGCCTTGATGGGATTGCCTGTTACTTCAAATTCTTGACAAGAGGGCAGGCACTGAGCATGAAGCAGGCCTGACAATAGGCCACAGGGCCCCAAACACCAGGGAGTTCTAGGGCAAATTTCTAGCTTCTGGCTGAGCCAGCCCAGATTGTAAAATCATGAGAAATAATAAATTGTTTTTTTAAGTCAGTTTTTTAATTAGTTTTGGAGTGGTTTGTTATGCAGCAACAGATAACTAAAACATGGACATATACTCAAAGTTTCAAATAAAAATTGTAGACCAATTGAAGCCCATTCCTAGACTCCTCAGAGAGCCATGAGACCAAGTTTGAAATCTCAATCTTACAAACTTAGGGCTGTTTCCCAATATTTGTCCCAAGCAATGCTACTCTACAGAAGGAGTTCCCACTTTTATGCCTCTTTTATCATTCCCTCTGCTTGGAATGTCATCTCCCATCCTAATTTCTTCTTACCAAAACCCTAACCATCCTTCAGGCCCATCACACGTACCCCTTCCTCTAGTAGAGTCTTTCTTCATCCTCTCACCCAGTGATACAGCCCACCACCCTCAATAGTCATATGTGGATTTGAGTTCGGAACAGCTTTCGCACACCAGGATCTCTCCCTCCTTAGGTTCCCAATAGCATTATTTCATGGTTTTTTCATGGCATTTTTATTCTCCCTTTTATCATAACAATGTGTGTACTTTCAGGATTCTCCGAAAAGTACTCTGAGGAACTGTTTCTCTCATCTCTGCATGCCCTTTAATGCCTATTTCTAGTCCTTCTCCTAACTCCACCATTTCCTGCCTGGCTTAGATTAATGATGCCATAGCAATCACTGTCAGAACAAAGCCAGTGTATTCATCTGACTCTCACACCTGGAAAGCTGTGTGGCAGCAGCATTTGCACAAATCAGGCCCCTATTAATAGGACACCAGAGATTTCAGAAAGAGCTCAGGGCTTGAGTCAAATGGTCCCGCTCCATGCTTGAATTCTGAGTATACTATTTCCTATTTGGATGAATCTGAGCAGACTATTTACCCCTCCTCCCCATGTTATGTTTTTTTCATGTATAAGTTGGAGTTTCGATCTCATAAGGTGGTTTTGTTTTAAATGATACTTACGCTCAACACTTAACCTACTGACTGATATGTAATGCAGAATATAAAATGTTGGGATAAAACACTTTGATGACTGACTCGATTGTTATGTTGCTGCAAATCCACTCCTTGCCTCATTATAATGTTGAGTGGAACTTCTGGAACCACATACTATTTGACTGTAAATGTAAGCATTCTTAAATTTGAGGGAACGGCTACTGTATTAAGAGCTTGTCTCCCTAAATTCATATCAAAATGTTTGTTCCTCTCAAACGTTAAGCTAGAAGTAAGTTCATTAGTCAACTCTCTTTCTCCTGAGGTGGTTATTTTTGGTCTTAACAATAAATGAGACAAAACACTGACAGTTTGACCTCCCTCTCTTTTCACAATAATGATGGTCATGTCCTTAAAACTGAATGCCCACACAACTGACGCAGCACAGTTAGCAGACGTTTACATCTTTTTTCTGTTTGCTTTGGAGAGACTGAATGGAAAGTAGAGTCTACACCCCACTCAAGCCACTATGCCTCATTTTTCTTGGAAAAAAGGTGATGACTGATTTATCTAAACATGGTTAAGACATCTGGTTTATTTTGTATCCTCCCCACAATCAAGGGTCACAGTTTTATGAGAAAATAAAGAAAAAGGGCTAAGATACATTGAGCATTGTAGGAGGCATTACAATAGAAGGAGAGGGCATCTAAAAATCTCTATTTATAGTAAAGATGCTATTATTAGCAGGAGTTTTTATGCCAAGATTATAAAGAATGAGTGTGTACACCCCAAAGACTCAGCTGTACAAGTAACAAGTAACAAGAACTCTGATCTGGTTCTTAAATATGTTATCAGACACTTATATAAATAACGCTTTGGAAAATTGGGATTTTGAGGATGAAAATGACACATTCAACCCACGTGAATTCTGACACTGCAAACCTGCCAGAGCGTGACCACCAGGATGAGCTGGGGGAACAGTACCCTGTTGGTATAAGGCATGTGTCCTCATGCCTGTCCATCACTTGCAAGGAGTAGACACTGAGCACATAAAAGCAGATGAAGGACCAAACCTGTTTCTTCTGTGGTGAGGCTAGAACCCCCTGGGATCTACTGATGATAATGAATAGGAAAAGTGCTTCAACAATTGATTCCTTTGTCTACTTACACAGCCCAGTTCCTTAGAGAATTTTTCTGCTTTCAACAATAAAAGAACCACATGATCCAAAGAAGGTTCTAGCCAGAAGAGTCCTCAGAGGTTACCTAATCTGCCAGAATTTTACAGATAGTGTGCTGATGTCCCGACAATTAAGTGACTTGCCAAGGGCCACACAACTAATATATGGCAAAACTTGAATTACTTCTAATTTCAAAGGTTGGGTGACTTTAATTAAATTGTTGACAAAGTCACTTTCTCTAAATAATTGTTTATTGATCCATAAGAATAAATGAACTCCTGCGACTGTGCTTCTTGGTGGATATGCAGCCAAGTGGGTCTAAAGTCAGTCAGTCGAAAACACCATGTGAGGACAATTTTCCAGACTTAGCAAACAAACTCCATTACCTGAGCAAACCAACCTCCCAATTTATAACCCAGGTTTTCTTCTGTCTTATGGTTCTTGTTCATAAAAGACAACAAATGAGACTAGACCTGGAAAAATACCACCACCTCCATGTTCTAAAACTGGTGGGTAAGTAGCATCACTTTCAACAGAGAGGACAATGTGTTATTAACTCAGTCATTGTTAAGGGCTGAATTGTGTCCCCCCTAAAATGTTGAAGTCCTAACCCTCAGTACCTGTGAATGTGACCTTACTTGGAAGCAGGCTCTTTGCAGATGATCATGTTAAAATGAGGTCATTAGGGTGGGCCCTATCCCAGTATAACTGGTATTCTTATAAAAAGGGAAATTTGGACACTGATGTGCCCTCAGGGAGGACACCAGCTGAAGATGAAGGCAGAGATCTGGGTGATGCTTCTACAAGCCGAGGAACACCGAAGACTGCCAGCACACACAAGAGGCGGGGAACAGATCTTTCCCTCACAGCCCTCAGAAGGAACCAGTCCTACAGACACCTTGATCTTGAAATTCTAGTCTCTCGAGCTGTAAGACAATAAATTTCTGTTGTCTAAACCACTCAGTTTGTGGCACTTTATTTGGTGGATCTAGCAAACTAGTACCGTTGCCTTATCTGAAAAAGGAGGGGTGAACTAAGTGATCTCACTGGCCCTGCTGGACCAACATGTGCGGGTCCCTGTGGGTGTGGACTGCACAGAGGCCGAGGCACGCCTGGCACTGGGAACCTGTCCACAGTAATGGGAGGGAAGGGGCCACATCTGTCAGACAATGAACAAATATTCATTAAGCGCCTATTATGTGTCAGGCACCAGGCTGGGCATGGGACACAGCCCTGAAAGGAAGACACAATCCCTGTGACCCAGAATGCAAGTCTCCCAGGGAAGATCAGCTCTAAACAAGAAATTACAAGTGTCATGTGTGCTGTGGAAATGCAGAGCCTGCCCTGGGAAAATTAGACTAGTCTGTGGGCCAGAGGAGCCTTCCATGAGCAAACGAGGTTTACAGGGAGACAGGAATGAGGGTGAGGCATTCGCATCCCAACGAAGAAAGGTGAGGGGGAGGGGGCCGTGTGCATGTTCCAGGCAGGACCAGCACAGAGCTTACATAGTCTGCGCCTGCTCTAAGGGAAGAAGACAGGCAGAAAGGGGAGAATGGAGGGTTGGCAAATGAAGGACCAAACATGTCCCACGTGATATGGTGACAGCTGCCAGTCACAGCCTGTCAAGGTCACGTGGAGCTGAAGAGGTAATGTTTATAGCAGCAGCAGTAACACAAGTTTCAAAGGAACCCAAGCTTCGACTCACATTATGAGTCACTTCCAAACTTTAGTTATATTTAGATTTCTGTTGGGAATGGCATTCTTTCTGTTTTCTATGTAAAAATGGAGTCTAGCAAGCTGAAAACAGAAATTATGAATAAGCATGTGGTATTTAATCTAGACTGCAAAACCAGCTTTCCTTTGCAACACGTTTTGGTCATTGGGTTCCTGTGAGAAAGTGTCTTCTGTGTGCTTGCTTATTTGTTTGAAAACAGCTAAGAACAGTTTGACAAATACTTCAAACTGTGCAAAAGGAAAGACACACAGAACACTAAAGACTCATTAAATCAGTTTCTGAAAAATGATGACAACATTCTGCGGGGATTAATATGGTGACACCAGTTTTCCTCTTCCTGCCCTTAAGACAACTCAGGAATAAAGGCATTTCCAATACTGGATTTTCCACATAACTTTTAAGATTTTGTTCTGCTCTTTGCATTATTAATAATTACAATTAATACTTATTGAGTACTTAGTATGTGCCAGGCACTGAGCAAAGCTCTCTACATTCATTTTTTTCTTAATCCTCCCAGCAGCCGTGGAAAATAGAGACTTTTATTATTCCTATTTTAAACATGAAGAAACCAGGGCTTAGCGCTATTAAATAACTTATCCTCAGTCACACAGAGACTAAGTGGTAGAGCTACATATGATGTCAGTGATTTCCAAATTCATGAGGAAATGGGAGTCTTCCCTAGATTTCGTCCCATGTGTTGACTCTGCGGAGGAAACTGGAGTGGTCTTCAGATGCTCTCATCGAGTACTTGATTTTCATCTTAGGGAACTTGAAAGCATTTGTCTCACACTATTCATGTTCACACTCAACTTCCTGAAGGATAAAGCATACAAGGGTTTTAACGTGCTTGCCCACAGTAAGTCAAGGTCAGCCCAAGATGTGTTCAGCCCAAGCATTCTCTCTCCAAAGTCCCATGCTTTTATTACACTGTGAGGTACGGAAGCTTCCTACCCAGTTTTTCATAAGAGAATATCAATCGCCAAAATATCTTATGTACACCACTTCTGGCCAATTGATCCAAATCAATCAACAAGTATTTTTTGAGCTGTCTAGCAGGGATTGCTAGCTATTACCTCAAAATCCATTCTTTCCTTCTTTTTTTTTTAAGATTGGCCCTGAGCTAACATCTGTTGCCAATCTTTTTATCTGTTTTCTTCTTCTCGCCAAAGTCTCAGCACATAGTTGTATATTCTAGTTGTAGGTCCTTCTAGTTCTGCTATGTGAGACATTGCCTCAGCATGGCTTGATGAGCAGTGCTAGGTCCACACCCAGGATCCAAACTGGTGAACCCAGGGCCACTGAAGCAGAACATGTGAACTTAACCACTGTACCACTGAGCCAGCCCCTTCCTTTCTTTCTTTTTTTTTTTTTTTCCTGCTTTATCTCCCCACATCCCCCCCGGTACATAATTGTATATCCTAGCTGCAGGTCCTTCTAGTTGTGGCATATGGGACACCGCCTCAACATGGCCTGATGAGCAGTGCCATGTCCGCACCCAGGATCCGAACCAGTGAAACCCCAGGCTGCCACAGCAGAGCACGTGAACTCAACCACTTGGCCACGGGGACAGCCCCTTCCTTTCTTTTTAATAAGAGGATTCTAGCTGTTTTTTAGCCAAGCACATTTCCCAGTCTTGGCTGCAGCCATCTGTGACCATGTCATTGATCCATCCACTGTGCTGGAAGCGGTAGTGTTGTATGCTTCTTTCATGAAGACTCCTGAATAGGGAGAGGTTCTTTTTTTCCCACCTTTCCCCTCTCCATCCTAGAATATGGTTCAATGGCTGGAGCGCCAGCAGTAATCTGAGACCCAAGGGGACCTTGGGAATGGTAGCCAGTCACAGCAGAGTGAAAAGATGGCATAATTCTGGATCTCAGCATTGTAGATCCACCATACCAGTCCTGGAGTGTATATTCACATTTTTTAATATGAAATATATTTAAGTCTATTTTTTTATGTTTCAATTTTGTGCAGCCAGAATTATCTGAGAGAAGCAGCTACTATGTGCCAGGCATCAGGCTAGAAACAAATCTCCCTCCACCTCCCCACCACCAGCACACACATACAGACAAGAAAATCAATAGTTTAGGTATTTGGGCAATGCCTGATTGAATGAAGCAACCACAAGTAGATAACACAAACCACAAACACTTCTTCTAAATAGTTTACAGAAATGCCTCAGAGGACCCCACAATTTTGTGAAACATTTTCAAATCCATGACCTTATAATAGATTCTTCTCCCACACAGAGTGATTTTTTTTCCTGAATCTACAAAGTGAGGTCTAGCCTCCCATTGCTTACTGCATTCAAAGACCATTACGCTGAAAATAATTACCTCAAAACCAGTAGGAACATTTTTCCTTCTCCATCCCACCTATTAAAAGTAAAGTTCTGGAAGCCTGCATGCCTATATTTTTAGTTTTCCTCAGGAAGTCTCTTGATAATAAGTGAAATGCCTATGACCTTGATAAGCTGTGAATTATGTGGTAAAAAATGAAGCCTTTTGTAGTTTCCTGAAAGGCATTTGGATCTATAAAAAATTGCTTAGATATTGATGCCCTATTAAATTGCCCCTTTTACCAAAATATAATGGCAGTTCTCTACTCATTTTGCCAAGCGTAGGCATCCCTCTATGTCTAAAGACCTTAACTGATGAGTAACAATAGTACATTCTGCGACTTACAAAAGTTTGACAAAATATGTCAAATAATCATTAGATGTAAGAGACAAAATAATTGCGTATAATGAAGAGTTTTTCCTTTAAGATTTGTCTTTGGAGAAGCAAAAGTCAGATTGCCTTTTGAGATATAATTTAAGTATTCAGATCCACTGTAAGAAATTCAGGGAACCTCCAGGGCTGAGGGGGAGCCTGGAGCTGCAGCCAAGACTTGCATGCGGACTGGTAAGCTCCATTTTCCCCTGGCCTCCTGCTAGGGTGGGAGCAAGCCTCTAAGTGTCTCCCCTCCAACACTTACCTCAGCCGACGCTCCCCACAGTGCACCTCAGGCTCTGAGAACCCTCCTACTCCATTAGTTATATCTAATTCAGCACACTTTACCTGCCCTGTAAGGTTGTTTTGTTTCTGTGGCTTGTAATAGTTGCTGGTTTGAACCCTTTGTATACAATTTACCAGCATTAAATCTCTTCTCTCTTCCCTTTATTTCACTTTCAAACAAGTGGGGTGGAGGCCCAGGGTCTGGAGAGACTGAAGCAGCTCTGAGCTCTGCTGTGGCTCTTTTTACGGCCAACCCACTACAGCTCTCTTGGGACCGTTTCAGGTTACAAAACCACACTTCACATAGGAGCAAAGTAACTAACTGAATTAAGACAGCTCTTAAGAAGAAAGGCTCTAATAGGCAGCCACCAGGTGGAGATTCGGAAATTGAACAGCTTTAATCTGACTATCACCTGCTCTGGCCAGTCTTTCCCCAAGGCCAAGAAGGAAATGAGAGGGGTGGGGCTTTGCCTTGCCAGGTCCTTCACTCCTCAGAGAGCACACGCTGCAAATGTGAGCTTTCCTTTGGGTGATTTGGAAGGAGGAACGCATAGGGTCTATTAAACTTTAGCATCCTGACCTACCTCTAGGAGAGCTTAGGGTGAGCTCACTGCTTTCTGAAGCAGGGATTTAAGTGTTCCTGGCTCCCTCTCTACCTGGGGAACACATTGATTAAGTTTGAGAGGAGGTAAAGACTATTGTTAGGAAAAGGGATTGCATGAAGTGTTGAATTGTGTCCCATCCCCAAATTGATACATTGAAGGCCTAACCTTCACAGTTCCTCAGAACGTGACCTTGTTTGGAAAAAGGGTTGTTGCAGATGTAATTAGTCAAGAAGAGGTCATACTGGAGTGAGGGGGTTGGGGGCCCTAGTCCAATTTGACTGGTTTTCTTATAAAAAGGGGAAACTTGGATAAAGACACACACAGGAAGACTGCCATGCAAAGGTAGTGGCAGAGATTAGGGTGATGCTTCTACAAGCCAAGGAACACCAAATACTGCCGGCAAACCCCAGGCGTGAAACACATTCTCCCTCACAGCCCGCAGAAGGAACCCACCCTGCTGACACCTTGATCTTGGACTTCTAGTCTCTAGAACTATGAGACAATAAATTTCTGTGCCTTACATCACCCAGTCTATGGTGCTTAGTTAAGAAGCTCTAGCACACTAATAAACAAAGTGTCCACCTGACAAGACACAAGGCCTTGAACAACCCAGAGCCCTCTAAACCCAGGTCCGTGGCCCCAGAGAATAAGGGTTAAGGGCTGTGTTTCTCTCAAGCCCTTAACCACATGTATTTTGTTGATGGACTTTGTGAATTCTCTCTCATGCCCGTATCAGGGAAGAATGAAGCAACCCTGACATCTGGGCAGAGTCCCTACAAGCTAATGGACCTGTATACGGGCTTTGGGCCTGTTCGGATTTTAGCTGCTTGCAGATCATCTCTATGAGCGGGCCCCTCTGTTTTGTACACTGCAGTCTTCCTAGGACCTCACACGCTGAGTGGATCAGTACTCACTCTTCTTTCCAAGACACACCTAACAACTCATAGTCTATAGAAATTCTCTGCCACCTGCAAATCCCATCCAACTGACACACTAATGTCTGTTAACAGCTTCCTCTTGAGAAGCTGGAGATTTCCCCATGTCCCCTTCCTGCTGGTCCTGCAGATAATAAGCCACACGTTAGAGGAATCAACAAGCTTGCAAGCTCTGCTGGCTTCTCACAGAGTGCTTTGCCTCCTCAAAGAGGCTGGACTAGAAAATGCACAGCAGCTCACATCACAAGGAATTGGTCAGCTCTTTTGGGCCTCAAGTCAAATAAAATTGGCTTGCTCAAAACTGATGGTGTTGGTAACTAGAGAAAAACAGAATTGTAAGGTTCAAAGTGGAAGTGGCTGCAATTTTCCTTTAACCCAAAGCAAACCCCTCCACTTACTCAACGAGTGCTACTGAGTTTAGCTGAGTCTCTGAGCCTGGTTTCATGGTCTGTGAAGTGGAGCTAACACAATGACCACCAAGATTTCATGACAGTGACATGAGATAGTGACAGCAACACTTACTGAGCAATCCTTATTATTTTCACACCAACCTTCCAAGGTCAGTGCTACTACTCTCCCTGTTTTCTCAAGAAGGAAACTATATCTTAGAGAGCTTAGGTAACTTGCCCATGTTTCTGCTATGAAGGAATAGATCTAGGTTTCAAACCCAGGCTGGGCCTGGCTCCAGAGTCCATGTCCCACCCTTCTGCCATAAAACATGCCAGGTGCCTGACACCGCCAGGCACTCCAGAAATGATGACATTCACTTTAATGTCATCATCAGACCCTATAATGACCAAAGTATGGAATTCCTTCTAGTAAAAAAGTCTACATTAAGAAAACAGGCCTCCAGAGTTTGAAGACCACTGCCATAAATCTCTCCAATAGGTCTTGTTCCCTGTGCTCACCAGCCTTGACATTCCTGATGTCCAATACCAGAACAGGGAGGGAAGCTGCCTAGCCCCACCCACAGGAGACCTGCCCTGGGGTGTTCTAGGGAGAGTCCTTATTTCTGTGAGGAAAAGCCGTGGGCAACCAAGTCTAACTCATCAATATACGTTGAGGTAGCTCCTTCTGGGATGAGTTTACTCACATTTCTAATGAAATAGCTGATATTGCTGCTTACAGATTAGTCCTTTCTGCTATTTCCATTTGTTAGATAAATGTATGGGCCTTGGGGCCAAGTTTGAAGATTTGGGTATCAAAATAATAGTAATAACAGATAACAGTTGTAAGGCATTTAAAATGTGCTGGGCTCTTAAATATCAAAAAACCCTCCAAGAGAGGTATTTTATCTGTATCACATAGATGAAAATGGAGAACCAACCCAGGGAGATAAATGATGCTCCCTTGCACTATGGTTCTCTTTGAGACGCCCATGCTAACAAGCCAGCACACTCAGAAATCCAGCTTTCCAGTATGACTGAGGGGACAAGAGGCCCTCTCAGCCTGTTGCCAACTTCCAGTCTCCTTAGGAAGCCATGTAGCAGTCAGAGCCAACTCCGAGCACTGCCCCTTCTGCTCTGGGCTTTCAGGGAATACTGTTTTCCTCCCTATTGGAGTGGTAAAACTTAAGGGGCAGATAAGAGGGTGTGGACTTAAGGGAAAAGACCACAGTTGCTACTGTGACATCTTGAGTGTTACAGGACTTGGGCCCACCAGGGACCTCAATAAAGGGTGCCTCCATGGCCTGCCTGGTTGACCAGTACCTGCATCACTCATTCAGGACAAAACCTGGAGAAATAGAAGGTGTTTGCCTGGACCCGTGTTCTTTACACAGAACTTCCTTGGGGACCTTCAAAGACTTTTGGAAAACTGCTTCTCTCTTCTGTGTTGAAGACGATGCCATCCGAAAAAGCATCTATGAAAATTCTTTTTTGATGAATTAATATTGAAATCAGATAATTATAAATTCATAGTAATACATCATCAACCCTAATGTTACTAAAAATATTTCTTTTATTCCAGAGACTGGTTTATATAGCAAAGACTAATGTTATCATTTCAATATACTTGTCACAGGTGCCTTCTCTGAAACATCAGGTAACTTCAAATGTGAATAAGCAATTTTTTAATAAAAATCAATCATCAATCAGTCTTCATTTTCTTAATGAAAAATGTTATACCCATATTTACTAGTTTCACATATGAACATACCTAAGACAAGAAATTTGAAATTCTGAGTTTTGAATCATTTGAGTAATAGAAAACCTGCTGAGTTTTTCAGGAAGATTCATTTTAAATTACTTAATATTAACTATTAGGACCTCATCTTTCTCTAGGCAAGTTGGGGACCATCCATTCATTTGACAGCCAATCTCATATAGCTTCTGTAGCTACGGTACTTTGTTGTGATAAGTGATATTTATATTAACGTCCCTAAATGCTATAAAGATTTGAAATACCTTCTCAAAGAAAAACAAAAATTATTTTCATTTATATTTGAGTGTATTTCCATTATCTGAGTATAGTTCT
Source organism: Equus przewalskii (assembly GCF_037783145.1). Lineage (NCBI taxonomy): Eukaryota > Metazoa > Chordata > Mammalia > Perissodactyla > Equidae > Equus > Equus przewalskii. The sequence continues at coordinate 28,937,481 of NC_091838.1, forward strand.
TGTATGTATGATATCATGGTATTAATTCATTTGTTATCAGGAGAAATAATTAGTTGGAATATGGTATTCACCAACCATGCCTAGAAAGCAGAACTTTATTCATAGAATGTTCTAGCAATGATATTTGTTATTGATCTTTTTTCTGTTTGATGTTACGGAAATTCTTTTGTGACAAAGTCAGTCAATTTGGAACAAAACAATCCAATGGCCAGAGTTTACACACTCTGTCATTTAATCACCTGAAATGCCACAACCTGTTTCTTTATAAGCTGACCATCTGTACTTTTACTCTCTATACAACTTGAGCTGAGTCTTGCCTGCCAAATTCTCTAGCATTTCCTTGGACTGAAGGAATCCTTCATCTGTGGTAGTGCTCAGGTCTTCATCATGTTTACAAGTTTCTAAGGTGATGTTTGGCTTTTATGTTGTGTTGCCATTAAATGATTCTAAGATACTAAATAAAGTAAATATAAACAGAAACTAAACACCTCTTGCTATGGTGCTGATGGCAAGTAATTAAAACAATCACTGAGTTTACTCAGAATCTACATTAAAAATTTTAAGTATATAAATTCCGGCTGGCCATAAGGAAGAAAGTGATTTCATAGCATCTTCTTAGGAAAGTATTATACCATTAATTTCAAAGATACCAAATGAGATAAGGAGGTTGGTGATTTATTAAGAAGCTTTAATAGTGGAAGCTTTTGCTAGATTCAGTTTTCAGTCTGTTTGGCCAGACTGACAGACCCCTCTTCTCAGGAGCCACGTCTCTAGCGTAACGTGGCTCATCCAGTGACACAACCCACCACTCAAACAGTTTCGCTGCAATGTGCTCCCCTACTCAGCTGTGGTATGTTTAGCATCCAAAGTCTTTGTCACACCTCCTGAGGCCCCCAGGTAGCCCTCCAATGCTGAGAGGAGTACCAGAGCCAGCCACGTGCCTACATCCCCAGATGGAGGCTCCACTTCTAGCCCCATGTGAAGCCACTGAATGCCACCTACGTAGAGATGTCACCAAATGTGCCAAAGGCTGTGTGGGGCTCCTCAATTGGACAACATCAGCATGTCAGACCCAAGCAAATAATATCTATTTGTTTATATATTGGGTGCTGAGCACTGTATGTGGTGGCTTTCCACAGTCCTACCATTCTCATTCGCAATTTACAGACGTGGAAACAGGAGGGAAGAGGTGAAAGAACTCGCACAGGGTGAAGGATTTGATGCAGGCATTCTGAACCACTATGCAATACTGCCTCCACGCAGAAACCTTGGGGACCAGCGACGTTCTTCCCATTTGGGGAGTGTGCACAGTGAACACAGCAGAGTGTTAGGAGGGGGGCTTCCTGCCAGCACTCTTCCAGCACCTACTCTAAGACTCCTGGCCTGTCTCACATCTGAAATGAGCCAGACAGACTCGGTGGATCCCTAATGCTCCTTCCAGGTCCACAGCAGTCAGACAGGTAGTGACTAAGTTGAAATAAAAACAAACTTTTGCTTCAACCTGTGAGAAAAAAATCTAAGGTAATAACTAACATTCATGCAGCACTTCAGTTTACCGTGTGAGGAGCTCTGAGGCACTTATCTGTAGGTACACACCCGGGAAGAGCTGGCTTCCAGCTCAGACCCACCCTCTCTGATTCCACATCCTGTGTTCTTGCCATGATGCCCCCGAAGCTTCGCCTCTCAATTTACCTGTTCTGCAGACTAAGAATATGTTTGCAATTGAATGCTACTAATTGAATTGAACATGAAAAATTACAGTCACAAGAATATGCGAAATTAATGTCACTCAAGTTTGAAACCACGGACCCATGTTAAACTCCTCCTTCTCCCATTAGGGGGCTAAGTCCCTAAATACATCCCCTCTCCATCTCATGCTGTGCATATTCTTTTCCTGTTCTTTGATCTAGCTCTTCTTGGTCCATAGGAGTCATCCCATATCACAGTGTCTCGATAGCCTCCTAACTAGCCCTCAGGCACCCTTCTGGCCCGGCCCCCTGTGAACCGGTCTCCTGTTTGCCTCCATAGTTAATACATGTCAGCTATTATTTCTAAAGACTAAGACTGTTCATAATAGTCCTCTGCCAAACACCCTCCAGTGGTGCCCCAGTGCTTTAAAGATGAAGTCCCAGGACCTGTGCATGGCCCACAGGCTCTCGAACTTGAGGAAGTTGTCCACACAACCTCTGAAAGCTAGAATATCTTAGAAACATTGGCAGAAATGCCCCCGCAAGGAAAATAAGTTCACTCACCTTCCCCACAGCAACCAAGACTAAAAATTATTTAGCTCAGGCCTTTCCTGCTTTCTTTATCGTCTTTGGCATATTTTCCATACCATTAAGCAATCTTCCAATTTAAATAAAAATGAAAGATATCCTCCTTTTTGAAAACCTAACTATAAAACTTAAAATTTTAATTACCATTCACTACAAAAAAGACAAGGAGAAAAAAGGTACATATTTCACCTGTTTCCAAAATGTATGTAGAAATTCCTCAGTTCCTTCCAGAATGTCTTAATCAAGACAGCTACAGTTTGGAGCAATCAGAGAATGGGTCTTGCGTCCCTAGGGGCCTGTTGCTCAGATGCTGTTTAGAAGACAACCTAGGTTCTGTTTGTGCTGGGCAAAGGGAACAGTGATGTTTGCACTGTCACCAGGTTGCCTGTAGTGACAGCAAACACTTCACACAACTCCCCAAACACACACGGGCAGAGAATAGAGCTGGCCTAAGATTCATGACTTAGTTATTAGGTATCAGTGAGTAGATTCCTCTTATTCTGATACAGAAATGTACAGACTACAGCACATACAACTGTTTTTCTTGTCTTTTCAGTTGCCTATAACATCCAACAAAATAGCCTATTCTAAATGCAATTAAATTTTCTTAAGTGACCAACAAAAGAACCTATTTTTTTCTTTTTCTAGTCGATAGGTCTTTTGTGGCATATAAATATAATGTAGCATGTGAACAGGTGAGTTTTTTACCTTATTTTGATGTTGATATTTTGAATATTTATCTTGAAAAGTGTGTCTGTTTTAGTTTAGTAGACACCATGAAGTGGAGTTCAAGTCCCTCTAACAGGCAAATTGGTTAAATCAACAGACTTGTTTTTGCTGAGGAAGATTAACCCTGAGCTAACATCCATGCCAATCCCCCTCCACTTTATATGTGGGTCACCATCACAGGATGGCTGATGAGTGGTGTAGGTCCACGCCTGGTATCCAAACCCGTGAACCCAGGCCACTGAAGCAGAGTGCACCAAACTGAACCACTATGCCATGGTGTGGGACCCAACAGACATTTATTAAGAGCCTGCTCCATTTAAGACATGGCCTGCCGAGAAAACCTGTGTGACTTCCACGAGTTCACAAGCCAGTCATCTTTTATACTGCATGACTATAAATGTGCACGTATTACCTCTACTTTTCACGTTTTTTCTCAACATCCATATAAATACCTATTCAGGCCACACAGAGATAGAAGCAAAGTTCTTTCAAATGTGACCTTAGAATACAGCAATGCAGGCCTCCTAGAAGGTGGGGGCCTTGGAGGGTGAGAAGTGTATCAAGTCACTTGTCATCATCATTACCTTCATTTTGGTCACCAGAACTCCTGGTTGAAGGTCTCAGAGTGTTTTGTGGGTTTTTTAAACAACTTTATTGAGGTATAAATTGAAATAAAAGGAACTGCATATATTTAATGTATACAATTTGATAAGTTTGGATATATGCAAACACCAGTGATACTATCACCACAATCGAGGGAACAGACAGATCCATCACCTCCCAGAGTCTCCTTGTGTCCCTTTTATTCCTGGTAAAAATACTTAACATGATATCTATGCTTTCAACAAGTACACCCTACCACAATGTTAACTATAGGCACTATGCTGTACAGTAGATTTCTAGAACTTATTCATTTAGCATAACAGAAACTTTTATAACCATTTAAACAATTGTCCATTTCCTCCACCTCCAGCCCCTGACAATCACTACTGTATTCTCTGCTTTTATGAGTTTGACTATTTTAGATATCTCATATAAGTGGAATCATACAGTATTTGTCATTCTGTGTCTGGCTTACTTCACTTAGCATAATGTCCTGCAGGTTCACCCATGTTCTTGCAAATGGCAGGATTTCCTTCTTTTTTAAGGTTGAATAGGTTTCCACTGTATGTACGTACCTCATTTTCTTTATCCATTCATTTGTCAATGAACATTTGGGATGTTGCCATATCTCAGCTACCGTGAATAATACTGCAATGAACACCGGAGTGTAGATATCTCTTTGAGGTCCTGGTTTCGATACTTTTGGATATATACCCAGAAGCAGGATTGCTGGATCGTATGGTAGTTCTACTTTTAATTTTTTGAGGAATCTCCAAACTGTTTTCCATCGCTGCTGCACTATTTTCCAGTCACACCAATGGTGTACCAGGGCTGTAATTTCTCCACAACCTCACCCACCAAACACTTAACTCTTTTTTTTTTAATAATAGTCATCCTACATGTGTGATGTGAGTCTCATTGTAGTTTTGATTTTCATTTCCCTGATAATTAATGGTTTTGAACATCTTTTCATATACCTACTAGCCATTTGTATATCTTCTTTGGAGAAATGTCTGTTCAAGTCCTTTGCCCATTTTTTAATCAGGTTGTTTGGAGTTTTTTTACTCTTGAGCTGTAGTCTCATATTAGTTTTAATGCTTACAGCAAAGGCACAATCTGTTTGGCTTTCTCCTCTATGTAGAAAATGTCTTTTTTTGAGGTGGAACACACAAGAAGCAAAATTCTTTTAAATGTGACCTTAGAATGAAAATTTCAGAGAGCAAGAAGTTCTATCTGGAATGACCTGTACCTTGTGAAACACCATTTCTTGTAAAGCTAAGCAGCAGGGGGCAGGATGGTGCAGTGGAAAAATCGGAGGCCAGCCAGCCAGAAACCTAGATCTGGTCCCACGCCTACTGGAAGTCTTTCTGCCTCTGCTGGGCGTCTGTCAACTCGTCCGCAAAGTGAGCAGCTGGGTTGGATAGACTTTTCTACACCTAGGATTTTCTCCCCCAGCTTTAACGAGATATAATTGACATCCATATTGTATTAGTTTAAGGAATACAACATAATGATTTGATATATGTATGTATTGTGAAATGATTACCACAATAAGCTTAGTTAACATCCATCAACTCATGTAGTTGCAGTTTTTTTTCCATGGTGAGAACTTTTAGGATCTACTCTCTTGGCAACTTTCAAATATATAGTCGCCATGCTGTGCTTTATCCCCAGGACATCTTATAACTGGAAGTTCGTACTTTTAACCAGTTTCACCCAATTCGCCCACTCTTCACCCTCCTACACCTAGCATTTTTTTTGATATTTCTGTGTAGCTGCTATATGCCAGACGCTGTGCTGTTCCAACACTGGTGCTTGAACAGAGCAGTAATGGGTCAGCAGAGTCCCTGGCCACTTGGAGTTTATGTTCCTAGAGGGATGGTAGGCAATTCACAAGTAATCTCACCAGTAACACTGTTGCAGACGGTGCCCAGTGCTACAAGTAAACAACCGCTGAGGTTCCTGTCCTCTCCTTTAGTGTCTTAACCCCTTCAAGGGCTTTGCACACCGTGGGCTGCTTTTTCCCTAGACATGCACATGGCTATTTCCTCCTCCTTACTGAGGTCACTCCTAAGGTCTTCCGAGGCTGGCCTGGCTGACCTCAGCTCACCCTACCCCAGTCACTGTAGAGCATGTCACCCTGTTCTTTCATTTGGAGCAATTAGCTCTGTCTAAAAGAATATTACTAATTACTTACAGGAATGTAATCTCCAAATGGCCAGTTTTTCTACTGATATGCAGGTAGGCAAATGATTTCATTTCTACCTCATCTAAAATGTCCCACAAACCATAGAATGAAGAAAATACTTCTGACCTATCTTCCAGAGATGTTCTGAAGAATATTTTAATGAGTGTTAGGTACTGAACATACTTTTATTTATGTATTTATTTATTCATCTATTTATCTATTTTACATCTCATTAAAGAAATTGCATATATGAACTAGGACTTTGTCTTTTTCAGTAAAGGAATTTAGACAATGCCCTTAATTTCTCTAAGCCCCAGTTTTAAAATGGGGCTAACAATCCCTCCCTGCAGAATTTTTTCTGATTCTTAAACAATACAATTGAAAGCTCCCAGCAGAGTATCAGTCATAAGGAGGGTATGTCTACAAGATGTTCACTGAATCAGAGTTACTTTAGTGACTATTTGAAAAAGGTTCCAGTAAAACGCTTCGATATGCTCTTATATAAAGCATAACTTCTTACTTTAAAGAATAGCAACATCACCAGATCATCAAGTCAGATTCTCACTGGCATGTCACAACAGAGAATGACGCAATGTGCAATGTAAACAGAAAGCACTCCAGTCTACTCTTCAACCCCATCAATTGAAGAGACCGCACAGTTACCAAGAACGTGTCGCTCCCTCCACCCTCCTCAGAGTTAAGTCACACAACAGCCCTGGCACAGCTCTAGGCAGTGGCAATATCACCGAGGAGCTGGCCGACTGAAGAATAACACAGGACAGAGGGGCGGAGCAAGAGGGAACTTGGTCTCGTGGGTAGGGACATTGGGTCCACAGAGAGCGAGCTTTTTCCTGAGATCAAATGCCCCTTTAGTAGCAGAGGCTGATCTCAGACTTGGCGTCTTGACTCTTTAATCGGCTGAGAGGCAGCTGCGATATACACATGGTCACAATAAAGTTCAAGGTCTAAGTAAACAATGTAGCAAAGGGAATTATTTTCATTTCAGCAAACTGTTGTTGAGGGCCTGTTTGGGTACAAACATCGTGAGGATTACAAAATCAATGAGCCCCCAAACAAATGTATAGCTGATTGAAGAAAATTTGTCGGCCTCATCCTCTCTTTGCATGGATACTACATGCCAGCCTGGCCTCAGCCTTCACTGGCGGGAAAGGTCTCGATGTAACATAGGATGCAAAATCATGATATTGAGAGGGAGATAGTCAGCAGAAATAAAGCGATGCCCAGACTGTTTTTTGTCCTGAGGATCAAATAAAAAAACACTCACAATCTTGTTACTTTAAGTACTTCATAATTTGTGCAAAAATTTGGGATATATTTATATAAAGGAGGGAAGAAGATCACATGTGAATACATGGAAGCGGGAGAAACCTTGGTGCCTGGAGACAATTAAGATCAGTATATCAATGTGGTTAATGGTGACGTTAGGCTGAACTGTATAAATTGCTATTTTTGTAAATTAAAAGTGGTTAATTACCAGTAATTTCATATCATTTAACCTAATATATATATTGAGGTCATGCAAGAGGCTGCTAGAAAGGTGGGCAGGGACCACCCCATGGTGGGAGTTTGGATTTATACTACAGCCTGTGAGAAATCTCTATAGAAGTTTAAACAGAGGAGTGACATGATATATATTTTATAATTACCATTCTGATAATGTGGTTGACCTTGAAGGCAATGAAACTGGATTTAAAGAAACCAGTTAACTGATTAAACTAATAGTTCCTTAACTCAACAGTATTTATTTGTTGTAGTATTTATTGCAGTATTTGTTGATTAGGGGGCAGAATAATGGTCCCCCAAAGATGTCCATGTCCTAATACCTGGGACTGTGTATATGTTATGTTACATAGCAAAAGGGACTTTGCAAATGTGAGTAAGTCAAGAATCTTGAGAGAGAAGATTATCCCAGGTCATCTAGGTGGGCCCAAGGTAATCACAAGGATTCTTACAAGAGAAAAGCAGGAAGGTCAGAGTCAGCCAGAGATCGGAAGATGCTATGCTCTGAAGATGGAGGAAGGGGCCACAATTCAAGGAATGCAGGCAGACCCTAGAAGCTAGAAAAGGCAAGGAACCAATTCTCCCCTAAAGCTTCCAGAAGGAATACAGTTCTGGGACACCCTGATTTTAGCCACTGAGACCATTTTGGACTACTGACCTCCAGAAGTGTAAGATAAGTTTGTGTTGTTCTGAGTCACTAAATTTGTGGTAATTTGTTACAGCAGCAATAGAAAATTAATACAGTTGCCTGGGTGGTGGTTAATTTTATGTGTCAACTTGACTGGGCCCAGAGTGCCCAGATATTTGGTTAAACATTATTCTGGGTTGTCTGTCAGGGTGTTTCTGGAAAAGCCTATCATTTGAATCAGTAGACTGAGTAAAGCAGATGGCCCTCTCCCATGTGAGTGGGCTTCAACCAGTCATTTGAAGGCCTGAATAGAACAAAAAGGCTGAGAAAGGTAGAATTCGCTCTTTCTGCCTGACTGTCTTCAACCCGGGACATTGGTCTTCTCCTTGGTCTCAGACTGGAACTATACCATTGGCTTTCCTGGGTCTCCAGCTTGCCAACTACAGATCTTAGGACTTCTCAGCCTGCATAATCATGTGAGCCAATGCCTTCTAGTAAATCTCTTCATTATTGGTTCTGTTTCTCTGCAAAACCCAGACTAATACACCTACCACATGTAAAGCATTTTGCCAAGCATTGGATCAGAAGTAACAAAGGCTTGAACTAAGGAGGGCGGTGGGAATGGAGACAGGGGACTAAACTGGGAGAGGCTGTGCAAGTATAATCAACAGAGCAGGTCTACTGAGTGGATGAGGAGACCCTAGGGACACCCCTCCGGCCTTCTACCTTGAACGTGCAGATGGATGGTGGGACCGCCAGCTCAATTTAAAAAGGCAAACAATTTACTAGTTTATTATGTAGATTTGACTAGTCAAAATAATTTACATAATTTGTAAAATTTTTAAAAACTTATCTAGCCTTTAACTACTTGCTTTGTCGACTGCTAAAGATAAATTTTGTCTGTAGGATTCTTCTCCTGCCTCAAGGGAAATACCCTAGAGCAAAATGCCCAGACACTAGACACATACGTGGCTTATTGCTCTGGAATAATCTCAAACCCTTATATAAAGAGTGTGAGTTTTCTCATTTTCCCTCCATTGTTCTGTCTTCTCATTTCACCTCTCCCCCTTCCTCCCGGGCTTATTCTCCTTCCTCTACTGACTTCCATCAGTCACCCGCAGAAAGGAAAACTTGATACTGGAGATGTATTAAGCACTGTAAACTAAAGGAAATGGTAAACTAAAGTGAATCTTTGAATCTTAGAGAACAGCTAGAAAAAATCTATCATGTTACAAGTGTTAGAAGTCGGGTCCAAAAATGTTAATTTGTTCACTTTTTCAAGGTCATAAAACGAACTAGTGGCACCATCCAAAACTGTGAAGGATCTGAGCTTTTCCTAAACAGGAAATAACAGAAAATGCGTTAGCCTGCCTCAGTTTCACGGATGCTGGTAGAAATCATGACATTCCTGGGTCGGAGACGAAGAATAGCTTATCACTCACAGCAATGGCAGTAGCCAGAGTATTAGCATTTTTGTGCCAGTTCCCTGGGCCCCAATCCACTGAGCGATGCCAAGAGCCAGATGATGGCTGCACATGCAGTGTATCGTATTATGGAAAAGAAACCCTGAGTTTAGGAAGCCCAAGTCTTTTATAGTGGACAGTAAACACACCTGCCTTTTACTCTGTAGGGAGACACAGCTCTGCCTTCCTAGGCTGTTCACTATACAAACATCCTTGAAAAGAGTCAGAACAAAAGGCAGTCAATGCCTCAATAGCAAGATGCACAGCAATGCAAGAGATTCATAGAGAATCATCTCCTGGTAGGCACAGGCAGGATTGAAAGCTGTTCTTGCCTTTCTCCAGCAGCATTCTTCTTCTGTGCTCTACTGCAATTCAGTTCTGGCGCTAAGCACCTGGAGTTAGCACAGACCCCACTAGTTAAGGGGAGCAGTCCCCAAGAAGACTGCCCTCACTTGATGCCAGCTGCACTTCAGGGGTTCCTAGGCCACCCGCACTTCTGACCAACTGGCAGTAAACCGAGGGGTTCCCAAGATCTGCTCAGGTTCAGTAATTTGCTAGAACAACTCACAGAAGTCAGGAAAGCTCTTTGTTACAACTGCAGTTTTATTATAAAAGGATACAAATCAGGAGGACCAGCCAAATGAAGAGACACACAGGACAATGTCTGGGAGGAAGCACAGAGCTTCCCTGCCTTCTCCCTGTGGGGTTAGAGTGCGTCAATTTCCCTGCACATCGATGGTCACCAAACAGAAAGCTCCACTTAGCTTTGTGTCCAGAATCTTTATTGGAGTTTCATTAGTAGGCATGATTGATGAAATTATTGGCCATGTGATTGAACTCAATCTCCAGCCCTTCTCCCCTCCCTGGGAGTCAGGCAGCTGAAAGTCTTAACCCTCTAATCACATGGTTGGTCTCTTTGGTGACCAGCACCCATATGGAAGCTATCTGGTCACCCACCATGAGTCACCTCATTAGTGTAACAAAGACGTCCCTGTAGATCAGAAACGCAGGACAAAGACCAGACAAATTCTTTATTACACCACAGTTCATTTCACAGGAACTGCTGCATTTGTACTAGCAGGGCACTCCGTTACCCGTGGAGACTTTGGTTGATTTTGAATGGCTCTTAGTAAAGGCATTCTGGAGACTTTTTAGAGGTCGTGCTTCATCTCTAAGTGTGCAGGCTTAAAATGGATCTTAACAAATACATTTGTTCCAAAGCTGACGACCACATCTAGGAAAATTGGTATATTTCATATTGCTACCTTCTTATCTCTCTAAAACTTTGTAAGCAACAAGAAAGGAAAGTTTGTTTAAAAAAAAAGTTTAAGAGACAGTGGTACCAAAGGCTCTCTTGGACAGAGTTTCAGTTTTGCAAGATGAAAACAGTTCTGGGGACTGGTGGTGGGGATGGTGGCATGACAATGTGAATGTACTTAATGCCACTGCACTGTACACTTAAAAATGGTTAACACAGTAAATTTTACGCCATGTATATTTTACCACTATACAAAAAAAGGGCTCCCTTGGGTCATTTTTGGACTAATTTAATCTGATCTCAAGGACAGAATCTTTTCCAGCTAGTTAAATCAATAGCTTCCCTTCTCCACTCCCTCAAATGGGGCCATGGACAGCTGCCAGTAATGGGAAGTGAGAGGAGTGAGGTCCTGGCATCTCTCCTCTGGCAGCTGCACAGGAGCCCTCAGACAGGAGGGGCTCCTCCCACCCACCATACCTTCTGAAGATGCTCTGCTGTCTTCAGGAAGAAGCCCAGGTTTCAGGAGTGGCTTAGAGGGTGAGCAAGCCTTTACAGCCAGAGGTTCCATGCAAACACTCACTGGGTACCTGTCCAGTAACAAAACATGATGAAATTTAGCTGATGTGTTGGCGTGATGAGAGCCTGAGGATTGGAATTTTTGGTGAAAACTTTAAAACCTGAATTGTCTCTCAAAGACATTTCCCTGCAGAATCGGAATGTGCTGTTGCCTTCTCTTTCCCTTCTCATGGCTTTAAGTTTTGTGTCTCCTTGTCTCTATTTGCTGTTTTATTACAGGGACTGAATTTCTCATCTTTATATAATAACCGCTTGTTATGTTACTGCCCAGATGTTTCCTATTTGTATTTCCTCATGTAGCATCTAAGAAGGTTCAGGGAAGAACCCTACATTTATCCCCTAAAAACTCTACATTTCATGTTCCACTCATTCATGGAGTGTTCAGACTGATGGACATTTGTTGAGGATCCATTGTGGGCCATTGACTGTGGTATATTAGACTCTGGGGATACAAACATGGTAGGGAAATGGGCTATAAAGAGTCCTTGCCCCTCCAAGAACACTTGACCTTTAAGATGAGTTTATTTTCCTGATAGAAAATGTCCCATCATTTGTTCTTTTGAACAAATTTTGGGAACTTAGAAAAATAGAGTAAAACTGAATAAAGCTTTATTTTTAGAATGGATAGTCTTCCTTCCTTCAGCACATCTCCAGGCCTCACCTGCCTGTGTGTACGATTAAGTTGCATTTCCCTCAACATTTCTAGCTCGTGAGGCCTCCTTGAGTTGCTACAGAACCTTAGTCCTTTGTCAAGTTTCTAAGTGCCCTTCTCCACAGTCCCCTGAGGCTTACTGAGGTGGAGGTGGGTCCAGGGTAAGGCCACGTAGGCTGAATCAATCCATCCATCTCCTCATGGAGATCCACCACACACGAGCTCCTCTCGACCGCAGGCTTGCTGGCACTCTGTGGGTATGGAGCTTCTCAAAGGCCTGTAGCCTTCCCTGTGGGAAGCCACCCAAAACCTGCGACGTCGGGAGGAGAATGGCTCTGCACCCAGTGTTGGATCGCACATTACCACTTCGGCACTCAAGGCAACACTGGCTCCTAGAAAGCAGTTTCTTCAGCTTCTGACTCTAATGCTTGGATTCCTGGCTGCCTTGTGACAGTTTATCAAGCCAGGCAATGACAATACCTCGCTAAGAAGTACTTGTGGTGTGACTCCGTGGTCAGACCACTCCAACTCTACAACGTTGGGCAAATCCACCTGCCTCTCTGTGCTTTAGTTCTCTTAATTATAAAAGGAGGGTACAAATAGTAATTATTTAATTGGGTTGCTGAAGATCAAGTAAGATAATTATATATAGTGCTTAGAATACTGCTCAGTGCATAGTGAGCACCTGATAGATGTTACCTGCTGCTTTTATCATCCTCACATTCGTCAGTTCCTCTCTTCCCTCTCCGTGCTCCAGGCACACATGCACAAAACTTCCTTGGCTTCAGCAGCCCCTCTCTCATATCACCTCAAACAACTAGATATCTAAAGTAACCGAGGTCCCGTTGGACTCAACACATCTGAGAGATCAGAAATAAAAGGTAGGCGCAGTCATTTTCAGAAAGTACCTCCTTAACCTGCTTATTTTAAGTTTACTGAAAGAACCACCAAACATGAATATGCTAATGATATTCTAAAAGTTAAGGGGCCACCCAGGGTAGTAAAGTTCACCTACTCCACTTCAGTGGCCCGGGGTTCGCAGGTTCAGACCTAGCACACCGTTCATCAAGCTACACTGTGGTGGCATTCCACGTGCAAAATAGAGGAAGAGTGGCATGAATGTTAGCTCAGGGCCAATCTTCCTCATCAAAAAAGAAAAAAGGAAGAAAAAAGTTAAACCCAAGCTGAGATGCCAACAGATAGTGAATGAATGAACATGTTCTGAGAAGTACAGCACAGTTTCAACATCCTTAAGAGCCACTTCACTCTCAAATATGACCAAATTTCACTCTAAGTATCTAGATTTAACAGTGGATAGCAGACAATTGAGCAGCAAGATTAACATATTTAAACCACTCCATTTCATTTCAAACTTTTACAAACATGGCTCTGACTCTAAGCCATAAACACAGTACCATCAAAAGTATCCATCCTTTCTCCCCACAATTTATAGCACTTCAGCTTTTCCACTTGATTTGGTGGCCCTATTTTGCTCCAAGATTTCCCAACCACATAACCTTTGAGTCATTCTTGACTCCTCTCTCTCCTTTCCTTCCTGAATTTAATAAACTACCAACAAATCTGCTGCTGCTTGTTCCAATATGATGCCCTACCCCAGCAACAATAGTGCAAACCTCTATTGTTGTAACCATCTTCCAGGGGGAATTCCAGCTGCAGGCATTCCCTGCAGCCCCAGTGGAAACCTGGGGAGGGCCTGCTAAGCCTCTCTCCTTCCTTTCCTGACTCACAAGGAGAATCGACTCTCAGGCGAAGAGAGAGGGAAACAACTGGGCAAGTGCTTCCTACCAGTTCAGAGCATCAGGAACCAGGGGCTTTCCCACAAGGCCGGGCCAGGCTCTAGGCAAAGGAAAGTTCGTGTTCCAAGGCACAGCCTGGGCTGGAGTTTGTCACCACCCCTTGAAACCCCTTTGAAGCTGGGCAAAAGTTCTGCCGACGCCAAGCTTGAGAGCTCCTCCGCTTACCCTGGGAGGGGCAGTTTCCTGCCTGCCTTTCATGGCCTCTCATATGAGAGAATAAAGTAACAATCATTTTGCGTGATTCTCACTTTAGACAAAATCTAAAAACCCAATAGAATTAAGCTTCATGTGAGAGCATGCTTCGGACAGGCCAAGACCTATTTAGTCCTGAAGGATAATTTTGAAGGATAATTGTACTACCTTAGAGAGCTATCGTCATAATATGCTTACTTAAAAAAATACTGTTTGGAGACTCTTTCCTTCAAAATCAGATTAAACATTCCTAGTTCCTTAAATAATTTTAGTCTCTTCCCCACCTTGACTGTCCTTCTGTGAACATTTCAGGTTGTTGATTTCCCTTAAAATACGGCACCCAAGAGGGAATGCAGGAGTCCAGAGTGAGCCTTAAAGTGAGCCTTTTGCCCCCACATTAGAGTGTTTCCACATATTGACCTAGGCTAAAATCCTTACTCCTTTTTCACGTAAACTGCTCCAAAGTCCTGGTCTTCTTTTCTGGACTAAGGGAATTGGGTTTGAAGGCTTTTGTTTGTGTTTTTTCCCTAGGAGAATCAGAGAACTTTAGAACTGAAGAGTCCACAGAAATTGCTTGTACAGTGTTTTCAAGTTGTGGGTTACAACCCATCCATGGGCCATGAAATCAACTGAATAGCTCACCACCAGTTTTTTCTTTAAAAATGAAATAAAATAGAGTGCGAAATATTAGAGTACATTGCACGTCTGACAGGAATGGATTATCTTATGTAACTTTTGTTTCAGCTTTATATACATGTGTGCATGTGTGTGTACTAGATTATGACACTTGTGATAATTGAGTTGTGGTGAAAAAATTTAAAAGCCACTGGTCTAGTCCGACCAGGAACTAGCAGTGTGCTATAATGGATAAGCATTTGTTTGAAAATCGCTGGTTTCAAGTCTTGACTCTGGCATTTAGGAATTGCATGACCACAGGATGCTGTTAAGCATCACTGAAACTCTGCTCAGTTTCTCACCTATAAAATGGGGACAACAACAGTACTGTCCTCAAAGAGGGATTAAGGAGAAACACGGTAATACTTATTTCCATGAACTGAGCCCTTACTGTGTGCTGGGAAACATAACATGAACTTTACCTGCATTATACTTCTGACCTTCACCATGACAACACTTTATGTTAGATATCATTGTTATCATTCATCAGATGAAGAAATTGAGGCAGTTTGTCTAGGTGTACGTACTTACACATTACATTACACTGGCTCTGAGCACACTATGCCTCTATACAAATGTGATGATGCATTTGAAGTACTTAGCACAATTAGTACTAAACACTTATTACCCACACCAAGGAGCCTTTGAAATTGACTGCCACTCAAAGGGCAGCCCTCCATGAGATTAAGGGTTCATGCTGAAATGCAGGTTGACGTCCCACTTCCCTTAGCAGGAATGTTTTGCTTGTTTCCCTCTGATGAACAACGTGCTCACGTTGCTGAGGAGCTGCAACATTTTGCCAACTCGTGGTCCACATGCCACACTGTGAGTAGCACTGTGTTAAACGACATTGTTATAATCGTCACAGTTATCATGATTATTGTTAGCATTATCTGGGACACATATTCAGATCTCGTCTCTCACTGTCCAAAGCTCCTTTTACTGCTCCATCGACAGTACACTTGTGCATTTATTCCTGTGCACTTTTGTCTTGTAGATTTCAGCCCGTGGAAAGCTTTAGAGTCTTTACAATATCATCTCAATGCACCAATTACCCTCCCTGGCTTTGTGTCATCCACACACCTGCTAAGCATGTCTTTTCTCTCTTCATGAAAGACGCTGAGAACAATGTTAATCAGCTAGGGCCGAGGAAAGATCAGCTTTCAGTAAGACAATGACCAGAACAATACTCTCAATCCCCTCAAGGTCTGCACACATCCCCATTGCGGTGTTTCCTTTGCTTTCCCAAACACTCACAAACCCAGACCTCCGCTTTCTAAGAGGAAAATGGAGAGGAAGCAAATAAGCTGCTTTGAAGGCTCCATCTTGTGGTGCACAAGCATCAGTGCACTTCGGTGACTGAAATAAAACGCAGGAGGATTTACAAAGAAGGAGATCATAACAGCCTGCAGGAGCTTAGAGAGTATGTGCATCACCCATGTGATCTGCAGACTGAATCCTTTTTTCTCATAATGTCTCAAAGTAAAATCACACTGGCCCTATTCCTTTTGTTCACCACCGTGAATTAAATAAATGTAATACCACACCTATTCAATTAATGGTCCAGGAAAAAAAATATTTTTTAATGAGCTACAGAGGTAAAAAGAAAATTTTCTTAATACTTTCTTCCATCCATAGTTCTAAAATTGAAATGAAAATTATTTTTCTTCCACTCCTGATTTGGATATTATCTTTAAAGAATCCTGGATTTAATACGGCATCTGTAAAGAGGGGGACAATGCCACACTGGCCAAGCAGCTTCCTTGTAATCCTAAAGCTCTATTGCCAGCATGACACCCTGCTCACTCTGGTCTGCTTCTCCCACACCTGTGTCCTACCGCCTCCAGATGTGAGGTGCTGCTGCCTTCCCCAAGCTACTCAGATCTCTGTTTCCTTCTAGGATGCAAGGTGGCTGGGGCCAAGGAGACATTTCAAACACACGATCAGGCAGAGGTCTTCAAAGTGAGTTTAAATGATCATGGCTTGATACTATGAGTTGGAGGGCAGGAGTCAGCCAAGTATGCACACGTAGGGCCTGTTGGGGATGTGGAAGGTAAGAGAGAGCTAAAAATTACAATAAGAAAAATGAGGAGCAATATACATCTGGGATACCAGTATCAGGAGTATGACTGTGTTTCCCAAACCAAACTCAGAATTCATGATCTGAAGGGGAAAATGTGAGGAAAAGTAGCATCATCATTTATTCAGTCAACACACATGCATCAGTGGTAAGTGTTTTTTGTTGTTTTTCTTTTTCAGTAATTTTATTGAGATCAAAATGGTTTATAACATTGTGTAATTTTGGGTGTACATTGTTATTTATCAACTTATGAATAGACTTCATCATGCTCACCACCAGTACTCTAATTTTTGTCCATCACTATACATATGTGCCCCTTTACCCCTTTCACCCACCCCTGAACCCCCTTCCCTTCTGGTAACCACTAATCTGTTCTCTATCCATGTATTTGTTATTTTCCACACATGAGTGAAATCATGTAGGATTTGTGTTTCTCTCTCTGGCTTATTTCACTTAACATCATACCCTCCAGTTCCATCCATGTTGTTGCAAATGGGATGATTTTGTCTTTTATGACTGAGCAGTATTCCATTGTATGTATATCACATCTTCTTTATCCATTCATCCATAGAAGCGTACTTGTATTGCTTCCACCTCTGGGTTATTGTGAGTAATGCTGCAATGAACATAGGGATACATAAATCTCTTTGGATCATTGACTTGAAGTTCTTTGAATAAATACCCAGTAGCGGGATAGCTGGATCATATAGTATTCCTATTTTTAATTTTTTAAGAAATCTCCATACTGTTTTCCATAGAGGCAGTACCAGTTTGCATTCCCACCAGCAGTGTATGAGGGTTCCCTTTTCTCCTCATCCTCTCCAACATTTGCTGTTTTTTGACTTGGTAATTAGAGTCATTCTGACTGGTGTAAGGTGAAATTTCATTGTAGTTTTGGTTTGCATTTCCCAAATAATTAGTGATGTTGAACATAGTTTCATGTGTCTGTTGGCCATCTGTATATATTCTTTGCAAACATGTCTGTTCATATCCTCTGCCCATTTTTGATTGGGTTGTTTGTTTTTCTATTGTTGAGTTATATGAGTTCTTTATATATTTTGGAGATCAGCCCGTTGTCAGATATAAGATTTGACAATATTTTCTTCCAGTTGGTGGGTTTTATTTTTGTTTTGTTCATGGTTTCCTTTGCTTTGCAGAAGCATTTCAGTCTGATGTAGTCCCATTTGTTAACTTTTTCTTTCATTTCCCTTGCCCAAGTAGACATGGTATTTGAAAAGATGCTGCTAAGACCAGTGTCAAATAGTGTACTGCCTATATTTTCTTCTAGGAGTTTTATGGTTTCAGGTCTTACATTCAAGTCTTCAATCCATTTTGAGTTAATTTTTGCGTATGGTGTAAGATAATGGTCTACTTTCATTCTTTTGGATGTGGCTGTCCACTTTTCCCAACACCATTTATTGAAGAGACTTTCCTTTCTCCATTGTACGTTCTTGGCTCCTTTGTCCAAGGTTAACTGCTCATAGATGTGTGGTTTTATTTCTGGGCTTTCAATTCTGTTCCATTGATCTGTGTGTTTGTTTTTGTGCCAGCTCCATGCTGTTTTGATTACTATAGCTTTGTAGTATATTTTGAAGTCAGGGATTATGATGCCTCCAGGTTTGTTCTTTCTTCTGAGGATTGCTTTGGCTATTTGGCGTCTTTTCTTGTTCCATATAAATTTTAAGATTATTTGTTCTTTTTCTGTAAAAAAATTTCACTAGGATTATGATTCAGATTGCATTGAATCTGTAAATTGTTTTAGGTATTATGGACAATATAACTGTGTTAATTCTTCCTGTCCGTGAGCACGGAATATATTTCCATTTCTTTATGCCTTCTTCAGTTTCTTTCAATAATATCTTATAGTTTTCAGTGAATAGGTCTTTCACCTTTTGGTTAAGTTTATTCCTAGATATTTTATTCTTTATGTTGCAATTGTAAATGGGATTGTATTCTTGATTTCTCTTTCTGCTAGTTCGTTGTTAGTGTATAGAAATGCAACTGATTTTGTATCCTGCAACTTTGCTATAGTTGTTGATTATTTCTAATAGTTTTCTGATGGATTCTTTAGGGTTTCCTGTATAGAGAATCATGTCATCTGCAAATAGCAAGAGTTCCACTTCTTCCTTTCTGATTTGGATTCCTTTTATTTCTTTTTCTTGCCTAATTGCTGTGGCTAAAACTTCCGGTGCTATGTTGAATAGGAGTGGTGAGAGTGGGTACACTTGTCTCGTTCCTGTTCTCAGAGGGATGGCTTTCAGTTTTCATCATTAAGTATGATTTTGGCTGAAGGTTTGTCTGATATGGGCTTTAGTATGTTGAGGTACTTTCTTTCTATACCCATTTTATTGAGAGTTTTTATCACAAATGGATGTTGGATCTTGTCAAATGCTTTCTCTGCATCTATTGAGATGATCATGTGATTCTTATTCCTCATTTTGTTAATGTGGTGTATACATTGGTTTATTTGCATATGTTGAACCATCCCTGCATCCCTGGAAAAAATCCCACTTGATCACAGTGTATGATCCTTTTAAGGTATGGCTGTATTCGGTTTGTCAATATTTTGTTGAACAATTTTATATCTTTGTTCATCAGCAATATTGACTTGTATTTTCCTTCCTTGTGTTGTCCTTTTCTGGCTTTGGGATCAAGGTGATGTTGGCCTCAGAGAATGAGTTAGGAAGCATTCTTTCTTCTTCAATTTTTAGAAATAGTTTATAAGAATGGGTATTACATCTTCTTTGAATGTTTGGTAGAATTCTCCAGAGAAGCCATCTGGTCCTGGACATTTGTTTTGGGGGAGGTACTGGGTTACTGTTTCAATCTATTTACTTGTGAATGGTCCATTCAGATTTTCTCTTCTTGATTCAGCTTTGGAAGGTTGTATTAGTCTAAGAATTTATCCGTTTCTTCTAGGTTGTCCAATTTGTGGGCATGTAGTTTTTCATAGTATTCTCTTATAATCCTTTGTATTTCTGCAGTCTCTGTTGTAATTTCTCCTCTTTCATTTCTAATTTTATTTATTTGAGGCTTCGCTCTTTTTTTCTTGGTGAGTCTGCCTAAGGCTTTGTAATTTTGTTTAATTTCTCAAAGAATTGGCTCTTAGTTTCATTGATACTTTCTACTGTTTGTTAGTCTCTATTTCATTTATTTCTGTTCTGATTTTTATTATTTTCTTCCTTCTACTGACTTTGGGCTTTGTTTGTTCTTCTTTTTCTAGTTCTGTTAGGTAGTTTAAGATTACTTGTTTAAGATTATTCTTGTTTCTTGAGGTGGGCCTGTATTACTATGAATTTCCTTCTTTTGACTGAGTCAGTATATTGTAGTTTCATTCTAGCTCATCTCCAGATGTTTTCTAATTTCTCCTTTGATTTCTTCATTGATTCAATGGTTATTCAGTAGCATGTTGTTTAGTCACCACATATTTCTGACTTTCTCAGTTTTTTCTTTTAGTTGATTTCTAGTTTCATAGCATTGTGATCAGAAAAGATGCTTGAGATGATTTCAATCTTTTTAAATTTATTGAGGCTTGCCTTATTTCCCAACACATGGTATATCTTTGAGAGTGATCTGTGTGCACTTGAGAAGAATGTGTATTCTGCCATTTGTGGATGGAACATTCTCTCTGTATATCTATTAAATCCATCTGATCAAGGGTTTCATTTAAATCTACTGTTTCCTAGTTGACTTTTTGTCTAGATGATCTGTCCATTGATGTAAGTGGGGTGTTGAGGTCGCTACTATTATTGTGTTGCTGTTAATTTCTCCATGTAGGTCCATTAATAGTTGCTTTACATACTTTGGTGCCCCTATGTTAGGTGCAAATATATTAATAAGTGTTATGTCCTCTTGCTGGAATGTCCTTTTTATCGTTGTATACTGCCCCTCTTTGTCTCTCATTGTCTTTTTCAACTTGAAGTCTGCTTTGTCAGATATAATTATGGCAACACCTGCTTTCTTTGGTTTGCCGTTAGCTTGGAGTATCATCTTCCATCCCTTTACTCTGAGCCTATGTCTGTCTTTAGAGCTGAGATGTGTTTCCTTGAGGCAAAACATTGTTGGCTCTTGTTTTTTAATCCATCCAGCTACTCTGTGCCTTTTGATTAGAGAATTCAATCCATTTACATTTAGAGTGATTATTAATATTTGTGGGCTTAAAAATGCCATTTTACTTACTGTTTTCTGGTTGTTCTATGTTGTAGGGGAGGTCTAGTGGCAATGAACTCCCTCAGCTTTTGTTTATCCGGGAAAGCTTTTATTTCTCCATTGTATCTGAAGGATAGTTTTGCTGAAGAGAGTATTCCTGGCTGAAAGTTTTTCTCTTTCAGTATTTTGAATATATCATTCCATCCTCTCCCAGCCTGTAGGGTTTTTCTGAGAAATTTGCTGAAAGCCTGATAGGGGTTCCTTTGTAGCTTATTTTCTTCTGCCTTGCTTCCCTTAATATTTTTTCTTTGCCATTGACTTTCGCCAGTTTTACTATCATATGCCTTGCAGAAAGTCTTTTAGAATTCATGTAATTAGGCATTCTATTAGCTTTGGGTATTTATAAACCCAGTTCCTTTCCCAGGTTTTGGAATTTCTCAGCTATTATTTCCTTGAACAAGCTCTCTGCTCCTTTCTCTCTCTCTTCTTCCTCTTGACACTTATAATCCTTATGCTGAATTTCCTATTGGAGTTAGATATTTCTTGAAGAGTTTCTTCACTCTTTTTTTTTTTTAAAGATTTTATTTTTTCCTTTTTCTCCCCAAAGCCCCCCGGTACATAGTTGTATATTCTTCGTTGTGGGTCCTTCTAGGTGTGGCATGTGGGACGCTGCCTCAGCATAGTTTGATGAGCAGTGCCATGTCCGCGCCCAGGATTCAAACCAATGAAACACTGGGCTGCCTGCAGTGGAGTGCATGAACTTAACCACTTGGCCAAAGGGCCAGCCCCCTCTTCACTCTTTTAAAATCCTAGTTCTATCTCCTCCTCCACTTGTAGCATTTCTATGTTTTTATCCTCTAAATCACTAATTCTTTCCTCCATAACTTCAGCTCTAATTCTTAAAGATTCTAGATTATTTTTTATTTCATTAATTGTGTTTTTTCACATCCAGAATTTCTGCTTGATTTTCTTTTTTATAGTTTCAATCTCACTGGTGAAGAGATTCATTTTAGTCTTGAGTTCACCGAACTGTTTTTCTGTGTTCTCTTGTAACTTGTTGAGTTTCTTTATGACAGCTATTTTAAATTCTCTGTTATTTAGATTGTAAATTTCTGTGCCTTCAGGGTTGGTTTCAGGAGAATTGTCATTTTCCTTCTGGTCTGAATTGTTGCTGCAGTTTCTTATGTTGTTTTATGAACTAATCATTTGTTGGCACATTTGTGGTAGTATCTGTTTCCAGATTTCACCTGCTACTGCTAGGGGGATGCAGGAGCAGAGTTTCTAGTCCCATACCTTCTGCTGGAAGTTATGGGGGTACTCTGGCACTTATGCCAGCCTGGAGAGCATTCAGGTGCTTGTGTGGACCATACTTGGTTGGGGGGGGGCTTCCTCATGGGGATTGAGGCAGAGCTGCTTCTTGGAACCACAGGGGCGTGGTAGGCTCCCCCACCACCAGGAAAGTGATCATGACTAGGCTAAGGGCAGCTGCTGCCTCTTCCCACAGTCACACTGGGGTGCTTTCCCACTTTCGGGGCTCAGTGGTACTGTGGGCGCTGACATGGGCCTGGAGTGTGCTTGCCCCTGTGTGTAGATCTGCTGCCATTGCTTGTGGTCCTGCTGGCCTCTGTGCTTGGTAGGTGGGGCTCCCTCACAGGGACTGAGCTATGGCCACTCCTTGGTGTTGCAGGAACATGGTGGGCTCCCCTACCACTAGGAAAGCTATCATGAATGGGCTAAGGACTGCCACTGCTTCTTCCTACAGTCACCTTGCAGCACATTCTCACTTTGGTGATGCTCATTCCAGCCTGGAAAGCATTCATGTGCATGCACAGGGCTACCAGGGAAGGACATGGAGTGCTCACCTATGTCCACCACTTCCTGCAGGGCCAGTCTATCCACCCGCAGATGTACAGCTGCATGTGTCTCTCAGACATCCTGTCGCGCTGTGTGGGCTACTTCCATTGGTCAGTGAATGTCCATTTAGTTGTAGTTCAAAAGGGGGAGAGACAAAGGGAACATCTCACTCCACCATGTTGCTGACGTCATTCAGTGATAATTTTGAGAATCAAGAAAACAGTGAGAGCCAAATCCTACTCAGAAGTTCACTGTCTGGGAGGACAGCTGATATGTAAATAAGTAATAATACACATTCCTAAAAGTCTTGCTACAGAGTCTTTGAAAGAAGAGCCAGAAAAGATGAGATCTGGCAAGTTCTCTATGGAGTCACTTCCTTTCAGGAATGAAACATTTTATCTGACAACCCTCTTTAGTATCAATTTATAAACTCCAAAAGTGTAGCAGCTCAACACCATAATGTCTCTGGAATTTCGATTTCGGATTATAGTTCTTTCTTAAGCTTGAAACAACCTTAGAGTTCTTTAATAGAGCATCTTAATTTTACAGATGAGAAAAGAACTGGCCAAGAAAACAAACAGAGTCTTCATGAAAAGCCTTTCCACTTCTTATACTAGCTGGCTATGACATTCATCACCAAGCTTTTTGCTCTATGAGACAGCTTTGAGGGGTTGCAGAAATACAATATGAAGTCCTAAAAAAACCACAACTTACAGATTAAAGACAAGTTACTTTACTCAGCCAAGTTCCTTTTGGAGGTCTGCATTTTACTGGAGGAAAGTTGTTAAAGTAAAAAATATACAGTCAGTATGTTAGTCATTAGTGAAATACCAAGAAATTCAATCTCTTATCAAGAAAAATGTTTTCACTTAACATTGCTGTTTTTGTTTCATTGGCATAACTTAAGGATTTAATAATCTAAGAATATCTTAAGTCGCTCCTATACTTCATCTCCCGTTGGCCATGTCCTTATTGAGGACATAATCGAGGGGTGGAAGGATGCCTGAAGTCCTGAAAAGCAGCTTATTCATGAAAAGCAACTTCTTCATGAGACCCAAAGTGGAGAAATTTGAGATGCTTAATTCAGAATGCTCCTCTACTGATGATTATCTGGGAATTTGAAACAGTGTCACCTTAGAATTGCTGGTGATTTTGGGAAAGTGACATTTTTTCATACATTCTTCTTAATGTGAGTAGTAAGCTAGTTTACTTCGGTAAGCTTGTGTAGTGCTTAAGTGTGCATTCAAATAAACTAAGGATCTAATCTCAGCTCCTTGGATATAAAGCAAAATGCCTTGGCTTCACTGTCATATGGAGAATAAAAATCAGGTGTAACCATAGTATTTACAAATCATTCAAGTGGTCAAGAAGAGAAATAAAATATCACTAAATTCTGTATCTTTAATCCAAGTAACTAAGGAGGGTGAGGGTTCAAATTGGGTTTCACCTGAATCTTTCTGTCTTAGAGAAACTGGAAGCAGACACTCTGCATTTTGGCTGCCACCAAAATTCTGGTCACATGAAAGTTATGCTTAATCCATTTCCAGCAAGGCGACTGCTTGAGCTGCCAGAAGGAGTATATAGGGATGATGCGAGGAGGGACCTTCCAGAAACAAACTAATAGAATTGTAGGTATAATATCATTTTTTGTTAACAATGTACCTGGGTGATGGAAATTGCTAGGCTCCGAAAGTTAAGAGAAGACTATGTGCAGAAGTTTTTGCTATGGGAATCCAAAAGAATTTCAGATTTGATGCAAAAACTGGGATTTTCATGCCCAGAGGAGGACCTCAGAAGAAAGAAAGAGGGAACTGAGACTGAGCCACTTGCCTAGGTCCCAGATGTGTTAAAGGACTGAAGAGTAGACAAGAAAATTCTGTGCACCTCTCCTCAGAAGCAGCAAGAGAACTTTCAGTCTATAGCTGCCTTGTGTTAAAGAAATTACTTGCAAGAAATCAAAACCTCAGACTATAGCATGTGCAGATGTGAATTTGTACCACCTAGAGGGTGTGGGAACCCAACCTGAGAATTAAACATGAAGATTGATCCAGGATAGTTGAGATGCTGGTAGAAGCATACATAAAACTGCTCCATAGGAAAACTTGCACAACACAGGGCAAATAGCTCCCCCATAGAAAGGACAGTCCTTGCTGTCAATACATCACAATTCAAAGGGACATAATCACAACTCCACATGCTAACACCATCAAAACTACATGAGGAACCAGCGTGAAAGTGAGATGGGCAGAATCAGCACAGGAGAATTAGCACTCAAGGTGAGGGTAAACAGAAAAATCTGAAAGACATCATTAAAAACATACATTTAAATTTATTATGGAGATTAAAGAAGTAATATAAACAATCTTGAAAGGCAGACCAGCATTTTAAAAGATCAAGAATATTTGAAAAAAACAAATATGAAATGTAGGAATTTTAAAAATAGATTCTTTGAATTTCCAGATTCATCTTGGAGATGTAGACAGCTGGAAAGTGTCACACCCCCCCCTTATAAAAAGAAAAATGCTGGACAAGCTGAAAATTATTTGCTTTTCTTGAGCCCCTTAGAAAATTCACATCACAAAAGCAAACAACTAACTGGAAATCTTCAGAGACAGTTGCATGCAGGGAGAAACAGGGCCCGGGCTTTTTCTTATCAAAGGCAGATGTCATCAGATCCCACATAGCCAATCAGAAGATTCAGCAAGAAATTTTTAACGATTTTCTAAAGGCCAAGTGTTGGGGAGAATGAGAGTTGGAAGCCCTGTGGGCTGTAGACAGAGGGAGGTTGGCAGCAGTCCCTTCTACAAGAAATGTTAAAAGTTCTTCAGTCAGAAGGAAGATAGTATAGGTCAGAAACTTGGATCTACACAAAGAAATGAAGACTAGTAGAAATAAAAAATATGAAGTTTAAATAAAATTTATTTTTTCTTATTTTAATTGCTCTAAAATATAATTGATGCAGTGTTCACAGAAAATGAAATATAGCGATGTACGCCTGAAATTTACATAATGTTGTAAGTCAGTAGGACTCCAATAAAATAATTTATTAAAAAACCAATATTCCTTATAAAGAAAAAGATAATTCAGTGTTCAAGAAAATAGTAACAACATATTCTGCATTGATAGCTTACATAAAAGTAAAATATACGACAACAAGAGAACAAAGGATGTGAAGGAAGAATTGAGAATATACTGTTAAAATTTCCTTACACAACATGTGACAGACTCAGTTCATTTTAAAATGTATATTATAAACCCTAGAGTAACAGCTAAATGCAATTTGAAGAAGTATAAGTAACTTCAACAAAAAAGATAGAGAATAATAAAAATTCTCAAATAAACCTAGAGAAGGCATAAAAAATTAAAAACGAATAAGTGGAACAAATAGAAAACAGATAGCAAGATGATAAGTGGTAATTTCAATCCAGCATTATTAATAATTGCTTTAAATGTGTAACTGATCAAACAAACCAGTTTAAAGAAACATTATCATATTGGGTAAAGAATTAAGACCCAAATATATGTTGTCTACAAGAATCCTACTTTAAATATTTATAAGTAGATAAGTTAGAAGTAAAAGTATGATGAAAAATATATCATGCAAACACTAATCAAAACAAAGAGGGGGTAGCTGTACTGATTTCAGACAAAGTAGACTTCAGAACAAGGAATATTTTCAGTGAGTAAGTGGAAAATTAATTAATGATAAAGGTATGAATTTTTCAAGAAAATTTTCCAAGACAAATAACAATCCTAAATAACTATGTATCTAACAACAGAGCTTCAAAACAAGAGGCAAAACCTGATAGTTCTGAAAAGAGAAATAAACAAATCCACAATTGTAGTTGGAGAAATTATGATTTCTCTCTCAGTAACTGATAAAACAAATAGACAGGAAATCACTAAGAGTACAGATGACCTGAACAATCTATCAACCAACCTGACCTAATTGACATTTAGGAGACACTCAATCCAACAACAGCAGAAACATTCTTCACAAGAGCACATGGAACATTCACAGATAGATCATATTCTGGGCCATAAAATAAAGCCTGACACATTAACAAAAAAATAGAAATCATAGAAAGTATGTTCTCAGATCATAATAAAATTAAATCAAAAATCAATAATAGAAACAAA
The DNA here is from genome assembly GCF_037783145.1 of Equus przewalskii. NCBI lineage: Eukaryota > Metazoa > Chordata > Mammalia > Perissodactyla > Equidae > Equus > Equus przewalskii. The sequence goes on from NC_091838.1 coordinate 28,964,282, forward strand.
TTGGGGAGAAACTCCAAATATTTGGAAATTAAATAACAAATGAGTCTAAGAGGAAGTTTCAACCAGAATTGAAAAGTATTTTGAACTGAATGAAAATAAAATTGGTAAACCTCTAGAGAATTTGACCAAGAAAAAAGGAGGACACAAATAATAGTACCAGGAATGAAAGAGAGGACCTTCACTCTTGACCTCACTGACATTCAAAAGATAACGGGGAAATACAATAAACAACTGTATACCCTCTTAGATTAAATAGGCCAATTCCCAGAAAGACATAAACTACCAAACTTTACTGAAGAAGAAATATAAAACTTGGATAGTACTATATTTATTAAAGAAGTTGAATTTGTAATTGAAAATCTTCCTACACGGAAAACTCCAGGCATAGATAGCTTTCTTGGTGAATTCCACCAATGTTTAGGGAAAAAATAATACCAAATCTACACAATCTCCTCCATAAAATAAAAGAATAGGAAACACTTTTCATGTCATTTTATGAGGCCAAAATTAGCATACTATAAAAATCAAAAACGTTGCAAAAAAAGAAAATTGCAAGCCAATGTTCTTTGTGAACACAGATGTAAATTTCTTCAACAAAACATCAGCCAATTGAATCCAGCAATATATAAAAAAGATTGTACATTCGAATCAAGCAGGATTCATCCCAGGAATGCAAGGCTAGTTCAACATTCAAAAATCAATTAATGTAATTTATGATATTACAAGACTAAAGAAAACAAAACTTATGAATATCTCAATAGATTCCAAAAATAGCATTTGACAAAATTCAACATCTATTCAGCAAACTCTCAGCAAACTAGGAATAGAAAGGAACTTCCTTAATCTTATGAAGGATATGTATGTATCTTCATAAAACATACAACTAACCTCAATGATAAAAGACTGAATGTTTCCCCCTAAGATGGGAAGACACAGGATATCTTCTCTTCCTACTCCTGTTCAATATCATACTAGAAGTTCCAGCTTTTGAAATAGACAAGAAAAAGAAATAAAGGCATACAAATAGGAAAGGAAGAAATAAAACTGCCTCTATTCTCAGAACACATGATTGTCTATGAAAAAAATCCCAAAGAACTACAAAAAATCATCCTTTGGAACTAAAAAGTGAGTTTAACGAGGTCAGAGGATACATGACCAATATATAAAAGTCAATTTTATTCTTATATATCACAATGAAAAACTGGAATATAAAATTCAAAAAACACCACCACTTACAATAGTACTAAAAATGAAATACTTAGGTCTAGCAAAATATACACAAGTTCTGTATGCTGAAAAGTACAAAACACTGATGAAAGAAATTAAAGAAGATCTAAATAAAGAGGTATACCATGTTCACAGATTGGAAGACTCAATATTTTAAGATATCCATCTTGCCAATTGATACATAGATTTAGTGCGATCCAAATCAAAACTCCAGCAAGCTTTTTTGTAGACATAGACAAATTCATTCTAAAATTTATATGGAAATGCAAATAAGAAAAGCCAAAAGAATTCTGAAAAAGAAGAACAAAGTTGAAGGATCACTCTATCTGATTTCAAATTTATTATAAAGCCAGTTATCTAGACAGTGTGATATTGGTGAAAGGGTATATGCATATAACAATGAAACAGAACAAAGAGCCCAGCAATAGACCCAAACAAATATAGTCAACTGATTTTTGGCAAAGAGATAAAGGCAATTCAATGGAGAAAGTTTTGTCTTTTCAACAAATGTTGTTGGAATAATTGAATATCTATGTGCAAAAAGAAAGAAAAAGCACACTGACACATACTTCATATCATATACAAAAATTAACTCAGAAGAAATTATTTACCTAGTTATAAATCTGGAACTTTAAAACTTCTACAAGAAACAGAAAAGAAAATCTATGTGACCTTGGGTATGGTGATAAGTTTTAGATGTAATACTAAAAACATGACCTAGAAAAGAAAAGTTGATAAAATGGACTTTTAAAAAATTAAAAACCTTTGCTCTGTAAAAAACACTGTTAAGAGAATGAAAAGACAAGCTGCAGACTTGGAGAAAAATATTCATATATCTCATATCTGATAATGGACTTGTAGAATATATAAAGAACCTTTAAAGCTAACAATAAGAAACAAATAAACCCCCTTTAAAAAATGAGCAAAATTTATGAAAGGATACTTCTCCAAAGAAAATATACATATGGAAGATAAGCATATGAAAAGATGTTCAACATGAATGGTCATTAAGAGAGTAAATTAAAACCATAAAGAGGTACCACCACATACCTAGAATGGCTAAAATTTAAAAATGAACAATGCCAAGACTGGTGAGGATGCAAAGCAACAGGAACTCTCATTCATTATTAGTGGGAAAGTAAATGATACCCATTTTGGAAAACAGTTTAACAATTTCCTATAAAATTAAGTGTATGCTTACTGTATGACCCAGAAAACCCACTGCTAGATAGTCACCCAGGTGAATTGAAGACGTATGTTCACCTAAAAACCTCTCTGCTAATATTTGTACCAGCTTTATTCATATCCCAAAACTGGAAACAACCCAAATATGCTTTAGTAGGTGGCTGGATAAACAGACTGTGGTACATCACACAATAGACTACTACTCAGCAATCAAAAGGAATAAACTATTTGTTCATGCAACAACATGGATAAATCTTAAATGAATTTTTCTAAGTTAAAGAAGCCAGACCCAAAGACTTCATATTGTAAGATTCCATTTATACAAAATTCTGGAACAGACACAATGGTACAGACAGAAAACACATCAGGAGTTAAGGATGAAAGGAATGGTTGACGATAAAAGAGCTACACAAGGGAATATTTGGGTGGGATAAATGAACACAACTCTCCCAGAAAATGGTACATCAACATGACAAAATATTAGTAAATGTTTTTTTCCCATGAATAGGCTTGATCTAATGGAAATATATACAAAACACTGCACCCAACAAATAGAAAATATTTCTCTGTTTCAAGTACACATGAGATATTAGGAAACTTAAACCACATTAGGTCAAAAGGAAATTTAATAAATATTTTAAAAATTACATACTGATCACATTATCTGATCAAAATTCAGTAATATTAATATCGATAACAAAAAGATTGCCAATGCCTCCCCCAAACACACACATGTACTTTAGAAACTATGCAACACACTTCTAAAAAATTCATGGATCAAAGGAGAAATCAGAAGAAAAATTACTAAATATTTAGATTTAAGTAAGGATGAAAGTGATATATACACACAAATACATATATGTCATATATAAATATAAAGCTATATTCATGTGTGTACATATTATATATGTACACATATGTATTTTCCACGATGATGGAAAATAAGAGAGAAAGGATAAAAATGTGGGAAAAAAAGAAGATAAATTCAGGAGAAAGTAAAAGTAACAGTTTTATCATAGAAATAATTGTAGAAATTTTCCTACTACTGAACAACATGAGTTTCCAAATTGAATAGTCTTATTATTGTCCCACGACAATGAAAGAAAAAGACCCACACCAAGGCACATTATGGTGAATATCCAGAATAATAGAGACAGATAGAAATTTTATATATTTCAGAAACGTTTTAGAATTACATAAAGTAATCAGGAATAAAAATGCACCCATTCTTAGGAAGCTACAGAAGAATTTACTTCAAAGGGGAAAATACAGGATGAAGGAAATCTGTGGTTTGGACACTGGAGGATGAAAGGCAGAGGGACTCCCCAGGATGACAGTGAAGAGAAATCCCTGGACAAGAGCCCTGTAGCAGGCCTAGAGCACAAGAAGTCTAGATTGGAAGGAGCAGTCAGAGAATTCTAGGAGGGTTATCTCTGAGAAAGAGATAAAATCAATCAAATACTTGATGTGGATGACAAAAGTGAGAAGAGATTTAAACTTATCGAGGAGACCTTGGGAATGAAACAATGATAAGAAAATGGAAAACTAAGGAAAACAGAAACCAAAAGTCTGTTATTAACTTTAGGAAGGGAAAAGATTGCAAAGCAGGAAATGTAATCACAGTATACCACATAGCTTTTCTGTGACTAATACTTATATATCAACATAGTAGGCAAACAGTGAATATTGATTTAATGCAAAATGGTAACATTGACTCTATTAAGAGGATGGAGAGAGAAGAAGGATGAGGGAGCAAATCTTATCTTTCATAGTAGGAAGTTAGTATATAATATTTAAACTGAAATATCAAGAAATAAAAATATACCATGTTAATTAGAAATAAAGAGATAAACACCAAAAGAAACTTAAAAAAGTTAAAAACTAGTTGTGTTTGAGGAGTGCGAATTAGGGATGGGAATGGTGGGAAGAGGATGCTTCTTTTATGATGATCCTTGGTGACTCTTTAAGCTCAATACATGTAGTACTCTATGGGCTGCCACAAAATTAATATTTAGAAAGAAGGTATATGCTTCAGTGTTCATATTAGGAAAAAATGGAAATTAATGAGCTAAGCATACAACGCTAAGATTTAATAAAAGAACACAGTTAACCCAAAGAAAGTAAAAGGAAATAAATAACAACAAATGAGGAAAGGAGAGGAAATTAAAGAAATAGAAGAGGGATAGATAAAAGCAAAAGCTGAATCTTTGAAATAAACAAATAAAACAGATTTTACTCTTTCCGTGAAAAAACAGGTCATAAAAGGTACAGTAAAACTTTAATCATAAAAATCTGAACAACTTTATGCCAATAAACTTGAAAACTTAAATGGAGTGGAAAATATGAAGTACCAAAATTAATTCAAAAAGAAATTGAAAATACGAATAGACATAAACACTACAAAAATTGAATCAGTCATCACTATCAGAAAATCTCTAGGCCTAAACAGATTTAAAGGTGAGTTTTGCCAAACTTTAAGGAACAGATAAATTCTATTTTTATGCTAATCCACTCAAGAAAATAGAAAGAGAATGAAAACTAAACAGCCCATTTTTGACGTTTGTAAATCTTGATATCAAAACAAATGGAACAGTCTGAGAAAGGAAGCTCATCGGCCAATCTCATTTCTACATAGTAATAGTAGCAGTGGTACTAAATGATAAGATCTACTGAGCTCTTTATACATGTCAGGCACCACTAGAAGGGTTTCGTTGTTGCTGTTTTCTAATAGCTTTATTGAGATATAGTTGATATACAAAGAGCTGCACATATTTAATGTATAAAATTTGATGAGTTTGGACATATGCAAACACCTATGATACCATCTCCACCCTCAAGGTAATGGACATATCCAACATGTCCCAGTTTTCTTGTGTCTCTGTTTTTTATTGTGTGTGTATATGTGGGGTAAGAATACTTAACATGAGATCTGCCCTCTTAACAAATTTTGACGTGCACAACACAATATTGTTAACTAGGCCCTATGTTGTACAGAAGATCTCTAGAACTTACTCATCCAGCGTAACTGAAACTTACCCATAGAATAACAATTCCCTATTTCCCCCACTATAAGAGTATTATAAGTACTAACTTATTTAGTCGTCAAAACAGCCTTATCAATAGGATACTATTATTATGCCTATTTTATCAGTCAGGATACTAAGACACAGGTAGTTGAATAATTTGCCCATGATATGAACCCAGGCAATCCTCCAGAGTTCTGTGATAGTCAAGAGTGAGGCTTAGTGCAGACTATGAATGGAGGATAAACCTGGTTCCAATTGGTCATTTGAGGGCACAGAACTGATAGAGTGCAGGGGCACAGCTGCAACAAGGTAAAAAAAAAAAAAAAAAAAAAAACTAGCCAACACAATAAAACAAGAAAAAGAAATAATTTTAAGTGCTGAAGAAGAAACAAAATTATTTTTATTAATAGGTGATATAATTATCTACATAAAAATCCAAGAGAATATACAGACAAACTACAGTAGTTCCCCCTTATCTCTGGAGGATGTGTTCCAAGACCCTCAGTGGACACCTGAAGCCACAGATAGTACCCAACCCTAAATATACTATGTTTTTTCCTATACATAGATACCTATGATAAAGTTTAATTTATATATTAGGCACAGTAAGAGATTAACAACAACTAATAATAAAGTAGAACAATTGTAATGATGTAGTGTAATAAAAGTTACTATAGGTCTTTTTTCCTTCCTTGTTAAGTTGAATACTTTCACCTTTTCACTTAAAGGAAGCACTTTGCAGCCTCTCTTTGGCATATCCACATTGGCAGCATCACTACTCTTGCGCTTTAGGGCCGTTATTAAGTAAAACAAGGGTGACTTGGACACAAGCACTGTGATACTGATACCACAACAGTCGATCTGATAACCAAGACAGCTCCTAAGTGATTAATGGGTGGGTAGCATATATAGCATGGATATTTGGACAAAGGAATAATTCACATCTCATGCAGGATGGAGCAGGCTAGCTCAAGAATTCATCACACTACTCAAAACGGCATGCCATTTCAAACTTATAAATTGTGTATACCTGAAATTTTCCATCTTGTATTTTCTGACGCAGTTGACCACGGGTAACTGAAACTGTGGAAAGGCTAACCACGGATAAGTGGCTGACTACTATATTAGAACTGATGAGTTCTTCAGCAAGATTGCTGGATAAAAGTTAGTGATTTAGTTCCTACCTGCACAAATCTATTAGAAATGTCATCTTTTAAAATCTCATTCAAAGTACAACCCAACCTACAAGATACCTAGAAATAAATCTAACAAAGAATGTGTTAGATCTATATTGAGAAAAGTTATAATTACTTTTTTGACGGAAAAACATAGTCTACAGACTGCAGAAGACTTAAGTAAAGAAGAAAAATACTATGTTTATGGTCAGGAAAACTCAATATCCTAACAAAGGTAATTTCCCCAAAATAGACCTGTAAATCTAATGCTATTCTAATCACGATACTAACCATACTTTTCAAAGAAGTTGATTATAATTCACTTGAAGAAGTAAGATGCACTTTTGAAGAAGAGTAAGGTAGGAGAAGGAAGAAGGAACATTTCCTACCAAATATTAAAACTTATTATAAAGCAATAGTAATTTTTAAAAGTGTAGAGCTGATGAAAGAATACACAAATAAACTTACAAAAGAATTGACAGCCTAGAAACAGAGCCTTTACATATATGGGCACTTGGTATGAAACAGAAGTCGCTCTGTGAACCAAATCCAAAGCTCCATTTAATGAATGGTTCTGAGAAACGGTTTATCCAGTTCCTACCTCATCTTTTACTCAAAAAATCCTAATAGATTAAAGATCTAAATGGGAAAGGAAAATTATAAAACTTTTAGAAGGTAATATATGAGAATATTTCCTTCACATCAGGGTAGGAAAAGATGTCTAAAACAAAATGAAACCCATAAACCATAAAAAAGAAAGATTAGTAAAATTGACAAGGTTAAAATAAAAGACACCAAAAACATTGTTGAAAGAAAAATTACAGACTGGGGAAAAATACTTAAATTGTGCACAATGGACAAAGAATTACAGTCAATCCTCATTATTTGTAGATGCCTTAATTGTGAGTTTGCCTACCTGCTAAAGTTTATTTGTGACCCCAAAATCAATACTTGCACTGCTTTCATAGTCATTCACAGACGTGCACAGAGAAGAGAAAATTTTGAATCACCCAACACACACATTCCCAGCAAAGGTCAAACGAGGCTACGTTGTGCCTTCTTGTTTCAACTCTTGTACTGTAAATGTGTCATTTTTGAGATCTATTTAGTGCACCATTTTCCCATTTTTGTGATTTTTGTTGGTGATTTCATTGTTTAAAATGCCCCCTCGAGCATAGTGCTAAAGTGCTGTCTAGTGTTCCTAAGTGCAAGAAGGCTGTGATGTGCTTTATGGAGAAAATCCATGTGCTTGAGAAGCTTCATTCACACATGAGTTGTAATGCTGTTAGTAGTGAGCTCAGTGTCGATGAATCAACAATATATATTAAATAAGGTATCTTTAACAGAAACACCCATAAAACAAAATTATGTAGTGATCATTTGACGAAAATGTAGTGGCCAAAGGCTCACAAGAACTTAACCCTGTATTTCCGCTAGGAGCAGTGGTTTAGTAGTTGCTAACTCAGCGTTCACAATGACTGCATAGAACACAACCGCTGAGAATAGGGAGAATCAACTGTCTATCATGAGTCTATAAAGATCTACCAATCAAAAGGAAAAGACAACCTAATAGAAAAATGGCAAAGTATACAAGAAGGCAAGACACAGAAGAAACATGAAGCGCCAATAAATATGAAAAGATGCACAGCTTCTCTATTCATAAGGAAAATGCAAAACTTAAACCATAGGATGTCTATTTACACATGTCAAATTAGCACAAGCACAATACTAATGCTGTCAAAGAGGTAGAGAAAATAGAACACTCACACATGCATTGTTGTTGGAATTGTAACTTTGATGAACGTGAGAGCAATGTGGCAATATCTGTTATGTTTGATAATGCACAATTCCTGTGACCCAACAAATCCTCTTCTAGACAGACACCTTAGAGAGTACAATGAAAAATGTATAGGATAATTATTCTCTGAATTAAAACAAATGAAGTGTCTAAATGTGCATCAATATGGCAATGAGTAATAAATTCAGTTACACATCAGTGAAAATCAATAAACTAGATATAAATATATCAAAATAAGTAAATCTTAAAAACATTTTGCAGACTGAAAACAAGTTATAAAAATATGTATTATAACAATTATATAAATTTTTAAAGCACACACATACTATCGTTTATGAGTACACAAAAGCCTGTATAAGAATGGTGCAATGATACACATTACAGAGGAAGGAAAGAATACTGGAGAAAGGTCAATAATAATAAGTAATATTAATACTAAAAACTTTACCTACAGTATAAACATATTTACTTTATCTTCAAAATAGTCCTATGAAATAGGTACTATTATTATAATTTTTCAGATGAGAAAACTGAAATATAATTAAGTAACATACTAGGAAATCCTCCTAGTTGCATATGTTAAGACAGGGACAATTCAAGGATCAGTGTTTTCCTCAGGTTTTGGAGTCTGTAAAATTTAAATTCTGAACAATTGACTCATGTGTCTGGTGAGAGCTGGGCCTCGATGGCCTTTGCTTTTTTCGGAGAGAAACCTTATTAAATGCCTCTTTCGGGCACATAGGCTGTCAGACACAATGGGCCCCTCCTTGACTTTGCTAATTCAAAATAATGTGAGAGAATAAAATGAGATCATTTTATGCCCTTCAAAAATGGAACACTGGAGCTACCCTAATGAAAGTTTCAAGATATCTTTTCCCTTCATTCTAGGTATTGTCTTTTTTATTTCAAATACTTTATTCGCTGAACAACTTTAGGTTTTTAATATTTTAGTGTGACTTTATTAAAGTCATATTGGCAAATCCAGAATAATTTTGGCAGTTAGTTTTTGTACTTGGATGATGTATGGAATTTAATTTATGCAGAATTGCAATCACAGAACTGGAAGAGACACGGGAGATTAGTTCCACTCCCTCATTTTACAGTGTCTTGTGCAATATCACATACAGGGTAAAAACTAGAACCCTACCCATTTCCCCTAAAACATTAACTCTAGAAAAAACACATTTTAGAACATTGAGAACTTCTAGCAGTAAAAACTGTTCAGAACACTTGTGTCCAATCTGATTTCCTCAAACCTCCTCCGTGTGGATATGTCCAAATGAAGAAAAACCACAACAGGATGCCCGCTGGGGTGCTGGGCTCTAGGATCGGACACAGCTGCAGCCCTTCGCTCCGTACCTTATTTGCTGACCCTAACTAGAATTGCAAACAGAAAACTCTTCCTCGCTCTGAATACTAATTGAAATCTAAAATTGACTTGTTCTGTTTGTCCTCTTTCCCAAATAAATCATATTAAATTCCTCATTACTATTAACAAACTTTTCTAAAAAAAAAAGTTGCAAGGACATGAATATATTCTGTTTCATAAACATTTTCTTATTTACCATGATGATTTTATACTCTGGCCAGGTCTTACAAGTGATCAAACAGAACTCGACATCTCAAATCCCACAAAAAAGGAGAAAATAATACTCTTAAGACATAATGACCTTTAGCATATTTTAGCTGACTCAGCAGTGGCATTCCAACACGTGAATTTTTAAATACTGATAATCCATGCATATTTCCTTTACACACTTCAAACACGTCTGTAAACGAGTATGGACACCACATTGACTCTCATGAAAATCTCATTCTAAAACTCATTATAATAGTTTTCACTTCTCTTCCCAAAATGAAGAGTAGTAGGGACTGGGATTCTGGTTACTGAACATAAATGTCAAGCACGTCCACGTGACAATTTATTGATAAACTTCATTTTTAGAAATTAATAACAACATAATTTGTATTTACACGTTTTCACATGCATTCACATTTTCACAATGTATTTACATGTTTTTCATTGAACATAGAAATTTGAAAATAAATGAGTCTTAAGAATAGGGAAGTAAATTTAAACACCCAGCTTAGTGAAACTGTAAGAAAAAAATATTTGAGCTCTGGGGCCAGCCCAGTGGCACAGCGGTTAAGTTTGCACAATCTGCTTTGGCGGCCCAGGGTTTGCCAGTTCGGATCCCGGGTGCGGACATGGCACCGCTTATCAAGCCATGCTGCGGCAGGTGTCCCACATATAAAGTAGAGGAAGATGGGCACAGATATTAGCTCAGGGCCAATCTTCCTCAGCAAAAAAAAGGAGGAGGATTGGTGGCAGGTGTTAGCTCAGGGCGAATCTTCCTCAAAAAAATATTTTAGCTCTGATTCAAATTCTAATATTTTTTCTTGACATAAAAATGATCACTAATATTTTAGGTGCCTGAGCAGCTCATACAATGAAAATAAAATGGCAGGGGGCATGAGTGGGGTTTTTCCTTCCTTTTGTTTTTTCCTCTTAGCTCAGACCTCTTATAAAAATACACACTCCCTTCTCCATCAGATGTTAACAGTGCCTCATGGAGAAAATAGGAACCATCAGATAGGAGAGCCTTCATCTTCCATCTACCAACGAACAATCCACTTCCTTCTGTACCCATACTGTTCACTCTATTCTATTGCTATCAATGAAATACTCCATCAAAGGCCTTGTACTTTTTCACTTCTGAATTCCATTTACAACCACCTATTTCTCCTTCTCTATCATATCAAACATGCTCCGGAGTGTCCTATCTTTAAAAAAAACAAAAACCCCTCCTTACTCCCCAAATCCTGCTTCAGGTCTCACGCTATTTCTTTGTCCCCTTCATAGCAGAGTTTCTTGAGAGAGCTGTCCATAATTATTGTCTCCACCACTCCTCTCAGGCCTCTACTCGTCCATTGAGATTGCTCTCGTCAGCAACCTGTAGGTCGCCATATTTTGCCAGTTATCTATCTCTGTGTAACAAAATACCCCAAAACTTAGTGGCTTAAAATAACAATTCAATATGATCTCCATGGGTTTGATGGGCTCATCCGGTGGCTCTCATGTAAGACCTTCTCATGTGAAGTTGCATTATCAGCTGCAAGCATCTGAAGGCTCAACAAGGTTGGATGACCAAGATGGCCCCTCACCAGGTTGGCAGTTGATGCTGGCTATTGTCTAGAAGGTCAGTTGGGACTGTACATGAGAGTGCTTACATGTGGCCTCTGCATGTGACCTCAGCTTCTCATGGTAGTGCAGCTGGCTTCCACAAGGGGCTTCCCAAGCGCAAGTGCTCCAGGAAATCCAGGCTGACACTGCAAGGCTTCTTAGGATCTGACGTCAGAAGTCTCAATCTCATTTTCATGCAGTCTGTTGTTAAGGTAAGTCAATAAGGCCACCCCTGATTCAAAGTGAGGAAAATTAAACTCTACCTACTGATATAAGAAGAAGCATGTGTACATGGGGAAGAAGAAATTGGTGGGGGCCATCTTTGAAGCTATCTACCTTAATGGCTAGTCCACAATTCTTACTTTGCTTGACTTCACAGCAGCCAAGACACAGTAATTAGGCCCTCTTTGTTGAAACACTGCTTTTCTTTTGCATCCCTTGACATCCCACTTGTATTTCCCACCTCCCTGCTTGGTCCCTCCATCATAGTCAGCTTTGGGGCACTTCCTTTGAGATGATCCATGTTCTCTTGGAGGCCTTGTTATTTTCTCAGCCTCTGTGCACTCGCTAGGTGACTTCATCTTGTCCCACAGCTTCCAATACCTGCTATCTACCAACAACTCCTAAATCTGTATTTCCAACTCAGACCCATCTCTGTCAACCAGATGTGAATGTCAAACTGCCTACTGAATCTCAGTGTGGGTATCTAATGAGCATTTCAAACCTAGCTTGACTTCTTTTCATTCAAGTCTTTTGTCAAATATCTTTAGACCTTCCCTGAGCACTATATAAAAAATAGCACTTTGTACAATCATGCTCTATCACATGATTAATTTCTTTTTCTTAGCACTTATCATTAACTGATATAAATTTATTTATTTTGCAGTCTGTCTCTTCCAACTTGATCTACCTTATTACCTATGTATCTCCAGCCTTTAGAATACTGCTTAATATTTTTCAGGCCTTTTATGTGCTGCTTGACTTGAGGGTTAAGACACAATATCCCAAAGATTTAGAAAAGGCCTCATTTAATACTCTGCTTCCTCCCCTACCCTTAACTTGTAGGCAAAATTGCTGAATTCCACTGCTTTGAACTCTGCCTACTATTCCTCTGCCTCTAATGTGCCCCATAACTTGAGACTGGGATCAGTTCGAGGGAAAAAATGGTTTTCTGAAGCCTTTGCTGTATAAGTCTAGTTCTTGTACTGCCACTTCTGGTATTGTCATCACCCAAAGCATAATAAAAAAATCAGTCATTAATTATTCTTTGAGAATAATTTAGCACTCAACATTATGGTAGTGGTAAGGTACACAGATGAAAAGCCAAGCGCTTTCATGTATGTACAGACGGCCCTCTGTATCTGAGCATGCGAAACTCATGGATGAGGAAGGCCAACTGTATTCATTGTACTCCGCCATTTTATAAAAGTGACTTGAGCACCCTCAGACTTTGGTATCCAAGGGGGTTCCTGGAACCAGTCCTCCGCGGATACCAAGAGATGACTGTAATTCACTTCTCTGTTGATTTATGTACAGGGGAAGTAGCCAGTCCTAGCGGACCGAGCCCAAGTACACATTTACATCGGAATTCTGGCTCCAGTCCCCGCAAGGTCAATGGGTATCAGAGCAAATCACTTAAAACCGCTGCGCTTTAGTCTCAACTGCAAATTGATGAGAGTAAGAATATGTGCCTACCAACCTCACGGTCCTTGGGTTCAAAGGCTGGAAAGTATGCAAAAGAACTTTCAAAATAGTGAAGCTCCATTTAAATGTTGGCTCCTATTTAAAACACTTCTAGGGTCCAAACATCCATATCATGGACTCAAACTCAAGAATTATGGATCCCTTTCTTCCCTCCAGCATAAAGAAATTTTTTTATATAGCTCACAAAATGTAATCTCATTAAAGAGAAATTTTTTAAGATTATAAAACTATTTTTTAAATAGCTAATTTTTTAAAAATTATGAAACATAACTGTACTGAATCTTTGACCATCAATGAGAAGAAATTATATTTTTATCAATATATTATACTTCAAATATAGGTTTAAAAAATGTAGTAGTCACACACTCACACCATGTGCTAATACTGATATGCTGCACTAAAAATATTTTAAATTTTTTAACTTGTCACAAAATTTAAAAGACTTTGGCAAAACCCAGTAATTTCTCCCAATTAAATCATCATAAATGGATTGAGCACAACAGCTCATCCAGAAAAACTTCTTCTTTCAAATATGGAGATGATAGTTTAAATTCAAGATGCATCACAAAGCAAAGAGATGCCGAGCTGAGGTTGGTACTGGGACTAGATGCGGGGGTGGAATCAGGGCTTTGCCTTTCTCTAGCTGTTGGCAGAGGGCAAATTATTCAACTTCTCCTCCCTGTGTAATCGCCCCCAATCTCTTCTCTAGTTCCCCTGCAGAGAATCAATATCTTGAATTTGGTGTTTAATATTTCCATGCATGCATTTTTTAAGTAAGGATGCATATAATTGTAAATAAAATATAGTACTGTTTTGTGATTTTTACATTTTAAATAAACAGAGAATACTCTGCATACTTCTATAACTTACCATTTTGCCCATCACCTTTGATATTTATCTACATTAATCTTTAGAGCTCTAGTTTAATTTTCATAAAAGGCACAATATTCCATCACATAAAAAAGTATAATTTATTTGTCCATTCTCCTATTGAGGAAATTTTTGGACGTTTCCAATTTTTCACTTTTGGAAATAGTGCTGCAATGATCAGCTTTGCATGTATTACCTCACCTAAGAATGGAATTATGGTGTTATAAATTATTGGGCATTTTCACTTTTATTCAATATTATCAAGTTGTTCAGAAAGTAGTAGTACCAACGTATGCCCACACCAGCAGCATGAGTTTCTTTTGCCTGACAATTTCAGTAGATTTTTGCCTATCTAGTGAGTGAGAAATAGTATACACTGCAGCTCCAACTGGCATTTGTTTGCCTGATAACTGGGGAGGTTGAGAATTATGTTTATCAGCCATTCCAACTCCCTTTTCAGTGGCTTGGCTAATTATATGTTTTGCCTAATTCTTGGGTCGTTTGTCTTTCTCTTCTTGACTTTTAGGAGTTTATTGCATATTTCTGTACTAAAGATTTGTCCATTTACACAATGCAAATGTTTTTTTCCAATTTTTAGTTTGTCTTTTCACTTTGCTGATGGTGCCTTTTGATATACTAAATTTTTAATTTTTAATTTACTTGAAATTGTCAATTATAATTTGTGCTTTTTTGCATGTGTTGTTCTTTTCTTCCCAAAAATCATTCCTTGCCCTGGTATTATAAAATGTCCCATTTTTTTCCCCAAAACTTTCAAAATAGGATTTTTCAAATAAAATTCTGAAGATCTACCTTGAGCTGAGTGTGTGTGTGTGTGTGTGTAGTAGTGTGAGATGGCTTTTACTTTCCTCTTCCACATCCATTAATGTATTTTAGTTTTTCATCAACTCTCGAGATAGAGTAGCCATTATCAGAGTTGACAGATGAGGAAAATAAAAACTTAGAAACATATTTTATTGGCCCAAGGACACACAGCTTGTCAGGGACCAAGAAAATCAACGTGAATATCTCCTTCTAAATGACCCCAGGCATATCAAGTTCATCAACATTTAAATCTGGAATCTTATCTTTAGCCCTCACTTCACCTCCCCACCCACACTGCTCCTCTCTCTGAGAGGTCCCCAGCACAGGGAACAGCTCTGCCACCTGACCAGGCACTGGCTGCAGCAGTAAACCGAAGAGCTGGTTGCCCACTGAGCTTCCCATTGAAGAGCCTGGGCGTCCTCCTCCGCCCTCACCAGAGTTTAGACTATAATCAGTCTGGGTGAGGCCAGGCATTGATAGTCCTAAAGCAACCAGATGATTTTAATATTTAGCAGGGCTGTGAACCACTAAAGGATTGCCTCCCTCCGCTTCTCCCATGATCCTACCCCCAACTGGCACCTCTTGGTGATGCCTGGAGATATTTTTGGTTGTTCCAGTGGTGGTTGTTCCACTGGGGGATTGATACTGTCATCTAGTAGCCAGAAGCCAGGGATACTGCTAAACATCCTTCAATGCACAGGAGGTCTCCTCCCTGCCCCCCATAAGAAAGAATTACGTAGCTCGAAATGTCAACAACTGAGGTTGAGAAACACGGACCTGGAGTATGTTACTCATCTTGCGACTCAAAATGTCGTCCCTGAGGCAGCACTGCATCATCACCAGGAGCTGGTTAGCAATATGGGCTCTCTAGCTCCTCCCCAGACCTACTAGTCTGAATCTGAATCTATATTTTAACAGGATGCCAGGTGATTCATACACACTTTAAAGTTTGAGAAGCCTTCTGCTGGACTGCTGCTTTCCCTTCCCCTGCACATCCAATCAGACAAGAAATCCTGTCAACGCCAGCTCGTAATTATCTCTGAAATTGTCCTTGCCTTCTATCCCTAGGGTAACTTTCTCTATGCAGGACTTGTCATCTCAGTTATTGCAATAACCTTCCAATCTAGCAACCTTCTTCTACCCTAATAGAGATCTTTACCTTTCTTGAGAGTTATGAAACATTTTCAGGTGGAAGGAAAGAGGTGGGCCTTCCTGGGGGAAACACACAAGCACACACCCTCTCACACACTCACGTGCTCCTACCATATTGCGTACACTTTTGAAAGCTTCACAGAACCCCTGCAGCCAACCGCAGACACTTCCAGGTAAGAATCCCACCTTAGTCTCTAAGCAGAGTGCTCATTCTAAAATGTGATGTGGTCATTTGAATCCCCTCCTGAAAGTCCAGCTCTTAGCACAGCCTACTCCAGCAAGCCAAACTCTTAGCAGGTGCCCTCTGTGCCCTGCTCAGAGTCTTTGCAGATGCTGCTTCCCCTGCCTGACACCCTCTTCCTTTCCTGGGTGCCTGGCTCAGCCCTCTCCTTCCAGATTCAGCTCACAGATCACCTTGAGAAAAACTTACTGCCCCACTCATCCCCATTCCCACCTTCCGCGCCAAATTAGGTTCTCCTTCTCTGTGGTCCTTTAGTTCCCAGAGCTTCTATCTGCCATTGCACTTCCTGGAATGTATTATGTTGTGTTTTTTTCTTTTTTTTCTTATGAGTCTCCCATCACGTCTGGGTCAGCAAGGGTATCTTTCATCTCTGCAACCTCTGTGCCTGGCACAAACAGGAGCTCAATAAAGGTTGCTAGTAAGTTTAAAGGAACAATAAAGCTAGCATTCTTTCACCTCTAGCACAAATTGCTTTCAGTTTATGCTTTGATGACTTAGTATTTTTCCCTTATAATTAAAGTGTACCACTTTGTTACTTAATTAGGTGGTGAGTACCTGGGTGTTCAAGATATTATTCTTTATAGATTTTTTTATATTACTGAAACATTTTATACTTATAAGTAAAAACAATTAAAGGTACAATCATATTAAACAAGTGAATGTGTAAGTGTCCCCTGGGTTCTGTGGAAATGCACCCCCAGATCCATGTTCTTGCGATGTCGCTTCCTGAGCCGCACGTCTGACTTCCCGCGAGTCTTTCTCTGGGGCTGCAGCGCCGTTCTCGCCTGACTGCAGAGGGTGAGAATTTAGAAACATTTTCCCATGTTTGAGTGTCTGGGTGAAAAAGCTCATCAAGGATAGGAGAAACAGAACTTGAATTAGGATAAGAGAGAAAGACTTTGGAGCCAAAAATTTTACACAGAAAATATTTTAATACCCCTGTATGAACTAGAGCATTCGGTTCATTTTAAATTGGTAAGAACCTCACTAACACTGGATCACCAATTTCCAGGTAAAACCAGAATTACACACTCCCCATCTTAATCTAGAGAAATATTGGGAATCTGGCTTAGAACATACTCATTAAAGAAACCGCTTTTACAAACAAATAACTCTATGGCAGTGTTGTTTTATATATCCTACCCTTTTACCATTACAATAACTTATTTCTCCCTGCCCTCTAAAACAAACAAACAAAATGTTGTTTGCTTTTAAAATATCACCTCTTTTTCACTTTGATTTACTGCCCTTTGGCGGCCAGCCCGCTGGTCTCCGGCCAAGTCAGCAGACTCCCTCGGGCTGCCTTGGCAAGGGAGGGACTCGGAATCGCAGCTCAGGAAGCCTGCTCCGGGCCAGCGTTCCTACAAAGCGCTCTCTGCGTATCAGCTGCCATCTGTTCAGCTTTCTCTCCTTGGACGGGGCAGGTCCTCAGAGCTGCCCATTCCCCTTCCCCTCCAGCAAAGGCTCTGTTCCCAGCCCCAGCACACTTAGAAAGGCAAGGCCTTCTCAGGGACCGACTTCGAGGAAACAGCCTCTATGTATCCGA
Organism: Equus przewalskii; assembly: GCF_037783145.1. Lineage (NCBI taxonomy): Eukaryota > Metazoa > Chordata > Mammalia > Perissodactyla > Equidae > Equus > Equus przewalskii. The sequence goes on from NC_091838.1 coordinate 28,982,212, forward strand.
AAGTGTTGACAAGGGCCTATGCCAGGAAAACAACAACTAACAAAACAAAATAACCTTCTTCTCTTCCAAGGACCCTACGTCCTCAATCCAGGAATCATTTCCTTGCTGTCCGTGTGAGTTTGAGCTGCACGTGATCGGTCACTACAGACATCTAAGACCACAGAGGGCAGCAAGTCAACAGACTCTTATAAATAAGCTTTCTGGATCTTACATAAAGAGCACATTTTGCAAGTGTTTGGGGTTGTGTTATCTGGTTTGAGATCAGCTCTGCCACTTACTGGCTCTCTCTTCGACAACTTACAGAATCTCATTGAGCAGTAGTTTCCTCCCCTGTAAGATGGGATGGAGATAAAACTAAAACCTCTCATAGCAGCCTCCTGTATACTCTCCTTTACTTCATTTAAGGAGACATTTTGTCTGAATTATCGGAGTATAGATTTAAAGTATCCAATTCTCTTTGCTATGTGAAGAGCATACATACAATGTTTGAACATATATTCTCTGACAGTTTGGAAAAAATAGGAAAATATATATATTTCAATGATGAAGCTATTATGTTTTTGATACTATGGCAAGAAAAAAACTCAGATTGCTTTGGGATATCTGTGCAATTGCACATAAAACCAATTAAAAGCCCTATAGTACAAAACCTCATGCACATGTGCATGCACACATACATGCACACACATGAATATGTGTATATGGAAGTGCATGTCTTAGAATAGAAACTCATGTGTTTCTCTTTCCTATGTAGCAACCTTGGAATGCTTTATCATTCAACATTGTGGACGCTCTTATCTCTTCACCCAGTAGATAAGCCAATGGATTGCCACAAAAGAATACATGGTGTACAATTCAGTTCTGATCAATATTACATCAATACAATATTTTGCAAATGCAAAAACCTTTCCATCCAAGGATCTATTCATGTCTCAGGCTCTGAGGTCAATTATTCTCTTCCTTTAAACAACTTCCTGTTTTGCTCTAAAGTGTCGTTTATCACACTGGACTCTTTGCACTATTTTTGCTCTGCTTTTCTTCTCACAGCAAAATCATTGCACCTGAACAAGAAACTGATTTTTTTTTAAATCTTGTTTTCTCACAGAATCAATGACATAAGAGGATTAATTGTTTGTTTTCAATCCTGACTTTTTCTCCTCCTAGATCTATTTTTGAACCAAATTTTATTTTGGGATGTCCTGACTGGGATGATACTAAATTGGAAAGCCTGGTGCAAATTTTATTGACCTCCATTTCCTACTATAAAGGATGTCCCCCACTAATCTGTCATCTACAGGGCAGACAAAGGCCAGCGGCTAGGGAAGCCAAGCCAGATGGTATGTTCAAGAAGCCCAAGACCAGACTCTATGTTTTGTTGGTTTGTTTTTAAATAAATGGTCAACCAGGAAGGAAAAAACATTTGAGCATCCTTCTTATTCCAAGCTGAGCTAAACTAAATCTTAATTGTAATATGCACGGCAAACACAATGTCTGAGAATAGGTACTTATTAAATGTTGCTTGGATATGACTGAATGGATGAAATGATGGATAGATGGGTCGTTAGATGAGTGGATGAATAAATGAATGAATGAATTAATATTATTGATGGTTTTTAAGTTAAACAATGCAGAAAAACTCAAAGAGAAAAGTTACCACTTAGAAAACTATATAAATTACAAAGTGAATCTCCCCTCTTCTACTTTTCAGAGAAAAACAATGTTAACAGTTTTGTCAATATTCGTCCCTATTTTGTCATATTATATTATTTATTTATCATCTATCTATCTATGTCATTAATCTTTAAAGTCAATTTTAATTTTTTCCCCAAATTATAGTTGTGTTGTCCATAGTGACTTACACCTATTTTTTCCACTTATACATCAAGGACAACTGTTCATGTCCCTGTAGCAATCTATTTTGTTCTCTTTTAATGACTACATGATATTCTCTTGTATAGATACACCATACATGATTCAGTCAGACTCCTATTGAAAATTAAATTGTCTTCAATTTTTATGCCATTACCAACAATACTGCAACATATTTCCTTGTGCATATGTAACTGACCAGCTGTATCTTTGAATTTTTAATATCCTTTGCTATGTTCTCTATTGGTTTGTTTGTTATTTTTTCTTTATAGAAACTCTGCACATTAGGAATTTTAACATTTTGCCATTTATATGTGTGGCAAATATCTTCTCTTAATCTGTCACTTGCCTTTTGTTTTTGGCATCTTTCACTGTTTAAAGTCTTTAAACTTTATTGTAGTCAAATCTATTTTTCCTTTTATTGCTTTTTCTTTTCTAGACAATTATATGAAATCCTCTCCAACCTTGATTTTATAAAACTGTCTATCTGTATTTGACCATAATACCTACTGAAGGAGAGATTTAATGCTGACTGAATTTCCATGTTCTCTACCACATTTTCCAGCCTCTTTCGGAAATAGGTTATAAGTATATGATGAGTTCTAGCCAATAGGATGTGGACAGAAGTGACACATACAATCTATGTCATTTCTACCCGTGACCACGAATACTCCTGTGTGACCCTCCAGCTCTCTCTTCCCCTTCAGTAGCACACCACAAAACCAAATATTCCAAATTGCGTAGGAACAAGGTAGAAGCAGCCTCAATACCTGAATCACCACCTGGAAAGAGCCACCCTGGAGAGTCTCCATACTCACTTCAGACTTTGCATAATCAAGATGCTTTCCTATGTTAAGCCACTGTGATCCTACGATATTTTTCTATTAAACATAGTTACCCTAAATAACAATACAGTATAGTTTTTTTCCCTACATTTAGGTGCTCAATTCATCTACAATTTTTATAACAGTGTGCAATATGTGAGTAACTTTGTTTTCTTCATCATACCTTTATCATCATAATATTAAACCCACATATACACATATGTCTGTTTCTGCATTGTCCATAATGTACCACTGATCTGTTTATCTATTTTTGTACCATAACCCAACTATTTTGATTTAAATAACTATATATTTTAGTATCTTAAAGAGCAAATTCTCCTTCATAATTATTCTTTTTCAAATTCTTACTTTTTTCTTCCAAATAAATTATAGAATCAACTTATTTCCCAAAACAATACCTTGGGATACTAACCTGATTTGCCTTAAAGTTGTACATTAATCTGAGAAGCAGCAGCATCTATGTGTGATTTAGTCTTTCCATGAGGAAGTATGACATGTCCATTTATTTTAGTCTTATTTTATATTTTTAATAAAAATATATAATTCTCTTAAGTAATTCTTAGATGTTTCAGAGACTAATTTTGACACATCTTAAATACAATTTTTCTCATTTCACTTTCTAATGGTTCAATGCTAATAAAAAGGAAAGTAATACTTATTTTTGTGTTTTTTCTTACACATAGCCACCTTATTAATTCTCTTGATAGTTTAACAATTTCGTTGAATTTACTGAATTTTAGGAATATTGTCATGTCATCTGCAACTAATAACTGTTTCTTTCTTTCTAAGGTAATTTTCTTTGATTCTATTTTACTTTAAGCTTTTCTTTAAAAAAGGAGTTAGAATTGCTTCGAAAATGTAATAATTTGCTTTCCTTCCCTTCTGTTGATATAATTTTTCTCTTTAAGTTTTTTAATATAATAAGGTTGATACATTTTCTAATGATGAGCCATTTATGTTTCTTTCATAAACTGTACCTAGTTTTACAGTATTTAAATAGCCACGTTTTAACTGGAATAGTATAAAAATTTAACTCTGAGCAACTAGAAACGACTCTAAGTCAGGAATTGAGGAATGATTTAATAAATTAATGGGATAGCAACATTATGAAATATTATGTGTCCATTAAAAAAGACTTTAATGATCTAGTCAATTCCAACTCCTACAGACCCCGTGCACAGTAGAGCAGAACCTGCCCACTGTTTTGCGCCATCCTCTCTCCTTCCAGCGCTGTATCAGACAATGCTCCACTGCTATTCATAGGTTTTCATGCCCAATTTATTCGTAAGTGGGTGGCCAGGTCCTTCTTCCTAGTCTGTCTAGTCTGGAAGCTCTGCTGAAACCTGTCCACCGTGGGTGACGCTTCTCGTATTTGAAACACTGGTAGCATAGCTTTCAGTGTCACAGCAACATGCAGCCACGACAGTATGACAACCGACATACTGTGTGGTTCCCTGACTAGAAATGAACCCAGGCCACAGCAGTGAGAGTGCCAAATCTTAACCACTAGACCGGCAACTAAAAAAGATACTCACCATAAGGATAAGGTACACACCTAATTCTGAGTGAAAAGTTTAAATATTTTATTAGATTTCATGTTGTATGTAACCTAAGAGCTCAAGAATAATGAAATTTTCTTCTCTCAAATATAGATAATAATGCTGATCATATCGAAAGTGCCACTTCTGAACAGTCCTATCGTAACCCAACATACAATTTGGAAGAATGATTCTGCTTTTATGTCAGAAAAAAGGTTGTTGTCAATTGTTACAATTTCTAAAATACTCATAATATACAAAAAGCATACAAAATCCATAAAATATCATATGATAGGAAGATTCACTATATATTTCCTTAGTTGTTTATCAGTATTTTATATGTATCACTTTTTTCTCCCCACCTAAACTTTCAACTGTGTATTAGCATCTTATTATTCCTCACATCATTATAGTTGTGAGGATATAGTAAGCATTCAATAAATATGTATGAATTCATTGAAGTCATCCCTCCTTTCTAAGAACATAAATTGTTAACAAAAAATAACTGTCAACTATTTATTATTACATTCGTTTTCTATTCAGTAATGTATCTAATTCATACAATGTATTCATTCAGGCTCTCATGTGCCAGCATCTATTTAGGGATAGGCTTACCCACCTGTAGAACTTTGGGTAGGTAAGTAATAATAAAGGGAAAATTAAACAACGGATCTTTTCCTTGATCTTGTGCATTATGTCGCATGCCTGGTGTGTGAGGCTCTCTGTCATAGGACCTCATATAATCCCCATCCCAGCCTGAAAGATGACTACCACAGTCCCTTTATAAGTGGCACTCCCCAGGTACCTGGCTTTGAGCTAAGCATTTTCACACATAATTTTAAGAACATCACCTTCAGAAGATTCTTCTTCTATGTGACTCCAAAGTCCACACTCATTCCATTTTCCACAGTGCCCCCTCAGGACCCTAGATAGTGACGACAGAGCTGAGGGATAACCCCAAGTCCATCTTTCGACCACCCTGGGCTTCATTCCCACAGTCAGAGCATGGCAATGGGGAACACAGGAGCGGGCACTGGGCTCAACTTCTGAACTCCAACCAGGAGGGAACTGGGCAGATCCGTCCACCCCCACATCAGGCCTAGGTTTCAGAAGTATCCCTGTAACTGAGCCTGTGAGAGCAAGACTGGACATCTATCTGTGGAGCAAATTGAAGGCCTGAGGGCCAAATGAGGCTTGCAAACTCATTTTATTTGGTCAGTGCTTTCAAAACCTGAGCTTGGAGGTTCCAATTTCCAGTTTCTGGTTCTGCACATAAGGAGCTTGGAAGTCGCCACTCTGTGCAAACAACAAGTAAAAAGCTGAACAGACTGAAAAACAAACAATGCTTCTTGGAAACTCCATAGCCATTAAGCACTAACTTCCCATTGCCCTCATTCCCCGCCCCTGGCCACCATTCTACTTTCTGTCTCATGATTTTGACTACTCTAGGTACCTCATATAAGCGGAATTATTTGGCATTTGGTTTTTTTGTAACTGGTTTATTTCACTTAACATAATGCTCTCAAAGTTTATCCAGGTTGTGTCAGAATTTCCCTCCTTTTAAAGGCTGAATAATATTCCATTGTATGTTTCTACAACATTTTGTTTATTTACTCATCTGTTGATGGACGCTTCAGTTGCTTCCACCCAGTCTCTCCCTTTTACTTACTTCTGACAACACAGTTCCTTCTGTGCTCCTTCTGACCAAGTTCTTGTTGGGGTAACATGTTCAAGAATCCTTAGGGGATGGTTCTCCCTCTTAATCCTATAGGAACCAAGAAGGAAATGGAACTGAGTAAAGCCAATAGAGGACTGCCTGAACAGAAAAGAGCAGATCTTTCTAAGGGGGGCACTTACTACTCAGCTAAGCTGATGTAGCTATGACCGAGGCTGGCCCCACACTATCAGACTTTTCCAGTTTAGGAAGCGAAACTGAAAATCTGAATATTTATTTGAAATCCTTGGAGTTTTAAAAGGTAACTCAGGTGTTTTTCTTAAGACTTTAATTTTTTAGAGCAATTTTATGTTCACAGCAAAGTTGAAAGGGAGGTACAGCGATTTCCCATGTGCACCCTGCTGGCACACATGCATAGCCTCCTCTGTTATCAACAACTGCCCCCAGAGTGGTACATTTGTTACAAAAGATGAACCTACATTGACTTCTCATAATCGCCCAAAGTCCATAGTTTACGTTAGGAGTCACTCTTGGTGTTGCACATTCTATGGGTTTCGACAAATGTGTAATGGCATGTATCCATCACTGTGGCATCTACAGAGTATTTCACTGCCCTAAGAATATTCTGTGTTCTGCCTGTTCACCTATCCCCACAACCCGCTCTGCCCTACTAAAACCCTGGCAACCGCGGATCTTTTTCACTGTCCATATAATTGTCTTTTCCAGAGTGTCATATAGTTGGAATCATATAGTTTGTAGCCTTTTTACATTAGTTTCTTTCACTTAGTAATATGCATTTAAGGTTCCTCCATGTCTTTTCATAGCTTAATGGCTCAATTTTTTTTAGTGCTGAATAATATTCCATTGTCTGTATGTACCACAGTTTATTTATCTAGTCATTTATTAAGGGACATCTTGCTTGCTTCCAAGTTTTGGCAATTATGAATAAAGCTCCTATAAACACCCACTTGCAGGTTTTTGTGTGGACACATCTTTTCACCTCCTTTGGGTAAATATCGAGGAGCTCAATTGTTGATTGTGTGGTAAGAGTATGTCTAGTTTTGTAAGAAACTGTCTTCTAAAGTGGATGGACCATTTTGCATTCCCACCTGCAAATAAACGAGAGTCCTTGTTTCTCCACATCCTTCACAGCATTTGATGTTGTCAGTGTTCCATATTTAGGCCATTTTAATAGATGTGTAGTGGTATCTTGTTGTTTTAGTTTGCATTTCCCTGGAGATATATCATACGGAGAATCTTTATCTATGCTTATTTTCCATCTGTATATCTTCCTTGGTAAAGTTAAGGTCTTTGGCCTAGTTTTTAATTGGAGTGTTTATTTTCTTACTGTTGAGTTTGTGTTCTCTGTATATTTAGGATAACAGTGCTTTATCAAATGTGTCTTTTGCAAATATTTTCTCCTAGGCTTGTCTTCTAATTCTCTTGATTTTGTCTTTTGCAGAGCAGAAGTTTTTAATTTTAATGAAGACCAGTTTATCAATTCTTTTTTTCATGGATCATGCCTTTAGCATTGTATCTAAAAAGTCATGACCTTACTGAAAGTCATCCAGGTTTTCTCCTGTGTCACCTTCTTGGAGTTTTATAGTTTTGTGTTTTATGTTTAGGTCAGTGATCCACTTTGAGTTAATTTTTGTGAAGGGTGAAAAGTGTATGTCTAAATTCTTTCTAATTTATTTATTTATTTTATTTTTATTGTATGAATGCCCACTTGTTCCAGCACCTTTTGTTTAAAGGACTATCTTTGCTCCATTGTATTGTCCTTGCTCATTTGTCAAAGATCAGTTGACTATATTTATGGGGGTCTATTTCTGGGCTCTCTATTCTGTTCCATTTATCTAGTTGTCTATTCTTTCACCAATATCACACTCTTGATTACTATACTTTATAGCAAGTCTTGAAATCAAGTACTGTCAATCTTCTAACTTTATTCTTCTTCTATGCTGTGTTGGCTATTCTGGGCCTTTTGCCTCTCCATGTAAATTTTAGAATCAGTTTGTTGATGTTCACAGAATAACTTGCTGGGATTTTGATTGGGACTACATTAAATCTGTGGATCTAGTTTGGAAAAACTGACATCTTGACAATATTGAGTCTTCCTATCCATGCGTGAGGAATATCTCTCCATTTATCTAGTTCTTCTTGGATTTTTTCATTAGCATTTTATAGTTTTCCTCATGTAGATCTTGCACATATTTTTTAGATTTATAGTTTAGTTTTTGGGGTGCTAATGTAAATGGTATTGTGTTTTTAATTTCAAATTCCACTTGTTCATTGCTGATATGTAGGAAAGAAATTGACTTTTGTATATTAATCTTATATTCTGCAACCTTGCTTTAATCACTTATTAGTTCCAGGAGTTTGTTTGTTCGTTTTTGCAAATTCTTTCAGATTTTCTACATAGATGATCATGTCAACTGCAAACAAAGACAATTTAACTTCTTCCTTCCAATCTGTATATGTTTTCTTTCCTTTTCTTGACTTATTGCATTAGCAAAGATTTCTGGTATGATGCTTAAAAAAAGTGGCAAAAGGAGACTTCCTTTCCTTGTACCTGATCTTAGTGGGAAAGCTTCAAGTTCTTCACCATTAAGTATATTAACTTTGGTTTTTTTGTAGATATTCTTAATCAAGTTGAGGAAATTCCCCTCTATTCCTAGTTTACCGAGTTTTTAACATGAATGAATGTTGGATTTTGTCAAATGCTCTTTTTGCACCTATTGATATGATCTTGTGATTTTTCACTTTTAGCCTATTGATGTGACAGATTACATTAATTGATTTTTGAATGTTAAACCAGACTTGCATACTGGGAATAAATTCCACGTGGTTGTAGTGTATAAATCTTTTATAGATTGTTGGATTTTATTTACTAATATTTTGTTGAGAATTTTTGCATCTATGTTCATCAGAAATATTGGTCTGTTGTTTTCTATTCTTGTGATGTCTTTATCTGGCTTTGGTAACAGGGTAATACTGGCCCCATAGAATGAGTTAGGAAATATTCCCTCTGCTTCTATCCTATGAAAGAGATTGTATAGAATTGGTATAATTTCTTTCTTAAAGGTTTGGTATGAAATTCACCAGCAAACTTATCTGGGCCTTGTGTTTTCTGTTTTGAAATGTTATTAACTATTGATTAAATTTATTTAATAGATATAGGCCTATTCAGATTGTGTATTTCTTCTTGTGTGAGTTTCAGCAGATTTTGTCTTGAAAGGATTCTGTCCATTTCATCTAGATTATCAAATTTGTGGGCATAGAGTTGTTCATAGTATTCCTTTATTATAGTTTAATTTCCATGGGATCTGTAATGATGTTCCCTCTTTCATTTCTGATATTAGTAATTTGTGTCCTCTCTTTTTTTCCCTTAATGAACCTGTCTAAAGGCTTATCAATTTTATTGATCTTTTCAAATAGCCAGTTTTTGGTTTCATTAAATTATCTCTATTGATTTCTTGTTTTCAATTTCCTTGACTTCTCCTCTAGCCTTATTATTTCTTATCTTCTGCTTACTTTGGATTTAATTTGCTCTCCTTTTCTAGTTTCCTAAGGTGGAAGCTTAGATGATTGATTTGGACCTTTCTTCTTTTCAAACAGGTGCATTCAGTGCTAAAAATTTCCCTCTAAGCACTGCTTTTGCTCCGTTTCACAAATTTTGATATCTTGTGTTTTTATTTTAATTTAGTTCAAAATGTTTTTAAATTTCTATTGAGATTTCTTCTTTGACCTACATGTTATTTCGAAGTGTGTTTTTTGATCTCCACTTATTTGGGGACTTTCCAGTTTATCTTTCTGTTATTGATTTCTAGTTTAATTCCATTGTGATCTCAGGGCAGACATTGAATGATTTCTATTCTTTGAAATTTGTTAAGTGCATTTTATGACCCAGAATGTGGTATATCTTGGCGAATGTTCCACGTGAGTTTGGGAGGAATGTGTATTTGGCTATTGTTGGATGACGTACTCTATAGATGTCAATTATATTCAATTGATTGATGGTGTTGATTCAACTATGTCCTTACTAACTTTCTGCCTGCTGGATCTGTTTCTGATAGAGGGGTGTTGAAGTCTTCAGCAATGGTAGTGTATTCATCTATTTCTCTTCACAATTCTATTTGTTTTTGTCTCACATAGTTTGACACTCTGTTAACGCATACATGTTGAGGATTGTTATGTCTTCTTAGAGAACTGACCACTCTATTACTATAAATGCCCTTCTTTATAACCTGATAACTCTTTGCTTTGAAGTCTGCTCTGACTGAAATTAATATAGCTACTCCTGCTTTCTTTTGATTCGTGTTAGCATTATATATTTTTCTTTATCCACTTACTTTTAATCTATATACGTTTTTATATTTAAAGTGAGTTTCTTGTAGACAACGTATAGTTGTAGACTACATAAAGTTGATCTACTCTGATAATCTTTGTCTTTCAATTGGTGCACTTAGACCATTGACGTTCAAAGTGTTTGTTAACATAGCTGAATTAATATTTACCATATTTGTTAGTTTTCTGTTTGTTGCCTTGTTCTTTGTTCCTATTTTTGTCTTGCATTCTTTTCTGTCTTTTGTGGTTTTAATTAAGAATTTTATATGATTCTATTTTCTTTGCTTTCTTAGTATAATGGTTATACTTCTTCTTATACTCTTATCAGTGATTACCCTAGAGTTTGCATTACACATTTACAGCTAATCCAAGTCCACTTTCACATAATACTATACCACTTCACAGGTAGTGTGAGTACCTTATAATAACAAAATAATCCTATTTCCTCCCTTCCACTCCTTGTATCATTGCTGTCATTCATTTCACTTACATATAAGGAGATATATAAGATATATACATAACCTTACATAATTAAATACATTGTTGGTGTTACTATTTTGAACATACTGTCATCTCTTAGATAAATGAAGAATAAGAGGGGTCCACCCAGTGACACAGCGGTTAAGTTCACAAGTTCTGCTTAGTGGCCCGGGGTTCGCAGGCTCGGATCCCGGGTGCTGACATGGCACCACTTGGCAAGCCATGCTGTGGTAGGTATCCCACATATAAAGTAGAGGAAGACGGGCACAGATGTCTTCCTCAGCAAAAAGAGGCCAGTCTTCCTCAGCAAAAAGAGGAGGATTGGCAGCAGATGTTAGCTTAGGGCTAATCTTCCTAAAATAAGGAAAAAAAAGAATAAGAAAAATATAATTTTTTATTTTCCCTTCACATATTGCTTCTTCAATTCTCTTCTGTTCTTTAGGTAGGTCCAAGTCTATGACCTATATATTATTTGAAAAAGTCTTTATTTCTCCTCCATTTCTGAAGGATAATTTCACAAGGTACAGAATTCTAGGGTGGCAGGGTTTTTTTTTTTTTTTATCTCTCAATACTTTAAATTTGTCTTCATTCTCTTCTTGCTTGCATGGTTTCTGAGGAGAAGTTTGATATAATTCTTATCTTTGTTCCTTTATAGATGAGGGGTTTTGTCCTCTCTGGATTCTTTTCTTTTTTCTTTTTTTTGTTTTTTTGAGGAAGATTTGCCCTGAGCTAACATTCATACCCATCTTCCTCCACTTTATATGTGAGATGCCTGCCACAGCATGGCGTGCTAAGCGGTGTGTAGGTCCGCACTCGGGATCCAAACCAGCGAACCCCGGGCTGCTGAAGTGGAACATGTGAACGTTACGTAACCACTGCGCCATGAGGCCAGCCCCTCTGAATTCTTTCCCTGATCTTTGATTTTCTGTAGTTTAAAAATGACATGCCTGATAATAGTTTTTGTGTGTTTTTTGTTTTGTTTTGGTATTTCTCCTGCTTGGTGTTTTCTGATCTTCCTGGATCTGTGGTTCAGTGTCTGACATTAATTTGGGGGAAATTCTTAGTCATTATTGTTTCACATATTTCTTCCGTTTCTTTCTGTCTTTCTTCTCCTTTTGGTACTACCATTACATATATGTTACACCTTTTGTAGTTTTCCCACAGTCCTTGGATATTCTGTTCTGTTTTCTTCAATCTTTGTCTTCTTTCCTTTTTGGTTTTCAAGGATTCTATTGATAGATGCTCTAGCTCAGAGATTCTGCCCTCAGCCTTATCCAATCTGCTAATAAGCCCATCAAAGTCATTCTTCATTTCAATTACAGTGTTTTTTATCTCTAGCATTTCTTTTTGGTTCTTTTTTAGGATTTTCTTCTCTTTGCTTACATTGTACACCTATTTTTGCATTTGTCTACTTTATTCAATGGATCCATTAGCATATTAATCATAGCTGTTTTAACTTTTCAGTCTGATAATTCCAACATCCCTGCTATGTCTGTTTCTGATGCTTGCTCTGCCTCTTCAAATTATGTTTTTTGCCTTTTAGTATGTCTTGTAATTTTTTCTGCATAGCTGGATATGATATACTGGGTAAAAGTAACTGCTGTAAGTAGACCTTTAGTAATGTGGTGGTGAGGTATGGGAGGAGAAGTGTTCTATAGTTTTATGATTAGGTTTTATTCTTTTAGTGAACCTGTGGCTCTGGACTGTGAACTTCACAAGAGTCTCTCATTTGTTTTTCTTCCCCCTTAGGTGGGGCAGGAAGGCTAGAGTAGACTGGTGTTGGGTATACCCTTTCTCCTGGGCAGTTAGCATCTGATAGTACCCCAGCAGGTTAGGCTGCAGCTAACTAGTTTTCCCTGAGAGTAGGCCTTGTTCAGAAGAACAGAGTGCTCTGGTGTATTTCAAGATGATTCTTTTCCCCCTTCCCCTGCCAGAAACACAAAGGATTTTTTCTTTGATACTGTAGGAATCTGGTCAAGCTCCTGGAGGAAATCTCACAAAACTGTGGGTCTCCCTGGAGTTTTTAACTTTCAGATTTTTCCACACTGAGCCTCTAGCAATTTGCCCATTACATTTCAGGTTTTCCTACCCAGGAGTGAAGTCTCTGCTCCAGGCAGCCATGACATCCTGTGTCTGTCTGTCTGTCTCTCCAATCTTGGGTGCAGTGGTTTGCCCTGTGTCCTCCCCTTCATTCTTGAAGGATATTTTCACTGGATACAGAACTCTGGGTTAGTAATTCTTTTCTTTCAGCTCTTGAAAATGTTGTGGCACTTTTTCTTTTGATCCCTGTTGTTGCTGATGAGAAATCCACTGTCATTTGGATTACTTTTCCCCTCTAGGTAATGCAGCATTTCTCTCTGCTTGCTTTCAAGTTTTTTCCTTGTCTTTAGTTTTCAGAAGGTTGTCTATGATGTGTCTTGGCACAGAAATATTTTAGTTTATCCTGTTTGTACATTTCTCAGCTGCTGTAATGTGTAGGTTTACGTCTCTTGCCAAATTTGGGGACTTTTCAGCTATTATTTCTTTGAACATTTTTCAACTTCCCTTGGTTTTCTCCTCTCCCTTGGGACTTTGGTGATTCACATGTTATATCTTTATTGTAGTCCCACATATCACCGAGGCCCTGTTCATTTTTTTTGTAAAATTTCTCTTTGTTATTCAGATTAAATAATTTCTATTATTCTGTCTTCAAATTCATATACTCCTTCATCTATATTCCCCATTCTGCTGTTGAGCCCACCCATTAAGTTTGGGTTTTTTGGGGATTTTGAGGTGGGAGATTATTATATTCCTCAGTTTGAAAATCTCCAGTTGGTTCTTCTATATATCATCTATTTCTTTTCTGAGATTTTTTATTTCTTTGCTGAGACTTTCTTTTTTTTATTTGTTTCAAATGTGTTTTAATTGCTCATTGAAACATATTTATGATGGCTGCTTTAAAAGTTTTCTTAGATAATTCTAATATCTATATCATGTCAGTTTTGACTACTATTGACTTCTTTTTTTAATTCTAGCTGAGATTTTCCTGGTTCTTGCTGTGATAAGTAATATTCAGTTGAACTTTGAATATTTTGGGTATTATATTATAGTCTGGATCTTATTTAAATCTTACATTTTAGCAGGTCTCCTCTGACACCATTCTGGTGGAGGAAAGAAGGTGCCGCTTCTTGGCCTCTGTGGACATCCAGGGGAAAGGGCTCTTCATCACTGCTCCCTGTGTGGTGTACATTCACACTGTGGAGAGTGGCCTCATTACTACTTAGCAGGAGTGAAAGCCTTGGCGTTCACTTGGCTTCCTCTGACACTACCCTAGCAGGAGAGGGAGGTGGAAGTCCAGTCATTCCATGATGTCTCCACGCACATTGAAGAGTGGGGGGACAGGGGATGGTGCAAGTCCCAACTCCCCACTCAGGCCTCACTGAAACCACATCACTGGGGTGGGAGTACCTTCTTATATTATGGCAATGATAGAAGTCTAGGTCTTTGCTGGCAGGGCAATAGTGGGGAAATTGGATTGCAGTTTTTTGTGTGTGTTTGGCTGAATATTATCTAAAATTTTTCTTGCTAGGTGCCCTTTTCTTGATCCTTTGGATAGAGATTGCAGATTTTTCTTGGGGCTTTTTTAGCCTGTTCCATTGGCATTCCCAGGTTGCTAGTTTCTCTAATATCCCATCTGGGATACATAAGACAAAACAAAACCTAGGTCTCAACGTCCCTAGCTAGTCTACCTCCTGTTCTCCATCTTTCAGAGTCTTCTGCTATTTATTTTATGTAAAATATCTGGTGCTTTTAGTTAACAAGATAAATAGCAAAAATGTTGTCTACTCCATCTTCCTGAAGACAGAAGTCAAGATTGATTGTTTTTAACAATTTTTAAGTGACTTTCCTTTACTGTCGATTCTCTCATTGTCTGATATAAAATTTTATTCCATAATAACTACCAATGTAGTTAAGTCATATCTTCAATAGCATATCATGTTGTGTGAGTTTTTTTCTCTTTTCTCACAGTTTGCCTTCGATAAGAAATGTTTGAGAATGGATAAAAGTATATGTAACATGAACACTCATTGTGGCTTTTACTTTTTAATACTCCAATGCAGTTATATAAATATTATCAGTACAGGACATGTATTTTACATTCACACAAGGAAATACTATGTAGCCACTTAAAGATGAGACATAAATTTATGTGTAAAAAAAGTCTAGGATATATTGCTGTGGGGTAAAACAATTAACTTGTATGTCATTTAAAAAATGTATTTTGTACTTTTCTGTTTTTAATTTTTAAAAGACTTTTAAAAACAAATAAGTGATGGTTGAGACAAAGAAATAAAAAATGTTTTCATTTTTCAATGGCTATGTTCTGGAAGCAATTTCATATGGCTTATCTCCTTTGATGTTTACAATGTATATGGTTAAGGCAGGTGCATTCCCAGTAAACTTCTAGTCCAATATGGTTTCTAGACACCACACAACTTTCTATAAATTTCTTCGGCTCCAGATGCAATCATATTTTCCTCTTTAAAACTATCTATCTGAAAACATTTGAAAAGCAGCCTATGATGTAAGGTAAACAAATTTGACACTGTATAGAGAATCAAAACTTAGAAACTTCTGCTCCCTAATTCCTCAGAGTTCATTTTCAACAAACAGGTGTTTCTCCTTTTCTATGTCTTCTATGTACACATAAGATAAACAGCCTTAAAGTTTTTAATCACAAGGAGGTCTATGACATAAGACTTTTCTACTTCAAAGGACTCTAATAATAGCACATGCATAGAAATATAGCACTCTGAGCAGAGTAAACAAACACTTCTCTCTCCTGAGAGGGATCAGATGAATCCGCTTATGTCAGATCTCTCCCAGAATTCCATTGTTGTCTCTCCAAACAGGCTTTAAGGAAAACCACTGAATCTGGGATTGGGAGCTTTTCTCAAACGTGTTTCCTTTAAAAACACAGGGAAACAGGATTTTTGGCCACAGGAGGTCAAGGTCAGCAATCTAACAGAATTGGTCTTTTTGAACTTCCTTTCTAAGAAACACATTATGTTATCTGATGAAAGCTGTTACACTGAAAATCTCTGCTGCCACTCAAGTGGCGATCAATTTTGTTCATTGCACAAGGACTGATTTCAGGAAGCACACCTAGAAAGGCCACAAATCAGTCTAATGATACCAAAATGTAAATTTCCAAGATAATGTTAACAGCCTAAGTTCTGGGAGGATGGGAACAGTGTTTCATCATTTTTGTGTGCCCCACAAGAACTCTACAGTGTCTTGCACTTAGTAAGTAATCAATAATTATATTTAGTGAATATTTGCACTCTTAACAATAAAAGAAAAAGGAATTTAGGAAAAATCACAGAATTAAGAATGCGAGGAAATGCAATTAAAACACTTAAAGGGGGCTCCTCAGGTATTGTATTGCCTTCAGAGACCTGAATTTATATGTAACTATTTGCAGATATGGATATTGTTACCAAATAAAATAGAAATGTACTTTTATTAGGATGGTTTTAGTACCACTGTCTTAGACATGTACAGTATTTTTTGAGAATTTAAGATAATTTGCAATAAATTATCTCATTTTAGTGTTACAGAAATTTCAATGTTATTATCTCCATTATAAAGATGGAAAGCACAACCAGAGGCACTCCCAACTAGAATATACAACTATGTACCGGGGTTGCGGGGGCGGGGGGGCCTTTGGGGAGAAGAAGAAGAAAAAGAAAAATTGGCAACAAATGTTAGCTCAGGTGCCAATCTTTAAAAAAAAATAAAATAAAGATGAAAAAATTCAGATGAAATTTACCTAAAAGCAACCGACAAGTGAGCAACAGAGCTTGACTGTTATCTAAACTTTGCTTCTCAAGATGGGACTGTCTATCATTTCTGCAAAGGAATGCAATTCCTGAAGCTCTTATCTCAGTAAGAAGGGCTTAGCTCGCTCTTTGTTTACAATTCACTCCCTAATCATTTTCAGCTGTAGTTTGACCTGCTTTCTCCCTAATATTGAAGTGTCACTGAACTTTGGTTTAGTTCTAAGTAAGATACACTAAATAAGAAGAACACCCCTCAAGTAGGGGAGGAAAATTTTGTCACACTGGCAGGTTTTCCTCCCATCTGATGCCCATGTTTTCAGCTGATACTGGCCACTTCCTGCTCAGAAGGAGAATGTTCAAGAAAAATGTCTGAAATACATTTCCTTTTGCTTTAAACTGAATCATGAAAACCCATAAAAATTTCTCATTCTACACCAAAAAGTGAGAATTCCTGGATATTGTCACAATTCTAAATTAGGAAATAAGAAACATTAAACAGCAGAGTGGTTTGTTTACGTGAAATACTACAATATTGTTATTCATCACTTGGCCTTACTTAGGTTTTACTAAGTTGGCCTATTTCCATTTAATATAAGAAAGCTTCTAGTTTCTCTTTTGAAAAACTCATTTCAGTAAGAATCCATTTGGGGGCTGTCTATGTTTTAAAAAAAAGTTGTGACATCTGCCATTAACTTGAGAAGGTATAATGAGATGAGAAGTAACGATTGACTACTATGCTGCCCTTAACTAAATTTTCTTTTTAATGCTTTGAATGTCCAGACGACACAATGAAGGACAAAGTTTTGCCTTGTAATATATGAATTAAGGACTGGTTAAAGATGTTTTCTAGAAAGGCACAAAATGTCTTTCCAGTGATAATATTAACTGGATCCAAATGCTAAAAGCAGTTAGAATCATGTTATAGTGAAACAGAGGCCTGTTAGGTTGGTGACACAAAGTTGCCAATGCAATGATCTTATGCACCCTACCCTACAATGTTGGAAGGTAAATCATCCCCGAGACTTCATGATTTTAGAGCTATCTACAGTCTTGGCCCAATATACAAGGCAGTCCGTGAGCCAAACACAGCAAGTAGCTTCCACAGGGAGTTCCACTCTCTATAAAAGCTGCTGCTTCTTCTCCTGCCCCAGACTCGCAGTTCCCACAGGCGGCAAGAGGAATTTGAGTCTCAAAGAAATGCAGAACCAGCTTAAATGTATTACTGCCTTAGGTAATGAATGACCTTTGTTAGCAGATGAAAGTAAATACAAGTCTACGCCCTCTCCTAGAACAGTATCTTGTACATGGAAACACCTCAATAAAGGCACGTCCAATTTAGAAATCGAATTATATTTGGCAGCATTCTATTAGCTTTTTGTTAGAATTTCTGATAATTGTTTATTTGGAAATTTTTTCTTAACATAACATTTGGCTTGGAGAAATACCTCTCTTCTCTTAATTTGGAAGATTTTTTTTTATTTCAAAAGAAAAGTGATGGCTTGAATTCTAGAATTTTATAACTTTAAGGGACCAAAACATTCATGTTGTCCAAATAATAATAAATCACTGCCGTGCTTACTAAGAATCATGCTGGGGGCCTGGTAAAAATGTAGGTTCCTTGCCACTCATATTGAGAGGCCAATTGTAGGTGTTCTGAACCATAGCCCAGACATGGGAAGGAGGAAACTTTCTTAATGACTCCAGTCTCAGCCACCTTCTACTGCCCCACATGACAGACCCAGAGCAGTAACTACCTAACTAGGCCCAGTCCACCCCTAGAACTATGAAAAATAACAATAATAATAATAAATGATTATTACATGCCACTAATATAAATATATGCACACACACATACACACACACACTTACACACATATGTATATTCCTGGTTTCATTCAGTAGCTCAGGGTGGAGATAGAAGGAGGAGGGTATGTCTCTAGCATCTGTGATTTTTACAAGATCATCGGGTATTTTGAATTAGCAGCCAAGTCTCCTAAACTCTTGTTCTTAAAATGAGATTACCTGCTTTCTCCTTCCTATCTTAAGGCCAGTCAATGGCAGAACACTGTTAGATCCCAGCAGACACAGCTCCCACTGTGGTTCCTAGTACCCAGAACTGTAAAATCTGAGGGCCAGAATGAATCTCAAAGGTCTGCAGACCTATGTAGTCACTCTCTTACCCCATCTACCTCTCCTCAGTCAGGGTTCAGGAGGGATCACCTCTTACATATGACTTGAGGATTCAGAACCAGAAAGGCAGGTGATTTGAACAATGAACTTATGTTAGAAATTTTCTGCAAGGTTCTCTCATTGTTGATAAAATTTGGCAAGCAGCAGCTTTCAGAATATTTTCTTCATTCAAATTCTCTTCTATAACTATCAGCCCATTTAAAGAAATACCCACAAACAGCTACGTGAATGTGAGAATGTATGCCTAAAAGAGGCCTGGCTCCAGCCAGGAACAGGCAGGGAGTGGCCCTTCTTTCCCCTGCTTCCTCCCTGGCAGCAGGGCAGGGCTGCCAGAGCTTCTGGTCATCAACAATAACAGAACTTTCTCTTTTATCTCCATTTGTGTCTTAAGCAAGCAATTCCGTCACTCTGTATCATCTGGAAATTTCATTCTGATACTCTATCCCAGACACAGAAACCTGAAGGCCTTTCTCCTCAAATACATGAAGTCCTACATATGGAAAGAGAACAGTTAGGGTATCCATTTCTAATAATTATAGACTAGTTTTGCTAAAAATAGCATTTCTACTTGAAGCCAACAGAGTGCTAAGATCGTAGACAATTTTCAAGTCGAAACCAAGCCAGTTTGGAGGACCAGAGACTTGAATCTTGAATTGGGACACTTCTTCCCTGGAGAAAGTTGTCAGTTCCAGAGAGAGAGACTGAGAAGCTGAAGTGCTGAGCTGCAATTTTGAAAGGCCCGTGGCATACACAGAAAAGCAATAGAGTCCAGGCCTCCTTGGGTCCTAGTGATTATCCCTTCAATATCATCACCATGCACTGGGTTTGAACTTCAGAGGGTTATGCTCTGGATAAGGGTAAACTAGAGGGCCTGAAAAACTTATATTCAAATCATCTTAATGTCTGAAATAGGTTTAAATGATCCCAAAGAGCTAGTTCCCCTGGGGGACTTGGAAGCAAAATAAATTGTTTATAAGAGAAAAAAAATTATTTAAGCCTCAAACTGTTTCTACAAACTACTTGCAAATATGGTACAATGTTGTGCACACAATATACAATAATCCGGCAAAGAAAGAGCCAAGAGTTATAGCTAATAAGAAAAGGAGATAAAATAGAATCATAAAAACAAATCAATTTAACCAAAAGAAGCCAGAAAAAAAGGATAAGACAAATAGAATACAAATAACTAGATAATAGACTCATACCTAATCTTATTAATAATCACAATAAATGTAAATGATCTAAACATCACTAATTAAAAGGCAGATGTTTTCAGGTTGAATATGAAAGCAACACTAACTATATGCTGCCAATAGCAAACTCACTTTAAATATAAAGTCACAAATAGGTTAAGAATAAAAATATGGAAAAATATGTATCATTAGAAGAACTGAGAAGAAGAAGTCTGCAGTGGCTACATGAATATCAGACAAAGTAGATTTCAGAGGAAAAAATATTATCAAGGCTAAGAAAGGTTACTTCATAATGACAAATGGGTTATTCATTAAGAAAACATAACAACCCCAAATGCAAATGCACCAAATAACAGACTTCTTCAAATACATGAAGCAAAAACTTACAGAACAGCAAGGAAAAAAAGATAAATCCACAATTGTAGTCAGAGACTTCAATATCACTCTTTCAATAACAGAGATATCCTTGGAAAATCCTCCAAATAGTTGGAAATTATATAACACATTTACAAATAAGGCATGGATCAAAAAAGAAAGTATTTTAATTGAATAAAAATAAAAACACATCATATCAGTATTTGTAGAAAAACTGTTAAATCAGTATTTAGAGGAAAATTTATAGTACTAAATTCTTATATTAGAAAAGAAGAAAGATCTCAACCCAATGGCCTCAGCTCTTGCCTTAAAACTAGGAAAAGAAGAGGTATTTAAACCTAAAGTAAGCAGAAGAAGGGAAATAATAAAGAACAAAGTGGATACTAGTGAAATAGCAAAACAGGAAATGGAAAAAAGCAATGAAATCAAAAACTAGGTCTTTGAGATCAATAAAATTGATAAACTTTTAGCCAGACTGTTGAGGAAAAAAAAAAGAGATAACACAAATTACCAATACTATTGAGAGAGGTGACATCACTATAGATTTCAGTGAAAAGATAATAAGGAAATAGAAACAACTTTATGCTAATGCATTTGAAACTTCGATGAAATATACGAATTTCCTGAAAGATACAAATTACCAAAGCTCACTCAAGAAGATATAGATTACCTTAATCTCTCTAAATGTTTCATAGTAATTGAAATTATGGTTAAAAACCTTGCCACAGAGAAAACTGCGTAATCAAATGGCTTTATTGGTGAATCCTACCAAAAATTTAAAGATAAATAATACAAATTCTGGGTCCAGCCTGGTGGCACAGCAGTTAAGTTCTCACATTCCACTTTGGCCACCCTTGGTTCACCAGTTCGGATCCCGAGTGTGGACATGGCACCGCTTGGCAAGCCATGGTATGGTAGGCATCCCACATATAAAGTAGAGGAAAATGGGTACGGATGTTGGCTCAGTGCTGCTGAGACCAGCTAGGCAGGTAGCTGAAGGGGCGGACGGAATTAATATACAGAACACGTCTGTATAATAGACACAATACACTCTATATTATTTAATGGGACAGGGGACCATCAGCCTCTAGGACTGAGGTGACATCCCTCTGATCACCACGTATTTATTTGCAGGCCAACAAGTACAAGCATAGCGGGAACTTATGCCAGCAGGAATATGCAAGTCAAAGCTCAGCAGTTCTAATCTTCCCCCCTTCAATGTACCCCGGCCCTACGCAAGGCCATTCTCCGAGGGAGTATCCTGGGAACAAACAATCTGGCAAGTTATGCAGATGGCATTCTGTTCCTGCAAGGGGCCAGCGTTCTTAAGCCCCTTGCCTTCATGTTTGATAAGATACTACCTTCTGGCCTTTGATTCCAAAGCACAATCTAACACAGTAATTTATGAGAATCAGCAAGTTGCATATTTCTCAGTCACCCATTTTGTAATTTGTTCTTGCTAAGCCTAAAGCCTTGCAATAATGTTGCTATGCTCTCCTGCAACAGCTCAGGGCCAGTCTTCCTGAGCAAAAAGAGGAGGACTGGCAGCAGATATTAGCTCAGGACTAATCTTCCTCAAAAAAAAATAATGATAATACAAATTCTAAACAAAGTCCTCCAAATATTGAAGAAGGAATTCTTCTGAATGCATTCTTTGAAGCCACCATTGCCCAATACCAAAATCAGACAAAGACATTATAAGAAAGTGAAACCACAATGAATGGCTTTCATGAACATAGATGTAAATATTCTAAACAAAATTTTAGCTAATTGAATCCAATAATACAGTAAATGCATCATACGTTATGAGCTAATGGAGTTTATCCTAGCTATATAGACCTGGCTTAACATTTACTAATCAATTCATGTAATTCATGATATCGTTCTAAAAAAGAAAAATTATATGGTCATCTCAACAGGTACCAAAAAAAAGCATTTGACAAAATTCAGTATCCGTTCATGATATAAACTCTCAGCAAATTAAGGCTACCAGGGAACATTCTTAATGCAATTAAGGACATATAAAAAAACCTACAACTAACATCATATGTAATTGGTAAAAATCCAAATGTTTTTCCCATAAGATCAGAAACAGGAATGTTTGCTCTCACTACTTCCATTCAACACTATATTTGAAGTTCTAGCCAGTGCAATCAGGCAAGAAAAAGAAATAAACATCATCCAGATTAGAAAGAAAAGAATACAATTTCCTTTATTCACAGGTGACATAATTATCTATGTAGAAAATCTGACAGAATCTACAGAAAAGCTAAGAAAATTAATAGGTGAGTTTGGCAGGATTTCAGGTTAAAAAACAAATATGAAAAAATCAATTGTATTCCTACATACTACCAATGGAAAATTAAAAAATTAAATTTAAAGAATAATATCATTTACAATAGCATCAAAAATATGAAATATTTGAAAGCCCCATATTCTGCACACTAGAAAATATTGCTGACAGAAATTTAAAAAGATAAATGAGTTGGGGGAAACATCTTGTTCATGGTTTGGAAGACTCAAAATTGTTAAAGTATTGATTCTCCCCAAATTGATCCACAGATTCAATGCAATCTCAATTAAATCAACTAGCCTAGCCTAGATGGCTCTTTGTAGAAATTTGCAAGCTCATTTTAAAATTCATATGGAAATGCAAAGGACCTGGAATAGCTAAAGCACTTTTGAAAAAGGACGAAGTTTGAAGATTAACATGATCTAATTTCAAGATTTAATACAAAGCTACATTAATCAAAACATATGGGTTTTCTTTTGAAAGATTGGCACCTGAGCTAAGCTCTGTTGCCAATCTTTTTTTTTCTTTTTCTTCCTAAAGCCCCCCAGCACATAGTTGTATACTCTACTTCTAGATCCTTCTGGTTCTGCTATGTGGGATGCCACCTCAGCATGGCTTGATAAGTGGTGCTAGGTCTGTGCCCAGGATCTGAACTGGCAAAACCCTGGGCTACTGAAGCAGAGTGCACAAACTTAACCACTTGGTCATGGGGCCAGCCCCAAAACAGATGGTATTGTTGTAATTATATCAATGGAAAAAATAGAGATTCCAGGAATAAACCCACACATATATAGAAAGCCAATTTTTGAAAAATGGGCAAAAGCAATGCAATGGAGGAAGAAGAGTATTTTCATCTAATGATACTGGAACAATTTGATATCCACATGCAAAAAAAATGAATCTTGATCCTTAGTTCACATCATATACAAAAAAAATAACACAAAATGGATCATATACCTAAATGTAACACCTAAAACTATAAAACTTCTAGAAGAAAACGTAGGAGAAAATTTGCATGACTTAGGTCAAAGATTTCTTAATACAACATTAAAAGCACAATCCATAAAAATATCAAACTGACGGAGAGGGCATGGTAGGAAGTGTCAGGAATCTGTCTCCCCACCTAGACAATAATTGCACTGGGAGAATCTGTCTGATATAACTATTCAGAACTCTGGAGTCTATTGAAAGCCTGCTGCTTACAGGGGAAGACTTGGACAGTAAATTCTGGTTAATTTCAGTAAATTTCACTTCTTATCATGGTAGCAGCTACCTATTTCCCAACCTCATGGCAGACAGCTGTGGATGTGTTCATGAAGCAGTTTACACACAGCCTGTGGAAGCTAAGCTGGGCAAAAAGGACTCTGTCCTCCAAATATTAGGGATCTGTGCTCTGATCACTGATTGCTACTTCTGATCACAGAGGTGGAGACAAAGAAGCTGGCAACCATTGTTGCTGCATCTCCCTCGTTTTTTTTGCAAGTCCCTCCTCCTCTGGCTGAAATGACTTCCAGGGAATTTAAAGTGCCAGTGTCCCCTTTCCCCAACCCCTCTTAATTTTTTGCTTTATGCCCTTTTGAGAGCCATATATTAAAGACTAGGAGATTCAAAGTCAACTACACACATTCAGAAAATTATAAGGTGACCATGTTTTCCCAGGGAAATACTCAGAAAAGACCTTATAAGACATTAAGTTTACACCTCAGGCTGATCCTCAGCACAGAGGAAGCCAAAAACAATTAATAAAATGAAAACAATAAACAAAAAATAGCAAACACTGAGGAAGGAGGAGAATCTGATTTCTGGAGTTACCACATCATTAGATTCAAATGTCCAGTGTTCAACAAAAAAAATCACAAGGCGTGCAAAGAAACAGGAAAGTAAGACCATTCAAAGGAAAAAATATAGATAAACAGAAACTGTCCCTCGAAAAAGCACATTGACAAATACACTAGACAAAAACTATAAAACAACTGTCTTAAAGATGTTCAAAGAACTAAAGGAAGATATGGAGAAAGTCAAGAAAATGATGTGTGAATAAAATGGAAATATCAATAAAGAGATATAAAACCCAAAAAGAAACCAAAAGAAACAATTCCAGAGCTGAAAAGTACAATAATAGAAATGGAAAATTCACCAGATGTATTCAAAGGCAGATTTGAGCAGACAGAAGAAAGAATCAGTGAACTTGAAAATAGGACAATGGAAATTATAAGGCTGAGGAACAGAAAGAAAAAAGATTAAAGAAAAGTGAACAAAGCCTTAGGGACCTGTGAGACCCTCACAAAGTAGACCAACATATGCATTGTAGGAGTCTCAGAAGGAAAAGAGAGAGAGAAAGGGGCAGAGAGAATATTTGAAGAAATAATGGCTGAAAACTTCTCAAATTTGATGAAAGACATGAATATAAACCCGCAAGAAGCTCAACTCCAATTAAGATTAACTCAAAGAGACCCACACAAGACACATTACAGTCAAATTTTAAAAGCTGGAAAGAATGAGAGAATCTTGAAAGTAGCAAGAGAGAAGCAAATAATTACATATGAGGGATTCTCAATAAGATTATGTGTATATTTCTCATTAGAAAATTTGGAGGCTAATGTCAAAATGCTAAAAGATAAAACTGTCAGCCAGGACTCCTATATGCAGCAAAACTGTCCTGCAAAAGTGAGGGAGAAATTAAGACATTCTCAGATAAACAAAAGTCAAGGGAATTTATGAGCTCTAGACCTGTTCTGCAAGAAAGGCTCAAGAGAGTCCAGCAAGATGGAAGGAAAGGACACTGGAGACTAACTCAAAGTCATATAGAGAAATAAAGATCTCAATAAAGTTAAATACATGAGTAATTATAAAAACTAGTCTTATTATAATCATGTTGTTTTCTCTATGATTTGAGACTAATACATGTAAAAGAAAAAAACTAATTTTTAGTGTAAAAGCTACTATTACAGTAACATTGGTTTGTAATTCCAATTCTTGTTTTCAACATAATTTAGGAGACTAATGCATTTAAAAGAACTATTAATTTATGCTTTGGGGCACACAATTCATAAAAATATAATCTTGTGATATCAACAACTGAAAGGGGTGGGAACAGAGCTGCAAAGGAGCAGAGTTTTTGTATGTTATTAAATGAGAGTGTTATGACTGTAGGGTGTTAAATCCTAAAAGATTAACCACAAAGAAAATAGCTATAGAATATACATAAAAAGTAATGAGAAAAAATACTACAAAAAAATAGCTAAACATAAAACAGTAATGTAAAATAAGGAACACAAAAGCTATAGGGCATATAGAAAACAAATAGCACAAGGGCAGATGTAAGTCCCTCCTTACTTTAAATGTAAATAGATTAAACTATCCAATAAAAAGACAGGATTGGCAGAATGGATAAAAATACATGACACTAGTTTCTATCTATAAGAGACTCACCTGAGATCCAAAGATACAAACAGGTTAAAAATTAAAGGAAGGGGGAAAAAGTATTTCATGCAAAGAGTAACCAAAAGAGAGCAGGAGTGACTATACTAATATCAGGTAAAATAGACTGTAAATCAAAAAAGATTATAAGAGACAAAAAGGACATTATATATTAACAAAAGTCTCAATACAATCATTCAATATGGTAATTATAAACATTTACATACCTAATGACAGACTATCAAAATATGCAAAAAAAAAAAAAAACCGACAGAATTAAAGGGAGAAATAGTTGTGTAATAATAGGTGGAGACTTCAATATCCCTCTCAAAATAATGTCTAGAACAACCAGACAGAAAATAAGTAAGGAAATACAGGATTTAAACAACACGATACACCAACTAGACATAGCAGACATACACAGCACTCTACCCAACAACAACAGCATACACATTCTTCTCAAGTGCACATATGACATTTTCCAGGATAGATCATATGTTAGGCTACAAATTAAACCTCAATAGATTTAAATTTAAAAGATAGATCTCATACAAAGTATATTCTCTGATCACAACAGAATGAAGTTAGAAATCAATACAAAAAGTAGGACAGGAAAATTCACAAAATTATATAAATTAAGCAATATACTTTTAAACCACCAATGAATCAAAAAAATCACAGGGAACATTAAAGAATACTTAGAGATGAATAAAAATAAAAACACAACATATCAAAACTCATAAGACACAGCAAAAGCAGTGCTAAAGGGGAAATTTATAGCCATAAATGCTTACATTAAAAAACAAGAAACATCTCAAATCAACAACTGAACTTTACAACTTAAGGAACTAGAAAAAGAACAAACTAAACTCAAAGCTAGCAGAGGGAAGGAAATAAGAAAGATTAGAGCAGAGATAAGTAAAATAAAAAATAGAAAAACAAGAGAGAAAATCAGTGAAACAAAAAGTTGGTTCTTCAAAAAGATCATCAAAATCAACAAACCTTTAGCTAGACGGATTAAGAAAAAAAAGAGAGGAGACTCAAAATACTAAAATCAGAAATGAAATTGAGGACATTATTACCAATTGTACAGAAATAAGAAGTATTATAAAAGTATTATGTATAACCGTACACCAAAAAAATTAATAACCTAGATGAAATGGACAAATTTCTAGAAACATAAAACCTACCAAGACTAAATGATGAAGTAGAAAATATGAATAGACTTATAACTAGCAAGGAGGTTGAATCAGTAATCAAAAATTTCCCAACAAAATGAAGTCCTGGACCTGACAGCTTTACTGGTGAATTCTACCAAACATTTAAAGAACTCATATCAATCCTCAATCTTTTCCAAAATTTGAAGTGGAGGGAACACTTCCTAACTTATTTCATTAGGCCAGTATAACAGTGATACCAAAGCCAAAGACACTACAAGAAAAGAAACTACAGACCAATATTCCTTATGAACATTGACAGAAAAATCATCAACAAAATACTAGCAAACAAAATTCAGCAGCATATTAAAAAGTTTATACACCATGACCAAGAGAGATTTAGTCCTGGAATGCAAGGATGGTTCAACATATGAAAATTGATCAATGTAATATGCCACATCAACAAAATGAAAGGGAAAAAAACCACATGATCCTCTCAAACGATGCAGAAAAACTCTACATTTGACAAAATTCAACCCATCTTCATGACAAAAATGCTGAACAAGATAGGGAAAAAAAGGAAATTACCTGAACATAATATAATAAAAATCACAGACAAGAAACTCACAGCAATGGTGAAAGACTGAGAGCTTTTCCTCTAAGATCAGGAACAAGGCAAAGATGCTCACTGCCACCACTTCTATTCAGCATAGTACTGGACATTCTAGCCAGAGCAATTAGGCAAGAAAAAGAAATACAAGGCATCCAATTGGAAAAAAAGAATTAAAAATGTCTCTGCTTGCAAGTGACATAATCTTACATGTAGAAAACCCTAAAGACTCCACAAAAAAGCTGTTAGAACTAATAAATTCAGCAAAATAGCAGGTTGCAAAGTCAATACACAAATAGCAATTGGATTTCTATACATGAGCAATGAGCATTCCAAAAAGGTAACTACAAAAACAATTCCATTTGCAATAGCATCAAAAAGAATAAAATACTTAGGAATTAACTAAACAAGGAGGTGAAAGACTCATACAATGAAAACCACAAAACAATCCTGAAAAAAAATAAAGATAATAAATAGAATATACATAATAAATAAGAGGAAAAAGTAAATGAAAACACATCCCATGTTCATGGACTGGAAGAATTAATATTGTTAAAATGTCAATACTACCCAAAGTAACCTACAGATTCAATGCAACCCCTATCAAAATAGCAATGATGATTTCTGCAAAAATAGAAAAACGTATCCTAAAATTCATATGGAATTTCAAGGGACCCCAAATAGCCAAAGCAATCTTGAAAAAGAAAAACAAAACTGGAGGATTCACACTTCCTGATTTCAAAACTTACTGCAAACCTACTGTAAACAAAACGCCACGGTATTGATATAAAGATAGACATATAGATCAATGAAATAGAATAGAGAGCCCAGAAATAAACCCTCGCATTCATGGTTGCATGATTTTTGACAGGGGTGCCACGACCATTCAATGGGGAAAAGATAGTCTTTTCAACAAATGGTGCTGCAAAAACTGGATATCCACATGCAAAAGAACAAAGTAGGACTCTTACCTACCACCATATACAGAGACTTACTCAAAATAGATCAAGGACCTAAATGTAAGACTTCAAACAATAAAACCCTTAGAAGAAAACATTGGGCAAAAGCTTCATAGCACTGGATTTGGCAATGACTTCTTGGATATGACACCAAAAGCACCGATAAAAAAAGAAAAAATAGGGAAATTGGACTTCATAAAAATTTTGTGCATCAAAAGACACTATCCATAAAGTAAGGAGGCAACCACAGAATGGAAGGAAATATTTTCAAGTCATATATCTGATAAAGGATTAGCACCCAGAATATACAGAGAAGTCGTAAAACTCAACAACAACAACAACAACAACAATTCAAAAATGAGCAAATGACTTAGACATTTCTCCAAAGAAGATACACAAATGACCAAAGAGCAAGTGAAGAGATGCTCAAAATCACTAATCATTAGGGAAATGCAAATCAAAACTATAATGAGATAGCACTGCACATCCATTAGGATGGCTACTATCCAAAAAACAGAAAATAAGTGTTGGTGAGGATGTTGAGAAATTGGAACCCTTGTGCACTGTTGGTAGGAATGTAAAGTGGTACAGCCACTGTGGAAAACAATGTGGAAGTTTTTCAAAAAATTAAAACTAGAATTACCACATGGCCCAGTAATTTCAATTCTGAGTCCCCTAAAGAAGTGAAAGTGGGGTCTTAAAGAGATATTTGTACACCCATGTTCATAGCAGCATTATTCACAATAGCTAAAATGTGGAAGCAACACAAGTGCCCACTGACCACTGGATCAATAAGCAAAATGTGGTATACACATACATGGAATATTATTTAGCCTTAAAAAGGAAGGAAATTCTGCAATATCCTATAACATGGATGAACGTTGAAGACATTATGCTAAGTGAAATAATCCAGGCACAAAAAGACAAATACCATATGATTCCACTTATAAGAGGTACTTAGAGTAGGCAAAATCATAAAGACAGGAATTGTAATGTTCCAGGAATTTATCCATTTCTTCTTGGTTATTCAATTTGGTCATTTATATATCTTCTTTGGAGAAATGTCTAAGTCATTTGCTCATTTTTGAATTGTTATTCAGTTTTTCAGTGTATAATTGTTCACAATAATCTCTTATAATCCTTTTTATTTCTGTGGCAGTTGTAATGTCTCCTCTCATTTCTAATGTTATTTATTTTAGTCTTCTCTCTTTTTTTGTAGTCTAGATAAGTTTTTAAATTTTGTTAATCTTTTCAAAAACAAACTCTTAGTTTCATTGATTTTTTTTTTAATTGTTTTTCTATTCTCTATTTTGTTTATCTGCTGTAATCTTTATTATTTCCTTCCTTCTGCTAACTTTGGTCTTAGGTTGTTCTTTCTCTGATTCCTTGAGGTGAAAAGTTAGGTTATTTATTTGAGATCTTTCTTCTTCTTCTTTTCATTTTTTTGAGTAACATTAGCCCTGAGCTAACATCTGCTGCCAATCTTCCTCTCTCTCTCTCTCTCTCTCTCTCTCTCTTTTTGCTGAGGAAGACTGGCCATGAGCTAACACTTGTGCCCCTCTTCCTCTACTTTATATGTGTGACACCTGCCACAGCATGGCTTGACAAGCAGTGCGTAGGTCTGCACTTGGGACATGAACTGGAGAAACCCAGGCTGCCGAAGTGGAACATGCGAACTTAACTGCTGTGCCACTGGGCTGGCCCCTTTCTTCTTTTTTAATGTGAGTGTTTATTGCTATTAACTTTACTCTTTGTACTGCTTTTGCTGCATCCCATAAATTTTAGTATGTTGTGTTTTTAATTTTTTTTTTGTCTCAAGAAATGTTCTAATTTCCTTTTCATTTATTCTTTAATGTATTGATTGTTCAAGAGTGTGTTGATTTCCACAGATCTGTAAATTTTCCAGTTTTCTTTCTGCTATTATTTCTAGTTTCATTCTATTATGGTTGAAAAAGATATTAGGTATGATTTCAGTCTTCTTAAATTTGTTAAGACTTGTCCTGTGACCTAACTTATGGTCTGTCCTTGAGACCGTTTGGTGTGTTCTTGAGAAGAATGTGTATTCTGCTGCTATTGGGTGGAATGTTCTGTACATGTCTATTAGGTCCATTTATACACTTTATAAAGTGTTGTTCAAGTCTGCTATTGCTTTACTGATTTTCTGTCTGGATGTTCTCTTCATCATTGAAAGTGGGTATTGATGTCTCCTATTACTATTGTATTGCTGAATATTTCTTCCTCACTTATGTCAATGTTTGCTTTCTATATTTAGGGACTCTGATGTTAGCTGGATATATAATTACCATATCTTCTTGGTGATTTGACCCTTTTATTATTATATGATGTCCTTTGTCTCTTGTGACAGTTTTTGAGTTAAAGTCTATTTTGTCTGATATAAGTATAGCTACTCCTTCTCTCTTTCGGTTACACTTGCATGGAATATCTTTATCTATCCTTTCACTTTCAGCCTGTGTGTGTCCTTAAATCTAAAGTGAGTCTCTTGTAGACAATATAGTGTTGGATCTTGCTGTTGTTGGGTTTTTTAATGCATTCAGTCACTCTATGTCTTTCGATTAGAGTGTTCAATCCATTTACATTTAAAGTAATTATTGATAAGGAAGGGCTTACTATTACCAGTTTGTTAATTATTTTCTGTCTGTCTTGTAGCTCTTTGGTTCCTCTCTTCCTTTCTTGCTGTCCTCTTTTCATTCAATTTTTTTTTCTGTAGTAATGTGCTTTGACTCCTTTCTTTTTCTTTTGTGTATCTTCTTTGTGTATTTTCTTTGTGATTACAATGTACCTTACATAAAACACCTTGTAACAGCCTATTTTTAAGCTGATAACAACCTAACTTCATTGCATACAATTCTATAATTTTAATTCTCCCACATACACTTTATGTTGCTGATGTCACAATTTACATATTTTTATACAGTGTACCCATTAACATTTTTTCTAGTTATAGTTATTTTTTAATACTTTTGTCTTTTATTGCTTATACTAGAATTAAAAGTGATTTCTACACCACCATTACAGCATTATTGTATTGTGTATTTTTCTACCTATTTACCCTTACCACTGAGTTTTATACTTCCTTATGTTTTTGTGTTGCTGTTTAGCATCGTTTTATTTCAACCTGAGGAACCCTTTTTAGCATTTCTTGTAAGGCAGATCTAGTGGTGATGAACTCTCTCAGCTTTAGTCTTGGAAAGTCATTTTTTATTTGTATTTGAAGGACATTTTTCCAGGTATTTTGTTCTTGGCTGGCTGTTTCTTTCAACACTGAAAATATTGCCCTACTTCCTTCTGGCCTGCAATGTTTCTGCTGAGAAATACGATGACAATCTTATGGGGGGGGGGGTTCCCCTGTATGTGACAAATCACTTTTCTCTGGCTGCTTTCAAAATCTCTCTTAGTCTATTTTTTGGCAATTTGATTATAACATGTCTTGGTGTGGATTTCTTTAGGTTCATCTTTTTTGGAGATCCACTAGATTTCTGGATCTGGACGTCCATTTCCTTCACCCTTTCTCTCTCTCTCATCCTTCCAGAACCCCTACACCATATACGTTGTTCTGCTGGGTGCTGTGCCATAAGTCCCTTAAGCCGTCCTCTCTCTTTTTCATTCTTTTTTCTTTTTGCTTCTGCGACTGGATAATTTCAAATGACTTGTTTTCAAGTTCACTGGTTCTTCTGCTTGATTTAGTCTGTTGTTGAACTCCTTGAGTGAATTTTCAATTAAGTTTTTATATCCTTCAGATTCAAGGTTTCTATTTCGTTCTTTTTTATATTTTCTATATCTTTGTTGAAATTCTAATTTTGTTCATGCATTTTCCTCCTGAATTCTTTATGACAGTTATTTTCAATTCTCTGTCAGATAATTCATATATCTCCATTCCATTAGGTCAATTTCTGAAACTTTATTTTATTCTTTGTTTGGAGCATGTCTCATTTGTTTCTTCATTTTCCTTGACTCTTTGCGTCAGATCGTTAGAAACAACAGCCACCTCTCCCTGTCTTCACACACTGACCTCAAAAAGAAGACCCTCACCAATCAACTTTGCCAGAGATTCTGGAAGCCTCTCACGGTGTTTCTGTGCACACATCTTCTCTGGACTTGTGTTTGTAAATTCACAATTAGAGGAATTTGCCAGTTTCTTCATTTTTCCCAGGAGTTCATAATCTCTTGCTCCCTCTGGTGTCTGTCTGCCATACAACGCATCTGCTGAAGCAGTGGCAAACTTCGAGCTTTTTTTGTTCTCAGTAGCCCATGCATCCATAGTATGCCAGGTTCCATTCACCTTCTAAGACTGTGAAGAATGAAGCTAGTCTCAGGAAGGTACCTCAAAAGTCTGAATGTTGGGTGTTAGTTTCAGTCTTCTTTTTCCTTCACCAGGGATAAGCCAGGGGCTGGGAGCCTTGCCAATGGTGTTGTACTGAGCCAGGGCAGAGGCTCTGACAGGCCTACTAGTCCAAATCTTTGCCTTTGTTCCTGGTGGCCCTCAGGCATCTAAAGTATACTGGGCCCATCAGTTCTCCAAGACAGAAAAGAAGCCAGTCCCTCAGTCAGCTCCCAGAAAAGTTGGAACATTGGACACATGGTCCCACTCTTTTCCTCCCCAAGGAGAAGCTGAGATTTAGGGTTTTGTCCTGCTCACTCTGCACTAAGCTGGTGGGAGAGGCTATGTGAGTGCTTGTATGCTAGTCCAAACTACCATCTTTGTTCTTTCAATCTAGGGTTCTTTCCTATCAGCACTCAGATTAAGGCAAGACAGAAACCAGTCCCTTGGGAAGCCCCCAGAAAAATCAGAATATTGGACACACAGTCCAGTCTGTTTTTTCCCTCCCCAGGGAGAGCTAGGTGTTTCCTTCCAATCACATGGTGCCGGGGAGGTGGGCTGCAGATTATAGTGAGAAAGTGTGTCCAGTTTTCCTACTGGCTTGGGTACAGCTGGTTTCATGCTCTCCTGGGATTCGGGACTGGTGTCTGGATTTCTCACAAAAGAAATTGGTCCACGTATTGTTGAATCAGTTTATGGGGGGAGGAGAGTCTAGGGCTTCCTATTCCGCCACCTTGCTGATGGCACCCATAGTAAAATATTCTTTATTTGGCTGCTTCTTCTTGTGGTTTAAGATATTTTACTGAGAACTTTCAAATACTGAAATACTACGATGTATTAACTAGACAAATTAGCATAAGAAAAATATTTTTACAGACAAGGAAAAAGAGAGTAAAAAAGGATAACAAGAATTAAGGAGTAAGTACAGCAACTCGGTTGTCAATAAGCAAAACAGAGGTCTTAATGGAGAACTTTCCTGATGGCCTCATCCCTGCTGAGAGACAGAAAGTCGAGCCAACGCTTTACAGCTGATCATAAAGGGAAGAGAAATAGCCCACTCACCAAACGAGGAAGGAGTTAGGCTTAAAGGAATAAGTTGGTTTTAGATTGAAGAAGACATGAGGGATGTGAAGGCAAGAGGAAGGAACAGTAGCATGAAAGGGATCAGAGAAACAACACAGAAGGGATAATTAACAGAGATGAAGCCTCACAGCATTAGCCCCATGTCAACTTCTGCTCAGAAACACAAGTGCTTTATGGAAATCGCATCAGAGATCTGGTCTTAAGTCCCCAGTTGCCATTTATGAGCCGGTGGCCTTAGGAAAGTCTGGAACTCACCTTCTCATCTATAAAATGGGCATGACACTACAGAGCTGTTTGTGGATTAAATACATCATGATATGAAAGCTTCTAAAATAATCTTTCAGATATACTCAAGAATTATCTCAAGACATCTCAAAATGCTCAAGAAGCATTTACTTTTGTTCTTTTCTTCTCTATGAAATAACTAATCACACTCATGTATATTAAAGAGCGGCATAGGGGAGTATTCTAAAGTAATTTTTAATCATTGAGGGAAAAATATATAGTCTCTTATAAAGTCAGTTATTATGTCACTGCCAGGACAACCCCTCTGGGCAGGCTCCCTGAGGCTGCAACACAACCCAACACAAAAACAATATCAGTCTTACAGATTAATGTTTGTCACATCTGAGTCTATATGCCCTCGTCACAAGACCAAGTTGATGCCCAAGCGTGGCTCAAACCAACAGATATTAATGAAGGGTTATCTGAGTTATGACCACTCTCTGCATTGCAACATCTGTGACAATCCTTCCCACTCCAGTTCTTTCTTCAATCCCTTTAGAAGCACACATTTCAAAATAAGCAACAGAAGCATTATTAAGAGAGAGGGAGCTAGTCAGTGGAGCCCTCAGACCCAATGGAGAAAGTCCATCCTCAAGGGTCTCATCTGATGACCTATTCTTTTCTATTATTTAGGTTTGAGACATCTTGGAATCCACAGTAGCTACCAATTAGCACCTTCACATTCCTGCAAAGAACTGGTACTTGACACCAAAACTTTTGCTTAGTTCTTTATCATTTTGAGGCCAAAAGTCCCTTTGAAATTCTAAAGAAGTATTTGAATCTTCTCCCCAGAAAACCTCATACACAAAATCTTGGCATTCAACTTTACGAATTTCACTTGCTGTCAGACAGCGATCCCTACACTCCAGGTTAAAAATTCCTGGGTTGAAAGCACCTCAATGTTCAGCAATGCTGCGATTACATAAATCCTAAAACCCACGCTCTGTGAATCTATCCCTGAGATCACAACAGGAGACTGTAAAAACGCTTTTAGATAAAAGGAATAAAAGCACTACCTTAGAGAATGAAAGGGAAGGAATATGAGCTAAAGCCGTGTGCGCCCTTACAGTTCGCTCAATTCCGCGGAAGCACCTGCGTTTCTAGCCTGTCTTACCGAAGGCTTACTTCCTGGGTGTTTGAATACCACTGCTAAGGGAGTCCTAAAATCCGTGCGAAAGGATGCGCGCCGGGCTCTCCTTGTTCTATCCTACCACACAGAAACAGAGCACAGGGGTTGTTATCAACTGGGCTTGCTCCAGAGTTCTCTCCAAACTAGAGAGGATTTTTAACGAAGCAACAACTTTAAATACTGACCTCTCTTAACTTTAGCCTGTTTAGAACAGAGCAAGGCTGATAAACCTATTCGTAGTTTATCTAGAGGAATAAATCTTAATATTAAGATATTACTTAAGTTAGGTTCATTAAATAGGAGGAAACCAGCTTAGCATCTTTCCGGAATGTTTTTTTTCTCCACATCAGTGCCTATTAATCAGCCAACCTATTTCTAGAGAGTTCCAAATATGGTAGCTTTCACTTATAAAGAAAACGTCTCCTTCTCCACATGCAAATCATTAAAAATAATTTTCAGCTCAGTGTTCTCTTTCGTCTGAGCATTTCATGTCAGAGCCACTGCAACAATAAAGTCTTTTAAAAACCAGTCCACCGGGGCTGGCCCCGTGACCGAGTGGTTAAGTTCGCATGCTCCGCTGCAGGCGGCCCAGTATTTCATCAGTTCGAATCCTGGATGGGGACATGGCACTGCTCATCAAACTACACTGAGGCGGTGTCCCACATGCTACAACTAGAAGGACCCACAACTAAGAATATACAACTATGTACCGGGGGGCTTTGGGGAGAAAAAGGAAAAAAAATAAAGTCTTTTTAAAAACAAACAGTCCACCACACTGGTGCCATTTTGTATCTTATTGATTCCGCCCTGACCCTCTAGCACAGTACTTCCCCAAACATACTACACCAGTACTAGGCTAGTTACAATAAAGTCATCTGGGAGCTTATCACCTAAGAGATTCTGAAAGATTCTGGCTCAAAAGGCCATACTCAAGAGGCCCAAGAATCTGTATTTTTTTAAGCACTCCCAAGTGATTTACCAGGGTTTGGAGCCACTGCTCTAGTGCATTTGTACATTTATGCATCATTCCAGAGCAATCTTCTGAAACCCATATATTTCTCACAAACTACCTTCACTCTCAACAGAAGCCTCCTTCCTACTTCACACACAGAACTGACACCATTAAGCTGAGCTCCTCAAGTACCTTCACTGCTGTCTCAACATATGACATCCTGGACATCTCTCTCACTACCTTCTTTTCCTCCTAATCTACTCTGACATGTCAGGAGAATATGTGTGTTTCCTCCCTCTTTCCCACCAATACCAGCACCTGAACTCTACTGGTTATACCCTCTGTAAGAAAGAGATCATCCCTGAATGATCATTACAGCATTTCATTACATTTGGTTTCAGAATACAAAAGCTGTTAGGTGTAAAAGGACTAGGATAAAATGTGGACAAATTAAACAAATATGTGTCCTTCCCCAACCTCTCGCCCCATTTCCCAGCGTTCAATCTCTTCACCATCCAGCAGGGGCCTCTGAGCCAAGGGAACCTCCCGTTCTTGGCTTCTCAGTTTCTAAGTGGACTTTTTCAAGGCTATAACACAGACAACAGTCTTGAAAGCCAGAAATTACAAGAGATTTAAGACAGAAACTATTTTGTAACTTTTGTTGTTGTTGTTTGCTATGTGTTTGTACTAGAATTCAGAACTTTTGGCTGTAACTAGCAAGAGGGAGCCCTAGGTAACTAAAGCATAGAATATGCTTTGTAGAGTTCAAAAGGATGCAGGGAGAAATACAGCTTTTTTCCCAGCAAAAGGTAATTTTAAAAAATTTGACCAGCTAATGGGAGGAAAAGATTTAAAATAGGTACGACTGAAGTTTACTCCTTGCCCCCAGCCTCCAACCTCATCAAAACCCTTGTGAGGAGGAGTTAGAAACACCAAAATAGGACTGGAGATACATAAGTAAAGCAGACTTGAGATTCAATTCACAGTTAAAACATTAGGCTAAAAATGGTAGCAGGTGAATTTAGGGTTTAAAAAAAAAAGCCTCTAGGAGTTTTATAGTTTCAGGTCTTATGTTCAAGTCTTTAATCCATTTCGAGTTAATTTCTGTGTATGGTGTGAGATAATGGTCTACTTTCGTTCTTTTGCATGTGGCCGTCCTGTTTTCCCAGCACCATTTATTGGAGAGACTTTCCTTTCTCCATTATCTATTCTTGGATCCTTTGTCAAAGATTAGCTGTCCATAGATGTGTGGTTTTATTTTCTGGGCTCTCTATTCTGTTCTGCTAATCTGTGTGTCTATTTTTCTTCCATACCATACTTTTTTGATTACTGTAGCTTTGTAGTATATTTTGAATTCAGGGAGTATGATTCCCCTAGCTTTGTTCTTTTTTTTTCAGGATTGCTTTGGCTATTTGGGGTCTTTTGTTGTTCCATATGTTAAGATTCTTTGTTCCATGTCCATGAAAAACGTCACTGGAATGTTAGTTGAGATTGCATTGAATCTGTAGATTGCTTTAGGTAATATGGACATATTAACTATGTTTATTCTTCCAATCCATGAGCATGGAATACCTTTCCATTTGTTATGTCTTCTTCAATTTCTTTCAATAATGTATTATCTTTTCAGTGTATAAGTCTTTCACCTCCTTGGTGAAATTTATTCCTAGGTATTTTATTCTTTTTTTGCAATTGTAAATGGGATTGTATTCTTGATATCTCTTTCTAATAGTTCAAAACTCCTAGAAGAAAACATAAGCTGTACATTCTTTGACTTTGATTGGTTTTACCAGTATCTTTTTGAATACCATGTCTACTCAGGCAAGGGAAATAAAAGAAAAAATAAACAAATGGGACTACATCAGACTAAAAAGCTTCTGCACAGCAAAGGAAACCATCAACAAAATGAAAAAACACACCAACTGAGAGAAAAGATTTGCAAACCATATATCTGACAAGGGGTTAATTTTCAAAATATATAAAAGAATCATACAACTCAACAACAAAAAATGAACAACCTGATCAAAAAATGGACAGAGGATATGAACATTTTTCCAAAGAAGATATACAGATAGCCAAAAAATACAGATAGCCAAAGGCACATGAAAAGATGTTCAACATCACTAATTATTAGGGAAATGCAAACAAAAACTACAATGTGATATCTCACACTCGTCAGAATGGCAATTATTAAAAAGACAAGAAATAACAAGTGTTGGCTAGGATGTGGAGAGAAGGGAACCCTCATATACTGCTGGTGGGATTGAAAACTGGTGCAACCTCTATGGAAAACAGTATGGAGATTTCTCAAAAAATTAACAATAGAGATACCATATGATGCAGCTATTCCACTTCTGAGTACTTATCCAAAGAATGTGGAAACGCTAATTCAAAAAGATATATGCACCCTTATGTTCATCGCAGCATTATTCACAATAGCCAAGACTTGGAAGCAACCCAAATGCCCATCAATGGATGAATGGATAAAGAAGATGTGGTATATATTCACAATGGAATTCTACTCAGCCCAAAAAAAGACAAAATCATGCCATTTGTAACAACATGGATGGACGTTGAGGGTATTAGGCTAAGCGAAATAAGTCAGAAAGAGAAGGACAAATACATATGATTTCAATCATATGTGGAAGATAAACAAACACACAAACACGTAGATAAGGAGAACAGAGTGTTGGTTACCAGAGAGGGTAACGGGAGGGCAAAAGGGTTAAAGGGGCACGTATGTATGGTGCCGGATGGAATCTAGACTTTTGGTGGTGAATATAATGCAGTCGATACAGAAGCTGAAATATAATAATGTACACCTGAAATTTACATAATGTTATAAACCAATTTTATCTCAATAAAATAATTTTTTTTAAAAAAAAGTCTCAGACAGTCTCCAGAGATTACAGCAGGATGACCAAAATTTCTTGTGCTGCAGAGAAGAGGATAAAAGTAACTGAATGAGGGTGAGGGGACATGGTAAGCACCATGAAGTTGGGACAAAAAGAACACAGACATCCTCTGGAGAGCAGAAAGGGGGACAAATGCTTTAGCAGAAATTGTAATGGGGAGAGAATCCCATGAAGGTGCCAGCAGAGAAACCACCCTTCCCACAATGGACCATGATGTCCAGAGCCCTCAGGGAGAAGAGGAGGAGGAAAGCTCGAGCTGACCATATTTACCCAAGAGACCAGGGTTTTACACAAGAAGCAACTAAGTCATGAAGATGTCAGCAGAGGAAACGGGGACTATAAGAGTTAAGTTCAGTCATGGAGAAACAAACATTACATTTCTACATAACTGAGTGGTGTGAGCTGTGAAATGGTAAATCTGTTCCAGAGAAATGAAGAAGAGTTATAAGACTTAAAATGTTAACCAGTGAAATGGCCATGGATTTGTGGAAGAGTTAGAGGGCTATTGGACATAAAACCAAAATTCCAATTTAGAAAATTCATTTACCAAGAAGTTTGAAAGTTAATACTGATACTTGACCTGGTAACCATAGGAGTGAAAGGAATTGTTGAGGATAACCAAGGATTCCGTTATATTCTACAATACTGCATCAAATCATGTAAAGATCACTTTCTAAGATTCAGAAAAATTGTAGGAAGAAGAATCCACATTGAAATACAGTCGCTAAGTCTCGGTATTTCTCCACACAGAGTTTGTCAAGATTTAGACAACTTTAACTAACAATAAATACCAAAGGTTTTCATTAGCGTGAGCTTACATATCTTTTCAGTTGTAATTTCTGGATAATATACAGTAATGGCCATGGAATGGTAAATTGAATAAAGGGAGGTTTTGTAGTTGGACAGAGTTCAGTTCTGATTGTGGATCTACCATTTATTACTTGAGCATTGCTTTCCTCATCTATATAACTCAGATAATAATACCTATAGCAAGTAATACAGTACCTAACACATAAGATTTTTATGTTTTGGATACCATACTATTTTATCTCTGTTACCACATTTAATCTCCTATCAACCCTAAGGTAGATACTATTTTCCCCATTTATACAGATGAGGACACATAAAAATGATAAAAGCATTGAGTGCCTATAATGTGCCAAACACTGAGTTAGAGCCTGTATATCTATCCTTTCTATCTCTTATCAGTCTACAGGGAAGGCAGCATAGTGTAGTTTGTAAATACATCAGATCCAGAATAGAACAGATGTCAAGTCCCAGCTCACACACTTACTATGTGACATTTAAATTATACTATCAAAACTTCGCTATTAAAATTTCACTATTTAGAACTTCATTATTAAAACTTAACCTCTCTTCTTGGAAATTATGTCTTTCAAGTGAATGTCTGTTTTGTTTTTTTTCTTATTTTCTTGTTTTTCCACCTTCTTAGTCCATTCAGGCTGCTGTAACAAACTACTATAGACTTGGTGGCTTATAAACAACTTAAATTTATTTCTCATATTTCTGGAGCCTGGAAATTCCCAGATAAAGCCTCTGGCAGATTCCGTTTCTGGTGAGGACTTGCTTTCTGCTTCAGTGACCAACGGCCATCTTCTTGCTGTGCCCTCACATGACAGAAGGGGGAAGGGATGAGGGAGCTCTCTGGGGTCTCTTTGTAAGGGCACTAATCTCATTTATGAGGGCTCCACCTCATGACCTAATCACCTCCTAAAGGCTCAACTTCCAAATACCATCACATTGGGAATTAGGTTTCAACATATGAATTTTGGGGGAACACAAACATTCAGTCTATAGCATCACCCAATATTCATTCACTCTTCTTCTGGTGATTGTATTGATTTCTCTCAGGAAGACCGTCTTCTCTTCCAATTATCAGTCCATCTTCTTCTCCATGAGACTCAGACTTGAACAGAGAAACCATTTTCCAGCTCAGTGTTTGGTTCAGTGACCAGCATGTGACCCAAACAGAGTCCATAAAATGCATTAAGAACTTTACTGGGGCCTCAAGGAGAAAGGTAGGTTGTCTTTCTCCTGGACTTGTAAGTACCTCAGACAGTGGAGGTACTGGAGCTGCCTCCGTGATTTTGCCTCCATGTGGAATCTAAACATAGGTCCATCTCCATGGAAATGCAGCCCCTCCCTCCAAAAAAATTGAAGGAGAAAAATTTGTTCCTGAGAACACTGTTGGGTCCCTAGATCCAGCCATGCCTAAAACAAGTCTTACTCCTAAACATACTAGTTATTTGAGTCAATAAGATCACTGTTACTTAGGCAAATTTAGGATGGATTTTATGTTATGGGGAATAAGAAGCGTCACCAAAGTATAAATTAGAACATTTAAATACTGTAGAAGATCATAGCTGGGGTGGTGGAGGTCGGGGGTGATAAAGAAGAAGGGAAGAAGAGTGCTTGACTGATGAAGGAAATGAGTCAGAGTCGAGAAGATGAGCAGGACCATGGTCTGCCTAGGAAGACTTGATCAGTAAAGCGTGTCAATGATCTTGCTTTAAAAATTATCCGAGTATAGAAGCATCCAGACCAAAACTTAGTCATAGGTCCCACAAGGAGCATTAACTTTGAAACAGCAAGTGACACAATTCTGGTTGATGGTTTTAAAGGAAACTGATGTGGGACAGGCAGCCTCTGTCTTGAAACCACAGAGTTAGCACAAAACAAGACCAGTTCCAAGGTTTCCTTAAAAATAGAACATTTTTTAACAACTGACCAGTGTTTAGGATGACTGGTGTAGGCAAACGCACAGGGCAGAGGAAGACACTCCCAGGTCAAAGTCATAGAGACCTCCCAGAGAAGTGAAGGGATGAGAGTGAGTTTAGGAAGAGACCTCATAAAACACCAGGGAGAAATCGGTGTCACTCTCTCATGCAGAAGTCCTATTCCCAGATGGAGAAATATGCTGATTCTCACCACAAGATTAGAATTGCCCTCAGGGTTATCTAAGAAAGAACATCAGGGAAAAACCTAAAAAGCAAGCAAGTCTAGTTCCCATTACACTTTAGTAGCCAAGGCTATGTTAAAACTCCTTGAGATTCCCAATAAAATATATTCCCTTAGGTTTTTTACTTTTTGTCAATGTTAACCACTGTTAACTAGCTCCATCTCCAAAGCGAGCATATATGAATAGGCTTCTTTCCGAGGCCATTAACTGGAAAACCTGACTCCTATGCCACAAGCCA
This sequence comes from Equus przewalskii, assembly GCF_037783145.1. NCBI lineage: Eukaryota > Metazoa > Chordata > Mammalia > Perissodactyla > Equidae > Equus > Equus przewalskii. The sequence continues at coordinate 29,024,903 of NC_091838.1, forward strand.
TCTGGGAACTGTAAAGGTGGGGGCCAAATGCCCCGGGCCCTGGCAGAGAGACAGGCACACACAGCGCAGTAACCCTCCTGCCTGGGTCTTCTCATAACATCATGGTAACACGTACAAAACTCATGAAGGGCCTCACGAGTGCATGTTGTGTATGCATTTTTTCAGAAAGAGGTAAATCTGCTGCAGGTAGGCAAAAGAAAAGCTTGTGCTGCCCATGAAGCTCCCAATCGCACCTGAACTGCTCCTCAAGGCAGACACTGGTCTACCTGCTGATGTCTCTATGCCGGACAGGGAAGGGTGCCATCCCCAATACGCGCGTGCAGCCTGAGGAGTGAACGTGTGTCTTCTGAGGGAAAACAGTTTCCAAATGTCTAAGTAGTGCCATGATGTTATACACAAATACTTGTATGTACAGCAAGTCTAAAGAAGAAGAAGGAGATGGTGAAGGAGGAAGAGGAGGAAAAGAAATGGACTTTCCTCCACTTTATGTTTTTGAGAACTGATTATCACGCTTAATAAATTATTCAAGACATAACCAAATTACAGTTTCAAATGTATATTTGATTTGCGCCCCGTTCTTCCGTGAATCTGATCATTAAAAGTGCCAGGTCCCATTTTCATCTAATATAAAGGGGAACTAACGCTGTGAAATGCATATTCTTGCATTCTTTATCTATGCTTAACAGAGGAGAAAATTCTGTTTTAAACAGGATGTGTGCAGGATAAATTTTGTTTCTAAACTGCAATAACAAGAAGCTTTAAAGTAAATCAGACACTGTAAAGTAATTTTACAATGCCTTGGAAAGAACCCAAGACTGTGGGTTCTTAAATAGGTTCTCCCTGGTAAATGGTGCTGCCACCCTCTACATGAACAATAAGTCTATTCCCTTGATAACTCCAAGAAATATCCACTGAAATGCATTTTAGCCTGATAAGAAAAAGAGTGGAAATATGTTCACATCTTTGAATTGTTTTTAACTCGTTATGGGAAAGTTCTTTTTAACAAGTGTCACTCAGGGCTTTTTCTTTCCCAGTGCTTTATATCCTACATTCTCTTCCACTCCACACAGGTGAATTGACCTGTCATTCCAGCATTGGACTTACCTGCTTTAGCCTCCATGCCTCTGCATTCACTATAAGCTCCTTACCTATAAGAATACTATACCACCAGTTGCTCATGGGGTATTTTATGTGTCCATTGTTTCCTTTTTCAAAAACATTTAATGATTCTGCCTTGGCTATAGAATCAAAGTTCAAACACTTCAGCCTGGTTTTCAAAAGCTTTTATAATCTGACCTCAACTTATTGTAATCAATATAAACAAACCCTTAACACTCGGAATCTAGGTAATTTTCATTTATCTTATTTCCACGATTAAATTAAAACTGACTTAACTCCCTCAGTGTGTAAGTTGCAGGAAGTACAATTTCACCCTCTTAGGAGCTCTCTCTGATCCTTTTCTAGATCATTCAAGAACTTCAGGCTCTTACACAGTCCCAAAAAGAAGATCCCTTGAACATCCACTATCAAGTTGACAAGAGCCTAGGGTCTGTTAGACCACTGCCACTGGGTTTGTCATATCTCTGCCACCTAAGACTGGCCTCAAATGCTGTCCTCCCTCTCAAGCAAAAGCTGACTTCCAGTATTTCCTAGCCCAAGCTGGCAGAAACTTGTGAAGGTAAATGCTGCCCCGGCATGCCTCCATTTCCTCAAAGCCACACTTGATTCAAAGAGTTTCCTACTGCGTTTACCACGTTACAGCCTAAGCATTCAGTCCTCATAGTTACCACAATGGTCATTCTCTTCTGAGCCCAGCTGGTCCAAAGGCATGTTTAGGGTCTACCTATTAGGGACCCATAATGACTGGAAGTCCATTTCAGGGTGAAGAGCTTCCACAATTGTTGAGTCACTCTCCTTTTCAGCTCCCAAACCACCAAAATTCATTCTACTCCCTTCTGAAACTAAGATGTTTGATTGCCTCTAAAACTAGGCCATAATGGGGCCGGCCCAGTGGCTGAGAGGTTAAGTTCGTTCGCTTTGCTTCGGCGGCCCAGGTTTCACTGGTTCTAATCCTGGGCACAGCCATGGCATTGCTCATCAAGCCATTATGAGGTGGCATCCCACATGCCACAACTAGAAAGACTCACAACTAAAAATACACAACTATGTACTGGGGGTCTTTGGGAGAACAAGAAAAAATAAAACCTTTAAAAGTAGGCTGTAATGGTTGCAGATCCTAGAAACACAAAATGTCCATTTACCCTCTTGGGAGGTGACTTGCCAAAGAGTCATGTCACAAAAGAAAGAAGAAAGACTCAGGAGACTCAGGAGACTCAAGAAAGCCTCAATTCCTTTTTCAGCATTGTACAGAAAGTTCTAAACAGTCCAATAAGGCAAGAAAAAGAAACAAAAGCCATACAAATTTGAAAAGAAGAAATAAATCTGTCTTTATTCACAGAGGACATAACTGTCTATGAAGAAAACTTCAAATAATTTACCAAAAAAACCTACTAGAACTAATAAGTGAGTTGGCAAAATCAAAAGATACAAGATTAATTTGTTAAAAGCAACTGTATTTCTATAAACTAGCAACAAACAACTGGAAACTAAAATTTAAAATACAGTAATATTTATTATAGCATTAGAAAACATGAAATATTTAGGGATAAATCTAATAAAATACATGCAATATTTAAGTGCTGAAAAATACAAATACTAACAAGAGAAATCAAAGAAGACCTAAATAAATGGAGAGATATCTTCATAGATTGGAAAGCTCAATGTTGCTAGAATGTTAATTCTTCCCAAATTGATCTATAGAGTTAATTCAATCTCAATGAAATTGACCAACTGGATGCTAGAATTTATTTGGAAAAAGCAAAAGACGTACAGTAGCCAACACAATTTTTGATAAAATAGAACAAAGTTGAAGGGCTCATACTACCTAATTTCAATTTATACTAAATTAGTATAAATTCTACAGTATTTAAGACACAGTGGTATGGGTTAAGTATAGATCATTTGAACGCAATCGACAGTCCAGAAATAGACCCACACATGTATACTCAATTGATTTTTTTGACAAAGATGCCAACATAATTAAATGGAGAAAGGATAGTCCTTTCAACAAATAGTGCCAGGACAAGTGACGATCCATATGTAAAAACACTGAACCTCAATCCATATATTAAAATTAACTCAAAATAGTTCATAAAGTTAAATATAAAATCTAAAGTTATAAAATTTCTAGAAGAAAATAGAGGAAAAATATTTTTGAGCTTTGGTTAGGCAAAGATTTCGTAGATAGGCAATATAAATCCAAACTATAAAGACTTGATAAATTGGACATCATCAAAATTGAAAACGTATGTTCTTCAGAAAATACTATTAAGAAATAAAAAGGAGGGGCCAGCCCCACGTCCGAGTGGTTAAGTTCGTTCACTTCGCTTTGGCCCCCCAGGGTTTCACTGGTTTGGATCCTGGGCGTGGACATGGCACAGCTCATCAAGCCATGCTGAGGCGGCATCCCACATGACACAACTAGAAGGACTCACAACTAAAATATACAACTATGTACTGGGGGGATTTGAGGAGAAAAGGAAAAAAAAAGAGAAGATTGGCAACAGTTGTTAGCTCAGGTGCCAATCTTTAGAAAAAAAAAAAGGAAAGCCACAGACTAGGAGAAAATACATGCAATATAAATAACTGACAAAAGACGTGTATTCAGAACATACGAAAAATACTCCCAACTCAATAAGGAGAACAAAACAAACAGCACAGTTAAACAGGATATAAGAGATGTGAGCAGACACATGAAAAAGGATGATCCACGGATGGCAAATAAACACATGAAAAATACTCAACATCATTCGTCATCAGAGAAATACAAATTATATCACAATAAGGTACCACTACACACCCATTAGAAAAGCTAAAATTAAAAAATACCATAGGGGCCGGCCCCGTGGCTGAGTGGTTAAGTTCACGCACTCCTCTTTGGGTGCCCAGGGTTTCCTCGGTTCGGGATCCTGGGTGCAGACATGGCACCGCTCATCAGGCCATGCTGAGGTAGCGTCCCACATAGTACAACCAGAGGTACTCACAACTAAAACATACAACTATGTACTGGGGGGCTTTGAGGAGGAAAAAAAAAAAAACATTGGCAACAGTTGTTAGTTCATGTGCCAATCTTTAAAAATAAATAAAAATTAAAAAATTAAAATAACAAAAAATACCATAGCAACTGTTAACAAGGATTTGAACCAACTGTAGCTATTAGTGTCAGGAATGTAGACTGTTACAAACATATTAGAGAATAGTTTGGCAGTTTCTTAAAATGTTAAACATACATACTTACCATATAATCCAAATAATTCCACCCTTAGTATTTATCCAAGAGAGACAAAGGCATATATCCACATAAAGATTATGAATATTTATAGCAAATCTCTTCATGATAGTCAAATCTGCAAACAGCCCCAATGTCTATCAGCTGATAAATGGATAAACAAATTGTTATATATCTATACAATGGAATACTAACTACTCAGGAATAAAATGAAAAGAACAACTGACAAATGCAACAGCACAGATTAATCTCAAAACCATTATGTTGAGCAAAGAAGCCAGATGTAAAGGAGTAAATTTAATATGATTCTGCATATATAAAAATCTACAAAAATGATTTTAATCTATGTGACATAAAACAAGATCAATGATGGGTTAACCTGGACCCAAGGTTGGGGAGGGAATTGAGCAGGAAGGGGCACAGGGAATCTTTTGGGGTGATGGAGACACCGGTTGGTGATGGTAATGTGGCTATATATCCTTATCAAAACTCATCAAACTGTAAACTTAAAGTGGATGTGTTTGTGGTATGTAAATTTATGTCTCAATAAAGTTGGAAACAATTTAATCTCAACAAGTCTTCCTTGGAATTTGACAAACCAATCATGAAATTCATATGGAATGTGAAGGGGACAAAAATAGCCAAAATAATTTTGAAAAAGAACAAGATGGGGGAAATTGCCCATCAGATATCAAGTTACTATAAAGGAAAACTAATTAGAATCATGTGCTAATGGTGTGAAAATAGATAAATGGATTCATGGAAAAAAATGGAAACTGAAAAGACATCCACTAACAAGGACATTTACATATTAAAAGTGCTACATTAAAAAGTAAAAATGAGAAAGGGGTAGACTATCCAAATAAATGATGCCAGAACAATTTAGTTATTGATACAGAAAAAATTAAACATCCATGCTGAGATATCAGATAGGCAGCTTGATCTATAAGTTTGGATCTCAGATAAGAAATCCACATTAAATGTATTTTTAGTCCTATGCCTATAATATAATATTTAAAACCTTGATATTTGAGTAGTAGGGAGTAGCAGAAATTGCTACGAGAAAGTCTTTGGTAAAACTGAAGAAGTAAACAGCGGAGCTCAACTTTCTCTGATGGAAATTCATCCTTCAAAGCTTCTCACTAGACTGGGAAATGACGTAAAGCCCAAAATTCCCCTCCACAGAGTAGGAAAGCCCCGTAACCGGTTGCAGTGAACCCAAACAAACAACGTACAGTTTCAGCTGAGCTCTGTCTTCTTTCCTCTGTGCATGTAGAGACCCTCAGATTCCACAAATAAAGATGAACATGAAACACTCACCCGTCACACAGGCACTCACAGGGAAAACGGACAGGTTTTAGAAATGTTGGAAAGGAAATGAAGCAAAAAGCACTCACAATATATTAAAACAAATAATAGGACTGGACAGAGTTAGCTAAAACTGAAGAAGACAAAAAGAAATGTTGTGGAAATGATACAAACATATTGGACTAGGAAAACAAAAAAAAGAGGGAAAAGGGCCTGAAGATGTGATGAACTCAGGGGAAAGATGGAAGCCAAGGAGCAGAATAAAGTTCCCTGCAGCAACGTCACAACTAATTCACTCAACAAATATCTACACGGCACGCGCTACAGGCCAGGCACTATTCGGGGTGCTAGGGGTTCAGCAGTGAACAAAAACCAAAGCATGAATTCTGGAGTCCAACTGCCTCAGTTTGAATCCCAGCTCTGCTGTTTACCAGCTCTGAGATTTGGTAAGTAAGTTATCTGAGTAAGTTCTGTAACTGCTCTGTCCCTCCATCTGTACATCTATAATATAGGAGCTCTCAATAGAGTTGATGTAAATGTCATGTAAATGCATATAGAAAGAAATGTATTACTGTCACTTACTATTCTTATTATTGTTTAAGTCAGATCATTAACCGAAAAAAAAAAAAAGGTACTCAAGGAAAAGATGATCATACCACAAAGTGGATAGACTAAATTAAGACCAGGGACTTCTACTTGCAGAAAGTTGGAGTGGACAAACTTTTGCTTATTCCTCCTGCTGAGTACAACCAAAAACTCTGGACATTTTATATAAGATGAACACAAGAAGACTCTGGAGAATGGAAGGAAGAAGGCAGACCGGTTAGGGACCTTAGGACCCAAGGAACGACATGGTAGTGAGTTCCCTGGGTTGTCTTTTTGCCTCACTTTAAGTTGAAAAGGCTAACAATACAGAAATGTCAACAGACAGAAACAAAACAACAACAACAAAAGCCTGCTCTCTCCAGCCAAAGGACCAAGAAAGGGGCAGCCTAGCAAGACAGAGAACTTTCAGACAATAACCACCATACTGCAGCCAAATGCCACAGAAAAAAACATGGCCCACCCCAACCCCACAAGCAAAGGTCAAGTGGGGAGTCTCCACTCCTAACCTCTCAAGGCTGTAACAGGAAGTGCCAGCACCATACTGATGTCAAAAAGACTAAGCAGGAAGCCAGGACTTTCATCTCAACAGCTGGTAACAAGCCCCCTACCCACAAAGTTAGTGGAGACAACACGGGGAACCTGGACTTACACCCCCACTCAGCAGTAAAAAGGTACCTCTCTCACACTGGAGTGATGTCAGAGAAAGTCTATGGACAGTCAGGACTTTCACAATTGCCCAGCAGTACTAAGGCCAACTTCCCCCCACTGCAGTGTCAGTGGGGTCCACATGGGGAGCCAGAACTCACATCTCCAATCAGCAGCAATGAGTCACCCAGCAGTGTTGACAGAAGGAAAATGGGGAACATGGACTTATACCTCCATCAGGCACTAATGAGGGCGTGTTCTCTTTTCTCCTGCCAGAGTAATATTAAGGAAAGCTAAGCTGAAACAGAAGGTTTAAATATAATCCAGAGTCTCATAATGTAATATGAAAATGTCTAGGTTTCAGTTGAAAATCATTCATCATATCAAGAACTAGGAAGATCTCAAACTGAATGTTGGTTCACAAACTGGCCCCCAAACACAGAAGGCAAGGAGAAACCAAAGAAGGGGGCAGATCACTCCAGATTGGTAGGTGGCAGTTTAATAAGCACAGTTTAATAAGTTACATACATAGTTTGTCTTGGGCAGATGCAAAATAAGTAGATCTCCACATCCACCAGAATCATAAAAGTTTATCTTGAGGCCTTAACTGGGTTCAGTCACGTATTCAGTCCAGATGATCTCAACAACACATTGCTCTTTCAATGCTGCATCCTTGAAAATAGCTCCCACTGTGAAAGCAGTGGGTACAGAATACATTCCAAAGACAGGGGAGGGGACAAGGAGCCTCTGATTGCCCTGGTCCAGCTCAAGGGTCAACAGGCAGTCATGTTCTCTCAATGACCTTATCCAATACTGAATAAATAGACAGCCAATAGATGCCAACACCAAGATGACAGAGATATTAGAATTCTCTGACCAAGTTTAAAACAGTGATGATACAAACATTTCAATGAGTAATTACAAACATGCTTGAAACAAATGAAAAAATATAAAGCCTCATAAAATAAGTAAATAGTTGCAGCAAAGAATAGAAAATATAAAGAAGAACCAAAGGGAGATTTTGAACCGAATAATACAATAACAAAACAGGGTCAACAGCAGAATGGAAGGACAGAGGAAATAATCACTAACTGGAAAATAGAAAAACAGAAATTACCCAATCTGAACAACAGAGAGAAAATAGACTAAAAAAAATAAAATGATCAGAGTCTTAGGGACATGTGGGACTATAAGATAAGAGCTAACATTCATATAAAGAGAGTCCCAGAAAGATGGAAAACAGGGCTGAAAAATAACTTGAAGAAATAGTAACTGAAACTTCCCGAATTTGTCAAGAACATAAATCTACAGATTAAAAAAGCTGGGCAAATCCAAAACAGGATAAACTCAAAGAAATTCAAGCCAAGACACATTGTAATTAAAAAAAGAACTAAGACAAAGAAAAACTCTTGAAAGCAGAGAAAAATAATACCTTACTGACAGGGAAAAAACAAGAAATCAATGAAATTGAAGCCAGAAAAACAATAAAGAAAATCAATGAAGCAAAGCCCTGGTTCTTTGAAAGATCAATAAAATTAACAAGCTTGTAGCAAGACTGACAAAGAAAGAAACAAGACACAAATTAGCAATATCAAAAATGAGATATCAGGGGCCGGCTCCGTGGCCAACTGGTTAAGTTCTCGAGCTCCACTGCGGTGGCCCAGGGTTCAGATCCTGGGCGTGGACATGGCACCACTCGTCAGGCCACGTTGAGGCAGTGTCCCACATCCCACAACTAGAAGGACCTGCAACTAAGATATACAACTGTGTACAGGGGGGATTTGGGGAGATAAAGCAGAAAAAAAAAAAAAAGATTGGCAACAGTTGTTAGCCCAGGTGCCAATCCTTAAAAAGAAAAAAAAAGAAGATTGGCAACAGTTGTTAGCCTAGGTGCCAATCTTTGGGGAAAAAAAAAAAATGAGATATCACTACAGACCCTGCAGATATCAAAAGGATAATAAGGGAATACTAGGAACAACTTTTTACATATAAATTTGACAATTTAAATTAAACGGATCACTTTCTCAAAAAACATACTGTCACCCCATATGAAACAGATGATTTGAATAGCCCTATAACTGTTGAAGAAATTGAACTTATAATTAAAAACTTCCCCCCAAAAAGAAATTTCCAAGCACCGATGGTTTCCCTAGAAAATTCTCCCAAATAATTAAAGAGAATTAACAGCAATTTTACACGTCTTCCAGAAAATAGAAGAGGAGAGAAGGCTTCCCAATTCATTTCATGAAACAAGTATTACTCTGATACCAAAACCAGACAAAGGCAATACAAAAAAAAAAGTCTATTCAGATATTCAAATATGTCTCTCCAAATGCTTGGCCCATTTTTAAACTGGGTTGTCTTTTTATTACTGAGTTTTAAGAGTCCTTTATATATTTTTTATGGTAGACCCTTATCAGATATATGATTTGCAAATATTTTGTCCCAGATTCTCTTTTCACTTTCTGGGTGGTGTGTTTTGATGAGCAAAAGTTTTTAATTTTGATAAAGGCCAATTTATCTATTTTTTCTTTGTTGCTGTGCTTTTCATGTCATATCTAAGAAACTATTACCTATTCTAAGGTCGTACAGACTTACACCTATATTTCCTTTTAAAAGTTTTATACTTTTAGTCCATTTTGAAACAATGGTGTAAGGGCCAACTTCATTCTTTTGCATGTAGATAACCTCCTGTCCTGGCACCATGTACTGAAGAGACTATTCTTTCCTCATTGAGTAGTCTTGGCACTCTTGTCAAAAATCAACTGACAATAGATGTAGGGGTTTGTCTCTAGACTTCCAATTCTATTCCATTGATCCATAGGTCTATCCTTATACCAGTGCCAGACTGTAGCCTTGTAGTAAGTTTTGAAGTCAGAAAATGTACTTCATCCAACTTTGTTTTTCTTTTTCAAGATTGCATTGGCTATTTGAGAACCTTTGCACTTCTATATGAATTTTAAGAGCAAGTTGTCCATTTCTGCAAGAAAGTTGGAATTCTGATAGCGATTACATTGAATCTGTAGATCAATTTGGGCAATATGGATGGAAGTATATCACAAAAATATAAATCTTCCCAAGAGTAACATACAAATGTACTATAATTCCAATTTGAATTCCAATTGTTTTTGAACTGAGCAAAGTGATGTCCAGTGTTATGCAAGTACAGATTCAAAAAGCACCGACTTGTCTTGTTTTGTTTCTTATGATGCATGGTGGTGAACAAGTGTCTGTTATCTGATGTAAGCTATTATATTAGGCAATTTTGAATGTCTTACATATTAGATAATAAATAATTTTAAGTGAAATACATTTTAAAAAGGAAGACAGAGGTTACAAGGGACACAATAAAAGAGAGTTGAATTCTGGTCCCTAGTTTGAGATCTGGCTTAGAATCAGACTTGATGATCTTACCTAAACAGAGAGAGAGAATTTGAGGGGAAGTGGCAGGGCTGGGAGAGGGGGCAGCAGGGGACAGTCCAGGGTAATCTCACTACCTCTGTGGATGCATGAATTTCCCTGGGGCCAAGTGGACACCACACAAAGCAGCCAGGCCTCAGCCATCTTGCTGATGCACCGCAAAGAAAGCTGCCTTCCAGGCACGGGCACCTCAGCACAGCCACAGCGAATTTACTGCCCAGAGAGGGGTGAGGGTGTCCAGGGAGGGGGTGGGGGGGTTGTTGAGAGGAGAACCACAATCCTTCTCCCACTCAGGGAAGGAGGCAGTGTGGCGGCCCCACAGCACCCTCTTAGGCACCCACATGTGGCCCACAAGAGAGTCAGACCCTATCACACAGGGGCTTTTAAGCCAGTAAATGATTTCCAGAGGTGGCCCTGAGATAGAACTACAACAGTGGCCAGGTAAGTCAAAAGCCATTTGTCCCTTTCCCTCCCCTTGCTCCACACCTCCGACCGCCAAGCACACAGCAAGCTGGCCTTAAGGAGGCAGGGGAGAGGGGAGAGCTGTCAGAAAAGCGGTGGCCTCCTCCTCCTGGACCAGTGAACAGGGGCCCTGCTTAAGCCTTCAGGGAGGAGAATGGAAGCGGTAAGATTTAAACTAAGATTGAGGCTTTACAGTGACTTGACTTTTTACATTCTTAGTTTTCAAAATAAATAAAATGAGTTAGATTTTAACAACCGAAAGTAACTAGAACGTAATAAACTCTTCCCAAGGGTTCATTAAAGAGCAACACAGAGAGATTTAAGACAGCATAGTTAAAGCCACACTCAGAAACACAAGACCATTCTGTTTATGTCCCGGTGAATTAAGACTGCTCAGTAACCCGCATACTCTACCAGCCCAGACTGCAGTGTCAGAACAGAACGGGGTTGGTGGAGCAGGGGCTCTGCCTCCCACACCAACCTGTGGAATACAGGTCCAAGGAACAGAGATTCCCCCCAACACCATCACTCAGCTGGGCACTGTACAAATATTTTTAATCCTTGCAATGACTCTGCAGGTAGTTATTATTACCCACACATTACAGACGAGAAAACAGACGTTCTGAATGGTTGGGTAATGGACGACCCAAGATCCCAGAGCCTGCTAGTGATCTCTCTGGAATGTGAACTCAGGTCTTTCTGCCTGTGAGGCCCACAGCCTGCTCACCACAGCATGCTGCTTGCTTAACTCCCTCTCCTCGGAGCCTCTCAGAAACCCCTCCAAAACCCCTCGGGCTGGGCTCTCCACCGCACCCAGGACACAGAGAGATCCAGTCTGGCTCTCTACATTTGGCGCCCCCCTTTGCGCACCTTCATAGATGGATTTTCAAGTCCGCCTCTCCAGTAAGGTTTCTTCCCACGGTTCACACTGATCTTTCTGCTTTCAAATCTCCAATAACCCAAGACCCTGATTTCAGTATGTTTGATGTGATAATGGAGGGGGGCAGAGGAAATACTTCTCCAGGAACCCCTGAAGCTGAAAAACAGCCTGGAGCTCAGCCTGAGGGAGGAAGTGGGGCGGATCAGCTAGAAAGGATGTTGACCCCCACGGGTCAGACGGAGAGGCCCTCTGGTCAGAGGGAAGTGAAAACAGGGAGTGCCTGGAAGAGATTGTTCATGCTTTAAACCCGGGCCAAACTAAATGAGTAATGAGAGAGGGTGTGCGGGACCTCACTATATATAGCCGGACCAGGAGTCTCCCTCCCAGGGAAAAGAGTCCATGTGCCCCTCAATAATCTTAGGGGCCATTGGTGGGCAACCCACCCAGTGATACAGCCTAGAGGACGGCCGGGGAAAAGCCGAGAACTCCATCTTCTCCTTTCTTGATTCTCCTGAGCGGTTAGTGGAACAGGATGTAGGGCCCACTTGGGAAGAGGAAGGCCTCCCTTCCGCTGCAAACAGGGCCATCTCAGCGGTCTGTCATGAACTCCTAAGTGAGTACTCCTGCCTTCACACTGGCGCCCGCGGCAGGGTTTGGGGATGCTCGGGGTCCATGGCTTTATGAAACATGGCTTCCGTCTTTGAAGGTCTTTAGGTGGCTCTGTCACTCTCCGTAGGGGGCGCACCTTGCAAGGTCTCTAGAGTTATACTTTGGGAGATATTAGACTTCTCTGGAGAAGGAGGATCCCGGAAGGACTCCAGCACCCACATTTCCAGGTCCAGGAGCAGCTTTCCTCCCCTCGTGGGAAATTCTGAGGAAGCCAGTCACCCTGTGAGTTCCGGCTCTACCTCGGGTCAGATAGTGTCCTCTTGACATAGGGTGTTGTCCTTGAGCCTGATAAGGAGCCTGGTCAGTATTGCTCACTCTCAGGATAAAAGGAGCTCTCTAGATCTAGGGGAGGGGAAAAGGTCAACTGTGGGAGTCAGGCACCCTTCCAGGTGGAACAGGACCCTAACTCACGTCAGGTGAATGGGGCTTTGCCTCAAGGTATCAATATTGAGCTGCTTTAAGGAAAAAATGTTTTTTAATAATGATTTTTAAAGTTTAGCACCTAGCGATCAAGAACAATTAATTCAAACAGGAAGTTCTCAGAAGCAGGACATTGCTAATAACCCTTATCTGTAAACCCTACCATTGGTTACAAAGTTGATAAGAGAGACTCTCTTACTTGGCCTTGAGCTTCTCTTGCAGGCAGCAAAATTTCTGAATTCTAGATCTTCTACCCCTGAGCTAAAAAAAATCCATGTCCAGGTTTGCAGAAGGATGTGTAAAACTTCCTTTCATCACTAAGCATTTCTGCCACTTCTTCCTGAATGTTTTCCTCTCTGAGTGGATTGTCCTGTTTCCCCAGTGCTCTACTTTGCATTTCAATGGGAGCTCTCTTGCTTTCTCTTCTACCTGCCCCTCCTTTCATCCTAAATGACTTGATTGAATCTGCTCCCACTTGGTCGGGTGTCTCAGGAAATATGCACAGGGAGGATTACCGTCTTCCCCCCGCTCCTCCCACAGTGGGGCTTTCTGTATGCACATGGCCTCTAGCTGCACAACGCTAGCGACCTTCACCTTCACGCCCTTCAGCAGCCCCGCCTTGGCCATGCCCTGCACATCCCACTTCATCTCTGCAATCCCCCTTTGATGCATTGTCCTTTCATTCGCTTTCTCCCTCCCTTTTTTCCAAGCCTAACAGCTCTCTCCAGACCTCATTACCTCCATACCCATCTCCATTAAATTCTCAAACCAAAATCACACCAACAACTCCCTGGCCCTCCTGTCTGTCTTCCCCACTGCTCCTAAAAGCCTGGCTTTGAACAAATCCTGCAGTGCCATCTCTCTGTTTCTACACTGGAGCTGCTGAGCTTGCAACCCTGAAGATGGAAAGCGATCTATGAAATCCAGTTTCTTCTGGGCTTCCTGCCTGGAGCTAGTCTTCTCAAGTCCCCTGCTCCACCCCTGCCTAGCCCCCACCCCTACCACCACCCACCACCCACCACCCACGATCCCCTCTCTGGTCCTGACTCCACTCTGATTTTACAAAGGAAACATAAGTGACTTCCCTCAGTTTCCTCACCCTCTCACCCCCATATCCCCCACACCTTCCCAACTTGGCTCTCTCCTCCTTCAAAGACTCAGGTAAGCATCAACATTTCCCCGGGGCCTTCTCGATCCATAATGAATTGGTCAATAAATGTCAGCTATTATTATTTTTGTCCCACCCCTCTTCACACGGAATCCATCGCTCTGCTTTCTGCCAGAACAATAACTTTTGTGCTTTACTTTATTGCCCTGATCACACAATAAGATTATTTATCTACATGACTTTCCATCCTGTTCAACCACAAGCTCCTTGAGAACGGGGAATGAGCCTTGTTTATCTTTGGAAACCATATAGTGTCTGGCATATAATAGATGCTCGATAACTATTTGATGAAATAAATACATAAATAACTGACTTCTTAGGTAGCTCTGTAATATTAATATGTTCATCTATTTAATGGCTGCAATTAGAATCACCTCAAGAGCTTTTAAAATTTGAACCGCCCTGACTGCAGGCCAAACCTTGGGGAGAGGTCAGGTCAGTGAAAATGCCCAGTGGGTGGAGGGTAGGGGCCATGGGCTTCTCCCTGGCACCAACACTGGGCCTGTGGCAGCTCAAGGCCATCAGGTTCTCGGCTTTGGAGGTCCAGATACTTGCTGTTCATCTCCCTGGTTCTTCCTCTCAGCAGGCACCATAATTTCCCAGTGCTATCACACCTGTGGTTCTAACTTGAGCATTTATAGGACTTTGAAGAAAAGGAAGATAACCAGTGACTTAAGAGGGCAGGCTGTGGGGGGTGAGGGTGGGGGAAAGCAGGGCAGACATGGCCAGCAGGCAAAAATGACCCCAAACCTTCTAGCCTAGTAGTTCTGAAATGACTCTGTGGTGTTTGTTTCTGAACTTGGCATGTTTTAGGTCAAGAACAGTCCCTAAGAATTCAGTGTGGATAAGGGATCTAGGGTCTGGCACTCAAAGTGTGGCCCATCAGCCTCAACTGGGAATTTGATAGAAATGCAGAATCTTGGCCCTGCTCAATCAGAATTTGCATTTTAGGAGGATCCCCAGATGACTCACATGCACATTCAAGTTTGAGAAGCACTGTTCCAGACCAGAATTTGATGCTCAAGCAGCCTGAGATTCAGTGTTTCTAACAATTTCGCAAGCAATGCAAAGGCTGCTGGTCCAAGGATACCCCACATTTGGTATTTCCCTCTGATACCAAAGGAATTAGCAGTCATGTCTACAATCTGCTCTATCCCTAGTTCTCTCTTATCAATCCCTGTGTTTAGAAAACCACCTCAAAGGGGTTTAAACAGTAAATGACTTGCATTTGCTCACATAACTGGAGTTCAGAGGCATGCCTCCCCTGCTGGGAGCCTTGATTCACGGACTCAGATACTGTCACCTGGAGTCCAGGTTCTCTGTGTCCCTGCTCTATGTCCCACCACCACAGCTTCATGCCCACGCTCTACTGGTGGCCTCCAGGCTCTCCTCTCTTGATAAAATCTCTGAGGTTGAGAAGAGCAGCACCTAAGCTTCCTTCCTATCATCTGTTACGTTTCACACACATAGTATGGTAGTCAATTTTACTCAATTAATTTTAAGTGCTGTGCTGAACTCCCTTCTGCGGAGCTGTTAAAAGAAAAGCCTGGACTTTTTCTACCCCAATAGATGCACTCTCCACCCTCCTTCATGTGGCAGCATCCACAGACTCCTTGTCCTCTAGTTTTGTGGTTAGCTTTGGCCAATGAGAGGCACTGTCAGGAAGTCAGGAGAGCAACAGGATTTTTTTCCAGGATCTATTTTCTAGGCCCATCCTCCTGGGCGACACTTGGCCATAGCTTCATTCCTCTTCCCAAGGCCACAAGCTCTGGCTGGCTGGACCCCTAAAGTTATCATTACCTTGGGTTCCAGGAAACGCCTCTCCCCTTTCCCAGTGGTCGCTAATGGATGATGCTCTGAGCTATTGCCCAACTTAGGATGCTTCCAGTCCCTCCACAGGTTCCCTCAGATAAACAGTCTGTTTGTCCCTTGATGTTTCTTCATTCACCCATTTTAAGTATGCCATCTGTTTCCTGGGAAACCCTGACTGACACAGACACAACTCACTTAATTTCACAGAATATAAAATCTCCATATGCACAGATTTTTTTTTACAAGCTTTATTTCCAAATTTACAAAAATGTCAATAACCAAGAACTCGAGAAATAGTGATTTGAAATGTAGACAATACACAATAAATCTTAGCTAAATGTTTAAAACTAGCTGGAACGAAATAATTTTTGCAGAAAAAAGTGCTTTCTACCATGGTCCATTAATTTTCCACTTTATAAAAATAATCTAACTTAAAAATAACGTGCACATACAGAAAATGGAAAAAGATGGACTTTACATATATCTAAGCAAAGCAAATTTTTGCATTGCCACCTTTCAGATGTTAACAATGTTAAATGCTGTTCTTACTGGAATGTTCGTTCTAAGAAAGACTGGAAAGTTTCAAATACCGTGACGTTGTAGTAATACACAGTATACTGGCAACGGAACTCAAGAGGACAGAGCAGAAGGGTTCAAGCCAGCACTCCCAGCTGAGTGGGCCCAGAGAAGCTCGGCGGGCTGGCTCGGTCCGCGCCATCCCAGCGGGGCAGCGCCTCGGGACAGGCGACGGATGCCCGCCCAGCAGGTGCTGCTGCTACTGCACCTGGAAGCCGCTCCCGCCCCCGCCGCCCGTTAGCCCGCGGTAGTACACGTGCGGGGCGCTGGGGGCGCTAGGAGGCCCGGATTGCGGGGCCCGCGGGCTCGGGCCAGGTTGGGGTGCACAGGGCTAGCGAGTGGTTCCGGAGGTTCCGTGTAGTCCGAGGGGTATAGGGGCTTGCCGCCGGCCAGTCCCCGGCAGCGGCGCGGCGAAGAAGATCAGATTGGGTGTACACCGTCCAGGGGGGACGTGTCGGGTGTAGCCGTCGAGCGGGGGTGCGCCCAGGCGCTGGTAGTCGCGGTAGGGGCCGCCCATGTACAGGGGCGGCATCGGCGGGCCGGCTGGGAAGCCCTGCTCCGGGCAGGGCCAGCCCTGGTCGTCCATGGTCACGAGGCCGCCTAAGGCGGCGGGGGCCTGTCCTGCTCTCCCGGCTGGTCCTACAGGGCCCCAGCGCAGCGCCACCTCCCCCAGGAAGGCCAGTCCTCCGCGCGTGCCCGCCTTGTTCGGGACCGAGTCGCTTCCCAACTCGCAGAGTAAGGACATCTAATAAGCCGGCGGGCAGCCCGCAAATTGGCACCCCACTTTATCATCTAAACCAAGACAATCCAATAGTGGAGGTTAATATTAACCATTGTGCCACAAAAGGAACACTAGGCACCCCATCAGCCAATAATTATTAGGGCAGACTTCACCACCTCGACCGAATCAGCTCCTTGGGACGCCGTCTCAGCCTGGAAGTGCCAACGCGGCAGCCTGACAGGCCAACACCTGCCCTGAAAAGGCTGCTAACAGAGGGACAATCTCCAGGAACGAGTACTGCCAGCGGAGTTTCCTATCCACCGCTTGGCTGCCGGCACCCCTGAGATCCGACACAGAAGGAACTGGTCCTGTAAAAGATCGCACTGAGTGCATGAAGCTTCTGCCCCTTTTCTTTTAGGGTGAAATGTGCCCGCCCACTGAGTCCCCTGTATCTTAAGTGCAGGTACTCTCCGTTCATGTACACAAAAAAAGGATTAAGTCAGGATACAAACTTATATTGGACCAGAGACAGAACAAATGGAAGAGAGGAGAGGACCCCTAACCAGGTAGAGGTTCAGCTTCTAGGAATAGAGGATCGCCAGATATGTACCGTTAACTGAAAAGGCAAGCTGCAGAATAGTAGGGAAAACGAATCCCATTAATGCGGGGGAAAGAAGAGAGAGAAAAATCCTACATATTTATATAAGTGTAGATGCAGAGAAAGTGTGCTAGGGAAAACAGGAAAGCAGTCATTAGCTCCTAAGTTCGGACTGGGGCAAGAATAACTTAGTTTTCCCTTGGTGTGCTGCTTACAGTTTTATGGGGGAAAAACAGGAATTTAAATATTTTAAATAAAGCTATTTACGAAGAAAAATGACATTGGAAAGACGAATATAGTCTGGCCATTTTATTCCTTCTTTAAAACAAAACAGCTCTCCCTCACCTTAAAAAAACTGAAAGCAAAATGAGCTCGAACTCTTCGCAACTAAAGGCCACAGCCTCGGCTTTTCTAACAAACTTCAGCATCAAAAAAAGAGCTCAAAACTGCAACCTATCTCGCTTGAAATTCTAAAGCTTTGCACATGTTTCTGAAAGGTGCTGTTGAATGCATTTCCAGTTCCATTAATGACAGGCAGTTTTATCTGTATTGAGTGTCTCAATTTCTTGCTTGAGAAATGAAGCTCTTTTTTAAAACTTGGAAAAAGAGCATTCGAGTTTTCTTTTTTAGAGAGCTTTGCCTGATTAGAGGACACCTTCAAAACCTTTTCCAAGACAGCAAAATTTCGTGTTCTTTATCATTTACACTTGGAGATGGTTAACAATTTGGCCCTGATCCTTTTTAATTTTACCTCCCGCCCACAAGACGATTCTGCACCTGCCAGTCAATTGTTTCTCCCAGAGGTAAAACTCACTATGCCAGCGAGTTCTCAGAGGTAGAGCCATTGACCCGCCACGGCGGATTTTCCCGGAGCCCGGCGTCCTCCACTGCAGAAGCCCACTCCTCCCTTGTCCTCGGTTCTCAGCGCCTCTCCCCGCTGCGCTCCGCTCCCCAGGCGGCGGGCGCAGCTCCGCGTCCTGCGGGACAGGGGTCCCCGCGCCAGCCGCTGGTGCTCGGCCTTAGCCACACCTTGAAGTCGCCCGCTGCTCGCCGCCGCCTCGCCCTTCACCTTCATGTCCCCGAGGGGCCTCAGCGACTGGGCCCGGGGGCAAGGGCCCAGCCCGGCCATCACCGCGGGCAGCGCGCTCCAGGTCTGGCTCTGGTCGTCACTGGCGTATCCCGCATCCGGGCTGCTCATGGCGCTCCAGCCCTGCCCCGCGCCCCACAACCCTCCGCCGGACACGCCGCCTCCCCCGACGCCGGGACGGGGATGGGGACGGGGATGGGGGTGGGGTGGGGGAGGGGGAGGCGGAGGGGGAGGCGGAGGGGGCGGGGAGCCAGGGCGGCCGAGGCCGCGCGGCTGCTCCAGTCTCAGGGGCCAGTCCCAGCCACCGGCGCAGCGCGCGTCCTCGCCGGCCCCGGGGGACACCCTGGGGCCGCCGGGCCTTTTCTGCACCGACGTGGCCCAGAGAGAACCCCTGCTCCAGCCGCCCAGCTCCACTGGTGCGGCCAAGAACTCGGGCGCCAAGCACCGCGACGCGCAGCCGCTCGCTCACTAAAGCACAGCCGAGGGTCGTTGTGCTTAATTTTCCCCTCAACAGAAAATAACGCGCCGACATCAATCCCCTCCCCTCCTCCGAGGAAAGTCAGTCCCGGATGTCACGTTTGGACCTTCTGAAGTCTTGGCGCGGCAGGCAGGCTCCTGAACAGCCCTATTCTAACCCACGAGTCCGATTCGTTTCAGGCCTGTATACCCGCGCTGAGCCGGCACCGGGACTCCAAACGCCTCTGAGCAGGCGCACGACGTCGCGGTCTTCCTCCTCTCCTCGGTACCGGAGTGGCCGTGCTCTCCTTGACTTACACTCCGGGGCTCTTTTCTTTACACCAAACCTATGATCTTTCACTTTGTAAGTTAAAGTCATCGCAGAGTCCTGTCAAAATGTTCCTCTGAATTAATGGAGCCGGAGTGCCGATTCCTGGCGAGGCGAGCGCGGCGCGCTGGGCTTGCAGCACCTCTGCTGCTCGGAGGCGCGCGGGAGGGGATCGCCGCAGCCTCCCCCAGGCTTGGAAGGGCACTGGCAGGAGGGGAGTGGGAGTGGAAGCTGACCACCGAGCTTAGTGTTGCCCCTTTACATGATTTTATTATTTGTCTGGGTAAAGCTTTAGGGAGGCCACTTCTGCTTCCTGGTGGGTCTCAGAAGTGAGTCAATTTAAAGTCACAGCGATGGAGGTAAGCAGCCGCGATTGTCTAGGATTGATTTAAATACTATAAAACTGGATTACCTTTCCATATAACGCGTGCATCAATATTCCTTTTGCTCCCCACCTCCCGAAAAATTCTTTAAAAAAATCCACCTTCGCAGAAGAGAGTGCGGCACCCAAGACCGCCGGGAAGTCTGGGAGCACCAATATTTTTACGTTTCCCAGCGGGGAGTAAAGATTTTGCGCCTTTGTGATGGAACAAGAAAAAGGGTGTGTAATCCTAGTACTCTAAAAGGCAATGGTAATCAATAGAAAAAATGAGAATAAGGATATAACTACTTTCGGCGGATAGAGGAGTGGAGGAAGTGCTTAGCTATTATAGCAGGAAGTCAGTGTCCAAAACTGATAAACAGAATTAGCAGCGCGGGCGTATTAATTAATTAACCACCAGAAGGACAGTTACTAATGTAGATAACGCCCAATAGAACCAAAACAAAAAGGACTGACTGACACGTGGAACTGAGGCTGAGGGGGATGGAATCTTCCTACAACTCTTAGTTTATATCACAAGCTCACCTGTAATGTTGCTTTTTTTGTAAGCATCTAGATCATTTAAAATTTTTTATAATTGTTAAACGAATAAACAAACACTGTATGTTTTCCTTACCCACAATCTCTTTACTGAAACTACAAACTTGAATTTTTACTTTCTTATTTCTCCCTTCTGTAACCTCACTAAAGCCCTTTTCAGTTTAATATTTTTGGTGTGTGTTTGCACTTGCAACCCCTACTATTGTTTTCAAATGTCCAGATAGATTTATTAAAATAAGCATAAGAGTCCACTATATAGGAAACAACTATAAAATTGTTCCTTCATTTTGCCACTGTCAATTTTCTTCTCTTCATCCCATCCACCATTACCAGGAGAAAGAAGTAACTGCTGAGGACTGAATAATTCAAAAAACCAACTGTCAAGTTTCAACATTACTTGAAACTACTGGAAGCTGGAATTGATTTCTTAATTTGCTGTCCTCCTTCATTCCACTCTGTTTATTCGGCCTCAAGAATTCCAACTCTGTTCAGTCCTAAAAACATAAGTGACATGGAAATATGATTGAGGACTTGAGAAACTATGATTGGTGGAAGGGCTGGCCTGAAAGGTGAGTGTTGGAAGACTTGATGGTGCATTCAACGTGTCCCAATTAACCGTCTCTTTTAAAGGCTTTGAGATTTGCGTGCAAAATGGGAGTTCATAGGAATTGAGGCATTCTATATGAAGTTCTTCAAGTGACAATTATTTCTATTCTAATTTTCTAGTCAAAGAAGCTGAGCTGTCCAAAGGTCAGAGTAAAACAGGGATGATCTTTGTTTCCAGCAGATATGATCAATCTCAATGGCTATAAAATTCTCAGTCCACTCATCAAAGCACCAGGGAAAGTCAGTTACTGCTGTCTTCTCTTCAGCAAGGGACTAACAAAATCACATCCCCCACGTCTGCTGGGATGGACAGAGATTCAAAAGGTAGAGAAGAGGGGCACAGGAGACAGCATTTTCTGTGGCCCTGAAAGAGTCCTTTAAGCACAAGCTCATTTGGAGACAGGGCTTGGATCATTATCCCTACTTTTTACAGATGAGCAGACTGGAGTTCAGAAAAAGATTAGTGCCATCTCCAAACTTACAAATCTAAGTTGCTGAGCTAGAGGAACTTATGACTCAAAATACAGATTTTTCTTCTTTTGGAACACGGCCACTTGTGGTGTTATTCAGCCATTCTCTACTCTTTGCTCCAATCGTTTATTCTCTTGTGTTGTTAAGTTTTATGTTCTGACACATTATTCCGGAGAGAGGGATTGTAGCCACTGGTGATTGTCTAGACTAGAAGAGATACAAAGCAGGAACTCCCGATTCCTTCGGGAATCCCCAGTGGAAAACTGAGGGATATACCAACTACCAAGCAAATTACTCAGTCAATTTTCCCAGTACTTAAGAGGTGCCAGGGCAGATACAAAGCGAAAGCAGACAGCACCTGCCCTGGGAGCTCTTCTCGTAACCAGAGGAATCAGACAGACCGGAAAACTGCTCAGCTGGCTGCAAGCTTGCCACAATTCTTTTCCTTGACTAACAAGAGATCAGGTATATGGCAGGGCGCTGACTGCCAGCCGAGTGGGCCTTGGCCATGATCCTAGAAAAAACCAGGTCCACCACACATCTGCTGCTGTTTACGTCTGCTCTTCCCAATCTCCACACAGAGTGTAACTTCACAAATCAGGTTTTTGAGTAACATCACTTTGGGGAATACTTGTAATGAATTTGACTTTGGCAAAGGGTTTAAGACTTTGACTAAAGTGGAAACAAAAGCCTCACAGCTAAAATGTCTTCAGCAATTTAAATTTTATTTTCTTTTATTCAGCCAAACTGTTTGGACCCAGGCTGTAGAGAAAGTTTACATTTGAGAAAATCATTGTTATCATAGCAACAACTTATTTAGCACTTACAGCATACTTTGCTAAGAAATTTTATATTGCACTAAGAAACACTATTTTACTATTTAAATACTATTTTATACTTCACTAAGAATTTTTACCATCCAGTAGCTGGAATAAAGCTTGGAGAATTGCCGGTCCTGAGGGTTCAGTGTTTGTGTAAGGGAGGCAGTGCAAACTGACTTGTCAATTCACATAAAGCGTCCTAATAATTCAGAAGAAAGCACATGGCAACTTTCTCACTAAAAGGAAGGTAGGGATGGGTGCTATAGTGAAAAATTAAGGAAGAGATGCCCCTGGATCCCAGGCCCGAAGACCTGAAGAAATGTTGTCAGCCACAGGCTCATCACGTGGAGGAACAGGAGCGGAACACTTCTCTTCCTACTCCAGATGGGGACCCGGAGGGACAGCAATACCACTTTTCTTCAGATGAATATTCTGGACTCAGAAGGAAGCACCTTGTAAGCAGGAAGAATAAATCTGTGCTGAAATAATGGATATAAGATTTCTCTCCTTGTCCGGTATTGTCAAAACAAACCAAAGAGGACTGGGGGAGGAAGGGAATGTTGAACAGCTATTTTGTGACAGGCACAGTTCTAAGTATTAAAAACAAAGTGAAATAGGACATTTAAAAATGTTACACACCGACGATATCTTTTGGTTCATAGTACCCCATTCCGTTTTCTCTCAATTCCTTTAGTTTGTATGTGCTTTTCCTGACATCAGCACAAATTTAAAGATCAAGCTGTTGTCTTTTGCAGTGTGATTCAAATTAAACATACAACAATCTTCTGAGATAAGAATAAGTAAAAGAAATCGTTTCATTGTGATAGCATCTCTTAGCTGATTGTGTAAGTAACTTACAAGTTTGCTTGTAATTAATCAGGCCAACTCTGGGAGCTTTAATGATGTAGTCACCGTCACAGTGGGGAAGAAAATACCCTTTTATTTCTTATTCTGGGTTCTACAAAGGGGGTGTAGCCTTTATGCTGGCATCGAGTCAGGATGTCTCAGCCCAGAAATGGGCTGGATTCCTACCTCCTGACAGACTTCTAAAGTACCTCAGAAGTAGACTTGTTGGGTACAGGTGGGAGCAATGTATCCCTTATATATTTGTTTCCAAAATAAGACTGTAAAATTTTGAGACAAATTTAATATTTTTAGGAAAACAATCACTAGCTGGTACCTGTGGTCACTTCATCTGAGTCTGCTTGAGAAAACAAGGGTCTATGCATCTGGTGATATCGCAGAGTCATCCAACCTGAGTCCAAATTTTACATTCTGGCCTTGACTTGAAAACTGTATTTGTATCTCTGACAGGCCCCAAAGCTCTTTTCCTGATTTTTTTCACCACAGCCCACATTTCTACACTTAAAAGTAGAGTTATTTAAGGATAACGCTTGTTTCCATAATCTGTTGCTCTGTAACAAAGCTTCCCAAAACTTAGTGGCTTTTAACAACCATCCTTTTTTTAAAAATCTCTCTCACCTGTGGATTGCCTGAGCTCATCTGGGCATTTCTTCTTCTGGCCTCTCTTCAGTTCCAGGCAGATGGTGGCAAGAGGGCAGGCAGGAGTCAGCAGGAGGGAAGGTTGAGCCTCTCCCTCTGCCAGGAGTCACAGGGCCTCTCCTCCTCACATGGTCTCTCCACACAGTCTCACCACCTCGGTAACTGGACTTTCTACACAGTAGCTCAGGGTTCCCAGGAGTACAAGAAACAGAATCTGCCAAGCCTTCTGAAGGGTTGGTCCTGGAGCTGGCACAGCATCACTTATACTTCATTCTATTGGCTTAGAGTAGCAAGTCCAACCCAGGTCAAATATGGGAGGAGTTTATACAAGGATGTACTCACCCAAGGTGTGGTTCACAGGGCCAACCTGGGAGACCATCTACCACCACCACCACAACTGCACAAAGGAAAAGATCATGCATTCATCTCAGCAGGGCATCATGGGTTTCCTTTACACCTTGACAGAGGGACGTACTACTTCCCGTGTTCCTTGATTCACATGTCATAAGAAGGCAAAATCAGCAACATGAGAGTTCTTGAGATGTCCCTCTGTTTTCAAATATAGGGGAAACTGCCTCTCTGCTTTGATGCTTGGGTGCCATGCTTCCCAACAGAACTTCTTCACCAGCAAGACTTCTAAATCGGAGGGCTTCAGATTCCTACAACCTTTGGATGGGTTATAAGAGGTCACAAATTGCCTAAAATTATACTAAAATTATTATGCTTGTGCACATGTGCATGTTCCCGGGAGGGGATTCCTAGCTTTCCTTAGACTCATCTAAAGTGAACTCAAACAAGCAAGAGACATCTAAAAGGGCTTTGAACTCAGCGAGCAATGCCCTGGATTTTTGCCTCCTGAGGCACTTCTGAAGTACCTCAGAAGCAGGATGGGGGGAAAGCAATGTATCTTTTATCTGTTTCCAAATAAAACAAAAAAGCCATCACTAGCTGGTACCTGAGGTCACTTCATCTGAATCTGCTGAAGGAAAGAGAAGGAATGGACTAGATGCCTCCATCTCCAAGAATTACTGTGAGGACTAATTACCCTCCAGTGGAGTTAAAGGCATTAGAAATGCCTAAATCTTAGCTCTTATTATTTTCCCGCCTGTACCAGGTGAGTGGTTAAGAATGTAACTCAACAGGACTTTCAATTCTTCCCCATAAGTATGCCATTTTCTTCTCTCCTTTCCTCTTTGCCCTATTTATCTCCTTAATTTTGTTAAGAGGCAGCAGCTGAGTGTACAACTGAGTCTCCTTGGGTCAACCAAGTAGGCACTAAAATGCCTGTTGATCTGAACTGGCCACACAGCCTTGAACCTGAGCCAGCGAGGCCCCTCTGCTCATTTTATCTACTAGGAAGTCTTGGCACATCCTGGGGAAGGAACTCAGGCTGGAAGCAGAAACTGTCTGGGGTCAGAGAATGAAAGAATGTGGAAAAGGGTAAAGCAGTAGATGCAAATAAATTGGATTTGATGGTATGAACTTCATAATTTCACGTTTTTAAGGTAACCTGTTATGTTTAACAAAGTACTTACCTTTCCTCACTGAAACTCTCTATCCTGAACATTCCTAGCATCCAGGAAACATACATCTAAAAAACATACACCCTGCCATTTCTCAAGAGAATCCAAAAAACCATTCCAGTTCAGACATCCCTCCTCAAGAGAAATGCTTTAAGCTTCCCCTCCCTTTTCTCAACAGCATTTATCAGCTATGGAGAATTATGTAGTTCCTCACCTCTGGGATGCAAGCTCTCCCAGTGCCTATGGATACATCCTGGCACAAAAGAGAACAGTGAACAAATATGTTGTAAGAACTTGTGCACACCAAGCTTTCACCATATATATACTATGTGCCACGAGGGCTCGGTACCTCCGTTCCTCACTTGCAAAATGGGGACAATGGCACCTAAGCTCATAGGCTTGATCAGGCTCAAACTCGGGACAAAATAGCATTGACGAAAACACATGGCCCAAGAAATGCCCATTACAGGTCATCTGTACCAACTTATGTCTATTTTTTTTCTTTGCATTTATAAAGCAAGCACACCACATAAAAATCATCCCTGAATCCCTCCAGAGTTTAAGATGTGCAGGTGTCAGGAAATGCAATGGGTCATGTATGCAACTTATGGCAAAACATCCTATTGAAATTATGGATTAAAAGTTAAGGTCACAATGCACATTTTATTTATGTGACTTCTTCAAATTATTTTTAACCCAGCAACACAACTGCCCAAGGTGTAGATATGTGAGAATTGGGAAGTTCAGTGTTGAGAGAGAGTGTAGAGAGTCTTTGTGAAATACAGACAAAAAAAAAAAAAAAAATCCAAAAGCCTCTTCAGGCAGGTCTCAAGATTCACAACTGGAAAGCCAAAACTACTTAGATGTTCCCCTCTGGTGAAAGTCATATACTGAAACTGAAAATATTTAGACTGTCAAAATTAACTATTACTTTTCACAGACTAATATCACTTGAAATGTATAACATAGGCTCATTTCATGAGGGGTTTTTTTCCCAGAAAAAAAAAATTACATCAAACTTGGATATCTTAATGTTCATTTTTAGGGCTTCTCCTCAAAGTCATTTAGGCCTGCTATTACAAGAGAATGAGAAATTTACAGTAACTATATTAAACGTCGCCATTAAAATATTCCTAATTCTATTAATACTTAACATTGATCTCAAAAACTGGTTGCGTGACAGAGGCACTAACAGAGTGAAAAGGCTTCCAGATTTTATTTTTTTAGAGTGAAAAAACACACCCAGGACAAGATTTCTTTGATTAATAAACTTTCAGGAAATGGAGCAAGTTGTTCTGGGACACATTCAAAACTGGTAAACTTGAAGTTGGAAACGGAGTTTTAACATGCAACAGCGGAAAACAAGTATCTGAACAAATCTTAAAACACAACCTCACATTTTTCTCCCCCCAACTGTTCAAGTGGCAGACAAAATAAATTACCATAAATTATATGCCAAGGCAATTTAAAAACAAAACAACATGAGGCTGAGGATTTCCTTAGCTCCTCCAGGAAGTGTGTAACACTGTGCTTCTGGCCTGCAGGCTTGGTCGATCGGGGACTTGTCAAACGTCAGGATAGTTGCAGTAATATACCGCAGAGCTGGCATCCGACACCACCGAGGAAATGGCCCCGTGGCTGTCGGGGAGATTCACACT
Source organism: Equus przewalskii (assembly GCF_037783145.1). Lineage (NCBI taxonomy): Eukaryota > Metazoa > Chordata > Mammalia > Perissodactyla > Equidae > Equus > Equus przewalskii. The sequence continues at coordinate 29,051,911 of NC_091838.1, forward strand.
AGAGTCATGTCCCTGGTAGGGGAGACCCATCTCGGGCTTGCACACGAAGTGCAGATACTGTTCAAATTCCGTGCGGTCCACCTCCCCGAGGAGCTCAGCGGGCTGGCTCGGGTCCGCGCCATCCCGGCAGGGCAGCGCCTCAGGAGGGGGCGACGGCTGCCCCGGGCCCGGCGGGTGCTGCTGCGGCTGCATCTGGAAGCTGCGCCCGCCCCCCGCCGCCGGCGAGCCCATCGCGCCATAGTACATGTGCAGAGCGCTGGGGGGCGCCAGGAGGCCCGGCATTGCAGGGCCCGCCGTCTCGGGGCCGAGCCGGGGGTGCATGGGGCCGGCGGGTGGCTCCGGGGGCACCCCGTAGTCCGAGGCCTGCGCATAGCTGTAGGGGCCGGCCGCTGGACAGTCCCCGGGCAGCGGCGCGGCGAAGAAGGCCGGATCCGGCTCCACGCCGTCCAGGGGGGAGGTGTCGGGCGTGGGCAGCGGGTAGCCGTCGAGCGGGGGTGCGCCCAGGCCCTGGCAGTCACGGTAGTGGCCGCCCATGTGCGGGGGCAGCAACGGCGGGCCCGCGGGGAAGCCCTGCTCCGGGAAGGGCAGGCCCAGGCCGTCCATGGCCACGCGGCCGCCCTCGGGGCCCAGCGCGGCCGCCTGCGGCTCGGCGAGGCCGTGCAGGAATCCGCCCTCCACCCGCTTCAGCCGCTTCACCTGCTTGCGCCGCCGCGGCCGGTATTTGTAGTTGGGATGGTCCTGCATGTGCTGCACGCGCAGCCGCTCGGCCTCCTCCACGAAGGGCCGCTTCTCCGCCAGGGTCAGCGCTTTCCACGACTTGCCTGCATGGGCGTGGGAAGGGGGAGAAGGGCGCGGGGCTTACTATCTGAGCTCTAGCTCCCAGGCCACACCTGACCACACCTCTCCCCTCCGACCTTCAATTGTGCAACTAGATGGGGGAAGGGGTCAAGTTAAAGAGTGAAAGTATGGGACTCCGGAGGCCTAGGGGGAGTCCGAGCACTGGGGCAACACAAGAGATCTAGGGTCCTCTAAGGGCATCCCTACCTTCTCTTAGCCACCTGGAAGCGGCTTTCCCGCTCACCCACTCCGGGTCGTTTGAATAAATGAAAACGCCCTCTATCCGGGAAAGGAGTCGGGGAGCTGGCACCACCAACCCAGCTCGGCGCCAGGGATGCCCCTCGCCGCCGCTCAGCCGCGCTAGGAAGCCGCCTCCCCAGAACCCTTGTACCCGTGTCCCCGGTCACCAAAGTAATCCGGGCACCGATGACCGAGGCCGAAAGCCCCTTTGCAGAGTAAGGAGAGCGGAGGGCAGAAGAAGAACCTAGGGCCCCAGGGAAAGACGTCGCGGCAGCACACCCCTGGCCTCGGACGCGAGGCCCCCACCCTTTTGCGCTTAAAGAAGCGGCAACGCGATTCGCACTACCCTGGGTCGCGAGCTCGGACTCACCCAGCATCTTGCTCAACTCAGCGTTGTGCAGGTCTGGGTTCTGCTGCGCCAGGCGCTTGCGCTCGTCCTTAGCCCACACCATGAAGGCATTCATCGGCCGCCGGATGCGAGACTCGCCCTTGGCTCGACCCGCGGCCCCGGCCGGCGCCCCGCTGCTCGCCGCCGCCTCGCCCTTCACCTTCATGTCCCCGAGGGGGCTCAGCGACTCGGCCCAGGGGCAAGGGCCCAGCCCGGCCATCACCGCGGGCAGCGCGCTCCGGGTCTGGCTCTGGTCGTCACTGGCGTATCCCGCATCCGGGCTGCTCATGGCGCTCCAGCCCTGCCCCGCGCCCCACAACCCTCCGCCGGACACGCCGCCTCCCCCGACGCGGGGGTGGGGGGGAGGGGGCGGGGAGCGAGAGCGGCCGAGGCCGGGGGCTGCTCGAGTCTCTCGGGCCCGAACCCGCCGCTGGTGTCCCCGGCCAGTCCCCAGTCCCCGGCACAGTGCGCGCGCCCCACCGGCTCTGTGACACTGCGGGCACCCCCTGGCCGCTGGGCCTTTTCTGCACCGACGTGGCCAATGGAGCGGCGGGGGCGGGCCGGGAGGGCGTCCTGAGGTCCACGCCCAGCCACCCGCCGGAGTCCCAAGTCCCGGCTGCAACCCCACGCCTGCCCTTTTCCCCTCCCCCGGCCCCAAGCCCAGAACTACACTTGCCCCCGGGAAAACTGGCTGGAGCCAGGCTCTGGCGCCACGTCCTCTCCGACTGGAGAAGGGGGACCCCTGAAAAACCTGGCGTGCTGCTTGTACCGAAGGATAGAAGTATTTGTCCACGATGGTTCGATCAACACACTAAGCTTCCACTCTTTATTACAGAAGCTAAGGCTGTTTCAGTGGTGGGTGGCCTAGCTTTCTTCCAAGGAACCCCACGGGGGTCTTCTTCAAATGCATTTCATCGAATGCAGTAGACGCTGTTGATAATCAATAAAAAATAATTATTTCCCCGAGGACTCAACTTACTTGTATTATATTCAAACTGCTGTGACGGGGGTAAATTCTAATTTCTAAAATGATTAAATACGAAATGATTTTCTGTAACCAATATCTTGTCATCCTGAAGAATTTAAAGCCTTTATTCATAAGGATGAACTAACCCTTGAAACTTCGTACATGAAGTCAATAATAAACATTACAAAATTTTCTCCTATGTATTCATTAAAAGAGGCAAAACAGTTTTTACTTTTAAAAGGTAGCAAAAACAGCAGCAATATTTATCTAAATGCCCGTCTGTTGGAGGAAAGAGAGCAATCCCTTTGAGCAGCAAAATAACTGTAGGTCTTAGGGTCAGTTTAAAGTGGGTCTGGCTCTGGTCTTCACCGGCGTATCCCGCCTCCGGGCTGCTCAAGGCGACCCAGCCCTGCCCAGCGCCCCTCCACCGGCCACGCCGCCTCTCCGACGGGGTGGGGAGCGAGAGGGGCCGAGGCCCCGCTATCTCCTGGGCGGATAATTACCCTCACAGATAGGGGATTCCTATACATTTCTCTAGTTTGGAATGAAAATCTGAGTGACTGTTAAACTTGTATTTAAATCTGGGAAACCTTTTCAGTGGGATTTTTAAATAAGCCCTTATATTGCACTTATTTATGGCACAGCACGCCACACACTGTTCTTAGAGCTCTCCAAACCTTAGCAAACTAGTTTATTCTTGTAGCCCTGTGAGGTGGACACTATTCTATCTTACAGGAGAGGAAACAGGCACAGAGAGGTTAAGGAACTCACCGAGATCACAGCGTTGGGGAGTGGAATTCATCTCCAGTTGTCTGCTTTCGGGCTTGGAGCTGCCGAAACCAAACTATTGTGTTTGTGTATTTGTGTTGTTTTCTAGGGTAACTAACACAATTTCTACATAATTAGATAACTTTGCAAAGAAATCGCTACTTCAATCTCCAGAACCAATTTTCGTTGTTTACAGTGAAGGGGTGATGAAAAACCAGGCTTACACCCGGGATCTGGGAGGTAAATGCTGCAGGGTTTGGGGTGACATTGCAGCGACAAAGTAATCTATCAAGTCTGCATATTCGTGGCATCCATGAAGACAAAGAAACACAGAGCCTTTGGAAAGCCCTGGCCTTCAGTTTCTCTGGCATTGCTATTTCTCCAAAGAACTCTCACGCACTAGTTTTCAGCCAACTTTAATTCTGTGGGACTGTGGCACACTGGCTGCCCCCCCTCACCTTTAGCGGCCAGTCTTTACACACTGGGACAAACTAAGAAAGCAGTTCTAGTTTCTGGGTCTCTGCAGTGCAGAGAAGAAAAAAAAAGCTTAATCTGCTATCGGAAATCAGAGAGAGGTGTTATTTTTAATTGGTTTTGAAGCAGTTGATCTTAAACAAATTTAACTATGTACTTTTCCTTTAAGCTTTATTTTTTTCTGAAAAAAAAATGGGCTTTAAAATTAAGCATAATTGCATTCCAAATGGTTATATAAGTAAGGAAACTATAGGCGTGTGGAGAACAAATTAATCCAGAAGCACCTTGCTCCACTATGTTTCCTTGGCGAGCTTCTCTAACTTTTCCGAATAGTAATAAATATATTTTCAAAGATCTCAAAGTAGAATTTTCTATTAGGGGAAACGTTTTTATGAAGTAATAGGAGTTTTCTTAGACTAGAGATTGAAAACTAAACAAAAACGATGCCCATTCTAGAATCCATTTTGTCTATCTAGATTAATCTATTTGACTAATTCCATAAAAAATAAAATATAGGAAATGCAATCCAGGTGTGAGTCCAAAAAACGTATACACGTGGATTTAGCCTTGTACACTTTCCTCATCCTCATGTTCCTCCTTGACCACCTCATTACAGGAAGAGGTGCCAAGAGGCTCTAGAAGCAGATGGAGAAGAAAAGCTTGAGGTTCCCCATTATTATTTGCACTTGTTCCTGGAGACTAACGACTGATCTTTGCTGGCTATGATTACTGAGAAATAAAGTGAGAACACAGCATCCATAGGATGGAGTTGGAGCTTCAGATTTGCCCTCCTCCTGCTTCTCATAACACTCTCCCTGGGAGTTATAAAGTAGCAGTGAACTTATATTTACCAGGAAGGAATTATGGTGGCTTTCCAAGACTAGTCCCTTTTATATACCATTACCTAAATGTAATTTCTTCTGATCATTCACTTGTCATATATTTTGGGGGGAGGGTGTTGAGGGCCACATACAATAGAAGTGTGTGGACTCTTCTATTTCGGTCTCTTTACTAAACGCCGTGTTGGAAGTCGAGATCAGGACGTTATCAGAGCCAGCCACAAATGCCAGATGAAAAGCAGCAAACATCCGGAGTGACTTCCTGCAAGCCTTGCTTTTCTCAACACGAGAGATTTACGCGCGGGGGGGCGGTGGGGGCCCTAACAAGTTTCGCGAGTAAGAGCCTTGTACACCCGCTCGTGTAGCCGGCCGCGTGCATTCGCATTGCACAGTCCAGGATTTCTGGGCTCCTGGCTACAAATTGCATTCGCGGTTCCCAGGCCAGACCTGAGGCTCGAAAGGCTGGGCGAGGAGGCGACTAGCGCAGCAAGAAGCTGTGCCTGTTACCACTCGGGGTTTTCGGCCAGCGGGCGCAGAAATTAACCCGGGTAGGTGACGAAATGTGATTTAGGCCTGGAGGAGTCAGAGCCTCGCTTTTCCCCAGGCCCCTGAATGACCAGGCAAAGTCTGGCGATTTCCTGCAGGCTTTTGTGTTTTCGATGCTCGGGAAGCGGGAGCCGGACGAAGGACACTCAAGTCGATGAGGAAGGCCGTGGGCACCCAGACAGTGACAGATCCGGGTTTGCTCTGGAGACCAAGTCCGTGGGGGCGGGGAGGGGAGTGCGCGCCGCAAGCCCAGGGAAAAGGCCGGGCGGCCTGGCGGCAAATAGACAATGGTATCCCTGGGACAAAGAACAACAATAAGGCCTTTGCATTTATAAATCGCGCGCCTGGACGGCCCCCGGGAGCCGAGCGGGAGGCGGCGTGCGGCGGCGGAGCGCGGCCGGGGCTCCGCACCTCCAGGTAGGGCCGCAGCCCGACGCCACCGATTCGCACCGCGCGCCCCGGCGCCGACTGGGCGGTGTCGCCGCGCCTCTTGATACCTTTCGCGTCTCCTCCCTGTCCCCGGGCCAGTCCCCCGTAGGTCCGGGATGCTAGGTCGAAGGTTGTAAGCGGGAGAGGAGAGATGGGGAGGAAGGGGTGACAGAGAAGATAGCGGCCCTCCGCCGCACCCCCTCACCCCGCCCTCGGCCCGGGAGGCCCCCGCACGGTAGGAGCTGTTCGGACCCGGCACCTGGAGCCCGACTCTGGCCCTCGGCTGCGCAGGCCTCTCCCGCCGGGGCCGAAAAAGGGCGACGGCCAGAAGGGCTTTGGGGACTCGTTCCGCACAAGGCTGGGAGGCGTGCGTTATGCTTTCACGCCCTCTCCCCCTCCCTCTGCCCGCATTCCTCCCTAGTCCGCGACCCCTTGAGGCCGCCCCCGAACCCCGCCTTAGCAGCGGGAGACTCCTCGACCGTAACCCTGTTCCCGCTTGGCCCCGCCTGGGGTTTGCACTGGCGAAGCAGGAAATGCGCTGTTCCCGGTCCACTTCCCTGCTCAGAAACTCGTCCCCGGGGGTGTTTCTTAGATCCCCCCAGCCCCAGCTGTGGTCCCGGCTTGAAGCGTGGGCTCCTTCCCTTTATTCCTGGCGTGGGGAACCTGAGACTCCGGGGGAGGCGGCGTCGGGGGTGAGGGAGAGAGAGCCCAGCGCCTTTTCCAGGACAAATTACGTACACACCCTGTCTTGCTGTCTCCTTCATCTCTGCCTCGCAATTTTAAAGGGAATTTCAATAGCGGCATTGCTTCTATGCACCGACTTCTGCTGACCTCCTCCTCCCACCTTGCTCACACCCTAGAAGAGGCCGGGGCGTTCCTCGTAGAGTCGTATCCTTAACTGACCAGACAGTTTTATCAGCGGCGTGTCCACCGTGAGCAGAAAGAACACTTGCACTCCCACCCGAAGGAGAGCGGACACGGCCCCTGCCTCCGAGGAATGTACAATGCAGTACCATTAGTCTTCCTCTTTGATTTACTAACTTCCAGCTGGGTGTTCTAGGCCTGTTCTACTGTAATAATTTGTTCCTGGCATGTAAGGTGGTGCTGACATCAGTACGCCAAGCGCTTTGAGGTATTTTTTCTAGTAGAGGTAATAGGTTGCCTTTCTAACCTGAAAACTCTGGCTTGCCAAGATTCCCTAGTCAGCAAGGCTGGATTTTGCCAGGTAGTTGGTTTGGGCAAGGTGTGAGTTGTGTGATCATGGAAGTGATCAAAGTTAAATAGGTCATAAGACAGGCCACTCCTGACAACACTCATTATCCTCTCTTCTGTGCAACTTTAGCCATAGCAGATCAGATTTTGAAATGGTACCTGAGTTGGCTTCCAAAGCTTCTCAACAGAAGAGAAAATATTAGGGGTTTGATTTTCTTGCAGTATTCAGTTGACCTCTGTCACCTGAATTTTCTTCTCTGTCCATTTCTTGGACCTTGCCAACAACTTTGTCAATACTTTATAATTACAACCAGGATCTTTGGTTCAATTCATCTTTATATCCTCAGAGCACACAGTCCGTTGGTATTTAATAAATGCTTATGGATACAATAACAGTCATCCTTCCTAATCCAGTCTTGGGGTCATCTCCCTTCAAGGCAAGGCACTAAGAATTATCTCTATGAACCTCAACAAAGACTCGGTTCTCATCTCAGACACACCTGTGTAGACCATGTGGTCATTTGACTTCAGGCCTGCACTATTCTCTCTCACTCTCTCCTCCGCTAGCAGTTCAGTCTCCAGTCATTAAGCACCTGAAATCACATCTGTTCTGAGGTTTAACTCAAGTCCTATTGCTTTTCTGAACTCATTTGACATGGAAGTGCAGGTCAAGAATGTACCTGGAAAATTTTGCATGTGGATATAATGCATAAGCAAATTTCTATCTTTTGGGGATTTTTCAAAACCAAAACCTTTAGTATTAATTTCTTCATATTTGCAGAGTATAGTTTACAAAGCAGTTTCATCTGATTCTCACAATAGCCCTGAAGGTAGGAAGTCTTTATTATGCCCATTTTTCAGAAGAGGAAGTTGAGACTGAGAAAGGATAGGATCTTGTTTTGAATTTCTTTCTGTGCCATGTCTGTTACCAATGAAGGATCTGATGGGATTTGTAGGGACTAAATGAAGACAGTGGATAAGTAGAGATGGATTGAGGAGTCTTGGTGCAGAAACTTGGAGTCTTGTCCCTAACTAGGGCATGATACTTTTTTAATATCAGAGATACAAGGCTGTAACAAGAAAGCATTTTCATTTGGAAGATCTATAATTGGGTATTTTTATTAGATCACATAGTTAAAGCCCTAGATGATAGCTCATTTGAGTATTATTTCCTACAAACAAATTCTAATTCAGCTGAAAAAATGCAAACAGTTCTAAGTTATATGAGGATAAATTTAAATATAAAGCTGAGGTCTCTGAAGCTCTGCCCCTGTCCTTCACGCTCATTCACGCTGAGAGAGACTTGGTTAATTATACTGAATTGTTGTGATCTCCCCGCATGTTTAAGGTCTATTCTATTGATCTCCTCTAAACCTACTGCTAAGTCTTTAAGGCATAAAAACATACACAAAGCAGCTAGGCAAGGCGAATTCTCTCCATTCTTGTTGTTTGGGAGAGAAATGGAAGGCACATACTAATTCTGTTTTACGAAGTGGAAAATTAAGGCACAGAGCAATTGGGTAATTTGCTTAATGCTTCCAAATCAGTCTAAGAGACAAGAGAAGAACCTATTAATTTAATCAATGAGTACTTATCCAGCACCTGTACATCTGAAAGTCCGTGCAGCATGGTGCATTTGCTATGAGCACAAATTTGGGAGTTGAACTGCTTGGGATTGAATCCTAGTTCTACAGTCTACCACCTGTGTGTCCTTGGACATATTATTTAACCTCTCTGTACCTCCTCTGTGAAGTAGAGGATAATTATAGTAATGACTTCAGAGAGTTTTATGAGGATGAAATGAGTTAACTGTTCATAAACTGCTTAGAACAGGACATGGCATGTACCAAGTACTGCACAGGGGTTTAATAGTAAAATGAAATGTGGATTAATGCATGTTAGCATATGAAGACATGCTGGGAGAATAAACAATAAAAAGCTACCATAGTAATGAAGGTAAATACACTGCAACAACTAAGCAAGTGTTTAAAAAAAATAGTGGAATTTCATAGTGTTGTAACATCTATTATAACTGATAATAACTAATGCTGTCATGCTTTAATCGCAATTGTCTTATTACATTGGCAAAAGGTTTTAGAGAAGTCTATAAGCTATCATGCATTTTCTAATTATATTTGAATGTGAATATTTTTACTTTGGTGGAAAAAAAAATCCTTGTTTTGTGTATGTCAACCTTCTAAAACTCTGCAAGGAAAAAATACATGGCATTAAAAAACATTCAATATTCCATCAGAAAATCTTTGAAATGCAAATAGACACCTTATAATCAGCATTTACTTGGGTAGGATGAGATTCTTCTCCTAAAGGCATAGAGAGTAAGTTCAATTTTGATAACTGTGCCTGATACACATGTATTTAAAGGAAGAATAACCCAAAAATATACAAGCCTTGCCTAGATCTTGCAGTGTAGTATAACGAAAAGATTCTAAATTCTAGTCTTGGTTGTTCAATAACTTACGATCAGGCAAACTGTGGGTCATTTAACCTGCCTCATCCTCAATTTCCTGAAAAAAGGAAGGGGAAAATACCTGATCTCTTCCCAACTTTCCCAGATACAGAAGTGAACAAATAATCACAGAGACTTTTGCAAATTAAAAATTATGCTATTGTGTGTGCATGTAAGTATGTGTATGTGTGGATGTCTGGGTGTACATGCATTTAGAGAAGGTTCTTTGTACAGAGAAAAGTAGCAAGTTGAGATAAAATGGAAGTAGAGATTGTAAAGAATATTAGAATATTGTACTGCTTTGGATTATAATAGAATGCTGCTATCTTTAGAGTAAAAGCTTTTTTTCTTTTTTTAACTAATTACTGCACAGAGGGTCCCATCTTTGATCTAGGGCAAAGTAGATTCTATTTTTGTGAACTAAGACTATGGATTTACTGGAAAATCACTATTTCAGTAAAGCTAATAGATTCTTTCAGTGGCTAATTTAAAACTGGAATTTGGAGTCAAATGGACAACTCTTTCTTTTTGACACTTTCTTATTATGTAACATTTTCCCAGAAACTGACCTGACATTTATGGAATCCTAGGGCTGAAAAGGACTCCATGACCCCTCCCCTGCTTTCCAAGTTCTAGAAATTTATCCTAGTGAGAGTTTGGAAACATGGAAATGTCTTACACAGGAAATAATCACATATTTCACTAATATATGAAAGCACCTGTACATATATGGCTATATAAATATGCAGGTGTTCTTTTAAAATCATTTATTTTGAAATAATTTCAGAGTTACAAAGAAGTTGCAAGAATAGCATATAGAACTGTATCACCTTCACTGAGACTCTCTGATTTGTTAGCATTTTATCTCTTATGCTCCATCTCTATCTAAATAAACAAAAACATTTCCCCACATTTGCTCTCACTCTCCATTTCTAAAAATATATAAATGTATAAAACAATATAAATACATAATACATTAATATATAATACATATGTTAATGATCATATAATATGTTAACATATACCTATACATTATAGATACTACGTAAATATGTAATACGTCAATATATGTAATCTTTACATATTTAATATGTACTCACATATTAAAGCATATATATATATATATATATATATGTATGTATGTCATTAGCCTTTTTCTGAACCATTTGAGAGCAAGCTGTGACACGATGTCTTGCTCACTCTAAATTCTAATTCTCCATAGGACACTCTTCCCCTATAACCACCAAATAACCAATCAAATCAGTAGGTTAACATTACCACCATACCTCACTACCATCTAAGGCACATGCCCGATTCAAATTTGGCAAACTGCTCCAACAAAGTCTCTTTTTACTTTCTGGTCCAATATTCAATCCAGGATCACACATTGCATTTAGTTATCATGTCTCTTCAGATTCCATCTGGAACAGTGCCTCAGTCTTTCCCTGTCTCTTGTATGTCTGTCTGATATGGGCTTAGGCATTCTTGGCAGGGAAACTGCAGAATGGTGATGTGCTCTTCTCAGGGCAGGACAAGGGAGGCTAGATGTCAGCCCGTATCATTACCAGTGAATCAGCCTTGATGACTTGATCAGGTTAGTATCTGTCCAATTTCTCTATCTTCAAGTCACCATTTTTCCTAGTGCCATTGATGAGTATTTTTTGAAGGGGAAGCTCTGCCATTATGTTAATGTCCCACTCCTCATCAAACCTCCACTTACCTGCCTAGCATCCACTTAGCGGGGTGACAGTTGGTGGTTTTCTATTCCCATCATTCCTTCTCTATTTTTTCCTTCTACTGTAAGGAAGTTTCTCCTTCTTTTATTTAGTTGTTTATTTATTTATATCAGTATGGACTCATGGATTCCTTCTTTATTCAATGACTTATCCTTAACTAATATTATTTGTTTGGGTGCTCAAGTTGTCTCAGATTTGGCCATCAGGGCATGTTTCAAGGTGCCTCCTGTATCCTTTTGATATGTCCCTATCATTCTTTGACCATTTCCTTTCTTTTTGATGTAGCAAGATATTCCAGGCTCATCTTATACTTTTCTTGCCTCAGCCCTGATTCAGTCATTTCTCCAAGGAGTCAAGAGCATCTCTTAGTTGAGGGTGTCATTTAGAAACCAAGATCTGGGTTCTCATCGATATTAGAGTGTCATTGCTTCTAGACACCTTCAGCACACAGAGCTAGGAAACATATGCATACATGTGTGCATTTACATATACACACACATAGAGCTATAACTATTTCTATATCTACCTCAAAAAACTATTAAAACCATGAGTTAGTTGAGGACACCTCCAATTCCATCCTACATTCAGAGTTCTTGCTAGCCTGTACCGTTTCATATTTAGAAATCCCTTTTCTGATAGTGAGAAGCCTGCCTCCCAATACCCTCCATATATCTGCCTATTTGCTCACTGTAGTCAGTCTCTCAACTACTCCGCCCGCCTGCTCTTGGCCCCCTTTTCTTGGCTTTCAGGCAGGCTAGCACTTGATCCCCCTAGCACTCCACTTCTTACATGCTCTGAAGCAAGGGGAACAAATAATTACTTGTTTAAATTTATTTTAAAATTGTTTTAATTATAAAATGGGCACATAACTTATAATATCAAAGTTTACTTCTTCACTACCGTTACTTTCTGGCAAATTCCTCAGGAATAAATTAAAAACGAAATGACAAGGCATTATTTTTGTTTGTTTTCAATGAAGTCACCTGTACTCTTGAAACTACGAGACTGTACTTTTAAAACCAAAATATGTTCCTTGGGCTTTCAGCCATGGCTAAAGCAAAACCAGAAATGGGCTTGACGTAGTAGGGTTTCTTTTACTAAAAACTATAAGAAAGAGGAATAAGCCTTAAATAATGTTTTCCAGAAGTGTTAATAGGATTTGTAGAAGTTTTGAGGAAATACTTCATAAATATGTTGCCTCGCCCCTCTGTAAGCCGCAACCCCATCCATATTACTCTCCATGATCTTCAGTGAAAAAACTAATACATAACAAGTCAAATTTCATGGCTTACCCAAAGTGCAGAGGTTGGCCAATCTAATTTACACTGCTTCTATGCATGGTTGAATTCTCATGAGTCATTGCCATCTTCAGCGTGAGAGAGAAAGTTCAGTGGAACTATATTAAAATGAAGACCAAGTACTGAGCCTCCAAATCAGGCTCAGCCCCTCCCTAAACTGCGTCTTCCACGGCTGGGCTGCCTCCTCTCAGCGTAGCTGAGAAGCTGCACTCCCGGCAGCCCCTGTAGCCCTGGCCGTGAGCAGGTGCAAGTTCAGCTTCCGCAGACACCCAAGGCACAGAACACGCTCCTCTCTCCTTGGCAAATCTTCTCTCCCTTTCCAACACTGAAGGAGGAACATCTTACCGGGTCATTTCTACAGAAAAGGTGATGATAAAACATCCCGGAGCTAAAAGGGGCAGCCTCTGGTTAAGCAAAGACTATAAGCATGAATGATTTAACAAACATTAATCACACATATACGTATTAACTGGTTTGGTCATAGTAGTTAGCAAGACTTACAAAACAGATCTAATAGACCAGTTCAGTTTTAGCCTGGTTGTTCAAATTAAAGCTTTAATTCTTGAGCAGGTTAAGTCTTCTTTAGTTGAAGGGCCCATGCTAATGTGATTTTGCCAATACTTATTTTATTCTGTTTAACAAATGCATTATAATAGCCTATTTATAAAAGGAATGTAAATACTTCCAACACTTTGCCTAGCGTTTGATTGGGGTACATTTTAATAGTGAACATCTCTGATGCTTATGCATAACATATAATCACCAATTCCAGTTCAATCATATGTAAATATCCTCTCCATTATGATAGTCTATGTGGTCCCACATGAACTAGTTCTTTCTTATCTCTCTACTGCCTTCTTGCTCACTACTGTCTGCCTCCATTGCTCTTTTCCAACCAAGTGGCCTCTGGCTGTTCCTAAAACACGCCAAACTCTTTCTTCCTCAAAGCCTATGTTCTCTTGCCTCTGCCTAGAACCAAGGTCCCCAATATTTTCCCATGGCCACCTCCCTCATTCAATGACACCTACTCCTAAAATAGCCAATATCTGCCACCTCCCCCACAAACTTGTCACACTCTTTTCTCTCACCTGCGTTATAATTTCTTAAAGTACTTAATATTAGCAGGCATCATATTTTATATTTATTTGTTTATTGTCTATCCCTCTCCCATTAAAATGCTAGCTCCCTGAGACATTACCTGTGATGTGCATTGCTGTATCCCCTGTGTCCAGAACAGTTGGCAATTGGTGCATCATGGGAAGTCAACAAGATTGGTTGAATGAATAAAAGATGGCCTGAGGCTGAGCTCATTAAAGGATTTCCCTATGCCCTCAGTTGGACTGAAACCAGGGATGCATTTGACTGGCAGTTAGTTTTACTCTGCATTTTCACGTCTTGTCTTTTTCCTTAAAACACTCTTCCCCTTCAGAGCTTTTACAGAAGCCTCATTATGTCACTTTAAGAGGAGGAGTGTTCCCTACAGACATGTATTTCATTAACAGAGTATTATCTCACAGAGTAACTAAGAACTTTCAAAAGAAGGGTGATGGTTATAAGAGCCTCTAAATAATTTTGACTGATTAGGTATCTTAATCCAGTTGCCAGTTAATTGTGTTTGTTCTTGATTAAGAATATGATTTTCACCTACTCCCCCTCCACAATCTCCCCGTGTTTGGAGAAAGCCAATCTCCCTGCCCACTGTGTATCTGCAGCCAGCTCTTTGAAGGTGTTTGCTCAGGGGATGAGACCGCAGCTATCACCTGGAGCCAGGAGCTGGGAAGAAGGAATCTTGGCCCAGCCACCTGCAGGTTGACTAAGAAAGACCCCTACGCCCATGGCAAACAACAGGGAGATCTGAGGACAGGCGCCCCTTCCCACCCTCTCTCTGTGCCCAGGTCACTGTTCTAGGGAGAAAATGACCAGATAGTTGAAATACTGATCAAAATGAAATGTTCCTTAAAGCAAGGCTTCTCAAACTATCTGTGGAGAAGCTTCAGGGTTTACCTTTATTTCTAATCTATCACACATTGATATTTTTAAAGTATAATAAAAAGACAATTGCTAGAAAAATAAAAAACAAAGTCATGCAAAATACAAACACACTTTTTGTTGTAAGTTTCATCAGACATCAAATTACACTCAAATTGCTACCAAAGTTCCAGTTGCTTACGTGCAGTTTCTCTACTACCCCTGCAGGCTGGCACCGACCGTTCACTGTCCTACCCCACAGACCCCGGGCCTCAGCCTCTCTCAGGAAGACTGGGGCCTTAAAACGGCAGTCCCTTTGTCATTTTGCAATATTAGCTGTCTCAGCCTTATGATTTTTTTAAAGGAGATATCAAACTGATTATGAAAGTGATATTAGATGAAAATTTCTGTCGGTAATAAGCACGACATCAATAATAAGCTATGGGTTGACAGTAAAGGGTCATTTGCCAGTCCGATCCTAGGGCCTCCGTGGGGCGAGTGGAGACGTGAATGCTTTCAGCTTCTCTGCTGGGATTTCGTGTGGGCGCAGGAGGAGTTTGAGGAGTGGGAAGCAGACTGTGGCCAAGATGAGAGTGGGAATCGGACCTTTTAGGTTAACTTAACCTCCCAGTGACCTGCTTCTAAGTCACAGATTTGAATTCTTTCTTCTGCTGCCAAATATTTAAATGTATATTATTAATCATAGCTACTCCTATACATCATATATATAAAAATAATTTTTTTTCTGTTTTACTGATGAAGAAACGGAAGTGAAGTCTCTGATAGTTAATTTGGGGATCTGGTACCAGAAGCTAAAGCTAAGGGATGTGTTCCTTTACCTAAAGCGAGAGCTCTGACAACACTCCTGCCTAAGCATGCTGCTCCTGCGGCTGGTGTAGGCTCGCTCCAGGACTTCTGAGGCGCCCGTGGTCTTTCTCATGGGATTAGGCTTTTTGGCCAACTCTCCTCACACCATCCCCCAACTCATTCTAACTTCTAATTTTATAAGTACACTTGGAGTTCTGGCTGTCGCAGATCCCTTCAAGTTCCCGTCTTCCATTTGTTCCTATCGCCATCAACAAAGAGCTGTGGTCGCAAGTTTCCATATATGGAAAATATTTCCCTATAATAAAATATTGATTTTTTTGTTATCTCTTATATCTTATTACCATACAAAGGCCTTTGTTCAGACAGAGGGTTTTAAATTGTTAATTGATGTAAATTATATTTTCCAGGCAGACACTTGAACTGTTTACCTGCATTCCTTTCATTCTAAATTACAATTAACTCTACTCTCAAAGATACTTAAATTGCCCAGCCATATTCCCTCAGTTTTAAATTTCTTTACAAGTAGCTTTCTTGAATTCAAATGATCTTGAAAGTATCTTATTTTACTTTTTCACATTTCTGTAGGTTTTCTCTCAGCTGGACATCAGCAAATGTCTTCTAGTCTTTCAGAGCAAGAACTTCCTGTAAGGAAGAGATCTAAAATTGTGACACTATCAAAATTGCTGCAACATGGAGTAATACACAAAGGAAAAAAAATGGTTCCTTTTGTAGATTTATTTTCAGATATAATGGACTTGTGTAATACATTTAAAATGATATGTTACTTTATTTTTTAAAAAGTTGGTGTTGCTTTTTAAAGGACATGAATGTGGAAAAGGGATTTGTAGTTTTGCAAAATATAATAATACTTATACAGTACTTTGCAAAGAATTTTTATATACATGCTTCAATTTAATCTTCAAAACAACCCTACCAGTTAGATATTCATACTGCTTCCAATTTGTTTTTCAAAAAAGGAAAATGAAGTTCAGAGAGAGAAAATGACTCACTCAGAATCACAAATCTAGGAAGGACTGGATCCTTTGATTCCATAGTTAATGCTTTTTCTACTGTTCCACAATGTTAACATAGCTTCACACATGCAAAAAGGCCAATCCTACCATCTTCCAGCTATCTTCCCTTAGCCGCTGTATTGCTCCTGCACTGCTTGAAGGACTCAGTTCTCTTAGATCACTGTACTGTGAGCCCTCTGGTCTGGCTTGGAAACTTAGGACAACACACTTTTGATTCAGTATTTCTGCAGTGATACTTTCTATGTCCATGGACGAAGCGTCAATAACTGATATGGTAACGTGGTATCCTAAATTTAGCCTATCCTCATAAACTCCTAGGGAAGCATACTCCAAACAGTTCCCCAGACTCTACCCCTCAGAGAGTATTCTGGAGAGGCCCCAGGAGTCTGCTTTACAAGTACCCTAGTGGTTGTGTTTCCAAGGCTGGGAAACACTGCTCTCATATATTAAAAGTAGTAAACTTTTAATGATATTCGATAGGATTGTGAGATTATAGATGAAAACTATATAAGGTATGCTAAGTCTAAATTTAGGGCATCCTGAGTACTATTGTTTCTAAACAACAAACAAGAAAAACTACCTTAGATTCTTAGCCCCCGATTGTTTGTAAAGTAATAAAACTTCAGAGGAAAGGATCTTCTTAATTTCATCTTATCACTTTTTCCGTAACACATGTAGCCTGGGTCATCTTTAATGACTTTTCTCAAAGGGAAATTATTACCCAAAGCTTTGTTGAGGTACATCCCCTTCTATGACTTCAGTAGTGTCTTCCTCCCAGAAAAGATGAAGTATTTATGCCTTCCATAGCCATTTTTCATAGTTTTGCTAGCAGAGTTCAGGTCACAGTATACCGCAGTTGGTTATTTTTGTTAAAATTAACCACCTGTCTTACTCCTCTTTATACCTCTTCATAGCAGTTTGGGACACAAAGTAAGGTGTTTAATCAATATTGGTTGATCATAATTCCAATTTGATAAGAACGGTAGAAAAGGACTTGGTCTCCCCTTGGCCTTCTTAAATCCTGTTTCCTGTGTGTTCATTTCAGTGACTTTCAAGTATTGCTGAGCACGTGCAAAAAAATCCATTGGACTGTATCAGGTACACATCTGCCTCTGAATTAGCCCTTGGGTTTCAGAGTAATTTTGAGAAAGGTTCAAAATGGTGATCCAAATTATTTATAAGCTACTGCAGACCATTAATTACATAAATATAACATAATTTTTTAAAAAATGTTTTATTGCTGCAGTAACCAAAACATTAAAAACCTTTAGATGTTTGATTAACAATAGATGAATCTGGATAAGGGATATATAGATTTTTTTGTACAATTTTTATTTTAGTAACTCTTTTGTAAGTTTGAAATTATTCCCAATTAAAAAAGATTTTAATTAGACATTAATCTTTGAAAACACATTATGCTAAGTGAGAGAAGTCAGTCACAAAGGACTACATATTGCATGATTCCATTTATATGAAATGTATGGGGTTTCTTTATGGGGTGATGAAAATTGATAAACTTGATTGTGAGGATGATTGCACAACTCTGAATTTACTAAAACCCACTGAATTGTATACTTTAAATGGGCCAATTATATAGTATGTGAATTATATTTCAATGATGCTGTTATTTAAAAAATTAGAAATCGAAGACAATATGGAAAAAGACATAGATATTAAAAGCTTTGTTAGAAATTGAAAACTAGTTGAAAGATGCAGCCACTTTAGATAACACCAATCAGGATATTGTTCCTGCCCTCTTACCCGCCCCCAGGCAAGCACATTTCCACATTAGCAGTAAATGGATTATCTTCTCCCCCAGGGTAGTTAATAGAAAAATACTCTAGTACATAAACTAATTGATTTATGATTAGTCATAGGATAGTTTTAACATCTGACAAGTGTGAGTTTAAGCTTTATCTACTATTTTATGTCCTATTTTCAACTTAAATTCATGGATAACTTTTGAAAGCACTTTTGCTTAAAACATTAAGCAAATCTACTTCTGAATCCTAATTGTGATGTTTTCTCCCTTCCCACCTTCCTGCCTCGAATGGGTAAAATGAGTTTTCACCCTCTCTTTCTCAGGCTTATTAACATTAAATGGCAATTAAGGTTTGTGGCTGGAATATTGAAGAACTGACAAAAAAAGGAAAAAAGATAAGTTACCTTAAGTTAATCAAGTTAAAAATGAGACGAGTGATTGTAGGAATGGGAAGAAAATCTTCTTAACACAGAGCCCTCCTTCGTTTCTCTGATATGTGTTCGTTAGTGTACTTTACGAGGTTTTCTCTCACTTGTTCCCTTTGGGACTTGATGAAATGTTCCAGAAAAATGTGGCATAATATTTAGTGATACTAAGTAAAGTTGAGGGTGGAATGAGCTTGGAAAATATTTGTCTAGGAGGAAATTTTCAACAGCAGTCATTATTTCATCTTTTTACAAAAGAAGCGAAATAATCTTACAAATGGATTTAAAAGGCTTGTCACCATGTTCTGTATGAAAATGCTTCCTTTAGGTGCCTGAGCACTCAAAATGACAAAGAGAATAGTTATTTCTCCATAAATTGAATGCTATGCTAACCAGTGTTTTCAGATTTAAGCATGAGTGTCTGTGGCAATATGCCAAAATGTGGAAATTGCTGGAGAATTCTACCTGGGTACGAGAACACTGCCATTTCATTGTAAAGCGAGAGATCATGGGTGTGGGTTAGTGTCGGCATCTTTCTACCACAGCGAGGGGTGGCAAATGCTTTTATTTTACCAGCTGCTCTTTAAACATCTTATTTGTCCTTCCTGCCTCAAAGAGAAATAGTTTTCCTAAAATTGACTGTGGTAAGTAATCTGTTTGGAAACATTTATTAGAAGAGAACATGAGTTCTTCTACTGGTAAACAATAAACCAAGGGCTTGCTATCCAGTTTTGAAATATATTTTTTTCCTACCAAAATAAATAGTGAGAAGGAAGAAGTTTTACTCATTTTTGGTTCTTTTATTACCCTATACTTTGGGGAACTTAGTTCTTTAGTTTTTGGCCAGAAAAAAAGGGCTGCAGCCCTAGAAAAAAAGGATGAGATTTCTCGATAATCAAATGGATGCGGTACCTTTCCCCACTGTAACTTACTCCTGATTTCCCATAAAAATGGAATTCTCTACTTCCATAGAACCAGATAGTTCCTCATATAAAAAGAAAAACATTATTAATAAAATTTAATATCAATGGAAAGATAGATTCCTTGTATGGTTCCCCAAAAAAACTAATAACAACAACAACGAAAAAGCAAAGAAATTGAGTTTGAAATTGTGTCTCTACTATCCTAATTATTCATGTGTGAGCATGTAGACAGTCTTTCCGTTTCTGATTTCAGAAAGTTAATTGATGAAGGCTTAATAATTATTGCTCTCTATACTGTCCTGATTAGTCAAATTTTTTTTAAAGCTTACACTTAATTTCAGAAAACATAGCCTCTTAATGCTGTCAGATAACATATTTAACTCAAACAGGGTGAATATCAGTAGAACAGAATTCTGTTTTATATTATTGACTATACTAAATAATTTTATGTTATAGTTTATAATCTCAATTTGAAGTTTGATTCATCAGAGTCAGGGAAATTTTCTAGAAGGGCCAAGTCATTGAGTTTTACTTGGAATCAGCTCTGAACTTGGGGACACTCATTCTTCCCGAATATCTGTCACCAAGTATTCATTAGTAGAAGGAACCCCCAAACTATCTAACAAAATGTCGTCCTTTACCAAATATCATTAATTCTATTTGAAATAAATGCATTTATCTTAGTAAAAAAAAAAAACAACTTTGAATTTTAGAATGTCATCATTTTGACCTACTTTTTACTCTGGAATTACGTTATTAAGTTAGATCAAACACAGGCTCTTTGCCTCAACTAAATGGACATGCTCAACTGGCTCCAAAAGTTGATTTGTGGAACTCATTATGGACTTCACAAAGTGTTCAAGGTTACTTTTCAATTTGTTTCAGCCAGAATCAATAAATCTCTCACCTGGTTTCTTTGCTGTACGTATTGTACTGGTTAATCATGTATATACCCAGCATAGCACATTAGACTTGGAGAAAGAGTTTTCTGATGGGAGCCAATTTTTAACTACCGTACTGTTGAAATTTGAAAACAAAGGAAAACTGCTCCTGTTTATTATTAAGGTGTGATGCGAACTAAGAGCCATAAATAATCTTCTTGGCCAATTTCCAGGACCAGAGGAAGGAAGGAAAGAGAGAGAGGGAGGAAGAGAGGGAGAGGGAGATGAAACTATTCTGCGAAATCGTTTTGTTGAAGAATCGAAACATTTAGAAAATTCTTAATAGGGAGTCACAAGTGCCCAAGAAGAAAAGTGGAAATAGGCAGCTCTACAAATACATAAGTACACTTTCTTACTTCCATAGCTACATAATATTTTAAGAGAGTATGAAATGCTTTCTGGGGACTAAATATTAAACTTTAAATTTATGTCGGTGGGGGCTGGCCCCGTGGCCCAGTGGTTAAGTTCGTGCGCTCCGCTGCAGGCGGCCCAGTGTTTCGTCGGTTCGAATCCTGGGCGCGGACATGGCACTGCTCGTCAGACCACGCTGAGGCAGCGTCCCACATGCCACAACTAGAGGAACCCACAACGAAGAATACACAACTATCTACCGGGGGGCTTTGGGGAGAAAAAGGAAAAAATAAAATCTTTAAAAATATGTCGGTGAATATAAAAGAGCTGCAGTAGAAAAAATTAAAAAATGCCATCTCTCCAGTGAACCCTTTCTCATGCTATTTCTCTCCTCTTTCCTGTTTAGATTTAGAGCTCAGCTTCAAGGTTCCACCTAATGGTAGATGAATGTAGCAGGTACTCCAGTCATGCCCAGTCAACCTCATTCCACCCCACCTGAGCCAGGACGCTCTGGAGATCAGAAGGTCCAAGCACCATCTCGTCCCCGCTGGGCCCCTAACTAGCTATGTGACTTTGGGCTAATCATCTGGTTTTTTCTTACATAAAATGAGAGGGTTGCACGAGACGACTCTCAGGGGCCTCTCAGTTTTCACATTCTAGGATTCCATAATTCTTCATATGGCGATGAGATTTCAAAACTCCTACCTCTCTGATGAGTAAGGAAGTAGAACATTCTAAACCTACACATTGTAGTATGCATAAAAATCACCTGAGGGTGTAGTAGGTTTGCAGTAACTTCTGTGAATCTGCATTTTTTACCAAGCAGCTGAGGAAATTCTCACCCGGATGGTTCTTAAGACCAGGTTTAGGGAAGCCTAGCCCCTAGGGATTCTTGAAGCTTCTAATGCAGAGGAAGGCGGTGAAAATCAATACTTTTTCAATGAGTTTACCTAGGGGTATCTTTAACATTCTGAATGAAAATAACTGCTTCTGAATTTAGGAAATTAACATATATAAAAGATAATCCCAGGAAGAGGGGCAGTAGAGGGGCTGGAGGACAATTTCTAGATTAAAGCCACTTGTTCATGTTGTTTTCTGGAAAGAAGAGTATGGAAGATAAAGAATGATAAGAACAATGTCTCTATTTTCAATTTTAGTGGAAATTACTTATTGTAACAAAATAAATGTTCAAACTATAAAGCACTGTAATAACCTCACATTCATTAAATCTAAACTCTAATCATTTGATATGCCTTAATACCATTAGGGATGTTCAGCATTTCTCTTTCTGGTCTTGCCCATTCTAAATGTTTTTAAAAATCAGTGTCATAAATTTAATGATGGTGAATCTAGTATTGGCCTGTCCACTCTTTTGTTTTTCCGAAATAACAGCTCTTTTTGAGATATATTTCACATATCATACAATTCACCATTTTTAAATGTACAATTCAATGACTTTTGGTACATTCAAATACCTGCAACCATCACCACAATCAATTTTAAAATGTTTTCGTCACTCCTCATTTCCCCTCAAACCTCCGTAACCCTAGGAAATCACTAACCTACTTTCCATCTCTATAGTTTTACCTATTTTGGACATTGCATAGAAATGGGATCATACACTATGTGGTCTTTTGTGACTGGCTTCTCTAACTCAGCAAGATGTTTTCAAGGCTCATCCGTGTTGTGACATGTATCAGTCCTTCATTCTTGTCTCTGCCTGAATAGTATTCCATTGCATGGATGTGCCATATTTTATTTATCCTTTCGTCAGCTAATAGACATGTGGATTGTTTCTGCTTTTTGGTTATTATTCCTAATACTGTTATGAACATTTGTATACAAGTTTTTGTGCAGACCCATGTTTTCAGTACTCTTGGGGGGGATTTGCTGGACCACGTGGTAACTTTATCTTTAACCATTTGAGGAACTGCCAGACTGTTTTCCAAAGTGGCTGCACCATTTTAAAATCCTACCAGCAATATATGAGGGTTCCAACTTCTCTACTCCTCACCGATACTTGTTATCAGTCTATTTGATTATGGCCACCCTAGTGGGTATGAATCAGTGTCTCTGTTGTGGTTTTGATTTGCATTTCCCTAATGACTAATGACACGGAGAATCATTTTATGTGCTTATTGGTGACTCGTAAATCCTCCTTAGAGAAATGTCTATTCAGATTCTTGAGCTCATTTTGAAATTGGGTTATTTGTCTTTTTATTATTGAATAGTAAGAGTTCCTTTTATATTCTAGATACAAGTCTCTTACCAGATACATGATTTGCAAATTTCTCCCAGGTTGCCTTTTTACTCTCTTGATGGAGTCCTTGGGAGCACAAAAGTTGTTAATTTTGATGAAGTCCATTTTGTCTATTTTTTCATTTGTTGCTTGTGCTTCTGGTGTTATATCTAAGAAACTGTTGCCTAATCCAAGATCATGGAGATTTATGCCTATGTTTTATTTTATGCATTTTATAATTTTAGCTGTTACATGTATGATTGATCCATTTCTTAGAACTTTATTTTTTTAAATTGCAATAGAATACGCATAACATAAAATTTACCATTTTAACCATTTTTAAGTGTACAGTTCAGTAGTTTTAAGTACATTCAAATTTTTGTGCAACTAATATCCAGGACTTTTTTCATCTTGCAGAACTGAAACTCCATAGCAATTAAACAGCTCTCGCCCCACCCCACCCCCGCGACGTCCGAGCCTCTGGCAACCATCATTCCTCTTTCTGTTCTATGAGTTTGACTACCTCTTAAAGTAGAATATTTGTCTTTTTCTAGCTGGCTGATTTCACTTAGCATAATGCTCTTAAGGTTCATCCATGTTGTAGCATGTGTCAGAATTTCCTTCCTTTTTAAAGCTGAGTAGTTTTCTATTGTATGTATATCCCACATTTTGTTTACGGGTGTTTGATCCATTTTGAGTTGATTACTGTTGCTTATGGTGTGAGGTAGAATTCAGTTTTATTTATTCTTTTGCATGTGGAAATCCAGTTGTGTCACCATCATTTGTGGCCCGTTTATTCTTAGCACAGATAAGTAATTGAATTTAAATAACTTTATCATTTCAAACTCTTAAATGTCAGGGGAAAATCCAAAGGCTGTTTCAAAAGGTATGGTGCATAATCAGGACACCTTGTGTTGTGGCTGACGATGTGTATTTCGAGACAAGGATTAACAAACAAAATGTGAAGATGTAATTTTACTGTTTTTGCCTTGTATCTAGAATCTTCCTACCTTTTTCATTTTACTGTTGAAAAGGAGACTGTCCTGGGAGACCCTGGGTCTCTGAACTTCTTGTGGGGAGGCATGCTCTGCCGTAATGCTGCTGTACTTAGTGCCTCGCACACAGTGGGTCCCCAGCTCTTGGGGCTGAGTGGCAGGTGTGGATGATACTGAGCAGCCTGCCAAGCAGAGTCCAGAAGAGCCCAGCTGATAAGAGCTGAAATTGTGTTGGCAAGGAGAGGGCTGCCGGAGCAGGCAGAGGAACCAAGGAGTATTGGGGTAGACAGGAGGGAGAGGGGAGAGAGGGTCCTCTGTGTCTTCCTTCTCAAGTCACCTGCTCAGGTTCTTCCCTGGGCCTGGCATATTTAACCACCCCCTCATCTTCATCTTAACAACAACAACAAAGAACAAAAGAAAAGGAGACTGTCACTGTGTGTGCTGCTTTAACAGAATTGTGAAATTGAATAATACAAACCGTAACTTAGAAGAATTCTATATTTATTATCATTATCACCATCAATATTTAAATATAATAGTCATCATAAAGTGTGCATATGGACATATATATTGAAAAATAGAATGGTCAAAATCACTTCTGCTTCCTCAGTGGGAATGCGAGTCACCAGGAATCAATGTATACTTGACTACCAATAGGTGGCGCTAGACATTTAGTCAGGATTTCATTCATTTTTACATTGCCCGTAATATACACAACTGTAAAGTCTCCCACTATAAAAAAGAAAATCTCTAGAGGAGATATAAAATCGTTGAGAGGAAATGGGTTCTCCTCCTCATAGTCACATTCAAATTGACAATAAGTTAAGGAAGCTTTCAATTAAACTGATAGCACCAGGGACATGTTTACAGATTTGAATTGCCCCAACGTCTAGTAGGAAAAGTTTTTCTTACTACTGTTCAGGTGGCCCTTGAGGTCAAAGATGCAATCAGGCCATCTGAAATCTACCGAGAAGTAGCCAGGAAAACTTTGGAGGTGTTTTTCTTTATTTCTTACATCTTGAGAGAAAAAAATGCAATCATAGCAGAGAAGATCTACACTTGGCTCTAGGTAGATTGTTGAAGAACCAAACAAACCAATGATTGAAAACAGGAGAGAATTCAGTCATTTGTACGCATTTCCTATATTACTGCGACAGTTATCAATTTGATTGCTGGTAGATTAATATCATATATCTATGTCTATGTCTATATATACATAATCACACATACCTTATTGATTGCTGTTAACATTAATATTAAAAAATAGAAACAATTTGAAAACTGACCTTTTACATCTAAAACCTATATATTACAACAATGTTATATATTGAGTGTAGTATTTTAGATCATTTTGGTTTGTGATGCCTTATGCCATTGAGGGATTGTACTTTTTTTTAAACAAGTAAGCTTCATTCTACCATTTAATATACCCTTGGAAACAGGAATATAACATGGAAGATAAAGCCACAAAACAGATCACTCTGTACTCTCCAACTCATCCCTAGAGTGCTTTCAACTCTTTTTGTAGATTTCTTGGCTTTGGGTAAATTTGGGATAATATGGGAATTGTCCCAGAGTCCTGAACCAAATGCTGAATCTAAAGAGCCTCTGACCTTTAGTCCTAGAACCTCACCCTAGTCCTAGATTAGTCTAGCTTTGTAGATGACCTAGTACAAGGTTAAACTTTTCTAGGCTTCGCTGGAAAAGAGCAAACTTTCTTCATCTATTTTTCAGCATCCTTGATGAGGGTAAAAACTCCTGCATTCTTTATTTTGTCTTTCCTGAAGTGCAGCTTAATTACCAAGCTAGATTCCTGCCTCCCCCCTCACCCCATTTGGAATAATATCAGGCATATCATCCTGCAATAGAAAGTATCCACTATGTTTACTACCACTAAGTGGAAATATACGGACCAGATGAACCAAATATTTTTTAACAGTTCCAAATAATGCAGTACATGAAGTTTCTTCACAGATTTTGTCCTTCCAGCAGTAAAAGCTAGGTATTTAAAATTTCAAGTGAATTCAATTCCTCAAATACACTGAGGTTTTATTGGTTCATTTAAAAATTTTATTGGTTCAAGTTGACTTCCAGTCATCTTTAGGATTTAGGCTTGTTCATTTATTTAGCATTTATAAGAAACTATTGCCCTCTATGGCAGGACTTCATTGGATGCCCAGTATACTGTATTTTTATCGTATCCCGGGAGCTACTTGAAGGCAGGAGAGCTGTAGGTAGACTGAATAAATTCGAATGCTTGGATAACTTTGAGGTGCTATGGTGTTGTGGGATCAGCTTGAGTCTTCCATTCTCCTTTGGGATTTCACAAACAGTGGCAGAAGAATTATCTAGTGTTTTTCAGAGTAAGGTTTATGGGCCTTAGGAAACCTCAGACATTCTTGGGGATCTATGGATTTTCTACACAATTTATAGTTTTGGTTTTTTCATTGGTTTATAATATTTATATATAATGAGCAATAACAACTATATATGTATATTTCCCCCCCTAGTTTGTGAGGATAACCACCTCATAACCCATCACTGACATTCAATTTCAGTTTCAATACTCAGGCCTGGATTTGTATTTACACACAGTTGCACCAAAGAATACCACTTGAATAATTAGGAGCAAAAGAAACTAAGGTGCAGGTTGGAGCTCCCTATTAGTAACACTTTTTTGCTAGTTGAAATCACCCTCCTTTAGATTTTCAAATAAAATTTAAATGATGTTTAGATAAGGCTTAGATTATTTGAAAGTTCCATTTTAAAATATGGGCAGGTTTATAATAAATTTTAAAGTAATTCCATATCAAATAATTGACATTTCTTAAAATTTCAGTATTTACAACATTATAGTGTCTGTATGAGGATTATGCAAATTATATTTCATGTACAAAGCAGGTGTGGTTAGCTAGCATTTCTAGTACTCGAATCAGAAACTTCACTGTAGAAATAACTAGCAGGCAGTATATTACTAATGTCCATACCAAAACTACATTCACTAATTAGAATAAAGCGTGCCAAATAATTTTGTACTGGTGAAATTTGTGGTGCTCAAGATATGTAGTGACTAGGATCACATGGGCCCTTTGCTCTTGCATGAACAAGTTACAGAATTTTAATCCCTTCTTCAAAGCCTTTGGGGCCAAGTAGAAAGGGAATACAATATATATGCCTATATTAATTAATAACCCGGAGAGATCTGGGACAGCACCCTATAAGCAAACATTAAAATTTTGGCATAAAACATGTGAATATTCATATTTAGTGGATAAATGAAATTTTCTGGAACCCTCAACATTTGATTTTTTTCTGCCAAATAAATTGTAAAAATAATTTCGATTTTGTGTGTTTTTTTTTTAATCTTAGAATTTCAGATGAGAGACTATGAACCAGCAGAAGGGTCCATCCAGCCCGGTGGTCCTCACATTAGAATACAGTTGCTCCCCCTACAGAGCGAACTGTCATGAGAGTGCTCCTTGGAGTGACTCGGAACAGAGAGGGACAGTTTCTCTGGGCATAAAACACCAGAAAGTATGATTTTTAAAAAATTTGCTTGCTAAATGTTTATGCATTTGGCAGGATTTGGCCCCAGATTTGCAAGTTTCCATGAGACAGACTGTATAGCTCCCAACTACTGCCAATCATTGGAAGCTCCTAACATGCGCTAAAAGGAGCCATCAAATGGTGGACAACCATATGGGTGTAGGTCAGTAGGCTCTTCACAAAGGGGTGAAGCCTTCAAACCCAGTAAAGCGGGCAGGGGCATGGGTTTTGCAGTCACATCAAGTTCAATGTTATGTTAAGTGATATAAAGACTGTAAGTAACCACACATCAATTCAGACCAGGTGTTGTCAGTAGTTTTTAGAGCTGCGTGGATCACAGAATTGTGCATAAAGAATGATGGACTTGTATAGGTTCTACCACTTGTTAATTATGTGATTTTGAGAGAGTCACTTGTTGGTGCCTCAAGATAGTAATTTATAAATTGAGGAATGCTTTATCCAGAGCATTAAACCAGCTGATGTCATGCACAATGCCATGAATTTTATAAGTATTCCAAAGATGGGAGTTCTTTGTGTGCTAGCTACAGCAGTCAAATCTGGCTAATTTAAGCAAAAAGGGAATGGATTGGAGGAATGTGGGTGACTGAAAAAACCTGAAGGCCAAGCTGAACCATCAGGAAGGACAGGAGCTGGAGGAGCCAAGGAAGCCGGTTAGTGGTTAGTGTGGGAGAACTGGCTCCTGTTATTCCCTTTGTTTTTTATTCCAGTCAAGATGGGGGCTCTGCAGGAACAAAGCTACACCAGATTTCAGCTGCCCACCCCAGAGGGTGCCGGCACCCAGACTGTAGGTGGAGATGGGATGGTTTCCATCTTTCTACCCGTAATTCCTGTACCAAGACCATGTCCTGTAACTAGCAACTGAGTTCCTGTGCTTCCCATTCTCAATCAATAATGCATTGTAAACTCAGGGGGAAAGGAGCCAGTAAGAGAGGAATACATATTTATGTAACATAATGTTTAAAAGTCTGATTTCAAATCTTGGCCCTGCACTTATTGTGTGTGACGTTGAGCAAATTACTCTGAGCCTCTCATCTTTAAAACAGGTAATACTGGTGCTTGCTTCACAGAGTTGTGGTGAGATTCAGTCTGATGGTGGTTGCAGAATGCTTGGAACAAAGTGAGGCCCTTCTCATGCTTACCAGTGTTGGAACTTTCTCTGCACTTACACTAACTCTAGTGTTCTCAGTGGCAGATTTCAAACCAAACAGGTAAATCTTCAAGTCATTCTGCTGCGTCCTTAGATACCCTCTGGGAGGGAAGGCAGTTCACAAAGGTAAATACAGCAACCAGGAGAATGAGTAGGTCCACATCAAAGCCGCTCCCAGGGAGGGGTCTACAACAGGGACTGGTTAAAGTGTCACCAAGAGGCTCGCTGAGGGCACAGTTAGATTTCATTTTTTTTCCTTCCTTCCTTCATTCTTTTAGTTCATACCACTTACAAATGCTGGGCTGGCTCACCAATGCTGGGCACACTTGGGGTTAGAAATATGTGTCAGATTTATTTTAAAATAATGCTAATTGATTCCCTCCCTTTGAATGTTATTTAATCATTTCACTAAAATAAAATAATCTGGAAAGAAGAACTATATTTAAAAATCTGCTTTTATATATTAGAAAACGACAACAAAAAACACTGCACCACAAGACGAAAAAGAAAAGGCATGTTCTGAAAACATGCAAATTCTATCAGAAGAGCAGTGGTGTGTTTGAACTGATAAGAATTATCTATAAGGAGATTCAGTCCAGTAGTTTCTCAGTAGACTCTCCAGAGTCTTTTCTTATTTCTCAAAAGGCAATACAAATCAGGAGTTATAGAGTATCAAATGTGATAAGTTTGATGGATAAAAGAGTTTGGAAGAAGAAAGGAAGTAAATGTGGTCGCAAAGTGCTTAATTCTCAAAGAACAGCAATTCCTTCTGCTTCCCAGTGTCCCCATTGCCTGCCAGGTGTCCGAGGATGGATGAACAATCCGATTGCATTTTCTCCTTGCCTGACTTTGTCTGACCTTGTGGAGATGAGAGTATCTCCTGTTCTGAGTGCAGAAAGTAGAGTGGAACAGGGCAGTGGGGCTTCCTAACCCTGGAAGGGTCAGAGAAGAAGTGCGGAATGTGCCTGCTGGCCCACGGCTGTGAATTAAAAACACGGAATGGAGATCTGAGATGTGAATGTGCTAGAAAAATATCCCTGGTCGGGAGTTGTGTTATACTTAAGGAACACTGGCAACCTCATCATGGTATTTACTATTTTCAGTGGTAAAGCCTTTAGTTTTCATCCAAGAATTTAGGGGTAGCTGTGGGATCTGAGCATGTCAACTTCTACCCCACAGGATGGGTTTCTCTACTACTTTGTGATCCACTTTCTCTAAAATAAGCAATCAGAGATAATCCCCAACCTAATCCAGCCAAATTGCACTATTCATCCCCCATAGGATGATAAGAGATTAGCTAAAACAGACCTTTTCTGAACAATCAAAGTAAATCTGAGGAATGTTTAAAGGTCCAAGAGGTATAAACTGCCAGACTTTGGCACGGGTGGTGACAGGGCAGGTCACTAAGACGGAGAGATGACAGGCCCAGACTCCATTTAAAAGGCCACAGGACTGTTGTAGGTGCCACAGGCAGGGAGGGAGGGAGCTGGAGGGACCGTGGATGAGGCTACAGTCCTGAAGTTCCTTGGGGGGAAGGATACCCCCCAGAGGGGCTGGCCTGCCCCACTGTAGGGAGATGATAACGTTGGGTGGGGGTGAGAGCAGATGAGCTGGGAGCAGGGAAACATGCAGAGTTGAGTGGGCTGTGCTATGGCTCAGGAAGAGCCAGGTGAGACGAGAAGGAGGCGGGTCACCGAGGGCAGCACTGAGCATGGGGACTGCTTTCTCTCTCTGCTGATTTGTTCTAAAGGCAGCCCAGGCAGGGACAGTCCTATACAAGGATACTGAGCACAGCTAGAAATAAACCAGAGCTCTGGAAGCACGGCCTGCCTCTTGCTGAAACGCATCCTAAATTACTAAAACTCTCTCATAAGGGTAATCTAACCAACTGAGAGCATTTCCTTTTCTTCAAATTGTTCTGTAGATTAATTATGTCACCTCTTATCCTGATAAATGTCCTTTGATTTGGTCTGTGCACACTCTGTGTTAATGTCCTGAATTGCTTAGTTTTGTTCTCCATAATTCACATGTGTGTGTGTACCCACCTCAGTTTGGCTGAAATATCCTGAGGAAAGGGCCCAGTTCTCTTCACTCTCTCAGGAGAGCTCTTGGCCAGAGTTTATGAAAGTAGGCCTTTAAGTACATTCTAATTTTGATATTTATTATAATAGTGTAAGACTTGGATTTTATTTATGAAAGAAAAACCAATTTGATTGTCATTGAGTAATTCAATAAAATAATTTCTGATGTGAAAAAGGGGAGTTTAAGGTTCTGAGCTTGAGAGGGAAACAGCCACTTACAGCTTGAGAAAAATGCTTAAATTCCCCAAATCAGTTTTGTGGCTAGACTATATTTTACTTTTTTTTTTTTTTTTTAAGATTTTATTTTTTCCTTTTTCTCCCCAAAGCCCCCCGGTACATAGTTGTGTATTCTTCATTGTGGGTTCTTCTAGTTGTGGCATGTGGGACGCTGCCTCAGCGTGGTCTGATGAGCAGTGCCATGTCCGCGCCCAGGGTTCAAACTGACGAAACACTGGGCCGCCTGCAGCGGAGCGCGCAAACTTAACCACTCGGCCACGGGGCCAGCCCCTAGACTATATTTTACTTTTAACAATATACCAAAATCTTTTCCTGCTTTGGAAAAATCCTCTTTAATGACTTTGGTGAAGGAGAATAATATGATCGACAACTTAAATTAAAAATTTAGAGCAATTAAGCTTTATCTAGTGAAGATCCAAACAAGTTTTTAAAATAGGTAGATAATTAAGCACATGAAATTTCAGTGAACATGCAGGTCTTAATACGGTTAAGTTTTGTTTTTCTTTTTTTGGGAAATTGGCCCTGAGCTAACATCTGTTGCCAATCTTCCTTTTTTTTTTTTCTCCCTAAAGCCCCAATACACATATATCTTAATTGTAGGTCATTCTAGTTCTTCTATGTGGGATGCTGCCACAGCATGGCTTGATGAGCCATGCATAGGTCTGCACCCATGATCCAAACCAATGAATCCTGGGCTGCCGAAGCTGAGTGCTCGAACTTAACCAATTGGCCCCGGGGGCCAGCCCCTACAGTTAAGTTATTTAATTATTTATTTTTCTGATGGATCTAAGATTTTTTCTTTTAATATGGCTGGCTCATAGTAAAAACAAATAAATTGGCTGGCCTGCAAGATGGCTCTTTCTAGTATGAGCTACCTAAATATCATGCTTTGTAGTATATACTTAAACATAGCAATATAAATTCAAACTTCAAATTCTTAGTGGATCTCTTGACCAAAAATTTAGTAAGAAATCAGTGAAGAAGGGCCACCATGTACTATACCTATTTCCTTTTAAAAATAATTCTTAGACATTGCTAGAGACCAAAGTTTTGAATCAAAATGTTTCAGTTAGTTTCCATGTAGATGCGGCCACAGTGTACATCATACAACACACACTACCTGGAACTCAGACCTGGAAGTTTGGTGAAGTGTATGGACAAACTCTGGTGGAGAATTCCCTGACAACAGGATCTCAAACATCTTCTAGCCAGTTGGTGCTATGAAAGAGATAAGCCAAACATGCCTTTATCCAGCATTGGAACACATCCAAAGGAAACACGAGAGACTTCTGACATCAGAAAACACCTGTTGATTTTGGAGTATCCATATCAATAACAGCAACACACAGCAGATGTGAGCCCGCTCTGCGGGGGGAAAAGGAATGTCAAGTATGAAAAAAATGAAGAGGAAATGGAGACAGAAACTTCCAAATTCTTATCCCTCTTGTAAATATGCCATTAACTAGGTTAATTTTTAAAAATTTGTCCTCAAAAGCAGTTCTAAGGTGGTATTTTTAGTTTTCTCTTCCCTTAAACAAAAATCTGGTTATGGATATTTAAATAGATCAATAGCTATATGACCTCAACCCTCAAGTTTGGCCTAGAATGTCCATAGTAACCATCAATAATGAATGATATTGTGAGGAAGTAAAGTCAATTTCCAAAATGTTGAGCAGTATTTATCTAAATATTTTTGTATGTTATTTGAAAAAGGAAGTGTTGAGATAAAAGTCCTTATAAGGGCTCTTCATCTGAATTCACTAGAATTCAGAGAAATATACAAAAATACTTCTGAGAAAAAAACCCTTAAATTTCTAGCAATTGTTAGATGAGAATAAAACTAGTGTTTTGCTTTTCAGAGTTCTCTTTCTCTGCCTGTTTGTGTTTCCTGAGGGTCTGTCACAGACTTCTTCTCTTCCTACTCTACACAACCTCCCTGCTCCATCTCATCGACCCACCTGAGTACTGGGAACTCCCACATCCATTGCAGATCCTTTCCTGAGCCCTGGACCATTGTGCTCAACAGCATTCGAGACACTTACAAGTTACCATTTCGAAAACAGAATTAATGCACACACAAAATTTACTAGAACTAATAAACAAGTTCATCAAGATTGTAGGATATAAGGTCAATTTTTTATTTATTTACTTTTTGCTGAGAAAGATTCATCTGTTGCCAATCTTCTTTTTTGGTATGTGAGCCACCATGACAACATTGCCACTGACAGAGGAGCAGCATAGGGCCGTGCCCAGGAACCAAACCTGGGCTGCCAAAGTGGAGCATGCAGAACTTAACCACTAGGCCACCGAGGCTGGCCCAATCAAGGTCAAATTTTTTGGGGGGGGGGTGGGTGGGAAGATTAACCCTGAGCTAACATCTGCCACAAAGCCACCTCTTTTTTTTTTCTTTTGTTGCTGAGGAAGACTGGCCCTGAGCTAACAGCCATGCCCATCTTCCTCTACTTTATATGTGGGATGCCTATCACAGCATGGCTTGATAAGCAGTGTGTAGGTCTGCACCCTGGATCCGAATTGGTGAACCCTGGGTCGCTGAAGTGGAATGTGCAAACTTAACCTCTGTGCCACCAGGCTGGCCCTTCACGGTCAATTTTTTTAAAACTCAGTTGTATTTTTATACAATAGTAATGAATAATCTCAAAGAGAAATTAAGAAAACTATTCCATTTACAATATCGTCAATAATAATAAGACATTTGGGAATAAATTTAACAAAATAAGTGCAAGTACACTGAAAACTACAAAACATTATTGAAGGAAATTAATTAAACAAATGGACAGATATTTCATGTTCATGGATTGAAAAGCTTAATATTATTAAAATGACAATACTCTCCAAACTGATCTACAAATTCAACACAATCCCTCTCAAGATCCCAGCTGATTTATTTGCACAAATTTCCAAGCTGATTATAAAACTCAGATGGAAATTCGAGGAATCCAGATAACCAAAGCAATCTTGGAAAAGATGAACAAAGTTGGAGACTCAACACTTCCCAATTGCAAAACTTTCTAAAAAGCTACAGTAAATAAGACTATGTGATACTGGCATGAGCATAGATATATGGATCAACAGAATAAAATTGAGAGTCCAGAAATGAAACCATATATTTGTGGTCAATTGATTTGGGTAAGGATGGCTAGACAATTCAGTGGAGGAAAGAATAGTTTTTTTCAGCAAATGGTGGTGAACATACACGTGCCGAAGAATGAAGTTGAACTTCTTCCTCCCACCATACATAAAAATTAAATCAAAATGGATCAAAAACCTAAATGTAAAAGCTAAATCTATAAAACTCTTAGGCAAAACATAGACTTAAATCTTCATGATCTTGGATTAAGCAATGGTTCCTTTGACGTGACACCAAAGGCACAAACAACAAAAGAAAAATAGCTAAATTGAATTTCATCAAAATTAATAACTTTTATGCTTGAAAGGAGACTATAAAGAAAGTAAATAGGCAACCCACAGAATGGGAGAAAATATTTGCAAATCACATATCTGTTAAGGGTCTAGTATCTAGAATATATAAAGACTTTACAACTCAATAACGAAAAGACGAATAATCCCATTTAAAATAAGCATATGAGGGTTTAAATTTGCTTGTATTCCTTGAGAATGCATTTCCTTTAACTTAAAAGCAATCCATATGTATGACTAAATATTGGGCAGTAACCAACCTGTAATTTTAAAATTACCTTGGCTAATTTATAAAGTGAATAATTCAAATACTGACAAAGGACAGTTGGCAGTATATTACAGTGACAATTTTGTATATTTGAGAAAAACATTTTAAGCAAATTCTTCTTAACTTCCCCTCCCTTTTATTATAATTACCAGCTCTTGATATTTTGTTGTTACTGAAATCTGTTTTTAGAATAAAATTTTGTTCTCTATCTAAAAAAGATAAAATGGATATATTACCTGAGTAGATATTTCTCTAAAGAAGATATACAAATGGCCAAAAAGCATGTGAAAATATGCTCAATGTCATTCGTCATTAGGAAGATGCAAGTCAAAACCACAATGAGATACCAGTTTACACTACTAGGATGGCTATAATCAAAATGATGGGCAATAACAAGTGTTGATGAGAATGTGGAGAAAGTGGAACATTTCTATGTTACTGGTAGAAATCTAAAATGATGCAGCCTGGCAGTTCCCTAAAAAGTTAAACATCAAGCCATCCCTGATAGTCTAGTCATTAAAGTTCAGTGTTCACCGCATCCACAGCCTGGGTTAACTTCCTGGTTGCAGAACCACACCACCTGTCTGTCAGTTGCTGTGCTGTGGTGGTGGCTCACATAGAATAACTAGAGTGACTTACAACTAGCATATACAACCATGTACTGGGGCTTTGGGGGCAAAAAAAGAGGAAGATTGGCAACAGATGTTAAGTCAGGGGGAATCTTTCCCTGCAAAAAACGCAAAAGTTAAACATGAAGTTACTGTGTAATCCAACAATTCCCCTCCTAGGTATATACCCAAGAGAATTGAAAATATATGTCTACACAAAAACTATGTTCATAAGAGCAGTATTCACAATAGCCAAAAGGTGGAAACAACCCAGTGTCCATCTATTCATTAGATGAACACTAATCCATCAACTGATGTGCCTATCAACTAATGAATAGTTAAGCAAATTGTGGTATATCCATACAGTGGAATATTATTCAGCCATAAAAAGGCATGAACTACTGATAAATGCCACAACATACATGAGCCTTGAAAACATGCTAAGTGAAAGAAGTGAGACACAAAAGGCCATAGAAAATATGAATCTATTTATATGAAATATCCAGAATAGGCAAATATATAGAGATAGAAAGTAGATTAATAATTGCTAGAGCCCAAAGGCATGGAGCAATGGAGAATGACTATTAATGAGATAGGGTTTTTTTGGAGAAATGATGATGTTCTGGATTTAGATAATGGCAATGGTGAGAAAACTTTTTGAATATACTAAAAGGCACTGAATTGTATATTTTAAAAGGGTGAATATTATGGTATTTAAAAATTCAAAAAAGAAAGAACAATTAACTTTACTGACTCCAAAACTCTTCTCCTTGTGTGTTTCCCTGTCTCAAGAAACCTTTCATCATCTGGACTTTTTTCTTCTCTTTACACCACATCCCCTCAACCTTTGGCCTTTACGGTAGTCCCCCCTCATTTGCCATTTTGCTTTCCATGGTTTCAATTACCTGAAGTCAACCTTGGTCCGAAAATATTAAATGGAAAATTCCAGAAATAAACACTGTATAAGTTTTAAATTGTACACCATTCTTAGTAGCATGATGAAATCTCACGCCGTTCTGCTCCCTCCTGCCAGGGCCATGAATCATCTGTTTGTCCAGCATACGCTGCCCGCCAGCTGGTCACTTAGTAACTATCTCGGTTGTGTACTGTCATGGTATCGCAGAGCTTGTATTCAAGTAACCTTTATCTTACAATAATGGCTCCGAAGCCCAAGAGTAGTGACGCTGGCAATTCGAATATGCCAAAGAGAAGCCAGAAAGTGCTTCCTTTAAGTGAGAAGGTATAAGTTCTCGACTTAATAAGGAAAGAAAAATAATCATATGCTGAGGTGCTAAGATCTACGGTAACTTTTATTATAGTACATTGTTATAATTGTTCTATTTTATTATTATTTATTGTTGTTAATCTCTTATTGTGACTACTTTATAAACTAAACTTTATCATAGGTATGTATGTATAGGAAAAAACATAGTATATATAGGGTTCGTTACTATCCTTGGTTTCAGGCATCCACTGGGGGTCTTGGAATACATCCTCTGCAGATAAGGCGGGGCTACTGCACATCTTTTGAATATCTTGAATCTATCACATCCTTTGCACTCCCATTTGCACTATCATGACTCATAATGCCATCGTTCTTGCCTAATGGCTGCAGCTGTTCTCCGTGCCTCCAATCTTGCCCTTACCTAGTTCATTCTCGTGATTTAGCCAAAAGGAGTGATCTTTCCAAGACAGGCATACCTCAGAGATATTGCAGATTTAGTTCCAGACCATGGCAATAAAGCGAGTATTACAATAAAGTGAGCATTGCAATAAAGTGAGTCACATGAATTTTTTGGTTTTACAGTGCATATAAAAGTTGTACAGTTTTTATACATATATAATATATGTATTACATATATATGATAGATACACTATGCTGTAGTCTATTAGCTGTGCAATAGCATTATGTCTAAAAAAATAATGTACGTACTTTAATTAAAAAATAGCTTACTAAAAAATTCTAACCATCATCTGAGCCTTCAGTGAGTTGTAATCTTTTTGCTTGTGGAGGATCTCGTGAAAAACACGGTATCTGTGAAGCATAGTAAAGAGAAGCACAATGAAACAAGATATGCCTGTATACATGATCACATTTTAAATTAAACCAAGATGATAATTTCTCTTTTATCTCCCTTTGAGGCTCTAATTTTGCTTTCTTGTGAGTAATGACATATTTGTGAGTGACTGTGATTCTAGAGATACAACAGTGAGAAGATGTGATCCCAGCCTTAGGGACCTTGTGGTCTAGAGGGAGGCCCCAAAACTATATCCCCCCAAAATTAGGCAATTAGGCTGTAATATGGTAAGTGCTGTGAGAGGGCCTTGACTGGGGACTTGGGGCAGTCAAGAGAGGCCTCTCAGGAGTGGGGAAGTCTTGGCTGATTCTTGGAGGATGAATAGGAATTACTCAAGCAAAGAAACGGAAATGAAATTCCAGAAAAGAAGGTACTTTGTACAAAACTCTGGAGGCAAGAGAAAGTGTGGACCTTATGGAGTCTTCAAAAGACAGGGAGAAGTCTATCACCAAGGGTCTTACATGGCTGTGTGTGGTAGTCAAGCCTGTTTTGTGAAAAAGAAAAATATCAACTCAGATGGATTTAAACAAAAAAGGGCCTGTGTCACTGAAAAGACTGGGAGTAAAGTGGTTTGAGCAAGACTGAATCTGGGTGCTCGGACATATCGGAGGTCTGTGTGACTCAGTCTCTGCTCTGTTGGCCCATCTCTGTTGGCAAGCCTAAAGCCCATGTGGAGATGGCCACCAGCAGTTCGAGGCTCAGATTCCATGGGATGCAAACCCAGCAGAAGAAGCTCTTCCTGAACAATGGTTACAAAGGTTGATTTTTCACTGGGCTAATGGACACAAATGGCCAAACCTGAATCAATCACCAGGCCAGAGGGACCACATTCCCTTGTCTCTAAGCCCTGGAGCTGGCTTACCAGGAGGAGGTGAGAGGAATGGCCTGGGATCAAAGCAAAGGGCCGGGAGTGTTGTGGAGAGGGTTCCCCAAGGAAAGTCAGGCACTGTGACCAGAGGCAGGAGGAATAGATGAGAGACAGGGCAAAACAGCAGCAGCCCGTGGAACCATCCTAAGGCTGCTAGGCTCCTTCCAATGGGCAATGGGGCCACTGAACTATGTGCAAGAGATGATTCCAAGTGGAGACAATGATGGAAGGCAGCAGCGCTGAGGGCAAGGACACTGACTTGGAAGCAGTTGTAATAATTCAGGATACCTTATTGTTGCTAAAATTAAGATAATGTCACTACGAACAAAGACTACTTGACAAATTTGAATGACAAGATAACTGACTAAAGGAGGAAGCTCTGTGGGTGGGAGGTTCTAGTGAGAGAGGCGGGAGCTGAGTATGACTCCCAGGTTTAAGGCTTGGGCAACTAAGTGAACAGTGACCATTGACTAGGGGCCCAGAAGTGAAGCAACTCTGGGGTAGGGGAGGGTGAATTCAGTGATTTTAGTGTCCCTGTGTAATAGCCAAGTGCAGCGGCTTAGTAGGTACCTAGAGTTCCTAGCCTGAGGCTCAGGGAGGACCCAGGGTGTGGGCAGCTCCCTTTCTACGCATTCATTCAGGATGGAGCCCTGCTAAGCAAGGAGATGGAATGGGAAAGAAGACATATTTCCAGCTCTGAAGGAGCTCATGAGTCAGGAAGGACAAGGGCTGTCTACACAAATGATAGGAAGCCACAGTGCCAGAGTGTGGATGCACACAAGACACTCCCTGCCCTCCTTGGAGCGACCTCAGGAACCAGGGAAGGCTTTCCTCAGGATGAAAGCTTGAGGATTAGGCAGAGGCAAAATACTTCAGGAGATGATGAGACTGAGAATAAATTAACTTGGTAGGTCATAATGGAAATCCTCATTTTCCCTATTAAATTGGCCTTTATATAAAAATAAGTCTAACTGGCAGCTGGCCTTTCTCATAGGTGGCAGGAAACAGGACTAGCCAGGCAGAGCTGTGATGTCCTAGGCCACGGAGGAGACTGCAGCTAGAAACGTAGTTTGCGGCAGTGATATCTGAAAGTTTTGGCTTCATGAATGCCATGTTTTTACCAATTCTGCTTAAAGAGCCAGAAAATGCTCTGACATCTCCCTTCTAGGAATAGGCCGCTGGACATCTCTGGATAAAAGGGCTTGTATGACCAAAGACTCTGAAACAGGAGCCATCACTGAGGCTCGCTTAGGAGGTAAACCCTGCTTTCTCTTCTCAGATTTTCCCATAAAGACTAGGGAAGAGATATCAGTAAATCCGAAAGCTGCTCCCTGATTAGCAGTGGAGAAGGGAGGCCAAGCGGGTGTCAGGACTCGGTGGAAGCACGTTGGCAGGAGCCTCTCGGGAAGGTGTTAGAAAAGGCTGAAGTACACTGAGCACTGAGTTAGCTCCAGAGCCGCATGTTAATCCTTGTTGTGTTCAGTCTCCAGAGAGCTGCCATTTGGGATTGATGAGGAGCTCCTTAACGCAACCTAAGGAGAAATAACAAAACATCTTTTCCTTGAGGACTGAAAGCTGTCCGGAAAACCAGAGAAGTGCTGCATGTCACTGGGAGGAAATGCACAACAGGAGGCAACGTGTTTGTGTTGGGCAGATGGGAAATGGCTTCTGTATTTCCACAGGTGATTATAACATCATTAAGGAAATGTGAGAAAGCCATTAGGATTGCACAAATGCCTGCTATTCTGTCTGTTTTTGAGAGTCATTCAAATGGACTAAACCACAGTTGCGTGTATAATTTTTGAAAGTATGCATTCATGATATTTTACTTTTGCTAATTCACTATTAAAGTATGTGATTCCTCTTAAATATTCCATTTCTAAATTGCCTCTAAAATTAAGACTAAAAGAGTAGATATTGATAATTCAAAGAAAAGAGCTCCACCATTACCAATATTGAAATTATACAAATCTAAGCCCCTGTAATAATCAGTATGGTTTGTCAATATATATTTGAATAGTCAACTGTATGGAGGATGTGTATTGACTTGTACGCCTAGAGTGCTAGAAAAATAAGGAAGCGCAGCACTTCCTTTCTTCGGCAAGATCTGTGTAACTGCTATCTGTGGGGAGCTCCTGACTGCTAAGCAAATCGCTCTGTTCTATGTATAGCTTTGTTGATTTACGTGGCTCTCCAAAAGCACACACCCAAGGTTTTGTTTCAGATGAATAATGTTAACAGACAAACTGTCTAATAAACCTGAAGTGTTGTCGCCAGGGAATGGAGAGAAAGGGAAGATCTTTGAATGATTTAGGGAGTTTTTCTTCTTGACTTTGGAGTCATTCTGTCTCAAACTGATCTGAAGATTGGGATCTCCTTCTCAGGTTCAACTAATGAACGCGTGAAATACCAATTAGAATGAGATGAAATGAGGAATGAGCTGACCTCTGGCTTTTTAGAGAATAATGATGTCTTACCCTGGAGAGAGTCTGTGGGTTAGATGAGCTGGCTTGTTTACAGCCCTAAAAAGATCATAGATATTACTCCTACATGGATCTCTTAGGATCACACTGAAAAACACAGCTGAGCAGCACGTGAGTGGCCTAGCTGGGGTCTTATATGTGGGCAGCTTAGTAGAACCCCATTGAGGGAAGAACTTTGGAGAAGATCATGTATCTTTGCAGATGAGTGACTCCACATGACTATACAAGATAGACGCCACCAAATTGTTTTGGGCTCCTCTAAATAAAAAGGAGCTCCATCTAGCACTTCCTATAAAGCTGACACATGGAGTGCTCACCATGTGCCAGGCCTGATTGTCCTAGTTGTAAGTGCTTTGGCTTGCTTAATCCTCACAGAAGCCCTAGGACAGAGGCCAAAGAGACCCAGCAGCTGGTCCCAGGTCACACAGAAGGTAGTGAATGGCATAGCTGGAGGAGGAACCGAGGCAGTGTGAGACCAGCCTTTGCTTCTAAGCGCTGAGCTAAACTGCTTCTGTGTTACGCTGTCCTCCTCTACGTCCATCTTCCTTCTTCCTTCTCTTTCATTATCTATAAACATACACAAAAGATGGTTGAGCAGTCTATTCTATCATGGGAAGCCAACACCAATTCTTTTAAACTAGATTGGCTCATGGATCTGAAAATATGTCCTGGACATTGGGAAATGCCACAGGTAGCTTTTCAATGGGCAGAGAAGCACAAGAAGAGGTGACGTGATCTGGCAGAGAGTGTGCTTGAGCTGGGAAACCTAAGTTCCAATCTTGGCTCTTCTTCAGACCAGCTGAGTGATCATAGGGGAGTTGCTGCCCCTCTCTGGCCTTCAATTTCCTGGTCCATCAAATGAGGTGCTGGCCCAACTCTCCACTCCCTTCAGCTCAAACACTCTATAATTCCATGGTAAAAGGTTTGAGAGATTTAGAAAAAGTGTTAAAGAAAGCAGATGGCAGTTAAGGAAGAATGAAGAATGTTAACCTAAACACTAAATTTGACAGAAGTATTGTGTTTCTGCCCACAAATCCGTCTCCCCTCTGATGGACAATCACTGCGCAGAATTGATGAAATCTTATTTGAGTGACAGAATTTGTGAAAATACTAAATGCTTAGCTAATAGTTTTGTATTTGAAGAGGACTAAAAAGACAAATGGAGACTAATAATTCTGAGTTGAGGATATATACATGAAGGAGATTTCTCTACAGGCCTGAATAATAGTGGGAGAGCACTTTGAAAATGAAGCTTGTTATAATTCATATCTTTGCAAAACATTTAGTTTCTTGTATATTCTGCTGACTTTAAAATAATTAGATATGGTATTGTCTTTCAAAACTAGGCAAGTATTGCTAGTAGCTTTAATAAAGAAAGTGTATTTTACTTTTAAAATGTCATCACATAACCTTTTTCTCAATTTTTGGATCTATTTCATTCAATATGTAGCTTATTACTAAACAAATAAAAGTTCCAATTCTGGAGAAAACCTTCATTTTAGAAAATAAGAGATATGTAAGCTCAACCCTTATGTTCTACTACCAATTTTAAAATTATGATTAAATTTATAGCTCTATTGCTGTTTAATTGAAGCAATTACTTATTGTAGCTTTGATCTCATATATGTTTTCTCAACAAGAGTTATTTCTGATTCTTGACATCAAAGAGTATTAAAATTTGGCATAGGATCTTATTAAAATCCTATGTAAACACACGAGATGGAAGAAATTGAATATAACAATCGAAGTTCTATAGACAGCTCATCAATATCTTAAACAAAACTCACAAGCCTTGGAACTACTTTCTCAAATGGTTGAAGTGTCAGCTGGTTTTGTTCCTACAATGGTACATGTATCCAGAAAAGACAGTTTCCTATTCTAATGTGGGGGCTCTGGACTTTTGACCCAGAAGTGCATTTCAGAGAAAACCTAAATGGATGTTAGAGTTGCGGGGGGGGGGGGGGGGACACACACTGCGGAGACAATATAAAGAAGCCGGCATGAGCCTGAGCTCTGAAAAGAATTGTGAAGCTGCATCCTGTCAGAGTTTCCTCTCATTCCTGTATTTCTTTTCCCTGTAGCTCCTTATTGGCAGTGAATTGACTATTCTTTAGTACTGTTTCTGTACATTCTTTCCCACAATGCTTTCTCTTTTTATTTTTCTATCTCCTTCATCCTCCTTTCAGTCTCTTTTTTTCCAAGTAACTCACCTGGTTTTCCTTCTCTTTCCCCATGAGTTCTTTCATCCCAGCATCTCCTTTTCTCTCTAAACCCTTTTCCACGTTGCTAATCTATGGGAGGAAGCAAACAACAAAACTACAGGGTATGATCCTGGTCCCTCAGCGAGAGAGTAACTTATTTCATCTGTATCACCAGCTTTATTTATTTTGCGCCTATGTTTCTCCATGATGAAGCAATTCAATATTCACATCTTGATTTAGCCATGAAGAAACGTGGATTTCTCTGCTGTTGGTTCAGTAGGACAGCAAGGGAGCACTGTTCTGATGTCCCGCTGCCCAACTAGTCCAGCTGCCCAGCTCTTAGTGAGCTGGGACTGCTGCGAGCTGAGGAGGAGCCACTGCCCCACGCTCACAGTCTAGCGGGGAAACAGAGACATAAGCAAATATCTACAATGCAGTGAGATATGATAAGGGCTGATTCAAATGGATTTCTGACTTTGCAAGATAAGTAAGCAAATGTGTCATGAGCTGAAAGAGAGGGAAGATCAGAGAGGACACGACCTTTAAGAAGAGACTTGGAAAACACAGCAAAGAATAAGAGATCCACAGGTTGAGTTCTGCTAACAGAGAGAGTATGGACACTCTAGACAGAAAGCACCACCTGAGCAGAGGCGCAGTCGCACCATAAGGCATGGCTAGGAAATAGGGTATAAACTGGGACTGGCAAGAGACACAGCTGGAAAGGTCAGTAGGGCCAAATAAGGAAGGAGTTCGTGTACCACGTCCTGGTTAAGGAGCATGAAATTATCCTATAGGTGAGGAGGAAACATGGAAGAAATTTTAAAACCAAAAGTGACAATGGACACATGTGCATGCTTGAAAGATTACTTTGAAAGACAGGGCAGATTGATCAATAGGACAATTGCAGTAGTTCAGGAAAAGGATGATGGGAGCATGAATGAAGAGGAGGAAAAGCAAGGAATAGACGTTAGAGCTGTTTTGGAGCTAGAATCGA
The DNA here is from genome assembly GCF_037783145.1 of Equus przewalskii. Taxonomy (NCBI): domain Eukaryota; kingdom Metazoa; phylum Chordata; class Mammalia; order Perissodactyla; family Equidae; genus Equus; species Equus przewalskii. The sequence continues at coordinate 29,095,548 of NC_091838.1, forward strand.
ACTCGGGGATCTACTGCATATGGTGGGGGTGTTAAGAAGAGAAGGACTCAAAGATAACTTCATAGTTTTTTAAATTATTGTTTTGAGTTTTCTTTTTTATTGTTTTCAAATAAATGGATAATAATATTAACCCAAAGAAAAGAATGAGTTTGGGAAAGGGAAGTTCATGAGTTTCAGTAGGACATGTTCACTTTGAGATGCTCGTGGGACATTAATATGCATTTGGAAATAGGGCATCAAGCCCAAGAAAGCAAAGCAGATTTGGAAATCGTTGATGCAGCAGCAGCAACTGAAGCCAAAGATTTGAATGAGACATCCCAGGGAAAATACATAGAACAGTGAGAGAAATAGTGTAGGTTGGAACCCTGAGAATAACCACTCTGTAAGGGTAAGGAGCAAGCAAAAGGGAGTCGAAAGACAGAAAGTTAGGGAGAGATAGTGAAAGGGTCGGTCTCGCAAGCATCAAGGAGAGAAAGATTTTTAAGATGGGAAAGGAGAACAATGTCAGAGGCTTAAGAGTTGTCAAATAAGATAAGGAATGAAAATTGAACTGGATTTTGAAATTCGGAATTTATAGGTAATCTTGCCATGAAGAGCTTCAGAAAAGTAGCAGAAGAAGAAAGCAATACAGTATTGCCAGAGGGCTGAGAAAGTGTGGGACTTGAGGAAGTCAAGATAATGGGTGTATAGACCAGCATTTCTCAAACCCTTTGGTCTTGAGAACCCTTTACATTCTATAATTATTGAGAACCGGAAAAAGTTTTTGTTTATGTGGGTTATATCTACCAAGAGTAACCATATTAGAAATTAAAATTGAGAAATTGAGAAATAGTTATTAATTCATTAAAAATAACAAACCTATTATAGGCAACATAAATACCAGAGTTTTTTGTGTGTGTGAAAAATAACTATGTTTTCCAAAACATAGGAGTTTTTTTTGTGGTTAACAAAGAGGTATTAAGGAGGATTGTGGTAATGAACACAACTTTGTGAATATACTAAAGACTACTGAACTGTGCACTTCAAATGGGCGAATTGCACGGCATGTGAATTATATTTCAATAAAATAGTTAAAAAAACCAAAATAGTAAGTACAAGGTGCTTAGTATGCATTTACAGGATGATTAAAGTACCAAGTTGTAAATGCTTACTGGGAATAATTTTAGTAAAATTAATTACTAATCTTACACTCTTCTCAAATAAACAAAAAATACAAACAAAAAAATTGAGACTTCTCTTTGGGGTTAATTGTGGGCCACTTGGAAAAGAGAGATTTCCTACTTTTCCTGAACAAATAAAATGATAGTTTAGGATTTTATTACCCTTTTCCCTCTCTTTTTAAAAACAAGTTCATTGAGGTATGATTTACATACCATAAAATTCATCCATTTTAAGCCTACAATTCAACAGTTTTTCAGAATTGTATAGAATGGTCCAAACCTTACAATTCAGTTTTAGAACATTTTCATCACCCCAAAATGTTCACTGGTGCCCATTTGCAGTCAATTCTTACTCCTACCCCAAACCTCCTTTCCTACTTTTTGACTCCATACTTCTACTTTTAAAAAAATTTCTTATAAATGTTACCATACAATATGATATTTTGAGTCTGTCTTCTTTCACTTAGCATAACGTTTTTGAGATTCATCCATGTTGTTACGTATATTAATAGTTCTTTCATTTTTATTGCTGAGTAATATTTCATTGAATGAATATACACATTTCATTTATTGATTCATTAGTAGATGGGCATTTGCAGTGTTTCTAGTTTTTGGTTATTATGAATAAAACTGCTCTGAACATTTGTGTACAAGTCTGGATGGATGTATGTTTCTCATTTCTCTTGGGTTGGATTGCTAGGTTACAGGTCTGCATGTGCTCAACTTTTTAAAAAACCATCAACTGTTTCCCAAAGTGGCCATACCATTTTGCATTTCCTTCATACATAGCTGGTGGTGCCAGTTTCTCCACATCCTTGTCAACACCTGGTAGCGTCAATCCGTTTGATTTTAGCCATTATAGTAGGTGTATAGTGACCTATTCTTCCCCACCCCAAGCCTTAGCTCTAGGCAACCACTAATCTGTTATCTGTCTCCACAGATTTGCTTATTCTAGACATTTCATATAAATGAAATCATACAATAAGTAGTCCTTTGTGGCTGACTTTTTTCCGTTACCATAATGTTTTCAAAGTTTCATCCATGATTTAGCATATATTAGTACTTTATTTCTTTTTATTGCAAAATAATATTCCATTCTTTGTATACCATATTTTATTTATTCATTCATCGGTTGATGGACATTTGGGTTGTTTCCACTTTTTGGCTGTTACAATGCTGCTATGAACATTCATGCACAAGTTTTGTGTGGATGTATGTTTTCATTTTGTTTCTTGGGTATATATACCTAGGAGTGGCATTGCAGGATCATATAATAACTCTATGTTTAACTCTTTGAGGAACTTGCAAACTGTGTTTTAAAGTGGCTGCACCATTTTACATTCCCACCAGCAGTGTATGAGGATTTCGGTTTCTCCACTCCTCCTCAACTCTTCTGTCTTCTTGATTATGGCCATCCTCGTGGCTGCGATAGGCAGCAGTAGCTTATTGTGGTTTTGATTTGCATTTCCCTAATGACTAACGCTACTAAACGTCTTTTTATGTACTTGTTGGTCATTTGTATATCTTCTTTGGAGAAATTTCTATTCAGATTCTTTGCTCGCATTTTTATTGGGTTGTCTTTTTATTATTTTTTAAAATTTATTCTTTTACTTGTAGTATAATACATGTAATATAAAATTTACCATTTTAAGTGTAGAGTTATGTGGTATTAAGTACGCTTAAAGTATTGTAAATCATCACCCCTATCCATCCCACAACTTTTTCATCTTCCCCAACTGAAACTCTGTACCCATCATACCATAACTCCCCATTCGCCCCTTCACCAGCCCCTGGGAAACACAATTCTACTAATGTTGTTATGAATTTGACTACTCTAATTACCTCATATAAGTGGAATCTTACAGTATTTGACCTTTTGTGACTGGCTTATTTCACTTAGTATATTTCTTTAAGGTTCATCCGTGTTGAAGCATGTGCCAGAATTTTCTTTTTCAGGCTGAATAGTATTCCATTATATGCGTATACCACATTTTGTTTATCCGCTAATCTATTGATGAACACTTGGGTTGCTTCCACCTTTTGGCTATTGTGAAAAATGCTGCTACGAATGTGGCTGCTGTTCGTGTCCCTGCTTTCACTTCTTTGGGGAATATACCCAGAAGTAGACTTGCAGGATCATATTGTAATTCTTTGTTTAATTTTTTGAGGAATCACTATGCCATTTTCCACAGTGGCTGCACGACTTAATATTCCCACCAACAATGCACAAAGCTTCCAATTTCTCCATGTTCTCACCAACACTTGTTATTTTCTGGTTTTATTTTGTGGATTTTTTTTTTTTTAAAGATTTTATTTTTTTCCTTTTTCTCCCCAAAGCCCCCCGGTACATAGTTGTATATTCTTTGTCGTGGGTCCTTCTAGTTGTGGCATGTGGGACGCCACCTCAGCGTGGCTTGATGAGCAGTGCCATGTCTGCGCCCAGGATTCGAACCAACGAAACACTGGGCCGCCTGCAGCGGAGTGCGCGAACTTAACCACTCGGCCACAGGGCCAGCCCCGGGTTTTTTGGTTTTGTTTTTTTGAGGAAGATTAGCCCTGAGCTAACTACTGCCAGTCCTCCTCTTTTTGTTGAGGAAGACTGGCCCTGAGTTCACATCCGTGCCCATCTTCCTCTACTTTATCTGTGGGATGCCTACCACAGCATGGCGTGCAAGTGGTGCCATGTCCGCACCTGGGATCTGAACCAGCAAACGCCAGGCCTCTGAGAAGCAGAACGTGCGAAATTAACCACTGCGCCACCGGGCCGGCCCCCTTGCTTGTGATTTATAATAGTCATCCTGATGAGTTTGAATTGACATGTCATTGTAGTGTTGATTTGCATTTCCCCAATGATTAGTGATCGTGAGCACCTTTTCATGTGCTTGTTGGCCATTCGTGTGTCTTCTTTGGAGAAATGTCTATTCAAATCCTTTGTCCATTTTCTAAATTGGATTGTTTGGGTTTTTTGTTGTTGAGTTGTCTTTTTATTATTGAGTTATACGAGTTCTTTAAATATTCTAGAGTCAAGCTCCTTCTCAGATATGTGACTTGCAAAAATTTTCTTCCATTCTCTGGGTTGCCTTTTTACTCTCGATAGTGCCCTTCAAAGTACAAAAGTTTTTAATTTTTATGAAGTCTAATTTATACTTTTTTTCATTGGTTGCTTGTGCTTTTGGTGCCATATATAAGAAGTATTGCAGGATCCAAGTCATGAAGATTTACATCTACGTTTTCTTCTAAGTGTTTATAGTCTTAGTTCTTAGGTTTAGGCTTTTATCAATTTTGAATTATTCTTTTAATATGGCATGAGGTAAGAACTCCAACTTCATTCTTTGGCATGTGACTATCCAGTTGTCCTAGCACCATTTGTTGAAAATACTATACTTTCCCTATTGAATTGTCTTGGCACCCTTGTCAAAAAGCAATTGACTATAAATGTGAGGGTTTATTTCTGGACTCTCAGTTCTATTCTATTGATCTATATGTCTAACCTTATGCCAGTACCATACTGTCTTGATTACCCTTGTTCCGTAGTAAGTTTGGAAATTGGGAAATGTGACTCCTCCGATTTCGTTCTTCTTTACTAAGATTGTTTTGGCTGTTCCAGGTCCTTTGAATTTCCATGCGATTTTAGGATCAGCTTGTAAATTTCTTCTAATAAGCCTGCTGGGATTTGATAAGAATTGAGTTGGATCTGTAGATCAATTTGAGGAGTATTGCTATCTTAGCAATAGTAAATCTTTCAATTCATGAGCATGGGATATCTTTTCATTTATTTAAAACTTTTTAAATTTCTTTCAACAATGTTTTGTGGTTTTTAGAGTACAAGTTTTGCCCTGCTTTCATTATTCCTAAACATTTTATTCTTTTTTGAGGCTATTCTAAATGGAATCATTTTCTTAATTCCATTTTCAGTTCGATACTTACTCTTAACCACAGCAAGCCTAATATCTAGGCTTCATTTCTTGATTAAGAAAGAAAGCTTCAGATGGAGAAATCTCAATTCATTCTGAAATTCTTGCATTTGACCCAAGGATAAAGTTACACATTTGATTCAATCTGTTTTAAAGATCTCAGACGATAAGACTAGAACACATTTGGACATCCTGTTTAAGTACATGCATTTAACATTTAGATTAAGAAAGAGCAGAAATATGAACACACTAGCATGATGCTGCAGCTTCCTGGAAGTGCAGCTTGAGTAGCTACAGTAATGAGAGAGGTCAAGAGGTCACAGGGAGGGCACAGCAGCCAATAACCTGTCCCACCATGATACCCCGGTGACCTTGGGCACAGGCTTCACCCTTGTTTGCCTCAGTTTTCTCATCTTTAAAGTGTAAATAATAATAGTTTACAAAGAGTTTGCAGAGTGGTATCCAAACTGGGGTGCCTATACTCCATTAGTAAACAAACCACCATTATGCAAAAAGGAAATATAACTTCTATTTATTTATTCATGTCACTCCTTTAATTTGTATTTTTGTTTATGCTTTCTAAGTGTACATAATATAATAGTGTGGTGATATATTTGCATACTTTATGTTAAATTAGCAAACACAATTTGTTGGTTCATGCTTCAACAATTTCTTACTGATGCATATTATTGGCTTAATTCACTGCTTAACACATAGTAAGTGTTCAGTAAATATTAGCTATTGTCAAAACAATATTTGTAATTGTCATAATATCATTATGGGTAAGTTTAAAAGGATTAGTTATACTTTTTTGGTTTATTTTCTTGCCACCATTGATGAGATTATGAAGCACACAAAAGTCAAAGATCAAAATTATCAGAATGAATGACACATCAAGTCAACCACAAATAAATAAGGTTTTTGTTACTATCATTTAAAAGTATGGGAAAATATTAAGGTCAAGAGAGAAGGAAAAAAGATTTTAATTTTCATGTCCTTAGTGTGTAACCACTAAGCACTCTGACAAATATTGGCTATTGGACTGGAGTTAAGTTGTGCAGAATCAATTTGCTTTTTTCTGATTTTTAAATCTCCACTCTTGTGAAGCACAGGATCCCCAAATTGTGGGAATTCCAGACATCTCTTGGTTCTTCAAAGTAGCTAGGTCCAACATTTGGGCGTCTAATCTGGGAATGTCCTTCTCCAGCTCGGCCAGCTTCCCTGCCATTCTTCGCGAATTCTGTGTGTATGGCACCAGACTTACTTTCCCAGAAGAGCTTCTGGGACCTCAGTCTGCACAAAGGGGCTGTTAAATGTGTTTCCCTCCCTGCTGGCTCAGCTGACTCCTGGGCCTCAGGTCACATACAGCTCATAGTTCCTATCAACTTTTCCCAAAGGACCCCTGGGCTCCTGCAGGAGCCAGCACTTCCCTGGAACAGGAAGCTCTATTTACACTGTCTTGGAGCCTGGTGCTCATCCATAAAAGGGAAAAGAGTCCTTTAGGAAAAGGGCAGGGTGCTTGGAAACTGTTTAAAAGTGAAAGCTTTGCGATTGGTTTCTGTTGTTCTACGCTGTTGCTTGATAAGTTTTTCAGAATATAAAAACACGTGCTCTCTGGATTAGTTGAACAGTAAATTTGAAAGCTGACATGACAATAAACAAAAAATCTGGGGCGAATGTAATGGGAACACTCCAGAGTGCACACCTGGAGCAGTTCTTTCTTTCTTTAGCCTTCTAGAGCATAATTCCATGCAGATATACTGGTTTTTACATGAGTTATTCAATCATGCTTTGAATGATGAAGAAGGGCTGTCTTGACTTTGGAATATCTTGATGTTTACTTAGGTCTATGGATGGTTGCTACCAATTTCCCATGCTGGTGTCTAGCGTGTAAATCCCTTCCATCAACTGAGAGGTACACCTGATGAGGGATCTGACTCCTGAGTTAGCAGAAGATACTGATATGCTAGGAAAAGAATACAGTGGTGAGGGTGGGTTCAGGAATCAGGGCTCGGGGGGATTTGATCCTAACAGTCAATAATCATTTAATCATAATTTAAATTATTAAAAATAATTGGTAATCATACTATTAATGGTAATTATGAACAACTATCATGAATTGTTACAAAGCGTTGGGTTAGGTGCCTTACACGAATAAACTCATTTAACCCCCATGATAACCTCGTGAATTAGGTACTATCAGAATTCCCAATGTACAGATGACACAAAGAGGCTAAGTAACTCAGCTAAGGTCATGGTACGTAGTGAAGCCAGGACATAAATCTTGGGTATCTAGGCCATATGGTGGTGCCCTAACCATTGTGCTCCACTGCCTCTCTGGTTCTGAGCGGTTTAGATGTATTAGCACTTTTGATTTAAACAACACAAATAATGTAGCAAGTTTCATGAGCTAAAATATTCTATCATTCTTCATTTATTCAGCACCTGCTAACACGTAGGACTGTATCTAGATTAAATATAGTGGTTCTAATGTCGTTTTCCTGGAGAAATAGGCTAGAGGCCAGCATCCCCAGTGCGAGCTCCTGTGCGTTCCTGGTCAGAGATCACTGTCTATCCAGCCCCACCAGCCCACTCCTCTCCACCACCACTTCAGCCCAAGTTTTTGCAGTCCCACATGACATGAGGTTCCCTGCATGTCACTGCTGCGATCTGATCCCCGCTGCCGCACCTGTTCTCTGCCTGGACCGTGCTCCCACACCGTGCACCTACTCCAGGCCACCTTTCAAACTCCAGCTTAGGCATCACCTTTCCTGGCAAGTGCAGAGATGGTTTATCCTTCCTTCTTCCTTTGTGCTCTCTGGTCTTCATCTGCTTCACTTACTGCCTGTAACTCAGTGTATCATCATTGCTTTTTTACACTGCCAGCCTATAGGCCCCTGAGAACAGAGCTGTGTCTTTTGCAACTGGGAAGTCCCATTACCTCACCCAGTACCTCATGCAGAGTATGGAGTCAGTAAAGGTGGAGCTGATTTGTTAAACTGATTATATTGTCTTTGGAAGTTACTTTCCCAAACCTGCAGGACTCTGCTAGAGGACGCCTCAGGGAGATGCCTCAGGAGACTGAGAAGTGGTTTTGAGTTCCAGCAATCTGGAAGTCACTGATGACTCTAATAAAAGCCATAATGAAGTGAAATTTGAAGGAACTGGAAGATGGAAAAAGCAACAAGACAGCTGTGGACAACCCTTTGGAGAAATTTGATTATGAAGGAAGCAAGTAATAGGCCAATAGCTGAGGGCTGCAAGGTTGAAGGGTAGTTTTTGTTTCTTGTTTGTCTAGCTGTTGCTACTATTGTTAAGATGACAGAGGTTTTTGTATATTTAAGGGCAGAAGGGAAGGGGTAGAGAGGAAGAAGGCAAAGATGAAAGCGATAACTGATAGCCTAAGGTTTGGGAGACAACAGGAATTGCCTACCTTCCTGATCACATTTCTCAAATGAATTGTCTAAGCTGTCTTGTTGCTTTCTTCACCTTCTAGTTCCTTCTCATCTCACCTCAATATGGCTTTTATTTGGTGCTGCAACCATAAACCTCTTCTCAGTATCTTAAGGTCCAGAGCAGGATGGGAAATAAGTCTTGTTTAGTGGGGAACAGTCACTCCGTTGTATCCAGAGGAGAGGAAAACCAGCGCGGATGCAAGTGGGGTATAGATTGGGTGGCACAAAGCTGAGCGAGGTCTTGTCTGGTATTTCTATTTTTTATAAAATACGAGGCAAAGTCAATGAGGGAGAGGTCGGATATATTTGAGGTTGAAGCAGAGAGACAATGTTTGGGAAGTTTTTTCAGAAGGCAAGAGAATAAGTGGCTCAGAGAAGCGTAGAGAGATTGCCAGGAAAAGGGAGCCTCTCCTGTGGTTGGCGATCCAAGGTGCATAGTGATACCAATCTGCCTGGCTGGGCAGCTTTCCTCAGCAGTGCTCAGTGGTGCTCAGCTGCCTGGTGCAAGGACAGGTAGTGAATACACTTGAGTTCATTCAGGCTTGAGTTTGCCAGGTATGTGCAACAAAAGGAGGGCACTGAGCTTAGAGAGCTTGCAAGAAAGTGGCTGGCTTCGTGGGCCCTAGAATCCAACTCAAATATTGAGAAAGTTAATAGAGGAGGGGCCTATGAATGGGGAAAAAGTAGGGAGGTGTGGAAGTCATCCAGAGGTAGAAGGATGGTCGAGGTAGGAATCCTTGCTCAAGAAGCTGCAGTGACAGGGTTTGTGGCCAGCAAGGAGGATGTTTGAATTTGCGATTTTGGAGGTGGAGCAGTTTCAAGAGATAACATGGTTCAGACTTCACATTCTGCACCGTGAGAACGGGAAGCGGTGGCCCAGCAGAGAATAAGGTCATTGGGTCAAAGAGCTAAGAGGTCACAGCATCGGATGTGTCCAGAATGAAGGCAAATGTAAGGAGAAAGAGGAAGAATCAGGTGCCAGAGTCTTTAATGAACGGTGGTGAGTGTCCAGGAGAGGCCTCAGCAAAGCTCTCTGTTGTTCTAACTTTAACAGCTCTGTTGCTGGGTGAGTGAGAGGAGATGCAGCCTGACCTTGAAATGCCTTGGTCTCAGTTTTCCTATTAGGGTTCATATAGATTTTAAAATTATCCACTGAAAGTTTATTATTTATTGGTGCCATGAAAAGACTTAGAAGGAATGTATCTTTATAAAAACATCATAGTGAAATAAATGGCACCCACTTCACGGTCTCATCGGCATCCAGCCTTGTCTCTGACATCATAGACTGAAAAATCTAGAGAGATCGATGCATTAACATTTTCATTCACATTTCTCTTGCCCCAGGCCTAAAGCAAATGTGGAGTCCCCACTCCTACAGGTCCCAGATATCATAAATCTGTTCAGAAGAGAGTTCCTCTGTATTTGCAGAGCCAGTAGACGGTGAGGCAACACTCCATCAATGTTCACCTTCTTTCACAAAGGTGGCGTTCTTAGTCCTGAGGCAGCCTCTTGTAATTTGAAACAGAATTAGACCTTCTGCTCCTTGTAAGCCTTCTTTCTCCTCCAAGACTGCCTCTTCTTCCGTTCTCTAAGAGTAGCTAGCCTTTATTGGGGATTGGGATGCTCCAGGCACTGTTCCGAGTGCTTTACATGTGTTATTTTATTTAATCCACACAGTAAAGCTATGCTCTGTGAGGTCATATTATTATCATCCTCATTTTTAGATGGGGAACCTGAGGCATAGAGAGTTAAGCAATTTTCCCTGGGGTCATGGGGCTGGCAAGAGCTGGAGGGGGCATTTGTGCCCAGAGAATGTACTGCCTGCCCCTCCTCCCAGGAAATGGCAGCACCATCCTCCCCAGGGCACCTAGGCCCCATCCTCAACTTCTCTTCCTCTCCTGATCCTCAGCCCAAACAGTTACCACTGTCTTGTCCACCTCCCTCAGACATGGCTCCCTGACTGTTCCTGTTACCAGCCCTGCTCCAGTCTCCAGTGTCTCTCACTCTGAGTCTCTCATCTGCCTTCTTCTCCATCGTTGTTCTCTCTAAAACACAAATCTCAGGCCCCCACCTAAGAGGCTTTAAATTCCTTAGCACTCATACAAGGTTGACCCCTCCTCACTTACCCAGTTTTCACTCTCACCTCTTATCCGTCGCTCCCACCCTCCAAACTTCATACTTCATAGTGAGCTTTTTTACACAGCAAAGACTGTCCCCTCCAAGCCTGTGCCTCAGTCCTCTCTGTCTTGAACACCTTTTCCTTTTACCGTGTCACCACCTGCCTTGTTTTACAAAATTCTCTTCACCTTTCAGGATTCAGTTTCCTAGAGCCAGCTCTGAAGTGTTCCCCCTAAGATCCCCGTAGTACTCAGTACACTGAAGTGTAATTCTCTGTTTAAGTGTCTGTCTCCTCCCGTGACTGTCAGCCTTGAGGACAAGGCATCCCATTCATTCCTGGTACCTGGCATAAATCCCTGCACATGGGAACCAGCTGTTCAGTAACTGTTGTTGGAATAACTAGTGAAAATGGAAGCAGTATGAGACCAAGTGAGCCCTGAAAACGTTCCTTTATCCTGTGCTTGGACGTTAAAGGAAGAGCTCATCAACAGCCAGTAAAGAGGTGCCCACTGTGCCTATGGATTGTTGACCTGTCTAACACAAGTTCTAGACCCAAGAACCTTAGGTGCAGCTCCCCACTGGAGCATTTGCTCCTTAAGAGCAGGATGTCGGCCTTGTTTGCAGCCATATCACCGGGTAAGGAACTTGGCACTCAACATATGTTTCTTTTGTGAAATGAATAAATAAAAGATCTCCAATTCTTACAACAACCTTATGAGGTTAATATCATTCTCCCCCTTGTACAGTCAAAGACTCTGAAGCCCAAAGAGGTAAGTAACATGTCCAAGGCTATAAGAGAGTTAGTAGCAAATCCAGGATTCATCGCTTACCTTCCACATTGAGGCCCCTTCTACTATTCTGAGCTGCCCCTTGACACCTTCCTAGCTATGAGAATTGCTCACTCAAATTAAAGAGAGGAATAAAATTATAAAAAAATAACGCAAGTGGGCCAGAATTTTCCTGTTTAAAATTAGAAAATCCACTGCCTATAAAACTACATTTGCATGAAGCCAAAAACTGGAGTCACATAAATTCCAAAGAAAAATTGATGAAGGACTTAGCCCTGGAAGAGGGAGCTTTGGGAGCACGGGGAGTTGACATACTCTGGCCCAAGTGGCCCAGCTCCTTGGGGAACCACAGCATGGTGTGAACAGCAGCACAGAGAAGCACAGACTGCTCTCTCCTGAGCACATGGTACCTTCTGGAAGCTGGCTTCAGTGATTAAGCTGCTCATTGCAACTGTACCATTTCTTGGCTAGCATCAAACAGCACTGGAATTAAGCCAGTTTTTGTCCTGTGGTCTAAAGGAGGAGTTTGAAAAGCTTTTTATTTTATATTATATCACTTTAAGATCAAGTTACTCCCAAACAGATTTCCTCTATGATGAAATACATCTTTTTCTCTCCTTTTTACTTGGAAACGTTGCAATTTCTTAGCAAAGATTACTCAGCTAGTCCTTACCATAACTCATGAAGATAATACGTATTTTTAGTTTCATCTTAGCAAGGAAACACACTCACAGATGGAAAATGATTTCACTAAGGCTGTCCCGTGAGTCAGGCACAGGACCGAACTGGACAAATGAGGCATCCGGGCCTCAGTCATTAAACTTCAAGGTCCTGCTGATAATCTGAGACAAAGAAAAGCAGTCTTACGATATCTTCTGAAAATAATTTTAACGCCACGTTTTGTTGTATGTTGATATCTGTTAATCAGCTGCTGGATTACGGCCCTCTTTCCAATGGAAAAGCTCCGCTTAGTGCCCTTGTAGGGATGACATGAGGCAATAGATGTAACGCACGAGCACAGCACAGGACATAGCAGCGACTCAATAAAACTTGTCCCTCCCACTGCTGCCCGCCAATCTCTCCCCTCCTATGGAATCTCTTCAGGGAGGCTCGACTCCGCTGTATTACAGTTCCTCCCAGTCTGTCTTCATTATCCGCCTGACGTTTTTCTTAGCTCAGATTTCATGTGGAAATGGAAGGTGTTGTGCATCTGGGCTGACACTTTATCAGTCTCCTGCTGTGGCTCTTATAGACATCTGGATTTTTCTCCTCCCTACTTACATGTGTAAGAATCTAGTTCTGCCTAAGGGTCTTCATTATTAATTCATTCAGGAAAAAGAAAACACAAAACTACTTTTTGTCAATAGAGCCATCTGAGCGTCCAGTGATATAAGAAGGATGACTCTCCCAAATTCTGCCAAAGCCATCAGCGCCTCACACTGCTGGAAAAGTTAACTTGGAGGAAATATGTCACTGGTCGTCACTTCAGGGGTACTAATCCTTTTCATTTTTTTAAATCTTATTTTAATAGCAGACACATCTCTCTAGGTCAGACTGCTAAAAGAGATGCTGTGACAATGGCAATATGTGTATAACAATGATATTTCCCAAGTTATTTTACGGTCCATTTCTTTAAAATGAGGTAGCTCTTGTATTCTGTGCTGTGTTATTTAGAAATAGGATTGTATCTGTGGCTAATTTTAAAGTTCAGTAGTTATCTTGCTCAGAAAAGAAGATATCATATAATCACTAAAAGAAGAAAATTTAGTTATTCAGTTCAGAATCCCTGAATTTTAATATAACCTTGATAGGACATGTTCTCACTTCACTTGGTCAAACAAGAGGTGATTAGATTCTCACTTCTGAACAGTGGAGTAAAAGAAGTCTATGGTACTTTAAAAAATGGACATATTTCTTAATTTAAAAACCAAACTCTGATGTTTGAGAAGAAAATAGATTGTGAATTTCCCTGTTGAATTTTAATACAGTTTCATAAACTAATATAAAGCATTGTAATTACTTTCAGAGCCAAATAGAATGAGGAGTTTATACTACCGGCCCAATGTTACAAAGCACTCTCCTCAAGCAGAACCCTGTGTGCTATCAGTATTGCCAGCTACGGCTTCCTGAATAGGCGCGGCCTGCCAGCCCTGCTCTAAGCAGGGATTAAGGCCTGGCAGCCTCCCAGCCAGCCTCCAGCAGGCACCGAGCAGTGAACCTCGCTCCCGCAGGTGGGCAGCACCAGGCTTCAAAGGCGGGTGTGCTGCCGGCCTCTGGACCACAGCTCTCACCCTCCCAGGACTCCCTCGCCCCTGCCCAGGCTTGTGCAAACCCGTGTTCCAGAGATGGCAGGGCAGGGAAGGGCTGGAAGCTCCTCGCCCACAGCCATCCTTGACCCTACTGTCTCCTTGTTCGCCTGCTTCTTGGACAGGAGCTTTCTGTCTCAGCTTCATGCACCAACTTCACCTCGGCTCACTCCTTCGATGTCACTTGTTCCTAAGAGTCCTGTCCTCAGCTAACTCTGCACTTGATGGCCTATTTCTGAGTGATCTCCTTCTCTGCCAGGGTTTCCCTTACTGCCCAAAGCTCGGGCTTCCCCATTTTTGTTTTCCCTCTCAAAGCCTCCTCAGGGGTTTTAGACCATCTATCCTGTGGCCAGACACGCCACCGACACATCGAATTCAACACACGCAAACCAGACCCAACATTCTGCCCCTCCAGACCTACTCCTTCCCAGGTTGGGGGGTGGTGCCTCAGCCACCCCTTGGAAGAGCAACTTGGAGAAGTGTCGTCCAATGTCCTTGAGGTTGCCCCGCAAGGTGCGAGCATCCATCTCTGTCGCACAGTTCATCAGGATTGATTTCCTGGGGATGACCCGACTTCTGACTGGCTTCTCTTCTGCTGGACATGCCGCCTCATGGTCCTCCGTCCTCATCACCGCCAGGATGCTCTTTCTAAATGTCGTCCTGAGCATGTTCTCTCTGCTTAACGCGTTTCAAGGACTCTCTATAGCCTTGGGATAAAGTCCGACTCCTGACCACAGTAGACAATGTCCATGATCATCCTTCTCATCTCGGATGCTTCCACTTAGCTCACTCCCTATTCTCACCTCCAGTCATACTGGACGACTTGACTTCCCTGAACTTGCTCCCTCTTACCTGTGGGAATTTCACGTGCTGTTTCCTCTACCCAGAACACCTTTCTCCATTCAGATTGGGATCTCCTTTTCCAGCGAAATTTCTCTATTCCCCTTTTCCAAGCTTAGCCTGGGTGAGGTGCCTTTCTGGAACCGGCCACTCTGTGTGGAACTACAATCCTCCCACCCGTAATCCACTCCACTGCTGTTCTCCTCTGCCCTCAGACGTGGTGAAGATCAGATTTGAATGTTGATCTGTTGGTTGCTATTTTTGTTTTCCCTCCTATATTTGCCTTTCACCACAGCGTTTGGTCACTTCCTAGAAGCCAGGTGAGTCTGTGTCATTTCCCAGTTTTCCTGTATCCGAGAAAATAAGAGTTATGCCTGCTCACCCCCTGGTATCTACAAAGTAGAAAGCAGGTGCCAATAAAACCCTGCACAGCCTGCTCACCGCTGTTTCCACTGGCTTGACTTGAGCTTCCTGCACGTGAATAAAATGAACTGGGTTCATTTGTTTATAGCATATTCTCAAATAGTGTGGAGTGGTTATAAAAATAGCACATATTTAGTTTTTTAAAAAATCTGACGAATACAAATGGGAAAAGAAAAAACACTCATAATTCTAATTAAACTTTAAAATATTTTGTGATTTCGTAGGCCTCAAAAAGCTATCTAATTATGTTACTCAAATTGTGAATTTCTTTGATTTATATGGTGGCTGTGAGTATAGTTATGAGTAGACTGTTCAGTATTTTTGCCTGTTTACCTGAGTTGATATCTTTTCTGTTGATTCTCAATCTGAAGTTAAAGAAAAGGCCTATCTGGGGTCTTCCCTTGGCTGTGTGGGTGGCTCCTAGGTGAAAGATGTTCGCTTCATTAGATATGAGGACGCTCTCCGAGAATTACCTACATCTAGATGTTTGGGGAATTAGCAAAGGAGTTCTTCTGACTCTACCTACTTCTGGCTTCTGTGTTTCAAGATTTCCTTGCAGCCTAGACTGAAAAAAATGTGTAGCTAAGTCCTCACAAGCCAGAGAATGGCATGCAAGTAAAAGCCAGACATGTTAGGAATAAAAAAAATATAATTTTACCTATTATTACTTACTCTTGCTTTAAAAAGAAAAAAACCATTGACTGGTTTCCTTGTAAAGCTTCATCTAATATTATATTTTTTTTTGTCTAATTAAACTATGAGATCTTTTGTATCTAGATCAGGAAATGTGATTTTATGAAAGTGAGAGATTTCCAAATCATCTGTCTCAGGTGAATGATAAAGGGTGCACACTAACTCTTATGATGACAGTCTGACACTTCTGTGTCAGACTGGATCGAGAGTTACTTAGGCATTTATTTATAGGAACTCTTTCAGGCAAGTAAATATTGACACTTCCTTTATTTTACCAGAGTCCCAAGGAGAGAAGTTAAAGGAGCTCTGCAGGGGCAAACAGCTCCAGAATGAGAAAATATAACATTTTTTTAAACTTTTTTTATTGTAGTAAAAAACATATAATATAAAAGTTATCATCTCAACCGTTTTTAAGTGCACAGCTCAGTAGTGTTAAGTATATCCACATTGTTGTGCAACAGATCTCTAGAATATTTTCATTTGGCAAAACTGAAACTCTATACTCATTAAACAACAAATGCTCATTTCCCCGCCCCACAGCCCCTGGCAACCACCACGCAACTTTTTGTTTCTGTGAGTTTGACTACTTTAGATGCCTCGTACAAGTGGAATCATACAGTATTTGCCCTTCTGTGACTGGCTTACTTCACCTGGCATAATGTCCTCAAGATTCATCCATGCTGTAGCGTGTGACAGAATTTCTCTTTTTCTAAAGGCTGCATAATATTCTAGGGTGAGGCTAGACTACAATTTGGCGCGAAGGTACCAAGAGCACTTAGAGAAGGCTTCCTTTTTGGAGCTGCTGCCTGAACAGTCACAAAAACGGGAGTGAGTAGAGTAGCAGACTCAAGGCACTTATCCAGACAATCTGGGAGTGCGATGTGAGCATTTCCTAAACCCACAGTTTCCAAACTTTTCCTTGGTGAGTAGGCTAAAGTTTAGTGTATAAAACAGACCAAATGCGCAGTTTCTCCAACTGGGGAGGAGAGAGACAGAAACCTCGGGCTTTCCTCTTCTGCCTCCCTCCTCTCGTTGACTAAGGACATGTTTACTCTCGTGATCACACAAGGGGGGTGGATACTGATGGGAAGTGGGGCACAAGGGGCTTCTTTGGTGCTGGCAATGCTGTGTTTCTTGATTGGGGCGCTGGTTACACAGGTATGTTCAATTTGATAAAATTGTTCAAGCTGCACCTAGAAGATGTTATGCTGAGTGAAATAAGCCAGGCACAGAAGGACAAAAGCATGATTCCATTTAAATGACTTATGCCTAGAGCAGCCAAATTCAGAGAGACGGAAAGTAGAATGGCGGCTGCCCAGGCCTCAGGGGTGGTGGAATAGGGAATTAGTGTTTAATGTGTATGGGGTTCCATTTTGGGAAGATGAAAAACTTCTGGAGGTGGATGGTGGTAGTGGTTGCATAACAACTCGAGTGTACTCAATGCTATTGAAGTATATACACCCAAAAATGGTAGATTCTGGGCTATGTATACTTTCATCACAATTTTATCATAGGAAAATTTAACAAACTGTATATTTCTGATTTGTACACTTTTCTAAATGTAAAAGTTTTTAAAAAATCTAACCAAATCATAGTTTTCATCATTGCTCTCTGGAAATTTTTGATGCATGGTGTTTTTCCATTAGTTGGACTAGCAAATATTTCTATTTCATGAAGGACTACAGAATAGTTCCTGCTTTTTCATCTCACCTCCCAAATCAAAAAACCCAAGAGTTGACAACCTTGGTAACTCCCCCTGCTATTTCCTGAAATTTGTCGGTGGCTATTTATGCTTCTGTTTAAATTTCTCTCTTCCAAAATGGTCTGTGCTGGCAGGCATGCCCTCCAGTAATGAAGAGACTCAGTTCTCACCCAGGTTTCCTCTCAGTGAGGGGACCCTGGGGTTAGACCGGCATCTAGTGATGGCCAGGGCCAAGCTTTCAAAGATTCCATGATTATCAGGAAACCTTCCACAGCTGAATGATTTTTTTTAACTTCCCTGTCAGCAGAATAATCCTCCTGAAATAAATTGTTCACTTTGGGCCTGGAAATCAAGGGAAAATGTTAGAAGATATTTATTTAAGATATTACTGCTGATTTATCATAATTTACTTAAGAAAACATTCGTGAGACACTTCTTCTTGAAAAGAAAAATGACTTGCTCTTGAACAATGTAAGTTTTGCTGAAGGTTCATAATGATGTAACAGTTACTCTAATTATAGAGAATTATTTATCTAGATAAAGTTTAGATTTGCTGCAATTATGATCTGAAATGGTACTATCCAAACAGATTTTAATTTGAGAGGATTGTGTGTGTGTGTTCTTAATTCTCTTTCTTGATAAAAAATAGAAAAAAAATTTAATTGTAAGTTGTTTAAAACCCTATTTACTTAACTATTGACTTGCATATTTCTTAATTAAGTCAAAAAATAGCCAGGAAATTAAAAATCCAGACTTTTTAAAGATGAACTCCTTTGTAGTATGTTTTCAGTAAAATAATATTTTTTGGGTCTTTTTATTTCAAACTTAATTTTTATGATATTTTAAAGTATTTGCCATGTTAATATAGTAGCATATGTGCTTTCTGATTTCTAATCTTAAATGAATTCACCAACTATTTCTGCGTCACGTAAGTCCTGAAACCATAAAAACAATTCAGATTTACAAAACCATCTGCTAACGCTACATTTTTACATGGCGTGTGAAATTACTCTTCTTCTTTAAGTTGAGTTTGACCATGCATTGAGAAGACTCACACTGATTCTGCACCTAATTGAAGGTGCCTGAATGGTCTCTAAAATGTTTATGGGTTTAGTCAAACAATTGTATTTAGCCAATACATCTAGAATTAATTTATTTTCCCCTGACTTTATTGGATGTGTCATTGATAATGATACAATCCAAGTCCTGTCTAACATTTATTGAGCATTTCCTATTTTCCAGGCACTATTCCTGCACTTTGTGTTTATAATCTCACTTAATCCTCACATTAGTCCTGTGGGGTAGCACTATTATTATCCCCAGTTTACAGATGAGGGAACCAAAGGACAGAGAAGTAACACAGAGCTAATGTGTGACAAAGCTAAAATGATACACCAGATCTAATCCGGGTCTCTCTGTAATTTCGTAATAGCCATTTAAGAGGCAGACAACACCAGCAGAGGTGGAACACCTGCAGGACCTGCGAAGCAGGACATTTTTACACTTAGTCAACTCTAAACCCGTTCCTGGGTGGTGTGACATGTCTGGCCAACAGCACCTCCACAGTCATTTTGATACAAACCCTGTGAAACCACTGGATGGTCACTGGCTTTGGGACAGAGGTCAGAACTTCTCCTCTCCACACCTTACAGCTCTCTGTTTGAGGAGTTTCCATGGGCAAGGTCCCACCAACAGCACAGAGAGCCCTGAGCTCCGCCCAGAGACATGAGAGAGTCTGGCCAAGAAAATCTGGTGCAACCTGGAATCTATCCAATTTTCAGCAAAAAATAACTTTTGAAGCTGAACTTTCATCTTTCACCACTTCACTTCAGTAAAGTAGAGTTTAGACAGAACTCTCAGCATTTCCTGACTGTACCCTTTACTCTGAAGGAGAATGCTCCGTGGTACAGCTAAAAGGACCAACCATTGTTAACTAATTTTTTACTTTTCTTGGCTTTTGAAAACTTTTTGGAGGAAAATATCCAGACCCTAAAGCTTAGTTTATTTCCAGAGCCTAAGCTAATATCACCATCTAAATCTGTGGAAGATTCTGGCAAATAACGAAAGCCAGGCTAAGTGAGGTAGTGCCTGCCTCCCGGGTTTTTGGTGAGGGGTAAATGATGTAATGACTATATGTGAAAGGCTGAGCACAGTGCGACCCTAAACTTTCTGTAAGAGAATCTTCTATTAAAAATCGCCGTAAAAAAGCATTTCATGTAAGTTAAGGAATGCATTTACCAAGCTTCCCCCATTAGAATCCCGACTCCGTGATTAGTTCTCTGTGTGCTTGTTTTACACTGTAGGTTCTGTCTCTCCATATTAAAACAACAGATCAACACTCATACAAGAACCTCAGCTGAGAAACTTTGTTCAAATTTTAGAGACTCCACAATTCAGACAGAAACTTCTTACTATCCTTTTGAAACAAATTCTAGTCAGGAAAAAAGAAACCCTTATTTACCATTAAAAGTTTCTTCTTTGCATACATATTATATTGATTTAAGTGTGACTTTAATGAGATATCTAGAATACAGGCTGTCTGGTGAATTTCACTCCACTAAAAATGTCAAAACAAAAACACCATAGTGGTCTCAATTATTTAATCTTTGCCTTGAAAATGGGGTTAATTTTGAAAGCTTTACAACAAAGTTATACATATATTACATGTGTAGTACCATGATATTTTAACACCATTAACTTTTAAAAGGCCAAAGAGTTGAGTTTAACTATATGACAAAATGCTGAAGGAATTGGAATTATCAGCTACAAGACTAAGTAAAGATTAGGATCAAGACTGGGGATGTATTTTGCTTTACAGGACTTCCAGGGGCTAAAGAATTTGCAAACCTCTTATACTAATAAATTCCTAGAACTTTATGCCAATCAATAGCAAAAAGTTCATACTGCAGATTTAAAATATGCTCCACACTAAATATAGTCAACACAGCCGACTAAGACTATGCAGAAGAACCATGAAACATTATATACAGTTATTCATATTGTTCTATTTATATGAGGATCTCCAGAGCTATCAATACACAAGGACATATCATTGTTACAATTTCTTAACTGTGTGTTACAAATCACAAAACAGCCCCAGCAGCTTATCTGTCCTTCATAGGCTGCCATAGTTTGACAGTCGATCAGGCTGCATTTTAAAACAGAGAAGAGATTCAATTTCATACCCATCTAAACAGCTACAACTTAAATATCAAACAGTTCCAAGTGTTAGCAAAGACGTCACACACTGAGGTCCCTAATACATTGCTGGTAGGAAAGAAAAATAACTTGACAATATCAATAAACCTGAAGATATAAGTTCAGACCCCAGGAATACCTGAGAAAGACCTAGGGATTCCTCTCCTAGGTATTTACCCGGCAAATGCTTGAAAACGTGCCTCAGGAGATGTGGATAAGAACGTTCATGTGGGCATCATTTGTCACAGCCAAATATTGGAAATGGCCCAAATTTCCATTGACAAGAGAATGGATCAATAAGTTAATCCACAATACTCATACTTTTGAGTACTATACAGAGGTTGAAACAGGGTAAAATTAATATACTAGTGTTCCATATTTCTAATTGAATAATTCTTTGGTCCAAGTTTATTAAGTTAAAAAGTTTCAGAAGGTTATGTACAGCAAAGAACACCATCAAAAAAGTGCAAAGACAGCCCACAGAATAGAGGAAAATATTTGCAAATCATATATCTGATTAAGGACTTAGATTTAGAATATATAAAGAGTTCTTATACCTCAATGATAAAAAGACAAGTAACTCAATTTTAAAAATAGACAAAAGATCTGAATAGACATTTCTCCAAAAAAGATATAAAATAGCCAACAAGCACATGAAAATGTGCTCAACATCTTTGGGCATTAGGGAAACGCAAATCAAAACCACAATGAGATACCAGTTCACACCTACTAGAATGTCTACAAAAAAGGCAGACAATAACAAGTGTTGGCGAGGATGTGGAAAAATGGGAACTGTCACGTACTGTTGGTGGGAACGTATGTGGTGCAGCTTCTTTGGAAAACAGTCCAGCAGCTCCTCAAAAGATTGAACACAGATTTACCATGTGACCCAGCAATTCCACTCTTGGTATATACCTCTGAAAATAGAAATGTGTCTTCATACAAAAACTTGCACAGAAATGTTCATAGCAGCATTATTCATACTTGCTAAAAAGTGGAAACAATCAAATATCCATTAAATAAATAAAAAGTGATACTTTCATACAACCGAATATCAATAAAAAGGAATGAAGTATCAATACACTCTACAACATGGATAAACCATAAAAAGGCTATGTTAAGTGAAAGAAGCCAGCCACAAAAGGTCACATATTGTATGATTCCATTTATATAAAATGACCAGAACAGGTAAATCCATAGAGATCGAAAGCAGGTTAGTGGTTCCTGGGTCTGGGAGGTTGGGGGTGGGAGGGGGAGGAGGAATGACTGCTAATTGGAACAGGGTTTTTTTAGAAGCAGATAATGAAAATGTTATAAAATTAATTGTAATAATGGTTGTACAATTCTGTGAATATATTAAAAATGATTAAATTGTATACTTTAAATAGATGAATTGTGCGGTATGTGAACTATATCTCAATAAAACTTATTGAAAAGGTTATGTGCATTATAATACAACATTCAAATCTTAAAACACGCAAAACAATGCTACATATTGTACATACAAACAAACACATGTTTGGAAACATGCCGGCAAGGGTGGAATTCAAATTACTGAAAAGCTCGAAATGACTCATCAGAGTAGATGCCAGCCTTCACACGGCAGTGGCGGCCTGGCCTGAAGAACATCCATCCCGCAGGCAGGCCCAGCAAAGATAGACCCAAAGTTCAGAGAACAATCAGCTCTGGGCAGGGGCAGAGGGGAGGCGGGTGGAGAGGAGACCCAGCGGTCCTCAACTGCCTCTTTAAAAGAAAACTCTGAAGTAAACATCACAGAATGTGCATATTTCATCAAAGTTGGTTGGTGAGGACACACGCATTTATTGTCTGATTCCCCATATTTTTCTGGGTGCTTGAACATTTCATAGTTTAAAAAGTTCTACATTTCTAGGCCCGTCTCATTAAAGGTCATGACAAATGCCTCTGATCAGGCTCTTTGTTGCTGGTTGTTAAACAGTTGCCAGCATGCTGCTGAGTCCAGGCCAAAAAAGCCTGCCCATTTCCACAAAAGCAAGGAGCAGAGGGATCTGCACGCATAATGATGAGGGAGAAAATCCATCTAGGATGTTAGAGGTAAACCAAGAGCCAGATGATCTGGAACCATTGCTGTCCTGTTCTGCTGAGATTGAGTGGCACTGCAATAGCAGGGATTGCTGTTATTCACAAAGGGGGCTCGGAACAGCCTGGTCCAACGCTCCTTCAGTAGCACGGCCTGCAGCTAAGTCCACGGCCTGCCAAAAACTTCCTGGCCCGGAAGCAGAAGGTTTAAGAGCATTTCTGGTAACTGTTGGATTTAACTCCTGATTTCTGGGAGCAGATTGCTAAAAGTTTTAAACTTTCTGGCATAGGCGCATAGTTTGAAATACTTAGTCAGATGTTTAATTACCTAATCACAATATTCCAAAGGCAAGAACGCCAAACAAATTTTAAAAAAAGAACCTAGTTTTTCTTGTCCTTTCTAACCCATTGATTAAATCAGGGTTTAATGGCTTTTTAAACTTTTAATTCAATCCATGGGTTGTATTTGAGAGTATCATAATAGTTTAGATCAAACTCAGTGAAAATATATTGAAAGTAATGGCTCGATATTAAAAGCGAGCTCTCTCCATCACGTTCACCCAGATTTTCCTCTTCTGTCCCAGTGTACTTGCTTTCCTTGTACAGAAAGAGCCCAGTGATTCAAACTCAGGAAAAAGAATGAGATGATGGGCCAGCGCGAATAAATTGGGTTGTATGTGCTGTTAGCATTACTTTAAAGACTTTTCTGTTTTCCCTGCTATAAGAAGCTCCAGGCATTCGCCCACATTACATAAACCGTTTTGAGAGTTAATCCCTTTCCCCATGTGACTCATGATCGTGCAGGTCCTTCCAGAGGGGATAAAAATACAATGGATTACAGCATGGCAGCGTCTGCAGTTCCCAAGGAAGAGGTGGCTTTAGACATTTATATACCGAGCTTGGCGACCAAGTGCCAGTGAGTGTGTCCGAAAGCAGTTGGAAATCGGACAGTTTGTGCTGCAATGCAAGGACAGGAAGCATTGCGAGTTTCTGCAGCCGTGGTTGGTTTGAGATAATACCATTGTATAACCAGGAGCAGCGACCGCTCCCACTGCTGAGAGCCGGGGCCTGGCGTCTGGCTCCTTGGCTGCAGGCCAGGCTGAGGTCCTGCCGTCTGAAGGCAGGGTGTGCGTCCCCTCCCAGGCGCTCCACACACACAGTGCCGGCCACACCTCACCTTCCAGAGGAAATCTGGCCAGAAAGCCAGACTTCATGACTTCTCCTTTATGAGCCTTACCCACCCCCAGCCCTTGCCCGGGCTTTTGTTTTCCACTTGGGTGCAGTGGTGGTATTCACTCTGCACTCAGTTGGGGATTTAAAGTCCCAGGCGGTAAAGAGCTGATGACAGGGTTATTGGAAAGATAGTGTATCTTGCCCTGCCTAGCGCCTCGGCGGTCAGCCTTGGGTCCTCGCTCTTCAGAGAGGCACTGGCTCTCATCACTCGTACAAACCGCCCTTCCCTCAGCATCTTCCATCAGGCAAGAGCACTCACCAAGGACTATTTTAGACGTATTTAGCAGCAATATTGTTTGATTTTAACTGGACATTGTTCTAGACACACAAAAGAGTTCAAGGATGTGGCGTTGGGTTTTGTTCTTCCCCACCCCACACCCCCCTCCCCATGCTGTCAGGTTTCTCTGGGAAAATGGGATGAAAATGTTTGGGGACGTTTCCACAATAAAACACTCTAAAATATTTTTTTAAGATTTCCTTTCTAGTCATGTCAAGATTATAACTCAAATCTGCAGAAGTCAGGAAATTCCAAATTTATGTTGACACTTTCCCCTTAAAACCCTCACCAGATGATAAACAGTGTAAAAATTCTGTTCCAATTCAAATATTCCAAATATGACATAGGTTGCCAGACTCTTCTAGTGAAAAGGTGCTTCAGGGCAAGACAGAGCAGCCTTTTAAGAAGCAAATATAACCTTTCAGTCCAATAATTTTTCTAAATGATTTCATAGTATAGAAGGTGATATAATCATTTCGGGTGGGTTGGCTTCTTAATTTAATTTTTACAAAAGGAAAGGAATTATATTTAATGATGGGAGCAAATTAAAAAGTGGCAGAATTTATCCATGAAATCAGCAGTTCTCAAGGTGGGAATGAGGACACGACATCAATGGCGGACTTTTCTGCGTCACTCGGGTCAGTTCACTCTCAAAGGTTCTACCAGCCCAAGCAGAGCCCTCACAGGCCGTGGCCCGGCCCCGCAGTGAGACAGGCTCAGCTCCAATCCCAGCGCTGCCAGCTGCGGGCCTTGGGAAGAGAGCAAGTTCTTTGGCGTGTCTAAGACCCAATTTCCTCATCTATAACCTGGACGATGATCATAGCATCTACCTCATGGTTATTTGACATTAATTGAGATAATGCATGTTAGAGTAAGAAGTGCTTCTAAAAGTTCCTCCATAAACATTAGTGAAAATAACTGTCCTCCAGATAATAGTATTTGTGACGTTAAGGAAAATAAGCATTGTCAGCATGAGCATCGGGAAAGCTTATTTCAATACACTTTGGAGATGAGCAGAAAAAATCTGATGAAAAGAAAATCTTAGGGATAAAATTTTGCAAGGAAGATGGAATGAACTTTTACCAGACAATTATAGGGCCACAG
Source organism: Equus przewalskii (assembly GCF_037783145.1). NCBI lineage: Eukaryota > Metazoa > Chordata > Mammalia > Perissodactyla > Equidae > Equus > Equus przewalskii. The sequence continues at coordinate 29,120,817 of NC_091838.1, forward strand.
AAATAACTAATTATACTGACAGATATATCAGTATATATATATATATATATACACATCTGACAGATATGTATTCTGACAGAAAGATCAGCCTGGCTCTGTCCAGGGCCTGAAAGACCCATCAGACTGCAGATAAAGAAAACAGAAAGAAATAGCATGTGATTGCCAAGTCGTGATCAAAAAACCAAAACATAAAAGGAGACGGGCCTCCTGGGAGACACAGACAGTAGCAGGGAGAAGATGCGTAGATTGTAGAAAACCAGCATGAGCAGGTGAAACTGCAGGGCACAGCAGGCAAGCCCTTGTGTGGGGAAAGTCGGCCCTGCTCCTCCTCACCCACCTTTGTAACCTGTGGTCGCCTGGCCCAAGGCCCAGGACGGGGGAGCAAGGTAAGCTCCGACATCGCTGAGCATTGACGCTACATGTCTTCACCTGACACTGTCGGATGACCCAGGGAAATTAAGGCACTTTTTTAGACTATAGGATGATAAAGAAATCTCAGAGGACTGAAAAAGGCAAGTGTATTGTCTCTCGTGTTAAAACGGGAAACAAACCCCTGATAGTTCTGGCCATTAAGTGAATAGATCAGCTTAATTTTCACGTCTGTAAGGATATTATTTTTAAAAGTCATCTATCAGTACACAACCAAGAAGACTGTGGGAAGAGGAAAACATTCCAGACGAATTTCATTTCCGTCTGTGATAGACAGTGAGAGCGTGCAATAAAGGCAGAACAATGGATGTGAAGTCTGAGGAAACGTGTGCCACCATCTGCTCCCAGGACGGGGGCTGGATGCGTGGGAGCCGGGAGTCTGTGAGGGCCCAGGCTGGCTTCCTCCGCGGCTTTGCCAGTTCCGGGTCCCTTCTCCCTAACCACCTGCCAGCTGGGGCTGCTTCTCCTCGAGGTGGGCTACCTGGTGCTGTTTGCTTTCAGATCTGTTTCCAGCCCGTGTCTGTTGTTTGCTGGGTGTAAGTGGCAGTAAAGATTCTGTGGAGAAATGAGGGGTAGGATTTGGAGTCAGAACAATAATGGACGCCTGGCCCTGTCATTTACTTGTGTGGACATAGGTGGGTCACTGACCCTTTCTGACTGAGATAGATTCTCTTATCCAAAGGGGATCAAAATACCATCCTTTCCTGATTACGATGAGGGTTAAAAACCAGGGACTGCTATGATGCGTGGTTCAAGAAGTGTTTTATTCCTTCTTAACTTTTGATCTCACACTCTTTTCAGCTCTGGGCTTTATCTGGGTCCTAGATCCTTATTGAAAAGTATGTTTATGCGTCCAAAAACAGACTCATAATTCACTCTGTTAGGTGTTTGATTCTCTCCCTGGGACCCTGTCATTTCCATATTTGAGTTTGGATCGGGAAAACAAGCCACAGCCTTGAGCCCGGGACGTTAGTGAGAGGAAGTGCGTCATCGCTCGGCCAGCCCGCTGCGAGGACCTGCCTTCCCATTCTCTCTACATTCTTCATGTCCTTTCTTCCTCTTTTTTTTTTTCTTTTTTTCTTCTTTTCTCATTCCTAGGCCTTGATGTTGACAATGAGGAAATTCACTGAGACTACAAATTTGTACCTGAGACCAAGATTATTTTCAGGACTGATTATGGGAGGGAAGAGGGAGTAAAATGACAATGGTATTTCAATGCCACTTTGCGTAAAATTGGAATCCCAAAGAGTTAAACCTTCTGTCCCTTTCTGCTACTGTCACCACTGCAGCAGGAGAAGCCCAGCCCCTGTGCCCCCTTGGTGTCTGACCCCGGGCTGACTTGGCTGCATGTCGACGTTTGCCTCCTTAATGCTGACACACTTGGGTGTCCACAGAGCGGGTAAATATTTGCCTGTGCAGGAGAGAGGAAATGGCGGTTTCTGCACAGGGTAGGTGATGAGGCAGCTCATCTCTCTGTGTCAATAGTGTGAAACAAACATTGGCGATGTGCAACGATGACACTCTATCTCTCAGGTTCAGAGAAGGGAGCTACTGATGGCCATGACCTCCAGACTCGATCCCAGCACCTTTCGGAGCCACCAGCTCAGAGCAGGCTGCTCTGCTCTGTAAGTCAGCTCTTTACTTCATTATGCTGCCCCCTGCCCATAGAGGAGCTCAACTTAGAGCTCACTGCAGGGACAGTTCGATTGTCCCCAAAGGGCTTAAGAATTACATGTGTCGATTACTTTCTGTTATTCTGAGTCTTGTTACCTCCGTTTCATAACTCTCTACTAAAAGCAGAGAAAGGCGGTGGGAGAGAAGATATGCTCAGATGAGTGGACAAAGAAGCGAATATGCTCAGGAAGAAGCAGGATAGACTGCTGGCAAATGCTGGAAGTGTACAATGCAAAGCTTAGGAAACTGGCCCCAAATTGTATGTCTGAGATGGGGGTGGAGGGGAGAATCTGCTACTGAAGGAAAAGGACACCAGTGCTGTTTCCTTGGTTAACTACCCAGATGTCTGTTCCACTATCCCTTTCTTTTTGGGTGAATAGAGTCTCAAAATACAAATGTAAGTTACAAACTGAAGTTACAGCACATCAGAGGGCAGTACTCACCCATTTCAGGCATATGACGCTTTTCAGGGTATCACAATGTTAGCTTATAGTACATGACTTTTGATGAATTTGGGTAAGGATATACAAGAGTTCTTTGTACTATACATATTTAGAAATATTCTGTAAGTTTGACATTATTTTGCAATAAAAAGTTTTAAAAAAAAAGCCTATGCTTCAGAAAAAGCACACCCACAGATTTTGAAAAAACAACAAAGACAGCTAGATAGCTAGTCATAGCACAGGTAAACAATCTGAATGACACAGAAGTGACACCTTTGTTCTTTGGACATTTATTCAACCAATAATTACTGAACCAGATGCTTCTCTGTTGCTGGAGACGTGGCTGTGAACACATGAGAAAGGGAGAGATGAATACAAATCTACAAGATCTGCAATGTCATACAGTCTGGGTTCATAGGGTGCTGTGTGCTATCTGGAATGAGCAGAGGAGGACTCTTTGCAGCGGCTGGGCTGTTGGGAAGACCTCTGGGAAGCAATGTCATTGGAGCAAATCTCGAATGAATCTCTGGTGAAAAGAACCAGCTGTGGGAAGAGCTAGGGTGAGCACCCAGCCTGGGAGAACGGAACATGCAGAATTACTGGGCAGGAACCAGCCTGGAGGCTGGAGGAACAGATAGGAGGCCAGTTGATTAATTAGTGTACTGATTGATTAATGGAAGAGACCTAAATAATATATCTAGTTCAATCTCACCATTATATAAGAAGGTAAACATGCCCAGGGAGTCTACTTGTCTATGGTACATAAATAGTGAGAGAGTAGGACTAGCTCTAAATTGTTATTGGAGGTGGGAAGTGATCTTCTTTCAATGTCTTCTAAAACCTATTTCTTTTTTCTTGCTTCAGTTTCTCAAGGATGTCGTCCTCACTGGGCTTCCAGTTCTTAGTCACACAATCATAAGGAACTGCCCAAATCTCGTCCATAGTGAAGATCAAACAAGAATTAAACAAGCAAACAATAAACACTGCGTTGACTTAACCCAACCACAGCAGGTTGATTCTGAAGGGCACCTTTTACAGACTGGTGACATGATTTAGTGGCGTGAGTTTAAATTTCATCATATACTCATTGGGCAAGCAGCATTCACATGCTCAAGTGTTGTTAATTAGTGATCTAGAGCTGTCGGACAACTTGGAGGAGCCAACCTTCAGCAGAATTTGGGAGAAGTAGAGTACAAAGTGACCATATCTTGATTGACACTGTCTTCAAAGGTCTACTAATCCCAGTATCTATGTGAATTGTTTTATGACACAAGTTGAGTTACCAACTGGGCTTGATGTTGATGGAAAATACTCTAAAACAAACAGCACTTAGATTTCTTGCTTATCACAATAAGATTAGCATTTGCAGATAGGCCCTGAAAGTGACCCTAATTCTTTCATGATAGGGTTAAATTGACACTGGAGTAGTAGAGAGAAGGAAACATTGCCTCTGTGAGTCATGTGTCCTTGGACTTTTGCTGTCCCTATGTTAGGCTAAGTTTGATTGTCATGATCTAAAATATGGACAAACAGAATCAATTTTTCTATATGGACTTTTCAAAACACTGAGTCACATTTTATTAATGTTTGCAATATTCAGGAAAGTTGGATGTACACAAGAACTCATATTTTTAGGGAAACAGCGAATGTGCTTCTCATTCCCCACCAGGGCTGGATGATGGACACCTTAGTCCATAGAGTTGATCACATCTGAGCCTTGACAAAAAGGGGAGCCTTGGAGTTATAGTTAGTTATACTCAGCTGGTTGTGGAAATAATTTCCAACTATATTTCCTGCACACAGGGTTCTAACTGGGGTACAAAGCAATGCAGAAAACGTTCCCCTGCTAAATTGGGTGCAAGCAAGGCTACACACAGCCCTGAAGACATCTGCTCCCTGGCTTCTGTGCTGGAACGTGTGAGGACAAGAAAAGGAAGCTCCTCATGGGGTCAGGAAGTAGATTGGGCCCATCTGAGAGACAGCTTTTCAGGTTCTGGAAAGAGAAGGCGACTGAAAGCTGCTTCTCTGAGACCAGAGAAACATGCCTCTCCTTCTGCCTCCTCACAGGGAGGAGGGCAGAGACGGGGCTCAAGGAGAAGCGAAGAGGGCTGCTCTTTGCCCAAATCTCAGAGGCATCATGCCCACCTGCCACGCTGCACCACAACAATTACATGAAGCACGAAGAGTTGCTTTCATTAGTAAAGTAAACTGCACATTTCTTCCTTCTTGATAGCTCATTGAACATAGCGCCTAGTCATATGTTCAAAGCTCTAGAAACTAGACAGAACTTAGAGATATGCATGGAAATAACTTCCTTTATTTGATCAGTGAGAATAGAAGTGACTAGGGCATGACCACAAGCAGGAAGACTAAAGGAGAATGTTGGTGAAATTCAAATAAGAAATGCAATAATCGGGGCTGGCCCCGTGGCCGAGTGGTTAAGTTCGCGCGCTCCGCTGCAAGCGGCCCAGTGTTTCGTTGGTTCGAATCCTGGGCGTGGACATGGCACTGCTCGTCAGACCACGCTGAGGCAGCGTCCCACATGCCACAACTAGAAGGACCCACAACGAAGAATATACAACTATGTACTGGGGGGCTTTGGGGAGAAAAAGGAAAAAAATAAAATCTTTAAAAAAAAAAAAAAAGAAATGCAATAATCTAGGACTGGAAAGGAGAAAATATATATGAAATACTCACAAAAGATTACCAGAATTTCATCACCCGACCTCGTTTTTAAAGGTTAGTCATTGAGTTAACCGTCAGGGGGATGGGTTAAGCCAAGGCCACTTTAGAAACCTTCTGTTCTCCAGGTGACGGTTCAGAGTTGCCTTCCTGAATTTGATCGGGCTTTCTGTTGACGTGGATAAGTAGTGACTTTTTTCTTGCATTCTTTCTCTTAGCTTCGTGAAACTCTCTTGACCCTCTCTGCTCTGATGTAACAATGAAATCGATGGCATTGCTGCTACTTGAGGAAAGAAAAAGGAGTCCCTCAGGGTCTGCATGTTCTTTTTCTCAGAGGAAATGAATTTGGGTGTTCTTTAGTCAATGCCTAAAAGCACTGAGATTCCTGTAAGAGATGAAGTCCCAGCAGTGCAGGCAATAAATGAAAGACCCAGGAAGCAAAAGCTTTTTACCTAAAAAGACAAACTGGCTTAACAACAAACAATCCATCTCTCCCAATAAGAAACTCAGAAAGATAAGGGTTCTGCTTCACCTACATCCATGCAGGGACCGGGGAGTAAAAGTTTTCCATCTTAAACTCCAAAGACAGGTGTAAACAGAGGCTCAGCGCTTCCTGGGAGGCTGATTACAAAGAAGAACTAATCAGAAGCCTTTCATCTCTGACCCTTTACCTTTAGGTCTATTCTGGGGCATGGAGGTGACAGGGCTTGTGTCCTTTGCATCCAAGGAAGCGACAGGTAGCCTACTGATCAATATCCCCCTTTGGTAGTGTCTTCGGAACGTGGAATGTGGGGCAGAAAATGAAGCAGACAGAAATCAATACTCAGGTCTGGTGAGAAGGAGGTTATCGTCACATTAATTTCACTTCTTAAAAAGAAGACAACGACAAAAGCAAACCGATTACCATCGGGTTCTTTGGGAAATGAATGTGCTTTCTAAAAAAGTAAGGAACGGAATGTCTTGGGTTTTAGCCAATTTAACATCCAAGAGAAGATGCTGCCGTGTTTTTGAGATTATATTTTCTGTGTTGTTCTCAGGGCCAGCATTACTCAATTTTCCAAGCATCACTAGTTGGACAATAACTTGTAGCAGAAAAACATAAAAGGGAAGAACTTCTGACAACAAACCTAAGGCTTTAGGAATGAGTAGTTCAATAGATAAATGGGGAAGTTTGGGAGAAATCAACAAAGCAATTAAGAGAATGGAGGGATTGATTAATGGGGAAGATCACTCCTTTGATGTCTGGCTTGGCTCATCAATGATTCTTTTTTCCTTTTTGACATGGATTAGGGGACAGGAGATGAGTAAAGGATTAAGATTAGTAACCCACAAATACCTGAAATAAATAATTTTACAGGAAAGACAGGAATTTCTTTCAAATTGGCCAACATAATTGAATGGATCTAAGAATTTAATTCAAAAAGTATTTATGTCATAACCTTTTGTCCCTCGCCCCTGAGTCCACTCTCTTTTATTACTTCTCATATTGAATATACACTCACTGGCTCTTTGTTAGTTTAAAATAGAAAAAAAGTTACAATTTAAATTCTTAATGGAAGGATGTTTGAAATATGAAAACAATTGCCTTTAAGAAACAATAAAAACACTCCAGGAGACATTTAAAATTACATCAACACTTATATTGTATCAGATAGACATGAAAGGACTGAACTTGTCTCTTCCATCTCTGGTATATAAAATTTCATGTGGGAAATGTTTTAAATTTTTTTTTAACATATTTTCCTATGGAACTTAGAAATTTAATAAATTCACTTTTCTAACTAGTAGAAGATTAAAATTTTGGACATCTGATCACAGTATCTACTTAGCTCTTATTTTACTTAAAAAAATTAAAAGGTATAAGCTAGAGGAGACACCCAGCGGCTGCCGTTCCAGTGGGCACCAGGCAGTGCCGCCCAGCACGTGTCTAGTGATACCTGATCTGCATGCTCTGCAGCGCTGCCCACCTGGTCCTCCAGCTTTTCTCTTACGCTTCTCCATGTGCTTCTTGAAGGCAGAGGAGGTGTTTGTAAGTACACGTTGAATCATGTCACATGCTAAGTTAATCATGTCACTTGTCCTCTAAGTGGCTTCCTATCATACTTGGGATAAAAATCCAAGCCTCTAACGACATCTTTGAGAAGCAACAAGACCACGATCTCCTTCTGCCCACCTTTCTAATTTTGCTTCCTGCCGCCCCTCCCCCACCCACTCTGGCTCACTTCACCCAAACACACCAAAACCAAGTCCTGATTGTGGGTCTTGTCTATTCCCTCTGCCTGGACTGCACTCCCTGTATTCTGGGCAGGACCAACACCTTCCCTTCCTTCGGGTATTGCTCAGGTCACATCTCTTCAGAGAGTCTGCCCTGACAGAGCTACATCAAGCAGCATACACCATTCCTGTCATACTTCTTGATTTTTCCAGAGTATGTATTCTCTCTTGAATCGTATTATTTACTCACTTATTCACTTACTATTTGTCTTCTCCAGTAGTTGGTGCACTCCATGAAAGAGGGACTGTTGCAGGTTCCCCAGCATTTGAGGCAATATCCAGCAGAAGGCAGGCACTCAAAATATATTCGTTAGAAGGAAGGAAGGAGGGAGAGAAGGAAAGATGAAAGGGAAGGAAGAAGGGAGAAAGGAAGAGTATGCACTATGCCATCACCATGGGGCTCTAGATAGAAGCATAAAAACATCCTGTGAGCTCGTGAAGAGCAGAGGCAATGTCTTTCTGTTACCAGTGTACTCCTTGTGCCTAGCACATAACTAGGCATTTGAAAATATTTAAGAGAGAGTGGAAACTTAGTGAAAGAGCTAAAATTTACAGTTGAGGGTAATCACAAAAAGTAACAGTGCACTAATAACTACACAGCATGGTCCTGTTATAAGTTATTGCAAACAGTACTGTACTAATCCTCGCAACAACCCAATGAGGGGCACAATGACTATGAGCTCCATTTACTGTTGTGGAACTAAAAGCATAACCCACAAAGGAGTTATTTGTCCCAGGGCATAAGCTAGAGAGTGGCAAAGCAGGGGTCTGAGGACAGGCTGTCTAGCTCCAGAATCCATGCTTAGAACCATGTACGATCTCTTCACCAACAAGGTGAGAATCCCACTGGGAGACGTGCCATGAGAGTGGGGGGTGAAGAATAGTCCAGAGAGCAAGTGGTGGGTGTACAGTCACGATAAGGGTGTGGTGAGGCGGAGGTGAAGAGTTCTCAAATCATGTTCCAGCTTTCCAGGGTGGACTTGTCCATTGGAGCCTTTCCTGACTTTCTCTTCTCCTGTGTGAACACAGTACTCATCCAAACACATACTCATCCAACCAATGTTTCTTGACCTGATAAGCAGAGTGACTATGGGGACTACTAGTGAAAGTAGTGAGATGAGGTAAGAAGGGCTAATTGAGCACAGGCCATTGAGGGGCAAGGATCTGGGATACATAGGAGAATAGAGCACTTATTAGAAATTTTAGATAAATTATTCAGATGCTGCACGGGATGGATTGGAAAGAGAAGAATTTTAAAACAAAGAGACAAACTAGGAATTAAGGAACTTTTGTGTCAACTAGAGTAAGGAGTAATGATAAAATGTAACAAATAAGATTAATAAACTATTAGAAATGTCCATCAACAGATGAGTGGATGAACAAATATTGCATATACATACTATATAACAGTATTCAGCCGTAAAAAAAAAGCAAACTCTGACACAGGCTACAACATGGATGAACCTGGAAGACATTCTGCTAAGTTAAATAAATCAGAAACAAAAAGACAAATACTGTGTGATTCAGCTTATGTGAGATACCTAGAGTAGCCATATTCACAAACACAGAAAGTGGAATAGAAATTGCCAGGGGCTGGAGGGACTTGGGAGAAATGAGGAGTTATTGTTAATGGGTACAGTTTCTTTTTGGAGTAAAGAAAGAGTTCTGGAGATGGATAGTGGCTGTGTTTACACAATATTATGAATTTACTTAATACCACAGATCTGTACACTTAAAAATGGTTAAATTGCAACAACAACAAAAATCATGATTAAAAATGAAGAGAGGATCTGAACATTTTTCCAAAGAAGATAGAAAGATGGCCAATAGGCACATGAAAATATGTTCACTATCACTAATTATTAGGGAAATGCAAATCAAAACCACAATGAGATATCACCTCATGCCTGTCAGAATAGCTATTATTAAAAAGATGAATAACAAGTTTTGGCAAGGATGCAGAGAGAATGAAACTCATCTACACTGCTGGTTGGAATGTAAATTGGCGCAGCCACTATGGAAAACACTATGGAGATTCCTCAAAAAATTAAGAGTAGAACTACCCTCTGATCCAGCTATTCCACTTCTGAGTATTTATACAAAGAACGTGAAAACATGAATGCATAAAATTATATGCAGACCAATGTCCATTGCAGCATTATTTACAATAGCCAAGACATGGAAACAACATAAGTGCCTATTGAAGGATGAATGAACAAAGAAGATGTGGTATATACACAGTGGAATACTACTCAGCCATGAAAAGATGAAATCTTGCCTTTTGCAGCAACATGGATGGACCTTGAGGGTATCATGCTAAGTGAAATAAGTCAGATGAAGAAAGATGAATACTGTATGATTTCACTTATATGTTGAAGATAAAGAACAACATCAACAAACACATAGATGAGAACAGATTGGTGGTTACCAGAGGGGAAGGGGGGTGAGAGGAGGGCAAAAGGGGCAAAGGGGCACACGTGTGTAGTGAGAAATGAAAACTACAATTTTGATGGTGAACACAATATACTATACACAGAAGTCAAATTATAAGGATGTACACCTGAAATCTATACCATGTGTTAAACCAATTAAACCTTAATTAAATAAAGAGAAAATGGTTAAATTAGTAAATTTTATTTTATGTAGATTTTACCACAATAAAAATACACAAATACATAAATAAATAAACTATCAGATATGGGACAGAGAAAAGTGAGAGATGGAAGATGGTTTTGCATTTTGGACTTGAATAAATGGGAGATGGCTGAAGAGAGGTCAGGAGAAGAGCTGAGATGCAGGAGTTTGTTGGGACACGTGGATTTGAAGGTGCCTGTGAACATTCCAGTTGAATCTCCAGCAGGGACTTGGACACCATCGCCTGGCCCTCAGGTGAGGAGAACTCCTGGGAAGGAGGAATTCACAGAGAAGTCAGGCTGAATCAGTCGGGCAACAGACTCATAGCACAGGCACGCGAGGTGCTTAGTCCGTTTATCTACTACTTGCAAATTTCTAGGGGAAATAGTAGGCTATTAAAATGTTGTCTGGGTTGTAACCTTTGGGGATGTATCTCTAAGGCTGCTTTGAAGGAATCATACACAGAAGAATTTATTGGTTCCTTGTAAGTGCCGGGCACTGCCCTGGGTTTTTCCCTCTGTGGATAGAATCTCCTTCCTGAGGCTGAGTTCTTTCATCCTGCAGCACGTGGCCTGGGTCTCAGACTGTGCAAATTCACAGTAGCATGGCCCAAACCTGCTTTCACTTAGGCACCACAGGACCGGGTGGGATCACGCCCTTGGCACCACCCTAAGCAACCTTGATAAAATGGGTGGCTGCCTTACCGTTTCTTCGGGCTCATGGAGAGATTTCCAGATGCCTTATCTAGGCCCTGGAATCAGCCACTCAGGCCTGACTCACCCCCACATTTGCCAGCAGATCCTGGAGGCCCACAATGTGAGGAAATAAGCAATACACAATTGGGGAGGTCTTTTGTATGGCAACCGAACTTCACTTTTCCTGGCTCTAAATAGCACCTATGCTACGGCAATGTGAAGTGCAGGGTCACTTCTATTTTCAGTTCTTCAATGCTAACCTTCTACAGTTTTGTGTTAAACTGAATGCCAGGAATATTTCCTTTAGTTAATATTATGTTTTATTCTATAAAGTGATTAAAACACCCATCCCCTTCAAGAATTCTGAAAAATTCCCTCCTGCCCTTGCATATTGATGCATTGCCATCCAAAATTTTTTATCTTAAATTTAAATAGCTGCAAAGGATGTGACTTCCAGTATACTGGAAATGTTTAAATTTGTAAATCAAACTCTTTATCTCACTCTCAAATGCATCCAGTGCAATACCAGTAGCACAGTCATTTGTTAACTGCCATTATCTGTTTAAAATCCTAGAATAAGATTTTCAGAAATTTGACATCAATCTATTTTCTCCTCAAAAGCCATATTTCCATTTGACATCCCTTTCAGAATTTATTCTAATGTAATACATTATAAGATTGAGAATTTATTTTACTGATCGTCCATCATATGTTCCTGGAAAAAATATGCACATAAATTAAAACCTAACATTCTCAATATTTCTTGTAACCAATTGGCTCTAAGTGTTTAAAAATGTGTCCTGGATGGAATAATCAATGTAATTTTTGCTAGTATAATTGAGCCCAAGAACACATTTCTCAATTTTGATAAATAATTATTAAATATGAAGATAAAACTTTGTTGGAAGTATCTCTTCAGGAAACATAGAGGTGGAGATGTTAACTTGGTTAAAGGAGACAGTATTTCAAATGGTTTCTTTTTTTGATGCCTAGGAGATTATTGTAACTCCAGACAACGTATCATAGTGGAATGCCATTCTCTTGTCAATTGGGGTCAGGGTTCGAGCGAAGGCAGAGATGGGAAAGGACGTTGAGCACCTTTAGGTCAGAGCATATATGCACACTGAGATAGGAAATGGCTTCCCTGGGACCATCCATGCTGAGCATCTCCTGGACGGTCTTCGTACACCTTGAGAGAAACACGGACTGGGAATCAAATCAGAGCACTGGAAAGAAATATGCAGAATTATGTCATGCATCCTCCCTACTTTCTGCTGTAGACTTAGACCATTTCAAACAGCTGATAATTCATGAAACTATTGAGGATGATCAGCATATGAGATTCCACAAATACCCAAAATATTGTTATTCTTTTATTCAACTAATAGTCACTGAGCACCTACTGTGTCAGGCACTGTCCTACTCGGCACTAAGAATCCAGTAGCAAACAACAGGGACTTTAGGGACTGAGTCAGTAGGATATGGGATGGTGGGATAATGGGGTAATAAAGGATGAAGGAGCCAGAGGTGCTAAGGTGCTAATCATAATTCAGCTTGGGGCACCTGAAGTAAAATCAGAAAATAAGCCAGGTTAGAGAGAGATAGTGATGAGTTCAGTCTCTCATCTGTGGGGATGGGATGCCTGGGGACATTATAGGTAGAGACAGTTGACTCTGTGGGTCTGGTGTCTAATTGGAAGATGTAACCAATCATAGTTCATCATCTTTTTAAAAATTGAAATTCAAGGAACACTTCTTGAGCATGTATTTTATACCACGAACTGTGCAGTTTCCAGGGGCTTCAAAGATGAAGAGACATGATCCTTTCTCTCCAAAAGCTCACAGGTTAGTGGACAAGGCAAATATACAAGAGAAACGAAAAGGGATAAAAATCTCCAAAAAACAGGTTTGGGTTTGGCTCTTACGCTGGCCCGGCCTGGATCAACCAAACTGACTAGAATCAGAGAGCTGATAAGGCAGCGGAGTTTATCTAATTTGATCCACTGACTTTGCAGATAAATGTCGAGGCATTTTCTCCCAGTGCTGACCTTCAGGCACTGCTGATACTCAAAGCACTTCTCTTTGCATGTATTCACATTCCCCATTTTGGAGCTCCAGTAGAGCCACGGGGAAACACGGAAGGCCCTTCTAGAGGCATGCTGCCCAAAAATGGAAGGTCACCTCTCACCAGTCACAAGATGGGTTTGTGGGGACCCCTCTGCTTGCCATCCATCAATGCAGGTACAACCCAGAATATTTTCTGGAAAAGTATTCTAAAATCACTTTAAATATTCTCCCTATCTGACAATGGGGGCTCTAATAAGAGAATATTCTTCATGTAAGTGTAAGCTATGCCTTTCCAACAACAAACATGGAAACTGCATCTTGAACAATCATCTTTTAAGGGAGGTGATGAACAAATGTCTGAATTGAAGACAAAAGAAAACAAAGTGGCTCAAAGTGTCGAAAATGCTCTAGGCCCTCATTTTCACCTGGCCTGCTTTCTGGTGGTTCCCTGGTACTGTACTGCGCACCGCCAGTAGGAGCTGGGTTATTGTATTCTCCAGTTCATGGTTTTCCTTCCTTGAACACAAGGGCTCCATGGGGCCCAGCAACAACTTCCTCCATCAGCAGCTCCTCCCTGATTCCCCATAAGGACCTTGCTGGCACACCACACCCAATGTGTACGGGCTACAGGGGCAAGGACACCGGGTTCCCTCTAGATCACTTTTGTTGCATGAGGAAGATTTTCAAAGATTCAGCTCAGGCAGAATATTTTCTTCTTTTCTCCACAGGATTGTCCAGCTCTGGGAACCTAAGGCTAGCTACATAGCCTGAAGATCCCCCCTGACAAACAAGTCCCCTTAGAACATATTGTTTTGGGTTCCTGAGAGGACTATTTTAAGGCATCCTCAATTTTTTGCGTTTGATTTTAATGATTTAATTTTAAAAGAGTGTAAACCTGAGTACATTCTTTCTTTCGTACAATCTGAAATAAAATAATTTTGTTTCACTTTTTTCTGAACTTTATATTCTCTTCCTAAGGACCCAAATTGCAGATCAATACACACTGGCTGGCTGATCTCCAGCAGATACAGTTATCATAAAGAGAGCAAAGGTAAGAGAGTAGCTTCCAGAAGTTTTAGCAAGGTGTAAGATATACGGATTCTGATCTTCTGATGCTGAGCCACTTCAATAGTATACTAAACAACACCCAGTAATTGATAACTTTTTTAATGATGGTTTCATCAGGAATTTTCACAGGATTTATCTTGTAACTGTACGTACTAGAAACTAAAGGTCCAAACGTGAAGCCATGTGTACTAGACCATGTGCTTTTTGTTGATATATATTTTACATAAGACTAATTATGGTAGCAATGTAAAATGATGCATTCACTATGGAAAACATTATGGCGGTTCCTCGAGAAATTAAATATAGAACTTCCATAGGATGCAGCAATTCTACTTCTGGGTATATATCCAAAGGAACTGAAAGCAGGGTCCTGAAGAGATGTTTATACACCAGTGCTTATGAGCAGCACTACTCACAAAAGCTAAAAGGTGGAAGCAGCCCAAGTGTCCATAGCCAGATCAATGGATAAAGGAAATGTGGTATGTACATACAGTGGAATATTATTTAGCCATAGAAAGGTGTGAAATTCTGACATAAACTACAGTATGGATGAACCTTGAAGACATTACGCTAATTGAAATAAGACAGACATAAAAAGGACAGATACTGTCTGATTCCACTTATGTGAGGTATCTAGACTAGAGTAGTCAAATTCATAAAGACAGAAAGTAGAATGGTGGTTGTCAGGGGCTGGGCGAGAGTAACGGGGAGCTGGTTTTTAAGGAGTATAGAGTTTCATTTTGGAAAGATGAACTAGACTGACTGCATAACAGTGTGAAGGCACTTAACAGTACTGAACTGTACACTTAAAATGGTTAAGAAGGTAAATTTTATTTTATGTATATTTTACCAGAATTTTTAAAAATCCAGCAGTAACTCTGTGGATATACTAAAAACCATTGAATCATGCACTTCAAATAGGTCAATTGTATAATGTGAATTACATCTCAATAAAGCTGTTGGACACTTTTTAAATCCATAATTAAAAGCATTACTTATTTTCATAATTTCAGTGGATTAGAATTTAAGAGAGGCTGATTTTGGTTTGGAGTTTCTCATGAAGTGGTAGCCAAGACATCAGGCAGGGCAGCAGGCTTCTGAAGGCCCAGCTGGGTGGGGAAAACCCACTGACAAGGTGGTTCATCGCATGACTGGTAGATTGGCTCGGATTGTTGTTGGAAGACCTCCATTTCTCCCCAGATGGGCCTCTCCCCACAGATTGCTTGAGTATCCTTACAACATGGCAGCTGCCTTCCCCCTAAGCAGGAGATTCAAAAGAGAGAAACTTCACTGTTTCGAATCAAATAAATGAAAGAAATTACAAAACTACATAGGGGTTATTCTGGTATACTCTAAACCCCTCATCTGTGCTGTTTAAGTGCTGATGGCTTCCAAAAGATTGACAGTTAGGTGGTGGAGGAAGGAGAGAGAATTCTAGAGAATCCCTGAGAGGTCTGATCTGTTCCTAGGGTATTCATGAAGGCTATTCATGAAGACCAGATGCTCCCAGGAACACCTGGGATACTGGGTTCAGCTCTTACAACAGCCAAAGAGGAAGCTAATCTCCCAGTTTCAACTCAGGGAGCCAATGGAACCAACATGGTATCAGCACTGTTTCAGCCTCAAGGAGTAACCAAAGTTTATGTCAAATGACCAGGAAATTAAATTACTTATACTATTGTATTTATGCAAATTAGAAGTATAATGATCTTTCTCCTAGGGATTCTAGAAGAATGCTTTAGCTATGAAGTATGTCTCACTTTTTCTAACTAGTAAACTATAACTGAGATTTAGTCCAACTCACTCTACTTTTCAGTGTTGCCCAGAGGTGAATTTAGCTGAAGTTAATGGAGTTAAGTTTTAGGATTCCCCACTTATATTGGCCCCTTCTAAGACATTAGGAAGAGTCTTACTGTGTCATAATTTTAAAAACTTGAAACGATAAAGAATTTCACAACAGTCAGTTAAGATCTCTGTCTCTTTCCCCTCTGCTTCTCCTCCATCACATTTCATCAGATGGTGTGGGGTGGCCTCACACATTCTACATCTGCTTGTGGTATAGCTTATTAACATCAATGAAGATGATCTAAAATTCATAAGACAACGTACAAGAAGGACATCAGCAACAAATTGACTGTATGTAGTCAATTCTAAAAGTATCTGAAAGTAGTTACTTTACAAGAAAACTCGAAATGACTTAAAACCTTACACTCATGTGTGTCAGAAACTTGCTATAAGTTTTCTCAAATTTGACAATCATTGAAAAGATTTACATGATATTTCCAATAACAAATTGTGAAGATAAAAGAAATTTGTCCACACTATCAAAACTTAAAAAATCTGTCAGCCGTACTAGAGGAAAGACTGATTCATCTTTTATTCTCTCTAGAAAATTCTATTACAAAATCAATGTTAGAGAGGTACTTGAGTACATCACAAAAACATACAGGAAAAAGTGTTAGAGAGATATATCAAACAATTAATTCATAAACGATGTAGGGTTTTGGGGTTTTTTTGGATTTGGTGATCTTTTTGTGATGCATCATTAATTTTTAAAAATTTGTAATTTTTAGTGCTTGTTTTCTCATTCAAAACAAATATTTATACATAATACCCCACAGAGTACTAAAATAATAAAAGTACAGGTGTAATAATATTAGGTATTGATTGAAGTACTCATAGTGCTTTGTTGTAATTATTACTCTTTTTTAAAATTGTTAGATATTAAGTATGTTAACTATTTCATTTTTATATTTTTGCTATCCTATTGTTATGTAAATAGATTTGATTTGTTAGTTTACATTTAGATAGCATTTCTTTCTTCTTGTCTTTAATAAATCATTTTTCTAATCAAAATATTTAAGTATTTCCTCTAATATTTTTCATTAATGGCTATATGTTTATCTTTATATCTAGACATAATACCTAAAATATCTAACCAAAAATTGTATTGATCAAAATAAAAATATTTGTATTTATTATTAATACCAGTGCATCATAATATACTCCCAGCTATGATTTCTATAATTTAAGTTTATGCCACTTGCCTTGTAAATACAAATTTTACTGGTGCAAAAAGGTATTTACTAAACACACAAATTAAGATATCAACCCTAGAGAAATCCTGTGTACTCAAACTATCTTAGAAAGATAACAAACTAATTTTCTCTAAAAATCATTGGTTAGTCAGGACTTTTCAGATTGCGAGTGACAGAAAATCCAACTGAAACTTATTCAAGCAAAACCAAGGCTTCGTGTTCATAAGTGGGAAGTGTGGAGAGGGGGCCCTGGCAGGGGATTCACCCCTGGACTGCGTGTCACAGCCCTGCTGTCTTCCCTGTTGGCTTCCTTCTCCAACAGGTGCTCCCCTCTTGGTGGCAGGACCGCTTCCAGCAGCTCCAAGATTACAACTCACAACTCCAAACTCAGCTGAGAAAGGGAGTGTGCCTTTCTCTCCACAGCCCCTTTGCCCCAAAATCTAGTCCTGGGGCCAGCAAGAGGCACTATGCCGATGGGCCAGGACTCAGATGGGATGCTGCTTTATTATAAATAAGGGAATAGACCAGGGGCAGGAAAAACAATTGTTCAATATGGTTATGAAGTATAAAAGAGTCCACCTGATAGAAAACTTAGGAAAGTGGTTTTGTAGATGCCGCCTCCAAGACATCGTGTGTGTGTGTCCATGTGTGTCTGTGTGCAATGCGTATGTTGGTGTGTGTGGTGTGTGAGTATGTGTGTTTGTGTGCAGTATGGGTATGAGTGTGGTGCTGCCTACAGGGAAGAAAAATGTCCACAGTAAAACATCCATGGTGCTCAGTGGAATTAGAGAGTCCTTCAGGGCTGTCAGTAATGAAGCTCAGGTGAGGTCAGGGTTAATGTCGAAGCATTATAAATGAGATTAGAAAAAAGCTGCCTGCCAAAGCAAACAGTGCAGGTGGGAGTAGGGGGAGAGAAATATAGATCGCAGAGTCCTACGTGGGCATGCTGACATTTCATGCGGTTCACTAACTCTACTTTGCGGCCTTCATAAATTTCACTCAGAATTACTGTCAATGAAATTAATGAAATCACAGGCTGTTCAACAAAAGAAGTTATCAATCTGTAGTTTTCCATTGGGTCAGTGAGACCTCAACTTATCGTGGGTATGCTTCATGTCATCAAGAGCTGGGTGTTGTTTGCAGGAATTTCATAAAAATTCTGTGTCTTTATATTTCTCAACAAAGTTCAGATAACTTTTGGAGATGGAAACTGTGCTTTAAAGACACACACACATACACACACACACACACACAATCCCTTGGGTCTAGTAAATCAGTTTCAATATACTTTTCCAGAATAAGATCCTCCTCCAGTTTTCTTAAAAGATGTTTATACTTTCATTGTTCCAGTAGAAAGAAAATGGAGCAGGTCTTTGAAACACCTCACTTCCAAACTTCAAGATGAAAAATAGACATTATAGAGATGTCGTTATATATGTTTCTTTCCTGAAGACTAATGCACATGTGTGCAGATGCATATGTGTATTTGAGTGTATCAATAATGTACTTAAGTTGAAGAGGTTTTTAAGAAAATTTCTATTAGTATACCATAGCCATTTTCCACAGTATTACCTAAGTTAGAATATAGAATTTTGTTTGACTTATGTAAAAATGTTCATCTGTATTATATAAACTATAATAATGGTCAAGTCCTACATTAAAGAAAACACTACATGCTTGTTTCAGATCAAAGGACAATAGCAAAAATGAGACCAAATTTACACTGGGAATTGAAATTTTTATTTCTTTTGCCAGGTCTACAATTTACTGCTTAGAGCTATAATTCACATTATTATGACCTTTATTTCTCCCTGTGGAGATGTCTGCTCTCTATTAATTATTTTAAGATATGGAAAACTAACAATTATCCTAAGAAAGGGAGAATTAACATTCTGTTCTCACTGTTAAGGAATTTTGAGTTTTCTTTCTGTTGGAGTTTATTATGAATGGTCTTTCCCTGGATCAACTTGCCCCACATCTTGCCCGCATGAACTTTTCCTCCCATCCAAATCCAGATCCCTCTCCAGGGTCACCATAAATTTTTTCTGGGCTTCCAAATCATTATTGGTGAGCAATATTCCATTTATCTGGCTTCCCTAGAATGTGTCACCTTTTCTCTCTTTGGACTATCTTAACTTCTTCCACCAAGGAAGGGATGGAATATTTTGTCCCAAAGTGAAGTGTCCCTTGTTTAGGTTCAGTGTCATCAACGGCAAAGCCCCTCACCTGCCATCACTATTCCTAAAGTGACTTTAAAATCCCACAGGTTGGAGCACCAGAGCCACAGTCCAACTTGGCTGCCAGTAGAATCCTAATCAAAGATCCAGAAGCAATGACAGAATTTCCCTCTTTAGAGAGCGAAAGACACAGGCCAGCACAGATAAAAAGTCCTGATAAGGACTTTGCCAAAGGTATGGTCCCCTGGGGCTGGCTCTACCTGATACTAATTCAAGTGCTCTTTAGTGATATTTGATTTTTTTTTTTAAAAAAAGCTGAGGAATAAGGAAGAGAAAACAGAAAATGGAGAAAAAGCTAAGGGCTACCATTTGCTATGAACTGTAAGAATATTTAGTGTCTCTCTCAAGGCCCGTCGACATTCCTAAGCCGTTAAGGAAAGTAGCATGGAACTCAGCAGCACAGGTCCTGGTATGTCCTACTGTCACTATGAAATGCAGTATTGAAACTGAGCCTGGTTTGGACTTTTTGACCAGTGTAGCGACTATGTTCCACATCCACAATGTGCTGTTACATTTGTTCATCCACTCCCTGAGAAGCAGTGTCACTGGAAAGAGGAATAAATGTTTCCATGGCTATTTGAAAGGTAGTTAAATTGAAGTCCAGGAGAGTCAAGGACCCAAAGCCCTGGCCAGCCTGTGCTGTTATTTGATAGAGAATTGAGGTGCCCTGAGCCCCAGGTCTTCCTCCGCTAGACGCTGCCTTCTTGGCTGGATCTTCCACTTGTCATCCGTCTTACTTCCACCCCACCTTCCCACCTTTCAAATCAGGCCAAATAATTTCTCTCAAGGTAGCTTGTTTCCAGGAACTCTCTAATTTTATACCAACTTCTCATCTTCCAGATCAGATCAAAAGTAAATCTTTGAAGTATGTGTATCTGTACATTTGAAGAATGAAGGAACATTTCAAAAATGGAAATAAAATATGTAGTAATACAACTAGCCAAACGATGGCATTCTTAAATAATCAATATTTTCTTAGGAAGAAAACCTTGAAAACGGTAACAAAGTTGCATTTGTTAAGTTCTACATGAGCAGGACTGTGTAAGTACTTCACTATGGTTATCTCATTTAGGCCCCACAACAATGCTATGAACTAAGTAACGTGATCCTCGGTTTCTACATAAATAGACTTAAGTTCAGACAACTCAAATCACTTGCCCAAAGTTACACAGTGGGTAGATGCAAAGCTAGAATTCAAGGATTCAAGGAGAGGTGTGATTCAATTACAAAGTTCAGTTTAGAATCGTCACCTTAGCCTACTGATTCCCATATTATTTCTTTGATAATTATCAACCACTTAAAAGTCAAAGCCTTGCCAAAAGGGTTGGTGAGGATGTGGAGAAATTGGAGCGCTTGTGCACTGCTGGTGGAATTAAAGTGGCGCAGCTGCTGTGGAAAACAGTTAGCAATTCCTCAAAAAGTTCAACATCGAATTTTCATATGATGCAGCAATTCCACTCCTAGGTTTATTCCCCAAAGAGTTGAAAGCAGGGTCTTGAAGAGATACTTGTACATCTTGAGAGATACTTGAGCTCCCATCAGGCCAGAAAATCAGAAAGGGAGACAAGATACAGATTGGTCTACACTCTAGACACATGTCCTCAGGCAGGCTGGCCCTCCCTCCTGGGCAGCAGTTGGCTCTCTAGACGACACATAAACAAGTGTCTTTGACAGAAAGGCCGAGCGGCTCCAGGTCCTGACGACAGTGCACGCTAACAAAGCAGGGAAGTCGAGACTCCAGTCTATTTACAAAGCCTACGTGCTAGAAGGACAGAGATAAAGCCGTTCCCAGGAGGCGAGACATTAGCACTAGCACAGTGATGCTCTCCTTTCTCCTGTGTCTGAGAGAATATACAACTAAGCAGACTCTGCAGAGAAGCCAAAAGAAAAGGGGTGAAGCATTGCTTTGTTTTGGCCACAAGGCAGGAGTTTCAAATTCCAGCCCCCAGGGAAGGACACTATGCAAACTCAGGGAGGGTTCAATGTCCCCACCCCACTCAGCCCCAAACATTTCTTCAGTATGTTCCTGTTAAAATACAATAATCTAGGGCTGCCAACATCTTAGACTCCATTAAGTCAGCAAAGATTAGGATGCTGCTGTGTCCAGGCTGATGACAGACAACCATCTGGTAGCTTGATGCTCCTTCTGCCTTAAAAGAGCCCCATTCTCCTAATGGAATATCTGCACAGAAGTTTTAGTAAAAGGGACTTGGGAAACTAGCCTGGAAAGACCAGAGGTCCCATAGATTATATTCCCCATCCTGTGCCCCATACTTTGACAAATTCCTCCAAGGCTTCGTCTTCTGTGTACACATGTCTGGTGAATAACCCCAGTTCTACACAGTCCAAAGTCTTTCAGAGCCAGAGTAGCAGTAGACTTATCTCCAGCCACATCTCTAACACCACTCACACACACACTCACACACACACACTCACACACACACAAACACCCTTTCCCTTCAGTTACTCACTTACTGCTTTGTGTCTGCTTTTGTGTTAAGTGCTCGGACACAGTCATGAATAGAACAAGGTCCCTGCCTTTAAGGTTCAAGGTTTAGTATTGGAGAGAGACAGCAAAAAGGTATTTAAATAATAGCATGACTTGGGGTGCTATGATCCAGAAGTACACAGAGGCCAAAGAGCCCAGCAGAGCCAGCCTACTCCCTTCAAAGCTCAGCATGTGGCAAGAGGCTTGTGGGAACCCCTTGGTCCCAGCTCCTGCAGTATGGAAGCCTAGGTGGGCTGGAGCCAGGCTGAGTGGGCCACAGTCCTGCCGAGGTTCAGCATGAGAAGGCAGTGCGACAGCCCTCTGTGTCTGCTTAGCTTGAGTCCTCTCAGCCATTTGGGCCACCGCTTCTCAAACAATGAAAACTGATGATCTGAAACTAATGAGAAGATAGAAACTAGAAACACTTAGATCAATTGAGACAAACGACCAGTCTAAGAGTGATTTTTTTTAAAGAAAGAGTGATTTTAAATACCAAAAGTTAAATCTCTCTTTGTTTAGTAAGCTAAATTCAGGACCCACAAATAAAAGTCCAGAAATGGCCTGTCTCATTTTATTTATAAGTAAACAAATATCCAGCTTCCCTGAATTACAGAATCTGGCTACGGAAAAGAAGAGGAAGATGAAGGGGGAGAGGAAGGAGAAAGGGAAGAAAAGAAAGAAGGGGAAGCGGGGGACGATGACCAGCAGCGAGGGTGGGAGAGAGGAAGAGCAGCGAGAGGAAGAGGAAGGGAGGAGGAGAGAGAAGAGGCACCCGGCCACTCACTGACACTATTTCTCTCCGTTAGTCAACATACTTCTTCCCCTGAAAGGGAACTAACATGTAATGAGCCCCACCTCCTGGGTCACGACCAGATTACTCACATAAATCATCAATTGAATTCCCAATTCCATGGGAATAGATATTATGCAGATTTTATAGGTAAGGAAATAGAGGCTCAGGAAATGAGTGATTTGTCCAAATGACATAGCTAATATGTGACAGAAGCAACCTGTTAGCTTGCTGGTGCAATGTGATACTCTAGCAAACAACTAACTTGGATTATTTTTAAACCGAATAGGAGTTCTTGGGAAATGGTTTTCATACCTATACCAAGCTTAAATTCCCCTGAATTAAACCAAAGTGTGTGTAGTCACTATCCGGTCAGTACCCCAAGCAGCAACCCTTGGTGTCAGCCCTCAATTCCTTCCTCTCTTGACCCTGCAGCCTATCACCAAATCCTGACAATCATGCTTCAAATCTGAGTGTGTCTCTCTATTCCCATGTCCTCCTTCCACTCTGGCCCCTCATCTCCACTGACTGGGCTTTCCAGGCCTTCTCAGGCCACTTGTGGCCAGACTGCCAGACAATGGTCATGTCACTTTGCTGTCAAATCCCTACTGGGGCCTACTGCCTTCAGGAGATAAATGTGCACTTGATTGGGCAGTCCTGGATCATTTGTGGAGTAAGCAGGGTTTAAGTAAGAATTTAACACAGAGGTCATTAACAATCTGGCTGGAACCCACCTTCCAGCCTCATTTTGCACCTCTCTTCCTCCTCACTTGTCCAGCCTCCCCATTTGCTGACCCAGAACCTGGCAGACAGCTCTTCTCACAGTTGACTTTTGGGGCCCACTGTGTTTGCCCACTCTGCTCTCTGCCTAGAATTTCCTTCTCCTTTTCTTCCCTGGCACATGCCCACTAGTCCTCATGAGTCAGATAGATCTGCTTTCCTCCAGTGAAACCTCGGCTCATGCCCCCAGGCTGAGTGGGATGCTCCAGCCCTGAACCCCCAGAGCACTGAGGACAGGGGCACATCCCCAAAAGAGCACTTACTACACTGTATTTTAAATATAGGCTCCAATGGATGGCAACTAGGCTTTTGGTGGTGAATACAATGCAGTCTATACAGAAATTGAAATATAATGATGTACACCTGAAATTTATGTAATGTTGTAAATGACCTCAATTAAAAAATTTTTTAAAGTAAATAAGTATGAGCTTCATGTCTGTCTTCCCCACGAAATTATGTTTCTAGATTGTGCGTTATTTACCTCTTTACCCACACGTGCCAGTACTTGGCACATAGTAAGTGCTCAGTAAGTTTGCTGAATGAAGATAAGTATGAATACTTGAGACTCAGAATCCAGCTTCTCCAAGGGAAGAATAGGTGGCTGCCTGTGAGATATATCTGTGCTTTTGATACAATCTCATCTCTTTATTTCAAAACAATATTTTCAAAGAGTTCTGGGATTTCAATTTCCAGTACCAGGGAATTGATTGTTGCTATGTGAGCGCCGGGAGGTAAACTTCAGGACCCTGGTGATGACTTCTCTAAGGAAAGGAAAGTCCCAGTGACTTACCTATGAGAGAGGCCACCCCCCCCCCCCCATCCCATTCCTCACCTGAGTTGTCACATCCCCATAGACAGTCCCTCACCAGCCACACTACCCCCACCTCATGTTACAGACTAACAGCCAGGTGAAGTTTTCATCTTCTCCACTTGTCCTACATTTCTGTTCTGCCTAAACTCTCTTTCTTCCCTTTCTCTCGGCTCCATTTGGAAGCCGCTCTAAACTGCATCAGAACTCAGAGAGACAGGACTTCCACCCCAGCTCGGCTCCTCACTAGCCGGACACCCTGTGAGTATACTTACCTCCTCAGAGCCTCAGACTCCTCATTAAGAGGATACCGCATCCTCACTGTGTTCATCCTGCTACTCTCACCTTTCGTTTTTCTTGGCCCTTACTTCTTTATTTTTTCTACAATTTTATGTTATGAATTTATGTAAGCCACTCAAATATTTTTTGATGAGATAATAAAAAAATATACAAAATAAGTCTTTAAGAGTTACAGGGATTTAACTCAATAAATCTGTAATGAATTTAGCACAGTGCGTGGCAAAAGTTGGTTTACTTTGAATATTAGTTGTCTTCCAAAAGGCACTGTTGGCGGGAATGTAAATTGGTGAAGCCACTACGGAAAACAATATGAAGTTTCCTCAAAAAGTAAAAATAGAACTACCATATGATCCTGTAATCCCACTTGTGGGTATTTAGTCAAAGGAAATGAAATCCCTGTCTTGAAGAGATATCTGTACTCCCACGTTCACTGTAGCGTTATTCACAATAACCAAGATATGGAAATAACCTAAGTGTCTGTCAATGGATGAATGGATAAAGGAAATGTGGTAAATATATACAACGGAATATTAGTCAGTCACAAAAAAGAAAGAAATCCTAAGGCCGACCCAGTGGCTGGGTGGTTAAGTTCACGTGCTCTGCTTCAGTGGCCCAGGGTTTCACTGGTTTGGATCCTGCACGCGGACATGGCACCAATCATGAGACCATGCTGAGGCAGTGTCCCACATACCATAATCAGAGGCACTCACAGCTAGAATATACAACTATGTACTGGGGGGTTGGGGGAGGAGAAGGAAAAAAAAGGATTGGTAACGGATGTTGGTGCAGGTGCCAATCTTTAAAAAAAAGAAATAAATCCTGCCACTTGTGACAACATGGATGAACCTGGAGGTCATTACACTAAGTGAAATTAGCCAGACAGAGAAAAACAAATACTGTATGATCTCACTCATATATGGATTCTAAAAAAGTTGAACTCGTAGAAGCAGAGGGTAGAACAGTGGTTACCAGGGGCTGGGGGATGTGGTGGGGAGATGTGGGTCAAAGGGTACTTTCAGTTATAAGTTCTGAGAATCTAATGTACAGCATGATGCTATAGTTAATATACTGTATTGTATACTTGAAATTTGTTAAAAGAGTAGATCTTAAGTGTTCTTACCACACGTATAAAAAATGGTAACCATGTGAGGGGATGGATGTTTTGATTTGATTGTGGCAATCATTTCACAATATATGTGTACATTAAATCATCACATTATGCATCTTAAAAAAAATCACACTGTACAAACTAAATATACACAATCTTTATTTGTCAATCACACCTCAATAAAGCTGGAAAAAATTAGTTCTCTTCCTGGCTCTCATAAAATAGTAGCTGTTTAGTTATTTCACAAAGTTATTTGAGAATTAAAGGAAATACTCTATTAGGTAATATATGTGAAGTTACCCTTATCCCTTGCCAAAAAATTTCCTTTCCTCTGCCTTCTTCTTCCTCCTCTCCATCATTTGAGTCAATCAGAGTTCTTGCATTCTCACATGAAATGTGATAGTAACAGCCTGTGTTTATACAAGTAAGCCTATGTTTCAGCTGACTGTGATGAGCACTGGAGTAACCACTTTACAGATATTAACTCATTTAATCCTGCAAAGGAACCTGCTAAGAATCTTTTGAAGGATCTCTCTTCTTATCCCTGTTTTTATAGGTGTTAAAACTAAGGGGACACATGTAGCAACCTGCACGGTCTCAGAGCTAGTGCGCAGGAGGGCAGGCCGACTGCTCAGCCTGGGATTTCGACTCCAACACTGAACTTTCCCTACTTGGCAACTTGCAGGGAAAAGAAGGAGCTCCAACCATACCAACTACTCGCATTCTAATTAAAACTAGGCATTTTGGTTTGCCTAGTTCCAAGATACAGTCAGAAGTGCTCCACAGCTCTGCTCTGAGGAAGTGTGGCTACACATTTTGATTGAATTTTTCCTCCTTATCTCCAAGAGCTTTAGTCATAATCCAAGGACTAAAGCTATGATGATTATGGACGAGCTTGTTGCCGGGGGATTAAGTCTGATGGCTCAAAGAGCAGCCAAGGAACCCCAGCACAGTGAGTTGGAAGCCAATTGGTTATCCATCAACAGGAAACCTTTCATACCTGGTCAGCACTGGTACATCCACAGGAACAAAGCAGACAGAATCTTCTTTCTTCTCGTTTATGAACTGGGCAGCTTTACTGCCACCTCCACTGGCTGAGCAAGGTGAGCCATTGTAACTATTCAGAGAAAGGACTATGATGTAGAATTCCTGGGTCCAGAGCAGAGGATATTTGTTCCTCCCACCTCACCTCAAGCCCAAGTCAAGCCCTAGCTGCACAGTGATAAGCATCATTCATTTCAGATAGACAGGCACTGGGAATGACGGCTGACATCATGCCATGGTCAAGGCCTCCAGCCTCAGAAGTGACCCTCCTCACCAATGAGGGTCTTAGCCAAGGCCAATGATCTCAGTCGCCGAGGTTCTCCCGCCAGAGTCCTGGTCAGAGGGCTAACTCACAAGAGAGTAAACAGTGGGGTATTTTTAGCATGTAGAATTGTAATAAGCCAACATTCAAAGGGAAGTTAAGGTTCATACACCCCATACGTTACTGTCAGGGAATTTTAAATTTGTGGGTGCAGCCAGTCTAAATTGAAGACGTTTTGTAATTTGCTTTTTTAGCTTTAAGATTCCCGTGGCTATTAAGGTCTGTTTGCAAGTAAGCCTCCTTGTGATTTTAGTGACTGGATAAGAACGATTTGTCGCATCCTCAGGCCTCATAAACGTGTGTCTGGGCAAAAGCAGCTGACTTGTCTAACAGAGGAGTAAACACTCTTATCTTAGGAGGATGTTAAATTGTTTGGCAAACCATCCTCAGATTTGGTAGGTTGTAGGCAGATAGTTTTGCTTAGCTCCTTACAAATTATCACAGACTCCAAAAGAACAGGGTCTTTATTAATAAATTAAGTACTATACTTCTAATGATCTGTTCCTGGCCATGGTAATAATATAGAATGAGTCAGGATTCGACTTTTAGGGCAGCTTTTTGCTTTGAGGTCTAACCGCAGTAGTTGAAAACTTTGAACTCCCCTTGCACAGTATTGAGAATAGATGCTAAATAAATATTTGCTGATCATGAAAAGGCTGCAGATTAAGAGAAGGAGGAGGGAAAGGAGAATGATCATGGTATTTTCTGAGCCATAAAGTGACAGTAGTAGAATTATTCACCAGACTCATTGTATTGGAGATGAAGTCTTTTGAGCAAGCCAGTTTTCTAAATGTTTCTTAAATAACATAGGTCCTTGAAGATTAAAAGGAATCCTAAAAGTATCTTTAAATTCAAGGTATCTAAAAATGACTGTTAAATATGCATTTTATGATTAAGATATATAACAATTATATGATTAACAGTTATTGAATAAGATCATCAGAAAGAGGCTTCATAAATATTGAATAGAAATAGAAAATGATATTGTAAGTCTAGAATGCTAAAAATCAGTGAAATAATTATTTTGATGATGTTCACCCAAAACTGTAACCTTTAGAGATCTAAAATTATGAGAAAATATGTTCTAGGCAGATAGCTATTTAATTTTTACTTTGGCAAAGTTTATACTTGAATGTAACTGTTTCTTTTCAAAAATCTTATAAAGAAAAGAACATAACACTAACAAGTCTTGTAAAACCAGAATACATTTCTGATGACTATTTTATTTTTACTATTTTTTTAGAGGCATGCCGCTACAGATATCTGGGTGATTACATACCCACTAATGTATTTCCCCTTCATGTTTATTTTGGAAAGACGGCAGGTTATTTTGAAAGAAAGGAAGAAAAAACAGACTACAGAGGAAGCAGAGTTGCCTTGTATCTCATAGAGCAACGGATTACTAAAATTACCAGACTTCACGGAAGAGAACACAAATTCATTTCTTTTGCACATTGTCTTAAGTTTCAAAGGACTTATAACAAGATGATATGCCCATAGTTTTGAGGAGAAGAACCCAAGGGCAAAAAATATTAAGGAAAACTTTTAATTTTGGAATTTTCTCTGGAGCACAAAACCAATTGTGATGGGAGTGACAATGTCGCTGAGCTTTAGCTATCAAGCAGAGCTTTCTTCCAATATTTTCCATACTTTTCCAGTTTTATAGCTGATTATAGCACTGATAAATCAGAAAGATTAGCAATCAATACAAAAAATATGGCATAAATATTACAAGCCAAAGTTTATGTTTTAGTTAATATTCCTGCCTAGTAACTGGATTTATTTGCAGCATTCATCCAGTCTTTCAACAAAAACTTACTAGGCACTCAACGTGTGCCACAAAACTGTGGTAGGAATACAAAAGGGAATGACACAGAATCCTGCCCCCACAATTCTCCCAGTTTCTGCCCACGTGGCCGGGGATTCGGCAGGGAAAGTCGTAATAAACAGCAACTTGGAACTGATGCATATAATAGGCATTGAGTGAACTTCTAAAATGATTAATTTTTATCTTTCTAAAAAGGAGATAGATTTTACATTGGTTTACCTCCGAAAAAAAGTGTCCTTCCTCCAACAATAAAAAAATTTCTACTGTACAACATTATTTTAATTGTGTCTCTGCAGGAAGGAACAAGTGCAGAATGATCAAGACGTTGGTTGTAATCAATGACCTCTTCTAAGATACCTTGAACTTTCTTTTGTTGATAGAACCTTCTAAAAGTGTGCTGGGAGTGAAACTCTTCTGGCTTACACCCATTTTAAACATCGCTTAAGCGCATGATGCGACAATTCGTTATCAGATGACCCTGTGCTCACACACAAACATAGTCACTATCAGGCACAGACAGGCCATAATCTGGCAAAACCTTGATGAAACAGAAATAAACACAATGTGTAGTGCATATTAATAAACTCAGGCATTCTGGCGCACACTAATGTTACAAACACCCTCAAAAGGAAAGTGCTATGAGGCTAGGTTTCCTTATATGAATCAACACAAACAGGGATAGATAAAAGGGAAAGAGGTGAATCTTTTGAAATAGAGTATCTCTTCTTCAATCTTGGAAATAACAACTCCTCTCCTGAGAGCCAACAGTTTCCGTAATGTGTCGTTTTCTCAAAGGGAGGGGATTAAGATCCAGCAAGACTCTTGCCTTCCTGCCTGGGTGCTCCCTCATTTAAAGGTAATTGGAAAGTGCGTTAGGACGGAGGTTCTCAAAGGCCAATCTGCAATCTAGTGTCAGTCTCAGGACAAAGCTTTTACTGATCCAAGACAAAATGAAAAACAAGGACAATGGAATAAACTTTTCACAGAGCTAATTTTTTGTGTGCGTATGAGGAAGGTTGGCCCTGCAGTACCATCTGTCGCCAATCTTGAGAAAGATTGTCTCTGAGCTAAAATCTGTGCCAATTTTCCTCTACTTTATGAGGGATGCCACCACAGCATGGTTTGACAAACGGTACTGGGTCCATGCCCAAGATCTGAACCTGCAAACCCCGGGCCAGAGAAGCGGAGCATGCCAACTTAACCACTACGCCACCAGGACAGTCCCTCACAAAGCTACTTCTTAAAATTATATTTATGTATTTTTGAACGCACATGATGCAAACTTCAAAAAATGTAAAGGGTATTCAGTGAAAAGTAAGTCTTCTTTTTTAATAAAACTTGACTCTGTGTTATCCAGGGCAGTGTCGTTGGGGTCTCTGTAAGCTCCATAACAAGCTTTAACAAGGGTCAGTCATTGCAGGAAAACGAACTCTCATCAGATGCAGCAAAATTAGGGGGCACTACAAACTCAGAAAATAAATTTTCAAATTTATTTTAAAACTAAAATAAGTTTTAAAGCAATAATTAAAAAAAACTCAAAAGGTTGATTGAAAATAGTTGAAGAGCATTTTAGTTTGGGTGTGTTAAGCCAAGTTAAAACATAAGGAGAAAATATAACATTGTTTTTTAAACATTTTAGTCACTTTGAGGAATTTGTAGTGTAAGTATTATTCTGAATATCTCTGTAATTCATAAAAACTCTATATTTATATAATCTGCTCAAGAGAGTGCCTACAGTTGAGGCAATTTTCCAGAAAATAATTATTTGACCAAATTTAGTTTACTGCAGATCCTTCTCTAAAGACTGTTCTAAATATTTCCTTCTCCCTGTTAACCCCTCAAGTTAACGTCCCATCTCCTTTTAATTTGAGGATGAAACTTCTCCGTGAGTCCTTGAAACGGGCACTTCAGGAGTCACTAGTTACTGGGAGCTAAACAGTGCCATGACCTGCTCTCCATCCTAACCCCCTGATGACTCCAATGCTGGCCTCTCTTAGATATGGTGACCCCGGGCCCTTTTCTGGTTGGATTTCTACATCCTAAGAACTCCCTTCTGCTAGTGTCATTGGCTCCTTTTTCTTCTCCAACTCCACAGTGTAGTCAGTCTCAAATTCTTTCTCCACAGCCTTCTCTAACAAACGCCCATACTCTGCCTCCCCATGGGTGATCCCAGCCATCTCCCTGTCTACGTCCCATCTCCATGCAATTGACCACCACGACATATTCCAATTCCAGAACCTTCCCGAAGCCCCAGTCCCTACTTCTAATCACCTGATGATCACTGGATGACGTCAAACTTGTCATTTGCTTCGAGGATCAGTTCCTACTCCTTCCAGCCATTGACTCTCAAAGGCAGCATGGACTTTTCCCTAATCACTCAGCACTCTATGGGTGCCCAAACCATGCCGATTCTGCTTTATGTTCCTCTGCTCTTTAACTTAGTTATAGTTATATTTATATTATATAGTTATATTTATAATAACTATAAAGTTATTAGCTAATGCTGCAGAAGTCATTAATTATGTGAGTACTCTATGTAGAAAAACATTTAGAGTGCTTCCCTAATTTGTTCTAAACATTGTATATTTAATCCTATAAAATATGAATGGATGAAAAGTCACTGAATTGTCAAGAAAACTGGACATTTAGGAACAAAGTGTCACTTTACTACCTAATGATAAATGTAGTCATCCCCCGACACTCCCAGACCCCCCAAGCTAAATTACCAAGCTGACCTTTCTCCAGAGGCAAAGCATCTACTCAACAGTCATTGTAGTATGATTTAAAAAATAACTAGTCTTTATTAAGCCAAGTCTTTTACATATACTATCTAAACTAACCCTCGAAATGCCTCTCAGATCCAGGTATGATACTTGTTTTTCCTTTTAGACAATAAAATTGAAGGTAAGTAAGGTTATATAACCAGCTCAAGGACATGCCACTAGTAAGTGGGTTCAAACTCATTTTTTTCTAATTCAGAACCTTTGTTCTTAACCTGTATGCTGTAATCACTTGTCCTTTCTGGTCATTATTATCATGCTAGCATCCTTTCATCAGTACAAATCCCTCTGTATCAAGTACATAATACAATACTGGAGACTGCCATTCTTGTGGAGCGTGGCTAAAACTCTATCCTTGCCTCCAAAGTCAGGGAGGAGATTGAATATGATCTTTGCTTCCCGGCAATAGGCAACTGGATTTATTAGACTCTGTTAGCATGATTTCTGAGACAGATTCTCTGTTCAGTTGTTTTCTATCACATTTCATACATGTTGTTTTATTTATTCTCAAAAGCTCTTCAAGGTTTGCATTCTAAACTTCACACTTCTTACTGGATGTGGTATCTTCATTTTACTACTAGAGATTTTCCAAAGTGGATAAACGTAGTCCTTAGTCCAAATTCTTAGAGATTGATCTGCTCCGACTAGAAGGCAGTGCAGACTAGGTTTTGTGCTCAGACAATCCTAGATTTGCATTTGATTCTTTCATTTGCAGTCTATGCTGTATGACTTTAAGTTACTTACTTAACTTTTCTGAGTCAGTTTCCCCTCTCTCCACGTTACCAATCCAATTTTCTGTCTCTTGATATTTTCACTGAATATTTTATGGGCATTTCATTTCCAATCCTGGTACTCACTACTCCTACACACCTAGTCTTCCTCATCTCTGAAAATAGTACCACTACCCACCCAGTTATTTCAGAAACCTCCAGCCATTATTTATTTTCCTCTCTCTCTCTGTCACCCCAACATTCAATCCATCTTTAAGACCAATAGATTTTACTTATAAATTATATCTTGAATCTGTGTATCTCTCTTCTTCAAAATACCACCCTGTTCCATGCCACAATCACTCCTTTCCTGGCACCAGAACACTTCCATAATATTCTGCCCAGCTGCTCTCTCCTCCCACTTCAATCTGTTCTCCATCAAGCAGCCAGAGTGATTGTTTTAAAAGAAAGAAGATAGTGTTACTCCCTTGTTAAAATCATGCAGTGACTTCTAACTTAAGAATTCCAATCTCTTCTTCACGCCCATTAGGATGACTATTATTAAAAAAAAAAAACAACTAGAAAATAACAAGTGTTGGTGAGAATGTGGAGCAACCAGAACCCTTCTGTGTTGCTGGGGAAACGTAAAATGGTACAGCTGCTGTGGAAAACAGAATTGCAGTTTCTCAAAAAATTAAAAATTAGAATTACCATGTGATCCAGTAATTCCACTTCTGGGGATACATCCAAAAGAATTGGAAACAGGGACTCAAACAGATATTTGTACATTGTTGTACACTGGTTTTACAGCAACACTGTAACACTGTCCATAGCAGTGTTATTCATAACAGCCAACTGTCCATCAACAGCTAAAGGGCTAAACAAAAGGTGGTATATACACACAATGGAATATATTATTCGGCTTTAGGAAAGAAATTCTGACACATGCTATAATATGGAGGAACCATGGATAAGCCATTAACAAAAGGACAAATATTGTATGAATTAACTGACATGACTTTTACCTAGAGTAATCAACTCATAGAGCCAGAAAGCAGAATGGTGGCCACCTGGAGCTGGGGAGAGGGGAATGGGTTGTTGTTTAATGTGTTTAGAGTTTCAGTTTTGCAAGATGAAAAAAGCTCTGGAGATGGATGATGCTTGCCCAACAATGTGAATAGACAACGTCACTGAACTATACACTTAAAATGGTTAAAGTGGTAAATTATATGTTACATATATTTTACAATTTAAAAAAATCCCAAACTCTTTCCATGACTTAGGAGGACTTGCATGATCTCGCCCCTGCCTACCTCCCCGACGTCCCCCTCTCATTATTCCTACGGGCTGCGCCCTCACAGGGGTGCTGTGAACCCGCAGGTCTTGAACCTCAGCCATTCCCTCCTTTCCTCTCAGGGCTGCTTCTCCTCCCTCTGGCCACTGCTGCTGCTTAAAAACTATCTCCGCAGAGAAGCCTTCCCTCACACTGGAAGCCTAAGTCAGTCCCCTATTCTTCTCTGTCATGTTCTACTCCTTCACAGCATATCACAGGGGGTTTACAGTCACATGTAGTAGCTTAATGAAAGCTGCCTTGCTCTTTAGGAATCAGCAAAAGCCCTACACTTCAGTCACCCACACGGCCCCCCAGGCTTCCTTGCGGGAGTGAAGTCAAGTTCACTTGGAAATAACTCAGGATGATTGCTCACCTTTAATGAGCATTTTTGAGTATCCTCAACTTGTTTAACTTACTCATTCTAAAGAAGAGACTTCAAACTGTTTTCCCTGACTCTTACTTAAGTAGTTTCCAAAGGTGGGGGGACTTGTCAACTTTCAAATTAAAAAAAATACATTTCAAAAGGCTTCCTCTGTCCCCTGCCTTCCATTGAGGGAGCTGTTCTTCAAGGGGGAATTCCTCTGAAATAAAATTGGGAAAGGTTCCAGGAGAGTTCATGTTTCCAGTGAGGTCTTCTGAGTTCGGAGGACACAGCCCAGCGCATTCTTTAATCACAGCTGAGGAAATCCCCCCTTGCCTGGGGAAAAGATCGTAATATCTTAAGAAGGCTGATGAGCTCATGAAAAGCAATTGAATTTAGAACGCCAAGACACTCCCAGAAAGCTCCTTTATGCTACTTTTCTCCTCCATTAACCCCTTGAATTTTCCAGATCAGCACCATCCCAAATTTTAAATTATTTTCAAAATAGCTTTTATTTAATGCATTGCAAATTAAAGAGCTGTTCATGCCCTATTTCACTGAAACTCCTTCTGTTATATTATCTTCGTCAATTTTAAATGGCTCAGAAAATTAAGCTCCAAAAATGTTGTGATCCCCATTTATCTTTGATGGATTTGGCATTCCCAATTTTAATTTCCGTGTGAAGATTATCTCATACCCACCTTGAAATTTGATGGGAGAAAGAAAGTGGTACATCAGGAGAGCTCAGATGATGAGAAACAAAAAAAGCCTTCATAGTTACCAAAACACTTAAAATTTGCAAGGGAATCCAAAGATGTCAGAACTAAAAGTCTACTTGTTCATATAACAATATTCACAAGCAAACTACTCACCGTCCTTCTTTAAGGTGGAGACATAATAAAACGAAGCAAATCACCTAAAGTAGAATTCACTATACATGGGAATCCATTTCCCAAAGGCCCTATAAACACTGTAGCTTCCCACCACCTCTCTCACTAATGCATACGTATATGCCATACTTATTATTTCTTTCTTTGACTCATAAAACGAAAGATTAAAATTTCAGGTAAAAATGAAGGATGGGGATGGAAAGTGGTTTTTTCCTTGCTCTTCTGGAGTTGTAATAATCCTACCTTACCAGAGTCAAGAAAGTGTAAGTCTGGAAATAAATAAAGCATTTTGTAGATGAGAGTTGTTTGTAAATGTAGAAAGCAAGAAATTTCCATGTATGGACCTTAAGTGCATTCCAGTGCAGTGTCAAGTTTTGTGTGCGATAAGGCCAGAGCAGGAAGCCACTCGAGGTCAGGAAGGAAGTGCTGTCAAGCTTGGGAGCGGGCAGAGTCCTGCAGGGAGCTGGGCAGGCTCAGGGCTTCAGCTGTGTAACCATTGCCCTATTTTTAAAAGATAAACAGCATGAATAGCACAAAATACACATGGTGGCTGCTTCAAATTCATCCAAGCCACACAAGGAGCTCACTCTTAGCCTTTGCCAGGCTTTGCAAGTCTCCTCAAAATGTGAAGTAACTATTTCTTCTGGGACATGGGGCAGAGATTGATTATGGCCTTTATCCAGTATCCACAGCTGGCTTTGAGGCCTTCTGGTTATCCTAGCACATTTCCAAGTGTCTCCTGTTTTTCCCATCCACCCCCAACCCACTACCAGCCCCTCTCTGCTGGGAAAGAAATCCTAGAATGAGTTAATGGTAGTAAGAGAAAGTTTTCACCGTAACAATGAAGTCTGCAAACAGAACCATCAGGCTGATGACATTGACAATGCTTTCAGAGTTAATTTTTGGATCACCAAGCTTTATTGGGTGTGCATCGTGTGCTAAGCATTGTACTGGGAATTGGGCTTCGGAGGATTAGTCAGCTGCCCTGATCCTCTCATAGCATACACAGTACAGAGTGCTAATGCACTTACTCCTTTTTTTAAAACACTAATACTTTGTATGCCTTGTGGAGAGGGCAGTGATCATGGTATAGAATGGGCACAACAGGAAGACCAATGAAGGGGTCCTAATCCAAGCTCAAATTGGAGATGGGGAACAAAAGAGATTCCAGAGGAGGTGGGCATTTACCAAAGGAGGTGGAAGAAAAGCATCAGAAGAGAAAGGAAGTGTGTTCCCAGAAGAGCAGCGTCCACTGAGGCCAGAGACAGCATGGGACACACCACACAACAGCTCAGAAAAGAAGAATGCGCCATTTGGCATTGTCTCTGGGACGATGAAGAAGAATGATGGGTATACGCTCTGTGGCCCAGGGTCATTGCTGGAAGCCCACGATCTACCATCTTGAGCGTGTACCGCCTACTGGACAGAGCAGGTGCATCCAACGCTGGGATTAAAGGAAACCAAGTCAGAGAAAAAACCTCAACAATAAGCACAGCTTCATGCAGAAAAGATTGAGAAATCTGACCACATAATTTCAATTTTGTTCATCAAAACATACCATTAAGAGAGTAAAACACTCCTAATGAATCAATAAAAAATAAGGGAAGATGATACAAAAATGGACAAGAGATTCGAACAGGAACTTCACAAAAGGACAAATTCAAATACTAGCCAAGCATACAAATGAAAAGATACCCATATCATTAGTAATCAGGGAAACGTAAATGAAAACCAACATAAGGGCACAATTCTTTGAGTCAGACTTTGACCTCCTTGGAGAGGCAGAAAGTCCACCCCAATCACTGTGTTTAAAGGAGCGCCTGCTCCCCGCCTCCACTCCCTTACAATGTGTTCTTGTTCCATTTTTGGTTTTTTACTGAGGCCCAGAAAGGTTACTGCACTGGCTTAAAGTCATGTACCTAGTAAGAACAGAAGCCACAACACAGCTAGTATTCAGACCCAATCTGACTTCCAAGCCCCATGCTCCCAAGAACCCATCTCCCAGGGGCTCCTTGTATCTATAATCAGCAATTACTTCAGGGCACAAGTATGCCATACTTTTTTCAAAAAAATGGCTTTAACCAAGATTTTATTATCACTTATGACAATATGTAAATAAGAAATATCTGATTTTGGAGGAAATTGATAAGTCTACTGAAAAAAGAGAAGGAGAGAGAAAGAGAAATGTGTTCTAAACTCAGATCAGAAGGCAGGAGGCCCTGCAGGCAACGAAGCATGAGAGGAGACAGCCAGAGAGGAAGGCAGAGCCTGTCCTGACATTGGGACACAGGCACAAGCCCTCTGTCTCCACGGGGACACCATCCTTGGATGTCAGATCGATAAGCCCTGCTTAAAGCACCACACTGTGGATTAGAAATGCAAGGGATTTTCCAGAAATTATGTTTAAAACAGCTTCTGCCCAGTGAGATTTACAATTTGGGGCCCTTCCTCCTCTGTATGCTTCCATGGTCTGACTGCCTATGTCTTTAAAGCAAATTCTGACAATATTTCTATTCATGGTCATTTTGGCTCAAAAAATCAAAGTGGATGTCAGGTTTCAAAGACCCAAGGGAAACAAGATCACTACTGAACATACCACCACTTACTGTTGGGCCAACAGCAGTTGAGCTGTCAAATCAGGCTTTGATTTTAATATTCCTCAGTGAGGGAAGTACATAGTTTTTGTAGTGTTCTTTATTTCGGTATGTTTTCAGTACTTTACCCACACAAATATATCACAGTCCACAGCACACTTTTTCTAAACAAAGGAAGAAAATACATGGAGTCAAGAGCCTGTCTGCATGTCCCACCTAAATTGCTAATCAGATATTTGCAATTTGGCTTGGATTTATAGCATGTTCATAATGACTTATGTAGTATTTATATTGAAGTTTTCATTGAAAAATTGAAGGTACTTCAAAGATTTTGTATTATTTTCTTCAAAACAGTCGTGGAAAAAGCAAAACAACAAGTTGCAAAGAAGCCTAAACATTGAATTAGATGGCAGGTCAGAAGCTGCACTGCTCCACCATTTACTAAAAAATAGTTATTCCTCATTTATCTTTCCAATGTAAGTATCATCCGTTTACTTTTCCTCCAAGCTTTCTTGATGTATAATTTACATACAATAAAATTCCCCCCCTTTTTTGTGTAAAGTTTGATAAATTTGGGCAATTGTGTACAGTTGTGTAACTACCAACACAAACTGCTCTGCCTTCTGTCATTACTGTTTTTTGCCATTTCTAGGATTTCCTATAAGTTAAATCATACATTACGTTTTCCAAATTGGCTACACAATTGTGCATTCCTACCAGAAATGTGTGAGTTCCACTTCCTCTACATCTTACCCCACGTGTGGTATTGCCAGTCCTTTTAATAACAGCCATTCTCGAGAAAGTGTGGGACCATCACTGTAGTTCTAATTTTCATTTCTCTGATGACTAGGGATGAGGAGCATCTTTTTATGTGCTCAGTGGCCAATTTGTATATCTCCTTTAGTGAAGTGTTTTTCAAATATTTTGACCATTATTAAATTGCATAAGTTGTAAAAAGTTGTATGTGTTGCAAATATTTTCTCCCAATCCGTGGCTTGCCTTACCATTTTCTTAACTTTTATTCTTTTTTTTTTTTTTGGTAATTTTTAAAGATGCAGTAGCAAAGGCATAAGCAGAAAGATAAGAAAAGAAAACACATGCTATAAACTCCTCATTAAGGACACTAACTTTCAAAGCCAAAAGCAAGAGAATCAAAGGTCTAAGGATTTGAAATTGAAGAAAAAGAGAGGATGACGACAGCAGGGGTTATGTGATTGTGAGAAAGTGCTAGAAAAGCATGTATGGCCGGATGTTGAGATCCTGCTTCTAGCCAAGATGAAGTAACAGGGACCAAATCTACCCCCCAACAAGAAACAACTAAAAAACGACAAAATATATGAAACAATGGTTTTCAAGACATTGGCCACTAGGCAATGAAGGACAATGATCCCCGAGAGACTCCACCAAAGAAGACAAGCACATGAAAGTGTTCAATGTTGTCAGTCATTGGGGAAACGCTAATGAAAACCACAACAAGATGCCACTTCACTCCTATTAGAATGTGTAAAATGTAAAAGACTGATCATACCAGGTGGTGACAAGGATGTTGAGGAGCTCAAACTCTCATACACTGCTGGTGGGAACATCCAACCACTTTGGAAAAACATTTGGCAGGTTTTTTTTAAAGGTGAACATATACCTAAATGACCTAGCCATTTTGCTCCAAGAGAAAGGAAAGCATGTGTTCAATACAAAGTCTTGTACTTGAATGTTCATAACAACATCATTTGCTGCCTAGTGGTTCTCAGCTCGAGGTGATTTTGCTTCCTACTGGGTATTTGGCGATGTCTTGAGATATTTTGGTTGTCACAACCGAGGGGGACTGGTGCTATTGGCATCTAGTGGGTAGAGACCAGAAATTCTGCTACACATCTTGCGATGCACACGACCGACAGTCCTCCACACAAAGAATTATCCAGCTCAAAATGTCAGTAGTGCCAAAGTTTAGAAACTGTGTCTATGGCCCCAAAAGGGAGCAACCCAAATGTCCATTAATAGGTGAAGAGAAAAACTGTGGTATACCCAGACCGTGGAATACTACTCAGCAATGAAGGGGAACAAACTACTGGTTCAGGCAACAGCATGAATGAATCTCAAAAACATTATGCTGTGTGAAGAAAAAGACACAGAAACAAGTACCTACTGTACGTTAGATAAAATTCTAGGAAATGCAAACTAATCTACGGTGACAAAAACAAATCAGTGGTTGCCAAATATAGAGAACAGGGAAAGATCAAAAAGGGATGGGAGAGAGGGATTATAAAACGGCTCCAGGAAGCACATGATGGTCATGGATATGTTCATTTTCTTGCTTTGTCGTGATGGTTTCGTGAATGTACACTTATGTCAAAATTTATCTAATTGTACACTTTAAATCTGTACAATTTATTGTGAGTTAATTATACCTCAACAAAGCTGTTAAAAACATCTATTTGCAAGAACACTGAAAATAATTACAAAAAGGTAATTAAACTAATTCACTATACTGATTAATTAAAGAAGAGGATGAAATTTAATAATGAAACCTAAATAAACATTTGCCAATAGTTGACTAATTAGTTGGAAACTAGAAGTCTGTGGACTCGACTTACGGTCCTAGTTCCAGTGTGATAGTTGTAAATGACTTAATTCATTTGTAAGATGTGATAGTTGGAATTAGTGCTTTCAATCCTATACTTTTAAGGATCCCTCTTTTTTTCTCCTTTAGACTATTTTTATAGATTTCAGTGCTTTCTAGTGTAACTGAATCCATCTACTGTTATAACACCGAACTCACATAATGGCAGCCGACCACCAAGAAAATGTATAACTGTGTAGGTTGCTCTTGTCAAGGCCACCTGCTCATTTTCCCATGGTTGATGGACTTCCTCTTCTCAGTTGTGCCTACTGAGGCCAAGGGCATTTAACAATAACCAAACTTAGATAAGCTATTCTAAATTCTCCTGTACTACCTGTGGGGCTGGCAGGATAAAAGCTCGGATAAAACTAAGACCAGGTGATCCTAGATGAGAGATGGATTATCACCTAGAAAAATGACTTTGGAAACTGATTGGAAAGAGCTGAGGAGTCTGAGTAGAGAAACTGGGGGCATAGAGAAAACCTGAAGGAAACTTGGAACTAATTGTTCCAATATAAAGATGCTGGATTAAGTAAGCTACTGAGGGGAGAGACAGGGGAGAGAGTAAAAAGGAGGAGAGAGAGCCAACCAAAGGCAGCTAAGATGTGCTTCTGGAGAAATGACCTAGGAGCACCAGATGTGGAAGAGGAAGAAGAAAGGAAACAGAATAAGCAATTTGGAGTTTCTTCCATGACCAAAGCCTGTGGTCACTGATCAAGTCCTAGAAACCGTGAATTAATGGACTCAGTGAGTCATTATATCTAGGCTACGGACTTTCTCTTCTCTGGGTCTCAGGCATGAGAAGTGAAGAAGGAGGTGGGGGAAACCAGCCCTTGGCTGAAATTCAGCCAGAGTTTCTGAAGTTGCTTCAAGCATTTGAGATCGTGTTAAATGATCGAAAAAGTCAAACTGATCCAAATCTCTCTCCTCTGAGCAGCCATTTTAAGTTAACCTTTTCATCTGATAATTACAAACTTCGATTTGAAACTCTTCACTCGAATGCTTTGGTCCACTGCTAAATAGGAAAAACAAGAATTGCAACTTGGCAGAAATACAGATTAGATGTAGATTACAAACAGAACGATCCGTCACTTTCAGGGAACATAAACCAGCGCAAAAGACATTAAGTAGCAGTTCTAGTTGTGCTGCCTAGATGGCAGAAAAAGATCAAAGCAACACGCTCTGCTACGTGCCACAAATGAGAGCAGTTATTCTACCAGGAAGAGTCATATAAAATTAGCATGAACATGTTTATCCTTATTTTGAATACAGCTTTGTACTGAAAAATAAGGAGAAAGCAGCCAAGCAGTGGGTGTCATTGCCCCATGTTGTTGGCAGGAAAGCATTCTACTTGGCTACCAAGAATTAGTCCACTAGATTAACTCATTCTCCATTCAGCTGTCAATTTGTTTTAGCTAGTCTCTCTAAGTTGGCACTCAAATGCTTCCCTTTGTGTTGCCTTGATTTATTCTTATATTTTACCTTCCCAATTAGATTTGTTTTCCTTGCAGATAGTTTCATTTGTGTATTATGTATACATGTGTGTGTACACACACATACACACGAGTCAATTCTCATTATTTGAAGTAGTTGTGTTCCATGAAGTCACAGTGAACACTGAATTAATGAACACCGTAACTGCTCCTGGGGTATTTACAAGATTAGGATCTTGTGAGTTTCTGGTCACAACATTTTTACCAACTGATCAACACGGAACTTGTTTTATGTGTGCTTCAGTTTAAAGATC
Organism: Equus przewalskii; assembly: GCF_037783145.1. Taxonomy (NCBI): domain Eukaryota; kingdom Metazoa; phylum Chordata; class Mammalia; order Perissodactyla; family Equidae; genus Equus; species Equus przewalskii. The sequence continues at coordinate 29,162,557 of NC_091838.1, forward strand.
CCTTATTCAATACATATTGTTTATTCACTAACTTGAACTCACAGACAACAGCACAATAACACATGCCTGGACAAAGCTTCTCTAATACACACATTTTCTCCTTAAGGCACATCATCACAGCCTTCTTGCACTCAAGAACTTCTGCTAGACAGCACTGCAGCCCTACACTGGGGGCCATTTTAAACAGTGGAATCACTAACAAAAATGCAAAAGATGTGTCACTAAACAGACAGAGAAAAGGACACTTGCTTACAATGTGAGAGCTTAAACAAGAAGGCAGAGCATTGTCTTGTTCCACCTCAGCTGGAAACACGCCAGTCGGGCAACTCAGATTTTTCCCTGCTCTGTGCATGTCTGCGAACGACTGGGCAAGTGCAGCAAGTATTGATCTTGAAGTCACAAATAAATTCTAGAAAGTATGCAAATTCACAATAGTGAATCTGTGAATAATGAGGATCGACTGTCTATGTGTATTTCTTTGCAGCAAGCTCCTAACAAAGTATATGGCCATAGTAAGCGCAAATTACAGATTTGTTTTCCTTGAAGACAGTTGCTATCTACTATATTAATATTACTCTTCATAGAAAACTCCTGGCCTAGGACATTGACTATATTAAGTTCTCAATTATAGGCCTTTTAAGGTTTTTTGTTCCCACAAAAAAAACTAAAGGGCAAAGACTCCCTTTCAACCTGGTGACTCCAGAGCCTACACTGGGGTACATGAAAAAGCCTGGCACATACAGGCACTTGAAAAATGTTACCTACTTTTCTTTGTTTCCTGATTCATGTTATTTCCTATTTTTCTTATTTGCTTTCATTTTAGCAGCTTGACTGACCCAGCACGTGAATAAACGCAGAGGCAGGGACTGCAGTTTCCATATGTGATGCTGATGGAATGCCACCGAGACATATCCCACTAAATTTGCGGGGTAGCTTCTTCTGGTGCTTATCTATCTTCTTTTAGTTCTCAAAAAGTTTCCAAGCTTCTGGAGGAAATAAAGGAAACCATAAGCTTTATATAAAAGGAATGACTTTTTTTAAATACCAAAAAGTAAAAAGCAGTTCCAAGTGTTAAAGAGCACAAAACTATTTACAGGTTTCAGTTTGTATTCTAGAGAAACATTAATCAGATTAAAATCATACTGTAAGACGTAATACTATAAAGTCATCTCATTTTTACAATATGTTTTAAGTGTTATTTTTACTACTTCTTCACCACCACTCTCAGAAGTACGGTAGTGCTGAAAATACAAGTCAACAAACCACAGCAGACTTTTGCCTCTCCAGGATTTGTGCTGTGTTATTCCACTAGGCCAACGAATGCCTACGAACATTTCTGCAGTGGAGTTATTTTGTTATAAAGGCTTTCGACCCTATTGACAGCAACCATCATTCCTTCGGAAAGTAAGTGTGCAGTAAATTTGCTGTTGGAATGGAAAGTCATTAAATAGCGTGAGACATTTGACCAGCTATCTTCTCAGCTCTGCTCTAAGTCACTTAATCTTTCTTTTCCTTGGTCTTTGTGTCATTAAAATGAAGAAATCAGAATAATTTTTGTCAGATGAATGTTTTGAAATCTCTAATTCAAAGACACTCTATCTAAAATATTGGGCAAATTCTCTCCTAACTGCTTTGTCACAAGATAGGCAAGTAATGAAAGGAAAAGGCATCAAGAGGAGAAAATAGTAATAACAATAATAACAACAATAAAAACGAATACTGTCAATGGCAGAGAGAGCAGGTGGAGGAAATGCATCTACTTTTGGCTCTACTGATTTGATGTCATTTCCACTAACATGACAGAAACAAGATTTTATTAAGGCAGAAATCCACAAGAAGGGAGAAGACAGACATATCAATCATTTTGGATACTAGAAAGCAGACAGGTAAGTCACAAATGAATCAGCAGATCCAAGACAACTTAATCCTAAGAGGAGAGTTGAAAATCAAAGCCTTCAAAGCCTCCAGAAGTGCCACATTCAAGACCTCTGAAAGTAGGAGTACAAAGGTGACCAAAATAAAGAGGATTGATTGAAAGTCTACATAAGCAACTACCAGATCGCCAGTTGCCTCCCCAGCCAGAGCAAAAACTGGAGGGTTATTGTCTGAAGAGAGCAAAAAATCTAGTCTCTGGATGGGGTGATACCATGCACAAAGGTGGGTTTACAACACCGAAACAAGGGAACTGGCTGCTGAGGCCTTGTTGCTCCTCCCCCACTCAGCTTTCAAAGAGCTGGCAGGCAGGCTTCCCTTTCCAGGCAGGAGATGGGAATAGTCGTCTCCAGAGAATAGGACATGCTCAGGAGGAAACACCTAAACAATTTATATTAGAGATTGTGAAACTTGTCAGCCCAGACCCATCACCAGGCAGCAAATACTTCATGCATTAGAGCTTCCAACCCAGTGTTATTCCAACCCACTTGTTCGTCTCCCCCTGTATAAGCATATGACCAGGATTACTAAATGTCTGAGGAAATGGTCTATCATGAAAGAATGACAGAGAGAGAGAGACCAAAATAAACAGGAGAAAGTAACTTGGAAGAAACTAGAGACTATGCAACGGGAAGAAATTGGCCCCCTAAATTAATATTAACTAAGAGAAGATATTGCAACCACGAAACATAAACAGATAGCATTAAAAAAGGGATATATTGAGGCTGGCCTGGTGGCGCAGCGGTTAAGTTCGCACGTTCCGCTTAGGGGCCCGGGGTTTGCTGGTTTGGATCCCGGGTGCAGACTTGGCACCGCTTGTCAAGCCACGCTGTGGTAGGTGTCCCACATATAAAGTATAGGAAGATGGTGCACAAATGTTAGCTCAGGGCCAGTCTTCCTCAGCAAAAAGAGGAGGATTGGCAGATGTTAGTGCAGGGCTAATCTTCCTCAAAAAAAAAAAAAAAGGGATATATCAATGCAAATTCTAATTCAGTAGGTCTGTCTGGTAGATTATGTATTTCCAACCACTTCTGGGGGATGCTGGAGCTTTTGCTCCACAGACCACACTTTCAAGAGCAATATTTAGGATAAATCTGGTCCCATAATAAGAATGTTGTCAAGTTTTTTTCAAAAGCTATTTAAAATGTAATACTGATATGAAGGGGTGCTACATGCAGTTATTTCTAATAGTGAAAATTTAGAAAGAACCTAATTGTCTAGTAACAGAGCCAATATGAAGGGACAATATTCAATCTGGGTGTTTTCAAAGAGGCTTTGATTGCACGGATGGAAGCAGACTGAAAGAAAGTGATCCGGTATGTCAACTGTGATTATGACAGGTTTTGCAATTATAAACAACTATAGTTTCTTTATAACTTTCTGTATTTTATCCAATAAATATGTTTTATATTTATAATAAGATTAAAATCTATTAAGCAAAATACTGACATTTGTATTAAGCAACTATTTCTGACATCTGTATCGTGACATCTACAAGATTTAATCCCCATTAGTTTAACCCTGAAATTCCCTAACTTTAGCAAAATTTTCTTTGTTGCTATTGATATGTGTATTTTTCACAACTCATGATGAATTCCATGTGTTCATTACTCACTGTGCACAAGCAAAGTAATACCTTCTTAGATTTGTTGAAAAAGTAGAAGAAAAAATCTATTTCAAGCTTTAAGAGGAATGAATATTGACCACTGTGAAAGAAATAGATATACTTTTGATAACCCCTGCCCCCCAAAAAAAGAATATATATGGGAGAAAAGACTGAGGATGAAGATCCTGTACACTTCCAGAAAGAAAAAATAAACAAAACAAAGACAAACAGATGCCATACAAAGAATTGTGATCAGAATGGCCTCAGACGTCTCCACAGAAGTGCTGGAATTGGAAGGAAAATTCTCTATACAGCCAACATATCAATCAAGTATGCGGGTAGAATAAAGACATTTTTAGACATGCAAATCTTTATTTGCCGTGTGTTTTTTCTCAGAAATCTGTCTTAAAGCATATGAATGAGTAAACCGAGGAAGAGAGAAATAAGGGTTTTTGGAACCAAAGATCTAGCACAGAAAAGAAGGGAGGAGAATCCTCAGGCATGAAGGGCAGACTGTTGAGATTGGAGTAGCATCCAGAGGGACTCCTCAGGAATATTAAATTTATAGATTGCTTGATGTGTCTGAACATCTTGAGGCGAGATTTATGTAGCTGGCGATGTGTCTGGGGTGGAAATACTAAGTACCTATAAAACTAAGTGGAAAGGATAAATAAACAAATAGAGAGAGGGATGGATAGTAACAAAGGAGAAAACTGGGTGAGAGATATACGTGAACATTTTGTACTATCTTTGCAACTTTTCTGTAAATCTAAAATTATTCCAAAATATAAAAGTTTATTTAAAAAAATGGTAGACACAGAAAAAAAAAGTTATGAGCCCTAAAATTTTACATGCCCCCATAGACATACAGTGAGAGGAGGGACAGTAAAGATGAGAAGAAAATCTGAACAAGGAAAGCCTTCCCACTGAAGGGACTAGCAGTGAGGTGGTCAAGTTGGCAAGAGTGATCACTGCCTTGGTTTACCCAGACTGCATAAGAATGTGTGCACATGACATCCAATCAATGGAGTGCACATGGAGACCGGGCTGCAGGCAGCCAAGGTGGAAATGCTCACTGCATCAGGTATGCCTGGTTCCCCTTTCTGATTCCAGCCAACAGAAACATCCTTCCCCATCCTTTCCTGCTCTCCAGAGCCCGACTCCAAGTGAAGCAACTGCTTACTTTTTGAGATTAGAACACTGGAGTCTGTAAAGAGGTCTGGGCTTGACATCCCTCATTTCCCATTAGCCTAGAGAGGTTTCGTCCATTGCCCAGAGTCCCAGACTCAGGTCAGCAATTTCCCAGATGCAAGCACTTCCAATGTCATCCTACAAAAGTGAGCTAGACTGCTTCCACACATGGCTTCATTTTTCCAAATATCCTCCTTTTCTTCTTAGTAAAACAAAATTGGATGCAAAGTATTAAAAAACTCATAAAATGAACATCTCCTATAATCCCACACCACTTCTCCAGAAGTAGCTTCCTGAATTAACCCCTTTTCTATCCCCATTTCACAAATGAGAAAACTGAGTCCCAGGAAGGTTGTGCAGTGAGAAAGCTGAGTGGCTGAGCTGGCAGTGGAACAAGGTTTCTCTAAGCCCGCTGCAGGGTGCGCTCTTAATGGAAAAAGTATTCTGAAGGTGAGGTGGCCATCAAAACTCATGACTTACATAAGACACCAATTTTGGCTAATTTAGAAACATTTTATACCTGATTTTGTGGCTTCTTTCTTCAGAGTCTGAAAAATACAAAGCCCCACCATTGGACAGTGTTTGGCTAAATTTAAACACCGAGATGCAGACATCTTAGAGTCGTATTATTTGGAATTTCCTCCCTGTTAACCTTATCCCCCTCCTAAGGTTTTAATGCTTCCAGAGTGCAGAGAAAAACTTTTTAATCATTAAAAAATATTGTTCCATCATTTACATGAGCTCATCAGCATTTATTAATATTCTAAAGGGGCTGGCTTGCCCCCACTCCCTATCAGATTCTCTCTTTACTGTATACCCTCTGTTAATTCACAGAGTAAGGAATGCATAGAGGGAATCAGTTGCTTATAAAGCTTTTACTTTGAAGGGAAAGGGTTCAAATAATTCAACTCTGTTTGCAAAGAAAAACTTCAAAGCCTTTAAGAAGGCACCTCCCTTTAATTCAGTTTGTTAGATTTGTTCCCCTATTTGAAAGGTAAGAAGATGAAAGAAAGTTAATCTCCCATAAATTCTCCCTCCTGTTATGCCCAGAGTTTCAATACAATACCTTTTTGCTTAGTAATTCTAGCAGTAAAAGATAGGCAAGAGCCAATGATTAGCAGAGCTGCAAATTGCCATTGTTTTCAGCGGGTCTCCAGACATACCTTAACCTCAGGATCCCTCTCAAGTCTCAAATGTATGCTCCTCTCCATCTCTAGTGTCTTATCCTGGGGTTATTCTGACTTTTTATGAATCACCCCGGAAGGTGCTGTGGAGATATAAACGTTAACACAATCTTCAACATAAATCTCTCTTCTTTGGGAAATCATTTTAAATCAAAAACTAAATTTTTTTTTTACCTTCTTCTTAAAATTGCTACCACCTAGTAAGCTACACATCATCAGTACTTAGGATTAAGAACTTCACCTGCAAAAACAAAGAGAACACCTCTATACCTTATTTCTATTTTATGATAAGCTGCCAAAATCCTAAATGTGTTAGTCTTTGCTTATTTTAAATTATTAGATGAAAAATTCTTCAGATTGAGGAGCTTTTGAGAGTTGCAAAAGGGTGCTATTCTGGGTCTAAAAATCCCCAAAGCCTATTTATACTATGGCATTGTGGGCCTGAACTATTTTCTCAAAAGCTCCATTTCTCAAAGCTCCATTCCTTGGCATAAAGATATAACTGCTCACCCCTGTTCCCAGTGGTTGGTCTAATGCAGAATCACAAGTTCTTAAAAGTCAATTAACATTACTGTTGCTGGATGAAAATGCAATTAAACCCCAAATTCCTTCCTAAAACATGAAAGAAATTCTCCAAAATAAATGAGAAGGAGGGAATGGGGAGTTATTGCTTATTAGGTACAGACATCCCAGACAGAAAGTCTGGGATGATGGAAAAAAGTTCTGGAAATGGACGGTGGTAGTGGTCATTGAACATTATGAATGTGCTTAATGCCTCTGACTTGCACACTTAAAATGGTTAAAATGGTAAACTTTATGTTATGTATTATTTTACTACAATTTTTTTAATTAAATAAATAAACAATAGCTTCATATTAAAAATGTTAATTCAGGGCTGGGAGATAAGCAGAAAAACAAAACAGTGTTTCTGGTTGATAAATTGTCACTAATAGATATCGAAAATCTAATAACATAAAATTTTTGACACAGAAATTCCACTTTCATCAATTTATCCTAAGGACATAATTAAAAATGTGCACAAAATCTATACGTAGAAGGGCATTTATAATAGCATTGTTTGTGGTAGCAAATTGTTAATAAAATGTTGGGAAAACCTAAACACCCAACACTAATAGTTTAATAAGTTCTGGTTAATTTATTAAATAAATTACCCTCACCTCCTGGCCAGACCTCTCTAGCATCTTTGTTTACTCTTCCACCTCCGACTTTACATTAAATCTGGGCATTCCTCTGCTCTTTTCTGTCTTTCTCTCAGTCACCATTGGTTCACTCAGCAATTACTTATTGACACTTCCTCTGTGTCAGAACAATAGCAGGTGCTGGGGATAAAGCTTTCAACAACTCAGACAAAGTCTCTTTTCTCATGAAGTTTATACACTTTGGGGAGGATACAAAGAAGAAAATCAGCTATTATAATATCATATGACAAGTAGCAGAATATGGGGTACTCTGGGAGTACGTGGCTCAGGCCTCTAAAACAGATCCAGGTGCATCTGACATGACTTCCTGGAAGAAGCCATGTCATCGGGATGAGTAGAAATTAAGTAGGGAAAGAACATAAGGGGAAAAGAATGTTGCAGGCAGAGATAATAGCATGTATAAGGACTCAGAAGTAAAAGAGAGCAAAGTACACTTAAGACACTGGAAGTATTTCAGAATAGCATGAGCCTAGAGATGCCAGGAAAAGAGAGGAAGAAATACATCCTTGTCCACGGAGCTTCAAATCAGACTCAACCTCAAACCAAGGGCTTAGTTGACTCATCTACTGGGTGTCTCCACAGGAACAGGCTACAAGCAGCCCAAGTTCACATGCTCCACACTAAGTTCATCATCTGCTTCCCTCCCTCAACCCCAGTCCTCCTGTTTGAATTCTCAACCACAGTGAATAATGCCACCAGAAACCTGGAAACCACACATAGCTCCTCAGTCTCTTTCCCCTCCTGGTGCCTTATGGGGCTCTTGTGGGGAGGGAAAGGTGGAGGCAGGAGTGGGAAGCTGAGCTGTGATGTAAGCCCAATAACAGCCTGGCTATCTACTTCCTAAATTTTTTTTGGTGGGGTGGGGGCGGGAAGGAAGACTAGCCCTGAGCTAACATCTGCCAATCTTCCTCTTTTTGCTGAGGAAGACTGGCCCTGAGCTAACATCCATACCCATCTTCCTCTACTTTATATGTGGGATGCCTACCACAGCATGGCTTGCCAAGTGGTGCCATGTCCTCACCGGGGACCCGAACCGGCAAACGCTGGGCAGCCAAAGTGGAACGTGTGAACTTAACCGCTGCCCCACCGGGCCGGCCCCTAAATATTTCCTGAATCAATCTTCTCTCTCTCTGTTTCCACCTTCCATACTCTATAGAGGCTTCATCCCTGGTGTCATTGTCATACTCTGGCACCCTGCCAAGCCCCTCTCCACACTTGAGTCTTTCTAAAACCCAAATATCATTGTCATTCTCCTGGTCGAATCCTTTTGTGTCTTCTCGATGTGCTTAGGATAAAATCTGAACCCAATCATGTTTGACTAGCATCTGATCTTGACTTGACACTGCAGTCATCTACCTTCCCAAGTCAATGCGCTGGCCATGCTGGGACTGACCCCCACTTGGTTTCCTGGACCCCGAATGCTTTTTTCCTCACAGAGCCTTCGTGCCAGTGTGATCCCTCTGCCTAGAACATCGTTCCTTTGCTCTTTGTCTGGTTAATTCTGACTTCCCTTTCAAGCCTCAGCTTAAATACTCCTCGTCCCAAAAAGCTATGGTTCTATCATAGGCCCGTTCGTACAGCGTCCTCTTTCTTCATCCTTCCCTAAACTATAGCCTTTGTTATGGTGGGGATTCGGTCAATCTTTCTTTTTCTGGTTTAATTGACCTACATCACTGTATAAATTTCAGGTGTACAGAATGATGGTTTGATCTACATATATTGTGAAATGATTACCACAATAGATTTCAGCTCATAGAGAGAAAACTTTTAAAAAGAAAGAAGAAAAGAAAAAACAATTCTCCTTGTGATGAGAACTCAAGATTTACTCTCTTAACAACTTTCCTGTATACCATACAGCAGTATTAACTATAGTCATCATGTTGTACATTACATACCTGGTACTTATTTACCTTATAACTGGAAGCCTGTGCTTTTCCCTTTTGCTAATGTTGACAACCCATCCAGAAGCACCTAAGGCTTGGCTCAGGAGCCATACAGCACCTAATACTGCATTGCATTGGCAACAACACATTGCAGACCTGGACACATGCTCAAGGTGCATTGTCCACTGAGAACAGCAGGCTCCCGCATGATATTTATGGTATCATCTCATTTTGTAGAGGAAAATGTCGTCAGAAAAAATTTCTCAAAGGACAAATACCAACATGATAACTGAAATTGTCTCTGTTCCTTAGTCGATCTCCTTACTGAAGGGGAGGGGTCATCAGTCCTTTATGATTTTGTTTTTGTCCATCTGTGTTTTCAGTAATTTTGGGAATCATGGGCATTCTTCTTTTTTTTTTTTTGCTTTAATGATGATAATAATAATAATAAACAAAGAAGACTTTTATAGAAAAGTAATTCAGGAAATTCAAGAATTTGAGCTGCAGAAATCTATTTCAGAATGTGTAAACTTTGCCAAGAACAGACTTCTGAGTTAATTTGTTCAATCTACAAAAATAATGGAATTTACTCAACTCCTGACTCCTGAGTTCAAGAATTGGAATTCTCAAAGTTCACTGTTACATTTTGCTTCTTCAAAAAAGGCAAATATTGCTGCTTCTCTAGAAACAGGCTCTGTTTTTCAACGATGGTGTTATCTTCACTAAATTTTTCCTCTTTTCATTAAACCTGTGCATTTTGGAAGAATGTTTTAAGTACTATCAGAAAGCACTTTACCTTCCAGTTATTTTTCTTGCACTAATTGACTGCGTCTCACAATATTCCCAACTGTAACAAAGCAAGATCGAGACCAGCACAGTCCCTCTCACTGCGTGAGACCTATTGTTAGGGCCACTCGGCTGTTACTCAGGATGAGACAATCAGATATTTAGTCTACATTTGTGCTTGTTCAGTGCCAATATCTTGATTTCAAAAACAGCATGATTTTCTCAGTCGTGCGTGAAAACCACTTCACACACATGGATGATCTTTGCTCTGTTTCTAGATTCTCTCACAAATCTCAGCTTCCTAATTTCTCACCTCCCCCCACCCCCTGATGGAAAACAGCAGCGACTACTTTTGAGGGGGACGGGGTGTCCTGTGGCTGCCACTGCAGATGGATTGAGAAGGTTAACCAATTACCAACTAGCACTATTAACACTTTAACCCTTTGGCCAGTTTATATTGGCACCTAGGTAAGAGTGGTGTTTGCAAAACTGGAACAGAAACCCAGCTAAATTTTGAAAGGGGGAAAGGAGGAGGTAAAAGCAGTCAGCTCAGGGAAAGGGTCCCTGAAAGGTGACCAGCCTCCTGAGAGTGGCAAATGCAAGGCTCAGGAAGGGGACAGCAAAGCCAGGTGCAAAACATTTCCCTGTCTTTTTTCCAAGGCTTCTTATAGAAGTTGCTTTCAGTCAGATGGCTTTGGAATGGTTCTGTGGGCCCTGTTGTACCTCTCGTGCTAGGAGAGGAAAGATGGGAAGTGGGCACTAATGTGAGCAGTGTCCAGTGATTAACTACCTCAGTAATCATGACAGCTCTGGCAAGTGGGTGTTGCCCATCTGATAAATGGAGACAGAGATTCAGAGAGGTTCATCAATGTGCACAGGGCCCTGAAGCTAGATTGCCCAGGCCAGGCCCTTCCTCTCCTCTAGCTACAACCTGTCGAGTCAGAAAAAAGAGGCTCTCAGACCTTAGGCCTCATCTTTTCTGCAACTACCCTCATTCCCTCCACCAATGCATCCTATCCCAGGCTTTGAAGACCATCCAGATGCAAACTTCTAAACTCAAATGCCCACCTACACTCCACAGAGATGTTTAGTGCACTCATTAACATCACATGTCCAAAACCAGCCCCTCCCTCAGTGTTCCTATTCTCTGGAAACAGCAGCTCCATTCTTCTAGTTAACAGGCCATGAATCTTGTGGTCGCCTCTGATTCCTCTCTTTATTTTAATCCCCACCTCTGATTCAAGGAAGAAATCCTGTTGGTTCTACCTTGAGAATATATCCAGAATCTGAGCGCTTCTCCCATTTCCACTCCCTACCCTGGTTCAGCCCACTGTCATCCTAGCTGCCCTCCTGCCCCCACCCCTGCCCCCTTGGTCTCTTCTCCGTACAGCAACCTCCAACTTCTCCCTAACAGCTCCCGTCTCACTCAGGTGAAAGACAAAATCCTTCCAGTGGCTCCAGAAGTTGCCCCACACCCACTTTGGGGCCTCATTTCTGACCTCACCTCCTATGACTGTAGTCTCACCGGCCTTCCTGTGGTTCTTCAAATGCACCAGGGGCCCTGGGGACTCTGCACTCAGATATGCCCTCACTTCCCTGAGTCGTGGCTAGAATGTGGCTCTCTGAGTTCTTCCCACCTGCTTCCTTTAAAATTACATCACTCTCACACACGCTGTCCTACCCCCTTCCTGCTTGCTTTTTCTACATTGCGCTGGAAGCCATCTGCTCTGCTAGAGAGTGGGTTCTCCCCACACACTCTAGAAGGGAAGCGTCAGAGGACAGGGAGTGTTTACTGCTCTGCTTTCGCGTTCACTGCTTCCCTCTGAGTCCCTGGAGTATGGCAAGAGTTCAGCAAACATTTGTTGATGAACATATTTGCATAACCCTAGTTGTGTATTTTTTTCTTTTCATAGTATTTATTCTCTGTTAGATTCTTGTGTTTCACTCATACTCCATGGGACATTTCTGATCTATTAGGAGTCCATTTCTATCAATTGTGAGTCTTACAGTAGTATTAAGATGCAAGGTTAAACTCTGGATTCATATTAAACCTATACAGCTCAGCCTATAACCAATGCATATTCATGAAATCAATGTCCAAAGAAAGATCAAGAAAAACGTCAAAATTCCCCTTGTAAGATGGCTCAAATTCTTTACAGAGGGGCTGACTCGGTGGCACAGGGGTCAAGTGCGCACGTTTCCCTTCGGTGGCCAAGGGTTTGCTGGTTCGGATCCTGGGTGCGGACATGGCATCATTTGTTAAGCCATGCTGTGGCAGGGATCCCACATATAAAGTAGAGGAAGATGGGCACAGATGTTAGCTCAGGGCTAATCTTCCCCCGTTCCACCCAAAAAAGTAAAAAAAACATTCTTTATAGAATGAGAAATGGAATCAATAAATTAAATGTAAATCTACAGAGATGTTCTTTCAGTGAAAACCCACTATGGACACCGCAGCTCTCTTGATAACATCCATCCCTTGGCTCCTCCACAGTGACACCTTAATGGAGTCTGGGTTGCATTGACTTCAAAGTGAACCTTGATTGACCAAAAAGTGGACCTTGATTATCCACTCTTGCGACAATGTAAGATTCAGGTAACTGAGGCCTAAGGTCAATACATGGCATTCCTCTGGCCACAGGACTTTGTTCTGGGATAACACAATCAGTGCAAAGCCGAGGAGTTTCATGTGGCCCTTGAGGAATAAACATACTCTCTTCTGTTCTCACTGAACAAAGAAATAAATACACTGACTTAGTTGTGAGCTTATATCTCTCTTATATATATGTATATGTCTGTATGTAAAATATACAAACAGGCAGAAAGGGAGATGGATAGAGAGAGTGATAGATGGAAGTACTCAACAATAGTCATGAATAGATGGGTACCAGAATGATAATATTTTATTAACACCTCTGAAGTTTACAAACCACTTTCACATAAATATTATCTAATCTTCATAGCACACCTATGAGGTATAATTTTTATACTATTTTACAAGTGAGGACACTGAGACCTCAAAGAGGTTTTGTAATCTATTGCCCACCACCAGGTAATATATGAAAATAGACAATAAAAATAACCAGAAACTAAAAAGAGAGAAGACATCCTGGAGCTGGACCAAAGTCTGCCTGATTCCAGAGTCCTTTCCTCATCCCACTCAGGCACTGTCTCAGTTAACCCCAAGATAAACATCTTCAGTACCAAGCAAGTAAGGATCAGACACGACCCCAAATTAAACCTGTACAACCATTTGTGGGCTAAGTGTGTAAGAGATGGAGTTTGCCATTATAAATCTCCTAGAAAGGAGTGCCACTTCTGTAGAACATGTCTAGGGCCTGGCACATTTTCACATGGTGACATGCAAGGACTTTGTTCTTCCTTCTTTAGGACTTGGGAATCCTACCTAGCACACGAGGATGCGTCCTGATTCTCTAATGCTCCATAGCTTAATACAATGTCTCAGATGCAAAGGACTCAAGAACTGGAAAATATAGCAAGTCAGCTTTACTACAGGTGCAGCAGGCGATTCCATCCTCAATGGCAGTAGGCTTACGCAATAATTATAGTTATTAGCACCTATGTTTGTTATTGATCAGTATCTCTGAGCTCTAAGCCCCCTCCCACAATTCTCTGCTCTGTAATTCTTCTTTTAATTGTGGTAGAATACACATAACATAAAATTTACCATTGTAGCCATTTATAAGCGTGCAGTTCAGTGGCATTAATTACATCAACATTGTTTTGCAACCGTCATCTCTAGAACTTTTTCATCATCTCAAACTGGACCTCGGTACACATTAACAATAACTCCCAATTTCCCTCTCATCAGCTCCTGGCAACCACCATTTTACTTTCCATCTCCATGAATTTGACTATTCTAGGTACCTCATATATGTGGAATCGTGCAGTGTTTGTCTTTTGTGAATGGCTTATTTCACTTAGCATAAAATTCTCAAGGCTCATATATACAAAATGTTGTAAAAATAATATACACCAGGGAATTGAATTAAACTTGAGTGGTCCTATTCTAAAAACTTTGCTATTTCTCCCAAAATTCAGACTTCAGCATCCAACCCTGACAGAGAAAATTGTAGCAGGCCTAGCCTCCCATTGTAGACAATTATAAAAAGAACTCAGTAGATAAAGCAAATGTTTTCAAGCATTGGACAACAGGAAGCAGAGGGTGGTAATCCTAGAGAACAGGGAAATACTTGAAATGAGCCCCAATTCTCCCTGGCTTTCAGCCCAGGGACACACTCCAGACTGTGCACAGCAAGGTGGAACCCGAGCAGAGAGCTCCGATCTCTGTGACTCGTGGAAGCAGATATTGGGGTTCAGGGCAGCTGAAATAGCTGGAATTTGTGGGAATGGGTATTAGGAGAAGGGGATGGTAGAAGTCTGAGTGGGTGTCCCCCACGGCCGTGGGCTGAAGGCTGGACTGTACTAGTGCACAGCACATTCTAAGAGGCCCTCAGGGAAGAGCTGCTGCAAGCTGAGAGCCCCACAGAGGTCCCCAGGTCACCCAGGGCTGGGAGATTCCTACACAGTCAGCACACACAGACTTTGTTGAGCCCTGCAAATATGCAACTCAGACCCCTGGAAGACCCTGCCTTCTGAGTAAAGAATATGCCCTAGAATAAGGGCCAGACCCTAGGACTAAGGACAAAACAGAAATAGACCCACCTGGGAGGATCAAGAGGACCTGCTAATATTTAACTACTTGCTGGAATAAAACTCGATACCTTTTAAAAGAAGATGGCTTAATCTAACAACCCTGAACACATCATCCTCAAAACTCAGCATACAATGAAAAATGACTAGATATGCAAAGAATCAGGAAAATGTGACCTACAGTCTCAGAAATTATATATTCTTCACATGTCGATCTCTTCCAGTAGGAAGAGTGAAGAGATTTCTGAGACAGCAAAATAGCCAGGGTGCCTCTTGATCTAGAAACAAGTCGCAATAACCTATTAAATACTAATCTACATACGGTAAATGCTGCACTTTTTATCCATTAATTATAGCCATTATGAATTTTTAATGAGATGCTAAAAGATCTTAACCTTACAATCATTTATGAATGTGAAACTAACTGCATCTTATTTAGGGAGCAGTAGCTTTAACATAAATGTGAGTTTTTAATGTCTTACTTTTTTTCCTCCCTGTGGACAAATTGTTTGCTAAGAATTCTAAATAAAGGGCATGATCATAAAACTTACCTTAGAACCTGGCAAGTTTACCTTTTTTGTAGTCAAATAGGTTATGATGTCTGGGTGGTTGTACCACTTGTAGAGGACACTCAGGATGAGGTGCTAGAAGCAAGAGCCAGGGTTTTGAACTTAAAAAGAGAAGGTTCCAGAACTGATGATCCCATCTGGGCAAACACAATGACACCATCCGAGCTGAGCCCTCACTGCTGGCTGTAGCATTTGCTGATGTTCTGTGCCACCCAGCTCCCCTCCCATCCCGGGGGAGCTACCTGTCCCACTGCCACTGTCATTGCCTCCCCTGGAGAGTGACATTACCCTCCATTCTCCAAAATGAAAAGGAGACTTTGCTAAAGTGATGGTCTGGAGTATAGTTTACTTCACTGCCATCACCACAGACTATTCTTTCCCTATTATCTATTATTTACCTCTGTATGAAGATTCTCAATTTCACAATCAACATTTAACAGAAGAGAAGGAAACCAAAACCGAGAGAAGGATCATGATTTTAGCAAGAAGTAAAAGGAAGTAAATAGATTGTTAATAAACTAAAGGAAAACTAATTAACACATTTAAAGAAAATTTCTCTTGTAAGCTCTAAATTAAATTAAGTTAAATGGCATTTCTAGACTTAGCAAGCGAAAATTATAGAAGAATGGGCTTATCTATTAAGATCAAAAACCAATGAGAATTCAAACTCATTATACGAAGCCAGCAGTACCCTGACACCAAACCTAGACAAAGATACCACAAGAAAAGAAAACTATCAGGCCAAAATCCCTGGTGAACATAGATGCAAAAATCCGCAATAAAATACTAGCAAACCAAATTTAACAGCACATTAAAAGGGTCATGTACCATGGCCAAGAGAGATTTTCCCTGAGGTGCAAGGACGATGCACCATATGCAAATCAATCAATGTGATACACCACATTAACAGAATGAAAGAAAAAAACCACATGATCATGTCAATAGACACAGAAAAAGCATTCGACAAAATTCAACATCCAGAGCCAGCCCTGAAGGCCTAGTGGTTAAAGTTCAGCACTCACCACTCCGGCAGCCTGGGTTCACTTCCCAGTCATGGAACCACACCACCTGTCTGTCAGTTGTCATGCTGTGGTGGTGGCTCACTTAAGAACTAGAACGACTTACAACTAGGATACATAAGCATGCACTGGGGCTTTGGGGAGGAAAAAAAATTCCACATACATTCTTAATACAAATTCTCAACAAAATAGGTATAGAAGAAACTTACCTCAACACAATAAAGGCCACATATGAAAAATCCACAGCTAACATCATAATCAATGGGGTAATTTTTCCTCTAAGATCTGGTACAAAGCAGGAATGCCCACTGTCAACACTTCTATTCAACAAAGTACTGGAAATCCTAGTCAGAGCAATTAGACATGAAAAAGAAAGAAAATGAATTCAGAGTGAACAGGAAGAAGTAAAATTATCTCTGTTTTCAGATGACATGACCATCTGTGCATAAAATTATAAAGATGCAACAAAATAACTGTTAGAACTAATAAGCAAATTCAGTAAAGTTGCAGCATACAAAAATCAGTTGCATTTCTGTACACAATGAACTATCTGAAAAGGAAATTAAGAATACAATTCCATTCACTATAGCAACAAAAAGAATAAAATAATTAGGAATAAACTCAACCAAACAGGTGAAAGATTTGTACACTGAAAATTGTAAAACACTGATGAAGGAAATTAAAGATGATACTGAAAAATGGAAAGATACTGTGTTGACGGATTGGAAAAATTAATATTGTTAACATGTCCATACTACCCTAAGTGATCTATAAATTCAGTGCAATCCCTATCAAAATCCCAATGTCATTGCTTACAGAAACAGAAAGATCAAGCCATTGTGGAAAACAGTATGAAAGTTTTTCAAAAAATTAAAAATAGAACTACTATATGATCCAGCAATCCCACTTCTGGGTATAAGCCAAAGGAAATGAAATCAATATCTCAAAGGGACAGTTGTACTCCCACGTTCATTGCAGCATTATTCACAATAGCCAAGACATGGAAACAACCTAAATATCCATCGAAAGATGAATGGATAAAGAAAATGTGATAGGTATCATATATATATATATGTATACATGTATATACATCTCATAGGCAACAACATACAATGGAACATCATTCAGCCTTGAAAAAAAAAAGGAAATCCTGCCATTTGTTACAACACGGATGAACCTGGAGCACATTATGTTAAGTGAAATAAGCCAGACATAGAAAGACAAATATTGCATGATCTCACTTATATGGGGAATCAAAGATAGTCAAACTCATAGAAGCAGAGAGTAGAATGGAGGCTGCCAGGGGCTAAGGGGTGGGGGAAATGGGGAGATGTTGGTCAAGGGGGACAAAGTTTCAGTTATGCAAGATGAATAAATTCTGGAGATCTAACATACAACAATGTGACTATAGTTAACAGTACAGTATTGTACCCTTGAAATTTGCTAAGAAGGTAGATCTTAAGTGTTCTTACCACACACACACACACACACAAGATAACTATGTGAAGTGACGGATATGTTAATTAGCTTGATTGTGGTGATTATTTCACAATGCATACATATATGAAAACATCAAGTTGTACACCTTAAATACACACAATTCTATTCGTCAATTATACCTCAATAAAGCTGGCAGCATTGGCAGGGGGCAGGAATTAAAGGGTACTTAAGCCTGACTGAGCACCATTATCATATGCCAGGCCCTTGACACACATCACCTCATTCCTCACCACCAACCACACCCAAGTATTGTTATCCACCGCTACACATGAGGAAACTGAATCACCGAGAAGTAAAGCAACCAGCCTAGCATCACACAGCAACTTAGAGATTAAAAAGAATTTTTTAAAAGAATACTTGAATTTAAGCCCTGATGACTTATAGCTTACCTTTACAAAGTGCTATAAAATAAACTATGTGTTGGTACCAAAAAACAAATCCAACTAGAGTTCTATGGAAAGAGGAAACCAACTATAAATGCTTTTTCTTAAAAGACGAAAACAAGAAATGTATGCAATTTTATTTGCCAGCTATACTTGAAAAAATTATTTTTAAAAGAGGAACACAGGATTGAAAGCAGGGACTCAGAGATATTTGTACACCCATGTTCATAGCAGCATTAGTCACAATAGCTAAAAGGTAGAAGCGACACAGGGTCATCAATGAACAAAGGGATAAACAAAATGTGGTATATAAGTACAATGGAATATTTTTCAGCCTTTAAAAAGAAGGAAATTCTGACACAGGCTACAACACAGATGAACCTTGAGGAACTTTATGCTCAGCGAAATAAGCCAGTTACAAAAGGACAAATACCACATGATTCCACTGATATGAGGTTCCTAGAGTAGTCGAATGCATGGAGGCAGCAAGCAGAATGGTGGCTCGCCAGGGGCTGGGGCAGAGGCAATGGAGAGTCAGTGTTTAAGGGGACAGAGTTGCTGTGTGAAATGACGAAAAATTCCAGAGATGGATGGTGCAACAGTTACACAACAATGTAAATGTACTTAATGCCACTAAGCTGCACACTTAAAAATGGCTAAGATAGCCAATTGTATGTATCTATATTTTGCCACAATTACAAAAATAAAATAGAGGAAAATAACGATATTTCTATTTTATTTGCATTTATATATATTTTGCTTCTTGGGAGCTCAAAACACTTTCATATGCTTTTCATAACCTTTATTTTTCTTTTTAACATCAATGTTTTTGTCAGAATTAGGAATGCAATATTTACTAATATTTAATAGGTCAAATTCACTCCCAACTTTTGTGTAAAATTACAAAGCAATTTCATCTCCTACTTTGAGGGCACGTAAAAGTACTGTGTATCCTAAATAATTTAAACAGAAGATCAAATAAAAAATTCTCAAAAAGGCCAATATTCATTAAGATCAATTGGGACCAACACTTTGAAAATACTTTGTATTCTAATGTAAAATCACCAGCAAAAAGAAATGGTTAATAAAAACACAAAAAAGAGAGCTCTAATTGGTATATCTAGAAAAACACAATATTTGTCATGTATGCAATTTTCACAAGATCTTACTTATAAACTAAAGTTGCATGAATCAAAAAAAAATTATCACACACCCTTCTCACTAAACATTTGAAAATAATTCAACCCAAATTCAACATTAGTTTATCTGGTGTTTTGATTATCTGTTACACGTAACGAAACACTCCCAAACTTAGTAGCTTAAAATAATAATCATTTACTTGCTCGTGATTCTGCAACCTGGGCTGGGCTGAGTGGTTCTTCTGCAGGACTTGCCTGTGGCCACGTCCTGTGGACACATTTGCCTAGCAGGTTAGCTAGGGTCTGGGCTCAGCAGGGACATGGTAACAGCTGAACTTCTCTTTATATGCAACTTCAGGAGGTCTCCCTCTCCACATGTCCTCTCTACAGGGTCTCTCCAACAGCCAGACTGCTTACCTGCTGGACTACCATCAGGACTTCCAAGAACAGAAAGACAGAAAGTGTCAGTGCTTCTTCATGTTTGGGCTTGAAGTCCCAGGACCTGACTTCCACCGCTACATAGCATTGGTCAATGCAGGCACAGGGCCAGCCCACATTCAAGGTGATGAGGAAGAGACGTCATCTCTCTTTTTTTTTTTTTTGAGGAAGATTAGCCCTGAGCTAATTACTGTCAGTCCTCCTCTTCTTGCTGAGGAAGCCTGGCCCAGAGCTAACATCGTGCCCGTCTTCCTCTACTTTATATGTGGGATGCCTACCACAGCTTGGTGTGCCAAGTGGTGCCATGTCCGCACCCAGGATCCAAATTGGCAAACCCCAGGCCGCTGAGAAGCAGAAAGTGTGAACTTAACCGCTGCACCACCGGGCCGGCCCCGAGCTTTCATCTCTTGATGGGGATGATGAGGTTACATTGCACAAGAGCCTATGGGATGGGAGACATTGCTGCAGCCATCTTGGGACATGTGGTCTACCTCATCTGGCATACGATTTGTGAGGGGCTTGGTAAGCAAGGAAAATATGTTAATAGATAGCAGGGATCACATATAATCCATCTTAAAAGAAACTTCAACACAATAAAAATCTTACATGAAAGATATATTTTACCTCAAGGAAATGGAAAACAAGGCTTCTGCCTTATTGTGTAGTTGGGAGATAAAATATGCAAAAGAGGAAAAATTATAAAGGCATTAGTTCATTCAACAAATATTTTTTGAATGTTTAATGTGCTAATCTTCTACCACTAGGTGAAGTGTAATTTTTCAAAGACAGCTTGAAAGCCATGGCTTCTAACTACAGCCACCATAATATTTTAGAAAGAAGTGATGAACACACGGGAATCACAAAAACAGCTGTCACTTTGGGGGAGACTACTAGGTGTTAGGAACTATGCTAAGCACGGTGTCTCTGAATCCTTCCAAAACTCCACGAAGAAAGCCCACCATTAGTCATTTTACAGGGAAGAAAACTGACACTTTGAGAGGCTAAATACTCTCAAAGTAACACCAACTCCCTAAAATATTTGCCAAGAGATTGACCGAGGAAGACTTAGCTACCGGGAATGTCAGAATACATTTTAGAAATGTTACTGCTTATATAGATTTTTTATTTCCAATTTTACCCAATCAAGGTTCTCTGGAACAAGCGTGCTCCTTCACTGACATGTGATGCTGTGATTCGGTCTTCAGAACGCCCAGCGTCTTCACACGCTAGGTCTGGAGATTCATCAAGCACCCACACATACGTTCAGGAGCATATCATTCCATTGAACACCCTAATACTTAAAGCCAGTGAAAATTTCTATATGGTGACTCCCATCACTACTCAAGTCTGGGTGGAAAAATACCAAGCTTTTCTCAAATAACTGCATGATTGTCTTGGGTCCAAAATGGAAAATGCTCTTTCTCCCTCTTCCTGCTTTTGCCTCCCACAAGATTGCTGCATGGATCTCTGCTGATCCAGACTTTTCCCCTCCTTAGGGTGGGATGCTTCCTCACGCATTCAGTAAGAGGAAGAGGTGGACAGAAAGTGGAGGCGGCCACTGAACAGCGGGGCCTCTCCAGGCGGGAGATTGTGTGAGCTGAAGCCAGAAGTCCCTTGAGGGAGGAGTAAGCAGGGGGAAAAGAATGGAGGGGGCCTGTGCGGGCCGAGCAGATAAGAATCTTGCATTCTCCCTCCTTTTCCTTGTTCCTCAGTGCTGGCCGCTGGGGCTCACCCACCCTGTGCCTTTTAACTGTCAGAGAGCCAATGCCAAGTGCTGGGCCAAGACATCGTCGATGACATGTGAGTTGTGTGTGTTCCAAATTGGCCTTCCTGCCTTTCTGCAAGAAAAACAAACTTGAGCTGGACCCCAACAAACATGACAGGAAAAATAACAACCCTTGTCAAGGGCTGATACTGAAAACGGCTGGTCTCTCCACCCCCAAGCCAGCCCCTGCTGTGGACAGGAACAGGTCCCCATCTCTGGCTCCAAGAGGGAGGGCCAGGAATTCCGAAGCTCAGGAGCCTCCATGGTGTAGTATGTGTGGGCCACCAGGTTGTTCCTTCTGAGAGTGCCTGTGCAGGGCACTGAAAGAGGTCCTTTCCAGCTTCCACAGTGATACCACAAGGCATACACACTGCAGCATCAAGCCCATGCTACAGGGAGATCAGTAAATGGCTTTGAGTAACACAGTGATTAAGCAACAGAGCTACACTCACTCTCAACAGTCATAGTTCCTACTTTTATTTTTTGGCTACCTTACAAAAAGAGGAATTCAGAATGTACGCTATTGTTGGGCCCATTTCCCTAGATAATATGCTACAAGTCCTTAATGAAAGCTACTGGCATACATAATAAAACAATAATGTGAAATATTATTATTATTTTAAATAATGCTCCTCCATCAAACTTGTTAGCCTTCCACAAGCTAGAATCTGTTCTCTTTTTCATCAGTATTTTCCATGTGATTTGACATGGTTCACATACAAAGGTGCTCAATTAAACAGTGGGTTGAACTAAACTGAAAATAACTTTTTCTAGATCCAAAAAACAGTATTTATATATACACAAAAGAATTGAAAGCAGGAACTCAATGAGATATTTCTATACTTATGTTCATAGCAGCATTATTCACAATAGCCACAAGATGGAAGCAATCCAAATGTGCATGGACAGATGAATAGGTAAACAAAATGTAGTATATACATACAGTGAAATATTATTCAGCCTTCAAAAGGAAGGAAATTCTGACACCTGCTACAACATGGATGAAACTTTATGGGCATTACGCTAAGTAAACTAAGCCAGTCACAAAAGGACAAACACTATGTGATTTCACTTAAATGAGGTACCTAGAGTATCAAATTCACAGCGACAGAAAGCAAAACAGTGATTACCAGGAGCTGAAGGAAGGGAGAATGGGGAGTTAGTGTTTAACGGGTAAGAAGTTTTAGATCAGGGTTATGAAAAAGTTCTGGAGATGGATGTGGTGATGGCTGCACCACCATGCGAAAGTACTGAATACCACTGAACTATATACTTAAAAATGGTTACGATGGTAAATTTTATGTTATGTATATTTTACCACAATTAAAAAAAATCATTATTAGGTCTGTATTCAGTCTTGGTCAAGGGAGAGAAAATGCTAAATTATGCTGACATCTTCCCCAGTGTGTGCACACTCCTGGAGTGTTCAACTCACAATAATGCAATGTTCAACATATTCTTATCAGCAGACTTGAGCTTGAGGTCTAGGACACTTGCATTAGAAATTTTGCAGATCCATTTTTCCGAAGATTTTAGAGCATTCCTAAGAAGCTTTTTCATAGGCTCAGACAGTGAGCCACTAACTCTTAAGGGTTTTTTGGGTTTTTTCTAAGATTGGTGCCTGAGCTAACATTTATTGTCAATATTCTTTTTTTAATCTTCTTTTTTGGGGCTTCTCCCCAAAGCCCCCCAGTACATAGTTGTATATTCTAGTTTTAGGTCCTTCTGGCTCTGCTATGTGGAACTCGACCTCAGCATGGCTTGATGAGTGGTGCTAGGTCCACACCCAGGATCCAAACTGGTGAAACCCTGGGCTGCCTAAGTGGAGCTCACGAACTTAACCATTCAGCCATGGGGGTGGCCCCTAACTCTTAAGGTTTGATGTAAAAAACAAAGAAAAACAAAAATTTGTTTTGCTTATCTATACTACACTAATAAATTTTTAAAAAGGAAATGAAAATTTTTTCAGTTGTTTTCTTTCATACCTTGTAAAATTCTTCTAAACATAAACTCTTCCATGCCCCTGACTCTACTTAGGAGTCTGGTATAACTTCAATTCCAAAAAAGACAAGGACATTACAAAAAGGGAAAATTATGAAGCCATCTCGCTCACAACTTTCTAAATCAAGTATTAATACACTCATTCCAGCAAATGAAAATAAGCTAATACTTTGCACTTAAGTATATTCCATGAAAACAAGATTAGTTTAATATTAAAAAATCAATTAACCAACCAATTAACTACTAAATTAATCAATTAATTATAAAATTACAGAAAAAAATCATATGAACATCTCAATACATGCAGGAAAAAGCAGTTGATAAAACATAACATCCATTCTTGATAGATAAAAACTCTTAGAGCAAACTAAAAATAGATAAGAACTTCCTTTACCAACCAAAGTGCATTTACAAAAACTCTACAGCAAACATCATATGTACTGGTGAAATGTTGGAAGCTTACCTTCTGGGATTGGAATGAGTCAAGGATGCGGGCTATCATTACTTCTGTGGTAATGGTGGGCTAACCTGGATGGCAAGGCAAGAAAAAAAGTGAAATGTATAAGCCATGGAAAGTGAGAAATACAAATCTTATTTAAATATAATGATTTTGTGGGAATAAAATCCAAAGGGATTTACACATACATTTTTAAAATTAATGCATTCAATTAATACTGACATAGATACAAATTAAATAACAGGGCACCAGGGATGCACTTCCCAAAATATTTTGTGTATTTTGGAGAGGGGGAGTGGGGAAATGAAACAAGATTCTATGATTTGATAATGATTCAAACTGAGTGATGGGGATGGGAGTCTGCTGTACTATTCTGTATACTTTTGCATATGTTTGGAATTTTTTTAAATAAGAAGTTTTTTTAAAAAGATAAGTGAGGCGCTGGCCCGGTGGCGCTGTGGTTATGTTTGCATGCTCTGCTTTAGTGGCGTGGGGTTCGCAGGTTCAGATCCTGGGTGCACCTAGCACTGATTGTCAAGCCAGGCTGTGGTGGCATCCCATATAAAAAAAAAAGAGAGGAAGATTGGCACGATGCTGTCTCAGGGCCAACCTTCCTCACAAAAAAATAAATAAATAAGTGAGTTTAGTTGCTGAACACAGGGTCAATAGACAAAAATGAATTATAATTCCCTAAATCAGTAAAAGGAGCTA
Source organism: Equus przewalskii (assembly GCF_037783145.1). Lineage (NCBI taxonomy): Eukaryota > Metazoa > Chordata > Mammalia > Perissodactyla > Equidae > Equus > Equus przewalskii. Next base: position 29,187,015 of record NC_091838.1, read on the forward strand.
GAAAATATTTTTTAATATACCATTTATAGTAGCATAAAAACATCAAGTAGCTAGTATATATCTAACAGAAATTCACAAGACTTCTACAAAGAAGACTATAAATATTCGAGGAAATTGGAGAAGACATAAATAAATGGAGGGGTATATTATGTTCATGGACTGGAAAACTCAATATTGTAAAAATACCAATTCTTCCACAAAATCCTCCATAGATTAAATGCAATGCCTATGAAAATCTCAATGAAGTGTGTGTGTGTGTGTGTGTGACGTGCGTAACTTGAGAAGCTAATTAAAATAGAGAGCTAGGGACTAGGAAAAGTCAAGCTCTTGAAGAAGACGTAAAAGGTGAAAAAATTGTTCTACCAGATATGAAGACTTATGAAACTACAATAACAAGACAGTGTGATGCTGGCATCAAGATAGGAAAACAGACCAGTAGAAGAGACTCATTAGCCAGAGAGACTGTCATACAACCAATGTCTGCTATTTGAGAGGAGTGTGTTGCAGAGTGGTGAGGAAAGAACAGCCTTCTACTGGATGGCGCCAGGGCAATGGTACACCCACGTGGGAAACAATTAGACTCCAACCCATCCCACACCACACGCAAAACTAAATTCCAAAAAGGTTTTAGATCAAAATGTGAAAGGAAAAACAAATAAAATTTCTAGAAGATAGCACAGGAGAATAGCTTCCTGGTCTGTGGTAAGGAAACCTTTCTAAACACACAAAAAGCACAAAAGATAAAAGAAAAAGATTTTATATATTGGACTACATTAAAAAATAAGAATTCCTGCTCATAAAAAGACACAAATCAGTGAGTGAAAACATATGCGAGAGAGTAGAAGATACTTAGAACATAAACAAACAACAAAGGACCTGCGTCAAGGATGTAAGAATTCCAAATCCCTAAGAAAAATAAAGATAACTCAGGAGGAAAATGGGCAAGGCCTTTGACAAGCACTTATGAGTTCTATGGCCAAGAAGTAGATGAAAACACAGGCACTTATGAGTTCTATGGCCAAGAAGTAGATGAAAACGTACTCAACCTCATAAGTAATTAGGGAAATGCAAATTAAAATGAGAATTGTTTAAACTGAAAAGACTGACGATACCAATTTTCTGCTGAGAATATAGAACAATGGGAATATTCTCATACTACTGGCGGGAGTATAAACTGGCACAACATTTTAGAAAACAATTTGGCAATTGTCCATCACAGTGGTTCTCAAATGTTTTGCTTTCAGGACCCCTTCACACTCTTAAGAATTATTGATGACTCAAAAGAACGTTTTTTATGTGGCATGCTAGTTTGCTATAGCTGCCGTAACAAAATACCACGGACTGGGCAGCCTAAACAACAGATATTTATTTTCTTGTAGTTCTGCAGCCTGGAAGTCCAAGATCAAGGTGCCAGCAGGTGTGGTTTCTCCTGAGGCCCCTCTTTCCTTGACTTGCAAATGGTCACCTTCTCATTGTGTCCTCAGATAGTCTTTCCTTTTTGCGCACCAGCCCCTGGTGTCTCTTTCTGTCCAAATTTCTTCTCATAAGGACACCAGTCAGATTTGACTGTGACTCACTCTAATGGCTTCATTTTAACTTGATCACCTCTTTAAAGGCCTCATCTCCAAATACAGCCACATCCTGAGGCACTGGTCGGAGGGAGCGAGAGGTGGGCAGGGAGAACACATTCAGCCCATACACGTAGGTTATATCAATTAATATTTATCATAGTAGAAATTAAAACTGAGACATTTTCAAATATTTATTTATTAAAGATCTGCTTCTAAGCTCATATGATTGTTGGCAGCATTCAGTTCCTTATGGTGCTATAGGACTCAGAGCTTCAGTTTTTGCTGGTTATTGGTCAGAGGCCATCCTCAGCTCCTGGAAGCGACTTGCAGTTTCTAGACATGTGGGGTTTGCCAACATGGCCACTTGCTTCCTCATAGCCAAAAAGGGAGTGAGATTCCAGCAAGACAGCACTAGAATCGAAAGTAATGTAATCATGCAATCCAGTATATGATCATGTGTGTTCTTTCACCTTCACCATGTTCTATTTGTTAAAAGAAAGTCATCGATCTTGCCCTCACTTGAGAGTGGAGGATTGCATCAGGGCTTAAACACCAGGAGGTGGGGATCACAGGGGCCACCTTAAGCATCTGTCCTCTACATATAACAACATATTGTTTTGATTGAAGTTAATGAGAAAAGTCCAACCTCATACAGATACGTAGTTGAAAGAGTGAAGAGTATTTTATTAGCATTCTCAGATAATTGGGGTATTCGTCTTTGATACTATACCAAAACTTGGCAAGTGGTGGTTTCTTAAAGGTTGCAACGTGGAATCAGAAATCATATCAGTGAAATTTTTGTGCTCTGTTACATTAAGATCTACTGGTTTAGTTTAGTTTGACTGGAGTGTTTAACCATACATGATTTTGCAATATAATGCACAGGTCATCAGGAAAATATTCGTTCAGTGGCTTATAAAGATCTTCCAAATATTAACACATTCCATCATACGTTATTTAAAAAAAAGTCAAGTTTATCATTATCACTGCTGGATCCCACCAAAAAGTCTTTAATCAATGGGAAACTGACTAAACTCACAGTGAGAAAAACAAGTTTCCAAAATTTTAGTGAACTCTTCCTCGAGAGAACCGCCATACTTCAGTATACAGCCTTTTGCGTACTTCTCATTTCATCACACAGAATGTTAAAGAGACACGTACTCAAGGATTGAGATTTAATAGAATTAATAGTTTTTGCTATGTCCTCACAGGCATTCTTAAATGAAACTGACATTTATTTATTTTTTCTGCCAGTGCACAGCAGTGAAGTAGTAAACAATGCCTACTAGTAAAGTTTGGTGCCACCGCCTTGAGTGAGGCTAAGAAACTAGAGGTTTTACCCAACATGACTTTTGCAACATTAGTGCAAATGTCATCACAGTGAAAAAGGGCAAATAACGTCTCATTATGATTATGACGATAGTTGTTACATCACAGACTCCCTGAAAGTGCTTAAGGGACCCCCAGCATCTATGGACCACTCTTTGAGAGCTACTGATCTATCAGATTTGAACAAAGCCCTTGACCCATCTAGTGTACTTCTAGATATTTACCCAACAAATGCACCTTGATACCCTAAAGGTACATCAAGAAAAGGGCAAGAATGTTTAGAGACGTATAATTTATAATAGCCAAAATGCGAAACAACTTAAATATAAATAAAAATAGAATAGATATACTGTGAAATATCTATACAATAGAATACTGTAAAACAATGAAATGGATAACTGTGGCAGAGCTACATGCAAAAATATGGAGAAACTAAGAAACATAATATTGAGAAAAAAATCAGTCACAAAAGAACATGTAATCTATGATTCCATGTAGGTAAACTTTTCAAAACAGGCAAGCTTACCTAAAGGCAATGCAAAGATGAAAATGAAACTTCAAAAATCTTAGTAGAATATACAGGTGAATTCTTTTGGCTCTTGAGACTATTATAGATTTTTTAAGACACAAAAAAGCTAACTTTATGAGGAAAGATTAATAAATTTAACTCTATTAAAATTTAGAATTCTTACATCAAATATATCTTAAAATAAAAAGTTACATGCAACCAAAAAGAATTAATATCAACAGTACATAAATAATTCCTATTAATCAATGAGAAAAACAGATATAACCTGATAGATAAATGGGCAAAAGGTATAAACAGGTATTTCACAGAAGAGAAAATATATTCGGACAACCAGGATATGAAGAGATGCCCAGTGTCATAGAGACAAGAAAAATACAAATCGTGACCATGACATGAAGTCATTATAAATCCATTTGTTTAGCTAAAATTAAAAAGCTGTGACAATAAAAAGTATTGGAGGGAGGTGAATCCACAGGATTTCTCATACGTTGCTCAAGGGAGTGCAATTTGGGGTAGCCACATTGGAAAACAGTTTAATATCATTTTTAGAAGCTGAACATTCACATATCTGGGTACATGCCAAGAGAAAGATTTACACAGGTACGTCAGAACAGGAATGTTCATAGTAGCATTGCTTACAACAGCAAAACTTGCAAACTACCCAAATGTCCATCAAAGAGAAAATGCATGAAAAATAATGTATTAATATTCACACAAAGGAGTATTATACAGGAGCCAAACAAACGAACTACAGCAGGAGACACCACTATGGAAGAATCTTAGCAATATAATAACAAGTGAAGAACGTAAGTTCCCAGTAGTGACATAAAGCATGATACCCTTTCTAAAAGTTAACAAAAAAATTAAATTAAAAGATATTTTTTTAGGAAATGTGGATACAATAAAAAAGTAAGGGAATGATGAACACAGGACTCAGGCTAATGACTTCCTATGGTGGAAGGAAGAGCAGCACAGGATGCGGAACCCATTGTCAGATGTCAGTCATCGTCAAGATTCTAACTTTTGTGTTTGGCGGTGGGTTTACAGGGGCTTAACGTATCATTATCTATAAGTGAATTAATAAATAGGCAATACTTGGACAAATTTTGAGACTGTGTAATGAACAAGAATTAGGATTAATCCAATTTTGTGCCCTTGAAGTCAGTCCTTCATTAAAAATACATTAGGAATAAGAAATGTAATAGTTGGATCATCGCTGGATGAAAAGTAAAAGGGATACAAATGAAGATCAAATTGAATTTGGAAGATCAAATTGAGGAACTCTCCCAGGGAAAAAAAAGGAAGAAAGGATAGAGAAAGAGAAAATATTTTAAGAGTTAAGAAGTATCATAGATAGATGTAGAAATGCCAAAATCCAGGTAACAAGAACCACCAAAGGAAAAATACACAAATGGAGAGGAAAAAGTAGCAGAACCAAAAACCCCATCATTAAAGAATTAGATTGAGTCCATAATTTCTGAAAGAGGAAAGGTAAAGGGAAAAAACAGCACACACTTGGAAACACTATAGCAATATTTAAGAACACTGAATAAAAAGAAACTTCTAAAATTCATATGGAAAAATTATCAAACCAGAAAAGCCAGAAACATACTTTAAAAACTAGAGAGTCATGGCGGTGTTTTTGTCCTACCAGACGTCAAAGCTCAGCATAAAGCAGCCGTGCCTGAAACACTGGGTTACCTTTTGTGAACAGACAATGGCACAGATTGGAAATTACAGAAGTCAACTCATATACACACATGAATTTAATATATTATAAAAGTGACTTTACAAATCAATGGCCTTGGGATAACTGGATAACCAAGTGGAAAAAAATCATCTGCATTCTTTATTGGTTTGCTAGGGTTGCCACAATAAAGTACCACAAACTGAGTGGCTTACACAATAAGAATTTATTTTCTCACATTCTGGAGGCTCAAAGTCCAAAATCAAGGTGTTGGCAGGGCCTTGCTCCCTCTGAAGGCCCTAGGGAAGGCCCTGCTCCGTCATCCCTCCTAGCTTCTGGCTCTGGCTTGTGGCAGCGTAGTTCCAATCTTCACATGACATTCTCCCTGTGGGTGTCTGTGTCTGCATTTCCCCTTTTTTTAGGAACACTAGTCCTACTGGATTAGGGGCCCACTCTACCCCAGTATGTCCTCCTCTTAATTAACTACATGTACAATGACACTATTTCCAAATAAAGTCAGATTCTCAGGCACTGGGGATTAGCAGTTCAACATGAAAATTTTAGAGGGACACAATTCCACGAGAAACATATTTCTACCTTAATTTCTACACTACAATAAGTTCCAGAAAGATTAAAATTCTGAAAAAAGAAAAAGGATACAGTGTAAGGACAAGAAGAGCACATGGGATAATTGTTTCTAAAAATCCAAGAACGGAGATGACCATTTTAAATATGGCAATTCAATTAAACTTAATTATAACAAAAGCCAAAGCCATAAAACAAATAAAAAGTTAATAAAATGATCATGTGATTTAAAAAAATTCTGCATGGCAAAAAACTCTATAAACAAAAGAGAAATGATAAACATAGAAAAAGACTTTTGCAATTTATGTCATAGAAGAAAGCATATCTTCTCTAACTCAAAGAGAAAAAGGAACAACAGTAAAATGGAAAAACGAGCAAAGATGCAAATAATAACAAAACTGTCAATAGCACAGAGATACTTATTTTTCTGTGATAAACTGACTTGGAAGACAAATCCCAAATATGTTTGAGTGAAGGACCCACAGACACAACAATGAACAAGCGGATCAAACCAAAGAAGACAATGGTCTTGCTGAGATGTAAACACTGAAAATAAAGCTCAAAAGAAAAGAACTCTAAGTGTTTGGTCCATAGAAATACCGCTATATTTTTAACCTCCAGAAAATTACCTAAACTCTCTAAATGAGCTAAGATGTCTTAATACATGAAATGCAGATGACACTGTCCACTTTACTGGACATTTGTGATTATTAAAGCTGACTATCCAAAGATCCAGGAAAATAAATAGCACACAGTAATTTTACAGTAAATACTCATTTCCTTTCCATTGTCTCTTTCCATTTCCAACTTAAGGATGAGCTTTTCAAGTCTAAACTTCAGTCACATCACATTTTAATTCTTTATGTTCTCCTCACCCTCTAATTAGGGTTACTCTTGATTCACACATGATTCCTGTTTTTTATTGAGGTATAACTGACATACAGTATTATATTAGTTTTGGGTGCACAGCATACTGATTTGACATTCACAGGTGATTTTTATGACAAACTTTCTGCACTTTTTTTGGTATTGTGATGCTTTTGCATCACTGGTTCATCATGTTCGAAAAAAATGACTCTTGGGGCTGGTCTGGTGGTGCAGCGGTTAAGTTCGCACATTCCGCTCGGCGGCCCCGGGTTCGCCGATTTGGATCCCGGGTGCGGACATGGCACCGCTTGGCACACCCTGCCGTGGTAGGCGTCCCACGTATAAAGTAGAGGAAGATGGGCATGATGTTAGCTCAGAGCCAGGCTTCCTCAGCAAAAAAGAGGAGGACTGGTAATCATTAGCTCAGGGCTAATCTTCCTCAAAAAAAAAAAGAAAAGAAAAGAAAGAAATGACTCTTAGTAGTGTGAATGGATGATGGCAACAGAAAGGGAGGAGAGAACATTTGTGGTTCTTTCACAGTAAGTTTACCTGGCAAAGGTGAAGAGCAAACACAGCCCCGTGTTCTGAACAAGACGAAACAAGCTGAGGAAGCTGACTGCTGCAGGGCACAATCCTCTGTAAGTGGCAGAAAAGGGACAATTACTGTCACAACCACAGAAGACAGCAGATCTTTGAAAAGCTTCACGGTTAGCTTTTAACGGTCCAATTTTAAGGTATAACACATGCTCCTCGCCTTACTCCTCAAAAAACAAAAGGTTGCTGAGGCGGCCTGTTGACGGAATGGTTAAGCTCACGCGTTCTGCTTCAGCAGCCGGGGTTCGCCGGTTTGGATCCCCGGGGCAGACTTATGCACCACTTGTCAAGCCATGCTGTGGCAGGCATCCCACATATAAAGTAGAGGAAGATGGGCATGGATGCTAGCTCAGGGCCAGTCTTCCTCAGCAAAAAGAGGAGGATTGGTGGCAGATGTTACCTCAGGGCTAATCTTCCTCAAAAAGAAGAAAAGGTTGCTGATATGAAAAAGAATTTTATTTTGCAGAATGATTTAAAATAATTCATAATAGAGATCCCCATCTCAGAAGAGATTAAATACCATAGATAGAATATGAAAAGCATTAAAAATATATACTGAGTGTCTGGGTGAGCAAATATTACTGAAAGAGGGCTTCCTTACTCATGAAGCCTCACTCTCCTTCCCCTTGACTCCTGAATCCATGAATAATTCACATGAACATAGCCTCTATGGCTATTTCATTTTGGTTAACTGATTTGTAAGAGTTATTTGATGTCCGGAAAGCCTTTTGGATCTTTTTCCAAACCTTTTAATGTCTTTTTTTGTTAATATTTTCTTTTTGTAAAACTATGTTCAGTTCTGACTTCAAAATAGTTAGTTTCTCACATGAATGAGATCAGCTATCCTGAGGTGACAGAGCTCTCTTCAGTCCCATGTGGGAATAATAATTAAATTAATCTAAGCCATTTTTAGCATAAAAACCTCATGCATTTTCCCCAAGCATACTGCAGGTCTTTTCATTAATTAAAAACAACGTCCCCAGCAATAGTCAAATACTGAAAGAAGTTCAAATTTCTCATAAGATTACCCATCAAAGGTATGCATTGTTGAAGTACGACACTGTAAGGCTTTGTATTTATGAATACCATAAATTGCTTCAATTCTGTTCTATTTCCATCAAGTTGCTAGACTTTTCTCAAGAATTACCAGCCTAGAAAATAACAAGTATTGGCAAGGATGTGGAGAAACTGGAACCCTTGTGCACTGTTTATGAGAATGTAAAATGGTAACAGCCACCATGGAAAACCAAATGGTGATGCCTCAAAAAACAAAATGTAGAATTACCATATAATTCAGAAATTCCACTCCTGGCCACATACCCAAAAGAATTGAAAGCAGGACTTGAAGAGATGTTTGCACACCCTTGTACATAGCAGCATTAACCACAATAGCCAAAAGGTGGACACAACCCACGTGTTCAGATGGATAAATGGATAAACAAAATGTTGTATGTACATACAATAAAATATTATCCAGCCTAGAAAGGAACAAGATTCTGACACATACTATAATACAGACGAACCTTGAGGATGTTATACTGAGTCAAATAAGCCAGACACAAAAGGACAGATGTTATATGATTCCACTTACATGGGGGACCCAGAATAGTCACACAGACACAGAGAGTAGAATGGTGGTTTCCAGGGGCTGGGGGAGGGGCCGTTGAAGACTTAGTGTTTAATGGATACAGAGTTTCAGTTTGGGGAGATGAAACAGTTCTGGAGATGAATGATAGCGATGTACGCAACAGTGTGAATATACTTAGTGCTACTGAACTATACACTTAAAAATGGTTAAAATGGCCAACTTTATGTTATATGTATTTTACCATAACAAAAAAGGTAAAGTAAAAATAGCAAAAAGAAGTACCAGCCTAAATGATTATCATAGTGTTGTCCTAATGACGCTAGAGTAAGAATTAAGAGTTAATGTACATAAAGCACTTGGAACAGTGCCTGATGCTATAGTTGATATACACAAAAAATTAGCCATTACCATCATAATCATTGTTACTAAGATTATTACCTCCTACCAACATGTGTTATGCTATAGTTTTTCTATTCTAAATACAAAATTTTCCTGGTGTAATGAAAAGTGATCTCAGTAGATGGCTCCCTCTGGCACTTGTCGCTTTCTCAGGGGAAGCCTGATTTCCCTGCTAAAGGGCAGACTCCAAGGTGTGTGAAAGCCCTGCAGACCTTGAACTAAAGGGCCCCAAACCACAGCAAGGTCTGCATCACCTTTTCGTCTCCCCACATCTGGAGCTTTGCCAACTATTTCTTGGGATCATTTATAATAACTCACTTAAAAAGATAACAGAAATTGCAAGTTAAAGTAATAAATTGTTTTCAGTCCATAAAACATTTATTTAGTCCATAAAACATTTATTTAGTACCATAAAATGCTTTCCAGCAGTTCTATTTTTCAATCCTAGGAATAATTCTGCCACAGGAGTGTTATCTCCATTTTGCGGTGAGGAAACTAAACCTTGAAGCAAGTAAACACTCTGCCCAGTGGGACACAGCATGTCCCACAAAAAATAGAGAAGGACCATCCCCCTGACTCACGGCTCTACTATTTGCAATACGTACTTCAAAAATTAGAAATAAATCCATTTTTTTTTTTGTTACATTAAAGCTAAAAGGAAATAGAGACATTGATTTGTCAAACCAAAATGAAGCGCTTCTAAATGCAATTTGAGACCCTGGACGAGTTCAGAAAATTATGCATCATGTAAGGTGCAGCCTGAGAAGCCTTATGAATTCTACTTATTGTCATAGATGGGTCAAAAATCTAGCTATTTGTCTAACAAATCTGGGAAAACCTGCAGACTGGTGAAATAAACAAACTTCAGAAGAATTGTTCCTATGACAGCTCTATCCAACCTCAAAGAAACAGATTTAGAATTCCTAAATGGAAAACATCATAAAACGGACCACTGGCATCTCGCAGCCCTGGAGGAAGAGCCAACAGGTAAGCCAGCATCAGCTGAGCCCTGGAAGGGGGAAGCTGGGCACATGGGCTGAGCCACCTTCTCCAGGGTGAGTCACCAAATGGCTCAACTTAACGTACCTTTTCAGTGATCAACTCATTGTGCCTAATAATCCTGATACCATCATCAAGAGCTTCCTAATTACTCTCTCTAATATTGTAGGTTCAAAGAATAAAGCAGAGATCACCAGAGATCAAAGAAAAAGAAAATACAAAGTCAATTTATTATTTCTTGACCAGGCAAGGAAACACACCCCAATAAAGAAATTCACTGACTAGTCACACTGGGGTCAAGTCAGGGGGCTGAAGGTGGTGGGGTATAGGTGTGTTGGTTATGTTAACTAAGGAATGAACACTCTGAATAGGGTGGAGTCCACAGTAAAAGACTGGTGAAAACAAGCCCCATCGTCTGTTGGTCAAGAAGAAGCCTTCAGTTAGGATCAGCTAGGCTCTGATGTACAAGGGTCTCTCAAAGTCTCTGATGTTTTATCCGTGTCAGTTGCTTAAAATCAGTTCTGATGAAACACAATATTCAGTTTTGGTATCTCCTAAGAAACTGCTGATAGAAATGGAAAATTTTCCTTATGCATAGGTTACAACAACCACATGCAATGCATGACATCATATTGGATACTGACTTGCAAAACCAGCACTAAAGACATTTGGGGGGAATCTGAAAAAGGTTTGCATAGTACATGAGAAGAAAACTTATTAAAATGGAAATGGTTGGCTGACAGAAAAGTCACAAAACAGTGTGTACAGTATGATATCATTTTGCTAATAATAATAATAATGTACTTACTTGTACATATAGAAAAATATTCAGACGGCTATCACAAGTGTTATAATGGTGAGTTGAGGTGAAGGGAATGTGATAGGCTTTAATTTTCATTTTTGCTCTACTTTCTAATTTTCTACAATGATCCTGAGCTGTTTCTGCTGTAATAAAAAGTTATTCTTGTGGACTGATGCAGTGTAAACGATCTCACTTTTCTCTTCCCTGGGGATTTAAAGTTGAAATGTGCTTTGAAATGATATTGGCTTCTAGACAGACAGAAATGACAGCTTGACTTCTGACATCTGATGGATTTTTGCCTCAAATCCACAGCTCTAGCCTCAGCACATGACAGCCCCAAATGAGTCAGACCTGAAGGTGATTATGGAACACTAAGAAAATTTTGGGAACACTTCCAGTTCTTCACACCACCCACATGAATACCTGGAAGCCCAGCGTTACTGTGGCAATCCTCTGGCCAAAGCAGCTGGCCACTCAAACGGAACACGCTGGGCGCTACACTCAGTGCGAGGAGTTAAAGACCAAGTACAAAGCAGTAGGTGACCATCAGACTTCCTAACTCTCAGGGTCAAAAACTAGATTTCATGACAGGGAGACACAACTCCCACTGATTTATCTTTCCTTTATCCTGTAACTGGTGATTTCAAGTCTATTCCGTGACTGTATCAGTAATTGCTGGGTGGAGGTTTTTTAAAACACACAGGAATGTCTTTTCTAAACCAAATCAGACCTGCAATTTGCAAATCTCAAGAGACCAAGCAGGATGGTAAGGGCAGACCCCAGGTTTATCAAGAATAAAGAGGGGTCAAAGTTCAAAGATTCGGGAAAATCAAAATAGGCAACTACCGGATGGTATTAACTTAAATAAACCAAATGTAGGGTTAAATAGGCCTGCTGATGTTAAAGGTTACATCATTACTCAACTTCAGCCTTCTAAGACAATGAAGAAATGTGAATAAAATTACCTACCAGCATAAATCATTCTTACCCAACCCAAATCCCAGGGAGGACTGAGGAATTACCTCCTTGTACAATCAAAGATAGATGAGTTCCCTGGCTCTTTGCAGGAGCAGCCAAAGATTAACCTGGCCTTACGGCAGAAATTCGGGCCAGGATAAAGGGCAGAGAAGGCAGAAGTCCAGAACTATGCAAAAAGTCCCACTGAAAGAAAGTTTTTGTTGAATTTAATATTCTTTTATGTTAAAAATACAAAATGGAATATAAAAATTTATATCCTTTCATGCCAATTGTATTTTTTAGAAAGATACTACAAGGTTAAATAAAAAGTTTTCCCCTCAAGTTTCTAACAAGAATGAATTGTGGGAGCTGGCCCTGCGGCTGAGTAGCTAAATTCGTGCAATCCCCCTTCAGCGGCCCAGGGTTTTGCTGGTTCTGATCCTGGGTGTGGCCCTAGCACCGCTCATCAAGCCATGATGAGGTGGCGTCCCACATAGTAAAACCAGAAGGACCTAAAACTAGAATATACAACTATGTACTGGGGGGCTTTGGGGAGTAGAAGAAGAAAAAAAAGATTGGCAACAGATATTAGCTCAGGGCCAATCTTGAAAAAAAAAAGAATGAATCTTCTCCATCAACTTTATCTAGGATCGTTATTTCAAGGTTCTTTCAAACCTAATAGATTATAAATTTGTATAACAAGAACTTGAATATTGTTTCTTTCTATTTATTTCCATAGAAAGTGTCCAATAAATAGTAAATTAATCATTTTTGATTGCATCTCTAATAATTTATTCTTTGGAATTTTCACATCATAAAGAGGCTATACACCAACTAAACAAACATATACTGTAAAGGTTTGACTTACTAAACCATATATGCTTACATTATAGTTAATTTTTTTTTTAGGAAGATTAACCCTGAGCTAACATACACTGTTAATCCTCCTCTTTTTGCTGAGGAAGACTGGCCCTGAGCTAACAACTGTGCCCATCTTCCTTTATTTTATATGTGGGACACCTGCCACAGCATGGCTTGATAAGCACTGTGTAGGTCCAGGCCTGGGATCTGAACCAGTGAACCCTGGGCTACTGAAGTGGAGTGCACGAACTTTGCTACTTCACTGGGCTGGCCCCTAAATTTTTATTTTAGAAGACTTTCAATATAACTCTTCAAAAATTCTAATGAAAAGGTAGCATATGTCAGCTTTCAACACACTCTCTTAAGTATTTAGCTATTCTCTCAGGGGAAAGTTAAACATAGAACATCCTTAACAATAAGACACCACAACATACTTATGAGAGTGGCTAAAATCCCCAAATCTGACAATACCAAGTGCTGTCCAGGGTGTGAAGCAATAGGACCTCATTCATTGCTGGTGGGAATGAGAAATAATATAGCAATTTGGAAGACAGTGGGGCAGTTTCTTAAAAAGCTAAACATAGTCTTATATGATTCTGTAATCATGTTCCTAGATATTTATCCTACTTATTTGAAAACTTTTGTCCATAACAAACACCTGCATGTGAATGTTTATAGCACCTTTATTTACAATTGCCAAGTACTGGAAGCATCTAAAGAATATGCCTCAATAGGTGAATGGATAAACAAACTGCAGTGTATCCATACAATGGAATATTATTCATGGATAAAAAGAAATGAGCTATCAAACCACAAAAAGACATGAATGAATTTTATTACATATTACTGAGTGAAAGAATCCAGTCTGAAAATGCTACATACAGTGTGCTTTCAATTATATGACATTCTGGAAAGGCAAAACAATGATAAAGATGAGTGCTTACAAGCATTGGGAGGGGCTTTGAATAGGTGAAGCACAGGGGATTTTTTTTGGGGTGGTGAAACTGTTCTGTATGATATCATAATTGTGCGTATACAACACTATGCATTTGTGAAAACCTATAGAACTTTACAGCATAGAGTGATCCTTAATATATGCAAATAAAAAAATCATTTAGGAAGTGGGGTATCCCAGAATGGAATTCAGACTATGACAAGAGAATCTAACTGTATTACAAATGTATGAACAACCTTACTGAAGGCGTTGGAGGGAAAGGTACTGATCTAAGTAACTCTGGAAATGAGTGAAGTTCACAAGACTAAAGGCAAACAACACAGTATATGAGCACTGTGCTCTAACTGATAAAGTTGTTCCCCATGGGGGTGCAGGTTAACAATTCTAATACCGTGACACATGTATACTGGAATTGAACAACTAAGCAAATGGACGGCAGATGATGAGAGTCCTATTTCTCACTGTTGGAGTGGGAGTTTACAGAGAAGCAAGAGGAAGACACTAGAGTAATCAATGTGGTAATGTATTCGGTTGGATACTTCAGCATGAACTAATATTTAGTTTAATTATAGATATGGATGGTCACACACAGAAATACTTATAGATTTATGTGTATACATGGGTTAGTATACGCACATATGTTTCCTTGCTCTGTCAGCTAAAAGGACATAGAAGCAATGATAGCCCAGTAGCAAAAAGCAAAACCAGTGCCCAGATCTTGGTTTCTAATACTATTCACCAATAAAAGGAACCAGAGCTTCTGGAGAAATGGTTGATTCTAGGACTGGGACAAGGAATAGACAAGATAAGTCTGGGGCATTTTGTAGTACCAAGAAATAAGAAAATGCTCAAAAACATACTCACATTGATGAGAATATGCCAAAGGAGCCAAATGAAAGAACTCCTAAAAGCAAAGCTGGAATAATCGGGGCTACAAAATAAATAGATTAGTATTATATTATAATCCAAGGTGTAAAGTAAATATCCATGAGTGCATACTGATACAAATAAATGATTGAGTAAATAAATAAATAGGGGAGAAGAAACCAATCTCCCGTGGAGAAGAATTCCAAATAATGTGGATATTCTACCATTAAGGAGGTGAAGCATAACTCTCCATTCCTGAAGGGTTTGCTGCACACAGTAACTTCATTCCAAAAAGTGCAGTGTGGAAAGTGGGAAAAGTAATTTTACAGTGCAGAGACTTGACAAACACTTCTTTAGCCAGGTGATCAAAGTCGACATCAACAGTGATGTCATGTTGACTGTAGGTACCCTTGATATGATGTGATGAAAACAGCACTTTACCCCTGTGGTCTTCCTATAAACCCCTAACTCCATGCTAAATTCATCATGAGAAAAACATCAGGAAAAAAACACAACACAACAATTGAGGAGTATTCTATAAAATACCTGACCAGTACTCCTCAAAATTGTTGAGGTCATCAAAAACAAGGAAGGTCTGGGAAACTGTCACAGCCCAGAGGAGCCTAAAGAGATGTGACCACTAAATGTAAGGTGGATCTTGGATGGGATCTGGAACTGAAAAAGGATATTAGGTAAAAACTTAGGAAATCTGTATAAAGTATGAACTTCAGTTAATGATAATGTATTGCTTCATTAATTGTAACAAATATCCCACACTAACATAAGATGTCAACAATAGAGGAAACTGGATGCAGAGTATGTGAGAACTCTCTGTACTATTTTCATAATTTTCGTGTAAATCTAAAACTGTTCCAAAAAATTATTTTAAAAATTCAAGCAATACTATTGCTTGAATAATGAAATAACACGTCTATTTTCCAGAAGAAAAAAAGAGTAGAAGACTTGAGGGCAAGTTGTCAGTCACACCAGAATTTATCCCATGACTAATTTAAACATCTCTGCTCTCTCTTTAAAGTAAGGAAGTGGAAGGAATATTCCAGTTGTTGTTGAGAGAGAGCTATTGGCAAGCACCAAAACAAAAATTTAAAAATCAAGACAAAATAGTTAGCCAAATAAGAAACAAAATAAATATCCGAGGCAAAGGGCTTTGTTAGCTATACTTTTAAGTATTGACTCAACGTCCAGGCTCTGATGACATCCCAGATGTCGGGGACACAGCCCTCAGAAGAAGGTCCAGAATCCAGGAGAAGGTTCCTAATGAGCCTCCCAAAGGAGACTCCAAAAATGATGTGAAAACACGTTGCATATAAAAAACACAAACTAGAAGAAGCCTTTAAGGAGGATTTTTTGAAGAAGAAGAAGATTAGCCCTGAGCTAACATCCACGCCCATCTTCCTCTACTTTATACGTGGGACGCCTGCCACAGCACGGCTTGATAAGCAGTGCATAGGTCTGCACCCGGGATCCGGGCCAGCAGACCCCAGGCCACCAAAGCAGAACGTGTGAACTTAACTCCTGCGCCACTGGGCCGGCCCCTCTTCAAGGAGGATTTTAATCAGCAAAGACAAAATGGCTGGAGAGACCAGGAGGAAGGGGCCCTAGGGGCGGGCAGCTGACCAAGGTGGCTGGGCTCTGTTATCCAAGCACAGAGACGCCAGTTCACTCACACTGCCTACCACACATACATTTGTCTTCGCTTTTATCTCTGTGAATCCATAGCCAAATTTCTTTAAACCTACTAATTTCATGATTTTGTGGCACAAGTTACAAGAACGTTTTCTAGAAAACTTGATTTTGATTCCACAGAAAATGACAGATACATACTGCATTCTATTGAGGTTCCCTTACTGCCTCCCAAGGAGAGAGGAGTCTCCCAAGAGAAAAGTCAAACATGAGAATAATTTATTCAAAAGTGTGTGGGATACTTCAAAAATTCACCATCAGTAAAAATTTGCTTATTTTTACTAAATAATAGAAAGGGAGAACAAAGAAAAGTTTTTCCGCTATTCCATGATTCCCCAGATTTTATTTGGCAGACTAAAACTTGCATTCCTTTTCCACTTAAAGCAGTCCATTCACATTTGTGGAACATGAAATACCTCTACTTAAGAGCAGTTTCAGGATTTACTTAGTTTCAAAACACCAATTTTCGCCTTACAATTGAGCTTGGAGAGTGTATCAGCCCTGAGGAAAATGGACCTCAACTGGTAAAACTACAGCAAACAAACACAGCACTTGAGTATGGATAAGATGCAGACAGTGAGAACCAACGTGCTATGAAAAATAAAACTGTCTCTCCCTGTTTTCTATGCACACACATGCATTCATTCAAAGTGACAACGGTTCTTTTATAGCAAATAGCCAAATTCCTACACAGCTAAGCAACATCTCTCTCAGGCAAACTAAAGTGCAGCCTAAAAGCAAACTATTCACTTCCCAGATCCTGGACATCTGCTCTGCATGCCAGTGGGTGCCCTGGGTTTCTCCTTCCGGCCAGTGGTGGCGGTCAGGCCTCACCCTGCGTTGAGTGTGAGCAACTGGGACAGGGCACAGAAATCAATGTTGCTGGAATAGGTGTAACAGGTTTCCACAGGAACAACCATTGAAACAAGTCACACGGTGTAAGTTGCATGTCCTGGGACCATTTCTCCAGTTCTGTAATTTTAATAGCTTACATTTCCTAACACTTTAAGGAGTTAACCAGTTTGCCAGGCATTGAGGAGTGGCAGTGGGAGAAATCAGGCCCCCTGTGGGCTGTCTTCCTGGACCTGGTGCCAAAGTTCCTGAGAATGATGAATAGCGACTTCTCTAAAGCCAGGGTCAGATGGTCAGATCAACGATGAGATTTTTGAAAATCTGAATAGTTCTCACCGTGTTGTCAAGTATTTTACGCAGTGAAACCAGGCTGAGAATTGAAACTTCTTCAGAAGAACTGAGCAAAGAGACTTTGCAGGCTTTGAATAGAAGTCTTAAATTATTAATATTAGTCTGGAAAACCCAAATATAGTGAGCCAGGTTAGAGGCATGTTGGCTGAAAAACCAAAAGTTTCCTTTTTAGGCATTCTAAACTTGTCTGGAATCAAGGCAAATCGAGCGTCCTCCAGCCAGCCTCTTCCAATTCCTCCAGTCTCAAGTCCTAATCCTCACTGTTAAACTTCATTAGCAGGCTTTCAGAAGTCTACCACCCATTAGAGAGAGGAGACTGCTCTTTGCAATTGCCTTATACAAAATAACACCCCCATAAATGTTTGTTCTAAAGGTCTGTCACATAATATCTGATCCTCAAAGGGCCTCTTATCCTGTCTTCATCACTGGCCTGTGGGTGTGAAAATGAAGTGCCTTCTCTTTGGAGGTGGAGGGTCCTTCTAGTTAGCTCAAGGCTGGGTGATAGATAACACGAAGAAAAAAAATCTTAACTTGGGACCAGAAATTTGCATCTGATTGGGCCCTCACTGGGAGCACCTGCCTGGTGTTGGGGATGCTTTCCAAAGGGGGAGGTGGGCGGGAAACAGAGAGTACACATTCACAGGAGCCTCAGGCTGACATTGAAACCTTCCATTCTCTCTTTTCATCTTGCCCTTTATCAACTTAGTATATTTCAAGATTGAATTCTGAGTGAAAGAAAATAAACAAGGAGTTAGATATCATGCAGTTACTAGGAGAGCAAGGAGACTAAGCATTGCTTAAATTAAGAGTGGTGAAATGTGCACATCACTGCTACCACCTGGGGACCTGATCCCCTCAAATGTCATTGATATTGGTCAAACTGTGAGGGCAAACAAAAGCTGGAAAATGATTCTAAGAGAACTATTTGAGATAATGGAAATTTTGTAAACCCCAGAGCTTTCCCTTCTAGAGAGGCGCTAGCGTGCTGTGGTGGAGAGCAGCTTGCAGACAACCAGGTTTAAGTCCAGCTCTGCAGCTTTTGGGATCTGTGGTGACATGTCTCTTTGTCACTGTATGCCACAGCTTCCCATCTATAAAATGAAAATAGCGCTAGTATCTATCCCATGGTTTTTTGGGAAGATTAATTAAGTTAATATATACTAAGCACTTAGAATCATGCCTGGCATTATATGTGCGAGGCATTATTATTTCCAGTTTCTTAGTTTGTGACTTTTTACTACCTAAGCAATGTCTCTGACAGGTGCACAATGCCACACCTTATGCATGCATCTAAGACGGCCCAGAGCTCAGACCAGTGCACACCTGGAACCAGAAACCTGCATCCAGTGAATCAGCATGAAATGTGTATCCTTCCCCAGTTCTCTATTCAAAAACACATATGGATTATACATGATTTATTTATAAAGCTGTATATTTTGCTTTGTCTTTTTAATTCTTTTACTAAAAAAAGAAAAACTTGGAGACAAAAAATCTTTTCACTTTTACATCTTGGTGATGATAAATGGCAAATCAGAAATCAGTTTTGAAAATACGGAAGAAAATTTTAACAATTACAGTAAATCATGGAGGAAAATACATTAATAAAGTTTACTTATATTGTTGAAATTTGAACAGAACATTGAGGTGGAAGGAGTTCATTCCAGACAAAATTCTGAGAACTTTAAGATTCCTATGGTTATTTTCTTCCCAGATGAAGAATTTAGTCAGCACCTGAAGACCAGTAGAAAGTAGAAAAGACTATAATTCAACTAGAATACGGGAGACTAGGGTTCTAGCTTTGGCTTCATCACTAACTTGATGCCTCAGACAAGTTATCTGCTGTCTTGTGTCTCAATTTCTTCATCTATCAAATGGGAATAAAGCACATATAGCAAAGAAATTCTGAGAATTAAAAAATGGTTTTAAAAATTAAAGGTATAAGTGAACATAAGATGTGCAGTTATTCTCTGTTAATAAAAGAGATTTAGTAACTCTTTAAAGCTAGCTGTATAGAAAAATGACCATGCTTTTATAAGAATTCATGCAAAAGAGAATTTTAAAGTGAAAGTTGACTGTCCCACCCTCCGCTCTCCCTAGCAGCAGTAACTTGATTTAGTATTCTGCCACTCTGAAATCTCTTAGAAAAACACTTATCAAATATACTACTTAGCTTATAAAATTAAAAATCCAAGATACCATATAATCATTTCGGCCCATTTCTATCTACTGTTCTTCTGCCTGAACAAAGAGAAGACAGGACAGCTGTGTAACGTTTCTTCACAAGCCCTGTATTATTGGAGAATAAAAATGTTTTCTTAAGCATATGAGACGCTGTTGCTATTCTAACCTAATTTCTAGGCAGTGGCTTGAAGAAAAGGGAGCAGCTCTTGTGTGAGAGCACGCTGCCCTTGTGCCCTCGTGGTCCTCGGTGGCATGTGGCACATCATGGCCGCTGCAGCTGCCTCAGGAACTCGGCCCCCCTCTTTGCAGTCTGCTTCCAGCCTTTACTGGAAACAAGCTGCCTCTACCTGACAGCTGTGAATGCCCCTTCCCCCTGATCTCGCTTGCAACTCAACAAGCTCTCATTCATTGGACTTCAGACTGGCTCAAGAAGAAGAGAATTCTCCTGTAAACGGGATCTGGGAGACCATTTCCACTGCATACTTGGCTGACCACTGTATAACATGCTTCTTTGTGAATTTTATTTGTGTGTCTTATCTATTCATGCTCTTTATCAGTTTTAATTTTTTGGGCCAGTAAAATGTTTATATACTTTGATCCAGTAAATCCATGCTAAGGAATTTATTCTAAGGGTGTGCTATTACTTTTAAAATAAGAAAAAATATGTACCAGAAAGTAAATTCACTGAGTTCTACGACATAACCAGTATATTCAAGAAGCAATAGCAAATATAGCCACAATTTAACCATTGTGTCTGTCCTCAAAAAGAGTGCAATCTACTTAGAAGGGAAAGGCAGAAAATACCAGAGACAATACCAAAATATTCTAGGACAGCATACAATTGAAAGCTGAACTGTTGGCCAGATCTGACGCATTACGGTGTTACAACGACCAGAAATGAGGGTAAGGTGTTGCTGTTAGAAAAAACTCTTTCGAAGAGGGAGCTCTTGAGCTGGGGTTTTAAGAACTGGGGCTAGTAATCCTTTGGGGCAAGGATTGCAATAGTTCACCCTGCGGGGAATCAGATTACATGAGATGGAGACAGTGACAAATGACCCAACCGAAACACAGAGACTAGTGGAGAAGAGCTGGGAAAATCTGGTTTGCTAGGCAAGAGGGGCCAGACCATGAAGAGTCTTTAAAGACAGCCAGAGACCGTCTCCTTATTGTGCTGGACAGTGGCAAAGCCACTGGAACTTTTACTTAAGAGGAGGAGGGAGTGAAATCGTTGTTCTGTAAAGGCTGACTTGACAGTAATATTTGGCCTGAATTTTAGAAACTTGGAGAGCAGAAGTAAAACTTTAAGAGCTAGCTTTCTTATGTGTACAAACTCAGAAATTTTGAATGGGAACAGTTTTCTTCTTTCAATTTACAATCATACTGTCTGAATTTCATTTTTAAAGGTAACTTCTTTCCTCTGGTACTCTTTCTCTTAATTTGTAAGTAAAGCTTTAAACAAAGCTTTCTTTTCAAAATTTTAACCTACAACAGTCTGCACGGCCCATCTGAGAACTTATGTTAACAATCTAATACAGGTGTACCTCGGAGATACTGCAGGTTCGGTTCCAGACGACCACAATAAGGCAAACATCACAATAAAGTGAGTCACACAGATTTTTTTGTTTCCAAGTGCATCTAAAAGTTATGTTTACACTATACTGTAGTCTATTAAGTGTGTAACAGTATTACGTCTAAAAAGACAATGTACATACCTTGATTAAAACAATACTTGACTGCTAAAAAATGCTAACCATTACCTGTGCCTTCAGCAAGTTGCAATCGCTTCGCTGGTGGAGGGTCTTGCCTTGATGTTGATGGTGGCTGACTGATCAGGGTGGCGGTTGCTGAAGGTTGGAGTGGCTGTGGCAATGTTTAAAAGACACAACAGGGTCGGCCCAGTTGTGTAGTGGTTGGGTTCATGTGCTCTGCTTTGGTGGCCTGGGGTTCGCAGGTTCAGATCCTGGGCACAGACCTGCACACCACTCATCAAGCCATGCTGTGGCAGCTGCCACATACAAAATAGAGGAAGACTGGCACAGATGTTAGCTCAGGGCCAATCTTCCTCACCAAAAAAAAAAAGAAAAAGAGAGAGAGAGAAAACAATGAAGTTTGCCATACTGATTGACTCCTTTCATGAAGAATTTCTCTGTAGCATGCAGTGTTGTTTGATAACATTTTACCCACAGTAGAACTTCTTTCAAAATTGGATTCAACCCTCTCAAACACTGCCCCTGCTTTAGCAATGAAGTTTATGTAATATTCTAAATCCATTGTTGTCATTTCCACAATCTTCACAGCATATTCACCAGGAGTAGATTCCATCTCAAGAAACCACTTTCTTTGCTCATCCATTAAAGGCAATTCCTCATCCATTAAAGTTTTATTATGAAATTGCAGCAATTCAGTCACATCTTCAGGCTTCACGTCTAACTCTGGTTCTCTTGCTATTTCCACCCCGTATGTAGTTACTTCCTCCATCGAAGTCTTGAACCCCTCAAAGTCATCCATGAGGGTTGGAACCAATTTCTTCCAAACTCCTGTTAATGTTGGTATTTTGACCTCTTCCCATGAATCATGAATGTTCTTAATGGCATATTCTAGATAGAAAGGATGGTGAATCCTTTCCAGAAGGTTTTCAATTTACTTTGCCCAGATCTATCAGAGGCATCACTATCTATGGCAGCTATCACCTTACAAAATGTATTTCTTAAATAATAAGACTTGAAAGTCAAAATTACCTCTTGATTCATGGCCTACAGAATGGATGTTGTGTTAGCAGGCATGAAAACAACATTCATCTCATACATCTCCGTCAGAGCCCTTGGGTGACCAGGTACAGTGTGAATGAGCAGTAATATTCTGAAAGGAATTCTTTTTTTCTGAGCAATAGGTCTCAATAGTGGGCTTAAAATACTCAGTAAACCATGTTGTAAACAGATCTGCTGTCACTCAGGCTTTGTTGTTCCATTTATAGAGCACAGGCGGAATAGATTTAGCATAAGTCATAAGGGCCCCAGGATTTTCAGAATAGCAAATGAGCATTGGCTTCAACTTAAATTTGCCAGTTGCATCAGCCCTTAACAAGAGAGTCAGCCTGTCCTTTGAAGCTTTGAGGCCAGGCATTGACTTCTCCTCTGTAGCCATGAAAGTCCTAGATGGCATCTACTTCCAATACAGCAAAAATCTGTTGTTTAGAGTAGCCCCCTTCGTTAATGATCTTAGCTACGTCTTCTGGAGAACTTGCTGCAGCTTCTATGTCAGCACTTACTGTTTCACCTTGCACATTTATGTTATGGAGACGGCCTCTTTCCTTAAAGCTCATGAACCAACCTCTGCTAGCTTCAAACTTTTCTTATGCAGCTTCCTCATCTCTCTCAGACTTCAAAGAACGGAAGAAAGTTGGGGCCTTGCTCTGGATTAGGCTTTGGCTTAAGGGAACGTTGTGGCTGGTTTGATCTTCTATCCAGACCACTAAAACTTTCTTCATATCAGCAATAGGCTGTTTTGCATTCTTATCATATGTGTGTTCACTGGAGTAGCACTTCTAATTTCCTTCAAGAACTTCTTCTTTGCATTCACAACTTGGCTACCTGTTGGGTGCAAGAGGCCTAGCTTTCAGCTTATCTCAGCTTTCAACATGCCTTCCTCACTAGGCTTAGCCATTTCCAGCTTTTGATTTAAAGTGGGAGATGTGTGACTCTTCCTTTCACGTGAACACTTAGAGGCCATTGTAGGGTTACTACCCAACCTAATTTCAATATGGCTGTGTCTCCTTTCTCCAAGGAGAGGGAAAGAGATGGAGGAATGGCTGGTCGGTGGAACAGTGAGAACACACACAACATTTATTGATTAAGTTTACCGTCTTATATGGGCATGGTTCTTGGCACCCCAAAGTAATTATGATAGTAAGATCAATGATCACTGATCACACTGATTACAGATCACCATAAAAAATATAATAATGATGAAAAAGTTTTTGAAATATTTCAAAAATTACCAAAATGTGACAGAGACACGAAGTGAGCAAACGCTGTTGGAAAAATGGCACCATTAGACTCATTGGATGCAGGGTTGCCACAAACCTTCAATTTGTAAAAAATACAATATCTGTTTACTGCAATAAAGAAAAGCACAATAAAACAAGGTATGCCTGTATGCATCTTTCCATATTTCTTTCTTTGGTTATATAATCACATGGGCATATATATGTATATATAGTGTATATATGTGTTATATATATATATACAAACATACATAGTTGTGACTGTTTTATACAAATGGGAATGCATTCTATGCACTTCTCTCCATCTTCTTTTCTCTTTTAACAAAACTTCATAGAATTATCTTCTAATCAATCAGTATGTCTCTAATTCATTCTTTATTCGTGCTGCATAATATTCTGTCCTATGGCATACTGTAATTTATTCAACTATTATCCTATTAATCTTTTTAACCACAAACAGTGCTATAACAACAGTGCTTACACATGTTTCTCATGTGCTAGTGAATCTTATGGATTGAATGAATCATGCATTTTTTATTTTAATGGGTATTGCCAGATTGTTTTCCAAAAAGGCTGTAACACTCTCTATGTGTGGAAGGATCCCTCTCGCCTCATCTCCATCAGTAACAAGTATTATTGCTCCTTTGAACATGTCAGTTTAGTTCACGTAAAGGGATATTTTGATGTTACTTTGTCTTCTACTTTCCTGGCTACTTATGAATGAGTGCATGCTTTCATATTTTTTCAGCCATTTGTACTTGCTTTTCTAAGAACTGCCTATTTATATCTTTTGCTCATTTTTCCTTTAGGTAATTTCCTGTTTGTAACACAGTCTAGTGGGATTTAGAAATATTTGTGTATATATTTTATTGTAAAATATAACACAAGAATCTAAAATATAAATGTACAATATCACCATTTTCTAAAACAAAAACTCTGCAACAGCCATCTAGGTCAGGAAACAGAACATTGCACCCATCTAAGAAGCTTCGTCTGTCTTCCTCTTCCCAATCACAAAACCCTCTTTCCCCCACAAAATAACCAATATTTTGACTTTAATTTTAATTACTTCCCAACTTTTCTTTATAGTTTACCAACAGAGTATTCAACCTAAACATTATAGTTAAGTTAAAACAATTTTGAAACTTTATATAAATGAAATCCTATAATATATATTCTTTTATATCTGATTTCTGTCACTCAACATTATATTTATGAGATTTATTCAAATTGTTGCATGTAGCCCTATTCATTTTCACTGCTATGGTGTATTCCCTTTTAATGAATATACCACAATTTATTCATCCATTCTGCTGTTGATGAACATTTGGGCTGCTTCCACGTCAAGGCTATTGTAAAAGTAACCCTGCATTGAAAGCATATATGTCAACTGGGGAAATGTGCACTTAGTTCTTTTGATTACACCTAAGGTGTAATTTTGATTACACCTAAGGATAGAATTGTTGGGTTATGAAGAAGGTGCATCCTTAAGTGTAATAGTTCCTATCAAACAGTCTGCCAAAGTGGTCCTCACCAGGGCATGTGCTCGGAGTGTTATCCTCACCAAAACTTGGATTCTCTCTTGTATGAAATGCCTTTTGAACTTCTCTTGCCCATTTTTATACCAAGTTGTCTTCCCTATTTTGTTGATTTGTTGTTCTTTATATATTCTAGATGTAAGTTCTTTGTCTTTTCAATGAGATTTCACTTTAAAATTAGCTTTCTTTGAGAGGCAATATGGTAAACTTTTAACTGGAAATTAAATTTCCTCAGTCCATGCACCAAATGGATAAGAAATCAAAACGTACAAAATGAAACAATACACATACTAGAAGAAAGTTTGACTAATTCCTTTGTAATCTGAATGTGGGGACAACCTTTAAACCACGACTCAAAATCCAAAAGAAACAACAGTCAAGAGTCATAAATTTGATTTCACAAAATTTTGAAACTTTTCTGTAATAACAGTGACAATAACAAAGCTCCATAAGGAAAATCAAAAGACAAGGAACAACCTGAGAGAGAGTATTTGCAGCTTCTATACAAACAAAGGGCTCATGCCTCTGATTTACAAAGCACTTTAAATATTGAGGGGAAAAATATTTATTTAAACAATGACATGAATAGCAGTTCACAAAAAAAATAAGCAAACGGCACTTAAACATAGTAAAAGATGCTCAGTTTAATTCCTAAGTAAAATGCACCCTGAGATACCGTGTCTAACCTATCAGATGGCTAAAAATTCAAAAGCTTGAAAGCACTCTCTTGGTCTGTCAATGAGCATACAGTCCTGCTGTAAGATTAGGACTAAGAGGACAAAATGGTACAAACCCCATGAAGGGGAATTTTGCAAGATCTAATAAAACTATGCACTCTTTGACCAGCAATCCCACTTGTATAAATTCACCCTGAAAAATAACATGCCAAATATAATAAAAGACAAATGCCCAAGGTTATTCTGTGTGCTATTGTTTTTAATGCACGCTATTAGAAAAAAACTAAATGTCCATCCTTAGGAGACTGGCTGAACAAATTATAGTGCAATCACATAATGAAATACTATGCAGCCTTAAAAAGGAATGTACATGATCTCTATGAACAAATACAGAGCAATTTCAGGACATAATTTTAAATTAAAAGGGCAAAGTGTGAAAGAATGCATATAATAGGATACTTTTTTGGTAAGAAAGAAATGGAAATAAAAGTACACACTATAAGCATATGCTTATTTTTTTAAAAGAGAAACTTAAGAAAGATAAAGCAGAAATAAATAAGAATAATTTTATACAGGAAGCAGATAAGAGAAGGATGGAGGTGACAGGGATAGAAGTGAGACTTCTCTGAATGCACACTTTTATATTTAAACAAAATTTAAATTACAAAAAAGGATTAAAATGAAACCCTAAAATTGAATACACAAAGCTAGCTGTACATCAAATTGATCACATCACCACACAGATAAAAGAATTAATTCAAATAACTTTTGAATTACTGTGCTCTGATTACATACTCTTAGTGAAATGTGTATTTTCAACACAAAAAAATTGCAAAAAAAGTCAAACTGAACCTAGTAGGCTTGTCGTTGGTAGTGGAATAGATGTAATGCTGAAAGCATTTTCTGCGTATTGAAGGATAGAGCAAATGAATAAAAGTATACTGTTACTGGGAACCAGGGTTTTCACTGTGGGAGAGGGGAGATATAAATATTTAATGGGAGAAAACTGAGAGGAACCTTGTGATATTGGAGGGTTGGAGGGGTGTGTTAGAAGTTAGAGGTGTGCATGTGTATGTGTGTACCCACATACGTATATTTCCTACCTCCGTCCACTGAAATGGTCTACAAACAATAACCCCACTTTAGCAATAAGTGCACCCAGTGTCCACATCCTTATTTCCAAATACATTTCCCCTCTAAAAGACACCAGTCTCCCTGAAGAAATCACTGATTCCAGGTCGGGGGCAGAGGAGGTATAATGTGAGGCTGGAGCACCAGGCTGTGTCAGAAAGCAAAGAAGTGCTCAAAGATGAGAAGTGTATTTCAATAGACAGAGGATCCAGATTAGAGAGGCTCTCACTGCACGAATTTGGGGATTATTTGAGCATCAAAAACTAGTGATCATGATGGATTATAATACATTGAATTTATGAAAAAATAAAATCCATGGACACTCCAAAAGAAAGGAAGGGGAAGGAGGGAAAGCTCTTCTTTTCAGAAGAATTCCATTTAATGACTGTAGAAGAAATGATAGAATTTGAAAATCACCACTCACACCCCCTACTGCAACCATGATCCAGGCAATCATCATTAACGGATGGAAAAACCACCGGTGAAGATAATGCAGGGACATAGGTTACTCACCAGGTCTAGAAGTGGCACCCTACAGATTATCTTTATGATAGGGGGATTGGCAGCGACAACTTTAACTAAAGGAGCAAAATGAGCCTTAGTAGGAGAGCTTCACATTATGTGCCTCTTGGAATTCTTGCCAGAAATGTTTAACCCTGAATTTAGTCATGAGAAAGCAATCAAACAAATCAAAAATCCAGAATATGGAATATTCTACAGGACAACTAGCCTAGACTCTTCAAAAAGTTCAGTGCAGTGAAAAAACAAGAGAGAGGGAACTGTTCTGATTAAAAGATACTTGTGTATGTCATATTATTTAAGAATGTTAGAATCTGTTATAGAGACAAGAAAGCAAGTAAGGAGGGCAGAGAAATTAAGTGTAAAAGCAAGCAGTTTGTGAGACGTGGGTAGAACTCATAAGATGTTCTAAGTATAGCTAAACTAGATGAAATGCAGCCTGAATGTACCACACAGATGGAAAGGGATGGAAAAACAAAGAGGCACTAGATATTCATGCCCTACAAAATATACAGAAGATTTTTATTAGGCCCCCAATATTCACGAGGCCCTAAAATTGGCTGCTCATCAGTGATATTCATTCCACAGCTGCTCATCAGGCTAACTGGCCCATGGCTGTAGTGCCTTGTGTCCCTCCCACAAAGCAAGTGTGTGTCTGGGTCCCTGAAATCTCCCATTACTGGGGTCACTGGCTCAGAGCCCATCTCTGGCCGAGTAATCACAGCATCCACAGGAAGGTGAAGCCCAAGAGAAACGGGACATATGTGTGGTCTGCATCCCCTTGCTGCTTGTTGTATGTTTTAATTGATTAAACCCCGTGATTTCAGCATCTTAATCTGGCTGTGAGCTTTCCTGTTGTGTGATCAAGGAGAGCTTGGCTGGTGGTGTAAATGGAGGGTACCATCGCACAGAGCATACTTCCCACACAATGTGACTCTAGAGAAAATACAGCCAAACGCAATGTGTGAGCCTTGAGGGAGTTTTGAATTGGAAAAAACTGCAGCTTTAAAAGACATTTTGGAGACAAGAGGAGCATTTGAAATATGGACCATACGTTAGATTATAGTATTGAATTAATGTTTCTTGAGTGTGATAATGGTATTGGGATTTGTGGGAAAATGTCCCCTTCCTAGGAAATGAATGCTAATGTATTGATGAACGCAGGAGAGGGAGACAGAAAGCAGATGTGGCAAGATCTGAAGAACTTGTAAATCTGGATAAAGGGTATATAGTTGCTTGTTTTATCATTCGTAACACTTTTGTGTAATTTATGGCTTTCAAAATTAATTTTTAAAAATTTTCATGATTACTTAATTCCAGGGTTTATCACTTACTTCCATCATTCTCTCCATTGGTTTGTCTTTGGTAAGTCTCCAGTTAGGTCTATAGAAGCCATTTCTCTTGCTTCCTACTTTCTTGTCCATTATCAAAAGTTAGATTTAGTAAGGAACATTTATGTAGTTGAGATTAATTCAAATAGAATCTTTATGCATAAGTTCATTGCTTCTGTTTCTCATGAACTATTCATCAGAAATTTCTCATGATTTGGGAAAATAATTTATTTCTTTGCCCAAATTGAGCCTTATTATTTTGATATGACTTGGTCATAGTTATGCTCATCAGAGTGATTGTTATTTTACAAAATTATAATCTTAAAGTTCTTCACTGAGTAAGGCTAATTGACTTTCAGTTAGGAAATGTAAAGCGAAAAAAGTATCAAAAGACTACTTGAAGTGTTCACAAAAGAGGCACAGAAACTACAAGACTGTAGTTTCCAAATTCTTGTACTTTATTGGAATATTATTGCAGCAATGACAGTCCCAATAAATTAAAAATCTAGAAATTTAGTACTTAGAAAGATGTGTTGTTATCAGAGTTGGTTGGTAGCTACAGTTAGGGAACACCTGATAAGTTTCCTTTTAGAAGATTTCCCACAACACCTGAGGCAAACCAACAGAGAGACATTGTATGAAAATGCAATGCTAACAGCATCGGGCAGTTGCATTGTTCAACCCCAGCTGTAAGTCAGCTGAGAAACCAACAGCAGGATCAGATAGCTATGAAAATGAAATCAAGTGCATAATAGCTGTGAAGACAGGAGAAGTTCACAGGGAGTCAGACCTGGAGAGAAGGAGAGATAATTCTTCTCAGGGCACTTTCTAGTTTTGGAGAGAAATTAAAGAAGGCTATAGAGAATGACTGTCATAGATTCAAACAGAAATTTATTTCATAAAATAAGTTGACACTAATCTCTAGTAATTCAAGAGTTGCTAACAATGGAATAGCTTTTCATGTTTTCATCTGTGTTAAATCTAATTATTTCAAATGCAATTATTTTTAAAAAGATACTATTTGCATATAGAACAAACGTCAAAAAGAAGAGCAAACTAAACTGGGAAAAATCAGTCTCTTTCCTTCTCTCCCAGGCCCAACCTCACAGTTTTTCTGTGAGCAATCCCTTTCACCTGCATCTACACGGCTAAAAGGTAAAAGTATGGATACATCTTTGTGAGTCCTTTTTAAAGCTGAAGAAATTGCCCACATACACCCTGTTCCTCTCCGTCTCCCAAGGGCCCCATTCCCTCCCTCCTTCCTTTTCCTTCTCCTTCTCCCCCTACACCTGCCCTCGAGAGAGTGTCTTACCCGAAAAGAAGTGCTCCTGGCTCCTCTCCACTGTACTGTAGTTAAAAACAACGTTAAGGCCTGTGGAGGAGGAAGAAATATTCCTCTACCCTTCTAGGTTCTTCTGGCTGCTCTAAGAATTACATTGACATGAGACATTAACAGGAGAAAATCAAATTTAATTTTGTATATGCAGCAACCCCATACATATGAGAGAGTCAGAGACCCCACATATGTGAGAAGTTCAGAGACAAAAAGGTAAAATGAGGTATATAGGTCACCTTGAGCTAAGGAATGGGATAGGGTCCTGAGGCTTCAGAGGGGAGGAGGGTAATTCACAGGACAATAAGAAGAGCAGATGTTCAGTAATTAGAGGTTTGCCTCGACATGCAGATAGGTCATAAAATTTATTTCTGATAATAACTCATGTTATGGGCAAGGCTGCCAATTAAAATTATTTAAGGGAGAAGTAAATGTTTCTCTTGAGCCCACAGGGTCTCAATTGCCTTTAGTTCAAAATATTCCACGTGCCAAAGTAGCACATCTTGGGGAGGCCTTAGGCCTTTAGGCCCACTGAGTTAGATTATCCAAAATGCCATCATTTGTTGTTGTAAGAAAAGGGCCATGGATAATGTCATACATAACACATGATAACGTCATACACAACACATGATAACATACAAAATAACTCATTTCTTCACTGGTTCTACGATTTAGGCGAAAATCACATAGCTCGTGGAAGGAGAATAACACCGAAAATTGTGGACCCTATAAAAAGGCGTGGGAGACTTGAGAATAATCATTCTCTTATTAAGAGACTTCTGAACCCCTTAAACCATCAAAAGGTAAGTATTTCTGACATTTTCCTTATTCCCTATTATACATGCATTTTCTATTGCCATTCACAAATGTCAGTTGGACAGTGTTAATCTATACCTATGTTTTAAAATTGAAAGATATTTACAAGTTGCAAACCTCTTGCTGGAAAATCTTTGGTGCAGACAGATAATCAAAATTGTCCAACTCTTTCCTCATCTTTCTGTTCCGCCATAATGGTGCACGTGAATGTCCTGGCTGATGTTCTCAAGAGCATCAACAACACTGAAAAAATTAGGCGAATGCTAGATTCTTATTAGATGTGCTCCAAAGTCAACATCTGGTTTCTAACTGTGGTGATGAAGCACGGCTACGTCGGTGAACTTGAAATCACTGATGCTCACAGAGCTGGAAATATTGTTGTGAACCTCACCAGCAGGTTAGACAAGTGTGATCAGCCCCAGATTTGAGGTGCAACCCAAAGATCTAGAAAAACGGCAGAATAACCTGCTCCCATCCGGTCAGTTTGGGGTCATTATACTGATAATCTCTGCTGGCATCATGGACCAAGAAGAAGCAAGACAAAAATACACAGGAGGGAAAATTCCGGGATTCTTTTTCTAGGGATGTAATACATTCATGCAAATAAAACGCCTCAATGGAGAACAAACAAAAAAAATTGTCCAGTATAAACAACGTCTCCCAAATTGATCACCAAGTTTGTTCACAGAACAATCTTTTACACAACTGCCTGTGCAGAGAGAAGTTAACCAAGCAGGCAGTATTCCAGGCAAATGCACTGAGGAACATAGAAAATAATATTTTTTCAGGGTCATGTTCCCTTTGATATTAAAAATCTTCAATATTTCAAGGAAGTTACATCTCTTCTTAATCCATTTCTTCCCCTAAAATCAGTTGTCTTCTTAAACTGTGATGCCCAGTAGACTTTGTTAGTGTTCCCAGGCTGCACTGTCCAATGTGATACTCACTAGCTGTACGTGGCTATTTAAATTTAAATTAATTAAAACTTAACAAAATTTAAAATTCTGTTCCTCAGTCATGCAGGCCACATTAAAAGTGCCCAGTAGACATAAGTAGCTAGTGTCCACCATATGACACAGCACAGATACAGAACACTTCCATCATCATGGAAAGTTCTATTGAGCAGCACTACTCAAAAGGCAACTTTTTATTTATCCTTCTTTTAATCAGGAAGTTAGATTTTGGCATAAAGTAAACAAATTTTCAAAAAGATAGATATTACCAGTTAGTTTGAAACTACAGATTCAGTCTCAAAATCTAAACCAAAATAATTCCAAATATCAGCTACTAAAGCAAATGATAACAACAAACCAACACAGAACTTTTTTCCTCTTTTCTGCTGGTTCAACACCAAGTCATCTTTTAAGATTCACTCTCCTAGAAAGGCTTTCCTGACTCAGCCTTAACCCCAAGGGCATTGGAGAAAGGATCACTGTCTCCCTCACCAAACTCTCTAGGTGGGTCCAGCAAGGCTCCCAAGTAAAAAAAGTTTTATTCCGCTTAAATGTCTCTACCTCTGTCTCTAAGATGTTTAAGAGCAGGACCTTCTCCCACTGATCATTATAACCCCAATGCACACATACCTAGTAGGGGCATGCTAAAGAATAAACCAAGAAATTGGCTACTCTGTGTACTGAGCACCTATTTGTTCCAGGAACTGCGCTTGATTCTGGAGCCATAGATTGATTACAGTAACACACTCCCACCCTCCAGGAGCTCATTATCAGGCTTTTATTTTCTCAAATCTGATTTAAAGTGTTATATGAATTCATTCAGCAGGATTCTGCTCTTCTAGGGAAAGAAGGGGCATTCTAAAAATAAAAGAGTTGTTAAAATTAGTATGTCCCAAAATAAGGAAAGTCTGAGAAATAGTCAATAGCCAAGAGGAGCGTAAGGAGGCATGTAATGTCCCCTTACACGTAATATGACATATAATATGGGATTCTGGATGGGATATGGAATAGAATAAGGACATCAGATAAAAACTAAGGAAATCTGAATAAAGTATAGACTTTAGTTAATGATAATGTATCAATATTGGCTCATTATTAAAGAAAACAGTTAATATGCTTGCCACTAAATAAACACCATTTCATTCTTATGAAGAAAGATTCTGACGTGGACTGAGGCTGATGCAAAAAATCCACGGAGCTGGAAGTTACCTCAAAACAAGGTTCTGTGTCACCAACTGATGCACGGCCAGATCTTGATAGCGGACTTGACTATGCCATGGTTACACCACTCAGTCCCTTTTGAGAACACAAGGTATGTTGAGAATGGTCTCTGCTCTTTGCATGGAAATTAATTTCTTGTTTTTAACATTTTCTCTTTTTCAACAGTTTGCAAGAGGGTATGAAAAATTCAATATATGAAAATGTTGGGAGTGTTGAAGTAAGGAGTGACTGGACAAAATTTAAAGTCAAGTCATTGGATGGGGGCTGGCCCCGGGACTGAGTGGTAAAGTTTGCGCGATCCGCTTTGGTGGCCCAGGGTTCACCAGTTCAGATCCTCGGCCCGGACATGGCACTGCTCATCAAGCCATGCTGAGGCAGCATCCTACATGCCACAACTAGAAGGACCCACAACTAGAAATATATAACTATGTACCGGGGGGCTTTGGGGAGAAAAGGGAAAAAATAAAATCTTTAAAAAAAGAAATCAAGTCAGTGGAATCGTGGAAGCCTTGGCATCGTCTGGGGCATGCTTCTTACACTTTAAAGTGCGTGCAACTTATCTGAGGTGCCTGTAAAAATGCTCATTGTGACCCAGCCAATCTGGGGTGGAGCCTGAGAGTCTCTGTCTAACAAGCTCCCAGGTGATGCTGCTGCCACTCGTCCTCAGACCACACTTTGCTTAGCAAGGACGGACATTAACAGGAATTTTAAAGCCAGGGACCGCTATCTTCCTCTGCAGGCTGGGACTTAGTTTCTTTACCCACTTCCCACTGCCTGCCAGTGGGAACCCATGCCAGTTTATAGGCTGCTCACTCTCAGGGGACAAAAGCTGAACTCATCCTGTCTTGCCACACACACGCACACACATGCGTTTCCCTTTTGCTGTTCTCCCTCCCTACTGTGCCCTCATCACATATTCGTGTTGGATACCAGGTGCTGGAGCACAACTGTCCACAAGACTTGCACAGGGAGCCCACAGTCTAGAGGGAGACGCAGTGTTTAAACGGCTGATTCAATGCAGCATGCTAAGCAATGCCAGCGGGTACACAGGAGTGCTAGGAGAATATGTGAAAAATGCCCCTTACATTTAGGAGACTGTTAATCCGTGCTGAGCGTCACTGGCACCCTTCGTGGTTTACTGACAGTTGAGTAATCAGCATATAATGTGTATATAATGAGAGTTACATAATATATCATGTGGGTCTATTTTAATTGAATTAAATAAAGATACAAATACTTTGTTTGGCTGGAATATATTAAATTATTATACAAAGGGGGAAAATATCCCTTATCAGGTCACAAGAGGCCCCAGGAAAAGCTGGTGTTACAGCTGAGACTTGAAGGTGAGTCAGGTAGCACCCAGCTGTTAGCCACAAAGGAAGGGGCTGCAGGAAGAGCATTCCAAGGTAATGGATTACCTGCTGTAGGCCTGGAGTGACAGATAGCGTGACCTGCATGAGGAACACAGGTATTTCTGCTCTGCTGGGCATATGGTCTGAGGAGAGGAAGAGGCAGTGACCAGGCAACAGAAGAGAAAGGACAAAACCCCAGGTTGTACCCCATCTCTCCCACGTTTTTACTGATCAGTTATTTCTTCTTCTACTAAATTCCATAACATCAGTTAACTTTACTGCTCATCATATTACCTTGATTTAGTGACTTTTGCAAATGTCTCATTTAGATGGAAAGCCCCCAGGGGAAAAGGATGGTGCTTGGTTTTCCTTTGTAACACTGTCACCCTGTCTTCATATAGTTGGTGCTCAGTAAATATTTCTTGGATTGATAAGCAAGACAATTACAAAGGCCATGGTTTCTACAAGTTAATCAGGCCATGTTTACAATATTCCTCTGTTGCCCTGAGGAGTCTAAGTTAGAGCAAGTCGGTTTTGTCTTCTCTTCTTTAAAGCATCCCTGACTTTTTTCAAATACTCATCCCAGCCTAAATATGTATTGATTGATTTTCTCTAAATCCTTTTTCTGTGTTTTTAATAGTATTGTTTAAGCAGTAGATCTTTAGAGTGCATAGTTACTGCCTATTCCTACTGTCAGTCTCTTGCTGAGTTCTTCCAGAACATTCTGGGCAGATTCCTACTCTTCCAGGTTGCAGTGCTGCCTAAATTGCACACCAGCCTGGACCTAACCCAGCAGGATGAGAGCACCTGGGGGACCCAGAGCAGGCCACCCACTCCCAATGCCTCCCTCTCTCTCCTCAGGCCTGCCCCAGCCTCTCTCCTCCAGGCCTGCTTCATGAAAGGGCAGCAGAATTTTTCTGCCTATCTTCCTCTCCTCAACCTTGGAAAGCTCCATACTACGACCCCAGATGATCTCTGTCCCTGGGTCAGCCAACCACTAGCTCCTGGTAAAACTAGCTTCCAGTGAACTATGTAAAGGAATCTCAGAACCCTGTATCAGGGGCCTATTGCTCACAGCTGTTCTATTAAGAGAATATTTTGAAACCATGTGTGTTTTACTGTCCTTTTAGGTAGTGCTAACTATGTACTACATGCTCTTTTGAGCACCCTATAATAGTAACTAATTTAATCTTCCCAGAAATTCTCTAAAGGAGGTGCTATTCTTACACTCCTCTCCTTTTCACAGGGGAGGAAATGAAGTCACAGCGCTGGATTCAGGCTCTGAACCACTGGGCTGTACTGTCTCTTGCTTTTGCTTACAAAAAAAAATTTCCTTTTTTTTAATCCTAAAAATAGCATTTATATGCATTCACACCTTTTTTTAATCACTCCCAAAATGACAGTAAAAGAATAAAAAAATATATTCACCCCAAATTATACAAAGAAAGGGAGAAGAAACAACAACAGTCATGAAATCTCAGTAAATTGTGAAGGCACAACGTAGAAGGAGGTGTGGTAACTGACTCAGCTGAGAGGCAGGCCAGTTTATCCCAGGGAAGTTCTCACGGAAGGCAAGGAGAAGATGCTGTTCCAAACAAGAAACTGTGTGAAATTGTGGACACAGAAGACCTAGACCCTAATTGGCCCCCACATCATCCCACAGCAGGTAGCTCCTTTCTACTCTCCCTTCCAAGCCCAGAGCCAGGACAGGGCAGGAGTAGATGTGCCCACATGGGACGCTTAGTGCAGGTCCACATGTGGACCTTCGAGTTCTAGCCCTCTGCCCTGCTCCCAGATATCAGGAGCTATGCTTATGGTCACCTTTCCATCCTCCTCCCAGCAGCTGGAGATTAGAGAATTATTATTCTCCAGTGAAAGTCCCAGAGAAAATATATCCAGATAGTGACATTTGGGAGCACCCCAATGAAATGATTGTCCCCTATGTCTTGACGGCGAAGCTC
Organism: Equus przewalskii; assembly: GCF_037783145.1. Taxonomy (NCBI): domain Eukaryota; kingdom Metazoa; phylum Chordata; class Mammalia; order Perissodactyla; family Equidae; genus Equus; species Equus przewalskii. The sequence continues at coordinate 29,223,528 of NC_091838.1, forward strand.
ACCAGGCAACAAGCCCCTACAATACAGCAGGGCTTCCCATCAGCTTTTTACTGCCTCACTCTTAGCTATGAAGGGACAGTTGAAGATCACTATACGTTTGAAGAAGTCTTCTTACCTGAAGAAGATTGTATCAGTTAGGGTTCTGAAAGGAAACAGATGGCACACTCAAACTTGGAAATTTAAGGATAATTTAAGGGAGGGATAGTTGACAAGAGTAGGCAGTGCCCAGGGTGAATAAGCAGGAACGAGGAATTGCCAACATCTGGAGAAGGTAGCTGTGTGGAGTGGTCACTCACTCAGAACTGTGGCCTTTGGTAGAAGAATTTAGCCTTGTCTAGTTGTCAGGAGGAACTGACGGAACCAATACCCCATGCACACTCTCCTCTATCCCACTCTCCCAACAGCCAAGCCCAAAGAGAAGCTAGAAGGCAAAGGAACCTGTTGATTCAGTCTCCATGACAAAAAGCAGAGGGATGGAGTGTATGACCTGAGTGCAGATTGGTGGGGCCAATGGAAGATATTTGTCACCAAGACCAAAACAAACAGAAAAGTGAGGGGAGAACAGTAAGGAGAAAGACAATATAGAGAACAGAATAAACCATAATTAATAGCCTCAAAGAAAGGTGATATGAAAGGGATTAAAGAAAAAAGGGACCATGGGTAAAATGAATATCAGAGTTGAAATTTTAAAAATCCAACGGAACATTGAAAGTTAAAATCAAATAAATGTTTGGAAAGCAGGATAAGAAGGTAAATAGATAGCAAACAGGAAATAAATAAGATAAGTAGTGGATGAACTCAGAAGTTAGAACTTCTGGTAAGCAGCATTCCAGGAAAAAAGAATGAAAATTGAGAAGACGGGTAATCATAAAAAACAATACCAAAAACATTTCTCTAATAAGTTAGTAGCTTTAAAGTGCCCACATAGCCACCACAATTAATTTTTTAAATTCATGCAAAGGCATATCATTGAAAATTTCACTTCCTGTATGTAAAGGGAAGACAGAAGTAAAACAGGTAACAAACCAAGGAAAAGGAGTTCCGATGTCATCAAATTTCTTAACAGCAAGGCTGGAATGTTACAGGACTTCAAGATTCCAAAGGAATGCTATACCTAGCCGAATTATTAATCAAGTATGAGGATAGAATAAAGACATTTTTAGACATGCAAAGAATCAAAAAATAGAGCTCTCAGAAAACCTAGATGACCTTAAGTAAGATGCTGTCTTTTTAGATAAGACACCAAAGGCACAATCTATGAAAGAAATAATGGACAAGCTGGATCCCATTATAATTACAAACTTCGGCTGTACGAAAGACAATCTCAAGAGAATGAAGAGAAAACTCACAGACTGGGAGAAAAGATTTGCAAAAGACACATCTGATAAAGGATTGTTACCCAAAATATACGAGGAATTCTTAAAACTCAAAAGTAAGAAAACAACTTGATTAAAAAATAGGCCAAAGACCTTAACAGACACCTCACCAAAGAGATGGCAAATAAGCATATGAAAAGATGCTCCACATCATATGTTATCAGGGACACGCAAATTAAAATAACAATGAGATACTATGACATACCTATTAGAATGGCCAAAATCCAAAACACTGACAACACTAAATGTTGGCAAGGATATGGAGCAATGGAAACTCTCATTCATTGCTGGTAGGAATGCAAAACAATAGAGCCACTTTGGAAGACAGTTTGGTGGTACAAAATTCAACATGCTCTTAGCATATAATCCAGCAATTATCTCCTTGATATTTACCCAAAGAGGTTGAAAAAATTATGACCATACAAAAACCTGTACATGGATGTTTATAGCAACTTTATTAATAGTTGTTAAAACTTGGAAGCTATCAAGATGTTCTTCAGTAGGTGAATGGATAAATAAATGATGGTACATCCGGACAATGTGATATAATTCAGTGCTAAAAAGAAATGAATTCCCAAGCCATGAAAAGACATGGAGGAAACTTAAATGCATATCACTAAGTGAAAGAAGCCAATCTGAAAAGGCTTCATACTGTATGATTCCAACAATTTGACATCAGGGAAAGGCAAAACAATGGAGACAGTATAAAGATCAGTTCTTGCTGCGGGTTGAGAGAGGTAGGGATGAAAGGTGGAGCACAGAGGATTTTTATGGCAGCGTGAAAATACTCTGTATGATATTATAATGATGGATACAAGTCACTATACATTTGTCCAAACTCACAGAATGTATAACAGCAAGAATGAACCCTAATGTAAACTATGGACGTTGGGTGATTATGATGTGTCAATGTAGGTTCATTAACTGTAACAAATGTACCACTCTGGTCGGGGAGATGGATAAGGGGGAAGCTGTGCATGTGAGGGGACAAAGGATATAAGAAATCTTAGTACTTTCCCCTCAGTTATGCTGTAAACTTACAACTGCTCTAAAAATAGACTTGATTAAGAAAAAAGAGAAATAGTCTTCATCTATTCCTTCTTAGAGTGCTACTGGAGGGTATGCTTCAGTAAAACAAGGGAATGAACCAAGAAAAAAGGGAATTTGTGATCCTATTGTAATAGAAATAAGCGTATAAAACTGATCCATCAAGAAATAGCAACACAGAAGCATATTATTTAGAAATTTAGAGGTTTCTCAGGGAAAAAAAAATTACTAGAAGAGTAGAAAGTAGTCCCCGGGGACTGGAACCGAGGTGGGGAGAAAAGCAGGAGACATCCAGTAGATTAACATCCATTCATTTGTTCACCAAGCTATTTCTAAATATATTCTCTCTGCCATATACTGTGTTTAGGCAAAAGAACATATAAATATGTTATAAAATTCCCACCCATGAAGAATTTCCCACATGATTAAGGAGGCGAGAAATGAATGTTTAAATCATAATATAAGGGACATAAGTTAGATGGTACAAGTTATAGCTGATGGAGGTAAGAAATAAATCTTTGTGAACCACTGCAACTAAGAAAAGATCCAGGATAAGCTGGCATCTGAAGTTAGTATTAGTGTATGGTTAGGATTTGGGGAGAGAAAAGGAGTGAATATGCAAGACTAAGACGATAGTCAAGCAAAGACAAAATCAGGAAGGACTTAAAGAATTGTGAGCAGATCATGATTCCTATGGGGGAATAGTAAGAAGTGGGTTTAGAAAGACGAGCTGGAACTAGACTGAGAGGAGTCAGTGAACATCAGACTTCTCTCAGTGGGTGACAAGGAGCCTTTAAAGGATTTTGACCCTGGTCAAATAACGGCAGTAATCTGGGCAGATTAACCCAGCAGCAAAGCTCAAGATGGTCAGAGTGAGCAAAGAAAGTTGAGGCAGGCTCTTTGAAATGATTGAAGCATGAAGTTCAAACGGTCTGGCTCAGGGTGAGTTACTAAACTAGTTACTACAAAAGAAAAGCCCTTTAATGTATTCATTCATTCTCACAACAAACCCTTATTGTGCTCAGTAGGTGTCAGTCACTGCACCAGCTACTGGGGATGCAGTGGTGCTCTGCCAGGAAGCCCACAGTCCACTAGGCAGGAGGCAAGAAAACAAGCAATGGAGATGCAGTCGGATTTTTTCCTACTGAGTCCATTTGCTGATTGCTGACCCTAGAAGAGAGCTGGGCACATGTTAGGCTTTGTGGATGTTTGTTCATGAAGTGTAAAATAGTGTTATTAGGGTAACAGGACAAATGTCAGAACAGGACTACGCTCACCGATTGCTACAAAAGCATTGAGAGGGGCATCTAACTCAGCTTTAGGGATGCAGGAAACTCCCCAGAGTAGATGGCTTAAACTGACTCAAAAGGACAAGTATTGCATTTTTTCAATTTTAATATGCACACTTTTTCACTTTTCGACATATCTGAGATTAGGAAGTCTCTCACAATCCAGAGCAGGTCGCAGTTTGATTGGGAACATCCTTTTTCTTTGTCAGTGGCACATAAAATCATGACACACTGCAATCAATCACATCTTAGGCTTGTTGGAACGTAGTACCCAAGACAGAGTCTTTCTTTTCTAGAAATCTGCACAACCATTACAGTAACCAAATCTTCTAGATTCCACCTCTGTAAGGACGCTTGCATACCCCCAACCTTAGCATCTCTACTGCCACCATCCCCACTATAGACTATTTAAAGAGCCGCTTTCTGTTTCCTCTGCTCCAAAGCCTGCATTCTCCCATCTATTATCCACCCCTCAACCAGGCAGATCTTTCCAAAAACCAAAGTTGCTTATGTTACTTTCCTTCAAAACAAAGTCTAAACTCAATAGAATAGCCTACAAGGCCTTTTGAGATCTAGTCCCCACCAGCCGCTTCGGCCTGTTTCCTACCTCCTCCACTCTTTCCCTTGGCTAACTTCCAGCTTATTTTATGGAATCTAAGACACCATTAATGGTAAGCCACACCTTTCTTTTATGGAACATTAAGAAAGAAAAAGAGACTCTCAATCAAATGGTGACATGCTTTCTTAGGCCAGGTTCCCCAGAAAAAAGCCTCTGAGGAGATTTGAGTGCAAGGGTGGCTGAGGAAGGCTCCCCAGAACAATATGTGCCAGCGAATGAGGGCAGCAGGACAGAGGAAGGGGAGGAGGTGAGCTGCCATGGGACAGAAATGGAGGCCTCGGCAGACCCACAGGGAGCTCTGCAGTTGATGGCCCTTCAGAGTTGTCCCACATGAAGGGAAGGGAGCCAGATCTTTGAACTCCCACATAGAATAGTCACTGAATGTGGGGTGCAGCCTTGGAGGAGGCAGCTATCTCCAACAGGAGGCAAATCCCAGGAAGGGACGCCCAGCTGAGAGCCGTCCTCTGTCAACACGCCAAGAGATGGAGCTGCAGGGGGGATCTGGGCAGTAAGCACCTCATCCACTACAAACGCCATCGGTTGTGAGAAGGGTTCTGATATCAGACATCTTAGGATATGAAAAAGCGTACATCTTCAAATCAATGAAATATGGCATATTGCTATCAATTGCTTTTCATAGTTAACATCATTTAGAGTTAGTTTTGGTGACTAGCAGCAAAGAATTCTAAAGGTGCATTGGGGGAAGGGGTCACAGAAAAATGATACTGATACACTTAGTGGTTTTTTTTAAAATCTTAATTATTTTTAAGTGTATAGTTCAGTGGTGTTAAGTACATTCACCTTGTTGTGCAACCATCACCACCATCCATCTCCAGAATTTTCTCATCTTGCAAAACTGAAACTCTGTACCTATTAAACATTAACTTCCCTCTCCCCTCCTCCCCCACTCCCTGGCAACCACCATTCTACCTTATATCTCTATGAATTTGACTACTTTAAGTACCTCATATAAGTGGAATTGTACAGTATTTGTCTTTTTGAAACTGGCTTATTTCACTTAGCATAATGTTCTCAAGATTCATCCATGTTGTAGTATGTGACAAGATTTCTTTCCTTTTTAAGACTGAATAACACTCCATTGTATGTATATACCACATTTTGTTTATCCATTCATCTGTCAATGGACATTTCAGTGGTTTCCACCTTTTGACTATTGTGAATAGTGCTGCTATAAACATGGGTGTATAAATATCTCTTTGAGACCACGCTTTTTATTCTTTTAGATATATACCCAGAAATAAGATTGCTGGATCATATGGTAGTTCTATTTTTAATATTTTGAGGAACAAGTACACTGTTTTCCATAGTGGTTGCACCATTTTAAAATGCCACCAGGAGGGTACAAGAGTCCCAGTTTCTCCACATCTTTGCCAACATTTGTCACTTTATGTTTTTTTGATAGTAGCCATCCTAATTGGTGCGAGGTGGTATTTTATTGTAGTTTGATTGGCATTTCTCTAATGATTGGTGGTGATGAGCACCTTTTCATATGTTTGTTGGCCATTTGTATATTCTTTGGAGAAGTATTTATTTAAATCCTTGGCTCACTTTTTAATTACATTATTTGATTTTTTGTTGTTGTTGAGTTGTAGGAGTTCTTTATATATTCTGGATATTAACCCCTTATCAAATATATGATTTGCAAACTGTAGTGTAAATTTTTAAAGTTCCTGTTTTCTTCCTGCTTCAACAACCCCACAAACAGGCTGTGAACACTCTGCCCAGGCAGCTAAGTGCACAGGGTGATAAGGCTGGTCCCTGCCACAAGCTCCTTTCTTGCCCTCCCCTGACTGTGACCTAATGACCTTCAAACACACCAATGAAATCCCCTCATGCCATTGGCTTGTGTGCTCCACCCTGACCCACAATAAAGGCACCTGTGTCTCTCAACCCACCACTGCTAGGTTGGCCTGGCTCCCTTGTGCTCTCCACATGTGGCCCCGCATGGCATGGTGTACCTCCTGTCTCTGGGGCTTGTGAGTATAAAAAATTTTCCTTTCCTGCACCGCTCCTGTGTTGGCTTTTGTGGCTAAACCTGACTGACCATCTCATGGAAGAATACAAAGAACAAATATTCTCTCCCTTTCTGTAGGCAGCCTTTTCACTCTGTTGATAGTGTCCTTTGATGCACAAAAGTTTTTAAGTTTGACATAGTCCCATTTGTCTTTTGCTTTTTTTATTTATGACTTTGGTGTCATATCCAAGAAACTACTGCCAAATCCAATGTCATAATGATTTTCCCCTATGTTTTCTTGCAGGAGTTTTATAGTTTGGGGTCTTAGAGTTAGGTCTTTAACGTATTTTGAGAAGATTTTTTTCACATGATGTAAGAAAAGGGTCCAACTACAGTCTTTTGCATGTAGATATCCAGTTTTCCCAACACCATTTGTTGAAGAGATTGTCTTTTCCCCATTGAGTGATCTTGGCACCCATGTCAAAGATTTTTCGACCATATATGCAAGGTTTATTTCTGGGCTGTTTATTCTATTCCACTGGTATACTTGTCTGTCTTTATGCCAGTACCACACTGTTTTGATTACTGTGGTTTGTAACACATTTTAAAATCAGGAAATATGAGTCCTCCAACGTTGCTGTTCTTTTTCAAAATTGTTTTGGGTACTCATGATCCCCTGAGAGTCCATATGAATTTTAGGATGGTGTTTTTCTATTTCTGCAAAAATGTGAATGTAATTTCAATAGTACACCTACTTTTGTGCACATGATATTTGTGTTTCCTATGGGATATCTAAGTCCAATAGGCAATTGATTTAGGACTCACAAAGCACTGAGGATGGAGTCGGTCATCTTACACAGCATTCCTGCCTTTCCAAGAAGCTTCAAATGATCATTGCCTTCCAAAATAGGAGCAGGAAAAACAAATCCCAAAGGAAAAAGAGCTTCTGTATTGTTGACATTTTTCTTGCTTCTCTTTTCATCTGTAGAGTCCATGCCTAGCATTTTGAAAATAAAATCATGTGGCCTGATTCTCCTCAAAGAGAAAAGATAGGACTTTCCTAAATTTGAGGGAAATCACACTCATGAGACAAGGAGGAAGCTGTTGTTCACCTTTCTTCTTCCCTCTGGCCTGGGTGCAGCACTCCAGCACCCAGCTACAGCTTTGCAAGGTAGCTCAGGGCCATGCAGCCAGCTTGCAGAGGCTTTTCCCAGTCCTGTGTGACCAGCATCATAGCCCGGCACCATGTGCTCCAGCCCCTCCATTTTCAGTGGAATAACAAAGACACAGAGCTAACCACTGAAGCACTCCAGACCAGATACATTGGGCTGGGATGCAAAATCTCAGGGCACATGTCATAGACTTGTCCCCACCAAATTCCAGGCAGGAATTTTTTTTCTAATGGATATATTTCCAAATATTTCTAGACAATATACCAAACACTACAAAGAAGTCATTGTGCCAGTGCTTTTTTCCCTTCTTTCGAAACTATGTGCCTCTCTAGGATACTAGAAGTTGAAATAAAAAGAGTGCAGGAGCTTCTTTTTCAGGGCAAGTATGTTTATAAAGCTTAATTGCCATTGGCATCCTTACTTTTACTCCATTGTCTGTCAGCATCCAGAGAGTGGTTAATTATTGGCTAAAGGGTCTCCATTTCCACGACTGCCAGCACTGGAATCACCAAGAGTGCTTATTTAAAATTCCTGGGGCCCACTCCACACCTACTGAGGTCTGAGAATGTGGCCCAGGAATTTGCATTATGAATAAACTCCCCAGGAGATTCTTATGCATATGAACATTTGAGAAAGACTGAACTAGAGCAAATGGAAGCAAACGAATTCAACTAAGAAAATAATTATCCTAATCATAGAATAATAACAATTCTTGCATAGTTTCCAATATATGGTTGGATATTCATTCACATAATAGGGCATTTTATAAGTTTAGTATATGTTGATTCTCCATTAGACTCTTATATCCTATTCTTGTTTAAATATTTTAAAACATGAAGCTTGTTTTTTAAGAAATACAATCATAAAGTATGCCTTGAGCTGTGTTACTTACTTTCTCTTTAAAACTGAATAAAATTTCCAACCCTATTTTGTATCATCATCCTCATACTTGGAAAATCCTTTACACTAGCTGTTAAAATCATTAAGCTAATGTCCTCGATTTAATCTTTAAGGTTGACCAGCCAGCATTGAGTCACCGTAATCTTCTAGGTCAGACAGGAAAAGAATTGACGTCGTTACAAAATACCACTGCGTAAGTGTCTTTGAGAAAATGGCAGCCAAGTGTACACAGTTGGGCAATGAGAGGCGATGGGCAACAGTCCCTGAGCAGGTGAGCTGGAAGGCCTGGCACCTGGCATCATAGCCCTAGCGATGCCCTTGTGTGAGCTGTTGAGGATCTATGACACACTTTCTCTGACATAACACATCTCAGGGAATTATCAAGATGTTTCCTCTCTCCCGAACATCAACCAGAGTCGTAGGAATGACAATTTGGCACGTGCTATGCTCAAGGGACAAATGCAATAAGGGATGTTTCATACAAAGGGGCTTCCACCGTGAGCCAGCAATGCTGATCTGCAGCTAAAAACAGAGACACATAAAAATAAACCTTCAACTTCTCACCCTGACGATGAAGACGTTTTCCAGAAAACTACACACAATCTAAACAACCTCAGAGGTAGCCAGCTCCTTTCTCCAGCTTTTACTTTTTAAAAAAGGAAAAATAAAAACTGGGATCAGCGGACTGGTTGGTTTATCTCACTAATCTCTAACACTGAACTTCCCAAAGAGAATTATAACACAAACATGCCCAAAAGGTCTCATTGGCTTGTTTATAGCTTTCAGGAACAAACAAAAAAGTTATTATTAGCCATTAATTTAATATCCTAAATTAGTATAAATACTTCCATGTCAGAAGTTAATGTTAGTATCCAACTCAATTTTAAAGAGATATGCCAAGATAACTTGGTTCAAATCACACATTCATTTTCTCTCTCTCCCTCTGTCTCTCCCAGCCCTTCCCAAATTAAGTTAAAAGGAGGGAAAACTTGAGATGATTAACTGAGGATGGAGAAGTAGATGACCATATTAATCTAAATGGCGCAAGGCCCATCATGGTGTATACAAGCAAATCCAGGACCAACTTTAGCCCACAAGGGCAAATATGGAAGACAAGTCAAATCTCAAGCTAATCCATGTCAAAAATAACTTTAAAAAATCATTCACTCTCGGGGCTGGCCCCGTGGCCGAGCGGTTAAGTTCGCGCGCTCCGCTGCAGGCGGCCCAGTGTTTCGTTGGTTCAAATCCTGGGCGCGGACATGGCACTGCTCATCAAACCACGCTGAGGCAGCATCCCACATACCACAACTAGAAGAACCCACAACGAAGAATATACAACTATGTACCGGCGGCTTTGGGGAGAAAAAGGAAAAAAATAAAATCTTTAAAAAAAAAAAAAAAAATTCACTCTCATCCCAGAGTCCTGATCAGCAAGACAGGACGATGTGAGCCCACACCTATGAAGTGACTTCAACTCTGCCAGAGAACCAGAATTTTGCCCTAGTGAATTATTGCACATGGAGGACAGTGGTTAAAGACAAAGAGATGTACTGTCCAAGAACCTGCAAGGCTCTAGTCAGGGAAGGAGGGGTGGGGTAGGTCAGGTGCTGAATACCCTTGAGTGTGGGCCCATCTACTGATCCATGCTTATATAGAATGTCCCTTGTCACTACCATCTTCCTATCACTGTGCTTAGACCAACTCCATTCTAATAAATTTCTCCAGTCCCTTCTAACTTCCAAAGTCCTTATTTAAATGTCTACAGCAGAAGTTATGTTTTACTCAAGTCTTCTTTTTTGTGTGTGTGAGGAAGATTGGCCCTGAGCTAACATCTGTTGCCAATCTTCCTCTTTTTTTTTCCCTCCCTAAAAGCCCAGTATGTAGTTGTATATCCTAGCTGTGGGTCATTCTAGTTCTTCTACGTGGGATGCCACCATAGCAAGGCTTGATGCGTGGTGTGCAGGTCCGTGCCCAGGATCCAAACTGGTGAACCCTGGGCTGCCAAAGCAGAGCAGGCAAACTTAACCACTCAGCCACTGGGCCAACCCCTTCAGCTCTATCTTTTTTTTCAACAATAGCCAATCCAGGCAAGTATACTATACATTCTAGTCAGGGGGATGTGGACACAAGGCTTGCCAGGGCTCTGCCTCCAGTAAGTGTGTGAGTGGTTGCTCTGGCGTGCTGCTTAGCTCCTGCTGGCCTAGCTCTCTCCATCTGCCCAGTAGGAGCATCCATCTGGTGTTTTTTTAAAAAAATTATTTTATTCAGGTCATATTGGCTTACAACATTGCATAAATTTCAGGTATACATTATTACATTTCAGTTTCTATATAGACTGTGTTGTCTTCACCACCAACAGTCCAGTTTTTATCCACCCCCATACACATGTGCCCCTTTATCCCTTTTGAGCTTCCTGTACCTCCTTCTCCTCTGGTAACCATTAATCTGTTCTCCTTATCTATGTGCTTATTTGTTTATCTTCCACATATGAGTGAAATCATATGGTATTTGTCTTTCTCTGATTTACTTCACTCACCATAATACCTTCAAGTTCCATCCATGTTGTCACAAATGGCAGAATTTTGTCTTTTTTATGGCTGAGTAGTATTCCGTTGTGTATATATGCCATATCTTTAACCATTCATTTTAGGATAGGCATTTTGGTTGCTTCCAACATATCGGCTATCGTGAATAATGCTGCAATGAACATAGGGGTGCATATATCTTTTTGAATTATTGACTTCATAGTCTTTGGATACAGACCCAGTAGTGGAATAGCTGGATCACATGGTATTTCTGTTTTTAATTTTTTGAGAAATCTCCATATTGTTTTCCATAGTGGCTCTACCAGTTTGCATTCCCACCAGCAGTGCATGAAGGTTCCCTTTTCTCCACATCCTCTCCAACACTTGTTATTTCTTGTCTTGTTAATTACTGCCATAGTGACTGGTGTGAGGTGATATCCTATTGTAGTTTTGATTTGCATTTCCCTAATAATTAGTGCTGTTGAGCATTTTTTCATCTGCCTGTTGGTCATCCGTACATCTTCTTTGGAAAAATGTCTGTTCGTATCCTCTGCCCCTTTTTTTTTTTTTGAGAAAGATTAGCCCTCAGCTAACTACTGCCAGTCCTCCTCTTTTTACTGAGGAAGACTGGCCCTGAGTTAACATCCATGCCCATCTTCCTCTACTTTATATGTGGGACGCCTACCACAGCATGGCGTGCCAAGTGGTGCCATGTCCACACCCGGGATCTGAACTGGACAACCCTGGGCCGCCTAGAAGCGGAATGTGCACACTTAACCGCTGCACCACCAGGCTGGCCCCCCTCTGCCCATTTTTTGATCAGGTTTTTCATTTTTCTGTTGTTGAGTTGTATGAGTTCTTTATATGTTTTGGAAATTAACCCCTTGTTGGATCATCCTGCTGGTTTTTAAGGTCTCTTCCAGCCCCTGGTCCCCCAGGGTGGAAGGCGAGGTAGTTCCTGTTTCCCCTCCCCCAACCATAATTCCATACTCCCCTACTCATCCACCATGTAAAAGCATACAGCAAGTTCTTCTCACTCTTCCCCGGCCCTCCCTGTGGGCCTCTGACCACATTTGGGAAGGGAATAGGAGACAGAACAACCATTTAGTCCCATCTTAAATGTCATCAGAGAGCAAACCCGAGCAACTGCTCTATGGCACGTCTGTGCAGGAGAGTGAGGGAAGTCTGCACATTTATAATCCAGATGGAACTCCATCCCCCTGCATCAGTCAGCCCCAGTGGAAATGTGAACACTGCCCATATATCAAGGAAGCTGAGCAGGAAGGAGTGACTCTGCAGGAGAATTCTAGGAAAGCAGGACTTTGGTATACTGCTAGGCAATGTCCAGTTCAAAACAATTGTTCTTATCAGTGTTGGGAGAACTATAAAACAATCACGTTCTTGAAAGAGAACCACAAAATGGAAGTGTTTCCTAAAAATGTGAGTAACGAAAGTTAAGGTCTGGAAGACAATTTCTCTGCACTTGCATTTAGAGTAGGTTTATTCATTCTTTCCTCTATCCTCTCCCTAGCACATGTTCACTGAGCCCCGGCTAAGCATCCAGGGCCACGCTTTGTACTGGTTGCAGTGGTATTTATGATTTACTTTAAATTATTTCAGTATAATCAGTGTGCGAGTGTGTGAGCCAGCCAGTTTCAGCTTGAATTCACCCACATAACATCAAGAATGCATTCTTCAGGCTGTTGGCTAGCTGCACATCCTAGACACTGAAGAGAGGCAGCTCTGTCAGCCTTCTGCCACACAGATCCCAACTGGCACAAAGGATTTGCTCTCTTTAACATCCTGACTGTCAAAAATGGATATTCACTGCTCACACCAGAGACTTACTAATTACCATGACGAATGTTGGAAGGAGATTCTTGCTGGTGAAAACATTTAACATGGGAGAAATGGTGTAAAAGGTTTAGACATTCAATTTGGGATGTTGCAAAAGTTCTGGAGATGGATGGTGGTGATGGTTGCACAACAATGTGAATGTGCTTAATGCCACTGAATCGTACACTTAAAAATGGATAAAATGGTAAATTTTATGTTATGTATATTTTATCACAATTCCTTTTTAAAGTTCAGACTCTGCCCATCCTTGCATGAACAGGGACTAACAACAATGAGGCTTGTCTCCACATCCTTCAGAATGGCCCCCAAGGCTCAGGCCCTGCTGGGTCCATGCCTCACTGTTGCTTTAGCAGGACTTCCGATGGCTTAGTGCCAACTAGAGGGTTCCAAATTAGGCTTCTAGAGCAGCACACTTTTGCAGTAAAGGACCAGATAGCAAATATTTTAGGCTTGTGGGCCACAGCGTGTCTGTAACTACTCAACTCTACCGTCATAGCAGGAGAGCAGTCAGACAATACCTAAATGAGTGAATGTGGCTATGTGCCAGTAAAATTTCATTTACAAAAATATGGCTTAGAGCTTAGCTTGTTCTTCCCTGCTCTAGATCATTGGAATGTTGTGTCTATACTGAGCGATCTTTTCATGCAAGGTGAGGTCAGAGCACTTCTACTTACTTTGCCGATGGATGTTTATTCACTGAGTGTCTGTGTGGGAGACGCTTCGGGTAAAGCTTCCTTCCCTCAAACCTGGAAGTGGAGTGGAGCTGGGTCAGCAGCCCTCACACCTCAAGCATCCTAGGAAGTTGCATCGTCTACCTCAAAGAACCTCAAAGGTGTGCACAAGACCACACGGGCTAGGATCCCTTCACAACATAATGGAAGCAAACCCGACAAAGGTTCTGCCTGGAACATGGAATATAGTAAAGAATACAAATAAAACAAAAATTGCTTGAAAAATTATAACTGTGATAGGGCTACAAAAGAAGGCTATTTGGGGCTTGACAACAAAAATAACCTACAGGTTGGCCCCTGTGGGAACAGAAGGAAGGCCTCTGATCCAGGCAAGTCTTCTCGACGCTAACCCAGCAGTGGGCACACATCAGGAGGAGAAGACTTCCGGGCGAATTGGATTCACTTAGGTTATAAGAGTGCTGGTTCCCCAGGGACGCCTGGACTGCTTTGTCTATTTATTCATTTTGCCAGCCTTGCACAGGACTGACTAAATCTGCAGGACAACTCAGTCCACTTCCGCCAGTGATCATCAGGTGCCACTGTGGGCACAGGGAGGGGAGCTGAGGGTCGGAACAGATGCTTCTACCAGTCTACCTACTGCAACGTTCAGCACCAGGTTTCAGACTATATTTTCTTTCAGGTCTCGATGTCTCTTCTTGGCCTGATTTCCCTATGACTCTATCAGCACACATCCTGAATGGCCGGAGAATGTAGGGGCAAAATCAAGTTTAAAAGTCAGATAATACAATTTCAAATATGAGCTCCACTTGATTTACCCATGTATAAAACACTCCTCCTTTGCAAGGTGACAGTGGGAATGAAATAACGTATTTGTTAAATAATACATGTTTTCCTGTAATTTTCTTGAGCTTTTGCTATGTGAAAGGCACTCTATAAAGGATTGTTATTTTTTATGGTCTCTGTTGCAAAAATTTTTTCCAGCTTTATTGGGATCTAATTGACACACATCACTGTATAAGATTAAGGTATACAGCATAATGGTTTGACTTACATATACTGTGAAATTATTATTGCAATAAATTTAGTTATCTCATAGCTACGGCAAAAAGACAGAGCCAAAAGAGAAAAAAAATTTTTTTCCTTGTGCTAAGAACTCAAGCTTTACTCTCTTAACAACTTTCAAATACATCACACAGCAGTGTTAACGAGTCGCCGTGATGCACGTCACATCCCTAGCGCTCATGTATCTTGTGGAGGTTTGTACCTTTCGACCACCTGTCTCCAATTCCCCTTCTCCCTCCCCCTGCTTCTGGTAGCCACAAACCTAATCTCTTTTTCTATGAGTTTGTTTGTTGTTTGGTTGGTTTTTCAGACTCCACACACAAGTGAGATCATACCAAATTTGTCTTTCGCTGATTTATTTCACTCAGCATGACGCCCTCAAGGTCTATCCATCCATGTTGTCGAAAATAGCAGGATTTTTGTAGTTTTTTATGGCTGAATATATTCATTCAATGCATGTATTCCTTTGTGTATATATATCACGGCTCCTTTATCCATTCATCCACAGACAAACATTTAGGTTGTTTCTATGTCTTGGCTACTGTAAATAATGCTACTGTGAACATGGGAAGGCAGATATGTTTTTGAATGTGTTTTTTGTTTTCTTTGGATGTATTTCCATAAGTGGAATTGCTGGATCGTATGGTAGTTGGATTTTTAATTTTTTGAGGATCCTCCATACTGTTTCCCATAGAGGCTGCACCAGTTTACAATCCCATCAACAGTGCACAAAAGTTCTTTCTCCATATCCTCCCCAGCATTAATCTATCATCTTTTTGATGAGAGCCATTCTAACAGCTGTGTCTTGATAACTCATTGTGATTTTTATTTGCATTTCCCTAGTGACTACTGATGTGGAGCATTTTTTTCATGCACTTGTTGGCCTTTCATATATCTTCTTTGAAAAGACGTCTATTCAAGTCTTTTGCCCATTTTTTAATTGGATTATTTGGGGTTTTTTGCTACTGAGTTGTATGAGTTCTTTACATATTTTGGACATTAACTCCTTATCAGATACGTGGTTTGTAAATATTTTTTCCCATTCCATAGGTTGTCGTTTCACTTTGTTGATGGTTCCTTTATTTTTTTTTGCTTAGAAATTTACTACTTATATGCATAAATAAGACATTCTTGCAGTTTTATTTTTGTGTGCTCCCCTTCTCTGCTGTTATTAGCAGCATATGTTAAACCCTGTAGAATGACTGTGAGCCATTTTTCTTACACACTAAAATGCTGTCTATAACATGGGGATTATCTACTTTTTTGCAGGTTAGGTAGATTCTATTCATAAAACTACACAGTCTCTACTTTTTTGAGGGTGCTGATTTTTATTATGATTTCAGGTGTTTTGCCTTTTTGTGAGTCAATTTTAGTTATTTATATTTCCAAGGTGATCACCCATTTCATCTAGGTTTGCAAATTTACTGACATAAAATTTTACATAGTATGTTAGTTTGCTGGGGCTGTTGTAACAAAATACCACAAACTGGTAGGCTTCAAGAACAGAATTTATTCTCTCACAGTTCTAGAGACTAGAGAGAGTCTGTCCCTGCCTCTCTCTAGCTCCTAGTGGTTGCAGGCCATTTTTCAAGTTCCTCGGCTTTTAGACAGATCACTCCCATTTGTGCGTCCATCTTCACATGGTGTTCTGTGAGGGTCTGTCTGGTGTGTGTCCAAACTTCTCTCTTCTTTTAAGGAAACCTCTGAAAGCTGCTTTGGTTGGATTTTAGTATGAAAAGCACTCGTTCATTTGCACATTTTTTAAATTGCCATTTTTCTTTCTTTCTTAACCCAGGAGTAATTTAGGAGTATATCGTTAAATTTCCTAGTGCCTAGGTTTTTCTTTCTCCTAACTTGCTTCTATTGTTCATTTCTAACTTTATTGCACTCTGCTTATTGATCATGGTATGCACGATTTCTGCTTTGGGGGCAACAAATGTTTCCTTATATGTCTGTTAGATCAAGCATGTTCATTATGATATTTTAGTCCTCCATATTCAATTATTTTTTCATCTGACTAATTTGCCTATTCAGAAATATGCTGGTCTCTCATAATTAAGATTTTTGTCCACTTTATTCATATTTCTAGCCACTTAGCTTTTTATTTTCCAAATTTATGCAACTAAACATATTCTTATAAACATAAATTTATGCACTAAACATATTCTTGGTCAATGATGCCTTTGATCCGTATCATAGGAGGCCTGATGGCCTTCTGGACAAGAGCATTAACTGTGAGCCAATGCCTAGGTCCATGTGCAGCTTTGCCACCAACGCTGGGCTCCAAGGGCAGCTCCTTCACTCCTTTGGGCACTGGTACCTTGTTTCTGAAGTGGAGGTCATGGTGATGTCACTACCCAGTGTGGTTGGGAGGCTAGCTTCTGGCACATGGGTAGTTCTCAAAAGACCATTATCCAGAAAGATGACTATGATGACTCACAGCTAAGAAAGGTTTTTTATATTTTTTTAATGGTTGAAAACATCAAAATAAGAGTAATATTTTGTGACACACAGAAGTTGCATGAAATCAAAATTTCAGTGTCCATATTAAAGTTTTAATGGAACACATTCACTCTTGCTCCTTTCGCCTATGGTGGCTTTCACACTACACTGGCAGAGTTGAGCAGGTGCCAGAGAGACTACACCACCCACAAAGCCTAAAATATTTACTGTCTTCTCTTTTAGAGAAAAACTTACCACCCTCTGCTCTTGGTCGTTCACCCTACCCCACAAACCTTCCAGATTTTATGATCGCATTACTCTTCTGCTTACTAGTGAATAAATATAGTCTTCTTAGCCTGGTATAGTCTTTCATGATCTGGTCCCCATCTACTTCTTTGTCCTTTTCCTCCCTGCTTCTTTTCAATTCTACAAATCACATGATATAACAACACAAGAGTTATCATCATGACAAGAAAAAAAAGTGTCAATCACATTTATCAATCCTCATTCAATAGTTACTTCTGTCCAGAATTCTCTTCCCCTCTTCTGAATCTGAACCTGAATCTGAATCTTCTACTCATTCTCAAAAACCCAATTTACTTTTGAGATAAATTTCACACCCAATAAAATGAACAGATCTTAACTGTACAGTTTGATGAGTTTTGTAGACGCATCTGCCTTCTTTAGCTCAATATCATATTTATGAGATTCATTCATGTTGTGCTCATAGTTGTAGCTCACCACTTTCCATTGCTGTCTAGTTTTGTGGGATTGAACTACTATTGGTTTATCCTCTTTCTTGTTGATAGCCATTTGGGTTATTTCTAGATGGGGCTATTATGAGTGAAGCTGCTATGACCACTCTTTCTATAAGTCCTTTTGTGGACATAGGTTTTCATAGTTCTTAGGAATTGCTTAGTCATCAGCTATGTGTGTACTTAACCTTATAAAGAACTGCCAAGCATTTTTCCATACTGACTGTACCATTTTATACTCCCACCAGCAACGTATGAGAGATTCAGTTACTCTACATCCTTGCCAGCATTTGGTATTTTCAGTCTTAATGAGTGTGAGGTGTACCTCATTCTGGTTTTAATTTCTATTTCCCTGATGACTAATGATGTTTAGCACCTTTTCCTGAGCCTACTGACTATTTGTATATCTTCTTTTGTGATATGTCTGTTCAAGTCTTTTGCCCGTTTTTTCAACTGGGTTGTTCTTCACGTTGTTGATGTGCAAGATTCTTTATATATTCTAGATCAAGACCTTTGTCAGATATACCCTGCAAACATTTTTCTCAGACTATAGCTTCCTTTTTCATTTTCTTAGCAGTGTTATTTGATGAGCAGAAGTTTTTAGAAGTTTTAATTTTTTTCCCATTGATCTATTTGGCTCTATTTACACCAATATCATACTGTCTTAATTAATGTAGCCTTATATGGTATTTCTTTGTTCTTCTTCTTCATTGTTTTGACTAGTCTAGATCCTTTGCATTTGCATAAACATTTTCAAATCATCTTAACAATTTCTAAAAAAAAAAAACCTAAAAAGCCTGTTGGATTTTGATGGTACCACATTGAATCTATAAATCAATTTGAGGAGAACTGACATCTTAGTAAAACTAAATCTTCCAACCCAGAAACATGGTATATCTTTCCACTCATTTACTAATGTCTTCATTAATATCTCTCTGCAATGCTGTTTTAGTTCTCTGTATGGAGTATAATTTTATTTCATTGTCCTGTTTTTTTGTTGTTAGTATATAGAAATACATTTTTATATTGAGTTTACAGCCTACAACTCCGCTAAATTTACTTATTAGCTCTAACAATTATTTTGTAGATCTTTAGGATTTTCTGTACAATTATGTCAAAGATCCAACTTAGCGTCACCTCTTTTTAAACCTTTCTATAACTCTCTCAGACAGAATTTGTTACTCACCTGTGAAATCCCACAGCACTGTGCTGGCATCCACACCTCCATTATGACCATCATTATCTATGTTGTAATCATCTGTTTACCTACTGCTCTCAGTGAGAAAATGTGTCATTTTTTAATTTTGTGTTTCCACTTCCTGGTGCACAAAGCATACTTGTGTGATGAATGAATGAGTATATATTCTGACTTTTCTGGGATTACTTATTCCAAATATTCTGTTTATTTCAAATATTCTGTTTCTTGCTATATAAGTATACATTCTATGTCTCCCATTTTAAAATCAAACAGTGGACCACAGAGCTGGATGCCCCGCCCAGTAACAGCACAGAAATAAAGGTAACTGATTCTGCCTGGAAGGTAGAGGCTGGAAAGCTTCACACTTTATATATGGTTAAGATGATTTAATGCTGTTACATGTATGTGCCTCCTATCCAAATTTCACACCTCTTCTTTTGTTCCTTTCTCAAAAATTGCTAGACTAACATAATAGTATATTCTAAAAGAAACTGAGACCCATTGTGTGCCAATGTCGAGTTCTAAAGGGGATAAAATGGGGAATCAGGAGAGGCAGAAAATCCATGGTGTATGGGCAGCATAGCTAAAGTGTAAGAACACACACACACACACACCACTTTACCACTGCAGAAGCTTCGAGAGGTGACTCCCTGAACTGCAGCTTTCTCATATCTAACACACACGTTGGGGACCAGGTTAACTTAAGGACCTTCCAGCTCTGAAATTCTCTAGCATTCCCTTCCTTATGCTTATGGCCTGGGCAGAAAAGTCACATATTGTCAACCAGCATTAACAAATCAATTCATCATTTAACACATGTTCCATGTATTCCCGTGATGTAAGACTCCTTCCTTAGTGAGCATGTACTCGCTAGTGACAAGGCAAATGAGAGACAACCTGTACCCTTCTAGGATACAAAAACTCTAGTTGATGTGATAAATGCTTCCTATTTCCATCCAAGAAGAGCCCTTCCACCACCCTTCCCTGAAGTAGGTCAAAGAGAGGTGAGTGTGCAGCTAACCACAAGGCTGGGGCTCGTGTTTTCACCTGTTCTCCTATTTCCCCATTTCCCTGAACATAGGATTTATACCTTTGGACAGCTGAGAGTTTTACTGGGATCCTTGTACCCTGTATTTAACAAGCTCAAAGGCCAGCTGTTATTCATCGAGTGTTTGATGGAGAGACAAGAGAAAGGAGCCATATACTTTGCAATTGGAGAAGGTTCTCAACCAACCTTTCAAAGTTCTCAAACCTGATTGCAAAGATGCAGGTTATGGTAGAACATCCCAGAGCTGAATCCTCTTGACCAAGTGGATGAATAGCCAGGATATGTGAAAATGGAGAAAATAGTTCTAGAGACGTGTTTAAGGGCGCAGTTCTAAAACTCTGTGAGAACATGACGTTAGGGTTCCTAGCTAGAGTTTTCCACTCTATGGTCCTGCAACCAATTTAGAGAGTTGTAATCAGAATTCTTTTAATAAAAAATAGAAAACATATTGGAGTGGATAAGGATAAACTATGTTTCATGAAATTTGTTTCAGTTGTGTGCGTGTGTGTGTGATTCTGTACTGGGTCATATATAAAATGTGGTCTAACTGTGGGTTATAAGTAAAAGGCTTGCTAGCCTCTGCCATAGATGTCTGGTTCTTTTCAGTCAAAGGTAAAAATGAAGCACCCGGCATTAAAGGAGTCAGATCTTCACGAGGATGGAAATAAGGAAATTAATTTTCCCAGGGAAGAGATTGGGGAGGGTTAACCTTGCATTTCTAGGATCCCTGGGAGAGCTGGGGTCAGGTAAGCTTAAATCACAGGAAAGCCGCAATTAGCTTATCTACTTGATAAGCTTGGAGCACTTCCCTCAGAGAGTCCACCCTTTAACACCTTCCCTGGTGAACCAGAGCTACAAAACTAAGGAAGTATTTTTATTTTTTAATGTTTATTGATTACACCTTTGTCCTCTGATTTGGATCCAAGAAATGCAGAAAAAATGTATTTTACAGGTTTTAAAAGAATTTTTTTTAATCACCTATGGTATTCTGGGGCCAGATGTTCAAACATTGGCTCTGCCATTTACAAGCCGTGTAACTCGGCGCAAGTTGCTAACTTCTCTGTGCCTCAGTTTCTAGTGTAAAATGGGAATAGCTATGTTGTGAGGATTCAATGAGAATATACATGAAAAGTGCTTAGAGTAGTGAGTACCCTTTATTATCACCCAGCCTGGCACTGCCTTACTGGCCAGGGAACTCACTTAAAAGATTCTGCTCTAGTCAAATGGAGTTACATTCCATTCGGGAAATAGGCAAGTGTGCTCTTGTGAACATATTTTGGGCAGCATGGTGGTATAATGGCAAGAATATGGCTTTTGGAGCGTAGACTTGGGCTCAAACTCTCGTTATATCTATTTATTCACTGAGCGACCTTGAGTAACTTAATCAATACCTGAGCCCCAGTTTCCCCGTCTCTAAAACGAACACCTAATACTCATGGGATTGGAGACAACGCTTGTGAGGCATTCTCTGGAATGGACTGACTCCTGTTGATTTTCTCCTTTATAACAACTTCCAGGAAGAAGAAAAGGTAACCCTAGTTCCAGGGCCCCCATTGTGCATTCCAGTCCTTGGGGATTACCTCAAAGTGAGGGTGTAACCCACGGTTCTGACCATCTAAGAACATGCCATAGGCAAATGTAACTTGCAAAGTTACAAAAGTTTCCCTATGCAGGAAATTACATTCCAGGCCCACAGAACAAACTGTCATTCCTGCAGGAATTGTCTTGTTACCAGTGGAACGTTTTTCTTGATCAAGGGATTTAAAATGCTAAAGATTTTAAAGAGCCATAATTCTTGTTCTTACTACAACTATTTTTTTGTTCTGTTTTGTTTTGTTTGAGGAAGACTAGCCCTGAGCTAACTGCTGCCACTCCTCCTCTTTTTGCTGAGGAAGACTGGCCCTGAGCTAACATCCGTGCCCATCTTCCTCTACTTTATATGTGGGACACCTACCACAGCATGGCTTTTTGTCAAGCGGTGCCATGTCTGCACCCCAGATCTGAACCGGCAAACCCTGGGCTGCAGAATCAGAACATACGCACTTAATCCCTGTGCCACCGGGCTGGCCCCATCATAACTATTTTTATTTTTAGCTACTACCTTGCAGTCTTGGTCTACATACAAACATAGTTTCTGTCAAGGAATAAACTATTTATATTCTACTTTTTTATGTGACTTATTCATTTACCAGTACAGTTCTCACATTGTCCTATAAAAAAGCTCCCAAATAGACCACCTTGTAAAAGTTGTATGCTATTGAATATGAATATTACATTCAGGTTTATACTATAATCAGCCTCTTTATGAGCATAGTTTTATTCTTTTTTATTTTTCTCTTTACTAGATTATATTCTTTGGTAAAATTATGAAGCCTTTGATGCTTTATATCTGTAATGCATTCTCCTATCAAAATGAGAGTGGCCCTTTGTTAACAAACAGTAGATTCTTCATCTAATACAGCCAGGGGTTTGATCTGCGGGCTGATTTCACACTTGGAGAAACTGAGGTACGAACACATTCAAATGGACCTGCCCTTAGAATCAATTCATGCAACATGCTCACCTCATTTTAAAATGGCCGGGAAAGCAGTACTGCATACTTCAGCAGTGGAGCTCCGTGACCAGTCGCCCGGCACTTCAAGAGAGAAAAGCCACCCTGGACTCACTGTCAGTCAAGAGCAGAAGTAAAGCAATGGAAGAGGAAGTACAATAAGAGAATCAGAACAAACACCCTGCTACACACACATTGTGTGCAGCAGGAACAAAGTGCAAGGGAGCTCAGCGTGCTTGAAGAGACAGGATGTAAAGCTCTCCTTCTGAATGGGTATCAGGTCCTATCGAAGTCTATTGTCTCCTGGAGCCCAGACCTCACAATGTCCCATTGTGACAAATGCAAAGACAAGGTGGTTAAATCCCAGTTTTCCAGATCTCTGCCTTCATTTTCAGTCTCCAGGACTCTACCCCTGAGGATGGTTCTGCTCTCACTGCCTGGGCTGCCTCCCTGCTGGCTGTGTAAGTAAGGATGGTTTCCAGGCTCCTTGCTCTGGTTTGAGGACACTAGAAATCTCATGACCTTGCTCTGATTTTTGTTAAGTGTCAAGATGATAGCATATGTTTCCAGAGAGATGACATGGGAAAAACTATCTCTGGAATTGCCACCCCAGAGCCTACTGCAGATCCACAAAGCCACCTTTGGAACAAGAGGGATGCTTCACACACAAGGAAGATGCTCTTAAGGGTTTCATGCAAGTCAGTGGATGCTTGATATTTTCACTTTAAAGGGCATTTAAAGGCCAACTTCAATTGCAAGAGACTGTTTTGGTGTAAGTAAGCCTGGAATGGGCATTAATACTAAGTAGATTTTAAATCCATGGACTAAAACAACTGTACGGCTACGGAATGTTCTTCTTGCACACAGATGTCTGGGTCACATGACATCTTTGCATTGCCGTAGACTGCACAAGGACTGGGTAACCAGCCAATTGGAAATGGTTAATAAGGAGGCATTGCGATGATGGGAAATTGCCTGCAAATCATCTATTTCATACCTCACCCCTTAGATGGAGAAGGTGATGGCTTCTATCAGGGAGGTTTTGCATTGCTTGCTGGTGGTTTCTACAGAGAAGCAAGGAAATGAAAACCCCAATATTTCAAAGAAGGGAAAATGTTGTCAGTACCAGAATGGTCTGTGGTTGTGTTCTTTGCCTTTTCCTTTCCATGTGGGTCAGAGGATGTTGGTACAGATTGAGCTGGGTACAAGACCCCAAGACAAGAATGCCTGCCAGACTGGGGGTACACAGAAAGGAGAGGCTGGGTCTGGGGTCTCTTAGGCTAATTCCTTTGAAAAGGAATGAGTTGCAGAGTCTAAAGTATATTCTTATGTCTCGTCAGGGAGCCTGTGAAGTGTAACTGGAAGAAAAGCATCCAAGCCCCTGACACCCCTTCCCTGGATGACCATGGGCTAACTGCTCAGCCTCCCTGCTGTGTCCCTTGCTCTATCTATAAAATGCAGGTGATAATTGTCCTATCTTCCTCACTAGGATAGTCTTGAGGAACAAAGTGACCTAACGTAGGTAAAAGTTCTTTATAAAAGTCAGTTATTTGTATTTTGTGTTGATTAACAAGCATTATAGGGAAGGATGGTCCTCGAGCTGCTCCCACGGCACACTTCTTTCATGAACCACTAGTAACAGGTGTACCACTTCTTAGCACCCCTACCTCCCGTTTTTACACTGATGAGTTGATAACTCCTTTCCATATTTGCAGAAGTTGTATTTCTTCCTTTCCTCCATGGGGGTCGGGGTGTTGGGGGACTACTTATAACTTACTCAGCTTAACAGGGAGCCCATTAGGTCTAAGCTCCATGGGAAAGGTGGAAATAGGCTAAGGGAGGTGGAAGACTTACTGGGAACCAAACCACAATGCCCATTTCTCCTGTTAGGACCATTTGATCAAACCTAATTTTGGATGAACAAGACTAAGGTGACATTTTCTAAATCATGTTATGATCTTCTTAACTTAAAATGTCTGCTTTTATGTGTCTAGCTGTGTTACATACTTTTAAGATTCTTTGAGTCTCAGCTCTTTAGATCTATACCCAATCCCCTGATTCATTAAGGTGTTAATCTCTTTCCTATCTGACTGTAAAAGAATAGAACTATGTATGTATCTAGGTAAGCACTGCATTCTCTCCACCAGCCTTGGTGAATACATAGGTATGGGTGACTGAATGTCACGTGGAAACTTTGACATGATATAACAGAAAAATAATAAGTTATCCTTCCATGTAACTTGTTCAAGCTGTTTCCCATCTGTGAAATGAGGAGTGTGGATTAGATGATCACATCAAGTTCAAAAATTGAGTAAACAATATCCTTTCACTACCCATTTTCTCCTCTGCTTCTGCCCCCACCCACCCAATCCTCCTCCTCCCCTCCAAGAGTTAGTTAAATAGTCAACCCATTCCATAGGGCCAGGGAGGGGAGACGGGTGGGTCCTCATGGATTCCTCTGGTCCACTCAACCCTCACTCATCTTCAAAATATTCACTAATAGGAAAACCCAAGATTTCTCCAAGCAGGTTTAGTTCAGGTCAGCAATCATGTGGGGATTGGCTCTTAGAAAACACAATTTGTGCTAGGCTCTGGGAATACAAAATGAGTGCCTGCCTTTGAAGGGCCTTTCCTTCTTAGTGGAGGAGAGAGTCAGGGAAACAGAACTGTAGTATGATGAAGTCAGTGCTCTGCAAGGCACAGGCTCAGGTAGGGAGGAGCACAGAGCAGGCACTGGAGGACCTGGAGCCAGTCAACTGGATCTCTGTCAGTAGACAGATCTCACAATAATGTCGGTCCAGATTGGTGGGGCTCCAAGGATAGCTAGCTTATACTAAATGGAGTAAATCACCAAGTGCTGGAATTCTAAGGACAACTGAGTTATTTTCTAAGCATTCTAATACAATCAGACTTCATTATGCTGGAAGTGAGAGACCAGTGGCCGGAGAGCCAGGTCTTCATTAACCTTCACACAATAGGGCTGATAAAGTCCTCTCTTCAAACAATGTCTTGGCAATCACTTTATCAGATGTAATTACATTTTCTAATCTTACAGTGACTTTCTTGCAGGTACTGAGGGACTCAGGTTAAGGATCTTCCCCAAGGTTATCTGTTTAGGTTCTGTCCAGTTTGAGGTTGCAGGTCTAAGCTTTATTAAGCATTGTCTTGGCTCTACAGGTGGTGTCACAGCAAAGCAACCCCCTAAACCCAGAGAGATTGACCCTCGATACTAGGGGCCATCTAATCAATGTCTATCTCTGAACAATGTCATCACTACACTGCCCATGCCCCTCCCTTCTGCTCGTGGAGCCCGAGATTGATGCAATCTCAAAGGCATTTGGTGAAATTCCGACTGAGGAGGTGCCTGGTTTGCTCAGTGTGATCACCTGAGGTATATTCACTTCGCAGGTGAGGTTAGGATTGCACATGAGGCTCAGGGTTGCTAGACCCAAAGATTTCACTTACTAGGAGGCTGTAAGTGTGATGGTGTGATTAGAGACAAGAGGCCTGGTCTGAGATTGTGTTAAGAAACCACAGGGAGAGGAGTCTCTCAGTTCAGTTACATGCTTGGTGGTCATCCAACACTTCTTATTTGCGAGTTAATTAAAGAGAAGAATAACTTGGGGTGGGGGACAAGGGAGGGAATATACTGGTGTATATATATATATCATCAACCTTAAATATCTTAAAGTTCCCAATTCTTTCTTTTGGTGAATTCCTCTCCTTTTGCAGAAATATTTTCCTAGTAGTTTTAGATGCTATCCAGCTCTGATCGTGCTGCTTGCGTAGTACTGATTTAAGCAGAAGCCCCTTTACCCTCTCAGTAAGCAATAATGAGACATCACTATCCACTATACCTACAGCTATAAGATTGAAAAGCTCAGTATTTCTCTCTCTTTCAAGTAAAACCTTGAATATCTGTTCAGTTCAATCTTGTAAACTTACAGGTCCGTTCTTTGGAAGTGACTGTGCAATACTTCATCCTGTCCTGCCACCATCAGTCCTCATCCTTTACCTCTGCAAGTTACACCGAAGTTCTTCAGGTGGTAGCTGGTAAGATGTGGGCCAGCAAAGGTGTCCTTATGAAAATGTTCTGCTGTATTTTTATTACAAATTTGTCTTTCCAGAAGTGATAAACGTTTCTGACACCCAGTAAATTTAGACACCATAAGATGGTAGCTGGTGAGATGGGAGAAATTAGCACCTGGCCTGGTGTGCTCAGGGAAGTTATGCTCAATGAAGTTTAGAAGCCTGGTGTCCTGGGGAAACATGGTACCCAAAAAGCTCATCACAACTCTGCCACTAAACCAGTTCTGTGACCTGGAGTCACTGAGCCTCTCTGTCACTTGAAATTTACCTCTTCATGAGGGAACGGGACCTGTGACATGATTTCTAGGTCTAAAATGTGTGTTCTGAGGATTGTGTTGGTCAAGCACAGATAGTCGGATGTGATGCTGGGACTTAATCTTGGACAGGGGGACTTTCTTGTACCGTCTTTAACTTTTGGGAACTATTTGCTGTACCTATTTAAAGAAAGTGGTGCTATTAATACTAAGATGAAGACTCTGCCAGAAAACACAAAATCCTGAAACACTTTTTTAGTTATATTTATTGTTAACATTTATTACTAAGTGTGAGGTAAGCTCTTCATAAGGAATTGCTGGGTTAAACCTCACACTAACCTCTGGGGTAGGTACTATTACCATATCTACTTTTGGGATGAGGAAAATGGGGAACAGAGTGATAGGAATGTGCTCAGGGTCACACTAGTAAATAAAGGAGCTGGGGCCAGAATGAATCCAGACCTTGTGTTCTTTACTATTATTCACAGTATCTAAAATTCACAGTGATCTGAATTGCATCTTGTCTGTGAACACCAGGGAATGCACATAGCAATCAGTGTGTTATGCAGGGCTGGGACTGGGACTGACCTAAAATGCCCCTTTATTTACATGAACTTGGGGTTTTGTTTAAATTTCCTTTGTAGTCTTCTAAGATAAAAGCTGTAAGTTCTTGCATGAATCAGAAGAAGAAAATGTCAAAAATGTTTGTGGGGGAAAGGAGAGTATGAAATATAATTAGATGGTTGAAGGAAATGATCAGTTTCAAGCTGCTTTAATCAACTGAATTGCTCTCCATTTGTTGTACAAATAGAATGGGTTGTTCAAAGCCGATACACGCTCCTATCTTTGGGGAGTCATCACTGTGGCTGGCACAGTTCCTGAAGATGTTTTAATAACTCCTCCCTGCCTCCACTCCTCCCATCTCCAATTAGGCAAATCAGACCTGGAGGCCTGAGGACCCCGCCTTTCTGTAACACGTAGTGGCAAGAAAGTTGCGTGTAAGCAAGCAAGCTATGCAAAGAATTTGTAGAGGGCAAAGAAGTTCACGAATGGAACGGCCTCCAAGCTCCCCAAAGTATCTCATTTCCAATCTTCCTTTGTATCAGAGAACATGGTCTGGAAGTACAGCCAGCCAGAGTTAAAAGACAAAGGCCATTTTCCATGAGGGAGGGCCCCTCTCCACTACCGCCCTTCCTCTCATATTCTTACAAGTGATGATTTGCTGGCCCTCTAAGTGTGAAATCTCCCTTGACTCTCCCCTAGACCGCCCTGCCTCACAGCTAACACTGAACTCTCCGACAACCTCCTCTTGTCAGTAATCTATGGACAGGTAGCCAAAAGAAGTGGGTGGAAGAGGACATTCAGGCCGAGGGAGCAGCCTGTGCAAAGGCCAGGAAAAGAGAGAACGCACAAGTAGCTCACAAACACTGAGCAGAGGTTCCCCAACCTGGCTGCCCATTAGAATCACCTGGGAGCTTAGGAAAGTCCCCATGCTCATGCTGCACCCCAGGTTAATGAACAGGACCTCTGGGGTCAGGACACAGATATCCATGATCCCAAGTGCACCCATGGCTGGGAGTGCAAAAAGTGAGCCCACGGAAAGGCCAGGGATGAGGCTGAGAGTGGCGTTGGAAAGTATGTGGAGGAGTACGTGGAGGAGACTCATTAAAGTCCACCTGTAATCAATTTTCTGTTTTTTTAATTATGAGAGGAGCATGACCAGATGCTTCAGGTTAATAAGGAATGGGAAGACAACAACGGCGAAGCAGGAAAGACAGTAAAGAGGCTGCTGTAATAGCCAGACAGGAGATGGCAGTGTCCAGCCAGGCCTAATTCCAGATGCAGTAAGGATACAGAGCACACAGAAGGTGGGGTTGAGATAGTGGAGGAAGTGATACTAGAAGAGTCAGGGAGTGTGGACAGTTACATGACCAAAGGGGATGAAGAATGAAGAGTGGGTCATGGCTATCCAAAGCAGCCTCCCAGGCCTCTTCTGCTACTTTTCAAGAAGTGCTATGTGGGACAAGCTGATGAGACCAGCAGCTTCTGGGCCTCTGCACTGTGCTGTCGTCCTGGCTGTAGGAGTCACTCATTCCCCACAGGTGAGTAGACAGAACCAGAAGAGCAGGAGTTACCATCTCCAGGCCAGCAGTGATCTGCACCTACACTTAGGGCCCTGAGCAGGTTCCATCAGCATCATAGAGGCATCTGTAGAATGACCATCTTCTCCAAACCAAAAATTGGAACACATGAGCCAACCAGGAATTTTTATAATATTCAAGTATAATCTCAGAGACATCATTTGGATATCAAAATAGTGAAGATTCTAGGTCCTTTTCACTTTTTATGTGAACATAAAGATTGGATATATAAAATGGGACTATCCCAGAAAATTCTGGAAACATAATCTCCATAATCATACATTGCATGTATTGTCTACTTGGTAGAAAACGTTCACCAAAAATGAGGACATTAGCATAGAAGGAGTAGCAAGTTTTCTCACAAGTAAACTCAGAAGCGGTACTCAATGTAGCCACCCAACTTAATTCAGTTCTACTCTGTGCTCTCTCTGTCACGTTATTTTTAATTATTGATTCAATTTTACAAAGTGAACATGAGCATCAATCTTCTAAAGTCTTTCATAGCTCAAATCTATGCAAAGTTGTTTTGGAGAAGAAAGAGGAACCAAGAAATAAAGGAGTTTCCAGAAATGACAAAATAAAAATAAAATCCTTTATGTCTATAGGAAATAAAGGTAATTTGAATTAGGAAATAGAGCTATGAGGAAGAAACCCAGCCCAATGCTTGCAAATTTAGCTAAGTATTTAGCATTCAATCCATTCTTAGATTTATTTCAGTTAAAGGTACCAATAAATTATAGTGTTGAACAAAGATGCTGAACCGCACAGCGGGTCCCAACCTGGCCGTGTGTGCCTCACACTGTCTGTGGGCTCCTAGCAGCCCCTCCTTTCTGACTCTCAGGTGCAGCTTCTGTCTCATGAACCCCTGGAATAACTAAGTGTTTCTCCACCCTACTGCCCATTAGAATCACCTAGGGAAAAAATTTCCAGAACTATTAGATTGGACTCTAGCATTGGGTCCTTGGCATCAATATTTTTTAAAAACTCCCCAAGTGACTAATGCATTGCCAAAGTTGAGAATTCCTGAATGAGCTAGATGATTTCTATATTCTCTTTAAAAAGTTGGGTTTCTATTTAATGGTGCACTTCTCCCCCAGACTCTCCTTCCAAAGAGAAAATCCAGAATAGCACAAGCTTCCTTTCATTTTCAGCTATGAGAGATACACGTGCATACACCATATATGGAGGTCAAGACCGACGTTACAAAAGGGGAAATGCTTTCAGACTTTAAGCATGACCCTTAGCACCATGATGGTTTGGTTTGTTTTAAGGAGAAATTCCAAATTGCTTCTGAAAGGTATTTGGTGCTTTCAGGTGCACTGAAAGGTCCAGGTGAGCAAGAAGAAAATGAAAATGGACAGAGCCCTTTGCCCGGGTGAGGGCTGTGTGGTGAGCCCAGCGCTCACATGGGAAACTGGCTCGCGGTGGCCGTAGCATTCCTGTTACTAACCTTTATGCCAGTGGAGTGAGCAGTTTCTCTAAATACAATAGAACCTCTGCCACTTTGAAGATAAGCTCACACAGGCTGCTTAAAACAATAATTCTGTACTTTCTTTCCTGTTTCTAGATTTATTTTAAGTATTAGTATAAAATGTCAGAGCAGCTGATAGCAGCCAGATCAGTTTGTATAAAACTCGACTGCCTGTTTGTAGTATATTACAGCTATATTTGACACCGGAAAGCACTTAATCATGCATGCTATCAGCCCACCACACCCACCTTTGTGAGGACCCTTGGAGGCTATGAGATTTATCACTGTGAACTTGAACTGGATGGACAGCCCTGATGGATAATACAGGCTGCTTCTGAGAAGTTAGGGCTAAAAGTGTACCATCCACAACCCAACGGCCAAGAGAAAGGTCAGGAATTCAAAGCCACCCCCAGGAATGGTCTGAGTGTGTTCCATCTATGCCCTGATTTTATCTCAAGCTGACAAAATTTTCTAAGTGTAAATCTGATGACTTTGTAAGAACCTTCCCATGCCCCATTTTGCCTCCAAAATTGCCTGTTCTGAGGGCACCACATTTTCCTCTTTCAGGCCAAGTGGTAAGTGACACTGCTCAAACAGAAAAGGCTAGCATTCATGCGACATTTTTCCAGTTAACCAACCTCCCTTCCTGTGTATCATTTCATTTGCACCTCAGCGCCCTGGGAGGCTGGCACAGTGGGTGAGGGTGGGGGGTTATTCTCTCCATTTTACATAGTGGACGTCTGAGGCTCATAGAGGTAAGGGAGCAGCCCAGGGGGAAGCTGTCCACAGGGGACTCGATACAGAAAACCCATCCCTAAATGCTTCCTCTTAAATTTGAAGCACTTGGGCCATGTGATCTGGTGTCTGCATTTGACTAGAAGTCAAGAAATCTGGATTCCACTCTTGGTTTCAGCGTTCTGTGGTGAATATGTGACCTTATACAAATTACCTCTGCTTCCACCTCTGAAACGGGGATGCCCCCAGATGAGGGTGCATATCTCGGAGGATTGGTGTACGATGGATAGGAAAATACTGTCATCTGGTCATTAAACATTAATAATTTAAACACCTATTTGGAATCATGCTCTGGAGACAGACTGACTGGTCACAGCTCAGCTCTTCCAAGGCACTTAGTAATGCCTCCCAGCTTCAGTTTCCTTGTCTGTAAAAGAGCAGTGTAGAATCTCACAGATTTTTTTCTTTTTATTATGGACATTTTCAAAAATATTTTTAATGGCACAGGGAATAGTAGCATGAACCACCATGTATGCATCACCTAGCCCCAAGCATTTTTTTCTGAATTCCTTGAAACCAAATCCCAAGCATCATGCCATTTCACTCATCTTGACTAATCAGGCTATGTGTTTTCTAACATTACTGCCAGGCCATTGTCACATCTAGCAAAATTAACAATAATCCTTTAAAATCATCTAATATTTAGTCCACAGTCAATTTCCCTGATTGTCTCAGAGATGTAGTTTTACAATTGGCTTTTTCACTTAGAAGGCAAATAAGGTCCAAATGTTGGATGTGGTTACTATGTGTCTTAAGTCACTTTTATTCTATAACAGTTCCGTCTCTCTCTCTCTTTTTTAAAATCATAACATTATTTGTTGGAGAAACCATATCATTTATCTTGAAGAATGTTCTGCATTCTGGATTAGGCTGATTGCTTCCTTCTAGTGGTATTTAACTTTTTCCCTCCATTTTCCATATTTCATAGGTTTCGTGGTAAGGATTATATGAGTTAATACCTGTAAAACACTTAGCACCTGTACTAGTTTGCTAGGATTGCTATAACAAAGTATCACAAACTGGGTGGCTTAAAAAACAGAAATTTATTGGGGCTGGCCCGGTGGCATAGTGGTTAAGTTTGTGTGCTCCACTCCAGTGACCTGGGGTTTGCAGGTTTGGATCCTTGGTGCCAACCTATGCACCACTCATCAAGCCATGTGGCAGCATCCCACATGGAAGCACGAGAATGACCTACAACTAGGATATACACCTATGCACTGGGGCTTTGCGGGGGGGGAGAGGAAGATTGGCAACAGATATGAGCTCAGGCCAATCTTCCTCAAAAAAAAAGCCCCCAGAAATTTATTATCTCACAGTTCTGGAGGTCAGAAGCCCAAGATCAAGGTGTTGGCAGAATTGGTTCCTTCTGAGGGCTGTGAGGGAAAGATCCATTCCAGACCTCTCTCCTTGGCTTGTAGATGGACGTCTTCTACCTGTGTCTTCACGTCATCTCCCCTCTATTCGTGTCTCTATGTCTAAATTTCCCCTTTCTGTAAAGACTCCAGTCAGATTGGATTAGGACCTACCCTAATGACCTCATCTTAACTAATCACATCTGCAATGAGCTTATTTCCAAATAAGGTCACATTCTGAAGCATTCTGAATTAGAACTTCAACATATGAATTTTGTGGGGACAAAGTTCAACCCTTAACAGCACAATACCTGGCATATTGTAAAATTTATATAAATATTAGCTAAGTTGTCAATCATTCCATCAATAACATGCTATACTGTTACTCATTTAAGGATTAAATGAGTTAATACATGTAGAATATTGAGCACAATTCCTAGCACATAGTAAAATTTCTATAAATATTAGCTATTATGTAGTAACATGTTACAATGTTACTTATTTAGTAATAGTTTTTAATATTAATTTATATTCATGTTACAATGTTACTTCCTTAGTAATTTTTTAATACTCATTTAAATTCATTAGACTCAGTAAGAATGAGCCACAGGCCAAATAAATTTTAATAGGTAGGTGGACAGGAATAGGTCTGCAAATCGGGAGCCTAGAGGGAAAGAGTGAGCCTCAGTGGGCACCAGGCCAGCTCAGAGCCCCAGCTCAGGACAGTCACCTCCTGACTTCCCTGTTTCACCAGCTACACCACCCTGGGCAAGTCGCTTCTTCAGACTGAGGTTTCTGTTTCTCTAAAACGATCAAACACTAGATATTCTCCAAGCCCCTTGCACTTCTAAAATTCTAGGTTCCACAAGGAAAGGATCGTGAAGGACATAGCAGGCAACTGTCATTTAAAAATAGCAAGAAAGCTAGTTCACTATATTTGTAGTATCACAAAAAAACCTAATAAAGAATGTTACCAGTCATTAGGCAATAAATCATTCTTAAAATTTACTAGGAAAAATTATTTTAGTAAAAGTAGCCAGGTTGGCATATGTCAGTCTTCTCAGATTACACCATCATCTTCTTCACTTTGGTTTATTCCCATTTTTTATCTATTTCATGGATCATTTTTATTTTCTTTTTATATGTGAACTTCCTTTGCTCTCAGTGTTGTTAGTGGTCCGTTCTTTCTTGTTTTCTAAGCCTCTAACCAATCACTTTCTTTTCCATTTTTTTATCACTAAATTCTCTTTCTTGACTTGTTTTCTCTTTTATTTCCCTTCTTGGTACATTTTCTTCTTTCTCTTATTCATTTCTCTAAATTATTATTCTCTAAACTGGATGAAAGAGCCAAAGTTTCTTGGTACAAAGATAGAATCACTTACAGCATCTCAATGAGATTTCATCCTGAAAACTCTCTGTGTACCTTTTTCAGATGAGAGCAGTAACACAGGAAGTTGCCCAGCTGGGGATGAAGACACAAGAGCCTACTGCAGAACCACAGCTTCTCAGACCTTTGTACGTGCACAAGCCCTCTGTCTCACCTCCAATAGAAAGCCATCCATCCCCTGTGGGAATATTTCTCCCGGGGTAACAACTTTACTAGGAAACTCAGCTAAGAGGCACATTAACTGCCCAGCAGCCTATTGGGAAGAGTGGTGGAGGGGGCGATGTTAAGTCAGGAGGAGATCGTGTGTGTGGACCAGGAGAAATACAGCCTTTCATGACATTGAGCATTGTGAGAAGAGTGAGAACACGTTTTCAGATCATCAGAAATGATTACCAATTGAAAAGAACGCAGTGTTGCCTTTGCCATAATGAGAGGGGCTGAGAGGGCAGCTACAGCAAGGATGTGGAGAGAAGGAGGGACAGTGAGTCTCCAGCAGCAGGGAGAACAGGGGCCACCCAGACCAGGAGACAGCATCTAGAGGACTGGGGACAGTGGGCTATTGCTCTGGCATCTTCATTTTCTGTTCCCTTCCACCCACTAGGCAGCCTTTGAATCTTGATTTAGCTTCCCTAGTAGACTTTCCTCCTGAAAAGACACAGTTCCCCTTAGAAAAAAATGCATGGCCTTTCTGTCTCAGACCAGTTTCATTTGTTTGCACAGTATAAGCCAGATTTCCCCTAGAACCTGATTATCCTGGGTAAGCTGAAAAGCCAAAGTGATA
Source organism: Equus przewalskii (assembly GCF_037783145.1). Taxonomy (NCBI): domain Eukaryota; kingdom Metazoa; phylum Chordata; class Mammalia; order Perissodactyla; family Equidae; genus Equus; species Equus przewalskii. The sequence continues at coordinate 29,258,306 of NC_091838.1, forward strand.
TGACCAGAGCTTGGCAACTCTTCAGATATGAGGGGTAAACGTTGAAGAAAGAGTCAAAGATAACATCAAATTTCTAAGCCAGAGTTCCCAGAAGGATGATATACTGCATACAGAATAGGAAAAGGTAGAATCTATCAAAGTATTGACCTTCAGGCCTTCCCTCACCACCAACCCTCTATCTTAATATCTTGCGGTGGAGGGTCTGTTGGAAATAGTCTGTAATTTCAGGGGCCATATTTCACTTCCACATTCATTTAATAATAATTATGTATTAGGTGCTTACCACGTGCAGGACACTGAAATGGATGTTATGAGATTGTACAAGGATGAAAGACTTAGCATATCATCCAAGAAGCACATTAGAATTGCGTAGGGAATATAAGGCACATGTATAGGTAATGGAAAATGCAAATGTATTTGATGCTGTCAGCTACAAATAAGAGAAAATTCCAACTTTTAATTTGATTCAAAGAACAAAATAAATGTATTGTCTCACTTACCAAGAAACCTAGAAATACGGTGATTCTGCGATTGGTTAATATAACAGCCTCAGAATGTCCTCATGGATGCAGGTTCTGTCCATCTTTCCCCTCTGCTATCTAGGTACGTTGGCCTTGGTCCTCAAGCTTGTCCCCTCACAGACACAAGAGGGCCACAGTTCCAGTCATTACCTATGACACAACAACATTGGGTCAAAGAACAAGGTCCGGGGTTTCCATTTGATATTCTTTCATTTTTATGGGTAGGAAATCTTCCTTGGATCTTCCCCCTCCCCCTACTTCCTCTATGTCTCACTTGTCAGAATGATGTCACATGATGGTTCTTGTATCAGTCAAAGGCAAAACAAATAATATTAACCTAATAGCTTGGACCAATCAAGGTTCAACACTCTGGATCTGGGAGGGAGCCCTGAATACCAGACATTGACACAAAATCTAGATTCTATTATCAAGGGAAGGAAGGAGGGTGGAGATGGCTGACAGGTGGACAATCAACAGGATTTACTGCAACATGCATGTTGTTGCTGGGACATTTACTTGAAGCTGTTTAGTCCCATCCCACAGATGTTTAGACAGATCTACACCTGGACAATGAAGTATCTGAGAGTCTCCCGTTACTTTGCAAGAGAAAGAGAACACCATTTTCCCCCAGAACTGAGGACAGCTCTTGGGTAAATACAACTGCCATTCATTGTAGCACCATTTATGTGCCAAATACTATATGCCAGGCACTGTGCTAAGCATTCTAGGCCCATGTGCTCACTTAGTTCTTACCACAATCCCGCAAAGTGAATGCCTTATCCCCAATCACACACATTAAAGAAAACAAAAACAAAAGCTGTGCTTCAAGGAAGCTAAGTCACTTGCCAAAATCACATAGCTAAGAAGTGACAGGCAAGAGCCAACCCATTTCCACTTCAGGTCAAAGCCCCTCCTCTTCCAGTATACATCGCTACCACATAATTCCCAAGACAAGCATGTGGGGGGCAGAGGCTTCTAGGGTCTATGTATGACAGTGGGGCTGGAGGGAGGATAGTTTTATGCCCTCCCACAGATACTGTGCTGTTTCAGAATATGAGGCTAAGGGTTGGGGTGAAAAGAAGTCCTACAGAGCTTGTCCAGGGGGCGCCACTGCTTGTTTGAGGACCATCTGGGAATCTGAGAATTAGAGTGGACAGGGACTTCCTTCTCTTTCTGCCCAGGAAAGGTGGATTCTCAGCACTGCTGATTATAATGGGAGAAATAGGGCTGACTTGAAAAACTATCAGACATATATGCCAAAAGAGCCAGAGTGTTTCATAAAACTTTTTTTTAGAAATTCTGGAATCCACTCTGCATCCATCCAAATTACAAGCAAGCCTACTGACACTGTGTTACACTTCACAACATACAAAGTATTTCCACGTGCACCATGTCCTCTGATATCTGAGGGGTGTTTTTACCCCCTTCTCAGGTGATGAAACTCAGCCTGTAGACCAGCTCTGTCCCTGAGAACTTTCCATGATGATGGAAATCTGCACCTTCCTGCCCAGTATAGTAGCCACAAGCCACATGTAGCTACTGAGCACGTGAAATGTGACTAGTGTGACTGAGGAATTGAATTTTTCAGTTTTAACTAATTGTAGTTTAAATTTAAAAAGCCATACGTGGCTAGTGGCTTCCATAGCGAATGGTGCAGTTGTAGATGTAGAGTGACGTACCCAAGTTAATTGCTTTAGTAAGCTTGACTCCTCTATTTATGGTAACAGATTGCGACAGGAAATCTTCCTGGGTTCCTTGAGTTAATCATCAACCGGATTTAAATGCTGGAAATTAAATTCTGTTGTGAAAACTTCTCAAGTATGAATTTGATAAGGGGAAAGGACCAAAAATAGTTGAAATGAACTTTCCCTTATGTCAGTTCAGTTTGAATTTGTTGGACAATGGGAGCATATTTATTCCATCACCTGAGTGAAGTTTTCCACTTAGGTTATGGGTAAAAGAATGAGCTTCTAAACCCAATAACGCAGGCAATTGCATAAGATGGCCTATTCGTTGAGGGGCATGGCCATAACTGTCCTTCACCTTCTGGGAGAAAAAACAGAATGAGAGTCTCTCTGGCAATTCACTCTGGTAACCACAAATTCCAGAAGGTTCTAGGCATCAAACAGAAATCTTTATGTGACAATATTCCTGCTTGTCAACACTGGTTGGGCCTGCGGAGGGGATGTAGGGAGAGCAGGAGAAGAACTACAGGAAGGCACGAGCTTTCATCGGTGAACTCCCATGCTTTGACGGGAAAGAGGAGTAAAGGGTTAGAGCAAGTCCCCAGGGAAAACATTTCACCTATTTTGGGGGTGTAAATATGGTCGTCTACTAATTTAAACAAATACTTCATCTTGTGATGTGATGAGGACCGTTGTCCCAGACTTTGTAATGCCTTAGATACTGCTGCTTTATTTGGACTCTGCCTACTAAGGAATTTTGGAAATGGTTGAGAAAATCTGCCAATGACAACATCCACACCTCCCACCCAACCATGACCTTCAGGAGGCCTGGGTTGCCCTGTTGCGTGAAGTTGAGGGATTCTCAGCCTGCCTTCAGATAGGTCCCTTCCTTCCTGGACAGATAGAAGGGTAGGTTAGCCGGGCAGGTGACCCTCACCTCCACCCCGGATTTAGTCAGAAACTTCATTTCATCATCATTATTAATAGCTGGGTGTGCTGATGTTTCCTGAAGAACATGATAACAGCCACACAGAATCAGAAGGAAACAAATCCATGAGTCAGCACTTTTCCCTCCTATTTGACAGTTGTGGAGAGGTTCCTGTCTGACCTAAGGATATCTGTGGGGCCTGGGACTCTTGCCCAATGTCTGCTTGAAGATCTCATATTGTGAGCAATAAGGGCACGCAGCCACTGGAATTCATAGGCACAGCAGACGGTCTGTGTGTGATGCCACTCTTTAGCCATCTAGCTACCTAAAGCTGACGAGCAGAACTGCCTCCTTAACTTAATTACAGGGCCATGTCTGTTTCCTGAATTCCAATTATTTTGCCAAAGAGAGGGAACCTAATGTTTACTGAGAATTGTGTTTGAGGTCTCTCCACACATCTCAGATTAGCCTCTTTATCTCCCTGTGAGATCAGAAATATTAACCTAGGTTAGAGATGGGGAAGCTGAGGTTCAGAAAGGGTAAGTAATTAGCCCAAGATCACAAAGCTAATTAGAGGGAGAGTCAAAATTCAAACCCTGACCCATCAGTCTTCTAGTTCCAAACTGCCACTTCAGGCAGCATGATCTAAATGGAAACAGAGTGTCCACTGTTATAGACTGAACTCTGTCCCCCAAGATTCATATGTTAAAGCCCTAGCCCCCAATGTGACTGTCCTTGGAGATACAGCCTTTTGGGAGGTCAGTAAGATTAAATGAGGTCATAAGGGTGGGCCCTAATCCAATAGGACTGATGTTCTTATAAGAAGAGGAAGAGACACCAGAGATCTCTCCCTCTCCATGCGCACAGAGAAGAAGCCATGTGAAGATATAAAGAGAAGAGAAGACAGTCATCCACAAGCGAGGAAGAAAGTCTCACCAGAAATCAACCCTTTGGGCACCTTGATCTCAGACTTTTAGCCTCCAGAACTGTGAGAAAATACATGTCTGTTCTTTAAGCCACCCAGTCTATGGTACTTTGTTATGGCAGCCCTAGCAGACTAATACAACCAGCTTGGGGCCTTGAAGACTTTATCTTCAAAACTCCTCATGTAACACTCAGAAAAACACCACGCCCTAAATCCACATCCCACAACTTCTTATCACTTCCTTATCACTTACCTGCATCTCCAGCAGGATCAGGACTAGGGTGAGATGGGTGAGGCACTTTTCCAGGGCACAAAAAACACAGTAATCTCCCAGGTACACCCCAAAACTCAGCAATTAAGATAAATAACACTTCAATGAAATATTTTTTAAAATCAAAATTAATGCAAAAAATCCATGAGCTTTGGCTACTTTGCAGTTTTGCCCACAACTAGCCATGGTTGAGAGCTTTTTCTCCATGACTTTATCATGTAAGTGGAATTCCTGTGAATGAACCCCAAACTCCATACTTGGGATAAAGGAACTATCCTTTTTCCCCATGACAGATTATTATAAGCTGTTAATAAGAAACAACAAGTTTAGGCTAAGTGCTGGCTGTGTTACAGATTTTGTCCTGAGTGCAGAGTGTTCAATAATGAACACAGGAGATGAAGTCAGCCACATGGAGATGGCAGTCTGCAGAGGGACAGAAACAAGTAAAGGACAGTAACAGTCGACAGTGCTCAGGCTCCAAGTGAGCACATGCAAAGGAGAGTGGACCATGGAAGCAGGCAGAAGACACCTAAGCCTGACTGAGGGCTTCAGGAAAAGGTGTCATGGGGAAAGTGTCATCTCCATTTATCAAATGCCAGAGGCAGGGAAATATGGCTCCAAGCAGAGGAGAAATGTGTGTAAATCCTCAGAGAGGCTGCTGTTTACTGAGTACTTACCATTAGTTGACAAACCACAAGCATCATGGCATTGAAAGCTTGTGACATCCTCTAAGATAGGTGTACTACTTTCTTGCACATCCCCATCTAACCCATCACCAAATTCTGTTGGTTCCACCTTCAAAATAAAGAATCCAACCACCTCTTGACAAATTCATTTCCACCCCCAAGTCTGAGACTCCTAATTGGTCTGCTGGCTTCCTCCTTCGCCTTCTTCAGTCATTTCTCAATTCCAATGCCAGAGCCATCTTTCTGAACCATAAATGTGATTATGCTACTTCTCTGGCCCAAACCTTCCAATTGCTTCTCATTCTCACTCACAGTAAAGTCCAAGAAGTCAAGTAACCTGCCCTGCAAAACCCTCTTCCTGTTAGCTCTCTCACCTCATCTCTTTATAACAACTCTATAATTGACTGACTTTGTTTACTGTTTGTATTCTCCACCAACTGCCCAAACAACCACCAAAAAAACCTGTTGATGAAGTCAAGTTAAGTTTATTAGATTTACTGCAGTAAGGAAGGAGACCATCTTGACAGAATCTTACTAATATTTAAAAATGAGAAGTTCGAGCAGGCAATTTGTAGGGGTTTAGGGCTTGGGCTAGGTGATGTTAAGAATGATCTCGCAAGGTGGGGAATGGATCAGAATCGGACAATTTATGACATATTAGCTTGGGATTGGTAGGAAAATTGAGGTCAGGGTCTTGTAGGGCTTGTTAAATAAACTATTAGTCTTGATTGACAAGCCTTATTTCTTACTATTGTGTAACACGTGACCGAGAATTCTTTCTGCTTCAGTTCTCACCCCACTAGAAAGTGAGCTCCAGGGGGGAATGGGTTTATTTTCCTGTTTTGTTAACTTGTATCCCATCACAGAGACGAATGCATGTAAGTTCAGAGTAGGCATCAATAAATGTTTGTTGTATGAAGGAATGAATGTTGTTATTCTGATTTTTAAAATAAGGAAACTGAAACGCAAATAACTTCCCTTGGTTACATAACTAGATAGCAAGACAACTGAGATTTGAACACAGGGCTATTTGATTCTAAAGCCAAACCCTTTCTCCTGTGCCACCCTGCTAATGATAATTAATGTTAATTGAGGCTCTGTGTTAAGTGCTTTTAATATAGTTCATAATTTAACTCAATAACTCCACAATGCAGGTACCATCACTATTCCTCTTTTAAGGATGAGGAAACTGAGGCTTACAGAAATTAAGTTACCCAAGTTCAAAAAGTTCACAAATGTAGACATGTTTCTCAAAGTTAGGTTACTGTGACTCAAAATACTATGCAATAGCCAAAAGGTGAAAACAATCCAAATGCTCATCAGTGGACGAGTGGATAAGCAAAATGTGGTATACACATACAATGCAATATTATTCAGCCTTAAAAAGGAAGGAAATTCTGACACATGCTACAACATGAATGAACCTTGAGGACATTATGCTAAGGAAATAAGCCAGTCACAACAGGACAAATACATATGATTCCACTTATATGAGGTACCTAAGAGTAGTCAAATTCCTAGAGACATAGAATAGAGTTGTGGTTGCCAAGGGCTTGGAGAAGAGGGGGACGAGGAACTATTGTTTAATGGATAAAAATTTCAGTTTTGCAAAACTATGCTAAAAAACTGTATGCCAAAAAATTGAATAACCTAAATGAAATAGACAAATTCCTAAAAACATGTAATCTACTAAAACTGACTCATGAAGAAATAGAAAATCTGAATAGACCTACTAAGGAGATTGCATCAGTAATCAACACCCCTGCTCCCTCCCAAAAAAGTTGAGGACTTGACAGCTTTACTGGTGAATTCTACCAAACATTCAAAGAAGAATCAACACCACTTCTTCTCAAACTCTTCCAAAACCTTGAAGAAGAGGGAACACTTCTTAATCATTCTATGATGCCAGTATTACCCTGACACTGAAGCCAAAGACACTACAAAAAATGAAAACTATAGATTAGTATCCTTTGTTAATATAGAGTCAAAAATCCTCAACAAAATATTAGCAAACTGAATTCAGCAGCGTATTAAAAGAATTATACAACATGACCCAGGAGACCTATTTCCAGAATGCAAGGGTGCTTCAACATACAAAAACCAGTCAATGCAATGCACTACATTAATAGAATGGAGGAAAAACTCACATGATCAACTCAACTCAAGCAGAAAAAACATTTTACAGAAATTCAACAATCTTTCATAATAAAACATTCAATAAACTAGGAATATAGGGAAACCTCTTCAACACGATAAAGGCCATACATTAAAAAGAACTCAGCTAATATCATACTCAAAAAAACTCTTGTATATACGGCCAATTGATTTTCAACAGGGGGTGCTAAGACCATTCAATGGGGAAAAGACAATATGAAAGCTTTCTCTCTAGGATCAGTAAGAAGACAAGGATGCCTTCATTCACCACTTCTATTCAACATAGCATTAGAAGTTCCATCCAGAGCAATTAGGCAAGAAAAAGAAATAAAAGGCATCCAAGTTGGAAATGAAAAAGTAAAATTATCACTGTTTGCAAATGACATGATCTTATATGTAGAAAACCCTATAGCATACACACACACACACAAACACAAATTGTTAGAGCTAATAAATAAGTACAGAAATGTTTCAGGATACAACATCAATATACAAAAATCAGTTCCATTTCTATACACTAGCAATAAGCAATTTGAAAATGAAATTAATAAAAATATTCCATTTACAATAGCACCAAAAAGAATAAATTAGTTAGGAATAGATTTAACCAAGGAGGCAAAAGACTTGTATGTCGAAAACTACAAAACATTATTGAAAGAAACTAAAGAAGATATAAGTAAATGGAAAGATATCTTGTGTTCATGGTCGGAAGACTTAATATTGGTAAAAAGACAATACTGCCCAAAGGGATCCACAGATTCAATAAAATTCCTATGAAAATATCATCGGTGTGTTTTGCAGAAACAGGAAAAAAAATTCATCCTAAAATTTATATGGAATCTCAAGGGACCCTGAATAACCAAAGCAATCTTGAAAAAAAGAGAACAAAATTGGAGGATTCACATTTCCTGATTTCTAAACTTACTGCAAATCTACAGTATTCAAAACAATATTGTACTGGCATAAGGAAAGACATATAGACAAATGGAAAGGAACAGAGAGCATACAAATAAACCTTCAGGTATATGGTCAAATCCCAAATAAAGGATCCTCAATAAGAGTGCCAAGATCCCTCAATAGGGAAAGGACATTCTCTTCAACAAATGGTGCTGGGAAAACTGGATATCCACATGCAAAATACTGAAGTCAGATCCTTATTTACACCATATACAAAAATAAATTCAAAATAGGTCAAAGACTTAAACCTGAGATATATTTCTAAAACTCTTAGAAGAAAACAAAATGGAAAAGCAACAAAAGAAATAAGTAGATAAATTGGATTTCATCAAAATTAAAAACTTTTGTGTATCAAAGGATACTATCAAGAAAGTGAAACAACAACCTAAAGAATGAGAGAAAATTTTTACAAATCATATACCTAATAAGGGTCTACTCTCTAGACTATATAAAGAACTACTCCAATCCAATGATAAAAAGACAAACCAATGAAAAAATTGTTTTTAAAAATGCCAACTCATAGAACAGATTGATGGTTGCCAGAGGCAGGGAGTGGGGAGTAGCAAAACAGATGGAGGTGGCCAAAAGGTACAAACTTCCAGTTCTAAGAAATAAGTCCTGGGGATATAATATACAGCATAATGACTATAATTAACAACACTCTATTGTATATTTAAAAGTTGCTAAGCGAGTAGATCTTAAAAGTTATTATCACAAGAAAAAAAATTTGTAACCAAGTATGGCAATAGATGTTAACTAAGCTTATTGTGGTAATCATTTCACAATATGTACCTATATCAAATCATTATTTGTACACCTAAAACTAATATGATGTTATATGTCAATTTTTAAAAAATGAGCAAAGGACTTGAATATATATTGCTCCAAAGAAGATATATAAGTGACAAGGCCATGAAGATGACGACCAACATTATTAGTTATTAGGGAAACGCAAATCAAACTCACAATGAGAGTATCCAGAGTATATGAAGAACTCCTACAACTCAGCAAGAAAAAAACCAAACAACCCAGTTCAAAAGTGGGCACTTCTTGAAAAAGATATACAAATGGCCAATAAGCACAATAGTCATTAGGGAAATGCAAATCAAACCTACAATGAGATACCATCTCATACCGATTAGGACGGCTACCATTAAAAAACCAGAAAACAGCGCGTTGGCAAGAATGTGAAGAAACTGGAACTCTTCATGCATTTCTATGGGGAATGTAAAATGGTGCAGCCATTGTGGAAAACAGTTTGACAGCTCCTCAGAAAGTTAAACACAGAATTACCATGTGATCCAGTAATTCTACTTCTAGGTATTTACTCAAAAAGAACTGAAAGCAGGGACTCAAACAGATACTTGCACACCAACGTTCATAGCAGGATTATTCATAATAGCCAAAAGGTGGAAACAATCCAAGTGTCTATCAACTGATGAATGGATTTTTTACAACGTGTTGTATGCATACAATGGAATATTATTCAGCCTTAAAAAGCAATGAAATTATGATACATCCTACAACATGGATGAAACTTGAAAACATATGTGAAAAAAGCCAGACATAAAAGGACAAATATTGTGTGATTCCACTTACGTGAGGTACCAGAATAGGCAAATTCATAGAGACAGAAAGTAGAACAGCGGTTGCTAGAGGCTGGGGTAAGTGGAGAGCAATGGGGAGTTAGTGTTTAATGGACACAGAGTTTCTGTTTGGGATGATGAATAAGTTCTGGAAATGGATAGTGGTAATGGTTGCACAATGATGTGAATGTATTTAATGCTACTGAATCGTATACTCGAAAGTAGTTGAAATGGTAAATTTTATGTTATGTATATTTTACCCAATAAAATAAAATTTAAAAGACCCTAAGATCTTTCGGTCTTCAGCAGAGGTTCTTTCTACATTCCTCCTGAGCCAACTGTAGATCATCACTCAGTGGGTTCCAACACTTTAGTCTTTTATTAATGTCATTCTAGCCCCAAAATAAAAATCCTCCTGCAATCATCAGCCGTCAATGAGCCTATTCATGCAATGAGAAATAAAGGTGATGAAAAATAAAGAGAAACACAGAAACAGAGTAAGAGGTAATATCGACAAACACAGGTGAACAGGTCGTGCTGGCTGAAGAAAGACCTTCTGCTACTTTGGAAAGTTTAGGGAAACTGTGTTAAAAACTCATTAAGAGTCAGGGGTTTTAATTTTTTTAAATTATGAGAGAATAAAGTCCTTTTATGCATATTAATTCATTCCTTCCCTCTCTCGAACTCATGATGTACGGAATACTTAACAGTCATTTACTACTCATAATACTCACATAAGAACTGTGAAGAGTCTGAGAGTTTAGCCTGAGATTCCTGAGTGAGGGACAAAAAAACTGATTACTCCCCATATAGCAAGAGCAGCATGAGCATCAGCATATGGGCATCAGTTCTTGCCCCTGAGCCCCGTGGGGTGGATGCAGATGAGCTCAGGTGGGTATCTGCACACATAGCAAGTTGCGTTACAGTACAGAAGAGACCCCTGAGCTTAGGAAACCTAAATATTTTATAATGAGCAGTAAGCATGCCTGCCCTCTGCTCCAGAGGGAGACACTATTTCTATCGTCCAAGAGGTATTTGCTATATAAATATCCTGGGGAAAAGATAGTCTGGACCATAAGGCAGTCAGTACTTCTGCTAGCAAGATTTTCAAGAACTGAAGAGATCCATGGAGAATTATTTTCCCACAAGATCCACACTTCATTTCTGCACCAGCTTGGTTTCTGGTAAGTTTTCCCATAAGTATGCCACTCTGTGATCTACCTCAATTTATCTGACCAACAGACGCAGGGACCAGACCCACTCAATTTGTCTCCTATGGCATTTAGTTAAGGCTAGTACTCATAGGACTCCAAGCAGCAGGATAAGGCCAGCCTGCGGTATTGACCTCAACCATGTCCCTCAGGGTCCTGGATCCAACAAACTGAACAAATTTCACAAACCATCAGGGTCTATCTTAGGAATCCAAGTGTTTTTCTCTTTAACTTTCTGTATTGATCTTTTAACTTGGCCCAAGGAACTAATTCAGGTACAGAAGGAAGAAGTCTAGGCAATTCTATCAACCATAACAAGCTTGGCCAATGAGTTTAGACTGTCCCAGCGGCTTTCAGAGACGAAGTTATATCATTGATCGTTTCAGCTAAAATCAGGGGCAGATTCCACACCATCTTTTCTAATTGAACACTTTCCACTATAGGAAAAACTACTTGGAGTGTACACACAAATAACAAGCCAGTTATCCTTCCACAATACTCCCTTGAGAACCAAGGCTAGCATCTTTGGGAGAGATCTCCACAGTCATCTGAGGGCTACATGATCTTTTGGTGGTATTTCCTTAAATACTCAAAGGTCTCCTATGACCATCCCTAGGGTCAAGTTCTCACGTTTTCACGAGGAAGGAAAATCAACACCTGGCTTCCAGACTAGAAGTACAAAGCTGAGAGTGTGCACAGTGCCCCTGCAAAGAAAGTTTACAATTGTTGAGACCATTCAAATGAGACCTACATCATTGGGATGAAGTGAAAAGATTGACGATGACATGGCCTTTCGGCCAGCCAGTATGTCTAAAAGTCCCAGTTCAGTTTGTATAACTGAATACAGTCCTTGTTTTTAGAATGACTGCCTGAAGGACTGTCCATCCAACCTGTCCTCTTTGTACACAGCACCAGCAGAGCAGTATTCATTTACCCCACAGAATGATGGGAGTGATGGCTATGGGAATTGGGATGGGGAAGACATCCAGTGGTGCCAACAGGTGTTTTGCACGGGAGGGCCCACCTCTGTGGTTTCCAATAGATTCCTCAGTCACATTAAGGTAAATGATGATCAAATCATGGTGAGAGTCATATGGAGGAGGATGCCAGACCCAGCAGTCTTAAATTTAAGTCACGTGCAACAGTGTGAAGGAGCTGCATCAGGGTGTTTTCCTAATTGAGAAAGCCTCCAGAGAGTTAACATTAATATCATGCCCTCCCTCATACCTCCTGAGGGCTAAGATGTTCCCTCCCCAGGTGCCAGGGTTATTGTTCTCCCTCTACCACCGCAAAACTGGTGTGGTCCATTCCAATACCTATAACTTCACCTTTTGTCCAAATATGCCCCTACTCACGCCAAAACCTTTCTCTGGAAGGGTCAAGTATAAGAGGGACAAGGGCACTTTCATAAAATGTACACAGAACACTTGTATCAGTCTGCTGGGGCTGCCAAAACAAGATACCACAGACTGGAGGGCTTATACAACAGACATTTATATTTTCACAGTTCTGGAGGCTGGGAAGTCCAAGATCGAAGTGCCAGGGTTAGTTTCTGGTGAGGTCTCTCTCCCTGGCTTGCAGATAGTCACCTTCTTAATGTGTCTTTACATGGCCTTTCCTCTGTGCTTGTGCAGAGACAGCGGGAGAGATCACTGGTGTCTGTCCCTCGTCTTATAAGGACACCAGTCCTATTGAATTAGAGCCCACTTTTATCACCTCATTTAACCTTAATTATCTCCCTGAAGGCCCTATTTCCAAATATAGTCAAATTGGAGGCTAGGACTTCAACATATGAATTTGCTGGAGTGGGGGGCACAGTGCATCCATAACAACACTTATTCCCCAACTTTGGCCTGTGTGGGCCACCGTCAGAGGACTTGACAAGCAGCCTATTCAACCATGTGATCACTATCTTTATGATCTAGGGCCATGTTAATCCAACAAGAGAATCCAGACGGCTGAACTAGAATTAAATTTGAATTCCCTAGGCCTCCCTTTCAGCCAAGACACCACCCAGGGGGTGTACCACCAGGCCAGCCTGGAACTGCTATTAGCTGAAAGAAAGGAGTATCATGCCCAGTTATCCTAACAGCAGAATCAAAAATTTTCAAAATAGGTCTATATCACTATGGGGAGACAATTCCCCAGGGTGTCTCTCTACACATCTTATGAGCAAAGGCACTGGCTCTCTTTGTTCTAGACTCTTTTTTTCCAGAATGTTTGTCTAGCATACAGCCTTGGGGGATAAAGGTAACGTCTTCCTCCAGAGCAAAGGGCAGCCACGTTACCTTTCCAGTGTAACAATGTTTCCCTCTAGGGCAAAGTTGAGGCAGGTTCATTGACCATTATTAAAAATTTGGGCTTCTTAAACTTGAGGTTCCTTTCTTGTACACAACTCACTGCATGTACAGATTTCACCTGCCCTTCATCATTACCCTATGGGAACTGGGCTTGGAGAACTCTGACTACTGCTATTGCCATGAGTAGCACAGTCCTTTGTCTCTGACCCAGGAGTCTCATGTCTTCTGCCTATATTACTGAAATGACAGAAGGCTAACCTGTTAGTCTGCAAGTAGGATAAACCCTTCACAGTTCTTGATGTCCACCCTCATCTCTTCCCTCCTGATCATTACCCAGGAAGAAGCCAAGAGAAAACAATTCCTTTCTGGGGACTGCAAAATAATTCAGTGACTAAACTGTCTTACCAAGGTGTGTCGACCAGGAAAAGGTGAGGAAGCAGGGTTATAAATTTTTTTCTAGTGGATTTTTGAGTAGGCTGTTTCAGTACACAACAACACAGGATGCCTGTCAATGGTAGAGAGCACAGAAGCTCCATCAAATACTTGACTGGCAGCATACTGTTGAGTGCCTTTTGCAATAAAAGGCTCACCATTGTCAGAATGCAAATGGTCCAGAAAGCCAAACACAGGACATGGATCAGTTTCACAGGCCACAATGTTCTGTTGGGGGTTGGCTGATCAGACTAGAACAACAATGTAACCTAAAAAAGCATCAAGAGCAGTAAGGCACCACCAACAGCCCTGAGAGGGGTTAAGAGTCCAGTGTGGTCCATCAGCCAGGAGCAGACAAGGGCAGTGTCCCACATGACATGTTCTCCCACTTTGTTAAAGGAGGAAGTTTGGACACTTGAAGGAGGGAAGACTACAGAGTAGTTCTGGAAAAGTTTCAGCAAAGCTGAAGTTCTAGGGCCCAGGAGTCTCAGAGCCAAAGTAACCTGTCAGAGGCATCCCAGGACCAGGCCTTAGACTCTCTCGTGTGCTCAGCCATTCGCTGGGAGCTACCAGGGGCAACGTGTCCTCTGCATGAATATAGAGATGGATAGCAGAGCTCAGTAAACAGAGTTGTGTCCAGCCACACTCTCTGCAGGTAGAAAACCTAAGAGGTGTGTTTTCATGGACACCACAACCAGCTATGGTTAACAAAAAAGATTCCATAGTAAGTCACATTACAATAAAAAAGGGACTAAGACTCTAAAATAGAAAAAATGGAATAGCAAAAACACGAATGCATATTCTACATATGTGTGTATGTTTTTATGTATGTATATATGAACACTGTAAACATATAATTGGAAAGAACTACACAGAGAGTCACATATAGTGTCAATTGTAACATATAAATATTTACACTTTAAAAAGACTCTATGAGGAACTAAAAACCATCTTTAGAGCTCCGGAGAGAAAGGCATACTAATACATATGTAAGTTTTTCAATGTGATAGACCGCCTTTTTCTTTTCTCAGTAACCAAACACAGCCTGAGTGACTTCATTTGGTCTTTTCTGCTTAGGGGACCCAGACAAGGAGGAGGAAGGAGTATGGAACCGCTGCCCCTCCCCTTCTCACAGCCCAGCTGGAAAAGGCCTCCCCTTGGCTGCCTGGGGCCAGGATCTGATGAGGGGCAGAAAAAGGGAGCATGGGCTGCAGCAGGCCTAGAGAGTGCAGCTACATCACAGCGTCTTATCACCTACCTACCTACACGCCAACTGTACTTTAAAGATTTGAGATATAACTCATATATCATGAAATTCACCCATGTAAAGTACACAACTCGATGGTTTTAGTGTTTACACAGAGATGTGCCGCCATCACCATGACCTGAGTTTAGGACAGTCACATCACCCCAAATATCAAAACCCATTAGCAGTCATTCCTCCAACTGCCCCTTACCACTCCCATCGCTAGAAAACCACTCATCTACCTTCTGTCTCCATAAATTTACCTATTCTGGACATTCCATATGAATGGAATCAGACAATACGTGGTCTTTTGTGCCTGGCTTCTTTCCTTTAGCACAGTGTTTTCAAGGTTCATCCACAGTGTAGCAAGTATCAGTACATCATTCTGCTTTATGGTAGGATAATATTCCATCGCATACCACATTTGGATACACTACATTTTGTTTAGCCATTCATTAATTAATGGGCTTTTGGGTTATTTTCATGTTTTGGCTATTATGGACAATGCTGCTGTGAACATTTACGTACAAGCTATATGTGGACATATGTTTTCAATTTTCTTGGGCATATACATAGGAGTGGAATTGTTGGCTCATATGGTAGCTCTCTGCTTCATGTTTTGAGGAACTGCCAAACTGCTTTCCACATCAGCTGCACCAGTTTACATTCCCATCACCAACATATGAGGGCTCCAATTTCTCCCTATCTTGGCTAACACTTGTTATTGTTGTATTTTTGATTATAGTCATCTTGGTGGATTTGAAGAGGTATTTCTTGGGGGTTTTTTTTTTTATGCTTTTTGGTTAGGAAGACTGGCTCTGAGCTAACACCTGTTGCCAATCTTCCTCTTTTTATTTTCCCTCCCCAAAGCCCCAGTACACAGTTGTATATCCTAGTTGTAAGTCATTCTAGTTCTTCTATGTGGCATGCTGCCACAGCATGGCTTGATGAGTGGTGTGTAGGTCTATTCCCAGGATCTGAACCAGCGAACCCCAGGACACTGAAGCAAAGTGTGTGAACTTAGCCACTATGCCACTGGGCCGGTCCCTCTTTGTGGTTTTTATTTGCATTTCCCTAGTGGCTAATGATGTTGAGCATCTTTTCATGTGCTTATTGGCCATTTGTACATCTTCTTTGGAGAAATGTCTACTTAAATCCTTTGCCCATTTTTTTAATTGGGTTGTCTTTTTGTTGTTGATTTGTAAAAGTTCTTTATATATTCTGGATACCAGTTTCTTATCAGATACGTGATTTGTAAATATTTTCTTCCATTTTGTGGGCTCCCTGTTCACTTTCCTAATATATCATTTGTAGCACAAAAAGTTTAAATTTTGATACAGTCAAATTTATCTATTTTTTTCTTTGGTTGTTCATGGTTTTGGGGTCATATCTAAATAACCATTGACTGATCCAAGGTAACAGAGACTTACTGTTTTCTTCTAAAAATTTAATTGCTTTAGCTCTTAGATTTAGACCTATGATCTATTTTGAGTTAATTCTGTGTATAATATAAGGAAGGGGTTTGGTTTCACTTATTTGCATGTGAATATTCACTTCCTCCAGGAGCATTTATTGAGAAGACTGTTCTTACTCCATTGAACTCTATGTCAATTTTAAGCAAAAATTATTTTGTTTCTTTACGACCACAATCTGACAGGAGGACAATCAGGCTCATTAATTGAGTCTTCTCAAATTCTAGAATTTCTAGTACTTGATATTTTGTGAGACAAACCTCCAAACACATTTGTTAACTAAACAAACACAAGAACCATACTTAACCTCCCTGAACTACCTAAGAACCTGAACCACTTCTGTTTGCTATAAATACTCAGTGCTGTGAAGGAGGCTGCTGGTTTCTATTGAAACTCGATCCCAGAGTATTTGTCTGGGAAGCTGGGGGACTGATTTTCCTGTTTTACCCATGACCTCTCCCAATAAATGCATTTATTAATTTCCATGAATTGTTGCGGCTGGTGGGAGGTGTGTAACTGCCGCCAGTTGTATGGCTAGAAAACGCAGGCTGCCGACAGAAGGCCACAAAGACTATTGAATCACTCCTTCTCAACTTCATCACTGCCTTGGCCCTATGAATTTATGCCTCTCCTTGGCCTTCCATCTTCTGCCGAGAGAATAATGGGGATATTGAAGTGTTCTTCAGGCTAATCCCATTGCAGCAGTTCAAAAAC
The DNA here is from genome assembly GCF_037783145.1 of Equus przewalskii. NCBI lineage: Eukaryota > Metazoa > Chordata > Mammalia > Perissodactyla > Equidae > Equus > Equus przewalskii. Next base: position 29,275,394 of record NC_091838.1, read on the forward strand.
ACCAAATGAGATTTTGGACTTCAAGGTGGACCAACTCAAGCAAGCTAGTTGGCACACAGAAGACACTCAAAACGTATCAGTAGAGAACATTGAAGATTGAATGCAAAGCCTACATTTGTTCCACGGGATTCTGGAGAAAACAGCTGTTAAAGAAGTCTTCAAAGAGCCCAAAACAACCTTAAATGAAGATTCAGAATTATTTCAGAGAAGTCAACTCTAATTCAGCCTGTACTGTTCTTTGAGGCTGGTGTTGCTAATGCTAATTCTTATGCCACAGTCAGAGCCATGGATAGTCCAGGAAAAGGATGCTTGCACTGCATCATTCACAAGTTCTGGGCATGACCCAGACACACGGTATAGGCTCCTCACCCATCCGTGCAACAGATGCGTCTGCTCCTCCCCTAGGTAGGGACATGGAAAGGCTTCGGATCCCGGGGTCTTAAATCTTGAAGAGCCTTTAGAGATTCATGACCCTCCCTTCTTTACAGATGAGATAACTAAGGTCCAGAGAATTAAGGGATTTTGTCACACAAGGAATTGAGGTTGATGGAGAAATATCTGTAAAGCGAGTGAGGCATTTTAGTGTTCTGAGTTGAAATCACTGATCTAAGACAGTTGTTCATTCAAAATCTGATGCTTCAAACATGCCACTGTCTTACTCAAACTTTTAAGCTGAGATTTTGATAATTAACATCAAGTGTAGGTAAAAGTGGGGCATGGGGTGGGGGCAGTTAACTACAGCTTCAAAGAAACCAAATCTAAATATAATTCCCCACCACCTTGTTGGGATACAAAAGACATCCTCTAGTACCTTTTTCTCCGCATTAAATGCACTACAATGAGAGGTCAGTTGACCTTTGTTCCCTGGATTATTCTGACATTGTTCAAAGAGCCTCCCAGTTTGCACTTCTCAGGGGCCAGGTGCGAGGCCGCCCCTGAACACTGGTCCCCAGACCTTACTGTCAAATTCAGCAATTATTTTCTCTCTCTCTGCAGCTGCACTCAGAAGACTGCTTTTGTGGACCACCAGGAATTTCCTGTGATAGAATATCAGAAAGCTACTGGTGACTCGGAGGAGGTGACTTCACAGGGCAAAAGTTCCCTTTCTACAATAAACATTCTCAGTGTGGCCGTGTAGGAGACTTCCTACACAGACCCCACACCTATGAGCCACTTGTCATCTTGACACCAAATAGCCAGAGAAAGAAACAGAACCATTTGTAAGAGATTATCTTTTTTTTAAGTGAATTTGCCTATGGTTTCTGACTATGTGAACATCACCATGAAAACCAATGAAAAAAATCTTACCCAGAAAAGATTTTAAGAGAACACAGGCATTTTATAAAGCAAACAGACAAGCCAGTTCATAGCTCCTAGGCGAGGGATGGAGGTTGTCAAATAACTATAAAGGCGCTTCAGTATCTTGAAGGGACATGAGCAGGACCTTGCTGCCTGGCACACCCACCCGCCTCGTGCCCCCACGGGAGGCCGGGGAGCATCAGGGGCATAACCATCGCCATAGTGCGGGAGCCTTTACTTCTCCAACAGCCATTCCAAACGTTACCGCTCAGAAAAGACTCACTAAAGAAAAAGGCCACAACTGCTAGGTGATCAGCAGTCGGAGGCGGTGCACACCTGAGACACGTCTGATGCTCTACATGCCAGAGGAGAGAGTGGTCCAAGGGCAGAGGGCAGCCAGCACACCGGGCAGGCGCCTCCCCAATGTGCCACTGACGGCCGCTGCCACTCCAAGCAAAACTGCTTTGACGTTTCCTCTTCTTTCAAATACTACACTGACTCCTTATCTCATCCTTGTGTCTTAATGGCATAACGGATACTCATCCACAAAATCTCACTCCAGAACCTGCTAGTATCATCATGCGTAAATAAGAAAAACTACGATGGATTAACTGGCTTGCTAGTGTGATAGACAATGAATCTATCAAAAGCTGAAGCTGAGCTTCAAACTTTTTGAGGATCTTTATAATAATCCATATTTTTAGCAGGGACTCTTGCCGACACACTGGCTGCCCCGTCCACCTAGTTTACAGCTTTGACCTCCCAACTTTCATGTGTTCCATTGGTCAGTGTTTCCCATTCACATGATTAGGCTCCTCAGGTGGCTAATAAGCTCCTCTCCTTTTCATAAAATAGGACCTCATGGTTTGCTTAGGCTCCAGTTTTCCTAGGGGTGCTCTCTCCCTCCCTCACACAAGCATGCGTGCACATACACATACACACACACACTCTCACACACACACACGACACTGCAAGCAGCTAGAGTTCTTACCAGGCTTTCTGTTAAAAGGTGACAGCAGCTGGGTTGAATTGCAGGTGGAGCCGGCAGCTGTCCTCGCACGTGTCCTCAAATTCCTGTCCTGTGCATCCCCCAAACCCTATCTCCCCCAAGGGTCAAGCAGAAGGCCAGTATGACAAGCAGCAAACACAGACTTCTACCATCTTTAGTATAGCCCCAGTATCTTCATGGGGCTCCACAGGGGTTCTCCTAAAGAGCTTCACCCATCTCCTTGTTTCCTGTTTCCATATGAATTGAAATTACAGGCAGGATTTTGTAGCAAAATGTTGCCACCTCTTATACCTTTTCTGAGGCAAAATAGTTTGCTTTTGAAGTCACTTCCACTGTTTCCATCTGAGGATTTGACAGCAGCTCCTTTCTACACCACAAGTGTGGGTGACCCAGGCTGCCCCCTCCATGCCTGGGCACTCTGGTCAAGCCTGTCCTTGTTTGCAGTGGGGCACTTTGGCCCAACGACGGTGATTCCAGGGCATGGTCTAGGAAAAGGAACCAGCAGGTACCACACATGACAGGATTTCAGATTCTATCCTTCTCCTAACAGCACATTAAATCTTCAGAGACGTCTTAGCAACCCATCCCTCCACCCAGTAACCAGCCCCATGACTTTCCCACCCCAGGCAGAGCTCTGTCTCTGGTGGAGCCCCCAGGCATACTGTAAGATTTGGGGTAAGGATGAAGAGGCATACCAGTCTCCCCGCTTCTCAGAAGCTACTTAAGCCCCTCTCAGCAGCAGCTTTGTCCTGAAACACAAGCTTACTCCTCCCGTCCTGCAGCAGCGGTGGCTCCACTCCTGAGCTGCCGCTCCATTTCTCATTACTCGCTCCTTCTCCTTTCCCAGGATGCCTGGGTTCAACCTTGACTTTCATCCATTGTTTAGCTTCCACCTGGTCAATCTCCTCAACCATGGCTGCACCATTGCAAAGTAACATTTACAAACACATTTGTTTAGGCTTAATAAACTGGCACCGACTTCTTCTCTATAGAATATTCAGGAAGGATATATACAATGGGACCCAGACAGAGACCAGAACTGAAGGATGGAACTAGCACCCGGGAGTGAGGTAATCCGGATCTTGGCGCAGACAGCCCCACCAAGCTGTGACACAGAACAAGGGACATCTTCTTGCCAGACCTCAGCTTGCTTCCTCTAGTGTAAACTAACAGTATATAATCAGAGGCGCTCTGTGGCCCTGAGGCTCTAAAATCTCAACTAAGTAAGATGGTGCCTGAGCGCTTACCTAGAACCAGGCATTACACAGCTCAGATCCCTGTCCCCGTGAACTTAGCATAATGGGGAAGGCAGATATCAAACAAATAATCATAAACAATAAATGTAGCAGTGTCTGAATTACTACAGAGGAAAACTCAGAGTGCGCTAAAGGCAGATAATCCAGTCTGGGTACTGTGAGCGCATAAATGTTTGCAACTGCCCAGCGGCACTCACTGCATTAAGGAAACGGTGTCAACGTAGACATGACGGCACCAACAGCAAACACGTGAGTTGAGTTTCACTGGGAAATCTGGAAGGTCCAATGCCGTCACCAACACTGCAGAACTTGAAGAGAAAAAGACAAAGCAAAGGAGCCCATTTAGGCCCCAGAGCTCACCCCCCACGCCACAGGGCTCAGCCCTCCTCAACAAACGGAAGACCTCACGAGCGCACAGTTACTTCCTGGAGAGATCTCCTGCACCCATCATTCACCGGCGTGTTCATCGGCAAAAGACACTGACCCTGGCTGATTCAAGCAGAGACTGTGCATTGAACTCAAACTATCGGGGAAGCCTGGAGAACTGGGTTCAGAAAACGGGCAGGATCAAAGGCAAGCCAGGCAGGAGGAGGCCACGCAGGAGGAGGCCAGCCAGAAGCCAGCGCAGAGCCCAACCGAGGTGGGTAATGAGCACACACCTGGGTAGTCAGAGTACAGGCCCTGGAGGCAGCCTGTTTTGTTCACATCCTATCACCAACTAGCTGTGCAACCTTGAACAAGTTGTTTAACCTCTCTGTGCCTCCATTCCTCACCTGTAAAATCAACCTAAATAGGGCCATATTTCAACAAGTCTAAAATGTGTCAATTGTAAGATGTACTGCTATTTTTATAAGCCACTAAGAAAAAACACTGCCAATTGCTCTATGACACAGTACTGTCTCATCGCTTCAATTTTCTATTTTCTAAGAAATCCTTATTAAATCGATTTAGAGTCAGGTTTTTATCATTTCAATCTTATACATACAAGAAGGAAAATATGAATGTAAATTTGGATACTTCCAGATCTTTCTCTATTCAGAGCCCAACTTTCCGGAATCTCTCGTTGGCCTGGTCAATGATGTCCCCTTGTCTCCACAACCCGGCTGCTATTCTCTGGCCCATCATGGCCACCTCAAAGACGGCTCCACCCTTTTCTCCTGGTCTTGCGTCGAGACTCGGAGACCCCTTCTCCAAGTTTTGGTGCTGCTGCTTTCCGGACCTTACCAGAGGTGTCACGAAGCTTTCAGAGCACAGCCACAGCCCTTCCAAATATTCCTCGAGGGTTTTTTTTTTTTTTCTGCCAGCCGGTGGGCATCCCCTTATGCCACCAGGAAAACAACTGTTTGCGCAGGTGGGACGATGAGCGCCCCGCGCAGGCGCGGGCGGAAGGCTCACTCACGCCGCGCAGGCGCAGGCTGAGCACGGCGTCTCAGAACCGCCGAGGCATCCCTTCCCATGAGCCAAGGCTCGCTGTGAGGCTGAGTTCCTTTACAGAAGAGCTTAGACCTAGGCCTCTACAGCGTCAGCACTCAATAAATGTCAGTTATTTCTTGCTTTTAAGATATACTTGTAGCAAATTATGAGTGTTTTATAAAAATGCGCCTTTTAATCTCAGTTTTGGAGATCGAGCAGGGCGCCTGGAAGACAAGGTAAAATGAGCGAATGCACTTTACCATTTGCATGCTTTCACAAGAAATTTGTGATGGGGGAAGTTGTCTATCAGGAGAGGGATGAATCAGTGAAGTGGTTTTTCTTTAGTTTCCCCTGAGACCTGCTCTGCTCCCAGTGACAGTGAATACACTAACCACGGAGCTAGGGTTCAGACCAGGTCAGAGTCGCAGCAAGTGAGGGACATTCCTTATGGTTCAGTGCAGGTGTCTAAGTAACTTTTGTTTTCTTATTTTTTCCGTGTCTCATTATTTAACTAGGCCGGTTATTATGTAGTGTGCTTGGAAAGCCCAAACAGCCTCATTGGTTGTTTTTTGTATTGTGATAGACTTGCAACACTACTTCTCTTTCTGACGGTGACACCTAACACACCCCCCGCACCCTGAGAGCTTGCTGGGAGATGCAAAAGGTTCTCGCTGTGGAGGAGCTGTTGGAATAGGGAGTGGAGCCAGGACCAGGACACCCTCTCCACTTCTGATGGCCTGAGTAATTACAGGGCAGGCAGGAGGCAGCGTGGCTCAGCTGGCCCATGGGGTCACTGTGCCCTCCAGAAAAGCCTTTATTTCACAATCCTTTTCCAAAAAATGTAAGACACTTTAACCGTCGAACACCATCAGCCCCTTTCCCTTGCATTTGCTTTTGATGCTATTTGGTATTTCTAAGGGAAATATTCGAACAATATTTTGAAATCTTGATTTGAAGATTCATTGGCTACAAGGACCAAAGTTCTGTTTGCTTTGTTTTTTTCTGTAAGATGAGAATAAATAGCGTCAACCTAGGTGGCAGGCACTCAGGAAAATGAAAGTAATTTGGGGAACTTGCAGGCAAGTTTGTCAGGCTTCGGGTGTCAGAATACCATTTATAGCTTAGAATATGGCTTTGAGCCAAGAAGTATGAGTATTTTTTATTTGGCAAATACTGTCAAGCTGCGCTCTAAGAGCCTGGGCCAAAATGCAGTCCTACCGATGATGCTACAGAGAACCCCGCTCCACACATTCTCGCAACACTGGATTCTTTGATGATTATTTCATCATTAGTAAGGTTGTGCAGATTTCATATGCTTATGAACTACTTCTCTGAATTTCTCCTTTCTCTGTCAGGTTTCTTCATCCATCCGCAGTCATTTGCATCTTACAGCAGTAACATAAGAGATGAATATTCATGCTAACTGAAGGAGGACCATGAGCCGATCGACTGGTGCGAAAGAAAAGATTCCCGTAATTCCCCCAGTGTATTTAGGCCCAACACAAGCTGGGCGCCTGTCTGCCAGAAGCCTGCTCCGAAGACCTGGAGGGGGAGAAGACAAAAGTGCTTCAAGGAGCTGCTAGTGTTTCACCCTCCTGGAAGCGTTCAGCAGTCCTTGCTGTGTGGAGACTGGAACCAGGGGATCGTGGCCCGTGGCAGCGTGCTGTGTGGCCCAGGAGCACGGGGCAAGGAACTGTTGGAAGTGCTCTCTTTTGCCACTTAGCCTGGCCTAAGAGTTCCCTGTAGCTCGTAAGCCTGAAGTCTCAATTTATACATTTCTTTGTTTATTCTAAAGGAAAGAAGCAGGAAGTTCATTTTTACCGGTGACCTTGACTAGATGTTTTTGATGATGAAGTTTAATGGGTTAAAGGTTCATCATAGTTTATTTATATCATTATAAAATGACGCCATCCTTGTTTTTAGATCTTTTCACATTTCTTTAATGAGTGTGCTTCTTGAAATAAATTATACACACACGTACACACATCCATAGTTTAAAGCAAAAGTTTTTCAACTTAATTTACTTATTTTTATTGTAGCTCCATCTCCACCTATAATACAAATAATGTCATATCATTTTCAAATTTTACCTGGACTTTTAGGACAATAATTGTTTTAGTCTTTCTAAAATATTTTAGACACTAATAGAGAAATTTTAAAACATTTCTTCTCCACAATCATTCATCAAATACAACTTGTGTATTATACATAAGATTTTTGTATTATCTTTGTTTTCTTTTAAAGAGAAAAATGTTATTCTAATGGGGGAAAATTTAATTGCAAAAACGGCTTATAGCGATATTTCTAAAGTCACCATTAAAAAGTATAGGAAATTTGATGAAATGGCTCTTCCTAGTGTTCTGAACCTGGTACTGCAATATGCAAGCGCCATAACTTGTATCAGCGTTTCTCCAGCTTTAATGTGTATGCAAATTATCTGGAGATCTTATTACAATACAGATTCATATTCAGAAGGTGAGGGATGAGGACTGAGATTCTGCTTTGCTAGCAAGCTCCAAGTGATGCTAGTGTTTCTGGTTCATGGAATTTTGAAGAGTTTGACCATAAGTCTACTTGTCTAAATAGAATTAGAAAGTTGTAATTATATATAAATATCGTTTTAGACATTCAAAAATTCATAAGTTAAACTCACTTTTTCCATTTTTTTTTTACAAGGGGCAATATATTAGTTGAAATGAATTGGTGATGTTGAATTGCTAATTGCAGAAAAACTAATCCCCCAAATGAATTTCCTTTCATGCTCAACCCTTACTTTTGTAACTACAACATCTGAGAATACACCCGCTTACTCCTTTCCCCGCTGCCTTACTGTTAAAATGGTTCTAAGAGCAAACGTCTGCATGTTCTCTTTTGTCTCCCTGGCAGCTGACTTGGCTACATTATAGCAGGGCCCAGCCTATTGGCCTTGGGAGATGAATTTTCCAGCTGAGAGAACTAAAAGCAGGTGGATACAAAATGACTCACTTCTGGCCCTAACAGTTGCAGAGGGACCCAGCTCAAGCAGTGTTTACTCTGAGATTCTGCTGCGTAAGGAAAGGAGTCTGTGGCGTTGGGGACTGTCTTCCCCGAAGCAATCCACGTAACTTCTTCACAAGAGTAAGGATGTCCGTGCTTATTGTACCTTCGCTCTGCCCGGCACTTGCTAGGTGGTTTGTGTACCTCCTGTCTCACGCTCAGCACCACAGTCGTCTGAAGAGGGCATCACTGCTCTTGCCATTTTGCAGGGGAAGCTGCTGGGGCATAGAGTTTTAATAGTCCTCCTGGGTAAGCAGCCAACTTGGGACACACACCAGGACCATCTCATTCAAAACGCTTGCTTTAAACCACTTTGCTACCACATTTCACCCTAGCTTGTGAATGCACATGTTCTGAGGCTTCTCTTTCTTAAATAGTTTGCAGCTGACTTTCAAATATGTATGTATAAATTATCGTCTAAAAACGTAAGAGTTTATTGGGGCCTGCCGGGTGGCTTATGCACTCCGCTTCGGCGGCTCAGGGTTCGCCAGTTCAGATCCAGGTGTGGACCTACGCACCGCTTGACAAGCCATGCTGTGGCACGCATCCCACATATAAAGTAGAGGAAGATGGGCACAGATGTTAGCTCAGGGCCAATCTTCCTCAGCAAAAAAGAAAGTAAGAGTTTATCTACTCTGTATCCTTAAGATGCCAGGAGGTACTATAAAAGTCAGTTTTGGAAACTTGGGAAAGTGAACATCTAAACAACTGTGTAGTGTTTCTGAGAGAGTTAAGTGAAAATCATTGTAAAAGCCACTGTTGCTACTTTTGATTTGGTTTTCCTTTTTCTTCGTTTTTTCTTTTTGGTCACCGGCTGTAACCAATGAAGAACTTGGGTTTGCTATGCCCAGACTCAGGTTCTGATTTGTTTAAAATTAAGGGTGAACCAGAGCGTTGGGTGTAGGTTACTTATAGCAACTACTGCCCTGTGATTTACTTATTCGTTCACTTAGTTGTCTCTTCCCTTCTAGTGCTCTGTGCATACCTGTAGGGCAATAACTCTGCCTCTCTGGTTTTAGTATCTCCGATGCCTAGCATTGTGTCTGGTATGTGAACATTGCATGTTTGTTGAATATAAACTTATGAATAATTAATGATTCTAATTAAGTCAGACCAAATGACTGAGAAATGCTCACAGTTGGTCACTAGGTGGTAGACTTGCCTAATTTTAGATGGCTAAGGAGATTTTTTTTTTTTTTTTTTTTTTTTTTTGTAATTTTGAAAGTCTCTACTTCCTCACTTGAAGGGGACAGGAGAATCCGTTGGAGCCCTTTAGAGTTGGGCAGAGTCTCAGGGATCATTGCTCATGACTCTGTGGGTCCCTCACTCTAGTTTGTCAAAGTGGAGGGCCATTCACTCTCTATGCTACTGCATACAGGTAGCCAAGAGAATACCTATCATAAATTTTTTTTCTTTTTTGATACCTTATTGGATTTTATTAGCTAACACATTTTTTAGAAGGATGACATCTATATTTGTCGGTGGAATGGGACAAAAATCACTTTTTCACTACCCAAATTTGTGTCATGGTTATTCTAGCCTCAAGAGAATTGGTTGGTGAGTCCTCCATTCTGTTCCTGGCCCAAATTGGGTAACTCGTACTCTATGTGCCCTGAAGTTCATTAAAGACCACTTGTAAAGCAATCCACATCCAGGCTTTGTGTGAGGTCTGGAAAATTATGTTACAAACCTAACTTTGTTGAAGTTTATAATCTCTTCAGGTTTTTTTACCCATTATGTGCAGGGTCATAAACTGAACATCTGACAGGTTTAATTAGAGAAAAAGATAATAAAACAAGTTGACTTTAAAGCTGACTTCAAGTGTTATACCCCAACAGCAAATAGAAATATTCCCTTCATAAAGAAAAGATTAAAAAGGTATAAAGCAAATCTTAAAAGTTAAAAAAAAAAGTAAATTCACCTCTCCTAGTTTATGACAGTTCAAATGCATGAAACTAAGGAGACGAGAGCTCTAAAGAGCTATTTATCTCGTACGTATAAGACCTTGAGTCGCTGATAGTTCATGTGACCATGACATTGACTTAGGGTTAATTATGCATTTATGGACAGTTAATACAGTTTTCCAGTAATTCTTCTCAGGACAAGTCTATATGGAAAAAAATCTGAGTGGTAAGAGATTTAATATCTGAATTGAACACTTGAGTGATATTTCGTGGCATTCGATGTGTTTAGTATTAATGAAAGGCATGCTTAATTGAAATGCAGAAAAAAGGGAAATTTTTGTACACAAAAAGAAAATCAGAATATAGCAGACTTGGTGTGGAAATGGAATTAACTGCAAAGAAGAAAACTTATTGAAACAATTTGCTGAAGTCCATGAACATAAACTAGAAAATCTGGATGAAGTGTTTATTTTTTCACGGAAAATATAATTTAATACAACTGGCTTCAGAGGAGCTGACTAATTAGAATGGAAAATAATAGTGAAATTCCCTTGAAATACCTCAGGTGAACATGTTGTCAGAAAGAAATCCTCCAAAATGTCTGAGGAACTGGCAAGTCAGGTGCTATTTAAACTATTCCAGGCATGAGGAGGCAGGGCTAGAGGGGAATGAATTGGCTTCCAGCCTCAGGTGAAAACAAGATCACGTTTGGGATTCAGCTAAGTCTTTCCAAAACGGTTTATGAGACGGCTTTTGCACTCCTTACTCACGTACCTAGAGAATATTTTGTCAGCTTGTCCATACATTGATGTACCTTCCATTTGTAGGAACTAACAGAAAATCTGTCCAGTTGATAGCTATATCATCCAGCTAAATGCCAGCTCTCTCCACTCACAGTGAATTCCAGCAGACTGGCCCGCTATCCAGATGATTGAGAGGAGACCTGGGGAGCCATTCATAATGGTTCTCAAACACCCTTGTGCGTCAGAACCTTTTGATAAGTTAAAAAAATATAGACAATAGGGCTCTATCCTCAGAGATTCTGATTCAACTGAGACCCAGGTATCAGTACATTTTTTAAAGCCCTCCAAACCATTCTAATGTATAGCCACGTTTGAGAATCACGAAGCATGAAAAGGTGTCAAAACACAAGAAAGCAGTTCAGATATTTAAAGAGAGTGTAGCATTTCCCTCTCCACACCCATGTGACAGCCTCGCCAAGGCAGAGCAGATGTGTCCGCTGTTACTCTGCTAACGTGTGGAATTCAGCTAGGAAAAAGCACAGCAGAGGTGATTTGATCATTTTCTTTATACCACAGAGATCTGGGCTTCATAGAAATATGTCTATTTAACTTGGACTTATAAGACCTTGAGTGGCTGATAGTTCATGTGACCATGACATTAACTTAGGGCTAATTATGCATTTATAGATGGTTAATACAGTTTTCCAATAATTCTTCTCAGGAAAAGACTATATGGAAAACAATCTGAGTGGTAAGAGATTTAATATCTGAATTGAACACTTGAGTGATATTTTGTGGCATTCAATGTATTTAGTTTTAATGAAAGGCATGCTCAACTGAAATTCAGAAGAGGAAATTTCTGTACACAAAAAGAAAATCAGAATATAACAAATTTTTAAAGAGATGACTAATGATAAAGTACTTTCCCTATGAATTATTAAAACATGTAAAGCTGCATTCATTAAATAATTTGTTCCTGATATGAAAATAGGCAAATATGTGAAATGAAAAGACCAGAGAGCGTAAGAACTAAATTCATGTGTATATGGGACTGCCCCACTCCAGGGATACCATAGGGCAAATAGTCACCTCTCCACCCAATTTACAAAAGAGTTGTAAAGGTAGTACAGAGAATTTCTGTACACACCTCATGATGTTTTAGTTATCATCTTGCAGTTTAAAAAGTGGCATTTGATTTGGTGGGTATCTGATGAATAAATAGGGTTGGTACATTTGAGTTCACAATTGGAGAAAAATCTCCCTCCCAGCATAGTCAAAACTGTTACAAGAGACTTAAGTGTATTTCACGTCTGCACTTTTTCACGCCCAGTACACAAGGTGATGATGGCGTGAAACTCATCTGGGATTCATAGTCTCTTAAAAATTTATTTTTAACAAATAAAAGTATAAAACAGTCAGGATTGATTTCTAAGAATGAAAAGACGTTGGAGAGAGAATTACCTGACCTTACGAGATGAAAACATTCTCCCCATTTGTCTTCTCAGATTCCTGTAGCAGCAAGTATCTAACAGTGAAATAGAATCAAGTTTTGTAAAAAAGGAAAAACAAAATGTTTTGGAGACCCAGGGAGACAATAACATTAATGAAGAGTGTTTGCTTTCAAAAGTTCCTAAATATTTCTCTCTAAGTCCTTATTTCATCTCTAGAGACTATTCACTATACTAGCCATGGACCCTGTTTTATTATATAAAAATATAGTATAACCTATCACCAGCGTTGGTGGGCAAGAATTCTTGATAGGACTTTTTTTTTTTAAAGATTTTATTTTTTCCTTTTTCTCCCCAAAGCCCCCCGGTACATAGTTGTGTATTCTTCGTTGTGGGTTCTTCTAGTTGTGGCATGTGGGACGCTGCCTCAGCGTGGTCTGATGAGCAGTGCCATGTCCGCGCCCAGGATTCGAACTAACGAAACACTGGGCCGCCTGCAGCGGAGCGCGTGAACTTAACCACTCGGCCACAGGGCCAGCCCCAAGGATTTTTAATTAATTAAGTTTTTGGTGAAGAAGATTGGCCCTGAGCCAACATCTATTGCCAATCTTCCTCTTTTTGCTTGAGGGAGATTGTTGCTGAGTTAACATCTATGCCGGTCTTCCTCTATTCTACATGTGGGACGCCACCTCAGCACAGCTTGATGATCGGTGTGTAGGTATACACCCCAGACCCAAATCTGCAAACTCCGGGCTGCCTAAGCAGAGGGTGTGAACTTAACTACTACACCACTGGGCCCCATTGATATGATATTTATGATGTGTACTGTGCCCCATTTTCAGAGTATGATGTAAGTTGGCCTGAGACAGTAGTTCTCAAACTCTCGTGTGCATCAGCACTGCCTGGAGAGCTTGTTGAAGCAGACTGCTGGGCCCCACTCCCAGAGATTTCCATTCAATAGGTCTGGGGTGGGAGCTGGCAGTTTATATTTCTAACAAATTCCTAAATGTTCCACTCTCCTGGCTGAAATGGATGCTTCTGCTTCTGAACCCAGGACAGCTCTTATCTGACTTCATTATTCTCATCTCCTACCTAATAGTCAAGATACCCAATCATCAGATTGCCCTCATTTCTTGACAGCACCATTTACAGAAGAAACTCTTGCTGTCTTAGCTCTCCACAAAGCCACCTGGCAGGAGGCCAGACCCTTCAAGAAGCCCAGCCTAGCATCTTACTGAGACACCCAGGCCTCCCCATGGGAGGTGTGCTTCTTTGTCGCAGTAAGTTAATAAACCTAACATGTGGACTTCATATGCGTGTCTGTAGGCACTGGGCTTTATCAGTACGTACCAGTGCATTTTACTTTTTCACGTGTGAAGGTTGGCTTTCCATTACTTGGAGCCAAACCAGGTTGACAGGCACACAGGTAGTTTCCAGTTGTATTGGTACAAGTTTTTTGGGGCGGGCAGGCAGTGCTATGATGGCATTCATCTCCAGCTGCAAAATGGAGCAGATGGTTCCTAGTCAAGCCAGCTGAATATATACACTCCTCCTTTCCATTAACAGTGGTGCCAAAGACTTCTCTGTGGACTGATCATCAGAAATATTTAGAGGTATTTGTTGAAAATATAAATCCCAAAGTAAATCTCAGACCTACTAAAAGGGAATTTCAGAGGAGGTGAGACTCAGAATCTAATGCTTTCACAAAAACCCTAGCACTTTCATTTAGCATACGGGTTTGGGAGGATGGCTGGATTGAAGAGAGAAGGGATTTTCCTGAGTTACTAGGAGTTTAACAACTATCTAAGTGTATATTCTCTGGGCGAATTCTAGAAGTAACAGCCTGCTGTGCAAAGAGGTAATAATTCTCCAGGGTTGTAGAGACAATCAAAATGAGAAGAGAAGACTAAATTGTTAATACAATGTCAACATCTAGTAGAGGAACTGGAAAAATTGGAAAACATCAGCTGTTATACTGTCATGATTCCCATTTGTTTCCTGGTTGTTCCTTTTGGTAATAACATGTTCAGGCCACTCTGTTTGCTTAGTAACATTTCCGACTACGGACGGCCTTGGGCTTTGGCTGAAAATCCTGTTCTATTAGCTAAAGTTATTGCAGAATGAATTAAGACTCTAAGGTGTGGAGTACTTTCAACATTCGCTGCTGTGTTTTTGTTTTTTTAAGCAACCAATAAAAGAAAACTCAATTGTAGACATGGTTTCAGTTTTCAGTTCTATTGCCTGTTTTCTTGCTGGCGTCTTTCCTCAGCTTGGCAACTTTTCTCTAGAATCTCAAACCATAGTCTAAGAAACTGGTTCAATTTTGCTGCATCTAATTCCATTCTCATTTTCTAAGGCTTACTTTATTTGGACTTACTGTTTCAATCTTCTGTGTTGTTTGTAAAATTGTGCGTTGCAGAACTTGATATAAATCCTACATCCCTGGTGGATTCGTAACCCTTTGTAATGTTGCACGTTGCATTTGGGGGACAAGAGGTAGAGACATTTTCACATGAGTGAAAGAGTGAAGAGTGAAGGAGAGCATAGGAATTCAGTTTAGACCCTGGACTGCCTCAAGTCAACTTCCTGCTCTTGGGTCTTTGTGTCTTGAATCCTTTTCTGTGCTGAGTTTGAGCTTTGGCAAGTGGTACACACTTTGTAAACGTTTGTTCAATGGATGATCAATGCACATGATGCAGCTTATATTATTTGGAAAAAAAGTTCTATTTCAGTAGGAATTAATTAAAACTCTTTCGGAGAAAGCTTGAAGCAATCCTCGTGGAGAGTCTGACTCAGGGTGTGAGCTGTGGTTCTCAAAGTATGGCCTCTAGGCCAGCAACACCAGCAGCACCTGGGAGCTTGTCAAAAATGCAAATTTCCCAGCTCCACCCCAGCCCTGCTGAATCGGAATCTGAGTCCCGGGCTAGGAATCCATTTGAACAAGCTCCCCAGGGCATGGTGGTGCACAGTCAGGTTTGAGAACCCCTGCGTCTTGGCTGCTTATAAGATAAAAGAGTTCTCTGATAAACATCATAAGAATTTTTAATAAGACCTGGTTTAGAATTTCTCGGTCTTTATTCCTTTCTTTTCTGTGAACTCAGTGGAGTGTCACGAGCCATCTGTCACTGTTTTAAGCCATGGTTTTCCATCAACCAAAATTCTTGGGTTTATGTAGCACGTGCTTCTTAAACCCCAGATCAGTTTCAGTACTAGTTCTATTTCTGACTCTTTCCTCTTTATCACCTCACCAAACCTATTACTCATTTTCTCTCTCCTATAAAGCTTTCTCTCTCAATCTCCCACATCTCCTTTCCTT
The DNA here is from genome assembly GCF_037783145.1 of Equus przewalskii. Classification (NCBI taxonomy): domain Eukaryota; kingdom Metazoa; phylum Chordata; class Mammalia; order Perissodactyla; family Equidae; genus Equus; species Equus przewalskii. Next base: position 29,290,818 of record NC_091838.1, read on the forward strand.
TTCCAAAGATCCAAGTCCTTTTTACACCTCCTTATCCATTGTCCTGTCTCGCACCCTTTCTCCATCGTCTCTGTAAGGAGATGACTATAATTGTCGGGGCGGGGGTGAGATTTCTTTTTTAAACTACTTTTAATTTCTTTAGTTCTGATATTGAGAATCTTTGTTATTTAAGACTGATGATATAAAATTATAAAGAAAGAGATTTATCCTCTAACACGGGTTTTGACAAAGGTATAATGCTATGTACCCACTGTTATAGAATCATATAGAATAATAGTTTCACTGCCCTAAAATCCCTGATGCTCCAGGGCCATAGAAGTCTGTTAAGTGTGACTCTTGTCCTAGTCATAGATGTTTTGGATGTTGAGGAGTATTGGGGTTCTTTCCAGCTAGTATCCTCTGCTTTAGAGTGAGAAAAGGGAGGAATTTCCCACGTAGTCCCATGTTCTCACAACAGCATAAATAATGGAGGAAACGAATGTTGAAGGTGTAGAAGTGGATCATCACAACATATTGATCTCTGGGATTAACACGGTTAAAAGAACTGAGGAAGAAGAAAGAAGGTCAGTTTTTAGAAACCAATAATGCAACTTTATTTCTGCATTGATCTTGAGTTACTGATTTGGAATTTTCTGAATTCAGCATGACTATTGCTTCCCCAGGCAGGGACACAAGGATTTGTGGGTGTTCTGAACACATGACTGGTATGCAGCCCTGCATGCGTAACACATGAAATGTTCTGAGGCTGCCCTGGGCTCTGGTCGTGTGAGGCTGTCTCTTCCTATCTTTGACTTTGGAGGGCATGATGCTAGAGTGTTCTTGGCTGAAGCCTGACTGGCATACACCTTTTCTGATCCTTTCGCCTTACACCTGACATCACATCCTCTGATGCAAGTCATTTGCATCATGGCAAATGGCATGCATACAAATGGCTTGTTGACACAGGCTTGGGACTCAATCTGCGTAAAAGGAGGCAGTCCCTGGGACCTTGCTATCCATGGACGCAGGTGAAATCATAGCACCAAGGACTGCCAAACAAAGAAAATCTGCATACCCCGTCAACACTCTGTGCACTTGCTCTTTGAGATTATATCCTTTGAGAGATGCATAAACCCAGTCTCTGCTTTTCATCCTTTTTAGGCACCTGCGAATGGCACCAAAGGAGACATTGTTTCATCGCTCCCCATAGCATCCAGCCTTACCTGTGGAAATTTGTACAGTTCTAGCAGTCTTCCAATCTGGGCAGAAATTGACTGTTGTGTTCCTGTAAGTGTTGCTACAGACTTGCTCTCTCTCCTACAGGTGTAATTAGGGAGGTCCTTGTCCACCCCTGAGAGCCAAATGAAGGAACTCTCCAATGTCCTCTATTCACTGTGCAGAGCTTCATAGAGATCAAACCCCAGAAACGTGTTGGGTAAAAGATGGGAGTTTCTGTTAATTTCCTCAATGGCAAAAACCAAGGCCAGATCATACTGGTAGTTCTTGTAGTGAAACCTGCATGGAGGGCTAGGGATCCTTGGGAAAAGACTCAAACCAGGATTATCATCAAATCCAATACAGTGACTTAATTAAGGGTGAATGCCCAGTCAACTCATTCTATCTGTGTCAACAGCTGGCTCTCCTGAAGCCTTAGAATTTACAGCGAAAGCAAATCACCTAACTTACACTCTGCAAAGACGTTAATGAATTACACACATGTGGAGAAAAATTATTCAGTTTACAAAGGAAAGTATAATGAATGGAAAAGCAGGTCACATTCAAAGTAGGTTTTGGAAATGATTCTTTGATTCAAGAACCAAATGCTTGTTCATATGAACACATCATTAAATGCTTCATAGAACAGTAACAATATTAACATGAGATTGGAGACAGCCCTGGGGAGGAAGAGGAATTCTGACTTAAGGTAAGGGGGTAAGCAGAGAAGCATGACATCTGTGGGTTGAGAGTGGTGCAGCAGAAGGCTGGCAATCAAATTGCCTAAGCTTCTGCCTCATCAAACTTGTGTCTCCGCCACCATCAATAATCGGGAAGCTAAGAGGAACTTCAGAGCTTCCTGGAGGAATCATCAAAAGGCAGGAACATTTGGGAAAAGCACGAAGGACTGAAAGGACTGGAAACGCTTCAGAATCTAAGAGACACAGCATTGTAAAGTTTAAAAAATGAAAATGTAATTATCAAAACTGACTCAAATATAAAATAAAGAGAGAAAATTATACAACAGTTGCTACATAGTTTCAAGAGAATGTTTAAGAAATAAAATTCCTTGGGGCTGGCCCCATAGCCAAGTGGTTAAGTTCATGCGCTCTGCTTCAGCGACCCAGGATTTCGCCAGTTCAGATCCTGGGTGCAGAGATGGCACCGTTCATCAGGTCATACTGAGGCGGCGGCGTCCCACATAGCACAGCCAGAGGTACTCACAAATAGAATATACAACTATGTACTGGGGGGCTTTGGGGAGAAGAAAAAAAGAAAGAAGATTGGCAACAGTTGTTAGCTCAGGTGCCAATCTTAAAAAAAAAAAATAATTAAAAAAAGAAATAAAATTCCAAAAATACACCAGGCCTTGATGAATTTACATGAGCTGTCACATGTGAGCCAACCTGCCCAGGCACAAGGTACTCTGAGCTGGTGTGAGTGGAGAGCAGAGGACAGGAACACATTTAGCCTCTCCTCCTACAATGAGATACAAACTCCCTGTCCACCATCCAGGTGCCTGAAGCTGTGGGGACATGTGAGTTGAACTGGCCTTCTGCCCCGGGGAGATTCAGGCCAGACCTTGCCTGACTCAACAGCCCCCAAATCCCGCAGCCCTGACATGGGCTAAGAAACCATCATGTGTGCTATAGTAAATAACATCATGTCAATACTTTCAAAAAATTTAGATAAACTTCACAAATTACCATGAAAATAAAAGTTACCAAAACTGTCTCAAGAAGAAGTGAAAAATCTGAGTAGCCCCACATGTATTAAAGAAATCAAATCCATAGTTTAAAACACTCCCACAAAATTTTCCTGTGGCTAACAGCTTCACTGGTAAATTCTACCAAACATTCAAGAAAGAAAGAATAGACACTCCAGCTCCTGCAGAGAATAGGGAAAATGGGGAAACTTTTTGATTCGTTTTGTGAGAATAGCTTAAATTCTGTAGATCTTAACAAGCTTGTTACAGGAAAGGAAATTTACAGGCCACTCTTTATCTTGAACTAAATTCATATATCCTAGAGAAATTAGCATTCCAAATTCAGCTATATTTTATAAGAAAGCCATATCATGACCCAATTTTGTTTATGTAATGTAATTCAGTACACTAGCCCCTGAAAAAGGAGAAATAATGATCTCAATAACTGCAGTTATCTATTATATATGCTATATAATCGATTATAAATAGAAGCGGTTATGTTCTATTTCTTGGCGTGTGTGGTGTTAACACACATGTACACTTTTTGATAATTTCTTAGTCTGTAAACATACGATTTGAGCTCTATTCTGATTGTACGTCATACTTCAAAAAATATGTTTATTAAAAAGAGAAAATGAAAGCACAACAATGAATGAAAAACACAATGATTATCTAATTAAAAAGTGCCTGGAGGTCTAACCAGAAAGTTTGGGAAAAAACAAAACAAAACGGACATAACAGCTTGAAACACAGAGTTACTCAGAGTTGACAACAAAATGGAAATTGACTTATTGAAGGTGAAATTGTAGATACATGTGTGCATGTGTGTATACAAACATGTGCATATACATACATAATATACATATGTACACATTATATAAGTATGCATGTTTGTATACACACAGAATTAGAAAACTTTGAACATTGGTTTTATACCGAGAACCGGAAATAGTCTCTCTCTCTCATATATACATTTTCTAAATCCTATTTTTTACAAACAAACTACACTTCCATTGAACAAACATCATCTAATGGTGTAAAGTGGCAGATAACCAGACATTCCATTAAAGCATGACATGTTCAGTTATGGAGGAAGGTACAGGATGCTGGAAAAGCCTATAGGTAAATACCTCATCATGGTGAGGTTGTGATTCACAGGTGAGGTGGCTCAGGCTAAGTCTGTAAGGAAAAGTGAGTGTTTGTCACCTGGAGAAAGCAAGGAATGATGGATGCCTCAGACAGAAGGAAAAAGCATGTATTAACACGTCCAGGGGGGAGTGGGTGTGGAAGTGTTTGAGAACTGCATGAAGGTTTGAGAATGTTAAAAAGCAGAGCAGAGGTAGTAGAGGTAGGCAAGACCAAGGTGATATAGTATCATTTTGGTCTTTATTTTTGGTCTTTGTGGGTGATAAACATGATCCCATTTATATATAGAAATTTCACTCAGGATGCTGGACTGGGGCAGGGAACCAGAGTAGGAGGTTATTGTGATATCATAGGACAGGAGTGACTAGAATTAACGGAAGTAGCAGAAGTGAAATCAAGGTGAAACATATTGGAGACCATTTTAGATGGCGGAAAGGGTGTCATTTTGAAACTCCCCAGGAGTGAGGTCTATGACTTGGTCATCTCTATTTCCCTGGAGCTTAGCAAATTATCTGGCTCATGGGAGTTTCCCAATAAGTGCTTGCTGGTTGAGTGAATAACCCCAGGCCATAGCTTATAGGGTACAACTCAGTGAGATAGGTCTTGCCGCTTTCTTGTGAGGAAAAAAAGTGCTCTCACAAATATGCAGGATAACTATTGGGAAGAATAATGGCTCTGTTTAATTACCCATAAAGAAGATGGGCAGTTATCAACTGGGAGTCATTCCCTGCAGAGCATTCATTATTTGGTGTCTAGAGCAACAAAGGAGGACAATTTGGCTAAACTTATCCAATGCCCTTCTTTGGGGACCTGTGAATAAGACAGAATTACTGAACCTGAGCTGATGGTACTTTGCATTTCTCCCCAGACATGGATCAGCATGTAAGTGTCCAGATCATCAGTATACCAACAAAGAGCGAGATCGCTGCCTACAAAAAGCTGTGACCTTTCTGGCTAACAAGGACTCCTTGGGGATGGCTCTGGCCTGCATGGCTCTGTGCTGCTCTGTCCTCACAGCTGTGGTGCTGGGGGTCTTTGTGAAGCGTTGATACACCCCTATAGTCAAGGCCAATAACAGAACTCTCAGCTACATCCTGCTCATCTCCCTTGCCCTGTGCTTCCTCTGCTCCTTGCTCTTCATCGGCCATCCCAACACAGCCCCCTGCGTTCTTTAACAAGTCGCATTTCGAATTGTTTTTACTGTGGCTGTTTCTACTGTCTTGGCCAAAGCTATTACTGTGGTTGTGGCCTTCAAGTTCGCTGCACCAGGGAGAAGGATGGGGCAGTGGTTGGTGTCAGGGAAGCTAACTTCATCTTCCCATCTGCTCCTTTATCCAACTGAGTCTCTATGGACTGTGGCTAGGAGCCTCTCCTGCCGTCACTGACATCGAGGCACATTCTGAACATGGTCACATCATCATTGTGTGCAACAACGGCTCGGTCAGTGCCTTCTGCTGTGTCCTGGGCTCCCTGCCCCTGGGGAGCTTCTCCTTGACTAACCTGGCCCAGAACCTGCCTGACACCTTCAATGGAGCCAAGTTCATGACATTCAGCATGCTGGTGTTCTGCAGTGTCTGCGTCACCTTCCTCCCCATCTACCACAGCCTCAAGGGCAAGGTCATAGTGGCCCTGGAGATCTTCTCCATCTTGGCCTCCAGTGTGGGGCTATTATGCTGCAACTTTGCTCCAAAGTGTTATTTTTGTTGTTGTTGTTAAGGCCAGATAGGAACACTCTCACGAGTTAAGGGATAAAACACATTCTGGGAGCAATAAGCCTTCTTAAAATAAATGTGTTTCTTAAAATAAATGGAGGCAGAAGACAAAGCCACGCCATTCTTGCATCAGATTAGGTTACACTTTGTGATTTACTTTCTTCAATGAAGATTCAACTCTCCTTTATTTAGACAGTGTCAAGGGCACTATAATCCTAAAGCCAAAGAAGAAAAGTAGATAACTTTTCAGAGGGTGTTAATGCCTTCAATTTGATCCGCATCACTAATGTCTCCAGGAAAAATGAGAATATTGCCTTAAAATCTGGGTTTATCCCATTGTGTGGCGTGCATGTCTCTGGTTGAGTTACAGTAAGGATGCTTAACTAGGAGGTTACTATCAAACAGCCTCTGTTCTCTTCCTACTTGGGGGTTCCCACGTTGAAACAATAGATAATGCTTCTAAAAGATTGATCAACATGCTCTTGTCCTGAGAAGAGTGGGGAGAGGCTCAGTAGCTGTGCACTGTTTCCTCATGAGATGCCTCTGTCCTTCGTAGTCCTTTTGGGGTTGCTTAACACTTGTCGTTTCAGCAGGTGCCCTTGCCCTGGAGGGAAGAGATAGCAGGGCTGCTGAGCGTTGGGCTAGAGTTTCAGTCTAGGGGGCCGGCCCCGTGGCCAAGTGGCTGAGTTTATGTGGTTTGCTTTAGTGGCCCAGGGTTTCACCCGTTTGGATCCTGGGTGCGGACCTGGCACCACTCATCAGGCCACGCTGAGGCCGTGTCTCACATAGTGCAACTAGAAGGATCTGCAACTAGAATAGACAGCTATGTACTGGGAGGCACTGGGGAGAAGAAGAAGAGGAGGAAAGAAAACAACGTTTAGCAAAAGAATTTCAGTCTTGTCTCTCCTGTGTGTGAGGACCTCCACATTCCCAATCTTTGTTCCTCATAGCTGTCTCATTTCATCTTTTCTCTCGGTTTCTTTCTGTCGTTAACCACTTCAGACACTTGTCTGTTCTACTAATGTCCTAACCTCTATCAGGCCTTTATCCTGCCTCTTCCTGCAGAGCAGCTATGCCTGGCACCTCACTGCCGTTCAAATCTCAGCTCAACCATCAGCTGCTCTGAAAGACCTTGCCAGACCACCTTCTATGAAGTAGCACTTCTGAATACACACCTGGCCCTCAGGTTTTCTCTTCCCATATCACCCTGAGTATTTCTTTCATGGAATTTACTATCATTTGCTGTATTCAGTCTTTATGCATTTGTCACCTTGGCGCCGAGTACCTAGTTGACACTCGCTTTATGCTGCTTGCTGGAATGAATGCATGAATGTAGCAATGTCTGTACGTGTCCACATTTGTGGGTTCTATTTGAACAGACAGAAAATCTTTCTGGATCTTAGTCATGACTTTGACTCTAGCCCTGTCTCCTCATCTGGCCCCAATGTGGATCTGAGAGCCCCTGAGTTTCCAGGAACCTGATATAGAGGCTTGATTGATGCCGTGGAACCTGTCGTACCCCAGCTCTGAAGATTCATTTTTAAAATTGAGTCCATGGGGGCTGGCCCGGTGGCGTAGCAGTTAAGTGTGCACACTCTGCTTCAGCGGTCTGTGGTTCCGGTGAACTGGCCCACTCAGCTCCCAGGCGTGGACCTATGTACCACTTCTCAAGCCACGCTTTGGCAGGCATCCCACGTATAAAATAGAGGAAGATCAGCACAGATGTTAGCTCAGGGCAAATCTTCCTCAGCACACAAGGAGGATTGGCAGTGCATGTTAGCTCAGGGTTAATCTTCCTCAAAAAAAAGAAGAAAAAAGTCAAGTCTATGAGTCTTTTTCATGCTTGTGTCCTGACCCAGGCTGGGCCTCCCCATCCCTTAATCCTGCCATGTGAGTCTGGAGTCATGGGATATAAACTGGAGTCCTGAAATTTGAATTCCGCCTTCAGGAATTCTTTGTTTCGTGAGTCAAGACCCTGCACATTTTCTACATGCTGTAGACATGATGCACACTCTCCACTTCCTCACCGCTCCGTCCTGACCAGCTCAACCATTTGTGTAACATGCCTAGTTCCAGCAGAATGTTAAATATGTGACATGTGCTACAGACCAAGTTATGTCTGCGCGCCCCCAGAAGGATTCCTGAGCAGTAGAGCACAGTGGTCACATGGTTTTTGGGGGGTCTGACAGGCCTGTGTTCCGATCCTAGTTCCCTGCTTCAAGACTGTGTGTCCCTGACCAGTTGCTAAACATCTCTGTGCCTCGGCCACCTCATCGGTCAATCGGAAGGGCTCAGTTTGCTTTTCTGCAGAACCAATTTAGCCCACATTCTGCTGGATAGTGATTTGTTCTGAATGCTGCTGGGAAGTTCTCCTGCCGGGGCTGGCTCAGCTGATCTCAGCTGAGGCTCACTGATGTGCCTGCGGTCGGCCGCTGGCTGGCGGACCTCGGGTCTCCCGCACATTCTCTCATCCCCCAGTGGGCACCTTGGGCTCATTGAGCTGCTCCGAGTTCCAGGAGCAGCAAGAAATGGCAAGCCCTAGTGTACACGTGCTTCCCAAGCCTCTGCTTCCGTCACATTCACTAACATCCATTAGCCAAGGCCTGTCATGTGGCCGAGCCCAGATTCAAGAGATGGGGAAGTAGACTCTGCTTCTCACTGGGGAGAGGAATTTGTGTGAGGATGAAAATGAAAAGTGCTTAGCAAAGGTCCCGACATGTAGACAACAAGCGGTAAAGGACTCGCACCCTTTCTTACACCCAACTGTGAGAAGGACCCCAGCACGTGGGAACCCCCGCAGGAGCACTTGGGTGGCCTCAGCCCTCGTGTGAACCTCCCAGTCGTGAACCCGTTTGTCTGAGGATGAAACGACCCAGCTCCAAAGGTCCTCGCCATTGTCCTGCAGCCGTGATGCAGCGTGTCTTCCCTTTCCACTGGCCCTGAGATGTTTCTGGCTCTGAGATCCCACACAGCCCAATCGCCGCCTCCATCCCAGGACGGCTGCTTGCCCTAAGTGTTGCCTTCAAAAGGCTCAGTCTCTCTCCCTGCCAGGTCCATTGACACCAAGAATGCGGGCCCTATTAATACCTAAGGAAAATGGCCGCTTTTCATCGAACAGTTACTAGTGCTAAGTGCTGTGAGGTCTGAACTCTCACCTCACTGGACAGATGAAGAAAAGGAGCCAGAGGGGTTGGGAGACTTACCCAGAGGCATGCAGAAAGTGAGTGGCAGAGCTGCAATTTAAGCAACTTGATGTTGCCTTGCTTCACCTGGTCCTGTGCCCAGAGTCCTCCTCCGCTCGCTGCCGCATGCTTTGTTGTTAGGGTGTGCGTTGCCGTATCATGAACGTCCTTTCAGAGTTGAGCACCGACACCAACATTTGGAGGTGCTACGTCCTCTGTGTTCAGGGACCTTGGCTGTCCTATTCACTTACAACCCTCCCCCAGCACCAAGGCTGTTCCAAGCTGCCCGTCAGTCTTCCTGCTGTCTCTGTCCCCTCCCTCAGGGAGGCGTTTCAGCGCCCCTGCCTGGAGTCCCCACCTCCCCATGCCTGTGTCCCTCCAGCTCCAGGCCTGAGAAAACTGCAACAGCCGGCGGAGATGATACTGTCCTCACTCACCATCCTGACACTGTGGGCCTTAAGCTGGAAAAAGAGGGGCTGTCACGGAAGCTGAGACATGAGACCTGTGGGGGCACTCAGCTGGGCTCCTTCATCCTGGACAGCGACAGCCTCTACGTCGTTGGGGAGCATCTATTTAGTAACCCCATACTGAAGCTAAGGATGGGCCCCAGGAGGATGTGCACTCTCCAGTGTTCCTCAGGAGCCATCCTGTGTGTCTAGTCTTCCAGCTGAGCAACCTCCCTCAAGGCTCAGGGACCCCAAGGCCCTGCACTTTGTGAATCCTTCTCTTCCCTTTGCAGCTCTGCACTCTGGGGCTGTGATTCGTCCCCTTGCCTGAGGCACAGAAGCCTTTCTCCAGTCAGATGAAAGAGAGTATCCCTCTGAAGCCAATGGGCATTCAAGAGTCTGGCTATTCCTCTCTCTCCCTGCCAGCACCTCTAAATACCTCTGGAACCTGAAGAGCACAATTTGCAAACCCATGTTCGAGCAAGGTTAGCGCATTGATCTCACACATAAATTGCAAACTCATGAAAACAGGGACTGGATCTTTGATTTGTCAGCCTTTTAGGAATAAGAGATAGTTGCTCCTAAATCCTAATGTGGAACCGTGTAGACTGGAAGTGTCAGTTGTGGGTGGGGCTGGTGGTCCTCGGGCTGTATTTTGGACATTCGTGCCCCTCTTGCATGCCAATTCTGTCTCCTTTTCTCACAGCAGGTTACACATCGGACCTCAGCCCTCACTCCCCGCGGTGAGTCCTCAGGGCTCTGATGACCGTGTGCTGCAGGCCCCTTAGGGAGAGCGACTGATCTCCTCATCCCAGGGCACCCACGGGAGAAGAAGCCAGAGGACCCGCAATCAGTGGCTCAGGCTGGATAGGAAAGATGCACGCGGTGGCCTCCATGCCCCCCCTCGGAGTCCCCGGTCTCACTCCAGACCATTTCTCCTCAGCTGCTGTGACCTCCATGCTCCTCCCACAGAACCCACTGGTGCCACCGACCCCCCCCCCAGCGCCACAGGTAGGTGACTTCTCTCTCCAGCTCCCTCTAGGAAGTCAAGCTATTTGGCCTCAAAGTTAGGACCTGGCAGTCGCAGAGAGGAGCCGCCGTGAGGGACCCTGGAGCTGCCATGGACAGCCTCTGCTCTCCTCCAGAGCAGGGCATGGCACCTCCTCGTCGGTCCAGTGTGTTGACCTGGAACAATTTACTTTCCCTCTCTGTGCCTCAGTTTCCTCACCTGCCCAGCACGAAGAATAACACTGCCTAAGGTTGTCGTGGAGGGTCCGTGAACGTGGACGTAAGAACACCTGGCGCAGGGACCACGGGGGATTTAGTGGACAAATATTGAGTGGGCGCGTGCTCTGTGCTGGGCAGAGGGCAGACGACGTTAGTGAGGTGTGTCCGTCCCTCACCAAGGTCACTGTGTATGGAGAGAGACTGGAAATGAACGTGCAATTACAATCGCAAAGAATTGTCACCGAGAACCGTGTTGTTTGCCACTTACTACGTGCCAGGCTGTGTCCTGTTGTGTCTTTCACTGTTAACTTTTCCCTTTGAATAAATATGAAAGCACATGAAGTTGCAACAAAAATAGTACAGAGTGCCTTGGACCCTTCCACCAGCTTCCGCCGGGGGTTAACATCTTGCGGGACTCTAGTACAGTGTCACGACCAGGACATGAATTGGCAGTGTTAAACCCACAGACCGCAGACTTCTGATGTCGCTAGTTTGACGTGAGCTCACTGGGGGGTGTGTGTGTGTGTGCGGTGTGCGTGTATGCGCGCGCGCGCGGTTCAATGCCATTTTATGACACATGCAGATTTGCGCCACCACCACTGCAATCCACACACAGAACTGTCCCATCCCCACAAGCCCTCCCTCGTGCTGCTCTTTCGTAGTCACATCTGCCCGGCCAGCCCCTGGCCTTCACTCATCTGTTCTCCATCTTTATAATGCTGTTGTTTTGAGAAGGTCGTATCAACAGAATCAGAAAACGTGTGACCTGTGGGGCGCGGCTCTCAGCATAATGCCTCTGCCATGTGCTACCTCCTCTGAGAAAGTCTTGTGACCTTCATAATTTCCCTACCAGGATGATTCTCCCCATTTTACGGTTGAAGAAATGGAGGTTCAGTCATGTTGAGTGACATGCCCAGGGTCACATGGCTGGGGAAGGAAAACAGGGGATCTGACCCCAAACATGACTCACGGATGAGGCCACAACCACGGTACCCGAGCTCTGCACTGCGGCGTCTTTCTGGGAGTAGCGGGTGGGGTTGGGGAGGGGTAGAGACGTTGAGAAGTGACTTCCTTGAAGGACTGACATTTGCTTCCCATTAAGAAAAAGGTCTCTTCCACGTTGGATGGGACTGAATGCAGTTGTTTCCTTTCTTATCCCCCAATCGGTGAAATTGCTCCAATCCTGTTACTTTGAACTTGTAAACTAGCATCAATCAGGACCACTCCAGAGCCTCACCAGGGTCCAAGATCTCAGACCCTGGACACCTACCTGGCCCATATGCTGACTTGAGGGCCCCAGAACCTGCATCTTGACCCCCCGCTGCATTTTTAAGTGCCTTTTGATTGTGGCAAAGTATGCATAACCTAGACTTGGCCATTTGAACCATTTTTCCGTGGACAATTCAGTGGCATCAAATGCATTCACAATACTGCGCAACCATCACCGTGTTCATTTCCAAGACTTCTTTTCATCATCTCAAACAGAAACTCTGTCCCCATTAAACACTGCCTCCCCATGACCCTCAGCTCCAGCCCCTGTGAACTTCTATTCTTCCTTCCATCTCGATGAATTTGCCTGTGCTCGGCACGTCATGTAAGGGGAACCGTATCATAGGTGTCTTTCTGGGTTGCGTTTATTTCACTGAGCGTAAGGTTTGCAAGGTTCATCCACGTTGTACCATGTGTCAGAAGTTCATTTCTTTTTAGGGCTGAATCTTCTTCCTGGGAACTATTGCACAGAAACACCCAAATTACTTCTACCAATTTCCCCCGGCCCTGAAAATTAACACGGAGAACCTTTCAACACATTTCTTCTCCAGACTGGGGGGGCTCTGAGGAAAGGCCATTGTTACTGGAATAAGCAAGGGCAGGCTGGGAGTGGGGTCTCAGGGAAAGACGCCCTCAGGAGGTACCAGGGAATCCCCAAATGGATGGGAGGGTCTCAGCAGTAACTGAATTCAGGATGTGGTGGAGTCTCAGACCGGGTGCTAGTTCTCTGGCCGTGGGGTGAGGGGCTGGTGCTGCATGACAGGGAGAGAGGACGGCTCACCGTGTTCCTGGGACACCAGCCCCACGGGAGAGAGGGAAGGCTAGTGCGCCTTCCCGACGGACTGGTGGTGGGAAAAACTCAGCCTGGAGGAGACAGCCGTGTGCCCGGGGTAACCAGAAGGAATTACGTCTCCTTCAGCCAAAGCAGACAGCCCCTCGTCCTGGGCTCACTTTATCCAAATGGGAGCAAGAAGGAGGAAACAATTGAAGACGCTTCCAGATGTGAGATGTGTGGTGGCAGAGACTGTGCCTGGGAGATTCTGAAAGGCCTCACTGAAGTGACCTAGGCTGTGACCAGAAGGACAAGACTGAGCCACGCCTGCGTAGGTCCGGGAACAGGGAGTCGGGGGAAAGGCGCTGTTGGTGCTGAGACTCTGGGGCAGAAGTGAGCGTGAGCAGAGGAGGTCAGAAAGCTGCCCAGGCGGCTGGAGGGAGCCTGAGAAGCAACAGGAGCTGCGGCAGGGGCGGCGGTTAATGGGGCCAGACCGGGGAACCCGGTAGTCTGCGTTCATTTGGGTTTCTCTCTCACAACACTGCTCCCAAAAGTTGCACCTCTGAAGTACGAATATTGAACTTCTCCCGGTTTCCGTGGTCTAGGCATTGGGCACGGCTTAGCTGGGAGCCTCTGCCTCCAGGTCTCCGTGAAGCAGGACCTTCAGTCTCAACTGAGGCTAGACTAGGGGAGGATTTGCTCCCAAGTCACTCACACGGGTGGTGTCAGGAGTCATTGGGACTGAGAGTCTGAGTCTCCATGTGACTGTTGGCTGGGCGCTCCCTCAGATCTCGCCTCCCTTGGCCTCTACATAGGGCAACTGAAATCATCGCCACTTGCTATCTCATTTCCAGAAATGTGACAGAGAGAGAGCGCAAGAGATGGAAACAGAGGGGGAGATAAAGGGAGGGAACTCAGGAAAGCAAGCAAGAGGGAAGTGACAGAGTTTTTGTAATTAAAACTTGGATGTGACATTCCATCAGCTGGGCTGTATTCTATTGCTCAGAAACCAGTTACTCAGGATGTAGTGGTTCCACAAGGATGTGCACAGCAGGAGGGAGGGAGCGCTGGGAGCCTTGGTGGAGGCTGCCCACCACATAGGCCGACAATGAGGCGCTTGGGTCTGGTTCTAAGGCCAACAGGAGACTGGGAAAGGTTGAATGCTAGTGAATGACAATATCTGAATTTCCTCGAACTTCCAACCCTTGAAGGTGCAGAACCTGACAAGGAGCCCCCAAGGGGCAGTGACTTTTCCCAAATCACACGGCTGGAATCCAGGCCTGTTTGGAGAGGTATTCCCGACTGCATCCACCCCTTCTTGTAATTCTTCCACCTCTAAGTTCGGGGACCAGACCCAGGCGGCACCACCTCCCAGATATGGGAGGCGTTATCACATGTCCACCCGAAGACGTCCCTGGGAATGTGTTTCTAGCGCCATCCCATCGTGCAGGTTGGGAGACTGGGGAGGCCCTGAGAGGCACAGTGGCTTTTCCAGGACACAGAACTGCTAGGAAAAAGGAGATCCGAACTGGGCGCTCTCTCTTCAAAGCTGGGGCGCTGGTTCCGATCCCAAGGAGCTGTGGGGAGGGCTGTGATGGAACTTTCTGTACAGCTCGGGAGATGACACGGGCAAGGAGGGTGAGCGGTCAACAGCCCCGAGGGGGCTTTGGGTGGGTCTGATGGAGGGAAGGGCCCCCCATCCTGGAACCTTGGAGACATGACCTCACTTCCTTGGCGACCGACCCCAACAGAGCTTAGAACTCTGGTCACCAGGCAGCCATTTTGTACACATAGCCCATTTGACCAGAGACACTCGACACAGGAGGATGTGTTCGTGTATCCCCTCTTTGCGAGGCTCTGGCGCACAGAGAGCCAACAATGACAGTCTTCTCCAGCGCTGTCGACACTGGCTGAGACCGCACCTCCAAGACCTCAGGCCATTCGGAAGAAGGAACCCTCAGGTAACACAAGGCAGCCCAGGGCGGGCCACTCCGGGTCAGGCCACAAGTGTGATCCCACCCTCCCATGCGGGCAGCCCCACACCCCTTGACCCTTATTGTGTGTGTGTGTTGGCGGGCATGGAGTGACGGAAGGCAGGGATGAGCGTGGAGCTACCCTGGACGGGAGCAGACGGTTAGGGCTTGGAAGCCTGGCGGTATGTCGTGTTCATATCCCAGGTGGTGGCTGGCAGGATGGAAGGTGAGTGCTGGGAGCCAAGCCGCCCTACCCGTAGGTGAATCCCAAGCCCGTGAGGTGTCATCTCATTCGCTCCCTGTCTGGAGGTCTATGCGGATGCCCCTCTGTCTGTGCTCGGTGTGCGGGAGAGTTTTCCCCCTGTGGGCAAGTGCAGGCAGGCCCCTGCTACCTGCCGCCGCGGCCACCGGACGCTGTCTTTGCAGAGCTCCACCCAGGAGATGGTCCAGGAGCTGGCGCATGGGTCCTACGGCTCCATCTCCCTGGACAGGGGGCAAGTGCAGCAGACCACCGACCTTGCCCGGGGCTGGACTGAGGGGAGAGTGAGTGACACCCGGGGCCCTGAGATCACCGGGGTGTGTCCACAATCCAGAGTCAAATCTGGAGCCCTCCCCTGGACCCGCCCAGGGCTTTCCCACTGGAGTGTCCCAAGGGCCCAGTCCCAAAGGAATCTGGACTTCCACGCCTCCTCACCAGCTACCTAGGAGGGTGGGAAGTCGCTCTTTCCTAACCCTAGGCGGAGTAGACAAAACACTGATGTTTGCGCTTCACACTCGGCCAGGGGCATCTTTGAAATCTGCCATTTTCTGAATCTGAAACCTCTGTAACGAGGGTCTCAAACCTCCCTTTCGTGTAAAAGAAAGAAAAACCAGCGTCCTTTCTTGTAGTCAGCCAGATCCTCACAGCGTCTGTCTGCCCGTGCACTGTCTCCCGACTGGGGAGGGCTGAGGTTCCCACCAGACATTTCCCTTCATGTCAGGAGCACATGAAGCCTCAGGTGGGGGAGCGGGGGAGTCCTGCAGCCCTGGCTTAGGGCGGTTCTCAGTTCCGACCCACAGGACCCTGAGCAGCCACTTGGCAGCCCGAAGCTTCCGTCCTCTCATCTCTAGAATGGGGATGTTTGTGTTGGATTCGCTGGTCAGTGCTCTTAATGCACGCTTTGGTGCGGGGCGGTCTGTCCTTGCCAAGCCAGCCAAGTGTCCTGAGGAACTCATCGTATAATCCTCCCCCCGCCCAAACTCAAATTGGACTTTTCAAGCCTGGAAACCGGTTGGCTGTGGGCAATCCTGTCCCTCCTCTGCACACATCCCTGAGGGGCTCACAGTTCCTGGGGGACCTCCAGACCTTGACTTCCTGGAGGTTCACGCTGGTGCTGGTGACTCTGTGTCCTTCCTCATCTCACCCAGCGCGGAGAGTCACTCGGGCAGCGGAATGAGGCCTGCAGGATGCGGGCCCTCCAGGCAGGCCTGCTGGAGAGGCTGCCGCCGTCCATAGGACCAGCCTTGGCGCCTCGAAACATGGCCAACGTCACCACCATCGTGTTTGACTGCGCGGCTGTCCTCACCTCCCACGGGGTCCTGGACCACCTACTTGCTACGTGAGTGCCCAGCCCCTCCTCAGCACAGTGGTGACTCTGCCCACTGCCAGCTGTGTGTCTTGGAAACGGCCCTCCATCTCTCTGAGCTTCGATTGCTCCTCTGCAAAGTGGAGTGGGAGAGGATAAACTTCATCGGGTTCTGGTGGGCACGAATGGGATGAGCCACGGCAGGTGCTTCCCTGGGGCCTGGCTCTACAGAAGGGGCTGAGAGACGTGCCGTGGTTGTTCCTGGTTATTCTTTCCCTCTCCCCGATGAAGAGCAGTCTGCTCCCCCATCGCTGGGATGGGGCCTTTCTGAGTTTGCAAAGGCACACGGAAAGCACTCTGGCAGGGAGTGTGGGATTCCATCCAGCTGGTCGTGGGGCGGGTCCTTGGAGTAGCCAAGGAGGGGTCTCCGGGGCCGCAGAGGGGCCCCAGGCCCACTCAGCTACCGGGGATGCTTCTGGTTGGAGTTCATTCGAGAACACTGTATATTAAGCACCTGTGACATGCGGGAGCTTTAGAGACACTTGGCACAACGCAGTGAATGAAGCAGACACAGCCCCTGGACCCCCGCAGCAGCCTGAGACTCAGATAGTCACACACCATATCATCCACAGATCCTGTCCCCCGCCCCTGTCCCAGGGGATGCCCTCCTATGCTCCTTTACGACTGGAGGCCTCTTCCCACGTTCTCATGCATGATGGACCCCAGCGCCAACTAAAGACCTGAGTGTTCTTTGAGTGCCAGACGAGGGCCTCCTGTCTCCACAGAACAGGGCTGGGGGAGAACAAGAGGACAGAGGACTGTGGCTGGGGCGGGCCCGGCACAACTCTGATCTCACTCATCTTTTGATTCCTCTGGGAGGGCTGAGGTCTGATGGCTTCTACTGCAAGGGGATAGGAGTGAAAGAGAGCTGTGGGTGGGGTCCCAGAGCCCCTGGGAACCAGAGGGGAGGCTGGCTTGAGCTGTTCCCTGGCGACCCATCCCCACCACAGTCCCGTCTCCCTCCCGCTTCCCCTTCTCCATCCACCCCTTCTGACCACCACCAGCAGGCCCAGAAGAGAAAGGGGGTCTGGGAGCCGCTCACACATCGGCCTCAGTCCTCAGTCCACTTGCACAAGGGCGTGGAGGGCTGGGCTGAGGACTGTGTCCCAGCCTCTTCCAAGAGTGGCAGTGGGAAGAAGAGACTCACACAAACCCCGTGTTCCACCTGCTGGATGACCACCTGCACTGCCAGGATGGCCACACAGGAGTCAGCGCCGGGGTGGGACTCCCCCCTGGTGGAAAGGGGCAGGCACAGGGCCCAGACCCAAAGCAGGGTGCCTTGGGAGGACAGTGTGGAAGCGACGGCCAGGCCTCTGGCTCTGTGGCCCAACTGCTTCCGCCCAGTACCGCGTCTTCTATGGTGGGAACCTGGCTGGACCCAATGCAGGATTTCTGGGAGCCCACGCCCTTTCCCTCTTTCAGGATGCGGCTGGCCTCTCTGCGTGTCATCTGGCCTGGGTCGCACCTGGGAGGCCCTGCCTACCTTCCCCAGGTCCAGCTGCAACATCTGGGGCCCAGGAGGGCAGAGCTGGAAGGTGAGGGCACAGCAGTCTGGGAAGACTGTCTGCGGTGGGGTTCACGGGCTGGGGTTCCCTTCAAGACAGCGGAGTCTCTCCTGTCTTGTAAAGTCGGGTACGTAGGTGAAACTTTCTCTTTCTCCCGCTGCAGCGCCAGTTCCAGAGCTCCTGCCGGCTCTAGAGCCAGAGCAAGGGCCAGCTCCGGGGCCAGAGGCAGCTCCAGCTGTAGTTCCACCGTCCGCGCCGGAGCTGGAGGCGGCCTCACCACCCAGCAGCCTCACCTCCAGCAGCCTCACCTCCATCGGCCTCTCCAGGGCCGGAGCGAGCGCCATCAGCTTCAGCCCCAGTGCCAGCTTCTGAGCTGGAGCAAGATGCGCCATTGACTTGGACGATCTCTGCCTCCAGCTGCCGAAGTCACCGCAGAAGCGAGCGCCGAGCTGAGAGAGGAGAGGCCTAAGCTGCTGGACTTCCCTCCGAAGCTGGTGGCCGAGCAGCTGACCCGGATGGATGCGGTGAGCAGCGGGGCTCTTGGGCTAGGTGGGGCCCGCCTTGGTGGGCCATCAGCTGCCCCAGACCTCCTGTTCCCTCAGCCGCAATCCAACGATGTGGGTGCAAGTCACAGCTCCCCCACTTACCCACCGGGTGACCTGGGCCACCTTCTGGCCCCCAAGTCCTTGCTGTCCCCACATGGACAGTAGAGAGCACACCAAGGGCGGGCACCTGCTGGGCAGAGTGGCTGTGCGGATGGATGAGGTTGAACAGAGAGGAAGCGGGGCAGAGAATAGCCCTCTGGTGGGGGAGGGAAGCTCACTGGAGTGCTGCCAAGTCCTGGGTCACTCACCCATCGGCCCAGGAGGCCTCAACAGCCTCCGTACTTATTAGACACCTAGTGCGTCCTTACCTACATGGAAGACAGGCAAACAAAGCCCATGGTTGTTGCTGCCTCGGGGGAACGTGCAGCTGAAAGGGGAGTGGGACCAGGGGGTGATGAGAACGGGTGGAAGATGCCCCTTGAGATGGGCAGGTGTGAGCCGTGTTCTGGTGCTTGGGGGAAGCAAGACTGGGCTGCGAGCCAATGGGACTTCTCTTCCCCGCCCCTAGTGGGTCCTCGGTCATCCTGCGCTGGGCGGCCTCAGCGGACACAGACAAAACCCAGAGACTCCCAGAAGCTTCAGGCCACCTCCTCAGGTTCCTGAGCTGCAGCTGACCAGTGCCTCCTGCCTGGGGCTGCGGGGGCCTGCAGACTAGAGCTCGGGTGTGGCAGGGTCAGGTGACAGTCCCCATCCTCCCCAGGAGCTGTTCAAGAAGGTGGAGCCCCGCCACTGCCTGGGTTTTGTGTGGTGCCAGCGGCCCAATGGGAGCAAGGAGTACCTGGCTCCCACGGTTCGGGCCACTATCAACCAGTTTCTTCACGTGTCCGGCTGCGTCATCACGACGTGCCTTGGGGACCTCAGCATGACGGCCCAGGACAGGGCCAGAGTCGTCGAGCTGTGGATTCAGGTGGCCAAGGTCAGTAGTGGCAGGGCCCAGGGAGCCCCTCCCTGGAGTCAGGGGGACTGCCCCTTCTCCTCTCGCAGCTTTCAGCCTTGAAGTCGGTGGTCTGGGCCTCGGCAAAGTCCTAGGCCCCTTGCTGCAAGGGCCTGCTGACCTTCATGCTGGTCCCAGTGGTGGGAAGCTCCCTTCCCGCCCTGGGTTGAGCTAAAATCTTCCTGCCCGCGAGCGTTACTCATCAGCTCCCAGGTGTGCCCTCCCTCGCTTCCCTGGGCATCTGCCTCATCCAGGACAGCAGAAGCCCACGAGGGGACACAAGCCAGAGGAAGCAGGGCTCCAGCCCGCCGTCGCAGCTCATTCCCTTCCCTTCCTCAGGAGTGCCGAGTCCTTGGAAATTATGCGTCCCTGCGTGCCATCGTGTCTGCTCTGCAGAGCCCCTCCATCAGCCGTCTGCAAAAGACATGGGGACGAGTTGCCAGGTGGGTAGGCCGTGCTCCATCCAAGCACCACCAGGGCGGACCAGACATCCCCCGTGCGACTGCCATGGACCCCTCATTCAGCTAGGACCATCTGGGAGGCAGCGGACCCTAGGGATGGGGACTGGCCTCCTTGCTCGGGTCTCTGAGACTCTCTGAGACCCTAGGCAGTGGCTCCCCCTTGTCACATCCTGGATTGAGCCACACTGGAGATTTCCAAGGGTGTACTTCGCAGCAACGGAGCCCTCATCGGCAACCAACGCTGTTAGAAACAATGTGCTCAGTCGGAGTGGGAATGGAGGCCCCAGGTGACCGCAGGAGAGCCTCCACCCGAGTCCCACGGTGACCTCAGAGCTCCGAAGAACACGGGGAAAACCCTCGTCCAGGCCCCAGGCCCTTTGAACCTTCCGGGTTCTCAGCCAGAAGGCATTTCGCCTTCAACCGCCCCGGGTTTTCTTTCCTCCTTTCCTCTCCCCTCAGGAAGAGCTCTCGAAAGTTGAAGAGGTTCATCAAAGACCAGTGGGTGAGCAGGAGGCAGCTGGTGAAGGTAAGACGGAGGCTGCACATCTGGAAGGAGGGGGAGCGAGAGGGGAGGGGACCCGGCAGGATGAGCTTTGGTTCTCCTGTCACGTGAAGTTGGTCAGGAAAAGATGGACAGGAAGAGGGATGTGCTAGCTCCATGGGCAGGTGGGGGCAGTTTGGGACAGGAGGCCAGGGGCATGGGATAGAATGGTGCGGGCTGGACTGTTCCAGGAGGCTGAGGACCTGGCAGAAGGTGCCGGTGTCTGGCTTCCATGCTGCTCCATCAGCTGCCCTGCATCTTCCTCCTGGCCACTGGCTGGAGCGAGTGGGCGGGCTTCCTTTCTTCCGAAGTCAGCCCAGTCTGTGCTCAGGAAGCCAGGGCCCCACTGCTCCTTCTGTCTTCACTGTGCCTCGCAAGAAGGGCACCCTGCCTGCCTGAGGGATGGGCACTGCCGGATCCCACGGGCCGGGGGCACTCAGGGGCTTCCCAGCCTTGGGACGGACACTGGACCTGGGACAGATCTGTGTCCCCTCGGTAGCTCCCCACTCTGGCCCCTAAAGTGGGCGCTGCAGACAGTCCCAGTGGGATGCTCACCCAGGTCCTTGTTGGCGATGACATGTGCCCCGGAGGGCAAGGGCAAGTGCCCAGGGAACTGATGGCTTCTTCAGGGATCCTTTCCGCCCAGACGTCAGAAGTTTCCTCGTAAAACAGAAAGGAAATGCCACCCCGCAGTGCCCTGGTCGCCCCCTCCCCCTGCTAGTCAGACGTGGCATTCGGGGTCCCATCCTCAGCGCATGAAGAAAGAATTCTGTGCAGGGGAACTCCCTGAGGGGATCCTAGGGAGCTGAGGGCTTTAGCAAGGCCTTGGCCTCGGCCTGGGATCAGAGACTCCTGGGCGTTGGGGCTGGCAGAAGCCACTTGACCAGGCCTCCTGAGACACCTCATCTCCCTCCATCCGTGGTTCGGGCCCAGCTGGGGGCCCGAACACAGCCTGAGAGTCCCGAGGACAGCACTGTGGTCAGCGGCTAGGGCAGAGGGTGGTGTGAAGGCAGAGGAGACAGGGCCTGTGGCTGGGAGGGGGAGCAGCCTCTCCTCTGGGGCCCCCTGAGCAAGTCCCTGCCCCTGTGTGGGCCTTGGTCTCCTCATCTGGGAGCCAGAGGGAGATGAGCCGTGGTGCAGGCCTCACAGTGGGTGCCGAGGCTCGGGTGGGGAGGAATGTGGGGAGCTTGGACCTGGCTCCAGAGGCAGGCTTGAGCGGAGAGCAGTGATGACGGTCAGATGACGCTTGGGCCTCAGGAGACTGTGGGAGGCAGACAGAGTTCGTCAAACCTTCCAGACGAGGTAACAGGTTCAGGGAGGCCTGGGCGGGCCCAAGGTCACACAGGAGTGAGTGTTGGAGCTGGGATGGCTCTGGAATCAGAGCACCCTGGAGGCGGGAGCCGCAGGGGCACCAGGTGACTGGGGCCACATGTCCAGGGTCCCCGATCTGGGAGGGGTCTTTGGGAGGACACTTGGAGGGGAGCGTCGGCTCACTGGCCCTGTCAACACCCTGGCAGGAGGCGGCACTTTCTATGTTGACCAGCCTGGAGACGGGCCCCACAGGTGCCCAGAAGGTAAGGGTGCCTGTGGAGGAGGGGCCCAGGAGTCGCAGGAGAGGGGACTCCCCTTCCTAGCCGGAGGTCTCTACCAGCAGAGAGGGAGCCTTTCTCCTCCCAGCCCTGCTCCTGGTGCCACAGACCTGAAATGCCTGCATTGGAAGTGACCAGGAGGAGGCCTGGAACGGATGGGCGCACAACGGATTTGGGACAGGGAGGGGCGGGGACCACGTACCCTGGGTTTTGCCAGAGCCGGCTGCTCTGGGAGGTGCCTGGAGGAGTTTGGGGTTCCTGGAGGAGAGAAGAGGAGGAAATTGGGGGGAGGCCGCCTAGGTGGGTAGCTTGGGCTGGGCAGGAGGCTGGGGTGAGGAGTGGAGGAGAGGTCTTTGACGGCTCCTGAGAGCGGGATCTCATCACCGTCTCCACCCCGCTGGCACAGGGGCTCATCCCCTTCCTTGGCACATTCCTCAATTACCTACTGCTGCTGAGGACACCAACATGGAGGATTACCTGGAGGTGAGTGAGCCTGGAGGTGGAGCTGGGGATCAGGATTTGGAGATTTGGGAGGAGAGACTTGCACTGAGGCCTGAGCTCACAACCCTTGGCAGAGTCCTCTCGTGAGGGCCTCACAGCCACCCCGGGAGCTGGGTGTCATGGCCATCTTAGTGATGAGTGAATATAGGATCCAGGTGAGCCGCCAGTCCAGGCTGCCTGACTGCGGAGCTGCTGGAGGGTGTGTCTGAGCTGGACTCAGCCTCTCCCTCAGGCCCCGCCCCTGCAGGGAGTGAAGCCAGGCCCCTCCAAGGCAGGAAGCACACGAGTGGCTGAGCATCCCTTCCTGCCTGAGGCCTCAGTCTGTCTGTCTGTCAGAGAGGGCTGTCTTAGAATGTCCCTGAGCCATAGCCCCGTGGCCTCCTTGCTCTGGAGCTCAGAGTCTTGCCCGGGACCCATTCCCGTTTCTGGTAGCGCCTGCTCCCTGGTCGACCCTGCTGGTAGTGCAACCTGAGAAAGGGTGGAGACGGGGGCTAGCTATGGGCTAAGGGGGCTGTTGCTCATGGGCTTTGGCTCTCTGCCTTCCAGGGAAATGAGATCAATTTTAGAAAAGGAGTGAGGTGAGCAGCTGTGGCCTCCCCGTGCGGAGGGTGGGGCTGTGGCAATCAGAGACTCCTCCGGGGAAGACCTTCTCTGGCCCGATGCCTTGGGCCTTGCTTTTCTTGGGAGAGTTCGGCACCCAGAGCTGGGAAAGGCGTCCCATTGGTGCGTGGGGGAAGGGGCTGGCACCAAGGACACCTTCCTGCAGGAGGAGCTATTTCAAGCCAACTGTGAGAACGAGCAAGTCCTGCACGGAATTGGAGGGAAGGAGGGTTCCCATGTGGGCCAAGACCCCAGACCAGCTCCTTGACCCTCTTCTCACCTGTCTGAGTCCCCAGCACGGTCCCCCACCCAGGCCCCGTCTGCATCATGTCCTTTCTCCCCCAGGAATTCAAAGTCACTGAGCAGTCCTGCTCCAGGAGGCAGTCCATCTTTACCACATTGAGGCTGAGGAGCGATTTGGGGCCTGGTTCGAGGCCATGGAGCCCCTCAGCGAGGATGAGAGGTGAGGCGGGGCAGGAGTTGGTGAGGGCAAGGCGGACTCTCTCTGATGGCCAGCTCCAGGGAGCCCGTGCCCGTGGCTTCCGGGTCAGTCCCGGGGCTTGTCGCATGGTCACCCGTGGGGCCCTGGGACTCCAACTGCTGGCCGTCTCTGGGAGGGTCACCTGAGGTGTGGCTCCCGGTAGCTGAAAAGTCCCCTCTGTCCTTTAGCTACAGCCTGTCCTGCCACCTGGAGCCCCCAGGAGAGGGCCGGCAAGATGCGCCGGTTTTTCCTGCCCAGAGAAGAGAACCGCGCGTCTCTCAGCTCAGGGCTCGGTGAGTGTCCAGACAGGCAGGGACAGAACTGAGAGACAGGGGCTCCGGAAAGCTTCGGGCTGACCAAGGGCCTAGGGAGATGGACAGCCGGCACGGGGATCCCAGCTCCACTGCTGACCAGGCCTGTGAGGGACAATTCCCTTGACCTTTGTGGGACTCAGCTTCCTCTTCTGTGAAATGGGTGAAGCGAAATGCCAGCTCCCATGTCAGGGACAATGGGGTAGTGTTGACTGAACACTCAGGACAAGGTTTGGAGCAGAAATGCAGTGGGGCTGAGGTGTTGGGCTGGGATACTGGTGTGACCCCCCCAATCATCAGTGTCTTCTCTTCAGTCACCAGACCCCTGACGCAGAACCCAGCAACAGTGGCAGATCCCGGTCCTTCCAACAGCTCGAGTGCAGCCTGCTCTTCAGCGGCGGGGACGCGGCTGGGAAACACGCGGGGCCCCAGGCCGGCTCCTCCCATGCTGATGGGGAGAAGAACATTCTAAGCCTTTTCCTGGGAGCCCTGGAGCCCAAGAGGAGGGGACGACCCACCCCACAGGCCTGGCAGCTCCACCCCAGCGCCTGTTTACCACTTGGGAAGGGGCCGTATTTCTTTCGTGTTAGTAGTTAGTGCTAGTTTTGAATTTGATGTTAAAATCCTGTTTTCTGTTCCAGCCTGCGAGTCACGGTCTGGTTCTTTCCCCTCCTGTGCTCGTGTCAAGGAGACACAGACTCTCGCGTTCCTCCTGGAATGAAGAAATCTTGCAGGGTCTCGGCTTATTGTATGTGAGAGAAGGGAGAAGGGCCAGGCCCCTCCCTGGATACTGAGGACACCTCCGCGCCCCCCCTTTACTCAGAGGACGGCTTCATTTCAGTGTGGTTCACGTGGGCCAGGAGCAGAGACAGCACCCAGAGCTCCTGGCATTTAGAGGGTGGAGGTACTTTCACAGGCAGAGCAACAACCACTGGAATGCGGGTGTCTTTAAAATGGCACGGGCCAGCACGGGTTAGACTAAGTGCAGAGAACGATGTAAAAGCTCAAAACGTGCATGTGGAGGGTCAGAGGCCGGAGAAGGTCATGTGCAGATGGACTAAGGGCAGGCAGGACCCTCCCTCCCGGCCCCTCTGGGGGCTCCATGTTCACCCTTCACCTGGATTGGAATCCTCTGGGATCCTGGTCCACGGCTCTGAATTCCTTTCCCTGCAAGTTTGGTATCCAGGGGGACAGATCTGTGATGCAGCTTTGAAGGCTACATCTGGGCATCCTTCCCGACGCATCACTGCTCCTTGTCCACCAGGATTTCCTGCCTCCGTGCACTTCCTTCTGCAATTCTTGGAAGGGCAGAAATTCCCTCGAATGCCTCGGCCTCTCTGTCCCGTACCTCGTGGCCACTCCTCCTGGGCAGGGTCTGACGGATCACGGGTGGAGTCTGCTTGCAAACATTAGATACCCTAATCCTGGCCAAAGAATGACCTATACTCTCCCTCGCTGCCCAGGGTGACATCTGGGCCCCTGTGGTTCTGAGGTGTGTTGGTCTCAGGCAATCACCTGTTCACACACTCAGGCATGTTGTTTCTGACTCATCCTAACGGGGCAGGAGGACCTGAGCCTATAAACCATGCAGCCCCTCGGAGGGCTGTGTTCTCTTGCCCAGCCTTATGCTCCGTTTATGGTGTGGGTGTGAACCTTTCCCGTTGGAAGCTTTCAGAGATGAGTCGTGAGAGGAGGGTGGTTGAGGGGTCCAGCAGGGAACGCAAGCAAACGGATGACGGGTAAACACAGCCTGACAAAATTAAAACACTTAAATGGTTCCAGTCTGGTGGTGAGCAGACACTGCTCCGAGCTCACTCCAAGAACCCACCCGGTGACCAGGAGCTAGAGGGTTACCACCTGGCATTTTGAACGCCCCCCCCCACCCACCCCGGGAAAGACCCTGTAAGACTAGGACCACAGGAAGTGCTTGGCCCTTAGAGTTCTCCCTCCTTTCTGATGGCTGCAAGTGTCACCCAGACACACAGCAGCGTGAACCCTGCCAGGGAGGCCTCCTCAGTACGGCCAGCAGCTGAGGAGAAATGCTGGTTCCCAGCAGCCCAGGCCCTTCTTGGTATGGCACAGCCATCCCAGGAAGGTGACTTTCTAAATGGAAGCCGGAGCCGGCTGTACCTTCCGCCACAGAGAAAGAGAAGTGCCAAGTCCCAAGGCTAGTCCAGGCCCAGGAGGAAGACACCGTGTCCAAGGGGTTTCCCTCACAGGGCCGTGAGGCTCCTGAGAGCCGACCCTTTGGTTGCAGTGCTTTGTTTGTCATGAGCCTACCAGACGGCAGAGGACAATAACTCGCTGCCTCTTTGGGCTTCCAATGGCCAAAAATGAACTGATCGCCAGCAAAAAGAGGCCCACATGTGCAGCACCTGTATCTCATCAGTCTTTATGTTACTTTGATATAAATTTTAGAGAGAGAGCTATATATATATGTTCACTCACACACAAATATATCATGCACTCTAACTTATTCCAAACAGAATCAAGAAATAATACTCATACTCCTCAAATGCACGGTTTTGCAGCTGGTTCCCTCTCGGTAGCTGGTATTTATAAGCACCTTCTTCCAGGACCCATTTCATCTTCCCTTCGCCCTCCACAAACCCCGCGGCTGGTCATGGTGCTCTGCCTGGTTAGGGGACCATAACCTGCCTTCCTGAAGGGTCTGGGTCATGGCAGTCCTACCTGGATTGGATTCTGCTCATTCCCTGGGGACTTCAAGCCCCAGGACGTGCTAGCCCACAAAACTCGGTCAGGAATCTCCTGAAGTCCACACGTGGGCTTCCTCCTCTCCAGGCTGAGGAGCAGAGGGAAGCCCGAGTCCCAGAGGAACACGAGGGCTCCAGACAGTGTCTGCTTTGCATGTCAAGATGGAGAAAACTCAGGGGAAACTCTGAGGGTGAAGCAAGGCAGTCCGTTGTCATCATTCTCTGCACTGAATCCACCCAGACGGTTCCAGCAGAGGCTCCACAACAAGCAGCCCCAAGCACCCAGGCGGGAGGCCGGCTGCGCTGTCCTGCCTGGGCTTGCCCAGTACATGCATGGTCTACATATTTTGCAAATGACCACAGCTGAAGATGCCCAAGGGCTAAGATTCACCCTGAGCTAACATCCATTGCCAATCTTCCTCGGTTTTTTTTTTTTTTTCCCTTGAGGAAGACTAGCCTTGGGCTAAGATCTGTGCCCATCTTCCTCTATTTAACACGTGGGATGTCTGCCACAGCATGGCCCGATAAGCGGTGTGAATGTCCACAAGAACCGTGACCCGAACGTGCCAATGCCGGGCCTCCAAAGTGGAGTGGGCCAGTTTAAGCCCTGCGCCACCCTAGGTTATTTTAACACATCACTCTCAGAAACTGATAAATCTGTCACGTGAAGGTAAGCAATTCTAAAGAGGATTTCCATAATACTGCAAGCTCCATCCCTCCAATAGACAATCAAGTCCTAACAAGCAGCGGTTTATTGTCACGTTGCTGATGCCGGAAAAGGTCTCTGTTGACAGCACGATCCCTCAAAGGCCTTGTCCATTTCTGTGAATCCCATTTCCAGCACATAGAGATCTAAAGATTGAGGCAAATGTGGTCTTTCCTCCTTGCAACTCTGAATTAACATGCAATAAAGAGCAAAAATGGAGACCTGGAAGCAGACCTCTTATTTGAGAACAGAGATATACCAGCGCTTTTGAAATGATCTTTGGAGTCTACCGGAGTATTGCACAGAAGGAATGATCCATTCCGACTAGGTAGGTTTTACTGTGTCGCTGTGAGGGCGACAACGGAATCATCCCGCGAATCGGTAACTCTCTGTGACTTTCAAGCGCAGATAAATAATATACTTCGGAAAGGAAAATGCGAGAGCACCGTGAAACGGAAAGCCCTCCTTGCTCTACTCAGCTGAAATCCAGTCTCTCCTCCACAAGAAATCCCTGTCTATGCTTCCTACGTCCCACAGAGGAGTTTAATAAAGAAAAGGATTGGTATGTCTTGAAGTTGCAAGAGCTCAAGCAAGAAAACGTGGGACCCTTCAAGGAGACGTCAGTGAAGTGCCGGGCTCCATCTCAGGGGCACCAGCGTCTCCTCTCTTTCCTGGTGCTGTCAGCACATCCTTCTTGGGCGCTCACTCTTTCTCTGCCTGGCTGCTGAGCCTGTCCACAATCGCTCTCTCCCGCCCTCTTCCCCGTCCCCTCCTGTTTGCTCAGATCTTCCACAGTCACCAGCAATTGTTGGCCGTGGAGCTATGGGATGCCCAGACCAGTTCCCAGAATCATCTCTGCCAAATCTGAGGAAGGGCAGGGGTGTGTATGGGACTGGACGGGGCACCCCATGCGAGCGCACCCCGCAGGAATTCACCTCTGCTGCAAGGTGCAATTTTGCAAGGCTACGGCAAGTTCCAAAGGGCTTGCCACTTCTCTCCTGCCAGCAGACCTGTTGGGGCTGGTGCCACGTGCTCTCCCAGTGACCCCTCACTGCTGGGTGGGATGGCATTCTAGTAACTGGCCTTCTGAATATGTAACTGCGCATCCTCAAAGAGATGGGAATTCTTAATCCGGGCTTTGGTTTGGGTTGATTCCCACGATCACGCAGCTTCCTCTGCGAAGACTTGACCATCATCACTTCTTTTCCTCTCATCCTGTAAAAGTAATCATGAAACTGGACCCAAATGAGAAATGAAGCATGGCTTCTTAGGACAATTATCTCAGTTTCCCTGTACTTCCACCCTTCCTCTCTCCCTCTGGAGCTCTTCTGACCTGTGTCCCAGGACATCGTCAAGCAGATTTGGGTCAAGGACAGAAAGCTCAAGGTAAAACTCAGGACTGCTCCAGGATTCAGTTTTCCTCCCCGTCTCGTAACACCCCCTCCTTGTTTCAGTGTGATTTTATTCTCTTTTATTGCTCTTGCCATTCTCATCTGTGCAAGTCCTGGCACTCTCTCTGAGGACACGTGATCCCCCAGCTTACTATAGATCCCAATTCCCATCCTTTCTGTGTTTTCTGACTATTCCTTTGGTTAACCCATTGGCCAGTTGTTGCTCTTAGCCTCTTTAGGGTCTAAATCAATTGTGACATTATCAACTACCCCACTCTTAGCGACTCACTCCCAGGTCCTGACATTTACATAACCCAAACGATCATGTTCACAACTAAATAAGTTAGAGTCCAGCCCCATGGCTGAGTGGTTAAAGTTGCGTGTGTTCTGCTTCAGGGGCCTGAGGTTTGCGGGTTCAGATCCCAGGTGCAGACCTACTCCACTCATCGGCCACGCTGTGGAGGCATCCCACGGACAAAGGAGAGGAAGACTGGCACAGATGTTAGCTCAGGGTAATCTTCCTCCTAAATAAAGAAATAAACCCTTCAGAAAATGTATTCATCCACCACAAATTCCTGATTTCCAATATGTCTTCAAACATTCATACAGAAGATACCTGTTCCTTCAGATCGGAAGTGATGCCAGATCACCATGTCCTCACTTTAATTTCCTCGTGGACCTGTCAGTCCTACATTCCACGGACTGTGATCTCAATAATTTCCTTGAAATAATCAAAAATTCCTTACCACTCGTCTTATTTGTGTTGTAAAACTGGAAACCCGGGAGATCCTGATTATCTGCTTTGCCATTCTACTGCTAGTCTTATGATAACTGCTGAAGAAAAAGCACACAACGCGATATTTTGTCATCACCATAAAGACAAAATCATCTGCATCAACTGGGAAGCATCCATAATGCCTGGACATTTTTTTCTTTTTTCATCTCTCGGGTCAATAGCAAAAACACCAAGGCACTCAGTTAACAAATGGGCAAAGGAGTACAATAGCCATTTTTCCAAAGAAGACACACAAATGGCCAACAGCCACATGAAAAGGTGCTCAGCATCACTAATCTTTAGGGAAATGCAAATCAAAACCACAAGGAGATATCACTTGACACCGGTTAGGGCGGCTATTATCAAAAAAAGTAGAGGTGACAAATGTTGGTGAGGTTGTGGAGGAAAAGGAAGCCTTGCAACTGTTGATGGGAACGTAAACTAATACTGTAATGATGGAAAATAGTCTGGAGGTTCCTCTAAAAATTAAACCTAGCGTATAATGTAGCAATCTCACGGTATTGTGTTTTGTACTTCGAATTTATAACAGAGTATATATTCTGTTAAGTGTTCTTAAAGCAAAATAATGATAATAGTAAAGGGGGTGGGAGAAAACTTTGGTAGATGATGGATATGTTTATGGCCTCGATGGTGGTGATGGTCTCATGGGTGGACACTTATGTTCAAATTCATCAAGTTGCATACGGAAAAGTATGACATCATTACCGATTCTTCTGCACCTTAAAACACAACATGTCCTCATCCAGAAAATGAATATTGACTACGTCTGGGGACAGACGTTAGTTAGACTTATCGTGGTGATTATTTCACGATACATGCAAATCATTATATTGTACAAATGAAACTAATATAAAGTATATGTCAATTATACCTCAATTAACAAGCGCACACATCATACAAGACTATTTGAACACTGTAAACGAGTTCAGTGAATCCCTGAAACTATCCCATCCCCAAATGTCACAGGAAGCAAGGAGGATGAAGTAAGATGGAAAGTTGTTGTGCAAAGCTGCATGCAAATTAAAATCCTTTAAGTTGCGTTCAGCTGCTGTCACTGCAAACCAAGACAAGCATGGACAGTCCTTGGTGAGTCAGCTTCCGGTCAGCTCTTCCCCCAAGGCCCGGCAGTCATGCGCCCCTCCCTAGTGGGTCACTCTGCTCTGTCCTCCAAAGTGGCCAGCAGGAAACCCTGGTAAGATTCTGGAGGACAGCCGCTTCTATCCTAGATACTCACGTTTTAACAGACACTCGAGATGAAATGTCAAGACTTAAAAGCATAAGTGTCTATTTGTGTAGTGTAGGGTATAAGGGAAACCATAGGAGGTCTTTCAGCATCTCTCAACTCATAATGCAAACATAGCCCTGTCTTCAGAAGGACC
Source organism: Equus przewalskii (assembly GCF_037783145.1). Taxonomy (NCBI): domain Eukaryota; kingdom Metazoa; phylum Chordata; class Mammalia; order Perissodactyla; family Equidae; genus Equus; species Equus przewalskii. The sequence goes on from NC_091838.1 coordinate 29,321,583, forward strand.
GTCCTTGGTCTTTGGTGCAGAGTAGGGCATGTCGCAGGTGGCACGAAGGACAGGTTGTAGCAGCACTATCCTCACTCCAACAGAACTATCTCACTGGACATGACCCCGTGGGTCTCCAAAATAAGTTACTGAACATAAAGAAAAAAACCTTTCTTGAGAGGGGCAATTTTACCGATCAAGGGAAAACTTCTGAATTTTCGCATCTTATAACAAATAAATGATATGTCCTATTCTATCCTAATGAGGTAGCATGGGTACTTCCATAATAAATACTTTTCATTTTCAGTTCAAACATGCTCAGCTGCTTTCAAAAACCAAAAAACCAAAACAGAAACCCAGGCATGTAAAATTAAGTGTTTTAACTTGATAAAGTACTAACACAGCAGTGGCTTGGAAGAGCTCAAACGAAATGATCATTTTTGGTAATGACCGTAGAAGATGGTGCTATCGCTGTGAAAGGATGGAACCAATCCAGAACGAGCCAGCTTTTGATTAAGGACAACGGAATTGAATCAGATGCCAGAAATACTCACTTGGAAATCAAAGTCCCATCATCATCCCTGGAAGCATTTCTGGAACTTTACCTTGGACACAAATTTTTGTCTTCCAAAGGAGCAGACATAATACAGAGCAAATAGCAGACAGAGGAAGATGAGTCCCAGTTTGCCAGGCACCAAAAGGGAATTAGTGGCCCTGAGTCACATCTCTAGGAGCCCCACTGGGTGAGGGCTTTCACCAGGACCACACATGTCCACTCAGCAAGGGGAGTCCTCAGGGATGTTCACCTTACTCCCCCAGCCCATCGAAACTGAAACAAGACAACCCAGAGAGAGAGAGAGAGAGCACATGTTAAATTCAATGAGTTGGGGGGCCAGCCCCACGGCCACGTGGTGGAGTTCCCGTGCCCCGCCTCAGCAGCCCAGGGTTCGGATCCTGGGCAGGGACATGGCACGGCTCATCAGGCCATGCTGAGAGGGCATCCCACATGGCACAACCAGAAGGTCCTACAACTAGGATACACAACTATGAACTGGGGAGGGGAGGTTGGGGAGAAGAAGAAGGGGAAGAAGAAGAAAAAGATTGGCAACAGATGTTGGTTCAGGCGCCAATCTGGAAAAGAAAACAAAAAAAATCAAATGAATTGCTCACGTAGGGCACGCAAAGCGTCTAACTGTGAGGTGAAACAATGGAAAAACAAACTTACTGGCCTCCTGGCAGGAACCTTGTTCTTTAATGAGCACAGGCCTCGTGCTTCACTGTCTCATCCCCTGGGATGATGCTGTTTGGTGCGACAGAGGATGAAGACTTCCCTGCAGAGGTCAACATGCATTTGTTTTTATAGAATCAGGATTCTGCTCTCTACTTTCATATCTCGGTTGTCAAATATCCACTGTGATTATAATCATTTTACAATTATTTGAGACAATTTCAAAGGTTACACAATATGCAATCAAAAGAATGTCCTAATTTGTTCCACAGTGGCCTGAAGGGAAAGTCACCAGACAACAGGCGGGGAGGGAAGGCTTACTTCAGCAGCAGTTTTTGAACAAAGGGATCTCGGAGGACCTGACGTTTTGAACTGAAACGGAGTATAGAGTAGGAATACGAGTGTGGATCCTGGGGCGGAGATGAAGGGTGACTGCTCAGTGTGCTCGCAGCAGCAGTGCTTGTTCTGTCAGGTGGTTCTGAGAGTTTGCGTTAAACATCACTCCCTGGATGTCAACTGTAGTCATCAGACGAGATCGGAGACTGAGAGGTGAAGGGGTGTCTAGTTGGCGAGGGGGAGTTAACAGCTTCCGTTGGAAATATGTTTGCTTAAGGTGCCTATAACATACACCTGGAGCATTATAGCTCAGAAATAAGATCTGGACGTGGTTTTTAGACATCGTCATCATAGAGATAACAGTGGAAGGCATTGAAGCAATAGAAGAAATGCACAAGAGTACTGAGACAACGTGGGGTCAATGGAGAGAATAGGGCTCACATTGAGTCCTGAGCTTTCGCAATAGTGCTGTGTGAGAAGGACCCTGTGAAGGACACCAGGGAGTGTGGGGCTTGGTTCACAGGCAGTCAGGAGCCTGAGATGTCGAGAAACGGAGGACAGGGAATCATTCCAAAAGAAAATCGTGGCCCGGTTCTGCGCCTGTTCCAAGTAATAGAAAGATGCAGAAACACTCTTTGGATTTAATTCTGGGGAGATAGCTGTGATATTATCAAGATTGATTAATACACAGACCATTGTCTGAAGTGTGGGGGAGTGAGGAGCTGGTAATTCCATGAACACTGATCTTTCAGCTTCATTGTGAAGGGGAAGGAAGACGTGGGGCGAGAACTAGAGAGAAATGGGTTCAGGAGAGGCTGTTGTTTTTCAACAATGAAGAGATTGAATGAGTGAAAGGAATTCGATGGGGGAGGGGAGGGGAGATTGCTAGCAGAGAACATGACGTTTGGAATCAATAATAAAACTTCTCTAGAGAGGAGGAAGAAGGGAGACAGTCAGTTAAACCAAGGATCAAGATGAATTTTCAATGGAATCAGGAGAGGAGTCATTGATGGTTAAGAATGGTGGGATATTTGTAGACTTTGCGGCAGTGAGCTCAAGTATTTCTTGTAATGATCTAACTCATCAACATAGCAGGAGATGACCCCCTTGGTGGAAAGTGAGGGGAAAGGCAAGAAGTTTTTAGATTGGAAAGGCTCGGTGAAGGTCTGAACTGTTTCTGAAGCCCGGAAGGACGCACCAACTATCACGGCGCCGTAGGATGTAAAGGGAAGGAAAAGGAGGACATGTCGCTTCTCTCCTGTCAGGATGCGTGTCTGCTGGCACAGCCTGAGCCAGCAGCTGGGATGGCTGCTTTGTGTCCTGAGAAAACAGGGTCCGAGGTGGAAACCTACACCGAGGACCGGGCCGGGCAGTTCTACGGGAGATGTGCAGTGACATGTGGAGAGCCCGCGCTGCTCAAATCACAGCCTAATTTGCTAATGACATCTGAATCCCCCAATACACAAACACGCACTGTGGTAATGTCTGGTAACACCAGCTAAATTGACAGGAAAAATGTCACAGCTCAGTGTCATAAGATGGACACTGAGCATCCTGGCTGCTAGAGTATTTCGGGTCTTCGTTGTTGTCAATCTGGATGTTTCAGACATGCATCTCTCTTCTCACCACTGAGACTGTGCCTGTCGCCTCCTACTCAACCTCTGAGGCCCCACTGTGATGCCGTCGTCTTCCCTGACGCTTCCTCCTTGGCTGGTTCACCGTGTGCTCTCTGTGCTCCTGACGGTTTGCCCCTCTTACAGCTCTTTGCACGTGGACCCAGAGTTATTTCTTTACCCTGCATCTTTCTGGCTGGTTTGTGAGCAGGGTCTGTCTCTTATTCATCTTTGCAGCTCTGTTCTTCCACACAAGAATGCCAGCAGAAGTTGAGGGACATACCCTAAAGGGAAGACTTAGTGATTGTATTATTGGCGGTACTTTGATGTTTTGTTTTGATTTTGGTGAGGGTGCTAGAGGGTGGACTGCCAATCAGTGACTCCATGCCAATCGCTCAGTGCTCAGCTTATTATTTTGACTTGAATTTTACTAATGAGTTTGTGTCATTTACTCAGTATACAACATGCTTGATTGGGCTAAATGAGGAGAATTCCATAACTCAGGACCTGCAGGGAGGCTGATGCATGCACAGCAATCTGCAGTACTGTCCCCAAAGTGGGATTACACAAGTCTGGGCAAAGTCCTCGGAGGACCAGGGAGGGACCCAAGGAGGATGTGGTTGAAAACCAGAACAGTGATGACATCGCTTCACATTTTGCTCCCCTTGACACCCTCAGACCTCAGGGCTTTGCTGTCTATGATCATTCTCAGAGTGCTGGGAAGCCCGGTATGTATCGCACTACTGCCGTCCCCACTACTGTAGATTTTGGTAGAGTGTTTACCTTGGCTTTAATTGCGTCTCTACAGAGCCAGCCACCTGGTGGTCTGCTCATGTCGGGTCACACTTGATATTTAGCCTTTTGTGGTCAGAGACAGCGCTGTCCTGTGTATTCATTCCTCTGGGGCCTAGAACACAGCAGGTGTCCAATCACTAGGTGGAAGGCATCCATCCTCATAGAGCCTTCAACTCTGTGCTTTGTAATTATCGACTTTAACAGAAAGATTTGAAAGTACAGTGCTTCGCAGTAATTTTCTGATATTGTCAAGAAAGACTGTCCCATCAAGAATATGAAGCGTATCTTTATGAAGTGTCTTTACTTGAATGGGGATTAAGTTGGCTGCCCTGGAGACATTTTCCTGTCATTTCTGTTCGTCTACTTGCTAGTTGCATTGTATCTTTGATAAGTACTTTCTCAAGATATTGAGCAGTGTTTGCTAAATCTTGACTTCTGTCTTTTTATAGATAGTCACTGATGATTTTCTCCCATTCCTATCGGTCCAAAACTCTTTCATAAAGAACAGATTTGAGTATCTTCTTATTCACTGTGGAGGCTTTTGTGGTCATGATGTATATCTCATAGACTAGACCTCAGGGATATGATGCTTTTGATTAAAGATGAGTATTTATTATATTATTATGGTGTATGTAGGAGGAATTTAGAGGAGTGATGGTTTTCAGTTTCTCAGGTATGTGTATATATATATATATAAACATATATATTGAAAATTTTGGGGGCCGGCCCAGTGGCGCAGTGGTTAAGTTCGCACGTTCTGCTTCTCGGCAGCCTGGGGTTTGCTGGTTTGGATCCCAGGTGCGGACATGGTACCGCTTGGCAAAAGCCATGCTGTGGTAGGCATCCCACGTATAAAGTAGAGGACGATAGGCCCAAGAATGTGTCACTTGTCAGAGCCAGTCTTCCTCAGCAAAAAGAGGACGATTGGCAGTAGTTAGCTCAGGGCTAATCTTCCTCAAAAAAAAAAGTTTCTTAATAATGAACGTGTTACTTTTTAATTTATTTCAGGATAAGATAAAATTTAAAAAAAAGAAGCTTGTTTATGATATAAAGGTGGAGTTGAGAACTGGGATATAATGCAGGTAAGTCATACCCAATGGAATTTACTGCAGAGCCGTGTGTTTTCATCCCTCCATTGACAAGGTGGACATTCACGCGGGTCCAAGTCAGGCTGAGTTTGCCTGGTGACCAGCTCTTTCTTCTGACCATCACCTCTGGGATGTGAGTTGCTGTCAGTGGCCCTGCTGTGGGGACCAGGGCCGGTCACAAGGTCTGCTGCAAGCCCAGGAGAGTCCCCAGTGATCCTGCTCCAGGGCCAGAACATCAGAGCAGATCTATGACCACGTGGCTCCTCTTACTGAAGAGGAAAAAAAAAATGTACGAAGCCATTGACCTGGACCTAGAAGAATACCGGAATAGCAGCCAGGTTAAGAAATTTATCTTAACACCAAGGTATGATCACAAGTTGATGGATAATCTGAACAAAGAATGATGGTAACAAATATTTTCCCAAGGCTTAATTTACTGTGTCCTGTTTATCTGCACATCTTAGAACTGAAAGCAGATGTTAATTCCAAGGGGAGTTTCACTTTCAAGGCCACTTCCCTGTGGTCTAGATCAAGCAGACCTTATCTGGGGTCCCACTGGCACCGGACTCAGGCACCTAACCGTGGAGCAATTGCTCATTTCACAGATGCGTTTTTCCAAATCAGTTTTCTGGACTCAATCCCAAGCCGGCCTGCAGCCGGTGAGCTGGGCTCCCTAACTGTTTAAAGATTGAGGATAGTCTGAGGTTATTCCAGCTCCATGACCCTAATTGTTCATTTTTCTAGACAAAACCAAGAGACTTAGGGGCTAATCTGTAGACTGCCACGTCACTGCTGCCTTGGTGTAATAAGTAGACCCAAAGCCGAAAGCGTTACTGGCAAATTTAGATTTTTTCCTTTTCCCTTCTCCTCCTCCTCCTCCTCCTTTCTAAAACGCTTGCCTGCTAGGGTGTTTGCTAGCTATGGCTGGTTCCTGGGGGAACAGCCAAGAGAGGGAGAAGCATGCAGAAGAGAGCGATAGAGTTTCTTATCATGAAGTGTAGCTCTTCCTCAGACTAGCTCTACAGCGGCCATAGCAAGATTGAAAACTGGCTCAAACATCTGCAGAGTTCTTTGAAGCCTTCTGAAAAATAAAATACATTTAGCACACAAATTATCATCGCAATGACTGGGATAGAAATTTATAAATGAACCCAAGTTTCTGAAAGGGCCCCTTTGCCATCTAGTAACTGCAAACTTCAGCGACGAGGGGCCCTCGCCAATGGGAGTGGCTTGGGCAGGCGAAGGCAGCAGAGATCTCGTGTCCTGAGGGGAAAGTCCACTTGTACTGTTTGTCCAGACATATCTAAGTGAGGCGATAATTAACTTGCCATTAACCGTGTCACAGATGTACAGAAATTGGTGATGCAAGCAATACAATTCAACTGAGTTTTAATTAAACATTCTTTCATATAATAAAATACTTTTATTTCAATTTAGGAGGAAATTCTAATGCACCTAGGGAGGTACCCATCTCTTTCTATTCACGGGATTGAGGGCGCCTTTGAGGAGCCTGGAGCTAAAACAGTCATACCTGGCCGAGTTGTAGGAAAATTTTCAATCCGTCTAGTCCCTCACATGAACATGTCCGTGAGGACTGGAAACCAGGTAACAAACGTGCATTGTTCTTCTGTCCCAGCAGCGCCGTTCCTGAGAGCCACATGCCACACAGTAGTGAGCAACTCAGTTGTTAGCATTGAAGTATCACTTTTTTCCAATACAGAAGGGACTGGAACAAATGTCAAGAAACCAACAGGATTTTTGTTCAGTAAAAAATCTCTTCCCTCAATTATATGCAATTACAGTCATCAGACAAATAACCATTTGGAGTTGGAGTGATGGGAAATTTTTGAAAACTAAATGGTGCGTAAAAAGGCAAGATGGGTTTTACACACAGACGGAGAAGCTACTTGTCTACGGCTGGACTAACCGGAGGATCTTTTACCCCCAGCGTTGGTTCGTCCATGATGTCTGAAATGAACCCCCTGAAAGCAGCCACCTTAATGAAAATGTTTGTGTCTGGAAGGAGGTGCGTGCCTGAAGTATCGACCTATCATCAGTGTACCTCAAGTTGCACAGAAGGTAGACTCTGAAGAAGGGAGCTCAAGGAATACCTCGGCGCCCTCTCTCCATCCACTGTCCGCTTTTATCGTCGTCTTAGCGCTAATTACATTCTCAAAGATCCTCCTTCCCCTCTGCGTCCCTCCGTCTTTTTGTTTCCATCTTCCTCCCTCCTTCCCTTTCTGGATGGACTGTTCCTCCTCCTCACAGCACACACTTTACATGAGCGCAGGACGGTCTTCGTCTTGCTCACAGCTATGTCCCAGCACCTAGAACAGTTCCTGCCACGTGACAGGTGTGCCTAAATCTTTGTCGAAGGGATGAATATTTCAGAGTATGGAGTTTTTCTCTGGGTGAGAATTCCATAATGGCAACCGGAATGGAGCCCAGGGGAGAGAGAAAGATGCTGTCAATGAGCCTCCTTCACAGCTTAGCGTGAAATTGCTCCCACTTTTTGGAAATTTCCAAGTGTGTAATGTTCCCAAAATATTCCTTAAGATACTGATAAGTCCAAAAAGAGGGATATTCAAATTGAGAAGTTCTACTTGTGTTGTGTTTCATAATTACCTCAAACATTCATCATATTTGTATTACCCACAATATCATTCAAGGTTTCATAATTACCCAAATTCATAATAAGCCGACATTAACAGTGAGACACTGTGGTCGGGGAGGGGTGGGGACGGGAGGGGGGATTGGGGGGTCTCGGGAGGGGTGGGAGTAGGAGCAAGCATCCTTCACACTGGGCGCAGCTCTCCGTCCTGGAGACCCGGCTCACTCCGCGTCCTCCCTCTGGAAGAGCTGAGGGAAAATCAGAACGCTTGAATGCGTCAGCTTGGGATTCCAATCAGTTTCTTGATACAAGGCTATGAGAGCTACTTCAAAATTTTCTCTTACAACTGAAAATGTTACCTTTAGGTAAAGCAGCATCTTGAATATATATTTTCCCAAAGAAATCGTTCCAACCAGATGGTTGTTTCTATGGCACTAGGACTACACCCATGGATCGCAAATATTAAAGATAATCAGTATCTTGCAGCAAAAAGAGCCATCAAAACAGGTTAGACTTATGCTATTTTGATTGCTGGTTTACACTGGGAACAAGGGGTGGTACCCGGTGGGGCTGTAGATAAAGCAGACACTTTTAAAACTTCACTGTGGACTCTCCTTTTATATGGGCTGCATTACTGACGGTAAACGGTGTGGTTCAGGGCTCTTTACACACACTGTCTCATGAATCCTCCCAACAGCCCTCCCCGGGGTGCAGATTAAGGCGAGAAGAGATTAAATAATTTGCTGGAGGGCACTCAGCTAGAAGTAGCGAAGCCAGGGTTCAAACTCACGTTCTGGAGACCTGAATTTGGGGGAAAATGATGGACTTGGAAACCTCCCAACCCTCCTTCTGCAAAACTCATGGAAATATTGGCCGATACATAAAAACTTTTAAAAGCACAGCTGAACTTGCACGAAAGTAAAGGAAGTCCTCTGGGGTTAAAAATGAAGAAGCTAAACTGTAGTGGAGCGAGCAAGCTGGCACCGGGCTGCCCTGTGGGGACTTGCTCTTCCCGGTCACAGAGCTCTGGGTTTAATGGCCTCCAGACCTCCTTGGAGCACTAACTCTCTGCGTCTATGAGTACAAGGGACACAGACGTCAAAAATTAGAGGACAAGTCCAACACCGAGAGCCATACTTCTCTACACAATCATCTCCACTGCCCTCAGTTGTAGCAGTATTTTACCAGTAAAATTTGGGGGTGAAGAAAAGAGGAAGAAGAGTTAGGAAGTTAAATGGAATGCCAGCTGAAGAGAGATGTGTGATTGAAATGTCAAATTCAACAGTAAAGACATGAAATACAGGAAAATGCAGGAATGCATAAGGCACCTTTTTGTCTGTCTGTGTGCTAAACCAGTCCTGCCAACAAAGGACAGTCGTCTGCCACATAATGAGTTTTTCGTCAACAACGGACTGCATGTATGACAGTGGTCCCATAAGATTAGCACCATATCACCTAGGCGTGTGGTAGGCTATACCACCTAGGTTTGTGTGAGTACACAACAATTAAACCATCTAACAATTAAATCACCTAACGATGCATTTCTCAGAATGTATCCTGTCGTTAAGCAATGCACGAGTGTACATCATCTTTATTCACATTCACGCCTTGCTCTGTGGATCCAGAAGACACGGCATGTTCTCTTTTGTGTGTTTTCATTTTATTCATGCCCACTCCATCTCTGGCAACTGTCCCTATAGCCTAGAAGGTTTCAACTCATCTCTTTCTAGACCCCAGGATATCCATTAAAACTGTTTCCTGGGATACCTTGAAAGTTGAGTACAAACACTGCAACATTCAGGTGAAAGTTGAGTACAGCGATTTATTCATATGTTGGTTACAAAAGAAACACAAAACACCAAAGAAATGTGTTCCTAATATTTAATATTAGTGTTTCTAATACTTAATTCGTGAAGCAACCATAAAAGTAGGTAGGTACATCTTCTGTGGTACTCTGGCCAAAAACACATGACCTCTTCCAATCGTGAAAAAACGTCAGATAAACCCAAACTGAGGGACATTTTACAAAACAACTGATCAGTACTCTTCAGCAGGGTCAAGGTCATGAAAGACAAGGGAAGACTGAGAAACAGTCACAGACAAGAGGAGACTAAGGAGCAATGACAAAATGCCGTGTGGGATTCTGCATTGGATCCTGGTACAGCAGAAGGGAAAGAGTGAAATTCAAATAAAGGCTGAGTCTAGTTAATAATATTATCCAATGTTAATTTCCTATTCTTGATAATTGTACAATAGTTATGTAAGATGTTAACATTAGGGAAAGCAGAGTAAGGAATATATGAGAACTCTCTCTGTACTACTTTTGCAACTTTTCTGTACGTCTAACGTTAGTTTAAAATATTATTTAAAAATATTTTTTAAAAGTAGATAATAGTAAATAAGGCAACCACAGTTTTCTTCTTGACTCTATTGACTATTTTAGAATATAAATTGCATGATATCAGGACGCTTACTTTATCCCAGCCACCAAATTTCATGGTGGGAAAAAAAAAAAAAAAAAGAAAGAAAGATAAAGTGAACACGACATTTGCGGAGATCACTGGGGGTAGTCTTCTCATTAATTTATTCAATGCCTTCTTTTCCTGTGTTTCAGTGTTTGGAACAGAACCAGATATGATCCGGGATGGATCAACCACACCAATTGCCAATATATTCCAGGATGTTATCCAAAAGAGTGTGATGATGCTCCCGCTGGGCACTGTGGACGATGGAGAGCACGCGCAGAAGGAGAAAATCAACAGTGAGCAGGTTCTTGAGGGGGCTGATCTCTCAGTGTGCAAACCACAGGGTGTCCACATCAGTAACCTTCCGACATGCTGCATATTTTAGATTGAATTTATGTCATCAAATCTTCCTGTTTAAATTGTAGACTACTTTTCCTCCATTATTTGAATGGAAATAACAGTTTCTCTTTATTTCTTCTTTTGTAGGTGGAACTACATAGAAGGATCCCAATTATTTGCTGCCTTTTTCCTGAGACGGCTAAGCTGCATTAACAACGACGGGAACCTTCCAGCTTACATCTGAGCTGCTGACATCTCCCTTCTCACATCCCTGGACAGGAATAGAATCTAAATATCCAGAGAATTTCTGTCCAGTAAACAATATTTTCCCTCTTTAATACGTCTTTGGACATTTGGACCAGTAATAAACTATTTTAAAGGTAGAGACACTGGAAATGGCTTAATGTCTCTGTTGCACACCTCTCTAAAGTCACAGCTACCTTCAACAACTTGATTTCCCCAAGTCTGGCCCCAGTAGTCCCCGGACTGGACTCATTCTGCCCTTCCAGCACAAGGATGGTTCTTCGATTAGACTTCTCTTGCCATTTGATTGGTGGAATTGCTCTAGTTTGCTGTGTCCTGAGGTGCTCAGGACACATAATCATTCATCCACTGACTGTCAGTACTTATGTCACCGTTGCTTTCACCACACATTCCTTTTATATTGTTAATAAAAACATTGGTCTACCCCACCGACTACCATGATTTCCCTGGGGGTTCATTTTCAGATGAGTTATTGAAGCGTGATACATATTCACTTCTTGCCTCCCCTTCACTTTTTCCTTTCTTGAAAAGTTTTGAAACAGAAATGACCAATATTCACACTCTTATGCCATTTGGGATTCCTTGTGAGAAGATGCGTCTATCTTTATTCTAAGCCTCTTTACCTTTGCTGTGAGTGACGCCAGCCCACCGCCCCTCCTGCATCCTGTTCTGTCTCACTACCCCATCGGTAGAGGCCACTCTCCCTGACACCTGCGCACATGGAAATTCACCACAGCAGAATCAGCCCTGATGGAATTCTCTCACCCCGTTGGGATTTTACTCAGTGACTACATCTAAATTGTTCAAAGCTTTAAATAGCATCAATTTTAGACAGAGAACTGATCAACCTGACATCAGTAACACATCCCAAATTTAAAGCTGTCAGCTCAGGTTGCATTCATCAGTCATTTCAGTCGACCATGTTTTTGTTTGGCTTGATTGGATTTGATGGTGTAAACAAATAAACAAAAGCACGTAAGTTTTCTACAGCTAAGTATAAGTAAACAAATCACTTCAGTCTTTATGAATTCACTATTTAAATAGCATTAATGGAGAAGAAGTTAAGGGTTTATTAAAAATGTTTCTCTTATGATTCCAAATAAAAACAAAGTGCCACACATTCCATCTCTTTGTGGGTGCTTGAAATGTCAGTTTTAAAGCTTGCTGCGTCATCTCTAAAACGGCTGGATCATGGGGCCAGCTTCCCTGCCTCTTGTCACAGAAACGGGACCCACCTGTGGCATCAGCCTCGCTGAGGCATCCATAAGGAGCCACTTCTTCTCTGGTGCTGGACAACATCAAGTCCTCTTGGTTAAATATTCGCAGGTGTTTGGTACTCGTCACTATTTAAGCACAGTCCATGCTCGCCAGATTTGGTTGAATCTTGTGAGGTTTTCAGATTCCGTGGACCTACCTGATGTATTTGGCAGAGGTCCCAAGGACTAACTGTACACGAGGTTTCCTGACGCCAATTTATATTTTAACAAGGGTGTTCATAGTAGTCAATTAACAAAAGTTGGTTGTAAAATATGACCCATTCTTGAGCAAGGGAACATCAGTTTTAACCAAGTCACTAAATAAGAAGATGTATTTGCTGATCTGCATTCCTGCTGAATCTCTGAGACCTGCAGTGTCTTGGTCAATTATTCAGCTGCCACAGGGTGGAGGAGGAGGACGAATGAGGTCATTGAATCTAGGAGATTCCAACCCTGGGATGCCTGAGTCCAGAGCCGTGGTTTTCTGCCTCCCCGGGTCATGATGGGTCTCCCCAGCTCTCATTGATGGGTCCACGTTTTCTACCCAAACCCAAGCCATGTGGCTACCTGGGTCTTGCTGTGGTTTGGGAGCCAGATAGGAAGTATTTTCCAGATAGATTACATTCAGAGGGATGACAGAAATCCGCCCAGTGATTAGCCAGAAGACCAATTAACTCATAATAAGAAGACAAAGAGGTTGGGGATAGAGAAATTTAAGTATTTGCTTTAAAAAATTTTACCAAAGAAGCATATGCACATGGATAAAGATGACCACCCAGTATACTTATTGGGAGTATATAGTGACATGATCAGGAGGGGACGTCATCGTATTGAAGGAGGGCAACATGTCAGGTTTGGGACTGTCCAGGTTTGGACTGTCAGTTAGATTTGGTAGATGCTCTTATGGAAGATAACGAGGACTGCGAATGTTCTTGGTTTTACGTTGTATTCATAAAAATAAACCTTGTGTGAGTGTGTGCTGGACAGTGCAAGAGCCCTGTGGTGACACACGTTCTCTGCACTTGCAGCTTGGAGGAAGGCAGTCGGCCACAGACACACAAAGAACCTGGTCTGGGCTTCTTCTCGCTCCACATGTTCATTCCAGCGCATCCCTCCCTCAGCCTCTGTGTTAGCCAGACACCAGCCCAGCCCAGCGCAGCCCAGCCCCCTCTTCTGAGAACTGGACCCCGATCCTCCTGCATTTTTCATTAGAACCCGTTAGAATCCGAATTCGGCTCGTGGCTTCCTAGGGTCTGCGACTCTGAGGACCCCTGCTAGGAGCATCCAGAGGCTGTTCTCCTAACCCGGAGGTGCGCACGCGCCTGGCACAGCAGGAAAACCTCGCTCCGTTAGAGGAGGCCTCAGAGGCGCCGGGCATCGCTTGGGCCGGTGGAGGCGGAGGCCGGCCGCCCGGCCCGCAGGCCTCCGGCTCCCGCCCGGCCCGGGCGCGTCCGTTTCTCCCGCACCGCCCTCGGGGTTCTTTACCGCGGGCGGGCGAGCGAAGGGGTGGAGTGAGGAGGGATGGAGAGGGAGGAGGCGGGATCGCCCGGGGGTTACCCGCTCGGGGAGCCGCTGGAAGTGCCAGGTGGCCTTCCCGGTCAGACGCCGCCAGGCTCTCAGCCTGACGCGCGTCTCCCCTTCCTTAGATTGACTCCTTCGGCTTTCCGTTTTCCTCTTGGGGAGGGGTGGGACTCCGGTTTCATCACCGGAAGACGACGAGCCGGAGGAGTCCGTCAGAGGGGCCAGCAGGAGCGATTGCGTCGGCAAACGGGTAAGTTATTCTCTGACCGGGCCGGGGGGGAGGTTTGGAGGCGGGGACCGTCCAGCGTCTGCGCGGGGCCTGGGGGCGGTGGCTTGAGGGCTCGGGCCGGGCAGCTGGGCGCCGGGAGTCCCGCCAGGGCCCTTCGCTCTTCCTCCTCCCTCCTCCCCCCGCCTCAGCCCCTCCCCCGCTCGCCGGTCCCTCCCGACGCCGCCCAGACTCGCCCGACACCCGCCCGCCGCCCGCGCGGCGTCGCAGCCGCCCTGCCCCCGCCGTCACCTGCTCGCTCCGCGAGCCGGGCTCCGGGGACCCGGCGGGCCTCCGTTTCCCCGCGGGCCCGGGCTCTCGGCGCGGAAGCGGCGCCCCGGGCGCCCCACGCAGCCCTGCACGCAGTCGGGGCGCTTCCGACCGCCTGGCTTCTCCGACTGGAACGCGGGCGCCAGGGCGGGGAGCTGCCCGGTGGGGGGGGGGTTTCTAGTCCGGGCGGTGGTGTCCGTGGCTGCCCGCCCACGCCCTGTTTTCCCCAGCGCACCGATGCGCTGCTGCCACCCGCGCCTCCTTCGGTTGAGGATGCTGGTGCCCGAGAGCGCCGCGCCTGGAAGGGGACGGTCCTGGCCACTCAGGGTCCAGCTGCTCTCAGCAACTAGCGGGAGACCCCAGGCTGCCGCACGTCGCTGTTGGCAGCAGCGGGATCGTCCCTGGAGATACCCACCTCTTCCTAGTGGGCGAGCACGGCCTGAGTGTGCGTGCCCGCTTTGGAGCTTAGTCGGGGGGAGGTGGGTGCCAGGAGCTGCTGACCCCCTGCGGTTGCGTTGAGTTTTGAATAGCCTGTTTATTGGGTTGGGGGGTTCTGGACTAGGACATCTTGGCAGGGTTGGCATCTGTGGACACATATGTAGGATTATTTTCTAGGTAATCATAGCCCGAATGGTGATTGTGTCGGGACTTTACAGTCCGTGCCGGTGGAACTAGTTACAGTACGCACCTGGTTTGCGGTGAAGCGTTAGTCCAGATGCAGCACTGCCTGGGGAAGGTCACTAACACGTATTGATTAGAACAGCGTTAGGAGAGATTTTGATGCCTTTTGCTTTAATTAGCAAAAGGGAATGAACAGATATAATTGGGTTTTGAAATAAGCCTGTCACTATCAACAAGCATCCTGTTTCCTCCAACTTTGTTAAATGTACTTCTAGAGGCAGAATTCTGTGGAGGGAATGACGTTTTCTGTTATTGTCCACATTAAAATGTTGCCATATTAACATTAATGCAAATTTTTGAACACTTCAAATAGTTATATTTTAACAGAATTTTGACCTGAAAAAGTCTATAACTTCCGTTCAAAGAGGTGATAATTATTTTGTTTGTTCATGTGAATATACCAAAGATGGAACTTTCACTGCAATTTTGTACTTGTATATTTGTGATAGATTTTTAACCCAGTTTTCAATTAGGAAAGATAAATTTTAACTTTTAAAAGTTTACCAAAATGTATAAACTTTCATGATTTTTGGATATTATGTCTATTTTATTTAATTACTTTGGCTAGTTCTACAGAGTTTACACACATTAATAGAAAAATGAAATTGAAGAAATGGTATAAACTTTTCCAGTGTGGTATGAGATTTCTAATTTTCATTTTTTCTAGTGTAGGAGTATTGATTTTTGTTTTAATATTTTCAATTTAAAATTCTAATTAATTCAGATTTCTCTTACTGAGTAGAAATGTGTAATTATACATTTTCTTCATTTTTTTTTCTAATGATCATATCTAAAATAATTGAATAGTGTAGTTTGGGGAAATGTTATAATGTTTTTACTGAATTTAGGTTTTCCCCCTCTATCCTTAATAGGTACTATTCTTTTTCCCACAGCTATTCAGACAGTGTGAATACTGTCCTCATGGGCCGAGGCAGCTGTACACTTAATAACTTTGGGATTGTCAACATCACCTCTCTTCTCTGAGTGTTATTGAAAAATTTGAGTAATATTTCTGTAACTATACCTCACAGTGATGCTAGCGTCAAATGAGATAATAAGAATGCTTTTTAAGTGGTAAAGAGCTATAAGTTTTACTACTGTATTTTTAGTATCTAATATGTTTACTAATGTTCACTAGCTTACAAGTTGACAATCAAAATGAGTTAGTCATTGTCTTTGAGTTTTGCCCTCTGCATTTTAAATCAATGTAGTGAACCTGAGTGGAGAAGGGAAAAACAGTCTCTGAAAATAAAAGTCAGAGCAGTCAAACTTAGTTGTATAAGAAGGAATAGTTCCAAGTTCAATGAATGTGATAAATCCTTCATTTTACTGGGTAATTGGGCAGAGTCTTTTAAAGTAGCACTCTTGTTATTTATCTGATGTCCTGTCAGAATTAGACAAGTGGATATGAGTTGTTTCTGTCCATTCCTCATGGACCCATTTCATGGAGAGGGGGCACAAAACTTCAAAATTAAATTTGGATTTTAATTAGTATCCAATTGTAATCTTGCTTATTTTGGTTGGCAGAATAATGCAACTCCTCCTTAGCCCTATCCCTCCCAATACAAAAGATTCCACGTCCTAGTTGCTAGAATCTGTGACTATGTTATGTTACATAGTCTATGGAATATGTGGTAACGTGTAAAATGTAATAATATGTAGTGTTATAATTTAAAGCAAAGTTATTCGTTAAGGTCTATTTCAAAGTGAAATATTTTTTTTGGTAAGGTTGATTGGCCCTGAGCTAATGTCTGTTGCCAATCTTCCTCTTTTTGCTTGTACACTTAATAACTTTGGGATTGTCAACTGACCTAACGTCTGAGCCCATCTTCCTCTATTTTATGTAGGATACTGCGAAAGTGTGGCTTGACAAGTGGTGCTAGATCCGTGCCCAGGATTGGAACCTGCGAACCCCTGGCTGCTGGAGCAGAGTGTATGAACTAACCATTACACCACTGGGACGGCTCCAAAAGTGAACCATTTTATTAATGTTCATTCATTCTGTTTTTTATTGTGAACTTCAGAAGAACGCTAGGTGAGTGGTTTGGCCCTGGCATGCATCATGTATGTGTCCTGGGTTAGTGTTCTGAGGCCTGTATTGGACATCTTTAAAATGTGGTTGTTAGGGAGGCAATGTAGTTAGTGTTAGAATTCTTGGGGGTTCATATTCCAGCCTCTATGTATTAGTTGTAGGAAAATGGCCTTAGTTTCTTCCTCTCCAAGTGGAGAAATGATGTGTCTTTGAGTAGTTGATGAGATAATGTGTGTGAGCGTGGCTTAGAAACTATAAAATGCTGTCTCTGCACAGATTATTAAGACTACTCTACAGTCTTTAAATCCAGCCTTAATACATGCAACGTGAGAGTTCTGCACAACAAGAGGTCGGAAACATGGATTCTGTACCATGGGTTCTGTGGAGCAGGCAGAACCTTACCTTGCTCATATTGGTTTTGCCTTCTCTTACTTGAAAAACCAGACAGGCGCTTCCTTCCTTCTTTAGTCCCATTTGTAAGATTGATTCAGAATGGGAGTATAGGAATTAGTTTGCATTTTTCCAGAACTAATTTGTTACCTTTTTCATTTCTTGTCAAACATTTTAAGTTTAAAGAAAATGATTATTTTCCGTTTATTTAAATTCCCAAAATGCTTTATGTTCCAACAAATTCACTTCATTTAAAATTAATGAAGTTTTTGAAAAGTCTTTGTGCTAGGCACAAAAAGTAAACCATCCCACTTCTTGTCCTTGTAATCTTCAGTAACCCCAGCAGTCAGTCCCAAGATACTGGCTGCAACAGAACATTTGTCAGTGCCAGAGGTGCACGGCGGAGTAATTAGGTTGGCCTGGAGAAGTCACAGAAAATATCACAGCAACGTGGAAGACCCATGGGAGTTTTCTGTGCGGATGTAGGAGGAGAGGGCTTTTTAGGCAAAGAGGGCAGCTTGTTGGAAGGCACACCTGGTTAGAACCAGTCAGCAGCCTAATGTGGGTCTTAGCAGGGCCTAAAAAGAGGGAGAAGCGCCGAAAGAGGACAAGGTTTAGTTTGTCAAGGGCTTTGAATTGAAGGCTGTGTGCTTTACTTGGTACTTTTTCCTATGGTCAAGTTGAAACCGTCAAAGCTGTCAGATCTCCCACCCTCTGGTGTTGTCCCTTTCCTTAATAGGTACCATTCCCTTTCGCACAGCTATTCAGACACTGAATACTGTCCTCAGGGGCTGTGTGAGAAGCTCGCTTCAGTAACTGAGGCTTTTCTGTGGAGGCCCCATTAGAGGAGGCTCTCTCCCTGGAGCCACTGAGGCACGCGAGAGGCTGGAGTTGATGACGTTCCACATAAGGCAGTAGAAGTAGAGTACAGAGGATAGAGTGGAGAGACATTTTTGATGTGGAAAGGACAGGATTAAGGGCCAGTGAAGGAGGAGGTGAGAGAGGGAGGAACTAAGAATAGCTAGAGCACTGATCTTTGTGTAGAGAGCTGGCAGACTAGCTCCATGGAAGCAGGTTTGGGAGAGGAGAGCAAGATGAATTTGTTTTTGGTTGTATTGAGTGTTTGATATCTGTAGGTCATCCAGGAAGAGATGCTGAGATTAGAAGTAAGGTAGAGACTGGAAATAAAGGCAATGAGTCCCTGGACCATTTGAGGTGGCTGGAGAGCCAGAATGAATGAAGTAGACCAGGGAGGGAAGATCGAGGCTGGGCAGGGGAAAGAAAAATACAAATAGCTGGGATTTGAGCATGTTCCTTCTTAGTATATGCCCGATGACGTCTGCAGAGTTTATCATTCCCTTTTAAATAGCAGGGGTCAGAACAAAGAGGACCCGAAAGGCCAGGTATTTGCTTTATTGGTGATTGTGTTTCAGCTCTGTGTGCTTTATGTTTCTCCTGTTGTACGATCAGTGTCTGAGTTGGTGATCTCTAAGCAGACGTGGAACCGTGAAATAGCATATCTCAAATTGCAGTCCAAGTTAGGAAAAAAACACACGAGGGATTTGAAATAAAAGATTTCCAAGATTCTCAAAATTCTAGGACTTTTTATTAAGTCTTGAATATACATTGAGTTGACACCTTCACAAACACAAACCCCTTTAGATTAGGAAATGACGTGGGAAACGACGTTACACATTAAAAAAATCGGTCATTATATATTTATTAAAATCCTGAGGAAAACTTCAGATTTATCTAGAGCATTTTAGTATCTTACGTTCCTTTTGTATAATGCAGTGAAAATATCCATTTTGTTAGTATTATGTAATTAAAACATAACTTCTATTAAATTTTAAGTCTCTAAGTGATAGAGTTTTTAAAAAAAAATATATTACATAGTTATTTTTTAAATATCCTCCTCCAGTGAGCAGATTTGACCTAGGCATTTGGAAAACTTGGCTCAGGTTGTTTTGTCCTGATAATTAACATTAATCTTTAAATAACTCTTTTGGCTTCAACATGGGGGAAGTTTTATTTAAAAGGGAAATGTCATTTGCTCTCTTTTAATGAATAAAACAAAACATAATAGCTGCCAAATTTTGTAGTATGTGCACAAAGATACTATATTATAGGGAATAGCCTGTGTTTTAGCAATGTATGATGTCCTACTGTTTTATTACTATTGAGTATGTGACAGTGACCGTCATTGCAAATATTTTAAATTTAAAACAATTTACGCCCTGCGGATAGATTATTGTGCAATAGCCATTTCTTTCTAAATGACGGTTAATGGATTTATCCTTTGAATACTATGTTTAGCATAATATAGCAGAACTAAAAGTAATGATCAAAAGACCAAGATTAGCATGTGACGTTTCCTAAAGGCTTGAAATAACTTGGCATTATGTATTAATAACATTCAGGAAAACATAGTCATGCCTTAACATATTAATCTGCTTATATATTTCAGCTGAGGTGGTGATTTTTACTTTTGGCCGTCTTATAGAAAAGCTTTTTGAAAAGTTAACTTTCTCACATCAGCTGAAGTCTTTAAAAAATCTGATTAGTATTTTATAGAGAATACTTTCTTGCCTCTTTTGAATAATATAGGCTAATCATAGGCAGTAGCTTCATATATTGTTGGAAGAAGTGTAATTACAAAAATTAACTTGTCATACACCACAGCTCAGCAAAGTAACTTTCTTATAAGTCCATGGTCACAGTATGTTTTTGCAATTCAGCATCTGGCTCTGTGGGATATCGATGGCTTCTATGAAGAAAAGTACCAGGGTGAGCAATTAAATGCAAAATGACAGCATAAAATATGATCATTATGGTTATACAAAAGACGCATTTATGAATTTTGCAGATAACTGTCATTTTTCTGCTCATGTTTTTCTGTTGCTTTGTAGCTTAATAATTTTAGTGCAATTTATTTTTTTCTTCTAAAAAATGAACACTGCCATTTTTATTATCCTGGCACTTGTTTATATGTCTTTTTTGTTTGTCAGTTTTGAAGATTAATGATAGTTGTTTCACTGTCTTTTGACACAGTACTTTCAACTTGATTTCAAAATTGAAGAATTTAAAAAAATTGCATATCAGTTTTATTATATATAAGAGTACCACTTCTTATGATTAGTAGTATTTTATCACGTGTGGTTTGAATAATAATCACCACCCGAAAGTAAGTTTTGCCAGTAGTTTCCTCGTAACATCACGTAGTGTTTTGAAGTATTTTTATGGTATCAACTCTCTGATTTGGTCCAGGGTAAAACAGTGTTGACATAAGGAATCATATAGCAAAGTTGTTGTCTTTCTTTTGTCTCTTACTTGCAAAATGTATTCTACATGCAATGAAACTGCTGGACGTTGCGGAGAGGGAGTCGCTCTGGAGGACTAAGTGTCCGTGTGACCTTTGGAGCATGCCATTGTGTGAAGCTCCGTAATGTTAACCTCCATTTTGTTAAGTTCCATTATGTTAACCCCTCTTGGCTCCTCTGCAGCCCTGCCTGTCTTTCCAGCCTTACCTTTCACTGCTGCCATTTTTGAAAACCTATGTGTTACCCAGTTGCTCTCGTTTTCTTTTTACTTGTGCTTATAGTATCCCTGTCTCCCGAAATACAGTAGTCCCCCCTTATGTGGGGGGGATACGTTCTAAGACTCCCAGTGGGTGCTTGAAACTGCATAGTACTGAAGCCTGCATATACGTTTTTTCCGACATGTACACTGCTGTGATAAACTTAGAAATTGGGCAAAGTGAGAGAGTAACAGCAATAACTTCTGTTTGCCATCTGCAAATTCCAGCACGACTGCTCTTACACGTTGGGGAAATTATTAAATAAAATGCGGGTGACTTGAACACCAGCACTGTGATACCTTGACAGGCGCTCTGATAACCAAGAGGGCTACTGAGTGACTGACAGGCGGATATCGTGGATCCGGTGGAGAAAGGGATGATTCACGGCCCCGGTGAGAGGGAGCTAGATGGCACAAGATTTCATCACGCTACCTAGAATGGCGAGAAATTTAAAATTTATGTATTGTTTATTTCTGGAATTTTCCATCGAATATTTTTAGACCTCTGCTGACTATAAGTAAGTGAAATTGCAGAAAGTGAAACCACAGGTAAGGGGGGGACCATTGTACTTTTTTTTAGCCATTTGGTTAAATTCATCCTGAGCTTGAATGTGTGGTTGGAACTCTGTCCATTCTGTGAAGACTTTCTAATCTTAGCAGTCAACAGGAACTTCTTACTTTATGCTCTTGTGGCATATTTTGGGTGTCTGTTGTTATTATCAAAATATGCTTTGCAGATAGAACATAGCTTAAGTTTTTTTTAATAAGTTTAAAAAAATCGTATTTACTGAAATCCTACTATATGCTGAGTACTGTGCTGGGTTCTGGGATGCTAGTGAAAGAGTTTATTTCTTCTGCTCAAGAAGGTCACATGCCAGTTGTAACGCAGAGTAGTAAGAACTGTGGTGGGGGCAGATGGGAATGTGCAGGCAAAGAGCTGGGTGTGATCTGCTAGGGCTTCAGTGACTCTGGGAGAGACAGCATGACTGGGCCTGAGACAAGTCACCACAGCCATGAAACCCACAGCCTTGCCCACCCAGCCATAACTGCTTAGATGGCTTGGTGGATGGACCTGAATCATTGGGGACTTATGTCTCATGATGTTCTTGTTTTTTGTTTTTTTTTTAACTTTAATCATTTTCGTGAGAACCTTTGAAAAAATTAATTTCCTAGTTTTCGACTTTTGGAACCTCTCCATAACCTGATTTAATATTGTCTCAGTGACTTAGGATTATTATTTTGTGCGTTGTCATGTTGGGCTCTAAGAAATCATGTCCTCTGGGCATTTTGACCCAGAGAAGGGTGTTTTTAAATATCTGAATGTTCCCTGATTACTTTTAATTTTTTCTGTCTGCTTTTTCTAGTTTTTCTTTCCCTTTCCCATTTCACTGCTATCAGTGATCTTGTCTAGAGTAGCACAATTGCTCTCCATTATTTGCCATCGATAAGAAGCCAATGAATCAGGTTTATCAGTAAGTATCAGGAAGGGGTGATGGATCTGAGGAAGAGAGACTTTAGAACTCACCTTCAATCCCAGTACCTAAATTCAAACATCGTCTCTTCAAATATGTTTTGCTGCTCCAAGCCCTTTTGGGCAGGTTTCTTACTTTTAGCTAAGGCTTGGTGGGTGATGTTGCTGCCTTGGTGAGTTTTTGATAGCTGAGGTGTTCATGTTTCCCTGCATCACGATTCAGGTCATTTTGTTTTCGTTGCTCTCCTGATGTGGTCTAACTGTTTTGTCTGATTTCAGGAATGCTTTTAAATGGTTTATGTTTTAAGAATTAATAGACAAGGCTTATATTATCCATTTGTTCTTATATAACTTACTTCAATTATAGTATCAAAGCAGGCATTTTTTATTGTGATCAATTTTGAAGAAATTAGGTATATCAGTTTTATTTATTCATTATTAATTTCGTTAATAATCAAGTTCATGAATGATGAGTTTAGGAATCAGTCAACCCTTCCTCTGAATTAATTGCTTTGTTTATTTGGCAGTAAAGCAAAACTAGGACAGTATTATACATTTGCGATATGTTTCTATATTTAGATAGAGAGAGGTACTATGTTGTTATTAATGTTACTGTTATCTTTACCTTAAAAACAAATATATATACTAACAAACATGTCTGTGTGTGACTGAGAGAGAGAGAGAGTGTGTAAGTGTGTGTTTTTGTGTGTGTCCATACATATCTTTTAGCATTTCCAAATTGGCCCAGGTGATTCTAATCTAACCTTTCTGGTCAGAATTTTAAGTATGTAAAAATTCTGTATGAAAATGGTAATAAAAACGCAGTCATTCAGTTTCATAGTGCAATTACTTATTGTGACAATTCTTGTTCAGGAAGAGTCTGTTTCCACCAGCATTGTTTTGGACAGAGAGATGGCAAGTGTAGACTATACTCCTGAGTCTGTTAGGGAGTGACGCTTTTTCTACTGTAGTGCTGTAATAGCTTTACATTTTGTGATTCTGTGGGCTACGCAGACGTGATGTGTTCAAGATGAATCAGACGATAAAACTGACTTGTTTTCCATCTGATAGCTGGTACTGCTTTCAGCAGTAAAACTGAATTATTTCTACAGATCGAAAAACAATCTATGAGATATGAGGTCATTTTCCTTATATAGCCATAGTTAAATGATTTGTTTCTATGACTGGTTTTTATAGTATAACCTGTTAAGGTTTTATCCCCTTATGCTCAAGACAGATTTAAGACTTAAAACAGACAAATTAGAAGAAACAAAACTAGAGATTTTTTAAAAAGTGTAACTTGTTTACAAAGTTTCCTCACCATTTAAATTTTATTCTTTCCTTTTCAACAGGTGTATAATGCTTATTTGCTTTAAAACCCTTGTTCATTCACTCACTTATTCTTTTGTTTATTTTATTTGCTCAAAAACTTTATTGCAGAATAGTTTACATACAATAAACAGCATCTATATAAAGTGCACAATTTGATGGGTTTTGACAGTTCTATACACCTCTGAAGCCATCTACAGAATCAAGATAAAAGAACATTTCTCTTACCCCCTTAAGTATCCCCATGCCTCTTTGCAGCCCACCACCTCTTCCTGCCTGCCACAGGGAACCCGTGACCTGTTTTCTGTCACTGTAAATCAATTTGCTATATCTTGTCGTATGTGCTGTTGTCTGAGTCTTTGTGTGAACACGTGTTTTCATTTCTCTTGGGTAATTACCTAGGAGGGAAATGACTGGGGTAATGTGATGACTCTGTGTTTAACTTTTTAAGAAACTGCCATCGAGTCTTTCTTAATTTCTCTCAGTCGTGTTCTCTAGTCTTTAGTGCATAGGCCTTGCACATTTTTGGTTAAATTTATTTTTGCACAATTTTTCAATCAAATCGCATGCTGTTAATATTTAAAAGTGCAATTGATTTTTGTTTATTAACCTTTTATCCTTTGAATTTCCTAAATTCATTTAATTGTTACGTGTGGGCGTGTGTGTGTGTATGTGTGTATTTTACATCCTGAGGATTTTCTATGTAAACGAGAATGGAAGTAGTTTTACTTGTATTTATCCGGTATTTATGCCTTCACTTCTTTGTTCCTCTTCACTTTTTAGTAAGTCTTCTTCCTAAAATCTGTTCTTAGATCTGGCATTCATCTACCCACTCTGGCTGTCCTGTGGTTACAGATTGCATGAGAGTATCATTTCCAGGTTTTATATTTTGAATATATTTGTCTCTGAATGTTAATTGTGTCTTTTATGCTTAGCACATAGTTTTGATCTTTTAATACAATCTGATAATTCTTTTTAACTGTAGTGTTTATTAACATTTAATGTAATGTAGTTGGTTGGATTTATACTATTTTGCTCTTTATTATTCTGCGTCTCCTGTGTTTTCTTTGTCTGTTCCTCCTTTACTGCCTTATTCTGTGTTGACATGAATTCTGTCATCTTCTATTTATCTGGGAATGTCTTTACTGCCCCTTCATTATTAAAGTATAGTTTTGCTGGATATGTGATTCTTTATTGATGGTTTTTCTTTCAGCACTTTGACTGTATTATTATTCTGGCTTTCGGCCTCTGTTATTTCTTCTAAGTCAGCTCTTATTTGTATTTTTTTCTCCTCAGTGTGATGCAAAGTCACCTGTTGAACATGTAGCTGTTCCTTGTATGTGGTGGATTTGATTGCTTTCCAGATTTTCTTATTGTCTTTTTCTTTTTAGTAATTTGACTATGATGTTTGTAGGTGTGACTGTCTTCGTGTTTTTATTTATTCATGTTTGTTAAGCTTCTTGTATCTGTAGATCAATGTATTTCATCAAATTTAGAAAGTTTTCAGCTATTACGTTTTAAAATATTTCTTCTACCCCTTTCCCTCTTTTTTCTCTGTTATTGGGATTCTTACTGCACATTTGTTGAAATACTTCAAATTGTCCCATAGGTCTCTGAAGCTCTTTTCATTTTCCTTAAAGTTTTCTTTCATTTCCAATCTTCTGAGTCGATAATTAATATCATTCTATTTTTAATTTGACTGATTCTTTCCTCTGCCTTCTCAAATCTGCTGTTTTCCCATGTAATAATTTTTTCATTTCTCTTATAGTGCTTTTCATCTCTAGCATTTGTTTGGTTGTTTTTATCATTCTCATTTCCTTATTCGCATTCCCTATTTGTGGAATCACTGTTATTATATTTTTAAAAAATTTTTGAAAATTTGAAAGAGTTCTTAGAACCTCTTTACAGGAGATATTTGAAGACTTTCTCTGCTACATTGACATCTGGGCCAATTTTCCATTGACGTTTTTCTCTTCCTGAATCTGGACCATAGTTTATATTTTCTTATAAACACAGCTTATGATTTCTTTCTTTGTTGTTGTTGAAAATAAGACATTTTGTATAGTGTGATGTGGTAAGTTTGGATTTTGATGCACTTTTCTAGAATGTCTTTTTTTCCCTTAACTTGCATGGTCTTAAAAGCATAGAATTTTATCTCCCTGTGGTGTACAGACACTGATGTTTATGTTCAGTTTTTAAATGCTTGCTTACTTGTATTTTGCTTTACTCTCTGGGTGTTTCCCCTGTAAATGTAAGAATTAATGGTCACACAATGATTTGGGCAGAATTTGTAGTCAAACACCTTGAGCCCATTATGATCTTTGCCATCTGTCTTTCTGTTTGTGGGTGTACAGGGGGCACATTCAAAGTTTACCTAGTTACCAAGCCTCTGTTCTGGGGCTTTTACTGTCTCTCACGTTCCCTCGAAGTTTCTTTGCTTAGTCAACCAGGCATGTGTGGGGAACTTCATCTGGTCCTTTTATTGGCCTTTCATTTATAGGATCTCCTTGCTGAGTTTCTTGCTAGTCTGACAGTTGCCCAGACTGGGCTCATACCTCTGTGGACCAATGTTGTGAGATTTCTTTGGTTGCTTCCCACCAACTTTGGTCCCTTCTGGCTGACAGAGCGATAGAGGTTTGCTGCCTGCTCCAAATAGCTTCCTCCCTCCACCGCCTTAGCTCATAGCTCCTCTTTGTGCCAGTCATGTGTTGGTAGAGCTAGCATGCTCTCTCACCAAGTCGCGGGGATGGTAGTCTCCCAGGCAAGTGCTCCTTTCTCAGCCTCTTACCTAGGGCTTTGGATAAAGTGCATTTTCCACTCGTTGCCTGAATATGGTTTTCAGAATCATAAAATTGTTGCTTTTGACAGTCCTATGCAGTTTTATACTTGTATCTGCTGAGAAGGTCCACTGACTTCTTTATTTTGCCAAAGCTGGATATTCCTGAGTAAGCCGTTGTTTCTTCAGAAGTGTCTTCTGCTCCGTTTTCTTTCTCTCTCTCTCTTTTCCTCTGGGACTCTAGCTAATTAGTTATACATTAGACCTTTTGTAGTCCTCAGATAGGACCCTGAGAATTATCTTTCTAAATTTATTTTTATTTATTTTTCTGAGGAAGAGTGGCCCTGAGCTAATGTCTGTGCCATTCTTTCTCTATTGTGTATGTGGGATGCTGCCACAGCATGGCTTGATGATGGTGTTGTAAGTCCTCATGCGGGGTCTGAACTCATGAACCCTGAGCCGCTGAAGCAGAGTCCGTGAACTTAACCCCTACACCACCAGGCTGGCCCCTCTTTACTTTTTTTTTTAATTCTGTCTTTTTCCTTAGATTCTTTTTGTTAGATGATTGCTGTTGATCTGTCCTCAAACTCACTGATTCTTTACTTTGTCATTTCCATTTTGTTATTAAGCCCCTTTTTTTATTCTAAATATTTTATCTTTTGTTTCTGACATTAACATGTGGCTTTTTAAAGAATAATGTTTATTTCTTTGCTGAAATTTATTATTTTTTTTTCCATTTGTTTCAAACATATTTTCTTTACTTCACTTAATATTGTTGTAACAGCTACTGTATGGTTCTTTTAAAATAATTCCATCATTTTAGCCATCATGTTTGCCATACATCTTTTTCTTGAGATTTGGACACGGTTTTCTGAACTCTTCCTAACTCAAGTAATTTTGGTCATTTTGAATTTTATGTTGTGTGGTCTCTGGATTTTGTTGTGTTGCTTTAAATATTGTTGGTGTTTTCATTTTAGCAGGCGGATGACTTGACTACGACCACATCGTTATCTGTCATGTCTGCAGTAGTCAGCCACTCCTATCTCATTCCTGGTGTTTAATTGCAATCTGCTTTCACTCTTGTTCATACATGGTTTATGTTTTCTGGGTTTATTCATAGATTCAGGTGTTCCTTTAGCTCTCTCCTTTATGGTATTTACTTCTTACTCTTCTGTGGCTATCATTGCATTCGGACACTTTCCCTCTGATCCAGAAGTACAACTGGTTTTTCCCTTGTGATTTAGCTGCCTGTCTTTCGTCAGTGGTCTCCGACCCTGGATATCCTCTGGGTAAAGCCTCCCAAAAGGGGAGGCGTGCTGGATTACCTTTTGACATTTGCTTGCTTTGGGCCTTGACTCCACACTAAAAACTTCCAGCTTTTGTTTAGTCTCCAGAGCCATCACATAGTTATTTTTTTAGTATTTTATCCAGACTTCGTAGCTGTTATTTGTGAAAGGTTTGGTTTGTTAGAAGCTTAGTATTTTGTACCAGAAGTATATGAAGTGAAAGAAAAAAAAACCAAACCTCTTTTTTTTTTTTTTCCAAATTGAGGAAGATCAGCCCTGAGCTAACATCTGCTTCCAATCCTCCTCTTTGTGCTGAGGAAGACTGGCCCTGGGCTGCAGCGTCTCTGCCCATCTTCCTCCACTTTATATGTGGGACACCTACCACAGCATGGCTTTTGCCAAGCGGTGCCATATTTGCACCCATGATCCAAACTGGCAAACCCTGGGCCGCCAAAGCAGAACGTGCACAGTTAACTGCTGCACCACCGGGCCAGCCCCCAAACCTCTTTAAAAATAGTTCTAAATTTTGTTGTCAAGGCATTATATGCTCGTTGTAGGAAATTGAGAGGAATTAATAAATTCTAATGAATCTGAAAAAAAATTACCCATATCCACTTTAATATTTTGATTTTTTGGGGGGGTATTACACAACTGAATGTGCTATGCATAATATTTTAAAATCTGCTTTTGGTTAAAATCATGTGAGAAGTGTTTTTCTTTGTCATTAGATATTCTTGGTAGATATTTTTATGGCAGTATAATACTTCGTATGCATGCATATGTTGGTTTATATGACCATTTTTTAATGCTTGTTACGTTGGTTGTTCAGTTTTTTACTTTTATATATGACCCTGTGGTGGACATCTTTTTGTATACATCATTGCAACCTTTTCATATTATTTTCTTAGGACAGGCCCCTAGAAGTAGACATACTGGGTTTCAAAGTGAATGATGAGGTTTTAAAGTTGTTCTTAGATACAACTGAATTGCTTTTCAGAAAGTCTGACCCATTTGACACTTGTGAGTGCTGTCCAGCTTACTGCACCTTCTAACCATTAGCATTAGATTTTTGGTATTTTCTCATTTAATGGATGGAAACTCTCATAATCTGCTTTTGGCAGTTTTTGATGAACTATTTTGGCCAAACTTCTTTATCTAATTTTTAAAAATTTACATCTCTCTGTTTTAAAATGATCCATTCATGTTCTATGCCTATTAAATGTATGTTTCAGTCTATTGTTTAAATAACTGCTTTTAAAACTATTTTAATGGTAGATGAGACAGAACCTAATTTTGTACCTGTAATACTATTAACTATGAAAACAGTTTTTTAGTATATCATTTCTTTTTGACTATCTCTTTGAATATCTTCATGTTTGCGTCTCCCCTTCCTTAGATTGACTCCTTCGGCTTTCCGTTTTCCTCTTGGGGAGGGGTGGGACTTCCGGTTTCATCACCGGAAGACGACGAGCCGGAGGAGTCAGTCAGAGGGGCCGGCGAGACGATCCCGTCGGCAAACGGGGAAGTTATTTTCTGGCCGGGCCTGGGGGGAGGTTTGGAGGCGGGGACCGTCCAGCGTCTGCGCGGGGCCTGGGGGCGGTGGCTTGAGGGCTCGGGCCGGGCAGCTGGGCGCCGGGAGTCCCGCCAGGGCCCTAGGCTCTTCCTCCTCCCCTCCTCGCCCCGCCTCCGCCCCTCCCCCGCTCGCCGGTCCCTCCCGGCGCCGCCCCGACTCGACCGACACCCGCCCGCCGCCCGCGCGGCGTCGCAGCCGCCCTGCCCCGCCGTCACCTGCTCGCACCGCGAGCCGGGCTCCCGGGGACCCGGCGGGCCTCCGTTTCCCCGCGGGCCCGGGCTCTCGGCGCGGAAGCGGCGCCCCGGGCGCCCCCGCCCGCAGCCCTGCACGCAGTCGGGGCGCTTCCGACCGCCTGGCTTCTCCGACTGGAACGCGGGCGCCCAGGCGGGGAGCTGCCGGTGGGGGGAGGTTTCTAGTCCGGGCGGTGGTGTCCGTGGCTGCCCGCCCACGCCCTGTTTTCCCCAGCGCACCGATGCGCTGCTGCCACCCGCGCCTCCTTCGGTTGAGGATGCTGGTGCCCGAGAGCGCCCCACGCCTGGAAGGGGACGGTCCTGGCCACTCAGGGTCCAGCTGCTCTCAGCGACTAGCGGGAGACCCCAGGCTGCCGCACGTCGCTGTTGGCAGCAGCGGGATCGTCCCTGGAGATACCCACCTCTTCCTAGTGGGCGAGCACGGCCTGAGTGTGCGTGCCCGCTTTTGGAGCTTAGTCGGGGGGAGGTGGGTGCCAGGAGCTGCTGACCCCTGCGGTTGCGTTGAGTTTTGAATAGCCTGTTATTGGGTTTATGGACTAGGACATCTTGGCAGGGTTGGCATCTGTGGACACATATGTAGGATTATTTTCTAGGTAATCATAGCCCGAATGGTGATTGTGTCGGACTTCCAGTCCCCGTGCCGGTGGAACTAGTTACAGTACGCACCTGGTTTGCGGTGAAGCGTTAGTCCAGATGCAACACTGCCTGGGGAAGGTCACTAACACGTATTGATTAGAACATCGTTAGGAGAGCTCATTTGATGTATACTCTGTAGACTTCATGTAGCCCGGCCAGCAATGCAGGGTCGGAATTACTAGTCCCTTTTCACAAACTGAGACTAAAGTTAAACAGTTTGACCAAAGTTAAGGTCAGGATTAGCATAAGATGTTTGTTACTCATTGTTTTTTCAAGTTTGCTCCATGTAAGGTTACTGACTCCTGCTGGCACGTCTGAAAAACACTGAGGCAAGGCTCTCTAGTAGCTGGTGTCTTCTTGCGTGACATGTAAGGCAGGTGTGATTATTACTGATAATACACTGGCTCCTGGTGCCTTTTTTAAAAAACCTGTTTATTTTGGAATAATCTCAGATTTGCAGAAAAGCTGTGAGATAGCACAGAGAGTTCCTCTTGTATTCAGCCAAGCAGAGTGGCTCCACTTGAGCAAACTGCTTCATGCCAGTCACCATTCTAGGTGCTGGAGAGAGTAACACGCTGCCCTAGATGATTTCAAGGTCTGGTGGAAGAGACAGATCCATAAACAAGTATAGTGCCTTTTGCTCAGTGCTGAAATGGAGAGAGGGGAGCACAGAGTAATTTATGTCTGACTGCCTGGGAAGGAGTGGCGCGAGCTTGCAGGATACAGCATTTGAGTTAGGTCTCAAGGATTAGTGGGTATTCACTTGATTGATGGGACATTTCTGCCCACATTCGTGCTACCTAGGTTTGTGTTCGAAGAGAACTCTCTAACCTTTATAAAACGGACTCTTCTTATTTGATTCTCCTCTCTCCCTCTTTATCATCTCCCCTGAGAGGTTTTTGTCATAGTTTCCACAGGCTGTGAGAAGAATCGCGGTTTATAAATCCATGACTTAGGAGATGAAATTAAGCTGTGTTTCTTAGTAATGGAAGTATCTAGATCTGTACGTTTTAAAATTCTTTCTCTTTCATAGTTGCTGAGTACTTCAGTGGTCTGATCACACACGTTCTTTATGCGAGGTTGGAGCACAGTTCTTCTGAACTATGCCCACAGCAGAGGGGTATTTTGAGTGAGTGTGTTGGTCATTGTGGGCTGCTCTAGGAAAACACCATAACCCCAGGTGGCTGAAACAACAGTCATTTACTTCTCCCAGTTCTGGAGGTTAAGTCCAAGATTAAGGTGCTGATTCCTGGTGAGGGCTCTTCCTTGCTTACAGACAGCCACCTTCTTGCTGTGTCTTCACATGGCAGAGATGGAGAGAGAACTCTGGTCTCTCTTCGTCTTCTTCTAAAGACGCTGATCCCGTCTTGGAGACCCTACCGTTCTGACCTCATCTAAACCTAAGTACCTCTCAGAGACCTCATTTCCAAATACCATCACATTGGTGATTAGGGCTTCGGCATCAAAATTGTGTGTGTGTGTGTGGGGGGGGGGGTGCACAATTCAGTCTGTAGTAGGTGGGTTTCTTGGAATTTTTGTTATTATGAGGAATTGCTCCAAAATAGACTTGATAGAGAACTAAATGGAAACTGTAAAATTAGCATTTATATGGCTTTTGCTACAGCAAAGTAGTAAACAGAATTTTATTTAAAATCAGAAGAAATTATTGTAGCTATGTTAAGTCTGATTCAGAGGCTGGTGGATGCCAGAGAAAATTTTAATTGTTTCATTTGGATGAAAGAGAGAAATACGTGGTGAAATACTGCAGTGGTGTTTTCACTTTTAGGCCTTATACAAATGAATGCTTTCATGGTTATCAAATTAGGGTGTAAGGACTGTGGTAGTGAGCTATTGCAGTTCCCTCACTGATCAGAGGCTGAGCCCCACAGAAGCTGAGCGGCTAATGCATTGTAGAGGTGTTAGTGGCAGAGCAAGGATCGGAATCAGGCCTCCAGATTCACGGGGCCAGTCTTTCTGCTGTTCCATCAGTGGTTCTCAAACTGATGGTGCATCAGAGTCAGCTGGGGGGGCTTGTGAAAACGCAGATGGCTGGGCTGGGTCTCTGAATCAGCAGGTCTGCACTGGGACTGAGAATTTGCATTTCTGACAAGTTCCTGGGTGATGTTAAAGCTGCTGACTCTGAGGGCACACTTTGAGAACCCCGGCCTTCTGTGATGTTGCCTTTGACCTCTTCTAAGAGGATAGTAAGTAAACGTCTGTGGGTTTATACCAGCTTGACCCTTCCTTGACGTTCAGAGAATCAAGTTCTTTAATTTTGTGTTGTGTACTGTAATGCACCAACAACATAATATTAATGGAAAAAAAGTACTTAAAATAGGATATATTTTAGAGTCATTTTGGCATCCTCAATGCAGGGTGCAATAATTAAGTGCAGAACCGCTTATGCTGAAGGGGATGCACTTGAGCTCCTAGCAGCAATCACACTAAAAAGGGTGCCGGTATTGATTGCTAGATTGTATGGGAGTGAAAAGTTCCTTCCAGTTTTGTTACTCTATGTTTTTCTTTGTCATTTTGTGTACTGAAATGTTCTTAATGTATCAAAATCTTATCAGGCCCCAGCACAGTTCCATGCCCATAGTAGATGTTAAATAAATATAAGTTGAATTGAATTAAAAAAGATTAATAGGGAAAATGAGGTAGATTATTTATCTGGAGAGACTTCAGTGCCCTAGGAAAGTTAGTCGGCTCTCTAGATTATCCCAATCACAGGTTTTTAGTGAATACTTACAGATTATTCTGGTTTACGCCTTATTTGCAATTACTGGGTTTTTTTTAGCACAATTATTGGAGGAGGTAGCATAGTTTTTTTTTTTCCTTTTTCTCCCCAAAGCCCCCCAGGACATAGTTGTAGATTCTTCGTTGTAGGTCCTTCTAGTTGTGGCATGTGGGACACCACCTCAGCGTGGTTTGGTGAGCAGTGCCATGTCCACGCCCAGGATTCGAAGCAACGAAACACTGGGCCACCTGCAGTGGAGCGCCCCACGAACTTAACCGCTCAGCCACAGGGCCAGCCCCGAGGAGGTAGCATATTTTTATGTAAGAGTTATTGAGTGATCCCCCATATCTCTTTATCATTCATCTGAAGTTACTTTTACAAACTTTTTACTTTGAAATAATTTCAGAAGTAGAAAAAAATGGCAGAAATAGCCCGGAGAATTCGTATATACCTTACACCCAGCGTCCCTTTGTTAGCCTCTTATGTAACCATAGTGCGGTTATTGAAACCAGGCAGTTGATAGAGTTAATCTAAGGTTTCTATTCGGGTTTCACCCGTGATGTCTTTTTTCTGGTCGAGGATCCAGTCCAGTAGCCCACACTGCATTTAGTTATGGTGTCTCCTTGGTGTCTTCCAATTTGTGACAGTTTTTTATCTTTCGTGACCTTGGTACTTTTCCAGAGTACCGGTCAGTTATTTTGCAGAATGTCCCTCAGTTTGGATTTATCTGGTGTTCTTTCATGATTAAATTGAGGGTTAAGCATTTGTGACAAGAATACCACAGTGGTGAGGTTGTTCCCTTCTCAGTGCATCATATTGGCACATGTGTGATGTAGATAGGTCTTATCGCTGGTGAATGTTAACTTTTGATCTCTTGGTTGAGGTGTCTGACATGTTTCTGTGCTCCAAAGAAAAAAATTTTCCCTTTTGTAATTAATGACTCTCGTAAGTTTACTGATTGTAGTGCAGATGTTTAAATGAAATGAATATAGAATGTCAGAATCCCTTGAGCCTGACCCTAATTATGAGATCTTTCTTATCTTGGAGGCTTCATTATTATTTGTTAGATCCCAACATAGTAGGGAAGGGTAAAGCTGTAGACTTGTAGAAGAACAGTTATTTGTTCAAGAACTTGTACCTGATCTTGGTCAGTCTTAGTCTTGAATTGTCAACAGCGGAAGCTCTTTGTTCCAATTCTTTTTCTGTGGTTCTGCGATCTGTCTCGCATCTGTCTTCCAGTGGATGACTTTCCATAACTACATTGCGTTTCTTAGATTTTCTCCTAGAGCATTTTTGTAGAAGATTTGTGTGCTTCAGTTCATCACAAGGCAGTTGCTCCAAGTATCCTCTTGTTGACCCACTTCCTAGTCCATACGGCTGAGTGTGTGTGTTCTCTTTGTAGACTATGCTGATGAGGTGCTGCAGATATTACATAGATACACAGACACATAGAAATGGTCTGTATTTTCAAAACGTATATCCCTTTAATATGCCAACAGGAGTCAGTTGGAAGATATGTATGTGGCCTGTCTCCCTCCCCCTCATCCCCCTCCAAAGCTTGTAAGCTCCTTAGAAGCAGGGAACAGATCTCTTTTTGTTTACCACTCACTTGCTTGGTGCTTGGCATACACAAGGCTCTCCATAAATATTTCAGAATAAAAGAATATCATATGTGCATCTTGTTAACTGGTTTTAGAAATTACCAGACTATTAGAAACATCTTTCCACATTAACACAGCTATGTAATCATCATAGTATTCCACTATAGTCATGCCTTGCTTAACAATGGGGATACGTTCTCGAGAAATGTGTCAGTGATTTTATCATTGTGCAAACATCATAAAGTGTACTTTCACAAACCTAGATGGTTGAGCTGTTGACACGAATAATCAATAGTCATTCTACAGCGGGGAGTTTTATTCGAGCCAAGCTGAGGACTGCAGCCTGGGAGTGCAGCCTTCGTAAGTGCTGTGAAGAAGAGTGATTTTTCAGCACCATTATATACCATTTCCAAACAGACATACATCAAGTGTGACAGGGGTACATTCTCTCAAGGGTTCAAGGAGATACTTTGTTATAGATTAGTACATGCACAGTGGGTCAGCATGACCCCAGTGTCATGGGAAAGGACACTCACCTTCAAAAAGTACTGGTGTCATAAGAAGAGAGGCATTGGTTCTTACCTTTAAAGAGTACATTCTGGGGCCGGCTCTGTGGCTGAGTGGCTAAGTTCGCGCACTCCACTGCGGCGGCCCAGGGTACGCATCCTGGGTGCGGACATGGCATCACTCATCAGGCCACGTTGAGGCGGCGTCCCACATCCCACAACTAGAAGTGCCTGCAACTAAGATATACAACTGTGGGGGGGTGGAGGGGGGGTTGGGGAGATAGACAGAAAAAGAAATATTGAAAAAAAAGAGTACATTCTTTATTTTGGGACAATATACAACGAACATTTGACAGGCTGTAAGTCAGGCTTCTTTGGTTTAAATAAAATTTAGTCCAAATCGCATTTAAACCAAGCGCTCCCCATACACCTCAATATATAAAATTTTCTTCTATCATAGCCTCCTACACATGTAGGCTCTGTGGTATTAATCTCATGGGATGGCCATCATCTACGTGATCTACTGTTGACTGAAACGTCCTTAGATGGCGCATGACCATATATGGATGTGCTGCAGCAGCTTCGTCTGTAACCCATCCTGCGTTGTTGGAGATTAGGCTGTTTCCAATTTTTTCTATTAGAAAGAGTTCCATGGTGAATATTCCTAAATATGTATTTTGTTCAGTTGTTTCCTTAAGATAAGTTCTGTAAAGAGTCATTGATAGCTCAAAGAAGATATGTATTTTAAGGCTTTTGATATATTGCAAATAACCCTCTAGAAAGTTTGTATAGATTTATATTCCAGCCAGTACTGTTGAGAATGCTCATTTTGCCACACTTTCCCCAATGCTCAACTTTCAGTTTTTTAGAATAAGACTAAATTTAGAGTTAAAAAAATTTGTTTTTTGTTTTTACGATTTGCACCTTTGTTTTTCTTCTTCTTCTCCCCAAAGCTCCCCAGTGCATAGCTGTGTATTGTACTTGTAGGCCTTCCTGGTTGTGCTCTGTGGGACGCTGCCTCAGCATGGCCTGATGAGCGGTGCCATGGCCGTGCCAGCCAGGATCCGAACTGGCAAAAGCTGGGGCTGCTGAAGCCGAGTGTGTAAACTTAACCACTTGGCCACAGGGCTGGCCTCTTTTTTTGTGTGTGTGGTATTTTTAAGGATTCTTCCTGGAGTATGGTGGGGTGGGGATCATAGTCTGACTAATTTGCTAATAACCCTCCAAGTTTTCCGTATGAAAATTATCCAGTGTTTGGTTTGCCTCGATGAGAGAGCAGAATAAACCTCAATAAGGTAGGGGTTAACAGGAATCATTATCCTCTCTGAAGTTATAGTTGGTTATATCTGTGGGCCTTAGCCAATAGGAAACTTCTTGACAGTGGGATACATCTCTAATTCATATCATTCAGAAAAATCAACTACAGGTGAATTAAAGGCTTAAATACAGAAGGCAAAACTATGAAATTTTTGGAAGACAATGTAGGACAGTAATTGTGTGAGTCTAATACAAGGAAGAGCTTCTTAAACAGATCACAGAAGGTGTAGACCATAAAGGAAAAGATTGACCGCTTTGACAGCATTAATTTGACAGCTTGTGGTTATGAAAAGAAACCATCAAGAAAGTGAACAGACAAGTCACAATTGAGAATAGATATTTTCAGTACGTATTATTGAGAAAGGATTGTATCTAGAAAGGTAAACAGTGACAAATCAGTAAGAACAATAGAAAAATGGGCCTATGACCCAAGTAGGCATCTCACAGAAGAGGAAACCTGCATGCAGAGATTCTCGACTTGGTTAGAGCAATTAGGGAAAGGCAGTTTAGGACCAACGTGGTGTATAGTTTCATAACATTGGGTTGGCAACAGTGTAAAAATCTGACAATGTCTGCTGTTTAGGAAGGTCGGAAATAACTGGAATGCTTACACACAACTGGTAGAGATGTCAAATTGGTACCATAACTTTGGGATTACCTAGTAAAGTTAAAGATGGATGTACACTTTGACCCAGTGATTCTACTCCTGGGTCTTTATCCTGGAGCAGTGCTTCTAAATTGTGTTTTCAGCATCTCACAGGAACTTCTTATAAATGCAAAATTTGGGGCTCCACCCTAGACCTATTGAATCAGAGGCTTTGGGGATGAGCCAGCTTTCAGTCTTAACAAGCCGTTCAGGTGGTTTAATGCATGCTAAAATTGGCAAACTGGTGCCCCAGAGAAACGCATGTATGTGAGTGCCTGAGGACATGACAAAATGCTCACAGTTGCACTGTTTGTAAAAGGCAAAAACTGGAAGCAGTGTCCATCCGAGGAGAATGGATAAATTGTATTCCTATAGGAGTGCAACTGAATGGATTTTAGCCACCTGCACCACTGAGGATTATTGTCAGGAATATCATATTGAGGAAAAAAAGCTACTTCCAGAAGAATGCACATAGTATTTTTCCTTTTTAAAGTTTTGAAACATGTGAAGCAAAAGTCCATACTGTTAGGAATACAGATATGGCAAAGTAATAAAGCAGATTAATTACAAACACATTCAAATTAGTGGGTAGCTCTATTAGAAGAGAGAAGGTGATAGGGATCCGAAACGGAACTGAAAGATAGGAATTTAATTTTTTTTCTTTTTTGGTGGGGAAACGTATTGAGCTAAATCTGTTGCCCTGTCTCCCTCTGTTTTGTGTGTGGGATGCCTGTCCCACAGCATGGCTGATGAGTGGAGTAGGTTTGTATCTGGGATGCGAAGCTGTGAACCCAGGCTCCTGAAGCTGAGTGTGCAAGAGAACTTTTAACTGCTTGGTCATGGGGCTGGCCCCCTGAATTTAATTTTCTTAAACTGTGATCTGTACTCAGGGTTTTCTTATGTTATGCTTAGTGCCTCGCACATATTCGAATTATTTTTTGTACCTGCCAAATTTTTAAAAAACATACACTTATGTCTTTTCTTTTTGCGAAGTCTGTCTACACAGGGACTATTCAGTTTGTATGAAAAAGATCTGGTGGGGGTGATGGTGGAGAAGATATGTTCTTGCAGCATTATGGTCTGAAAGTACTTTCAGCAGTAGGGATATCAAACAGAAGATTGTTTTTGATGATGATGATGGTTAATACTTGCTGAGCACTTGCCAGGTGCCAAACACTGGTCTAAGGACATTCCGTACTAGAGCTCTCCTTCAGTTAACTGAGGATTGAGCCTCACAGTGAGCATATGGGGGTTGGTACCACGACTCCTCCTGTTTCCTAGGGGAGGAAAGGTGTGTGTGGATACAGAGGTGAAAACGGTAGAGGCTGGCTGACTCCTAACACTCTGTCAGACCTGGTCAGAGGGAGAGGACAGCCAGACAAGACTGTTATGCCTGAGAGCGTTGGAGTTTCGAGACAAAAAGGAAAAGTCAAAATAGGAATGGGAGTGTGGAAGACTGTGGAGAGGGAAGGCTGTATATACCCGCATTTTTGAAGTTGCTTTCTTTATCTTAGGTTTGTTTCTAAACCAGCGTATATGAGTGTCATTCTAGCAGATGCTGAGTCCCTAAAGCAGAAAAGTAATTGGATTTTGTTTTTAGTTTTAAGGATTGCATCTTCCAGTTCATTAGAAATTGGTAAGATCACACCATAGGATTTGGGAAATCTTACTTCTTTGCTTAGGCAGTTTGGTTGCTAAAAAGGGCACTTTTGGGGACTCTCCCTTTGCCTATTGTTTTCTAGCCTTTGATAATTGTTTTTGTATCATAATTATCTCATATTATGAGGACTATTTCTTAGATAAACATTGGTTATATTGTAAACTTTATTTTAAGCCACCGTAGTATGACAGTCACTCCTTAAAATGAACAAATACAGAAAAAATTAAAAGATGTTTTAGAGCCATAAGTCAAATGATATGAAACCAAATAGCACTACTGTTTTTGTTTGGTATTCAATTCAGAGTGCTCAAATTGTCTAAACCACATGAACTGTCAAGCATTTGTAATTGTGTAATGTCATGCTTTCCAGCAGAGTCAGCCCCTTACTAAGCTGACAGCCAGGAGAGTCCTTCCATAGCAGGGATGTCTGCATTTGAGACACATGTAGTGCTTGTTGGAGATCCGAACATAGGCTTCTTAAAACAAATTTTAAGTACTTCAGCTCTTCTAGTTTCAGATGCATTTTGCTGAAGCTGGATAATCTCAGTCTTAATTGCCAGTGCTTTTCAATGTGTTTCATGTTCCTATTTCTCTTTATTTTCTCTTATATGCTTTTTTCCCCCTTTAAACAAAAACACGAAAAGTTTTAAATAAAAACAAGTAAGGTAATAGGAAGCCTAATAGGAAAAAGATATTTATTGTTTGATGCATTTGGAATAATAGCAGTGTAATCATCAAATGTAGCCAAAGCCCAGCATGCTTGTCAGTTACTAAGGATAATGGAAACTTTGTGTTTTAAACCTAGAGCAAGCAACAAACCACTTCTTTCAAAGTGTGTAATTCACTTGTGATTTCTGCTGATCGTGGATTCCGGACCAGAATTTGATGCGTATTATTGGATCAATTATTCTAGAATGAGAAATCACAGTTATAGAAGTTCATATAACTATAAAACCATTAAATTTAAACTAAGGTGGTAATCTGCTTTTACAAATAGCTTAGACAATTTAGATCATTCGAGGAGAGGTAGTAGGAATTATAGTCTTTCAAAAAATGAGACCAAATCGTTTTCATTAAGAATCTTCAGGGTCTGTAATCTGGTTTTCCATATGGGTGGTGTTTAACACCCTAGGATTTCAGGGTGGGAGGTGGAGGCAGTGTTTGCTAAAAGTGACATTCCTCAGAGTCATTTTGCATGAGAGATTGTTTTGGAATCCCTGTGTGACATCCCTATTGAGTGCGTTTGTTTACTCTCCTTCCTCATTCACCTTTCTTCTCCTTTTTTCCCCTCTTCTCCACACTTCAGCTCTCTGTCTAGTAAATATATGTTAGGTTTATATTATTTTTTTTTGAAGTTAGAAGGGACTTTACTCCAGGGGGTCCCAAATCTGGCTCATCAGAATCACTCAGGGAGCTCTCTGAAACTACAGATCCTTGTCCTTACCCCAGACTCTCTTAATCAGGATCTCTCCATGGGTGGGACCAAGGGATTCATGTTTGGCTGATTAGCTAAACTGATAAATGATTGGTATTGTCTGTGGCTCCCTTGTGTTACAGACGTGGAGGTAGTAAGTCCAGGCATGCTCTTCCAGGGACAGTTGCGTTCTTCAGAAAAGGTTTCTGAAGGTCTTGCAAAGCCTTCATTAATGGTAGAGTGACAAGCGATATGATAATTTTTGGGCATTGGTATGTGGCAGAGATGGCTTCTGTCATCTAAATCGGTTCTGTCCTTCCATAAGATACAGTTCTACAGCTCCAGGTTCACCTTTCCAGATTCCCTTGCGGCAAAGCAGGTATGAGTGGAAGTGGTAGATGCCCCTGTCCGGGAGGGGGAAATTTCCCCTTATTCCTCTTGAGTTCTTGTGGCTGGCTTCATAGTAAAATGAACACAAGACAGATTAAAAGAGAAAACTCGAATGTAATGCGTACACGTGGGAGATCCTAAACTAACGCTCAGAAGTGACCAAAGCAGGCAGCTTTTATACTTTTTACACACAGAAACACTAAATTTGTGAGGATTTGACAGGACAAAGATACTTAGGTTTGGGTGCTTCATTAGTAAGCAATCTAAGCAGAGTTTGGACTCTAGGTGATAATAAAAGAGCACACAAGGGTGGCCTCAGGGCAGCCTGGCCTGAAATCCTTCCCTGCCCCCAGCCCCACCCTTTTTGCTTGAGGAAGATTGTTCCTGAGCTATCATCTGTGCCAACCTTCCTCTGTTTTATGTGGGATGACGCTGCAGTGTGGCTTGATGAGCGGTGCTAGGTCCGCCCCGGGATCCGGACCTGCAAACCCTGGGCCGCCGAAGCAGAGCACGCCAACTTAACCCTTATGCCGTTGGGTCAGCCTCGTGGAAGTTTTTCACATGGGAGATTCGTTTGCTGCTTTCAGGGGGAAATGGAAAGGGTCAAAGTGCAATTTTTGCATCAGCTGCTTCTCAAATAACTAAGTCAAAATAATCAGTGTGCCCTTGTAGCATATTTTGGGGGCAGTCTGCCCTGGGTCCCAACACTGCTTTTCGAGTCAAGATTGCAAGACTACTGTTAGTTATGTCTGACCAGATACTGAAAGTCAAAGGTCAGCAGATGGAAGCAGAGCTGGTTGGGACATGGAGAATTGTCTCAGAGCACGTCTCGATGATACTTCATCAAGAGTCTGCTGCTTCCAGGCTTGCTTTCTTCAGTCAGCTGGATGCAGGGAACGAGGAAGCTCCAGGGCAGAGCTGCAAGATGGAAGGAGCCAGGATCCCTGAGTCGGCCTGCAACAGACCGCCTGCTGACCAGGAACGCCTGCCGTGGAAGTTTACCAGAGCGAGAGAGACTTCTGTTGTGCTTGGCCAGTTGTAAGTGCACGTTTTATACCAGTATGGTATTAGGGCATTATCTTCTTGTTAGATGGATTCTAGCCACTGTATCCAAATCTCAAAGGAAAGGCAGGTTCTGAGTATGTAGAAAATTAGTATTCTGCAGTTTTCCTTCTCCACGTGTATAATTCTGTTATCTGTTCCTCAGAATGTAGACGTGTGATGTGACAGAGTTGGGACGTTTTATTAGGCTGCAGTACTTTTTTAGAGGTGTAATCTGAAGGAGGCTACTACTCATGTGAAAACTGGTGAATGAGGATTTTGTGATGCCAACTGTGAAGGTTGCCAGCAGTGGAGGAGAGACTGATCTTCAGAGCACTCTCGTTTAATAATGATCTTAGGGCTAAGAATTATTAGTTTTTATTGATTTCCTAGAATTTACATAATTGAAAAATTAGCAAATGTATAAGGTATGTATGATGTGGCATTTTCCAAACTTAAGTCATTTCCCTACTCCTTCATTGTTTTTGCTGTGTTTTATACCACAGCATTTTATCTCACTCTTGTTTTTTGTTTGTTGTTCTGTTTGTTTGGTAACGTCTGTTGCCAAGCTTCCTTTGCTTGAGGAAGATTCTCCCTGAGCTAACATCTGTGCCAGTTTGTTCTTCTATTTTGCATGTGGGATGCTGCCACAGCATGGCCGATGAGTGGTGTAGGTCTGCACCTGGGACCCGAACCCACCAACCTGGGCCACTGAAGTAGATGTGCCGAACTTAACCACTACACCACAGGGCCGGCCCCTTTCTCACTTTTTTTTTTTTTAAACTTAGCATTGTCATAAGAAGTAATACATGTGGAGACATAGATTGGTGTGTTATTTTTTCCTAATATCTATTTGAATAATACATACTTATTTAAAAATCCCAACATGTGGTAGATAACTTTATTTTAAACGCCACTAGTGATATTTCTGTCATACTTGGGAAATACTGTTCACATAATGAATATTATTTTTTAGGATCTTCAGTGCTTAATCCATAAAATCCTAATAGAAATAGATGCAGTCACAGGAACTAGCGGACGTACTGTGTCTGACAGGGCTTTGGTTACAGCTTTTTCCTATCACAGATTAGTATTCTGTTTGATTAATATCTACATTTGTTTGTGACTGAGGGACAACGAAAACAGTGTATTTAAATAATTTTTGAACAGTGTTAAGCAGGATGTGCTTACTAAAGTTAGTGAGGAATGGGCCTAAGGAAGTGCTAATGACCGTGACATTAAGATACAAAAATCTTGGAAAATACTGATACTTGTGGTAGAGAAAGAATTGGATAATCCCGTGATCCCAGGGTGAAGAAGATAATGAGGCTTGAACGGCCCGGGGAAGCGCTGTTACCTGCTCAGGTGAGTGTCAGGGCATCGCTGCTGGTGAACAGATGGGAAGGTCTCGAGCCCCTCCTTCCTGACTCTGACCAGCTCATTCCCTAGAGACCATCACAGACAATAAGAGGCTCGTGTGGTTTCTGAGGCAGCGGCTTGGTCAGAATCTAAAATGTTTTGACTACAAATTACTTCTGGGTACCTGCATT
This sequence comes from Equus przewalskii, assembly GCF_037783145.1. NCBI lineage: Eukaryota > Metazoa > Chordata > Mammalia > Perissodactyla > Equidae > Equus > Equus przewalskii. Next base: position 29,364,476 of record NC_091838.1, read on the forward strand.
AATTTCCTAGGGTCACTGTAACAAGTTGCCACAAACTTGGTGCCTAAAAAAACCATAAATGTCCTCTCCTCCAGCTCTGGAGGCAAGATTCTCAGATCCAGTTGTCGGGCAGGGCCGCGTTCCCTGCAGAGACTGCGGGGAGCATCCACTTCACGCCCCTGTGGCTTCTGGTGGCTGAAGCTTCCTCAGCTGGTGGCCACATCCCTCAATGTGTCTCTGTCCTCACGCTCGCCCTCTTCTATGTCTGTCTTCTCTTGTGTGTGTCTTATAAGAACAGCTGTCACTGGATTGAGGGCCCACCTTGGATCCTACAGGATGATCTCATCTCAAATCTGTAATTTAACTACAACTGCAAAGGCCCTTTTTCCAAATAAGGTAAGAGTCACCAATTTCAGGGGTTAGGATGTGGACATATCTTTTGGGGACCACCGTGCAGCCCACTACAGTATTTGAATAATGTCTATGAAGTTTAGGGCTCATTTTATTACATTTCCCATATTTCCCTAATTCTTAGCTGTTTTTCCTCTTATTTCTTTCATTAATAAAAACAAAAACAAAGAATGCATCCCTCTATGTCAGGCATCTGTTGTCACAATAACGAGCATAATAAACCCACTTCAAAACATAACTTGGGTAGAACAAAAAACCTGTTACTGACCATTTCTGCACAGTCTCGGGGGTAGCTGGCTGCTTGCGCTGGTCTCGGACGGGCTCTGCCGAGCTCTGTTGGGCTCACTCAGGTGTCCGCATTCAGCTGGCTTGTCAGCTGGGTGCTGGCTGGTCTGGAATGTCCTCTAGGGGGAGTGAGGCATCTCTCCTCCACATGGTTCCTGATCCCCCAACAGGCTACACAGACGTGTTCTCATGATCACGACAGAGGGGAAATCAACTCCACAGGCACACACAGCTTCTGAAGGCCTAGGGTCAGAACTGGCACACTGGCACATTTGCCCACTCTGTTGACCAAAGCAGCTCACAAGTCTAGGCCTGTTTCGAAGGGCTGAGTTGGCAGACGCTGCAAGTCACATGGCGAAGGGCACAGAAACCGAGGGATGTGAAATATTGGAGCCTCCGTGCCACCCAGCCACAGCAACTTCCTACACCCAACCAGGAATCTGCCACTTCTAACAGGGTTCATTGAAACTCTTCCAAATGTCATTTCAGTTAAGATAGAGGATTCAAACTTTATTAGCTTTTTAAATACATATTTTGCATCTCATTTGTGAATGGGTTTCTCCTCTAATTCAGCAAAAATATGTTTTAGTTTTCAGAACCTTGCTGTACTCACCTTACAAGGCTTGAACAGCTGTATAATGAGCATCTTATTACATTTAAATGATAAAGAAAAACTCAAGTTGCTCTGTAGTCAACATATTCCACATAATAGCCAAATTCCCAAAGAAAATGTAAACTATTGTAAAATATTGAAATAGTCAACAGCATGAGGAACTGTGGTAGAAGCCTTTACTCCAATGAAAAAAAGGACATGCGCTGCACCTGACGTATTTTGTGACACTGTTGTGTCACAACGGTGCAGGATAAATGAGCGCAGTGGAGAGTGGTCATCTTGCTACATCTGTTCTAAATAACTTAATACAGATGTGACTGCAAACCACAAAAATCAGTGCCATTCAGCCAAATTTAGTCATACCCTAAGTCAGCTTTGTCGTTCTCAAGCCTTCTGATACGAGAGAATATGGGATGTAGGGAAAGTTGAGAGTTGGAGACAGGAGTCAATTGCATTTAAAACTATTTCAACGTTACAAAAAAATCTCTGACCAGGTGAACAAACTGCTGGATTTTATCCCAAGGCCCTTAAGGAGTGCAAGCAAGTGTAGGAACCCTGATGGCTGAGCTTCATTAGCTTGATGGAAAATGCTTAAGATCATAGCCTTTATGGATTAATCTAGGATCAGAGTGGCAGCCGCTAAAGGGAATAGTTCCAAATTTGCTTGAAGCAGAGGACCGTCTCTGGACCTCACTGTCACATAGCTGCAACTGGCTGAAGGATCAATAATACAGATGATGATCCCTGGGAGTAAAGACCACACCCTCCCCCAGGCTTTCATATGATTCCTGAAACAGGGTTTTATCTTCTCTCTCTTTTACTTTCGTGATATTTTAACAATTTTAATAACTGTCATTCATTTAAGAATGTCTAAAGTTAGTTATGATTAGTCTCCTCCCAAGATATACAAGATGACGCATATAATTTATAGGTATTCACTTTGGTTCTTTTCCAAATCTGCCTGGTCCTTACTGAAAGAGTTTTTCTTTTTCTTATTTTCAATTCCTTCTTTTATCTGTTTAATCACTTACACATATTTTATAGTTTATTGATTTGTTTAGTGCTAGCTGTTGCTGCAAAAACGCAATCAGTCTCTGTGCCATATATTCCTTGCAAACAGAAATCAGATCAACAGGTATTTGGGGCTGAGTGGTCTTCCTTGTGCCTATTTGAGTATACATCGGATCCTCCTCCTCCAAACCCATACTGTTCTCTCCATTCTGCAAGGTTGAGAATGGAGGATTGTATTTTGGAAGTTTCTATCAAGTAGGCCTGAAAGTGACACATTCCATAGGCCAGAACTTGGTCATATGGCCATAGCCAACCATAAGGGAAACTTGGAGATGTAATGACTCCATCTCTGAATCCGAGAGGAAGATGAAATACATTGAGACAACAGCTAGCCAGTCTACACCACATAGTCTCCGTCCAATAATTCTATTCTGCTTTTCTTGACAGATTAGTGATGCGATTTGTTTCTGTCTGCTGCTGACATCATGATAGCTTGCTTCCTCTTTGTATTTTGTTATTTTAGATTCAAAGTTTCCATTTGGTGCGACTTTATCTCAGAAATCCTGTGTCGTCTGAGTTCCCAGACCTCATAAGTAAAGCAATACAAATATGAGCACAAAAATCCATGTGAATGGAAGCATGTGGTCATAAAATGTTAGGGGGAAAATTTTTTTTCTACCCTTCCCACAGCCAGAACTGAAGCAGACAATATTTCTTTTCATTTCCTATTGAAGGTGGGCATTTTCTTTGGTCCACATTTACACGGAGAGCAGAGATCCTTTGCAAGTCCAGGCTTCATGCTCAAATCTGTTGCTCAAATTCCCACATCCTATGTGACCATTAGCACTCAAGCCCTTTGATCACCACTATCAACAATTGCCACAAGCACGGCTGAAGCATCGGTGCTCCCTTTCAGCCCTAGTGTAGAACTTACACGTTGTCTTGTGGACGACTATCAGCCAAGCCTTCGGTCACCACTATACAGACGTGCCTCCTGGCACAGCAGCTGTGTCAGCTCTCACTTTCCACTCCAGCTGTCCATTCACTCTTTGTTTTTGGAGCCGAGGTGTTACACTTTCAATCATGAGCATTTCAGTATACCTTTACAATGGTGTTTGCAATATTCTAAGTGCTTTTGTCTCATGAGAATTTTCAAAGTCCCTTCTCTTCTATATTCCTGAAACAGAGTTTTATCTTCTCTCTCTGACTTTTGTGATATTTTAACAATTTTAATAACCGTAATTCATTTAAGAATGTCTAAAGTGAGTTATGATTTAGTCTCCTCCCAAGATATACAAGATGCTTATTATCTGTTACTTCCAGTTACTCCACTGCCTCCTGTCTTACACAATTTTCTTTTCCCATAATTTTTTATATCTCCAGAACTTGGGTAAACCTTAATTGGACTTACCCATGTATCTAACAGATTCTTCGATCCCCATTGGATCTAGTATCCTATTCCTTCCTAGTGTGGAGACTTCCCTCCTCCTAAATGACACCCTTTGTAAGTTCTTTTATGAATGTCTATAAGTGGTAGACACCTCCTGCCTCGTGGTTTCTCTAGAAAATGTCTATTTCATGCCTACGCTTAATGGTAGTTTACCTGGGCTTGGAATTCTAGAATGATAGTTAATTTTTCTGAGCACCATGAATATATAATATTATCTTTCGACATTTTATTGATGTTAACTTTAACGTCAAGCTTACTGTTTTTTGTAGTTATCCTGTCTTTTTTCCCAGGCTGCTTGTAAGATCTGACTCTGAAATTTCCTTTAGAATATTTCTAGGTATAGATTTATTGTTACTTATCCTTTTGGGGGGTAATTATACTTCTGGGATCTAACGATTTAAGATAAGTCTGGAATATTTTCAATCATTTTCACATCATATATTGCCTCTTTCCTTTCCTCAAAGACATTCCATTAGATATGTTAGACCATACAGTTTTATCCCACAAGCTCATTAAACCTTACATATTTGTTTTTCACTCTAATCTGCATTCCCTTTAGTCCTTTCTTCTGGTTAACTAATTCTGTCTTCAGTTGTATCTAAACTGTTATTTTACCCGTGTAAGGTGTTTTAAATTTTAATAAAACTTTTGTTTATAAAATTCTACTTTTTTATACCTACCCTCGTGGTATCTTATTTTTAGATTTTAAGATTGTGTCTTAATCATTTAAAATATGCTTTTTATAATTTATCATACCACTTTTATAAATTCTTAGCATTCTAAACCTACTTTCAGTTGATATTAATTACATTCAATCATGTTAGGTTTTTTCATAATGGGCCTTATAACTTGGCATCTTTAGCTCATAATTTGTCATGCTTTATCTATGGAAATACCGTGCAGCTTGTCAGAGTACAGAACCAAGAAACCAGAAGTCAAAGCCAAGCACCATGGGGAAAAACAAAAGCAAGAAAAAAACCCTCCAGAGAGTAGGGCTGAGCCTACATCAGAGAACTGCCAGCATGCACCTGGGTGTACCTCAGAATTGCTGTGGATACACAGCATATGTATCCGACACTGTATCACTGTTACATAACAAATTTTTTTTTTTGCCATCTTTTTAAGTGGGTATATCAGTAGCAGTTATCCAATGCCTGTATCCCCACAGATGTGTATGTTTGGAAGAGGGGTGTGGCTAGAGGGGGCAGAAAACTTACTACTTTGCTTCACAGGTCTTCATATCAAGGGTGACTGTATCTGAAGAACTTAATCTGGCCTGGATCTGATTTAGATTATGAGATCCTGGGCCTTGAAACCGGACCCAAATGCTGTAATGAAATCAAATTTTTGAGGGGTCTTGGGAGAAGGTAAGTATGTTTTGCAAGTGAGAGGAATTTAAATAATTTGTAGCCCAAATGCAGACTGTGGTGTTTTTAAAATATGTCCATAAATCCTTTAACACTCTTCTCATTGAGGGCAGTTTCCGTGTCCCCTTCCTTCAAATCTCAGCTGATATAAGTAACTCACTTTTAACAAATAGAATATAGCAGATGTGATGCTGCAGGACTCCTGAAGCTATGTCATGAAAGGCAATGTTGATTCTGACTTGTTTGCAAAGACGCTTGCTTTTGGAACCTTGGGGCCACCATGCAGTGGAAATCCCAAGTCACACGGAGAGGCCAAATGCTGGTGCTCCTGTGAACCCTCACTGAGGACCCAGACTACAGCCAAAATCAACTCACAGACATGTGAAACTACCTGATTGATTCCAGCCACCAGCCACGGAGTCACCCTGACCTGTCAAGTCTTCACGAGCCTGTGCCCCAGACACCCACTGCAACATGTTAGAAGCTTCCTCCTATGCTTTTCCTGAATTCTAAACCCACAGAACCCATAAGTATATGGAAAGGTGGTTTTCAGCCAGTAGTTTTGTAAGAATTTGTTATCTAACAATAGAAACCCCAATATAGGATTTGTAAATTTATATTTATACTAGAAGCTAAAACTTCATAATGCTTTATCTTGAAACTGTTGTGTAGCCTGGGTGTAGAGTTTCTCTTGCTACGGAAATGCAATTAATTTAGAATATACTTTATATTTATTTTTCGGCTTAGACTTTTCCTAGGTACAGTTGTGGTGGACACTGAAGCCACACCAACTGGATGGCACACATTTAGTGACAAATTCTTAGAGGAATCCCAGCTGGAGTCCAAGAAAAAAACAAAGACTTGTCTGTCAACTCCCTGTGTTTGTGGGTTTCTATTTCAGCCAAGTTTTTCATTGAGGGTTAGTTTTACTGTAGGGGTTTCATTGTGAAACACGGATCCTTCAGGGTCCCAGTACAGAGTTCCTCTTCCAGTAGGGATAGTAAAACCCAATCCTCTAGGTTCTAGAGAAGCTCCCCAGCCCATCCTCCCATACCCATCAACTTAGGGAAGCGGTACACCAGCCTCAGCACTGGATGCTGACTGAGCTTGTTCTGAACTCCTCCTCCTTTGTGGAAAACGAGGCATTGTGCTTTCCTTTATATGACCTCAATTTTGCAGGTACAAGAATGCTTGATATAATTTGTCTTGCATATCCAGGCGTTTACAGTGGAAGGTTTTTCAGATTAGCTACTCATGCACAGTGCCATGCCTTATTTTATTTTTTGTTATGAACAAAAAATGGTGCCTTTAGAAAACATAAATAAGCATTTTCAATGTTTTTTACTATGTATTTGTTCAAATAATGATAAATGTTTTTATTTTACCCAAAATGAAGTAATATCAGACACAGTGTCTTCTAACTCTTTTTACTTAAAGATACTTCATGGCTATATTATCCATGTTATTAAACACAACATTTATTAAATACTCATAACTTTTATTGCCTCTATTTTGTACTATTGGATTACTTCAAATATTTTCTGTTAGTCTTCTAATATTGGATGGTTATGTTTCAAATATTTCAAAATTAAAAGCAGATTTGTGATGATTATCTAAATATTTTCTGATGTGTGGTCTATGTTTTGGCTTATGGTACCTGCTTGATTTCTCTCCAAGGGGAGGTGGTTTTGTATTTTAATTAGGCATGCATCTTCATTATGCACATCAATTCATATAGAACTATTTTAACCCACCACCGAACTTGATTGTCACGGTAGCTGTGCTGCTTTAGTCAACTGGAAACAGAGTAGCTAAATCCCAGATACTCTGGAGTTGGACTGTCCAACACAGTAGCCATTAGCCACATTTGGCTATTGAACACTTGAAATGCAGATAGTCTGAATTGAGATAGGCTGTAAAAGCCAGATTTTGAAAACTTAGTACAAAAAAAGAAGATCAAATATCTCATTACTAAGTGTACACTACGTACATATTGAAATGACAATACTTGGAAATACTGGCTTAACTAAAACAAATCATTAAAATTAATTTCACCCGTTTAGTCTTACTTTTATTTTTAGTGCTTAGGGGACTGCTGAAGGGCCAGATGGTGAATGGGAAGTTCCTTTTGATAGCGAAAGTACACAACTTTATTCCAAGTGGAGACAAAGGTTGGGGTTACAAGCTGAACAGGTGAAATCCAGTCACATTCGTCTCTCCATCTGACGTTGGGAATGGATCCAGAGAATGGAGATGATGGTTTCACCCAAGTATTTCCGCAATTAGGAGCTCCTTTATGAAATAAATGCATATCTAGCCAGGAAAATAGTCCATTTTTATTCTGGTCTCACGGATATGTACAGGAGAAGAAATTAATAGTAAAATGGTGTGTTCATACATTGTTGTAGACTTTCAAAATACATTTTTAAAAGAACAATTTAATGAAACACATTTATAGCACTTTTTCCATTCTTGAAACTTCCAAAAGTGACTTTTTTCAGATTGAAAACAAAAATGAATTTGCCTCAACTTTTGTTATACTGTTACTAATGAGCTCAGAGTGAAAATTATGTCTTAAAAACATAATAATAATATCTTAAACATAATAATGATAATCTTGAACATAATAAAGATACTATTAAACAGTTGTCTTAAATTTACCAAATAAATAGATGTGCTATTATAAGATAATACTATTCCTGTTGTTTCTCTATCTCTTTCAGGATCATATATGTAACTTCAAAATTAAATCGCCCCTTTTAATTTTCTCTTTTCCACGGCCCAATATTTTCTCACAGAACACAATGTGTTATTATCATCTACCCTAAGTCTATCCTATTGCGTTAGTAAGAAAAACCAACTTAATAGCAGCAGCAACGGATCAACGAGTATATAAAAGCTACGGTGCCTGGCAGCACATTGTTAAACCCTCTGTCATGTGCATTATGGGTACATCAGCCCTTTATGTTCTCACAGAAACATCTTTATATCTACAAGTTTTTGCTACAACTATTTACTTCTGTTTTCTAGCGTAGTACCATTCAAACTGCAATACCTGTTTTCATTACATTTTCCAGAATGCCTAGGTACAGTTTTTGAAAGCACATTTTAAAAAATGTACATTGAAAACTTCTATTATGATCTTTTTTTTTGAAGTAGTGCACCTTTTCTAAAGTATTTTTAATTATTTTATATTTATAAAAATATATTTTGTAAATATCAAGTACCCTATAAAATATATGTATATTATGTTATTTAAATAGAACCTAGAATACTTGACATTCAACAAATATATACTGAATGAATAACTTTTTTGATGACGTTGGCAGTCCTTAGTGGTTGGCTAATCAATTTCCCATCCCCAAGGATGTTCTGCCTCTCCCATCTACCAACTGTAGAGGCAGGCATAGTTAAGTCTCAGTGCGTCAGCCTCATTGCCCTTAGAGGGAATCAAATGACACAGCTATGGATAATAAGATGTATATGAAAGTCTGCAAGGGGTGGTCATGAGAAAACTTTTGCTTCCTTATGAACAGGGCAGCTATAGCTTGAACCATTCTCCCCGCTTCTCCCTGCCCTTAAGGTTATTCTTACTGGAGCCATGGTGATCATCTTAGGGTCTTGGGAGGCGATGAATGTGCAAATCCAAGAAACTGCAAGATTATTGAACTGCTATGGCTATTACCGTCACTACCAATTCTTCTTAGGTGATAAAAAATAAGAAAAAAAACTAATTTGTTTAAGCCATTGCTAGGCAGACTTTCCTTGATAATGACTATGATAAGAAATAATACAATGACCAAGATGAAAGTATTATTGAGAGCCAGGTCGTAGACATCACTCAAACACAGTGACCGCACCAATTCTTTGTTTTATCGCATGGCCTCCTTTTCCAGTCCTCTTTTCCAACTCTGCTTTCTTGGAAGGGAATTCATGAGCTGTAATACTTGAGGACATTCTCCTCTGTAGGTTTCAGGATTTCTTATCTGCCATATTCACCACCCGTCCAGGAGCAAGACCAAAGAAAATCTGCCTTGGGTCCTTTCGAGTAGTAACTTTGAAGAGTTCATCTTTAGTAACGTCAGGTAAAATATAACCATACTTCTGGGCGAGTTCAAGTCTTGCTTCAGGAAATTTGGCCGGATCCGCCAGGTCACCACGATTCTTTGCATCAGTATAATACGGCACCAGTGCTTCAGGTGCAAGCATTCGTTTTGGAATGGGTTGTCCACGCAGAAAGAATGGAACAGGTTTGCATAGAATTTCTAAAACAATTTTTAAATTAAAAAAAGAGAAAGGCAAATGTTGACTATTTTATTTACATGATGGTTTTCTTTTAATAATGGTATTTTATAATCATTAATTTTTAAATATGACCAAGATGAGAACTTAATTCCAAGAACTCTTTTAATTAAATAAGCTTGTTTTAAGTAAACAAATGGAAATGCTTAATTTTCAAAAGTTTGTATCTTGAAAGTCAGAGTTACTCCTGGGTTACCAACCATTAGTGAGTTTCTAGACATAGGTAACATTGTATTTAAGCCCTGTGTTCAAAAACAAAAACAAAACCTTTTTATGACCTACTGGCTGAGGTCTATCAGAGGACAGAGCTCCACCAGCCACAGCACTAATAAGAAATCCTGAAACAGAAAACAGAGGTGTCCAAACGGCAAGTCAAACAGCCATGAGGACTTTTACAATCCTCACATGCAGCCAGCATGAGACAAAGAGGGAGAGAAGAAAATGACTGCGGAGCAAGCTTACCCAGACTTCTGGGATCACAGAAGGCTGTAGTAACAACACCACTCTCTTCGATTGCAGCAATGGCTAGTTCCGAAGCCAACTGTACTTCAATATTAACTTTCGCCTTAAAGGTATCAGCACCCTGTAACACGTCAAAATAGTCTGTGAGTAGCTAGCTTGGCTAAAAGTAAATTAACTATGGCAAGCTTCCTTTTACACTGTGTTTCCTCCTCCAAAATGCCCACAATGTAACAGCAATTCCTACTTCAAAGACTTCTGCTTCCAGGTCCTATCAAATAACATCAAATTCTTTTACATTTTCTAGGCCCCCTTCTTTTTACCAATTTTCCTTCCCTGTGAGCAGAGATGACTATATTTTCACTTGATGTATTTCGTAGACACCAATATAAGCACCCATTCCCAGTACTTCGGTAATAGTTGGCTGTTTAACCCTCATAACAACCCTATGACAGGATTATTGCTAAACCAACTTCACAGATGGGGAAACTGAAGCACAGATAGGTTAAATACCTTGCCCAAAATCACAAAGCTAGGACTCTAACCCAGACAGTCCAGCCACAGTATGTGTTCTTAACCACAACATTATGCTGTAGGATACAGATCATGACTTATCTTCCTATCCCTTAACAAGCAAGAGGCCAAGAGAAGGTTAAAGAGGGGGACGAGTGGGCTAGAATCAGCGAAAGAATAAAATATCTGAGCTTTGGAGGGGTCACCCCCTCTAAGAAAAAAGGGAGCAAAGGACAACAGAAATTCACTTTGCATTCATTATTGACTTTACTACAGCCTCTAAACTGACAGAAAATAAGTTTACCTTTCCCTACCATGGTCAACACTGAAAAATGTAGTCCTGAACTTTTTTAAGTTCTACTTTTGATCACTTTAGTTAGGATGTGCTATATTTTAATTTCAAAACAAGAAACTATGACAAAAATAAAAAGATGGCATCATTACCATTTCTTTTTGTAGTGATAAGAATTTTTTCCTATTTTGGTGTGGTTGAAACAAGCTGGCTCCCAATCAAGTTCCTTTTATTAATTATGAACCTTTAATATATTTAAAAAATATTCCATCAATTTCTAAGATACACTTTTTCCATCTATGATACCGACCTGCATTTTAATAATTATGGTACGTTTGACTCAATAAAGTAAGGTCTTGCCATATTATTTGTGATTTTTTTTTTTTTTTCTGCTGAGGAAGATTCACCCTGAGCTAACATCTGTTGCCCGTCTTTCTCTATTTTGTCTGCGGGTTGCTGCCAGAGCATGGCCGTCGACGAGTGGTGTGGGTCTGTACCCAGGAACTGAACCCAGGCCACAGAAGGGGAGGGCGCCAAACTTAACCACTAGGCCACAGGGCCAGCCCCTATAATTTGTGATTTTTAATTACTATTCCATAGATTGCTTGACCACTCCCCATCCTTGGACATTGGGGTTAGTTTCAGTATTTTAGGGTGCTAAAAGCATTTTTAGGAATGTCTTTCTATCAGTTAGGTTTATTTTGTTTTTCCTTGAAAACATGTCTTTCCAAATTGGTAATTTTATGCTGAAGGATCAGAAAGTCTTATTATCCACTATTTACTACAAATCGGAAATCAATTTACAGCGCTGTAAACGATGTGGAACTGTACTCACACAACCACTGCCCTGGTGTCGCTTTCAGGATTATTTTTGTTAGTTTAATAGACACATACCTGTGAGTTGCTGGGATGCGCAGTTTAACAGCTGAAGAGGTCACGGATTTTTCCATGTCAATTTACATGTGCATTCCCTTATACACCCAGAGTAGGATACTGAGACTTAATCGCATATTTGGTAATCTATCTTCAAATCATCTTATTTGAAAATCCTTTATCCGTAAGGTTTCTTTTTTCAAAGGAATCTAAAAGGTTTTTCCATAAGCATATGCCTCCCTCTAGTGGACACTAAGTTACTCACACAGTTACATTACTGACAACAAGGAGGAGGAGCAGTTAATTAACAACACGTTTATTTGCTTATGAAATGCCTGGCCAATGTCTATAAATAGAAAAGTCCTTGCTGCAATTGTATTAGAATTGGATTTGATCCCTTTCTTCCATAAATACTGAGTTATTATCATTCATGAGCCAATATTTCCAATCCTGCAAACATAGGAATGAATCACAGTACCTGCTCTCAAAGAACTTACATCACACTGAGGAAGACAATGAAAAATAAATGCATTACTTAGTAATAAATGTCAGGTGTTCATATATTCAAAGAAAAAATACTTTCGGGCAGAGTAATGCAGACAGAGTACGACTGTGGGGGAAGCGGGTGGGGGCTGAGTGTTCCTTTATAAAAGAAAATCAAAAAAGACCTTTCTGATATTATCAGATCTGAACAGAGAACCAAAGGGAGGGAGGGAACAAGCTGAACGGACACACGGGAGAAGAGCATTCCCGGACCATGGGAACAGAGGCCCCTGACGTGATCATGCTGGCTTTCTAAAACCACAACTGAGTATAAACACAATCACCACTATGTAATGGTTATAACAATTCAAAAGGAATAAGACAAAGGAGGCAGAGTATAGATTATATGAAAATCAGAAATAGCCTCCTATCTAACTCCAAAAATACTAATCCAGACTTACCTCCTCTACCAGCTGGACACCATAATCCCTTTTATATGGCTGGATGGTCACACCTCTCCCATTGACAAGCTGGGTTAAGTCAATAGGCTGAGTAGGATCAACTCGACCCAAATCACTAAGATACTGCAGCCTGTTGAGACTCAAAGGCTGATAGTGGCGTCCGAAGCTACAAAACAAGAAAGTAACAGTTGGAAAACTCAACTCTCTTCCTCTAAGTTCTCCAAATCAACTTAAAAGTTTTGTTCTCTATTTTCCTCCAACAATTTAGATGGTAACAAAATAAGACCCTCCTGACTACAACAGAAACGTTATACTGCTTGATTTTTGGTAACGAAACAAAACCAGTATTTCCTTTATTTTGCTAAAAATACTTTGCCTCTTAAGCATTTTACTTCACTCATTCACACAAATCAACAAACAAATTTGGGGAAAATTTAACCCACTATCTGAATTATGCATTAATGGAACTCAAAGTAACCATGGTAGTTGTCATTTTATTGGGTAATCACAATGAGCCAGGTTTTTATATATATTATTGCTAAGCCTCTAAACAACCAGGAGAGCAGGCATCATTATCTCCATTTTGCAGTCTCAATGTCTGGGCTATTTTCCCTACTATTCCAAACTAATTGCACGACTAAAGATGCTTCAGGGGAACAGGGGCAAAAGTTTGCTTCAAAGTGACTATCAATTTCTACCAAGCTATTTTTTAGGTGATTCTCAGCGAAAAACAGGGCTTTCTACTTTAAAAAGCAAAGCAACCTACCTATGTCCTTCATTAAACCCGTATTTTGGGATTTGTATGTAAAATGGAGTCTGGCCTCCCTCAAAGCCCAGTCGGGGCCGGGTTCCTCTCTGTCGTTCTCCTTTATCTGTCGCCTCTGCCACATCTTCTACCTCTTCTCCGCCCCCTCGGTCGTCTTTCCTAAAGGAAAGAACAAAGTTTTATGATCTACAGATGCCTTTTTATAAACTGTATCTCATCTTTTCGTTGTATATTTTTTGTTACACCATTTATTCATCCAACCAACCAGTACTAGCTAACACTACCTTGTGCCAAGCACTGTCCTAGCTGCTCTAGCGTCCAAACACTCTAAATCAGCATCTTTGCCTCTGAAGATGTACCTAATTCTTGCAACCAAAGTGCAAGCTGTGTTTCAAAGGCAAACTTCCAAGGATGGGATGGGGATAAGGGTTCTACAACAGGCTCGAACGGAAAAAAACCTAGAGTTAAACATCCACAACAAACAAAGCTTACATGATAGTTAAGAAATTCTATTTTGGAATTGTAAATATGTCATTGCTACCCATACATTATTTTATTTAAAGATTAATTTATAAAGAAAACATTTTTCTTAATTTACTTCCTGTCACTTCACGAAGGCAACGAACTGATTTTCAAAATTACAGTACGTCACCTAACAGCTTTTCTGGCTGTATTTAGTGATTTGAAGAGACATCTAACGGAATAAATCAATTCAACTCTTTCCCATGAAGCTATACTGGAAAAGTCCTTCATTTTAATTCCAATTTTGAACGGGACAATCATTTTGCAGTGCGACTTCGCTCCTACGCCCTAGCATAATTATGCTTTAAGCATAAACCATCTGAGTTGACACCACGCGAGAAGATTTTCCTCTGCAGTTAAGGAGAACAGGGACTCAGAAACCCTACCTCCATCCCAATACCCTCTGGAATAAGCAGTCCCCGGAAAGCGCGGGCAGTGCAGGGCCGCTTCCATCGCCCCGGGCGCCAGCGCTTGGCCGCAACGCCACCAGCCACTTACCAGTTTCCTGGAGCCCGGATTCGGCTTTAAGTTGGCCAGGCTAACCCGGGGCAGGGTCCGGAGCAGGTCCAGAGCCCTGGACCCACTGCCCTGCACCAAACCTGCCATGACCCCCCAAGAGAGCCTCCAAGGGCACCGGGCCGCGTCGGAGCCCACGTGGTCTGGGGCGCTGCTTTACGGCTGCGGCCCCGCCCCTGTCGCAGTGCCGCGAGCGCGCCAGCGCCCTGGTCTCCGGCAGCGGCTTCGGAAGCTTTAGAAGATTGACATGTCGGTGTTGCTCTGCCTTTTTTTTTTTTTGTAAATTCGCTGCGGATGTCTTCATGGTTTGAGAGATCGTGGCTTGAGCCCGGGCTTGAACGTCGGTGTTCTCTTCCGCCACAGCAAACGCGCACTGCAAACGCTGCAGTGTGCGGTCCTCAAGAGGCAGTGTCTTCTCTGACCGCGCCGTGGAGAATGAGATAACCTGAGCGCAGAATTACTAATTTTGAATTTGGCTAATTAAACACAGTGAGATTAAACAATACTCAGAGTCCAGCTAGTAAAATGCCTGACTAATACTAACCTGTGTAATGAAATTCAACCTACGCATTCCCATCAGTGTGCTTCTACGTGTACTGCATTGACCCACCGAGTCGCTGAGATACGAACTTCACTGAACTGCTGCTCGTGATGACAGGTGCCATAGGAGCGCTTGGCACGTGTCATTGCTGTGTTGTCAGCCTTATTCGATCAATCGCTTGTGGAGCTAGATGTTACTACCTTTTACGGACCGGGACGGTAAGGGTTGGCAAGGTCGGGTAGCTTGACCAAGGTCTCACAACAAGCGGCAGAGCCAGGACTCACACTTACACTGCCTCCTAGTAGAACAGTAGTGTTTCCTATGATATAAAATTGAATATCTGCAGCATAGAATACATAATATTATTTTCAAGCAAAAAAATAACTTCCCTATTTTTGTCTTAAGTGAATGTGGTATAGAAGACAAGGTTCCTTTCTTTTTCTCTCTTATTCTTTTTATATTTCACTGTCTTGCTGGGGAGTTGTTCTTTCTGGTTCCTCTTAGTGATCACAAATAGTGAAGGAGAGAAATTTTTGGAGGGGAGCTACTTCTATGTTTAATTAAACCCTTTTGAAGTTATTTTAAAACAAGTATAAAATACTACAAAAAGAAAATTTTGCATTCATGCTTTATTTAAACAATATTTATGAGCAAGACACTGAAACTTGTTACTGAAAGATATACGTGGATGAAGTCAAACAAGATCTTGCTCCCACGTTGTTTGAAATCTAGTAGGACAGACTTTCCCAAATTGAGTATTTTATAAAAGTTAAAAAAAAAAGTACGTCTCTTGTGGACCTAATAATGCAAATTCAAGAAAAATACAGATATATGAGTTCTATAAAACAATGTGAAGATAAAGTCCAGACTCTATTTAGAAGTACAAAAGAAAATACTGAAAAAAAATAAGCTAGTTCCTGCCTTTAAGAGGTTTCACTTCAATATATTTCATAATCTTTTCTTTAGAGTTTTCATACTTCTGAGAGGAAAATTACAAAATATGTTGCAAAATGTGCTCTAATCTACAGAAATATATACAATTTTTTTCTCTAGCTAGAAAATCGTTTGCATTAAGTAATGAACTTTTGGATGAGTGTTAACACCAATAATGTTTCTCATGGAAAAAATGTGTATTGAATAAATGAGATACAGGAAATAAAAAACAATGTGCTGCATTTCTTGCAAGTAGATGCTCTTTGTTGTGTAGGTTATATAGTGTTATTGGTGAACATACGTTAATAATGGTGGAAATAATTGTTTGTAGTTAATTATAGGCCGTTTGTTTATCCCATATCCAACATGCTGATGAAGCATATAAAACTGTCAAAATAATTTAATGAGTTTCATCTGTGTTTTAAGAATGTAGGTTAAGGTGTGTGGTGAATAAGTCATCAACCCTTACCTTAAGCCTGTAGTTTTACATCATCATTATCATTGCATGATAATACTGGTTAAGCACCCACCTGCTTGGGGTGTTGTGCTATACTCTGCTTAAATGATGTTAATGAGACCTTGTCATAAGAAAACATCTCAACAAGAGATTTAAAGTCCATCCTAATTCCAGTCCCAGTTGATAGTGACTACTGAATCATTATGTAAAAAGAATAAAACAAGCCCTGTAAAGATGGTGTAATTTGAAGTTCCTTGGGAAGGCCTCTTTCTCACACACTCCCAAATAATTTTCCCCTACCTATCCCAGTGCCTTAACAGTCTGCCAACAGAGATGAATTCTTTTGAGCTCATTATTTAGAATTAAAATTCTCAAGGTGGGTAGAGAATGAGAGAGGGGGATGAAAATAAAAGGGGATAAATTTATCAGATGAGGTACTTTGTATGAACCATAGTAATAATACACCGTGAAGTGAAGCATCTGATCAATTTAACCCTCTGTTTCTGAGATTAAAAAACAACAAAAACATGCATATAAAACTCTCCCATCTAATCTCCCTAAATGAGATCACACATTAAATAATATTTGGCAGGGATGGGAACAGGAGGAGGAAGGGAATTTCAGTTATTAGATTATTACTGATTTTTACCATGAGCCAAAAACAAATCATTTTTAGAATGAGACCAAGAATAGACTCATTTTGTAATGATCAAAGTTGAGGAGCAGAAAACAACCAGAGATGTGCTTTTCCTCAGTGAAGGTGGGAGGAAGCCAGGGGCAGGAGGGCAGTGAATCCCTTTGATACTGGGAGAAAACCAATTCCGAGAGAGCTAATCAGAGGGCACGGGAAGGGGCTGGAAATAAATGTCACCTCGACAAAACCTACCCAGTTGTATCAAAGCTTGGCCCTGACTTCAAGGCCTTCATTCACAGCTAAATAGTTTCTGTTTTAATTTTATTAAAGTATACTAACGCATACATTTGTTATGAAAAAAATCGAGTCATACAAAATAATAATGAGGAACAAAAGTTCTCCACAGGCAATTACTTTTCACTTTTTTTTTTTATTTCTTCCGGTGACTGCCTCCATATTTATAAATTAAAGGATCTCAATCACTAATTGTTTTATCAATTTTTGACATTGTGGATTCACTTATCTTATGACAGGTGAGGATTTAGATAATTTAAACTATTTCCTCTTAGTATTTTAGTTATTTTATGATAAACCATATAATTTAAATAAGGTAAGTACTTCAAACATCTGTTTTTTGGATTTTCAACTTTCAAAATTATACATTAGCTCCTCACTCTGTGCGAGATGAAGATACTTACACACCTAACCTCTCACACTTCTTTGCTCCTTCTGCTTGCCAACTTCTGTTAGCTATATATTTTCTTTAACATTGTTATAGATTATAATGTACTTATACACTTTAAGTGATCACTTAGGGTAAATAAGAAGCTACAACAATTACTGTATTTGCTGTCTCTAGAACACTTTTCATTATTGCCCTCTTTCCTGGCCACAAAGAACTGGCTTTCAGGCTGACAAGCTTTCTTTAAATTCATGATCACAAACCTTAAGCCGGTCATCCTTTTCCAGGGTTTTAGAAAACTTACTTTTTTGCTCTCCGCAACGACTATTTTGTATGTTCTCTCTTGGCCAATGATTTTCCTTTATACTTCAGAAAAAAGTCACGAGATAGGGAATTTCTCCCACATCCCACCACTAAATGTACAATCCTTCCTACAACTGCATTTATCTTCTGCATCATATTAAAGAGAAGGAAGTGGCTTTTCTTCTGTTAATGTTCAGTCTTTCCAGCTGTGATCTGGACTCCTATGTCTGCCACCTAGTTAGGGGTTTAGTTGTTTTCCTTATCCCCTCTCTTTACTGCATCATCAATCTCTCCTCAGGCTGGATGGTCTCTTCATGATAAAAAATGTTGTAATATCGCTCATCTTAAAAAAACAAAGACAAAACACCACTTTTCTTTACCCCGTAATCCCTCTAGCTGAGCCTATTTCTCTGCTTGCTTTCATAGCAAAACTTCTTGAAAGAGTTCTACGTGGACTCTCTTTTCCTCCTCTTTGATTCATACGTTTTCCTATGAATAACCTCCATATTGCCAAATCTGATAAGAAATGCAAATCAAAATCACAATTGACATATCACCTATCTCAAATGTTAGGATGACTATTACCAAAAAACAAAAAATGGCAAGTGTTGGCAAGGATGTGGAGAAATTGGAACCCTTGTACACTGTCGATGGGAATGTAAAATGGTGCAGCCACTATGGAAAACAGTATGGAGGTTCCTCAAAAAATTAAAAGTAGGGGCTGGCCCAGTGGTGTAGTGGTTAAGTTCAGCTCTCTCCGCTTCTGCAGCCCAGGTTTGCAGGTTCAGATCCCGGGTGCAGATATACACCACTTGTCAAGCCATGCTGAGGTAGCAACCCACATATAAAATAGAGGGAGATTGGCACAGATGTTAGTTCAAGGCCACTCTTCCTCAAGCAAAAAGGGGAAGATTGGCAGCAGATGTTAGCTTAGGGCCAGTCTTCCTCAAAAAAAAG
The DNA here is from genome assembly GCF_037783145.1 of Equus przewalskii. Lineage (NCBI taxonomy): Eukaryota > Metazoa > Chordata > Mammalia > Perissodactyla > Equidae > Equus > Equus przewalskii. The sequence continues at coordinate 29,383,286 of NC_091838.1, forward strand.
AAAAATTAAAAATAGAGGCTGGCCTGGTGGTATAGTGGTGAAGTTCATTCGCTCCACTTTGGCGGCTGGGGTTTCATGGGTTCAGATCCCACGTGTGGGCCGACACACCATTCATCAAGCCACTCTGTGGTGGCATCCCACGCACAAAAAATAGAGGAAGACTGGGGCCAACCCGATGGCATAGTGGTTAAGTTCGTGTGCTCCACTTTGGCGACCTGGGGTTCGGAGGTTCAGATCCTGGGCATGGACCTAGCGCCATTCGTCTAGCCACACTGTGAAAGCATCCCACATACAGTAGAGGAAGATTAGCACAGATGTTAGCTCAGCGACAATCTTCCTCAAGCAAAAAGAGGAAGATTGGCAACAGGTGTGTTAGCTCAGGGTCAATCTTCCTCACCAAAAAAAACCACATTAAAATAGACTACCACATGATCCTGCAATTCTACTCCTGGGTATATATGCAAAGACTTGAAATTAGGATTGTGAAGAGATATCTACTCTCCCACATTTATTGCAGCATTATTCACAATAGTCAAGATATAGAAACAACTCAAATGTCCATCAATAGACAAGTGGATAAAGAAAATGAGGAAAATGTGGGATATACACACAATTAAACATTATTCAAACTTAAAAATTAAGGAAATACTACCATTTGTAAAAGCATAGATGGACCCGGAAGATATTATGCTAACTGAATACCATTCACAATCGCAACAAAAAGAATAAAATACCTCGGGGTAAATTTAACCAAGGAAGTGAAGGACCTATATAATGAAAATTGCAAGGCCTTTCTGAGAGAATTGGATGACGACATAAGGAGATGGAAAGACATTCCATGTACATGGATTGGAAGAATAAACATAGTTAAAATGTCCGTTCTACCTAAAGCAATCTACAGATTCAACGCTATCTCATCAGAATCCCAATGACATTCTTTACAGAATTAGAACAAAGAATCCTAAAATTTATATGGGGCCACAAAAGACCCCGAATTGCTAAAGCAATCCTGAGAGAAAAGAACAAAACGGGAGGCATCACAATCCCTGACTTCAAAACTTACTACAAAGCTACAGTAATCAAAACAGCATGGTACTGGTACAAAAACAGGTGAACAGATCAAAGGAATAGAATTGAAAGCCCAGAAATAAAACCACACATCTATGGACAGCTTACCTTCGACAAAGGAGCTGAGTGCATACAATGGAGAAAAGAAAGTCTTTTCCAAAAATGGTGCTGGGAAAACTGGAAAGCCACATGTAAAAGAATGAAAACTGACCATTCTTTATCACCATTCACTAAAATAAACTCAAAATGGATCAAAGACCTAAAGGTGAGACCTGAAACCATAAGGCTTCTAGAAGAAAACGTAGGCAGTACACTCTTTGACATCAGTATTAAAAGGATCTTTTCAGACACCATGTCTTCTCAGAGAAGGGAAACAATAGAAAGAGTAAACAAATGGGACTTCATCAGACTAAAGAGCTTCTTCAAGGCACATGAAAACAGGATTGAAACAAAAAAACAACCCACTAACTGGGAAAAAATATTTGCAAGTCATATATCTGACAAAGGCTTAATATCCATAATATATAAGGAACTCTCACAACTCAACAACAAAAAATCAAACAACCCAATCAAAAAATGGGCTGGAGACATGAACAGACATTTCTCCAAAGAAGATATACAGATGGCTAATAGGCACATGAAAAGACACTCATCATCGCTGATCATCAGGAAAATGCAAATCAAAACTACACTGAGATATCACCTTACACCCATTAGAATGACAAAAATATCTAAATCTAATAGTAACAAATGTTGGAGAGGTTGTGGAGAGAATGGAACCCTCATACACTGCTTGCGGGAATGCAAACTACTGCAGCCACTATGGAAAACAGTATGGAGATTCCTCATAAAATTAAAAATAGAACTACCATATGATCCAGCCATTCCACTACTGGGTATCTATCCAAAGAGCTTGAAGTCAGCAATCCCAAAAGTCCTATGCACCCCAATGTTCACTGCAGCATTATTTACAATAGCCAAGACATGGAAGCAACCTAAGTGCCCATCAACAGATGAATGGATAAAGAAGTTGTGGTATATATATACAATGGAATACTACTCAGCTGAAAAACAGAACAAAATCATCCCATTTGCAACAACGTGGATGGACCTTAAGGGAATTATGTTAAGTGAAATAAGCCAGTTAGAGAAGGAGAATCTCTGTATGACTCCACTCATATGAGGAATTTAAAAATGTGGACAAAGAGAACAGATTAGTGGCTACCAGAGGAAAGGTGGGGTGGGGGGCGGGCACAAAGGGTGAAATGGTGCACCTACAACACGAATGACAAACATTAATGTACAAGTGAAATCACACAAGATTGTAACCTATCATTAACTCAATAAAAAACAAGATATTATGCTAACTGAAACAAGTCAGTCACAGAATGACAAATACAGCATGATTTCTCCTATATGAGGTATCTAAAATAGCCAAACTTAGACAAGCAGAAAATAGAGTGGTGGTTGCCAGGGGACGGGAGTGGGGAAAATGGAGAGTTGTTGTTCAGTATAAAGTTTTAGTTATGCAGGATACATAAGTTCTAGAGATCTACAACATTATAAACTTAAGAGGATAAGTCTTATGTTAAATGCTCTTACCACAGACACACACAAAAGCAAAGGGATGTAAGAAATCTTTTGGAGGTGATGGATATATTTATTACCAGGATTGTGGTGATGGTATCATGGGTGTAAGCATATTGTCCAAATTCATCACAATGTATACATTAAATATGTACAATTTTTTAATGTTAATTATACCTCAATAAAGCTGAAAAAATATAAATTCTCTGTTCTCTTAAATGAGTTCTTAGCAGCATTCAAAGCAGTTGAGCACTTGCTCCTTGAAATACTTTTCTTGTTGGGTTTCTGGATAGCCCATGCTTCTCTCACTTTTAGTGGCTCCTCTTATACTATCTAACCCCTAAATGTTGAAATCTATTTTTCCTATGCAGGTGATGGGGTTCAGGGCATGCCTCCCCCCGCCCCCCTCAAGATGCGCCACTCTGGTATGTGGATTATTTCAAGCTGAAGAAAATAAATGATCAGAAGACTCAGGAAGAACATTCCACCTTCTCCCCAACTGCCTAAAAGAAATTTAAAATAAAGGCCAGTCCCCAGGACAACCCATCACCTTAGATAACTCTGGGTATCTGGTAGACTGGGACGATCCTTGCTAAGCCCATTCTTATCAAAGTTCTATTTACCAAACATTTGCTTTTCCATTTCCAGGAGTTGCCTTCCTCCCCTTTGAAGCTCCAAATCACTACCCCCAACATCCTCCTTGTCTGTGGCTGAAGAAATTTAAACAGGCAGCCTCAGCCAGATGACTGAGTTACTGTTTCTCCTGAGTCTCTCCCATGTATACATGCTATTAAACTTTGTTTGATTTTTCTCCTGCTAACCTGCCTTTTAAATTATTTGACCAGCCATAAGAACCTTAAGGAAAAGGGGGGTGGAATTCTCCCACTTCCCCAACACAGGTGATCTTAAATGGTTTATAAATTCTCAGGTTTATATCTGCATCCCAAATCTGAGTTCAACTTGTTTGTATTGACAAATAAAAATGGCAATCAATAGGATATATTGGAGAATATGAGGAAGCCATTTGGTGTAAACCTAATTCGGCCTGACCTTGTCTTTCCAAAAGGGCCTGACCGTGGCTGTTGAGCACGCGTTGTATATCTGCTTTAGATATTCCCTATGGCAAGAACAAAGGCCCTTGAGATAAAGGTGCAACTTCCCTCCCTCTCCCAAAGTTGGCATCTCCTTAAGGCTTAAGCGTCTTTCCTTAGGCTAGAAACTGATTGCTGTGCTCACCTGTGACTGCCCAGCTCGAGACAACAGACTTGCCTCCTGCTACGCCCTCTGAGATAGCAGACCCACTACCTGCGGTGTCCATCAAGAGCTGTGCCGACAGGGCAATCTTGTGACTATTGTGGGAGGGACATTTCAATCATATGTGAAACGTCCTGCTTGGGGGTATATAACCACTCTGTACACCTCACTTCTTTGGTGCCCTTTCTTCCTGTGGGAAGAAAGGCCCCGGGCCATGGTCCTCAGATTTCAGCTCAGAACAAATTCACCCAAATTTTCGTTTATAGATTGGTTATGGATTATTTTCATGGACAGTATCTAGCTGTTTAATTGATATCTTGACGAGGATGTCTTCATAACATAGTCAAAAGGAAATTCTAGATAGCCAACTCTCTGCCACAGTCCCCCCAAAGTGCTCTTCCCTTATATTCCCCATCTCATTAAATGGCACCTCCATTTATCTAGTTATTAAAGCCAGCAACCTAAGAGTCTTCTTGATGCTTCTCTTCCCTAATTCCCACATAAACAAGACCTATCTTTCTGATCTACAAACACCATACTTGTTCAACCCCCCTTTATCTTGCCTAGAACAATGCTAGAGTTTACTGACTGATCTACTTTCACTTCCACTGTTGCCCGCTTCCAGTCCATTCTCCAAAAGTAGTCAGAGTCTCATTACCCATCAGTGACTTCACATTACACTTACCATGGCCTATAAAAATTAGGCTAATCTGATTCTTTCATGTCTCTCTATCCTCAAAGTGCTGGGAATACTGCAGTGAATGAAACAGGCAAGTCTTCTATTCTCATGGAGTATTCTGGGGGCTTTTTTGGGCAGGGGGTGGGGAATAGAATAAAGAAGTGCAAATAAATAAAACCGTTTCTGAAAGTAAAGAGTACTATGAAGACAATTAAACAGGGGATTGTGTTAGACAGCAACTGATATTTGCGGTGGGTTTTAGACTGCATGGTCAAGGATTGCCTCTCTGAAGGGACATTTGAACTGAATGATACAAAGGAATTTTTAGCACTTTCTAAGCAAAGGTTTATTTCTTGATTATATCATAATCTCATCAAGGATCATCTGGGAACTCTATTTTTTATCTAATTCCAGGACCCAGGCTGAGAGAGCAGCCACCAAACTGAAACTTGCAGGTTGCTGTGACAAAAGGAAATAAGATTCTGAAGGGCCTCACACCAGCAATGAAAAGCTCTAGTCTGCAAGTGACACATATTTCTTCCACCTATACTTTATTAACCAGAACTATTCACATGACCCCACCCAAACCAAGAATCTGGGAATTGCAGTCCTACCATGTCCTGGAAGGCAGAGAATCAGAAATATTCGGAAAACATAATTAACTACTACTATAGTCCTTCATGTTCACAGGGGAAAATATAAAGGAGGGAAAGTCAGAGATACATGCATGGTAGTGGCAGGAGTTCTCCTACAACTGTGCAAGGCCATTAGAATTGCTAGTTCTGGTTCCTCTGGGAGGCATATGGTAGAAACAGAAGACAGTTTGGTGAAGCTTTCCGAGTCTTGCTGCTATCTTATCCCTCTAATACTGAGGAAATGGTTTCTTACTGTTTTGCAGACCTGGAAGAATGAATCCACAGAATGTGACCTCATTCTCCCTACTCAGGATTCTAGTTGGCTCACTTCAGTCAAGTTGCCTTAAACTTTTCTAAAAGACAGGAACAGTCTGGAAATACATATATTCTCCCTATCAACTTCTCAGGGCAAAAATCAAAGAAATGGGCACAAGACCGGCTCAATGTTTTTTTATGAATCATTGATAATATTAATTTGAAGACTGTTTCTTACATATTATACATCCATTTGTAGAGGGAGTAAAAGGTTCAATCAAGGTTATAGACACAACTAAGACATACCTGCTTTTTCTTCTAGTATTTTCAGTTTGTCTTTTCAAAAAACTTAATCCTTTGTTCTGTTTGAAATCTTTCAATTGTGAAATATTTCAGGACTGATATTAAATGTGACTAATGCTAAGCCAAATACCTATGTGCCCAATACCCAGCTTATGAAATAAAATATTATAAAAATAGTCATAGGTCTTGTTTTTTCACACTTTTTGGTGAGGAAGATTGGCCCTGAGCTAACATCTGTTGCCAACCTTCCTCTTTTTTTTCTCCCAAAAGCCCCAGTACATAGTTCTATATCCTAGTTATAAGTCATTCTAGTTCTTCTATGTGGGAGGCTGCCACAGCATGGCTTGATGAGCGGTGTGTAGGTCTATGCCCCGGATCCGAACCAGCGAACCCCAGGCCGTGGAAGTGGAGAGCATGAACTTAACCACTCGGCCATGGGGCTGGCCCCCTATAGGTCTCTTTTTATACCTAATCACATTCCTCTTTCTCCCAGCTTCCCCAGAAGTAACCACTATTCTGAATTGAGAATTTCTCCTTCTTGTGCTTTTCTTTGTACTTTTACTACATCTGTATGTATCTGTTATCAATATGCAGTATTTTTGAGATTTGAGGTTCTAGCAATGATGGGGTAAAAACAACTGGATTAAAAAGAAAACAACAAGACTTATCCTCCCACCACACACAACTAAGAAACCGGACAAAGCATACAGTGGTTTCCAGATATTAGACAACAGTCAGTGAAAGATAATGATCTCTGAGAGAAATGAAACAAAAGATGTGAGCCATATTATTGCCCCAGCTTACAGCCTGGAGAGAATTTTTAGGCTATGTGCAGGCAGGAAGTACCCAAATGGAGCCTGCTGGTTCCAGGAGCTAAAGATACAGAGTTCATACAAGGAAATCTTCTGAGCATTTATGGGATGAAGTATGAGAGAAGACAGATCTGCGCAGGAAGAGCTCCAAATGAGTACTGATCAATGCAGGTGTGTGAGGAAACTACTCAAGGCCAGTGAAAGACCATGAGAAAGATTCAAGCTAGCCATCCCAGAGCTCACACAGGGCTGGTAATACTCTATATTCCCACTAGCCAAATAAAAAAACCTCCTAATACAAGGACATTCTCAAAAGGGTATCACATCAGTGTTGGGACCAAATTAGTCCTATACTAAAAGTTGTACTGGACCCACCTAACAAAGCAAGAAAGCAAGCCTCAAAATGGAAGAGTTGATTACAAATGGCTTAACTGAATCTCAAAACAAAGCCTGAAAATATTTTAGAAAAAAAATACAGAAACTCCAACAACTAAGACAATAAAATTCACACTATGTGGCACTTGACAAAAAAAAATTACCAGATATGCAAGAGACAGGAAAATAAGACCTAAAATGAAAAGAAAAATCAATCAATATGAACAGACCCAGAGATGACAGAAATAGTTGGCAAGAATGTTTAAACACTTAGTATAAATATAGTTCATATGTTCAAAAAGGATGAAAGATGAGCATTTTAAGGAGATATGGAAGATGTAAAAAAATCTATTCCTCAGCAATATGAATTTACTTAACACTACTGAATTGTGCTACACTCATAAATGGCTAAGATGGTATATTTTATATTCTTAGCATGGTAAAAGAACCTTTGTTAATCTAAAAGGAAACAAAACAAACCACAAATAAACATCTAGAAGTGAAAATACAATGTCTGAGAAGAAAAATACTATGGTTAAAATTATCAACAGGTTAGACACTGTAGAAGAAGATTAATGAACTTAAAGACAACAGAAATCATCTAAAATGAGAGAGAGGAAAGATTGGAAAAAAACAAATATCAGTGAGCTATAGAAAAACATCATGTGCCCTAATACAGATATAACTGCACTCCCAAAAAGGAGGAGAGGGATAGGACAAAAAATTTTGAAGGACTTACGGATGAAATTTTTCCAAATTTAATGAAAACCATAAACTCATATTTCCAAGAAGCTCAATGAACCCCAAGCAGAAGAAACAAAGAAAACTACACCAATGCACATCATAATTGTATTGCTTAAAATCAGTGATAAGGAAAAAACTTAAAAGCAGCCCCAAAAAAGACACGTGTACAGAAGAAAAATAAGAATTACAGCAGACTTCTCACTGGATTGAATGAAAGCCAGAAGACAACGGAGCAACACCTTTAAAGAGCTGAAAGAAAAACAATGGTTGCCTAGAATTCTATATACAGTAAACATACATTTCAGAAATGAAAATGAAATAAATACTATTTCAGACATATCAAAGCTAAAATTCATCACCAGCAGCCCAGCATTATAATAAATATTAAAGAAAATCCTCCAGACAGAAGAAAAATGACACCAACTATAAATCTGGATATACGCAAGGAAATAAAGAGCACTGGAAATGGAAGGTTTGTGAGTAAATACAAAATACACTTTTCCCTAATTTTTAAATATCTTTAAAACATTACTGACCGGTTAAAACAAAAACGTAACAATGCATGTGGGGTTACTAATATATGTAGAAATAAAATGTATATCCACAATAACCTAAAATCTAGGAAAGGCGAAATGAAAGTAAACTATTGTAATGAGCTTATACTATACATGAAGGATAATAATATGATCAGAAGGTAGAGCGTAATAAGTGAAAGATGTCTAATATAAACCCTAAAACAACTTATAAAATAAAGAAAACAAAGAGTACAGATAATATGAAAAGAATATTGACTTATTCCTAACAAGTGAATAAAGGAGATTAAATGGAATTAGAAAATGTAAAATTTTCTGCCTTCTAAAAGAAGGCAGAAAAAAAAATACAAAGAGATCACAAATAAGAGATAGAATGAATAAATAGCACAATGGTACATTTAACCACTTTAATCACAACAACCAGTGAATGCTGTAAAAAAAATCAAAAGGTAGAGATTTTTGAAACATGAAAAGATAGAGACTGTCACGAAAAGGTAGAGACTGTCAAATTGTATGGAAAAGAACAACAACACTAAATACATATTCACCTAATGACAGAACTTCAAGACACATAAAACAGAAAATGATAAAATTAAAAGAACTGCACCAATCCACAATTATAGCCACTATTAGAGATGTCAATACCCTTCTCTCAATAAATGACAAATGAAGTAGACAGAAAAATCAGTAAAGGAAGACTTGAATAACTCTATCAACCAACATTCTACCTAACATTTTTCCCAAATACAACTGGATCACTGACCAAGATAGACTCTAAGATTGGCCGTAAAGAAAGTCTCAATAAATGTAAAAGAATTCAAATAATAAAAACTATGCTTTCTGGCCACAATGGTATTAAATAGAAACTAATAACAAGCCAAAGCAATCTCGAGAAAAACCAACAAAGCTGGAGGTATCACAATCTCTGAATTCAAAACATACTACAAAACTACAGTAATCACAACAGCATGGTACTGGTACAAAACACACACACAGCTCAATGGAACAGAACTGAGAGTCCAGAAATAAAACCACACATTTACGGACAGCTAATTTTCGACAAAGGAGCTAAGTACAGACAATAGAGAAAGGAAAGTCTCTTCAATAAATGGTGTTGGGAAAACTGGACAGCCACATGCAAAAGAATGAAAGTAGACTATTATCTTACACCATACACAAAAATCAACTCAAAATGGATTAAAGAGATGAATGTAAGACATGAAACCATAATACTCCTAGCTGAAAACATAGGCAGTATGCTCTTCAACATTAGTCTTAGCAGTATCTTTTTGAATACCATGTCTCCTCAGGCACTGGAAACAAAGAAAAAAATTAACAAACGGGACTACATCAAACTAAAAGTCTTCCCCATCAACAAAATGCAAAGACAACCCACCAACTAGGAGAAAGTATTTGCAAGTCATATATCCAATAAGGGGTTAATTTCCAAAATATATAAAGAACTCACACAACTCAACAACAACAAAACAAACAATCCAATCAAAAAATGGGCAGAGGATATGAACAGACATTTTTCCAAAGAAGATTTACAGATGGCCAACAGGCACACGAAAAGATGTTCAGGGGACGGCCCGTTGGCACAGCGGTTAAGTTCACACCTTCCACTTTGGCAACCTGGGGTCTCCAGTTCAGATCCCGGGGGCAGACCTACACAATGCTTCTCAAGCCATGCTGTGGCACGCATCCCACATAAAATAGAGGAAGATGGACACGGATGTTAGCTCAGGGCCAGTCTTCCTCAGCAAAAAAAGGAGGATTGGCAGCAGAAGTTAGCTCAGGGCTAATCTTCTCCAAAAAGGAAAGAAAAGAAAAGATGTTCAACATCACTGATAATTAGAGAAATGCAAACCAAAGCTACAATGAGATATCACCTCACATCCATCAGAATGGCTATTACTAAAATGACATGAAATAACAAGAGTTGCAGAGGATGTGGAGAAAAGGGGAGCCTCATATACTGCCCGTGGGAATGCAAACTGCTACAGCCACTACGGAAAACAGTATGGGGATTTCTCAAAATATTAAGAATAGAACTACCATACAATCCAGCTATTCCACTTCGGGGTAGATATGCAAAGAAGATGAAAACACTAATTTGAAAAGATACATGTACCCCTATGTTCATTGCAAAGATACATGTACCCCTATGTTCACTGCAGCATTATTCACAATAGCCACAACCGGGAAGCAACCTAAGTGCCCATCAACAGATGATGGATAAAGATGTGGTATATGTACACAATGGAATACTACCCAGCCATAAAAAAGACGAAATTGTGCCATTTGCAACAACATGGATGGACCTTGAGGGTATTATGCTAAGTGAAATGTTAGACAGAGAAGGACAAATACTGTATGATTTCACTCATGAGGAATATAAACAAACAAACAAGCAAACACACAGAAACAGAGAACAGATTGGTGGTTACCAAAGGAGAAGAGGGTGGGGGAAGGCCAAAAGGGGTAAAGGGGCACATATATATGGTGACAGACGGAAACTAGACTTTTGGTGGTGGGCATGATGTAACTTATACAGAAGCTGAAATATAATGATGTACACCTGACATTTACACAATATTAAAAACCAATGTGACCTCAATTACAAAAATTTTCAAACTCAGAGAAAACAGTATTTGAAAGATAACTGAGTGGCTGGCCCCGTGGCCGAGTGGTTAAGATTGCGCGCTCCGCTGCAGGCGGCCCAGTGTTTCATTGGTTTGAATCCTCGGCGCGGACATGGCACTGCTCATCAAACCACACTGAGGCAGCGTCCCACACGCCACAACTAGAAGGACCCACAATGAAGAATATACAACTATTTACCAGGGGGCTTTGGGGAGAAAAAGGAAAACAATAAAATCTTAAAAAAAAAAAGATAACTGAAAAATCCGCATATATATGGAATCTAAACGTATTTCTAAATAACTCATGCATCAAAGAAGAAATCCCAGAAGAAATTTTAAAATATTTTGAATAGAATGGAAATGAAAGCATGACATATCAAAATTTGTGGGGTATAGCCAGGCAGTTCTTAGAGGAAAATTTATAGCATTAAAAACTCATATTAGAAGAGAAGAAAATTCTCAAAACTATGGTTAAAGCTTAAGAAGCCAGAAAAAGAAGAGCAAAATAAACCCAAATAAGTAGGAAAAAAGTAAATAAAAGGAAGAAATCAATAAAAATAAAAAACAACCAAAAATGACAAAAAGAGAGAAAATCAATTAAACCAAAAACGATTTGTCTGAGATCAATAAAATTGACAAATCTCAAGCAAGTCCAATAAGGATAAAAAAGAGAAAAGACACAAATAAATAATATCAGGAAAGAGAGAGAAGACATCACTACAGAACCTTCAAACATTAAAAGTGATATGGGAATATAGTAGACAATTTTACACCAACAAACTAATGACTTAGATTGAATAGACAAATTCCTTGAAAGACACAAACTAGCCAAGTTGACTCAAGAAGTAATAGAGACAGGACTTCCAGAATGGTGGTATAAGGAGCTCGGCAGAACATTTCCCCATGAAACGATCATTTAAATGATCAAAATTGGAGCCAGCCTGTGGCACAGTGGTTAAGTTCGCACATTGCACTTTGGCGGCCCGGGGTTCGCCGGTTCGGATCCTGGGTGTGGACATGGCACCACTTGGCAAGCCATGCTGTGGTAGGCATCCCACATATAAAGTAGAGCAAGATGGGCACAGATGTTAGCTCAGGGCCAGTCTTCCTCAGCAAAAAAAGAGGAGGATTGGCAGCAGATGTTAGCTCAGGGCTAATCTTCCTCAAAAAAAAAAAAGGTAAAAATTATTATTATTTTTAAATTTAAATTTTCTGGAAATTGTCCTAATGGCATACAGCTAATTAAAAAACATTTACTCAGGAAAATCTAGTAAATCTGGGTAAGAATAGCAAGTCTGTGCCATTTAAGCCATGTCCCACTCCTACCTCCACCCCTCCTACAAGTCGGAGTGATCTAGCTTTACAAGAGAATGAGACCCTCTCTCTCCTCTTAGCTCGCAGTCTAGGGTGAGAGTTTCTCCCTGGGAGAGCAGGCTGCTGCAGTCTCTAACATTCTCAGCTTCATGTTGCAGAAGTTCTATTCCAGGCAAATGTAGCCAAGAGGACTGGGGCTCTGTTACCCCAAGTAGCCCCTACTTGGAAGGTGGAACTCTACCACAGGTAGGAGCAGGTTGAAAACACTGGGCCCTGAGCACCCACACCCCAGCTTGCTGACAGGATGCAGGTTCCATCCCAGGAAGTATGTCACGGGCTGAATTGTGTTCCTGAAAAATTCGTATGTTGAAGTCCTAACTCCCAGTACCTCATAATGTGATTGTATTTGGAGAAAAGGTCTTTAATGAGGTAATAAAGCTAAAATGAGGTCATTAGGATGGGCTCTAATCCAAGATGACTGGCGTCCAAACAAGAAGAAGAAATTTGGACAAAGACTCGTCTAAAGGGAAGACCTCGTGAAGACACAGGGAGAAGACAGTAACCTACAAACCACGGAGAGAGGCCTCAGAAGAAACAGCTCTGCCCACAACTTGATCTTGGACTCCTCACCTCCAGAACTGTGAAAAAATTAATTTCTGTGGTTTAGGCCCCCCAGTCTGTGGTAATTTGTTAAGGCAGCCCTAGCAAACTAATACAGATTTTGGTACCAGGATGTAGGGTGCTGCTGTAACAGATACTTAAAATTGTGGAAGTGGCTTTAGAACTGGGGAATGGGTAGAGGCTGGAAGAGTTTTGAGGTGCAAGTTAGAAAAAGAAACCAAAATTGAAGATTTGAAAGTTCTCAACCTATGTACATTGCAAAAAACAATGAGAAAATCTGTTCTGGAGAGAACATCAAGGGTGTGGCTGGACAATCACTCACTAAAGGAGCCCAACAATAAATCTGAACCGAAAGATGGACAAACCAGAAAACTTAAACACAGACTGATGGAGATTATGCAATCTGAGGAGCAGAGAGAAAAAAGAATGAGGAAAAATGAACAGAGCCTTAGAGAATTGTGGAACACCATTAGGCACACCAACATATGTGTAATGGAAGTAACAGAAGGAGAGGAGAGAGAGAAAAGAGCAGAAAAATATTGACTATGTAGTGATCGAAAACTTCCCAAATATGATAAAAACAATATATATCCCTGAAGCTCAACAAACTCTAAGTCGGAGAAATGAAAGGAGGGCTACACCAAGACGCATCATGGTCAGATGTTGAAAGCTGAAAGTATATATCCAAAGGAATTCAAAGCAGGGACTCAAACAGATATTTTTATGTCAATGTTCATTGAAGCATTATTCACTAAAACCAAAAGGTGAAAACAATCCAAGTGTCCATCCACAGATGAAAGGATAAGCAAAACGTAGTGTATATGTACAAAGGTATATTATTCAATGATAAAAAGGAATAAAGATCTGATACATGACACAACATGGATGAACACTGAAAACATTATGCTAAATGAAATAAGCCATGCAAATGGACAAATACTGTATGAATCCACTTATATGAAGTATCTAGAATAGGCAAATTCATAGAAATAGAAAGTAGATTAGACATAACCAGGGGTTAGAGAGAGGGTAGGGTGGAGACTTATTGCTTAACAATTACAGACTTTCTGTTGGGGGTGATGAAAAAGTTTTGAAAACAGTGGTGAAGGTTGCACAACATTTTGAATGGAATTAGTGCTACTGAATTGTACACTTAAAAATGGTTAAAATGACAAATTTTATGTTGAATATATTTTACCACAATTTTAAAAAATCAATAATGTAATATATCGAAACCCACTGAATTGTACACTTGTAATGGGTGAGTGGTATGGTATGTAAATTATATCTCAATAAAGCTGTTTTTTACCCTTAATAAAAAGATATAAAGAACATAACTAGCTTTATGCCTACTAAGGAAATTGATTTCCACTTCAGGCCTAGATGACTTTATGGCTGAATTCTACTAAACATTTTTTTTCGAACTTTACAGAAGTATAATTGACAATAAAAATTGCATGTACTTAAGGTGTACAATGCAAACAGTTGATATACATATACATTGTGAAATGATTATTACAGTCAAGTTAACTAACACATCCATCACAGTTACTTTTTTGTTGTGTGTGGTGAGAACACTTCAGATCTACTGTCTTGGGGCTGGCCCAGTGGCATAGCAGTTAAGTTTGCGTGCTCTGCTTTAGCGGCCCAGGGTTCACCGGTTCGGATCCTGGGCACGGACATGGGAACCACTTATCAAGCCATGCTGTGGCAGGCGTCCCACATGTAAAGTAGAGGAAGATGGGCACATATGTTAGCTAAGGGCCAATCTTCCTCAGCAAAAAGAGGAAGATTGGTGGCAGATGCTAGCTCAGAGCTAATCTTCCTCAAACAAAACTACTCTCTTAAAAAATTTCAAGTATACAATACAGTATCATTAACTATAATCACTATGCTGTACAATAGGACCCAAAGGTTATTTGTCTTATAACTACAAGTTTGTACCCTTTGACAAGCATTTCCCTATTCCCCCCCCACCTTCTTCCAAACATCCCAGGAGGGAGTATACCAGTTCTACGCAAAATCTTCCAGACTTTTAAAGAGGAAGGAATACTGTCCAACTCACTTTATGTAGCCAACATTATCCTGATACCAAAACCAGATAAAGACATTACAAGAAAAAAGAACTATAAACCAATATCCCTCATGAAAATAGATGGAAAAATTCTTCACAATTTTTGAACAAACAACTTATCATGAATTGAGTGAAAAAACAAAATATATCATGACCAAGTGGGGTTTAACCCAGGAATGCAAAGTTGACTTAATGTTAAAATCAATTAATATAGTTTACCATGTCAACAAACTAAAGAAAAAATAATCATTTTAATATATATATAAAAACATTCGATGCACAAAGATTCATTCAGTACAATAACTCTCAACAAACAAGGAATAAAAGGGAATTCTTTCCACCTGATAAAGAGTATCTACAAAAACCCTACAGTTGACATTATATTTCAGGATGCAAGACTGAATGCTTTTACCCTAAGATCTGGAATGAAGCAACAATGTTTACCTACCACTTCTATTGGAGGTCCTAGACAGTACCGTAAGGCAAAAGAAAAAATCAAACATGCAGATTGGAAAAGAAGTAAAACTGTCTTTATTTTCAAGTGCATAATTGTCTAAGAAAACCCTGAGGAATCTACAAATAAAAGCTACTAGAACTTTTAAGTGAGTCTAGCAAGATTGCAGATACGAGGTCAATATGCAAAAATTAGTTACATTTCTATGTCTAGCAAGAAATGGTCAAACTGAAATTTAAAGTACCATTTTCAATAACGTAAACATGGATTTTCTAGGAATAAATTTGAGAAAAGATATTCAGGACTATACACTGAGAAGTGTAAAACATTGCTGACAGAAATCCAAGATTACCTTAATAAATGGAGAGAGATACTGGTTCATGGATCGGAAGACTCAGTTGTCATTTTTCCTCAAATTGACCTGTAGATTTGAGAGAATCTCAATGAAAATCTCAATAGGTTCTTTTGAAGAAATACATTAGTCAACCCTAAAATGAATATGGAACTACAAAGGATATAGAATAGCCAAAACAACTTGGAAATAGAAGAGCAAAGTAGAAGGACTAAAACTACTTGATTCCAAGCTTATCATAAAGAGACAGTAATCCAGACAACGTGGTATTGGAATAGTCACAGGCCAGCGGAACACCATAGAGAGTTCAGAAGTAGACTCACAAATTTATGGACAATAGATTTTTAAAGTAACAGTTTTATTAAGATATAATTCACATACAATACAATTCACGCATTTTAAATGTACGATTAAATGGTTTTTCGTATATTCAGAGAGTTGCGCAACCATCATTACTATTTAATTTTAGAAAATTTAGGTCACCCACAAAAGAAACCCTGTATCAATTAGCAGTCACTCCCCATTTCCTCCTGAATCCTCCTACCCTGGCCCTAGGCAGCCACCAATCTACTTTCTGTTTCAATGGACTCGCCTATTCTAGACATTTCACATAAATGGTATCATACAATATGTGGTCTTTTGTGACTGGATTCTTCACTTAGTTTAATGCTTTCAATGTTGTAGCATGTATCATTTCTTTTCCTTGCTTAGTAATATTTCATTGTATGGATATACCACCTTTTGGTTATTTATTCATGAGTTGATGGACATTTGCTTCCCCTTTGGGGCTTTTACAAATCATTCTGCTATGAGCATTTGTTTACAAGTTTTTGCGAGGACATACGTTTTCAGTTATCTTGGTTATATACTTGGGAGTGAAATTGCTGGGTAACTTTATGCTTAACCTTTTGAAGAACTGCCAGACTTTGGAAAATATCCCAAGCAGTTGCACTATTTTACATTCCCAACAGCATGAATGTTCCAATTTTTCTACACCCTAGCCAACACTTACCTGTCTTTGGTGATTATGGCCATCCAAGCAGATGTGAAGTGGTATCTCATTTGGTTTTAATTTGCATTTCCCTATTAGTTAATTATGTTGAGTATTTTTTCATGTGTTTATTGGCCATTTGTATATCTTCTTTGGAGAAATGTCTATTCAAATCTGAGAAACCATTGCCTAATCCAAGGTCACAAAGATTTAAATCTACGTAGTCTTGTAAGAGTTTATAGGTTTAGCTCTTGCATTTAGCTCTTTGATCCATTTGAGTAAATTTTTGTATATGGTATGAGATAGCTGTACAACTTCATTCTTTTTATGTGGCTATCCTGTGGACAAATGATTTTTGACAAAGAAGCCAAGAGAATTCAAAGAGGAAATGATCATCTTTTCAATAAATGGTGATAGGAAATTGGAGAGCCAATACGCAAAAAAAAGTCTTAATCGTTGTTTCACACCATATGGAAATATTAGTTCAAAATGGATCATAATAAGTGTCTAAATATAAGAGCCAAAATTATAAATTTTCTAGAAGAAAATATAGGAGAAAATCTTAGTGATGTTGGGTTAAGCAAAAATTTCTTAAATAAAGCATAAACTAAAATAAAAGGCATAAACTATAAAAGAAAAGTCAATAAATTTGACTTCATGAAAATTAAAAATTTTTGTTCCTTAAAAGACACATAAGAAAATAGACGATCCAGCCACAGATTGAGAGAAAGTGTTTTCAAAACACGTATCTGACAAAGTAACTGTATCTAGAATAGACATAAAATTCTTACAACTCAATAATAATAAGACAATCCAGTTTATCACATGGGCAAAAGATTTGATCAGATGTTTAAACTAACTATTTTGGAAAACATTTTGGCAGGTTCTTAAACAGTCAAGACTTCACCTTCCAGTTGATTCAGTACTCCCACTCCTAGAGAAATGTGAACATACATGCACATGAAAACTTGTACAAGATTCTTTATAGCAGCTTTATTTGTAATAGCCCCAAACCGCAAACAACTCAAAAGCCCATCAGCGGGGGAACAGATAAACAAATTGCGTTATATCTATATAATGGGTGCTACTTAGCAATAAAAGAAATGACAACTGATACAACAACATGGATGAATCTCTAAACAGTGATGCTGAGAGAAAGAAGTGTTAGAAAATGCAAACAAATCTATTGTGACAAAATAATCAGAGGTCTCCTGGGGATGGGGCACAGAGGGAAGAGACAGGGATAGACTACAAAGGAGCAAGAGAAGTTTTGTGTGTGATGGATATGTTCCTTATTTTGATTGTGGTTATAGTTTGAGTAGTATATAACAAGACAAAACTTATCAAATTGTACACTTTAGGTATGTGCAGTTCATTGTACATCACATATCTTATAAAACATCGGAAAGAAACAATATATGGTACTTTAATGTGTTTTCACATATAAATGAATTTATCCGTTTTCTTGTTGATGAGTGTCTAGGTTGTTCTCAGTTTTCAATTTAGAAAGAGCGCTGCAGTTAATATTCTTATATGTCTCTCTGTGTACGTACATGTGAGGGTTTCCAAAGTAGGCCCCCAGAGTAGAGTTGCTGGGTCATAGCTATGCACATCTGCCACTTTACTGGATCTTCCCAAATTGTTCTTCAGGGTCATTCCCTTTTATACCACACACCATTAGCAGTGTACGCAATTTAAGCTTGTTCCACTCTTTCCAATATCATGGATCTAAAGTAATAAATTGTTTTAATTTGTACTTCTTTAATTATTAGAAAAGTTGGGCACTTCCTTGTAAATGCTAGTCATTTGAATTTCTGGATACTGACTAAAATTTGGTGGGAGGAATAATGGAGGAACCACCTGAATTTTCTCCCAAATGTAGCCAATTACTTTAATATCATTTGCTGAAAAATTATCATTTTCCACTGATTTGAAATGCCACCTCTAATATGTACTTATTTCTCCCGTGTGCTTTTTTTTTTTTCCTGGAGTTTTAATTCTGTTCTAGAAATAAATCTGAGTAACTAAGGGCATTCAGTAAATGACCTGATCTGCTTATCCTTTCCTACATTGGTAATTTACTCTTGCAATTTTTGTAATTCTAGATGATGTTGATGAGGAGGAAAAAAATTTTTTCCTTTACTTTCTCAGGTTCAATAACTGGGGTCTTGCAAATTGAACTGACAAAAGACAGATTAACAGGAGAAAAAGGTTTATTTCATATGCATATGGTGGAGGGGCCTCAGAAATGACATGAAAATCCTAAAGAGGCAGACTGTTACCATTTTCACAAAGGGAAATAAATTTGTGAAGAAATGACAAGACAAAGGAAAAGAGGTTTGAGCTTCTAAGGGTGGTAAATTGTGAGGAGGTAAATATAGGGGGAAACTAAGGAAAGATAAAGGTTATTTATTAAAATTTGTTTGTGCAGGCTCATGTTGGTGCCGATTTTCTGTCTTCTTCATAGCCATAAAACTCCCTTAGGAGAAGAGACTTATGGCAGCCCTCAGTTTTTAGAAGTTTCTGCTCTTAGTCAGATAAAGAATCTCCAAGAAGGCTTCTTTCTGTATCTGTTGATTCTCAATGGCCTTACCTCAAAATAATCCATATGGCATATTTTGGGTGGTGCATTCTAATCCCCTTCAATAAACTGCCAATTACTCTATTTCTTTTTTAACATTCCTGGATACTCCTACATGTTTATGAATTTTAGAATTAGTTTTTAAGATTAAAAGAATTTCCAGAACTAAAAGAAACAACTGGGTTCAAGCAGAACAAGAATTAATAACCTGGGACTGAATAAGCTGAGAAGGATAGTTACAATTTTTACGACTTCTTGTTTGAAACATTTCTGGTTCTTTGGTGTTTTGTTTTTCCAGATTTAAGGAAACTTTTTCTCTTAAGCTACCTATGATTTACAATTGGTAAAGTATACCTTTGTAAACAAAGAGGAAACATTTACTTTTTCTCCCTGTATGATCCCTCCAGAATTTAGAAACTCAAGTGTTCTTTTCATGGCAATACAGTAAGTTACTTGCATAATTTCAATAAGAATCTGTTCTCCTTCTAACAGGGTACAATTGAAAACATTGGCTATGTTACCAAGGCTTTGACTGGAATGTCATAGTTGAGAGAGAGATGCATAGATTCAGACATGACCAGACAGCTGTAAGGAACTGCCTGAAACTTGGCTCGGCTTCCTGGCCTCAGAGGCTTTGAAAGAGTCAAATCTGAGATTCCTTATAAAAAGTTCCAGCAAAGCAGTCTTAAAAGAGCTTATGTGGTCAATCACCATTCTTGCTACACTCATGTAAATAATCAGGCCAAGTTTAATACAAACAAATTAGTTTTACTCTGATTATCTTTGGTAAAAAATGGGGTAATTGTAGAGAGAAAAATTATGTTTGCACCTTTGTAGATATTTAGATTCTAACCCTGTTAATTGTCTTTGAGGTTTTGTTATATACCTGTAAACTGAACTGGATCCTAAATTCTTCTAATTTTCTCAAATATCTGGCTACCACTCTCCAACCGAATGTTTCCTATTTCCTCCCATCCTTCTGATTTGGAATCACTGAGACCAAAGACTGTCCTTGAATCTCCTTGGAAAGGAATATACTAGGTCTTCCTCCCGACCCAGATGGCAGCCAAACCTCCAGGACTTAAACCTTGGCTACACATCTCACAGTGGAAGAAAGCTCCTCCTGACCTCTGGTCCTTTACAAACACTGAAGACCTCTGAATCAAACTGATGAGCAGGAGAAGCAGCTGACATTGACGTAGACTGCTTCCACCCAAGACACCAGATCAAGATTTCCCATTTTAACTAAACATGAAACACTGTCTTCCTCTCTTTCTTTCCTTTACTCTGGCATTGGCCTGGCAAGATAATGCCACCATCATATCTCCCAAGCCATTACTAAGGGAGAGCAACCTTTCAGACAGCTGGATTCATCATCAAAAACTCCAATCTGTTCATGATGCTGGAACCCATGAACAATGCCACCTGAGCAGTAATGGTTTACGCCCCAACAGGATTTAATTTCATCGGTGGTGGTGATCATTCTCCTTGGACCTATAAATGCTTAGATGGCTAACACATAACTGGGCAATGCCCCTTAGGTTATCTAACTGTGCCACTCAACTGTTCTCAAATAGGCTAAGACACTTCATTGGTCAACTCCCCTAATCATCCAATTCGAAAAGACCTGCCAGGAGGCCTTCATGATTCAGGATGTGCTTCTTTCGGCAGGTCCCTACTTCCTTTGTTAGGAGTGAGTACAAATGAGGCTGTGATCAGAAATCCCTCCTTAACTCTTGAAAGTATTGCAGAATTCGCTGCTAAAGCAATAGCTGCCCAATGAAAATCTCTAGACTCTCAGCTCAAAGTAGTTCTTGATAATATGACAGCCCTTGATCATTTGTTAGCTGAGCAAGGATGTGTCTGTGCTGTGGCCACCACCCGCTGCACCTGGATTAACACTTCTGGGGAAGCTGAAATTTAGTTACATAAAATCACTGAGTGCGCCACTTGGCTTAAAAAGGTGACTCCTTCAACAGAGTATTTCTTTCACTTATTGGATTTTGATTGGTTTGGGTCTTGGGGACCATGGCTCTGAAGTGCACTCCAGACATGGGAATTATCCTACCAGTAACAGTCATAGTAATCTCCCTGATGCACTGTATTCTCTCAAAAGCTTTAAATGCGTGTTTGCAGCTGCTAACCATCAAGCAAATGAATGTGAAGTCGTGACCTGTGAATACCACAGGATTCAGCAGAAAACCTCATGACCTGTGACTATAACACGGAGAAACAGTAAAAGCTGCGAGACCAACAGAGCGGTAGCTGAGAGTGGCACTAATGCCTTAAATTTTGATCACATCTTTCAAGTTATGCTAAGAGTCTCATGCAAAGGGGGAGAACTGTTAAAAAAGAAAAAACAGGAACAAAATGGTGTCACTTGTGCTAAGTCCCACATCAATAAATCAAGACTTAATTGCACTTTCAGTCTCTCACAGGAATGTGACCTTTAACTAGTCAATCTGGAATTACCTGGTCGGCATGAGTGAGTAATCTGCCTCATAGATCCCCACACTACTCTTCCCCAAAGGAAGGTGATCTTGCCCGAATCTGCTCTTTGCTAGAAACTTCCTTTATTCCGTCCCTTCTGCCCATAACAGCCTTCCACTTTGCATAGCTCCTTGGACCTCCCTTCTATTTGCTAGCTGGGATGCTGCTCAATTCATGAATTGTTGAATAGAGCCAATTCGATCTTCAAATTTACTCAGTTGGCTTTTGCTTTAAACACCTTAGCATCATCATCCTCTGAAAATAATGCTAATTTTGTCTTTTTTCTATTACTATATTTCTTTCTTTCTCTTATCTGGGGGACAAAGAGATTAATTAGAACACTAAGGTTCCTTAGAGGATGTAAGACTTCGGTGAATCTTGCAGGAATAGCAGCATTTGGACTGGCTAAGAGGGGAGGATGACAGAAATATAGCCACGCATTGCTCAATGATGGGGATACATTCTGAGAAATGTGTTAGGCAGTTTCATCATTGAGCGTACTTACACAATTCATCATAGAGTGTACTCACACAAACCTAGATGGTATAGACTACTACACACCTAGGCTATATGGTACTAATCTTACGGGACCACCCTCCTATATGCCCTCCGTCCTTGACCCAAACGCTGTTATGCTGTGCATGTCTCTAGATAAAATTGAGCTGTCCTACTCCCAACTAACGGAAGTCAGTTGATAGAACCGCTGGTGGCACCTGGAACTCTACATATTACATCACAGAAAAACTCAGACTAGTAGTGTCTTGGAACATGTTTTGTTCATAGTAAGTGTGAAAATAAAGGAAAACCTCTTTTAAAATGGAGTCATGAAACCCTGAAGGGGGACCTCTCACGTACATACCACTCACTGCTGCCTGCCTAACTGGCAGGAAGATGGAACGATAAGAATTATTTTAACCAGGCCTATTTGTATAAAATTCTCTCAGTCCCAACTTCTTATCCGTGATGATAAGAATGTAACTTTTCTGCTGGTGCAACGGAGGACATCTTCACCTAGGAATTTCATCTCCTGCTTTTAAGAAAAGGAAGGAAGATCCGTCCCTGCCGCAGCGACAACGCATTGTCACAACCTTACACTCTTGTTCTTCTCCAATGAACTTTTATTCTAAATAACCCTCCTTAATTTCCTCCTAACACCTAATAAAAACTAACTTTCCCCTTGTCTCTTCCAACTTGCCTATGGTTCACCATAGTTTGCACGTCCAGAATTGCAATTCCTCGGCTATTCCCAAATAAACTCATTTTTTGAGCTTGCCCCCCAGACAGCTTCATTTAGGTTGACATAACAGCTAAAGATAGTTTTAGTCTCTATTAACATCACAACCAAATACTTAAATCACAACCAAGTACTTAAAAGCCTGACATAATTGTAGACTCATAAGTGAAATGTCACATTATCATTTTCAATAAATCAGCATCAATTTAACATTTCGGAGAGCCCCCCAAATTCTCAGCACTCAAATCCAAGACAAGAAAGATAAAAAACAGTACGACTGCATTCTGGTTATCCTATGAATTAAAGTGGAGTGAGTGTGAGTGAGTGTTGTGTGTGTGTGTGTGTGTGTGTTTTAAAGCCTTTTGTTCACCAGCTTCTTTCCCTATCTTACACTGTACTCCCTAAGGACTGTGTATATCATTTAACTTTCTCCATTGAACGATAAACTTCAGAAGGTCTGGCCATTTTGGTTCTACGGGGTTTCTATCTCTTGCGCTTTCCCAGATCATACCATGTATTTAATATGCATTGACCCACCTGTGCAGAAAAGGGACCGTCTAGTCTCATGCTTAAATCAGTACTATGTCACTATCCATCGATCAATAAGTTGTGCATTCTCGGTGACAACTGAATGTTTTCTCTTTCAGCTGAAGTTTAAAGGAGGAGGGGAGTCGACTCCAAAACTGCACACTGGTGTAGCCCCAAACGGAAATACAGCGAAAGCTCGAGCGACCTCTCCCAGCGCAAACGAGTCCACCCCAGCTTCAGGAAACGAAGGAGTATGTGGGGTTGCGGATGACTGGCTTTGGGGCTCATTCTTTTCACTACAGCGCCCCAGGAGCGGAAGGCAAGCCCAGGCTCCAGGGACCACGCAGTCCCGCTGGGGCTGAGAGCGTCTCCCCCAGGGTGTCCCGGACGCCCGGCAGGAAAGAGCGCCGCCGGGCCGCCGACACCTGAGCGCGCGCCCGGTGGGGCGGGCCGGGAGCCCTCTCTCCCTTCCGCCTGCGACGCGCGTTGTCGGTCGAGCCGGTGTATGTGCGGTAATAACATGTCTGCCCCGCTTCCCGCCATCATCCCCGCCGCCCGGAAGGCCACTGCTGCGGTGAGTGGCGGCAGCCGGGGCTCGGAGGGGACCCTCGGCCCGCTGCTCACCACTGCCCTTCGCGCAGGGTTGGCGTCGCTGACCGCCTGGCGGCCGGTGGGTGGGTTCCCTCCGCCGGGTCCGGGGTGGGCTGGGTGGGGTGGGGTGGGGTGGGGTGGTCGGTGTCGGGAGGGCGCCGGGGCTGCGGCCGGGCCGGAGGATCAGCGCGCCCGCCCCCGTCAGCCCCGAGCCCTCTGCATTGCGGAGCGAGTCCCCAGCTTGTAGGGACCGGCGTTAGCGGCCAGGCACCCTAACTCGAGGTGGCTCCGTTGCTCGTTTCTCTCTTGTTTGTGGGTGAGGGAAGTCTGAAGTCCTCAAGAAAATGACTTTATTTTCTTACCTTGCACTCGTGTCCTGAATTAAAGAAGTTTGAAGATTGGCAACTTATGACATCACAGGGTGCTGTTTTTTAGAAAACCGTGTACGAGGAGCTCAAATGTCTTTTTAACCCCGGAAGCTCCTTTTTGTGATGGAAAAAGTCTACAGTTTACATGAGACTTGCATGGTTTGACTTGAAACAAACTATTTTTCCTAGAATGTTATTTGCACTTAAGAATGTCTAACTGGGACCTCTTTAAGTGCTAAGGCCGCACATTAATTATCTTCGGAACTACAGTGAGAGAAATTAAGTATTTTTCCCACTGAAGAGAGCTCTATGGAGTTTGATTTGCTGAAGGTAGTGTTCTGAAATTCTGGCATCCAGAATTGACCAACGCTAGTGTGTATCAATTCTGTGTGGGTTTATTTGGGCATTGTTTATTAATTTTTTCTCTTGTAGGTGATTTTCCTTCATGGATTGGGAGATACAGGGTAGGTACCATTATTTTTAATAACAGTAATGAAATGGGGTCATGCAACTCTACTTACATGATCAAAGGTTTAATGTTAATGAACTCTAGGATTGTATGAAAAAAGATTGCTAGTGATATTTCTTACAGTCCAGTAATATGATAGAATCTTTTCTTTTTTAAAAACCTCCAGAATTTCCTCTCATCATCGTGAATTCGTCATTTTTCAACTCCTGTTTCTGGAACGTATTAAAATTGCAAACGCCTCCTTGAGTTGCTGTGGGCATTGGATACCAGAGATGGGTGGAATGTTTGTAGAGAGTGTGCAACTGAGAGCTTTCCGGAGGAGTTAAAATTTCAGGGCAAGTTGAGGAGAACAACTGGTTGATTTTGATAAGAGCAATAATCGCAATGTGAGGTATACGGCATTCTGAATGAAAGCTTAATTATGCCCTTAAGAGAAAAAATCAGTTCAAGGGTCGGGGAGGCAACTCAAAGATTTATTTGGCAGTTTATCAAACAGATTTTGTTGTGCTAACTTGAGATGTACAATTTATCTTTCAGTCAGGCTTTTCCTATATTGTGAAGTGTTTGTTTTTAATTTAAATTGTGATTATCTGTTTGAAACTTAGGTAAAACTGTAACAAAATTGCAGAATTAGAGGAAAACTGAAGATAAACAAATTTTGAGTAGGTGGTCAAATAAACTATTAAATAAACTATTAAATCTTCTTTATAAGGGTGTGTTGGGCTAGATTAATTCTTCAAAGTGATTCCTGATATTCTTTTATGCCCTTTAAGTAGAGGTACATGACAACACGGAAAAGATTGTAGGACTCTTTCTGGCAATGAGGTAGTCCTATGAAAATGATAGACTTATATTTTACTATTTATTTTCCTGAACAGGTTTAGAGAAGCTCTCTTTTATAATCAAACCCTTCTTGATACTGAGAGCCGGGGAGGAACTTGCTACCCTGTCACTTGCCCAATAAAGAGAGCTTCTAGGCCTGAAGAATCAGTCCAAGAAAAAAAACTTCAGTGTAGAAAGCTTCTCTGTGGGCCCCCATTTTGACATATTCTGTAGACTGAAGTTAAGAGTGAAAATGAACAATGTGAGATTAAAAATACCAAGAGCATCCAGGACATCTTGACCGAGAATTAAGTTTACATACAAAATTAGCTGGCCAGCCCCATGGCCGATTGGTTAAGTTCACGTGCTCCGCTCCGGTGACTCAGGGTTCACCGGTTCCGATCCTGGGCGCAGACCTGCACGCTGCTCATCAAGCCATTCTGTGGCAGCATCCCACGTGGAAGAACTAGAATGACTTACAACTAGGATATACGGCTATGTCCTGGGGCTTTGGGGAGGGAAAAAAAAAGGAAGATTGACAAAAGATGTTAGTTCAGGGCTGATCTTCCTCACCAAAAAAAAAAAAAAAAAAAAGCATAAAAAAATTAAAGGTCTCTAATTCTGAAAATACTTTTAGAGATAGCACTAAAGAAAAGCTGACTCTAGATTGGTGCCATTAATACATGATGAAATTCAGAACCAACCAGTCTGACAAGTGGCAATTTAATGTTTAAAATACTTTTGGAGAACTAGTTAAAGTACATTTGTCAGGTTAACTTGGAGGGTGATGGGAATTAAGCGATTCAATTTGTTGCTATAAAAATGGGCAGCTTTTTTGTTGTTGTTGTTGATTCTGTTTTGCAGAACCAGCCAAGGTGTGCTGTCTGGTGACTTAGGCCTTGCAGTCTAGGTCCTTTAGATTTCCTCATGAAAAAAGTGTTCGATGGCCGAGTAAGATTGAGAGACCCTGTATAATTCCATATTTTCTCAATTCTAGTATGTGACTTTCCCAATATTTTTATGTTTCTGAGATTGGTACTCATCTTACTACATGTGTGTCTGTTGTAGTGGTGATTTTTTTTTCATAAAAAGCTATTTTTTCATTTGTACTTCATATCTTTGTGTCTAGGAAATATGATATAACACATTCTCTTCTTGCAGATTTACAGCATATGCACAGCATGTTTAAAGCTCTGAAAAGTTCTGCAGAAAAGAAACACATCTGACCACCAAAATGTTCCTATTCCTAATATGTATAATAACCTGTGAAACTAGAATTCAAAGAAATACATTTTAGACCATACTAGATTGCATGAGATCAGTTTTCCTTCCAAAATAAAAATAGCTTTTGTTATGATTATGAACATGTTACATTTGTGTTGTAAAAAAATTCAGAATGCAGATATGCTCAAGAAGAGAATGAACATCAGGTGAAATCCTACCACCCCTCTAGAGATATATATTTATTTTTTATAGCATTTTAAAAAAGGTTTTATTTTGAAATGTTTTCTTATTTAGAGAAGAGTTGCAAGAATACTACAGATTCCTCAATACCTTTTACCCAGATTCAGGAATCTCTGTTTATCAAATATATTACTATGTTTGCTGAACCCTTTGAAAGTAGATTGCAGATATCATGGTTCTTTATTTCCAAATGCTTTAGCATGTATCTCCTAAGAACAAGGAGAACCTCTTATGTAAATCACACAATAGTTGTTAATTCAGGAAATTTAGCACTTACTTAATATTATTACCTAATAAACTACGTATTCAAACTTTGCCAGTTGTCCCAGTAATGTTCTTTATAGTAATCCCTTTCCCCTTGCAATCCACTTCCCAGTCGCTGCATTTAGCCGGAATATCCCTTTAGTCCCTTTTAATCTGGAACAGTTCCTCAGCTCCTCTTTGTCTTTGATGACATTGACATTTTTGAAGAAATCAGGCTAGTCCCTCAGCATAGGTTTGTTTGACATTTCCTCATCAGTAGATTCAGTTTATGCATTTTTGGTACGAATGCCATGTAGGAGATATGTCCTATTCATTCCCTCACATCAGGAGACAAGTGATGCCATTTGTCCCATTATTGATGCTAACTTGGATCACTTGAAGGTGGCATCTTCCAGGTTTCTCTACTGCACTTATTTTCCCTTTGTAGCCCACAGCTATGCTTCCTACCTGGGAACACCCCCTCCTAGCCCCCTACTGCTACATGTGACACCTGAAAGCTCAGTTCCAATTAAGGGGAGCAGGGAGGGAGAAAAGGCTAGGTGGAAAGCTTGGCCCTCTTCGTGTAAGCCCCTCCCCTCTATATATTCCAGGCGTTACTGGTCTGTATTACCAGTTTGTGAGAGTTTTCTAGGCTGAGGAGATTGTAAAAGCTGAGGAAAGAAAGTTTCAAAGATGGAAGTGGTTAAGTGGATCATCTGTTACTGAGAGGTCAAGGAGAGGGTTGAAAATATTGAATTGGCAACATAGATTAATTTGTGACGTTTCATTTGCAAGTTTTTCTATAATCAAGAACTAGTAGAATTATAGATTGTGATTTGGGGTTCATTTAATTACAAGGAATAGAAAACCGTTGAACCAGTTCAAACAAAAGGTGGAATTTATGGAAAAATACAAGGATAGCTCACTAGCATATAAACTCCATGAAGGCAAAGATTTTTTTAAAAATTTCATTGAGATATAATTCACATACCATAAAAATCACCTCAGAATAGGGATTTTTTTCTGTTTAACTTGGTAGTATATCCTCAGGGCTTGAACAGTACTGGATATACAGTAACACTGAGTATTTGTTGAATAAATGAATGAATGAGGAATTACAGGGCAAGACATATAATGAACGTCAGTTGCCAGGTGTATTCTTTTCCTAGGGCTCCCATAACAAGCACAGACTAGATGACTTAAAGCAACAGAAATTTAATCTTAGAGTTCAAGAGGCTTAAAGTCCAAAGTCAGCATGTCAGAAGGGCTGCGTAGGCTCCTGAAGGCTCTAAGGGAGAATTCTTTGCCTCTTCCAGTTTCTGATGGCTTCTGGCATTCCTTGGCTTGTGGCAGCATACTTCCAATCTCTGCCTCTTTCTTCACATGACCTTTTCTGCTGTTTATCTGTGTTTAAAGGACACCAGGTACTAGATTTAGGGCCCACCCTAATCCAGTACGATCTCGTCTTGATTCTTAACAAATTACATCTGCCAAGAGCCTATTTCCAAATAGGGTTACATTCTGAGCTTCCTGGGGGATGTGAATTTTGTTCTCACTGTGTTTCATGGCCTTGTTTTTCAGTTTTGTTTGTTTCTGTATATTTCTGTATATTTGCATATTTTTTCTGTATATTTCTCTGCTGACACAGTTTCTTGTCAACCAAAAGTAGACCATCCCAGCTCTGACTTTGTGTCAACCCTAGTTCTGGTGTTAAGAATCTGACGCGTCTTGGGTCATCGTGCTCTTGGCCAGTTAGTTGGTAACATGCTGATTAGGACTTTTAGGGGAGGTTCCCTAACAATGATGTGCTACTGGGATGGGGATGGAGATGGGGATGAGTAGTGTTTCTTGTGCAAACCTGGAAAGAATTTTTGTTTTTAGTTCTACCCCATGTAATTATGGGGTAGTGAACATAATGGAAATATGGTTTACTTTGGAGTCTTTTCTAAAAGAGCACAATTGAGAAGTAGAATAGAGTGAATTTATAATTCACTTTTTGAACTCATAAAGCTTTGTGTATGTGTGTGTCTGTTTTGTTTTTCTTTTCTGTTTTCTAATGAAATGTAATATATTCTGATTAATTGAGGTTTCTGAATATTAGATTTTGTTTAATTGAAGCTTTGTGTAGAATTCTTAAATTTTGAGGTTTCCATTCACTTTGAAAATTATCAAAAAGGCTGGAAACATGTTGGCCATACTTTGTATGATACGGTTGGAGTCAGATTTTTATAAACTATGGGGAATTTTAAGGTTACAGATGGGAAAACAGGACTAGAAAGGCATTCATTCTCGTACTTTAGCATACATAAAAATCACCTAGAAGGCTTGATTGTTTGGCCCCAACACCAGAGTTTCTGATTCGGTAAGTCTGGAATGGGGCCCAGGAATTTGCATTTCTAACAAGTTCCCAGATGACACTGATGATACTGGTCAGAGGACCATACTTTTGAAAACCACTAGACTGAATGAACTGAGGCCACATTCTAGAAGGAGGCAGAGTTGGGACAAGAAGCCAAGATTCCTATTCCTTTTTCTCATGTAAGGGTTCTTAAGTATTTCGTGTGTTAGAACTGAGATTGGCAAACAATGGGGTACAGTTCAATTCTGTCCTGCCACTTTTGTTTTTTGAATTTATTTTGTTGTTAATATTTATTGATATATAAGTCACATACCATAAAAGTCACTCTTTTAAAGTGTAAAATTAAGTAGTTTTTAGTATATTTACAAACTTGTGCAACCATCACTACTGTCTTAATTCCAGAATATTTTCAACAACCCGAAAAGAAACACCATACCCGTTAGCAGATATTCCTCATTCCCCTCCCTGGCAACCATTAATCTCCGTTCTGTCTTTATGGATTTACCTATTCTGTACATTTCATATAAATGGAATCAGACAGTATGTAACCTTTTGAGTCTGAATTACTTCCCTTAGCAGAATGTTTTTCAGATTTATCTACATGTTTCAATACTTTATTCCTTTTATTGCCAAATAATATTCCATTGTTTGGATATACCACGGTTTTAAAATTCATCAGTTTGGGGCCGGCCCGGTGGCACAGCGGTTAAGTGCACACATTCTGCTTCGGCGGCCCAGGGTTCGCCAGTTCGGGTCCCGGGTGTGGACATGGCACTGCTTGGCACACCATGCTGTGGTAGGCGTCCCATATATAAGATGGAGGAGGATGGGCATGGATGTTGGCTCAGGGCCGGTCTTCCTCAGCAAAAAGAGGATGATTGGCAGCAGATGTTAGCTCAGGGCTAATCTTCCTCAAAAAAATAAAATAAAATAAATAAATAAAATTCATCAGTTGGTTAGCATTTGGATTGTTTCTACTTTTTGGCTATTATGAATAATGCTACTCTAAACATTCGTGTGCAGGATTTTACATGGACATTGGTGTTTTTGGTTTCCTCGGATAATTGCTGAGTCGATGGTAACTGTGTTTAATGCCTTGAGGAACTCCCAGACTGTTGTTCGCAGTGGCTGTACCATTTTACATTCTGCCTGCAGTGTTTGAGGGTTCTGATCTACATTCTCACCAATATTCGTTGTTACCTGTCTTTTTGATTATAGCCATCCTATTGGATGTGAAGTGGCATCTCATTTGGTTTTTATTTGCATTTCCTAATGACTGATGATGTTGATCATCTTTTCATGTACTTATTGGCACATTTGTATATCTTTGAAGAAATATCTATTCAAGCCCTTCGCCCATTTTTAAAATTGGACTGTTTGTCTTTTTCTTGTTGATTTGCAAGGCTTTATGTATTCTGGACTCTTATTAGATGTATGATATGCAAATATTATCTCCCATTCTGTGGGTTATCTTTTCACTTTCTTGATAGTATCTGTTAAAGCACAACAGTTTTTGATCCTGGTGAATTCCAATTTATCTTTTCTCTTTGGTTGCTTGTGCTTTTGATGTTATACCTAAGAAATCATTATCTGATTTGAGATGATGAAGATTTACACCTTTTTCTTCTAAATGTTTTATAAGTTTACCTCTTAGATTTAGGTCTTTGATCCATTTTGACTTAAAATTTATACATGGTGTGAGGTAAGGGTTCAGTTTCATTCTTTAGTACGAGCATATTCAGTTGCCCCAGCTACATGTGTTGAAAAGACTCTTCTTTTCCGTTGAATTGTCTTAGCACTTTTGTCAAAAATCAATTGACCATAAATGTACTGGACTTTTGATCCATCCTAATCTAAGATAGATCTGTGTGTCTATCTTTATGCCGGTACCACACAATCTTTATAATGTAGCTTTGTTGTAAGTTTTGAAATTGGGAAGTATGAGTCCTGCAACTTTGTTCTCTTTCAGATTATTTTGGCTTTTGTGGGTTCCTTGAGTTTCTATATGAATTTTAGCTTCAATGTGCCAATTTCTGCAAAAACCTAGGTGGGGTTTCTTTTTTATTGTGATAAAATAAACATTACATAAAATTTACCATCTTAGCCATTTTTAATTGTTCGCAGTTTAGTGGTATTAAATATATCACATTGTTATGCAACCACCATAACTCTTTTCATCTTGTGAAACTGAAACTCTTTAACCATGAAACAGTAACTCCCCATTCTCCTCTTCCCCAGTCCCTAGCAACCACTGTTGTACTTTCTGATTTTGATTACTCTAAGTACCTCATATAAGTGGAATCATATAGTATTTGTCTTTTCATGACTAGTTAATTTCACTTATCATAGTGTCTTCAAGGTTGATCCATTGTAGAATTCTCTTCCTTTTTAAGGCTGAATAATGGTCCGTTGTATGTATATACCACATTTTGCTTATCTGTTCATCTGTCAGTGGACACTTGTGTTGCCTCCACATTTTAGCTCTTGTGAATAATGCTGTGAGTAATCTGAGTATGAGTATACAAATAGCTCTTTGAAACCCTGCTTTGAATTTTTTGGAGTATATACCCAAGATGTGCAATTGCTGGATCACATGGTAATTATATTTTTAATTTTTTGAGGACCTACCATACTGTTTTTCACAGCATCTGTACTATTTACACTCCCATCAACATTATACCAGGGTTCCAGTTCCTCCACATCCATGCCAATGCTTGATTTTTTCTTCTTTTCTTAATAGTAGCCATCCTAATGGGTGTGAGGTGGTATCTCACTGTAGGGTTGATTTGCATTTCCATAATGAGTCATAATGAGCATCTTTTCACGTGCTTAGTGGCCATTCTTATATCTTCTTTGGAGAAATGTCTGTTCAAGTGCTTTGCCTATTTTTGAATTGGGTTGTTTTGTTCTTTTTGTTGTTGAGTTTTAGGAGTTCTCTGTATATTCTGGATATTAATACCTTATCAGATCCATTATTTGCAAATATTTTCTCCTGTTCTGTGGATTGCCTTTTTACTCTGTGGATAGTGTCTTTTGATGAACCAATTTTAAAAATTTTCATGAAGTCCAGTTTGCCTATTTTTTCTTTTGTTACCTGTGCCTTTGGCATCATAGCCAAAAAGTCATTGCCAAATCTAACACTGTGAAGTTTTTGTCCTATGTTTTCTTCTAAGGCTTTTATTGTTTGAGGTCTTAGATTTAGGTTCTTGATCCATTTTGAGTAAATTTTTGAATATGGTGTTAGGTAAGGGTACAACTTTATTCTTTTGTATGTGGATATCCAGTTTTCCCTGCACCATTTGTTGAAAAGACTGTCCTTTGTACCTTGAGTGGTCTTGGCACCCTTGTCAGAAATTATTTGACCATATATGTGGAGGTTTATTTCTGGGCTCTCTATCCCATTGGTCTATATGTCTGTCTGTTTTTATGCCGATAGCACACTTTTGATTACTGTAGTTTTGTAGTAAGTTTGGAAATCAGTAAGTGTGAGTCTTCCACTGTTGTTCTATTTTCAAGATTATTTTGGCCATTCAGGGTCCCTTAATTCTGTAAGAATTTTGGGGTGGGTTTTTCTATATCATGAGGTAGGGATTGTATTGAATCTGTAGATTGCTATGGGGTACTGTTGACATTTTAACAATATTGAGTCTTCCAATTCATGAACATGGGATGTGTTTCCATTCATTTATTTATGTCTTCTTTAATTTCTTTTACTAATGTTTTGTGGTTTCCATTGTACAAGTCTTTCACCTCTTTGGTTAAGTTAATTCCTAAGTATTTTGTTCTTTTTGATGCTTGTAAATGGAATTGCTTGTTTAATTTCCTTTTCAGATTGTTCATTGTGTATAGACACGCAACTGATTTTTGTGTGTTGACTTTGTATTCTACTATTTTGCTGAATTCATTTATTGGTTCTAATGGTTTTTTTGTGGATCTTTAGGCTGTTCTACATATAAGAGCATATCATCTGTGAATAGCGATAATTTTGCTTCCTGTCCAATTTGGATGCCTTGTTTTTCTTTTTCTTGCCTAATTGCTCTGGCCAGAACTTCCAGTACTGTGTTGAATAGAGTGGTGAAATGTACATCCTTGCTTTGTTCCTGATCTTAGACGAACAGCTTTCAGCCTTTCATCACTGAGTATGATGTTCACTGTGTTTTTTTTGTATATGGCTTTTATTATGTTGAGGTAGTTTTCTTCTATTTCTCCTTTATTGAGGCTTTTTATCATTGAATGGTATTGAATTAACTTGTTAAATGTTTTTTCTTCATCAATTGAGATGATCATATGGGTTTTTTCCCTTCATGCTACTGATGTGATGTATTATGTTGATCAGTTTTCTTATGTTGAACCATGCTTGCACTCCAGGAATAAATCCCACCTGGTCATGGTGTATAATCCTATTAATGTGCTGCTGAATTCTGTTTGGTGGTGTTTTGTTGAGGATTTTTGCATCAGTGTTCATAAGGCATATTAGTCTATAGTTTTCTTTTCTTGTAGGGTTTTTATCTGGCTTTGGTATCAGGATAATGCTGGCCTCATAGAATGAGTTAGGAAGTGTTCCTTCCTCTCAATTTTTTGGAAAAGTTTGAGAACAATTGCAATTGAACTCTACCAAATAGATATTTGGTAGAGTTCACCAGTGAAGCCATCAGATCTGGGGCTTTTCTGTTTTGGGAGATTTTTGATTACTGATTCAACCTCCTTACTAGTTATAGGTCTATTCAGATTTTCTATTTCTTTGTGACTTAGTTTTGGTAGGTTTTACCACAGTGGACCCTAGCTTCTTTATTCCTAGCTGGATGTATGAGTGTCTGTAAATGAGGGCTACAAAAGGCTGTAAGTATTCAAAAGTCCATAGAACCCTTTGGTATGGAGAAAATAGCCAGGGTTTTAGTGTGTTAAGATCAATTCTAAAATTAACATACAAAATTTTAAATTTTATTTTGTTTCTCTAGTCACCATTGACTTAAGTCTTTACTTTTCGATAAACAAAAACTGGCTTTACTTTATAAAATATAAGGGAATAAGTCTCACATTCACATAAGCCAGCCATGTTAAGTCTTTTATTATATGTAGTAATGTTTTGAGGAACATAATTGAACCTATTCCATTTTGGATTCTTAGAGGTAGAAAACTGTATTTTATAAGTGTTATTTTTAGTGACTATGCAATCCCAAAGCTATAATTAGCTGAAATAATACCATGATGTTTAGGGCTTATTTAGTTATCCCTGAGGTTATTAGCACAAATGCTGAAATAGAAAATACAGTAATGATACCCTTAAGAATTTGAAAAAGATAGAAACGGAAACAGCTTGCATAAAATCAGTATTAGCAGTAACCATGGAAAGAGCATTTTATAACAGGGCTGTACTGTTATCTTTTGCAGGGTAGCAAGTAGGTTTTATATTTTAAATGCTACTTAGAGTACCTTGTTGAAAAGGTCTCTAATTGTGGCATAGAGTGTGGTAAGTGTCTGGTCTGCACCCAGGATCTGGGACTGGCAGCCCATACACCAGGTATTTATCCTTGATGCATAATATTGCTTATTATACAGATTAAAATGCACGTATACTATTTGCAAAGCTAACTGTGTACATATTTGGGAATATTATTCCTAATTCTACTGAAAATATTAGACAAAAAATTTAGAAGTCATTAACACTGAAAAATAAATATATTGAATCATATATCACAGTTAAGTCAACAGCCTATAATAAATTGAAGTGTGAAACAGAAAAAGCAATGAAAAACCCAGTAAAGTGGTTTTCTGACATAGATGTGTAACACGAACTTGAGTCACTTAATACAGCATGTGCCTTCACACTTGTCTTAGCAGATGGCAGAAGGTGGTTCCATCTGCGAAATCTCTAACCCTGTCTTAAAATTTTTTCCCAGATCTTTTCAGACTTTTTTCAGGGAGCCCACTCATTTCCCTCAACTTCATCCGTCTTGTCCCCTTTACCCTCAAAGTCAGTAGAGTCTATGTCAGCAATGAGCAGCTCATAGCCCAGGGGTCACGCTCGTGGGCCTACATTTAATTTCAGGAATCCCTTCATTAAATGGGAAACTGAGGCCCAGAGAAGGCCACACTTAGCGAAGTCCAGTGACCTTTAGCTGAATACTTCACTAGTGGTTGAGTCTGGCAGGTAGAGGAGAATTTATCAGTTGGTTTGCAACTGTTAATGCAGTTCTTAACTTAGATTGCCTTAGCCTAGGAATCCTTTTGAAGGAGGTGTGCTATTTTTAAAAATCACTTTATTTTGAAAATTGTGTTGGGGTATACTATAGTATTTAAATTTTAAATGTTCAGCTGGATAGATTTTTACATACCTATGTAACTATCAACTTGATGAAGATAGAGAACACTTCTAGCCCCACAGAAGTATTCCTCGTTCTCTTTGCAGTTAGTACTCTCCCATTGCCAGAGGTAACCATAATTCTAACTTCTGTTGCTATAGGTTAGTTTTGTCTGTTGGTGTTCATCATATAAATGGGATCATATGGTATGTCCTCTTCTGTGTCTAGCTCCTTTGGACATTATGTTTGTGAGGTTTATCTAGTTGAATATAATTTTTTTAATTATATGTACTTTGTTGTAACTCAAATTTTTTTATAACTGTGTGCTTTTGGTACAAAGAAATCCCATGTCATTGTCACCCAGCTTCCCTGATTGTTAATGTTTTACCACATTGTGCAATTGTGTATGTACTCAAGCTCTTTCTCTCTCTCTGTATGTATACGTATATACTAATTATCTAATGATAAGGAGTCTTTTTTTTTAACTCTTAGATCAACCTCAAGCATAATCTTCCATCACCTGTAAATACTCCAGTGTGTATTTCCCATGCACCAGGATACTTCTACATAATTGGCATACAACACTCCAAATTAGGAAATCAGCATTGATCACTACCATCTAGTCCACAGAAGTCATTCAAGTTTTGCCAGCTCAAACTATGTCTGTTTCCTTCCTGGTCAAAGATCCTTTCCAGGAATGTGTGCTACTTCTAGCTGTCATATCTTCAATGTGAATCAGTTTTATCAGTCTATCTTTCATATCTTTTATGTTTTTAACAGCCTTTTTCTGTACATACTGTAGAATGACCCTCAGCTTAGGTCTAATGTTTGCTTATGACTGGGCACTTTTCTTTGCTAATAGTGTGATTGAGATATAATTTATATACTACCACACAATTCACCCATTTGAATTATGCAATTCAGTGGTCCTTAGTATATTGACAAAGCCATGCAACTATTTTTATCACTCCAAAAAGAAACCCTATGCTCTTTATCATACCCTCTCCTCCACGCCCAAACCCTCTATGTCCTCAGCCATTGGTGACCACTAATCTACTTTCTATCTCTATAGATTTACCTATCCTGGACATTTCATATAAATGGAATCATATAATATGTGGTCTTTTGTAACTGGCTTCTTTTACTTAACACAGTGTTTTTAAGGTTCATCCATTTTATGTCATATATCAGCACTTCATTCCTTTTTATTATGGATCATACTCCTTTGAGTAGAATTGCTTGGTCCTATGGTAAGTTCATCTTACCAGCAGTGTATGAGAATTCTGATTTCTCCCCATCGTCATTAACACTTGTTATTGTCTGTCTTTTTGGTTATAGCCATCTTGGTGGGTGTGAAGTGGTGTCTCATTGTGGTTTTTATTTGCATTTACCTAATGACTAATAATGTTTGGCATCTTTTCCTGACCTTGTTGGCCATTTGTATATCTTTGGAGAAGTGTCTCTTTAAGTCCTTTACCCATTTATAAATTAGGTTGGTTTTTTGTTTGTGAGTTGTAAGGGTTCTTTACATATTATGGATACTAGACCCTTATTAGATTTGCAAATATTTCTCCCATTCTGTGAGTTGTCTTTTCACTTTCTTCAGTATTCTTTGAAGTGCAGTGGTTTTTAATTTTGATGATTAAAATTTCTTTGTTGCTTTTGCTTTTGGTGTCATATCTAAGAAAACAATTGCCAAGTCCTGGGTCACAAAGAGTTTCATGTTTTCTTCTGGGAGCTTCATAGTTTTATCTCTTACATTTATGTCTTTGGTACATTTTCAGTTAATTTTTGTATATGGTGTGAGGTAGGAGTCCAACTTCATCCTGTTGTATGTGGATATCCACTTATCCTTGATACTTTTGTTGAAAATACCATTCCTTCCCCATAATTTGTTTTGGCACCCTTTTCAGGAATAAATTGACCATAAATGTGGGGTTCACGTCTGTATTCTCAAATCTATTCCATTGATTTGTATGTTTTTTAGTACCACACTGTCTTTATTACTGTTGCTTTGTAGTAACTTTTGAAATTGGGAAGTGTGAGTCCTCCAACCATATTCTTTTTCAAAATTGTTTTGACTATTCTGGGCCTGTTGAGTGTCCAAATGAATTTTAGAATTGGTTTGTTAATTTCTGCAAAGCCAGCTGTGATTCTGATAGAGATTGTATTGACTGTACATCAATTTAGGGACTACTGCATCTTAAGAATATTAAGTTTTCCAATCCATGAAGATGGGATATCCATTTATACAGATCTTTGATTCTTTCAGCATGTTTTGTAGATTTTACAGTAAAGTCTCACACATATATACACACAAGACACACACACACATGAACTCACATATAAACACATACCTGTGTGTATGCATATACAACTCCTAGAATAATACCTGGTTCATAGTATTATGTAAATGTTAGTGTTAATACTGTTGTTATTAATTTTTCTGTATGTCATCCTTAACACTTTTGAGGAAAGTGGATTAAAATAGAGAAATAGTTAACAGAAAAGCATTTAACGTGTATTTCCAGACCATTTTACACCAAAAACGTCTTAAGTTACTTTTACTTTATCCTTTAATAGAGGTAACATGTAAAAAATGTCAGGTATAATGTCAAGGGTAAACAAGCAGGAAGCTGTATATATGTATAGTATGATCCCATTTTTGTGAAATCTGTATCTCTCTTTTTTTTTTATTAAGGTTATGAAAGTTAACATCCTTGTGAAATTACAGTTGTACATCATTATTAGTCATGTCGTAGGTACACCACTTCACCCCTAGTGCCCTCCCCCCACCTCCCTTTCCCCTCGCAACCACCGATCAGTTCTCTTTGTCCATATTTGAATCTGTAGATTGCTTTAGGTAGTATGGACATTTTAACTATGTTTATTCTTCCGATCCATGTGCATGGAATGTGTTTCCATCTCTTTATGTCATCATCGATTTCTTTCAAGAAGGTCTTGTAGTTTTCGTTGTATAGATCTTTCACTTCCTTGGTTAAATTTATCCCAAGGTATTTTATTCTTTTTGTTGCGATCGTGAATGGGATTGAGTTCTTGAGATCTTTTTCTGTTAGTTCATTGTTAGCATATGGAAATGCTACTGATTTATGTATGTTGATTTTATACCCTGCAACTTTGCTGTAGTTATTGATTGTTTCTAATAGTTTTTCTGTGCATTCTTGGGGGTTTTCTATATATAAGATCATGTCGTCTGCAAACAGCAAGAGTTTTACTTCTTTGTTGCCTATTTGGATTCCTTTTATTTCTTTTTCCTGCTGAATTGCTCTGGCCAAAACCTCCAGTACTATGTTGAATAAGAGTGGTGAAAGTGGGCACCCTTGTTTTGTTCCTGTTCTGAGAGGGATGGGTTTCAGTTTTTGTCCGTTGAGTATGATGTTGGCTGTGGGTTTGTTATATAGCCTTTATTATGTTGAGGTACTTTCCTTCTATACCTATGTTATTGAGGGTTTTTATCATAAATGGGTGTTGGATCTTGTGGAATGCTTTCTCTGCATCTATTGAGATGATCATGTGGTTTTTGTTTCTCATTTTGTTAATGTAGTGTATCACGTTGATTGACTTGCAGATGTTGAACCATCCTTGTGTCCCTGGTATAAATCCCACTTGATCATGGTGTATAATCTTTTTGATATATTGCTGTATTTGGTTTGCCAAAATTTTGTTGAGGATTTTTCCATCTATGTTCATCAATGATATTGGCCTGTAGTTTTCCTTCTTTGTGTTGTCCTTGTCAGGTTTGGGGATCAGAGTGATGTTGGCTTCATAGAATGTATTAGGGAGTGCTCCATCTTCCTCTATTTTCTGGAATAGTTTGAGAAGGATAGGTATTAAATCTTCTTGAATGTTTGCTAGAATTCTCCAGAGAAGCCGCCTGGTCCTGGACTCTTATTTTTGGGGAGGTTTTTGATTACTGTTTCTATTTCTTTACTTGTGATTGGTCTATTCAGGCTCTCTATTTCTTCCTGATTCAGTTTGGGTAGGTTGTATGAGTCTAGGAATTTATCCATTTCTTCTAGGTTGTTCAATTTGTTGGCATATAGTTTTTCATAGTATTCTCTTATGATCCTTTGTATTTCTTAGGAATCTGTTGTGATTTCTCCTCTCTCATTTCTAATTTTATTTATTTGAGACTTCTCTCTTTTTTTTTTAGTGAGTCTGGCTAAGAGTTTGCCGATTTTGTTAATTTTTTCAAAGAACCAACTCTTTGTTTCATTGATCCTTTCTACTGTCTTTTTTGACTCAATATCATTTATTTCTGCTCTAATTTTTATTATTTCCCTCCTTCTACTGACTTTGGGCTTTGTTTGTTCTTCTTTTTCTAATTCCGTTAGGTTTCGTTTGAGGTTGTTTATGTTTGTTCACCAGCATGTTGTTTAGTCTCCACATTTTTGGCCCTTTCCCAGCTTTATTCTTGTAGTTGATTTCTAGTTTCATAGCATTATGATCAGAAAAGATGCTTGATATTATTTCAACCCTCTTGAACTTATTGATGCTTGCTTTGTTTCCCAAGATATGGTCTATCCTTGAGAATGTTCCATGAGCGCTTGAGAAGAATGTGTAACCTGCTGTTTTTGGATGAAGTGTCCTATATATATCTGTTAGGTCCATCTCATCTAATTTTTCATTTAATTCTGTAATTTCCTTGTTGATTTTCTGTCTGGGTGATCTGTCCATTGGTGTTAATGGGGTGTTGAGGTACCCTACTATTATTGTATTGCTGTTGATGTCTCCTCTTAGTTTTGTTAATAGTTCCTTTATGAATTTTGGTGCTCCTGTGTTAGGTGTGTATATATTTATAAGTGTTATGTCATCTTGGTGGAGCGTCCCTTTTATCATTATATACTGCCCCCTTTGTCTTTCTTTATCTGTTTTGCTTTGAAGTCTACTTTGATATAAGTATGGCAACACCTGCTTTCTTTTGTTCATTATTAGCTTGGAGTATTGTCCTCCATCCCTTCACTTTGAGTCTGTGTTTGTCTTTGGGGCTGAGGTGTATTTCCTGGAGGCAGCATATTGTTGGATCTTGTTCTTTGATCCATCCTGCCACTCTGTGCCTTTTGATTGGAGAGTTCAATCCATTCACGTTTAGAGTGATTATTGAAACGTGTGGGCCTACTGTTGCCATTTTATCAATTGTTTTCCTGTTGTTTTGCATTTTGTCCTGATGGAGAGCTGTTACTTTGTGTTATTGTCCTTCTGCTTATCTCCTTTGTTCTGGATTTTGTAACTCCTTTCCTTTTTTTGATTTTTCAGGAATGAGGTTCTTCCTGAGCATTTCTTGAAGAGGAGGTTTTGTGGCGATGAACTCCCTTAACTTTTGTTTATCTGGGAAAGTTTTTATTTCTCCATCGTATTTGAAGGATATTTTCGCTGGGTAGAGTATTCTTGGCTGCAGGTTTTTGTCCTTCAGAGTTTTGAATATTTCATTCCAATTTCTTCTAGCCTGTAAGGTCTCTCCTGAGAAATCTGCTGATAGCCTTATGGGGTTTCCTTTGTAAGTTATTTTCTTCTGCCTGGCTGCCATTAGTATTTTCTCTTTGTCGTTGACTTTTGCTAGTTTCACTACTATATGCCTTGGGGTTGGTCTTCTTGTGTTAATAAAGTTTGGAGATCTATTGGCTTCTGTCACATGAAGTTCCATCTCTCTTCCCAAGTTTGGAAAGTTCTCAGCTATTATTTCTTTGAACAGGCCTTCTGCCCCCTTCTCCTCTTCTCTCTCTGGTATACCTATAATCCTTATGTTGCGTCTAATTGAGTCGGATAATTCTCGGAGAGTTTCTTCATTTCTTTTTAGTCTTAGTTCTCTCTCCTCCTCTGTCTGCAGCATTTCTATATTCCTATCCTCCAGATTGCTAATTCTGTCCTCCATATTATCGACCCTACTGTTCAGAGAGTCCAGATTTTTCTTAATCTCCTCCATTGTGTTCTTCATCTCCAGTATTTCTGATTGGTTCTTCTTTATAGTGTAAGCTCTTTTGTGACATAGCTCCTGAACTCATTGAGTTGTCTATCTGAATTCTCTTTTAACTCGTTGAGTTTTTTAATAATGGCAGTTTTGAAATCATCGTCATTTAGGTTATAGATTTCATTGTCTTTGGGATTGTTTTCTGGGTACTTATCATTTTCCTTCTGTTCTGGAGATTTAATATATTTTTTATACTGCTTGATGGCGTGGATTTGTGCCTCCGCATAGAGATAGCGTTTAGTCGCTGCTTCCACTTGTTGCAACTGGTGTTGGGTGGGGAGCAGCTGTTTAGACTGCACCAACCAGGAGCCCTGTCAGCTCTTACTGACTGGACCTGGACCCCTCCTTGTAGTCACAGTGGTCCTGTGGGGTCCCTTGTTGGTTGTGGGGGCAATCACAAGGGGGCCGAAGGCTGCTGATGCCTACTGTTGCAGCCCACTTAGACCCGCTCCCTCCTTGTGGTCTGCAGCGGTGTTGTGGGCTTTCCCATCAGCCAGGAGTAGGATCACCTCTAATCGCCACTTTATCCCTAACAGAGCCCACAAGATCACACTTGTCCACTATAGGTCCCAGCAGAGCTATGGGTATCTTCTGCAGTCTGTCGTTAGCTCACCTAGCTGTGCTACTTTTGCCCCAAGGCCTTCCTGCCTTGCGATTGCCAGTCGAGACCTCTCCACTAGTGCTGTGCAGAGGCTTTTGCTGAGGCTGCTGCAGGAACCTGGAGTTCCACCCTGGGCTACATAGCTGTTTCACCGGAGCTCCGCTCTGCCCCACTCCACTCTTACGGGATCTCTGGGAGCCCCTTGCCTCGTCTGGGACATGGCCAGAGTCCGTGGGCCTGGCGGTGGCTTGTAAGCTGCTGCCTTGTGGGGAATTCTGCTCTAGGGAGCTTCCTGATGTTCCGAATGCTGGGTAGGGCCTCCCTGCCAATGGCGAGCAGAGGCCCTCCCTGCTAGGGGGGGTGCAGGACCCCGGAGCATCCCCCTGAGCTGCAGAGCCGGGTGCTGGAGCTCCAACCCTGTCCCCAAGCATGTCCACGGGAAGTCCAGGTGCCCCCTGCACTGACCCGTGTGCCAGAGACCATGGGCCCAGCAGCAGCTGGCAGTCTGGTGCCGTGCCGGGGAATCTGCCCCCTGGGAGCTTCCCTTTGTCCTGGATTCTGGGCGTGGCCTCCCTGCTAATGATGAGCAGAGGCTTTCCCTGCCGGGGAGCTGCGGGACCCCGGAGCCTCCCCCCGGGCCACAGAGCTGGGCCCTGGAGCTCCAACCGTGTCCCCAAGCATGTCTACTGGAAGCCCAGGTGCCCCCTGCACTGACCCGTGCGCC
This sequence comes from Equus przewalskii, assembly GCF_037783145.1. Lineage (NCBI taxonomy): Eukaryota > Metazoa > Chordata > Mammalia > Perissodactyla > Equidae > Equus > Equus przewalskii. The sequence goes on from NC_091838.1 coordinate 29,426,747, forward strand.
AGAGACCGTGGGCCCAGCAGCAGCTTGTGGTCTGGTGCCATGCCAGGGAATCCACCCACCGGGAGCTACCCTTTGTTCTGGATTCTGGGCATGACCTCCTTGCTAATGGCGAGCAGAAGCTTTCCCTGCTGGGGAGGTGCAGGACCCTGGAGCCTCCCACTGGGCCGCAGAGCCAGGTGCTGATCTCCAACCCTGTCCCCAAGCACGTCCACAGGAAGTCCGGACATCCCCTGCACCGACCCGTGTGCCAGAGACCGTGGGCCCAGCAGCAGCTTGCGGTCTGATGCTGTGCCGGGGAATCCACCCGCCGGGAGCTTCCCTTTGTTCTGGATTCTGGGAGGGGCCTCCCTGCTAATGGTGAGCAGAGGCCTTCCCTGCCGGTGGGTGTGGGACCCTGGGGATTCCCCCTGGGCTTAAGTGTAATCGTGGAGGGCTTGAGTAGGGCTCTTGTCACCTGTTTCCACCGTCACTCCGCTGGTGAGTGCACACTCCCGCCCTTGGTGTGTGGTGATGCTATGGGGGAGTCCACTGGAAGAGAGCCTCCTGCAGGAACTAGGCTGTCTGGGGGTCGGGGGTCGGAGAGTTTTCACCTATTTCCACCTCCTCCCGGGGGGAAGTCCATCCGCCTTCCGATGTATAGTAGTATGAGACTCTTAGGCGTCTTGAGATGCTATCTGGATATCCTTAGGTTGGTTCCCACCTGGCCAGCTGAGAAGCTCCGCTGCTCCCAAAGGTGGCTTTTTTCCTCTCTGGCCAGAGTTACTGCCTCTTCTGCTTTCGTCAGGACTGTCCCTTGTTGTGGGGGTTCTTTTTATCCAGTTTTCAGTTTTCAATCCAGGGTGATTCTTCCTAAAATTGTTGTAACCTGCTTGTGTTTGTGGGAGGAGGCGAGTTCAACGTCTGCTCACAGCGCCATCTTGACGAGAACTCCTAATTTATTTTTCAGGAAGGTCTGAGGCTCATAGATAGTTAATACCAGCTCACTCCACCACCTGGGAACATCAGTGGTGGTGTCTTCATCCTCCTGTCTCCCCCTCCTGTATCTATTTCTTAAGTGGTGTGCATGGAAAAAATTGGAAGGAAATACATCAAAAGGTTAACTGTTTATTTCTGGCTAGAAGGATTATGATGATTTACATGTTTTTAGTTTTTCTCATATTCTATTTTGAACATAGATATGTACATAGACACAAAAGGAAAGAATGTTAATTAAAGTTGGTTTTTGGTTGTTTTTTGTTTTTGGGGGGGGGGGGGTTTGGTGAGGAAGAGTGGCCCTGAGCTAACATGTTGCCAATCTTCTTTTTGCTTGAGGAAGATTTCCCTGAGCTAACGTCTGTGCCAGCCTTTCTCTGTTTTGTATGTGGGACTCCACCACAGCATGGCTTGATGAGCTGTGTATAGGTCCGCACCCAGGAGCTAAACCTGCGAACCCTGGGCTGCCAAAGCGGAGCACATGAACTTAACCACCATGCTACCAGTCCAGCCCCTAAAGTTGTTAATTTAATAGTATAGTAAGCACGAAGAGATGCCACACAACTGATTTACTTTACTCCTCTGAGGCTTTTTTCTTCATATAAAATGTGAATTATATTGTCTTTCTTGCTTACTTTGTTAGACACACTGTTGTGAGCTTATAAAGAGAGAAAAATATATGTTTATATTTTGTAAATTATAAAGTTCTGTGGAAATAATATGAAAGAAAACACATGTCTCTCTACGAGAGGTCATCTTTATCTATAGGTAAAGCTTAAATAATAGCCTTTGGGTTATTTCTAGGTTGGTGGTGGTATAAGCATTGATGATCTGTACTTTTAAGATATTTTAAGGAGTTAACATTATCTTCACAAATTTTTTTAAGTATTATTCCTTTACTAATTTATTGGGATTTGAAACAATATCTAATGGCATTGTTCAAATAATTTCTCTACCAGGCACGGATGGGCAGAAGCCTTTGCAGGTATCAGAAGTTCACATATCAAATATATCTGCCCACATGCGTAAGTATTTTTAATGTTTAGGCTGGTGATTCAGAATCTGGAGAGTAACAATTATGATAGCTTTACTTTTCCAGAAAAGTATTTGAATATAATTTATTTTTATCTTTTAATATTCAGTTTAAAAATAAAGATTAGTAAATTCTTTAAAACTAAAACGATGTCTTGATTACATTGAATTTTCTTTTTTTTGTTGAGAAATTTAAAATAATACTCTCTTGGAGGTCAGTTGAACTCACAGCCAAAAAAATTCTTTTAGATATACAAACATCTGTTAAGTTCTAAGGATATCCAAGAAGTATCTCTGAAGGGGATTGACCTGTCAGGTTTGTAAGAAATGTTTACTATGTTGAAAACACTCCTAAATTTTATCGATTGGAGGCAAGGTGTTGTACTGTGGAAAGAACACAGACTTTGGAGTCTGATAGATGTGGTTTCAAATTCTGAAAATGTTTGTGGATGTCAAAAAGAAACTAGTAAGTTTTGAGCAAACTGAAGAAATCAATAAGATTGGCCAGTTTTAGGCCAAAAGGTTGCTGAGAAGCAATAGCCATGGAGAAGCCAATGGGATTAGATACATGCTAGTGGATTAGTAATTCGTCCTCAGAAGTAGTAGTAGCTGTAGAGTTTATAAAGATGAGAGAGGGAATGGAAAGAGGAAAAATAGCTGACATTAAGTAAGAAAACATTCCTTCCTCTTTTTATCTTGAAATAGAGGGTTTATCTTACCTCTGTAGGTTACCACTGAATACTATGGCTAGGGTTGCTATTTCCTCTATTATTCTGACTCATGCAAGAGACAGAGTTCTTGATTATGTTGGAATTTCTACTATATTGTTATTGGCCCCAGACAGAATTTGGTATAAGGCTATTTCCCAACCCAGGGAAGTTTATGTTCCCAAAGAAATTTTGATAAGATTTTGTAACTGCTAAGGAAGACTTGTTTTGTGATGAGGAGTATAGTGGTGAAATGTAGTTATAGTGGTTTTTTTTCCTTTTGTACCTACTGTATTCAGGTTGTTCAGGAAATTTTTCATCACAGACCTGAATTGGGTGTAATAAACATTTAGGCAAAACTTATATGTCCCTTATTTTTTTAGAGGTCTCCTAAACTAGCATGTCGTAGCTAAGAATTAGAAAATAAGAAAAAATGTAATCTGAGCATATGGGAATTGATCCTACAGTATCTGTGCAATAAATTGCTCATATCCTTAGTCCATTAGCCAGAGTCTCATATTTTATACATTTCCAACTATTTTAGTTACTGGTTTTCTTCCTCATGTCTAGTTTGAAAATATTAAGTAAGGGTGTTGAGAAAGGAAAATGTTTTTTATTTGCTAAGCTTAGTCCTTTCCAGCTGCTGCTGTCTTCAGAACGCATTTGAAGAGTGTGGAGATCAGAATTGAACAGGTGTGGATGCAGTGAAACAGCTCATATCTTAAAATTGTAGCATACAGTTTTGTGTAAGCCTCAAGTAATTATCTATCTAATTGATGGAATTTATCAGATTTTATGCTTTGTTATATTATTCTTATTTTGCTTTTTTTTTCTTTCCCATGTAGACCAGTTATGCCTGTAACATTAAATATGAACATGGCTATGCCTTCTTGGTAAGTAAGAACTTACGTATTCAATAAGAACTTTTTATTTATTCTTAATTGTTTTTTTATCAGAAGTTCTTTTGCATATAGCAATTTTTAATTAGCTGTTTTTAAGTTGCAAAGTTACATAATTAACTTTGAATTTAACCTTTAATTACTTAAGTTTTTATACTTTAGACTCAGGGTAAACTTAAGGAGTGGCACCAATAGGTAGAGAAACGGAGAGAATGGGTGACTAGAAATACTGTGGAAAACATCTCTTACAGCTCGATAAACCTTTGTTGATTTCAGTAACCAGACATTTGTATGACCCCGCATGGCATACACTCGAACCATAGCCTCTTTATTCTTCCTGGAGAGCTGATGAGTTTTTAAGGAAACCGTTTCGTCTTCAGCCTCTCAAGATATTTTCATATTCCCTATATGCTTTATAGTCAGTGGGTAGAGTCAGATCTTTGTTCCTCTGAGCCACTTCCAGACTGTGGTTTCTTCCTGCTGCTCTCTGTGGCTTCTGCCATCACGTCTTTTCAAAAATGATGACTTTGACACCTGATGCATATTTTCCTTTTCACTTCAGCTCTGCCACCATTTTATCTACTAGGTGACTACAGAGTCCAACGTAAATGGCTCGTTCATATCCTTGACTGACTTTTACTTCCTTGACTCTTCTCTTTGCCAGTGACATTTTCTTCTCTCCACTTTAGTCATTCACAGTCATTCCTTGGGCCTTGTTATCTGGAACTATCCCACTTCTGAAGTCTCTTAATTCAGACCTGACTATTAAGCTTAATTGTTCATCCTTTGAGTTTGCTTCCCCCTTTCCAGTTTGTTCTTAGACCGCATCAAGCCTTCTAGTCCACTGTCATCTTCTCTACTTGTTCCCACCCATCTCTAACCCACCCCTGCACTCTGTTTTTTAATCTACTTTAGATTCCTTGGCAACATTTACAAGTTCCTGCCTGCCTTGCGTTTAGTTCTTTGATCTTTCCTCTCTGGCAAAATTCCCATCCAGGACCGGTATTTCTACCTAATGTTGCTAGAGACCATGATGAAAGAATATAACCTGATAGAGAAATAGAAAGGTTCAAAAGAAGGCTTCCCTTGGTCTCTGGTTTGAAGTATCTATGATGTGTGATGAAAAAGTTTTACAGAACATGGATAGAGATCAGCATAAATACCTATGTCCAATAGGTATGAGGTAGTGCATCCAGGAGTGACATGATAAAGTGACTCTATTCCATTGGATTGATTTATGATACAATAGAAGGGGAAGTGAGTAGCTCAAATTTATTACAAACTTCTTACGAGTGTGGGTTGAGATTCCTGCTTGGGTGTAATATTGGACTAAGTAATTTCTTAGATGTTCTTACCCTAAAATTATGTGGCACTGTGACTTTTTAACATTAGAATCTCTATCTAGTTGGGGTGAAAGGAACTTATAGAATGTCAGATTCATGCATTTAAGTTAATTGTTTGGCCTCTGGAGACATTTTATTTTGGGCTTCATGTTCTAGAGAGTATCTGTGGTTAGCCCTTTTATCCAGACTACCATGAGTTTAGTAAAATAGACTTAACAAGAGTAGATATTCTTAGAATCGAATGATTCTTTTAAGATTTTGCCTTATTTTCCAGGTTTGATATTGTTGGACTTTCACCAGATTCACAGGAGGATGAACCTGGAATTAAACAGGCAGCAGAAAATGGTAAGTACAGAAGAGTTATATAAAGACAAAAGCATTCTTAACTATTTTTAGTAGATTCAATAGTTTTATTGATGTTGATGAAATATTACACAATTATCTGAAGTTCCTTTCTGATCACTCTAACTTGTTTGCCATGATGGCCACTTGTTTGCCATGATGATCCACTTAACTATGGTCAATAGAGGTGAAGTGGATGGGGAAGAATGGCATTTATCAAACTTTAGCTCTGCTGAATACATAATTTTGCTTTGATTTACACAGGCAAAAATAGAATGTTTAATTAATAGTTGTGGCCAGTTTTCTTCACTAAGGAGACTTCAAATAAGAGTAAAAATAATGATACAATGTTATAATGAAAATTATATTAATGGTTAATTTTAGTGCAATAATAATAATAGATCCCACTGATTGGACACATAAGCTATTAAACAAGCTAAATAATTCTTATCATCCTCTCATTTAACACTCCTATGAAATAAGTATAAATTCTACTTTACAGAATTTCCAAAGTCTGTTCTCTAGTATAGTATTTCCTGCTCCTTTGGGAACATGATAATTTCGTTTATTTTTTGGGTGAAAGCATAAAGAACACTAACTTATTGGGAAAAATGTGGTTTTAGAAAATGCAGAAAAGCATCCTTTTCTTTTACATGTATGTACTGAAATATTTACAAATAGACAATGTAATGACAGGGATTGACTTCAGAATAATCTGGGTGATAATGTGGCAGGCATTGATGAAACAAGCCTGGCTGTGAATTGGTAATTGCAGAAGCAAGGTAATGTTTACCCAGGGAGTCCTCACATGCTCTTTCTGTTTTTATATTTGTTTGAAAATTTCCAAAATAGCTTAAAAACCAAAACCCAGGAGGATCCATGTAAAAATCTTTTTTTTAAATCTTTTCTTTAGAGGAAGTCTTAAGAACTTTAAAACAGGGAAGATACATTCAAAACAATTTGAGGGGCTAGCTTGGGGGCTGAGTGGTTAAATTTATGCGCTCTGCTTCCAGGGTCCAGGGTTAGCCCATTTGGATCCTGGGTGTGGACCTACACACCACTCATCAAGTCATACTGTGGTGGCATCCCACATAGAAGAACTAGAAGGATTTATAACTAGGATATACAACTATGTGCTGGGGCTTTGGGGAGGAAAAGAAGGAAGATTGGCAACGGATGTTAGCTCAGGGCCAATCTTCATCCAAAAAAACCCCACAAAACAATAAAAGCACTCACTGGATATTTAGGAATGTCAAACCAAGAACACTGACTTTTAGGATCATCAAAAAGCAAATCAGAGCTGGAATCCTAGAGCTAGGATTTTGTCAAAAAATAATAGATGACAAAAATGCATATTGGCTATGAGAATGAGTTGTTAGACCCTGTGGAAGATGGGGAGAGACTGGGCCTTGTGAAGAAGACAGATGGGCCTGGTGTTCCAGAATGAAAAGTTCTGTCCTAATGATGGAGTTGGCCTGTGATGTACTTGCCATTTCTTTCCTGTCTGAGATGGTGTATTATTGGAGAGAATTAGGCTTAGACTCAGAGCTAGGAAAGAAAGGAGTCTCTATTTGAGGGCTGAGAGAATATGTTGCTGAACAAAGAAGAGAGTGCCCAGATTAGGACGAGGGTCACAGTGCTGCCCTTGCCCTTGTGCAAAAGGTGGTTGAAATTAGAACCCACTACTGCATAGCTGATTGCTGACATTGTAGTTTGTTAACTTCGTCTCAGCACTTGGTGTAACCATGAGGAGTAAAGCTTTGTGAAACTGAGGGAAAATGGTCCCAACATCTTCCTGGCTGTCACGCAGCTAACATTCACCAGGCCCCAGCCACAGCCTTCCCTCCTCACAGCTGGGCTGTTTCTGCTACTTCTGCAGCTTGTTTCTGACTGAGGCCATGCAGTCTCTCCTAAATAACTCCCCTCCTACTTCTCACCAGCTCTTTTATTCCTAAGCCTCCTTCACTGTTCTCCATCCCAATCTCGCATGCCCTAGTCAGGGTACCCCTTGCTTTTCATACAAATTCTAAGAACTCAACATTATGTAAAAAAATAATTTTCAATTTGGGCATTTATATTTTTTCACAGTATTCTAATAAAAGCAGATTCTTGTTTTTTTATAAAAAGGAAATATAAAGTTGGAAATTTTAATCTTAAAAAAATGAAACTCTTGGGGCTGGCCTGGTGGCTTAGTGTTTAAGTTTGCACACTCCACTTTGGCGGCCTGGGGTTCACTGGGTCAGATCCTGGGTGCAGACCCACATAGCACTCATCAAGCCATGCTGCGGTGGCATCCCACATACAAAAAATAGAGGAAGATTGGCACAGATGTTAGCTCAGGGCCAATCTTCCTCACCAGAAAAAAAAAGAAACTCTTGCACATATGTCAAAAATGAAAGGAGATAATTTTGTAAAAGGTGCAGTTATTCCATAAATACAGGACTGACTATAAAGAGAAAGGAAATTCTGAGAGTTATCAAGTATTATTTTTAATGATGAGTGTCAAAGTATTTTGCAGAAACAAAAGAATTCATTTGATTTTTTTCCCCTGCATCATTTATAGGCTATAGGAAAAATTAATACTGTGGCTTTTTAAAATAATAGAATGAACTGGCTAAACACTATAAAGTATAAACCATGTAAGCTACTTAATTACTTAGATTTTAAAATGACAACTTTTAGATACAAATACCTATGCTTCATTGATGAGAGGGAAATATAAAATGTATATGAGCAGAATTAACATAGATAAAAGAATACCCATCTATTGATGAGAAAGAACTGTTGTTTACAAATTATATAATGAAATAATTTAGTAGTTTAAGCAGCACCTGCAAAATCTAGTTTTATAATGAAAATATTCTAATTTTGTGTTTTAATAGAGTGCTTCCAGTTTTTCACTTATTTCAACCCTTAATATACTTTGTGCTGTTTTTGGTTTTATTAATTTTTCCCTATTTAAATTATATCAATAGGCTTAAGTTTGAAAGTATTGGTGATTTAACTTTCATGTTGTTTTTAGTAAAAGCTTTGATAGAGCAAGAGGTGAAGAATGGCATTCCTTCTCACAGAATTATTTTGGGAGGATTTTCTCAGGTAAGAGAAAGTTTGAGTGGTATGTCAGTAGCATCAGTATATTTACCTAGAAGTCTGTGGTTTCAATCCTTTTTCTATGGAGGAGTCTATTTTTTAGATATTATAGAGTCTGATATACTACTTACCTTTATGTTGAATTAAATACAAATGGCCTAGAAATAATTATTAAGAGACTACTTCATACTCTTGCTCTTCTAGTTTTCTCTCTTCAGCAGTAGCTTTCACCTTATAAGTTACATCTTGAAAATCAATTTATTAAGTAAATTGATTGGAACCTGGAATATATTTTCTTAAAATAACCATAGTACACATGTAGTTAGGTTTCTTAATTAACACTATACACCCCTTTAAACAAAACTCTAATTTAAACATAAGTCCCCTGTCCTAGGAGGAAACTGTTGATAGGAACAATACAGTAGAAGACCAGAGAATTTCTTCCCTCTTTCTGTCACAGTCACATTCCTAGTTGAGCCTTGCAGATCCCCTGAAGTCCTTGTGGGGCAGGTCAGAGTAGGACCTCCCACAGAGCGACCCACAATGCTGGGGGGTGGTGCTTGTTGTCCTCCCTGGACTCTCTTTTTCCCACTGGGGGAACTGGAGGCCCAGAGGACTCCTCTCCACGTGGTGCTGTGCTGGCCTGGGGGAGGGGCAGTGCGGCAATGCGGTCAACATTTAGCTGCTGCTGCTTTTACCCTGCTAATGCGTCTGTCTTGGTCTGTGTGGTGCAGGGGTGCTTCAGCTTCACCCTGTGTTCTAGGATTCTCTCAGTGGTGTCTTGTTCTTGAATAGTTGCTAGTTGTTCTTGTAAGGGGGAGTGAAGTCACGAAGGACCTGTGTCGCCATCTTGGTGGCATCATTATCCTCCTTCATTTTGTCATGTAAAATAGGTTTAGATATAAATATGTGATGTTTATTTTTGGCATCGTCTTCTCTTTCTTTACTTTTTCTCCTACCCTCTCTACTTTTTCCACAGGCACAGTTACCTCATATTGCTCTTACGTCTTTATTCCAGCTTATCACCTGTTTGCCATGTCACCCATCCCCACATTGCTCTAGCTTCTAATCTGCAGGTATTCTGCATCAACAGCTTAGTGTTCAGCATACCTGAATTAGGCCAGTGTCAGAATTGTGGAATTATTTAAAAGGTAGAATTCAATAGAAAGATAGGTTGTTGATACAATACACAGTAGAAAGGTATGTTTTTGATTTGGTATTTGTTGAAATTTCATGGATAATGTACATTTTAATACACATTGTGACATAAATGTAGGTACAAAAATGAATGCTTGGTTCAAATAGGAAGCGAATATAGGAGTCTGTATATTTGAGATTCATTGATTATAATTTATAGAAACCAACTTCTAGTACCTTAAGAAATAAGTTGTGTCTGTGGGATCACATCAAGGAAACCAAGGATGATAATGAAGCAGGGCCTCAGGAATAGCTAGGATTTGGAAAGCCATCAGATCTTTCTCTCTGTCTTCATCTCTGTTGCTCTGCTCATCTCCTTCATTTGCCTCTCCATCTACAGCTGGCTGTCTCTGCTTTTGCACCCTATAGCTTTTCCATTTCTTGAGTTAACATGTTAACAGTTCCAGCCACACAAAGAGACAGACCAACAGTCACTGAATCCCAATTTCAAAATCCTGGGAGAAAGAACATAGCTATTCCGGATGAGAAATAATCTCATGTCCTCATGTGGCCCATGACCCATGGGAATGGTCAGAGTGATGTGGCATCTAGATGACTGATGGGAGTGCAGTTCCCAGAATGCAAGGTATTGTTAGCTGGGTAGGCAGATAATCTAAAGTTGTCTGCTACATAGTTCTTTTTATCTTGAATTCCTGTTTTAGAAAATAATACCAATTTAAGACTAGATTTGATTTTATACCTAAGACTTTTCAGAGGAGAAAACAGTAACCATAAATTCAGAATATTCCTAAGGTGGTTGTAAGTGCAGCAGTTAACTGTACTATTAACTCTGTCTTGACTGATTGGGTAGTTGCTGTGTTCTCACAATAGTCTTGAGTGTAGAGAAGCATGTTCTTTAGGACATGGTAGGGTGTGTATGTATTTCTACTAGTTTGCCTGATTTAATATGACATTAGCCAACCAGTATGACTTTTTTATGGACATTGTTAATAACAGGAAATCTCTTAAGAGTTGCTGTTAGCAGAGGATGTGTTCCATTGACTTTCCCTGCTTATCTTTCCAGGGAGGAGCTTTATCTTTATACACTGCTCTTACTACACAGCAGAAACTGGCAGGTGTCACTGCACTCAGCTGCTGGCTTCCGCTGCGGGCTTCGTTTCCACAGGTAGCCTGATTGATGCACGCAACATTGGATTACTGAACTGGAGATAGCGGATGATGTTGGGGAGAGGATTATCTTTTTTTTTTAATTAATTAATAAACCTCATTTATTTTTGAGCAGTTTTAGGTTCACAGCAAAATTCTGCAGAAATTATAGAACGTTCCCATATAGCCCATGTCCCAATACCTGCATAGCTTTCCCTCTGTTGACATCCCACAGCACAGTGGTACGTTTGTTACAATCGACAAACCTACATTAACACATTGTTGTCACCCAAAGCCCATAGTTTACATCAATCACCCTTTTTTAAGAAGAATTTTCTTAGACTTTTGGGATGTATCATTAGGCTTTATCTGTACACTTGTTTTTACTGTGGATTTCATAGAATGGAATAAGAAATAAGTTATGTTGTCATTAATCTTATTTTGAAGTGTTTAATACATTTTAAGATATATATAAAAATTAGGACTATTTTTTACATGTAGAAATATTATTTTTGAATGTTCAGTATGTTCACTGCTTGATAGAATTTTGCCATAGAATATAATTTCTAAATATTCAACAGTGTAAAGCAATATATAGTAACCATGGGAGATGTGGACATTATTTTATTTTCAAATTCACCTTTAAATCTAGGGTTTTTTCTGTTGCTCTATAGTAACTCTTTGGTGTCTTGCACATAGTAAGTGCTGTTTATTAACCATCTTATTGAAATCAATTAAATAAGAGCTGAAAAGAACATGATTCAGCTAAAACATACCTCTGATATCAAGACACTGTGACTCTATAAGAATTAAGATACAATCTGCTTCAAGGAACCTATTCATGGGAAAACATATAACACAAGACAGGGTAATCATATGTCCTGTAAAAGTTTAAATAAAGAGGAGTATAGTGATGGAAAGAATTTTATTTCTGTGGCCATATATAACGTATAATGAAGGTAATAGTGTGTTGTATGTGCGTATCTACAATTTTAAATGCCTGGCATCATGCTCTACACTTTTGAATAAATAATACTAGTTTTGTTTTGTTTTGTTTTTTGCAGGGTCCTATCAGTGGAGTTAATAGAGATATTTCTATTCTCCAGTGCCATGGAGATTGTGACCCATTAGTTCCCCTAATGTTTGGTTCTCTTACTGTCGAAAAGCTAAAAACATTGGTAAATCCAGCCAATGTAACCTTCAAAACCTATGAAGGCATGATGCACAGTTCATGTCAACAGGTAAATGTTTGGAAACAGTGATTACAAAGACATATTTGCAACTCTTTCCATGTGATATTTTTAAGATAAATAACATTTGACTACTTAGGGGTTTAAAGGAGTTAATTAATGAATTCGTACTGAATCATAGGTTAGCAGGACTTAGGTCAAAGTTCATTCAATTTAATTCAAAAAACACTGATTTCTTATTACATGCAAGCATTGTACATAATTCAAAGACAAAAAACAGTCCCTTTTATTAAAATTTAAAATAGATTAATTAAAATTAAAAATTTAATAGGAAAGAAGAATATATATTCAAGTAACTATAGAAAGCAGAATGTGATATATTTTATATTAGAAGTTTAAAAAAAGTTCTCTGAAAAACTGAGAAAAGTGAGATTAATTTTATCTTAGAAGGCACTCAGATGATAATGAAAGAGCTGGATTTTGAGGAATGGGTAGGATTTGGATAGCAAGTATGCAGAGAAAAGACTGTGGGACAGGAAAAGCAAGCTGTCCACTTGGGCCGTAGTCTTATGAAAGCCTGGGTGTCAGAACAGAAGACACAGAGAGGAAGAGACTCAGTTCTACAGAGCTTTTATGTTGTACTGAGGATGGACTTGTTCACTAGTCAGCTGGAAGGCATTGCCATGCTTTGTTTTGTTTTTAAGATTGGCACCTGAGCTAACATCTTTTGCCAATCTTTTTATTTTCTTCTCCTCCTCAAAGCCCACAGTACATAATTGTATATTATAGCTGCAAATCCTTCTGGTTGTGCTATGTGGGATGCCGCCTCAGCATGGCCTGATGAGCGGTGTCATGTCCGCACCCAGGATCCGAACCGGTGAAACCCTGGGCTGCCAAAGCAGAGCACATGAACTTAACCACGGGGCTGGCCCCCATTGCCATCTTTTGATCAAAGCAAGATGTGATCTAATCTACATTCTGCAGACAAATGAGGCAGAATCCAGTGGGATTTAGTGACTAATTTTATGGGGTAGGAAAGAAGAGGGTATCAAAGAGGCCTTAGATTTCTAGCTTGGATGACTAAGAGGATCCATTCATCAGGTAGATACAGTGCTGGCTTTAGGGTGACAGGAAGGAGATGATACTGAGTACTGAGTATAGTGAACATACTGAGATTGATGTACCTCACGATGTCACAGTGGGTGTTGGAAATACTTGTCTGAAGCTCAACCTGAAATAAAGATTTCGAATAATTACCACTATTATTGACCAGTGAAGAATTACCATGGGAGAATATCATGAGAAACAAGGCCAAGGGATAGAACCTTGGGGGAGGTCAAAGGAGTGAGGTTTGAATGGGAATACAGGAGGAGAGTTTCAGAGTGGGAGGGAGCAACTCATTTGAGAGTTCAGAGAACGATTCAGAAGTAGGCCAGGAAGAAACTACACAGTAGTAAGCCATCTGTGACGTCGGGTGTTTGGGGAGATGAAGCCAGACTACAGCAGATTGTGTGAGGTAGATATGAGGGAGATGAGGAAGTAGAGGCAGCATGTGTAAACCTTTTTAAAAAAGGTTTTGGTAAAGGGGGAAAAGAGTAGGAAGGCTCTTTTTTAATGGGATGGGAGAAAGAGACTCCTGTCGGTGGGGAGGAGCGGGGGAGAAGGTGTGACAAAGAGAAGATAATTGGGGCCAGCCCCGTGGTTGAGTGGTTAAGTTCCTGTGCTCTGCTTCTGTGGCCCAGGGTTTCGCTGGTTTGGATCCTGGGTGTGGACATGGCACCGCTCATCAGGTCATACTGAGGCGGCATCCCAACAGCACAACCAGAGGCGCTGACAACCAGAATATATACAACTATGTACTAGGGGGCTTTGGGGAGAAGAAGGCAAAAAAACCCCCCAAACATTGGCAACAGATGTTAGCTCAGGTGCTAATCCTTGGGGAAAAAGAGACGATAATTGAGTGGGGGGAACCTAAGGGATCATGTTATATAAAGTCCTGAAATGGGTAGTGCTCGCCTTAAAAGAGGAGAACACCACTTTTGAATCAGGATAGAAGAGGATGGATGAGTATAGACAAGGATTTTGAGGTAGAAAAGAGAGTAGTTGAGAGCTCACATTAGATCCTCTTTCTTTATCTTTTCAGTAAAGTAGGCAATGTGCTCATTGATAAGAATGAAGGAGGCCTAGATAGATGTGGAGGCTTGAAAAGGCCTAGAATAAAAACTGATTGCTAAGCATTGAGGCAGTCCAAGTTCACAGTGTTTTGCAACCACTCAGCCTGGCTAAATCATTTGCTTTAGGGGCAGAGAAAGCAGATAGTAGTATGATTTATCCACAAAGACAAGGGGGCCTGGGATTCTAGGGTGTTACGGAGAACATAGTTGAAACCATAATGAAAACTGAATCAGAAAGGGGAGTGGGCTGCTGTCCGGTATCCAGGAGGGACTGAGGGTCTAGGAGCAGAGGTTTTCAGAGTAGGCTTTGCATCACAAGTAACCTGGAGATTAATAAATACAGATGCTGAAATGCCAAATTCAGCGCGATTCTGATTCAGTACAGTGGAGGTTTGGGAGTGAACTCAGACATCTGTGTTTGTATGGATGTGTTTTTAAAATAGAAGCTCATAGATGATTCTTTGTGCAGTCACATTGGAGGACACTGGCCTGGATGATAGGAGCAGAAAGTGAAAAGACGCAGAACAGTAGGAGGTGGTGTCACAGGAAACTTTCAGGACTTTAGAGTGTTGTGTAGGCCACTGTCCTGCTGTGGCTTTCCTTTCTGAGTGACTAAATTATAAGGTTGAAGGTTCTCTGCATTGCTAATTTGTGAGTCTGTGAGGCTAAGCCTTGAAATACTGGAGATGATAGCAGGAAATATGTTTGAGGGAGGTGAGAAAACTATGAGCCAGATGCAGGAGTCTTCTAGGAAAGTTTCTTCTGTAATAAATATTTGGTATATTCATTTTCATATCTTTCTAGGCCTATCTTAGGTACATGCCCTCTTTCATATGGTTGGTTGTATGTAAATCCTTATGAAAGGCACAAAATATTTTATGCTGTGGGTTTAGCATTTCATTCTAATAAGGGAATGTTAAAAGCTAGGCTTTTCCACTGATGCTTAGTTGGCAGTAATTGTGTACTTACTGAGACTTCTCAGTAGAGGTATCGTCACTGCTAATGCCCCTTCCAACCTCCTCACCCTCAGTGTTCTGTTTGTTCAAGTATAACAAAATGCAGACCATTTTCATGGGACTAGATAATAGATGGAAGCTATCATTTGAATGTACAGTAATCATCATCATAGGAAATGTTCTGAAGTTTCTCTTATAGCCTCATTTCTCTATTACAACTTCTTATTTAATTGTACTAGTAAAAATGTGGTTTCATCTTAGCTATGTACATCATAGATTTAGTTAGTGGTATTTTAGTGGGGATTTAATTTCTGATTTGTGTAACCACTTACTGGCACTTTATTCCAAACAGGAAATGATGGATATCAAGCAATTCATTGATAAACTCCTACCTCCGGTTGATTGACATCATTAAGAGGCCTCGTGTAGAAGTACACACCAGCATCACTGTCGTAGAGTATCAACCTTCTCCCATGCCCAGTCTTGAAACTTCTGATGTTTGCAGTGTTAAAATGTTTTGCAAATATACACCAATGACACAGACTAGATAATATCTCCTTCTGGGAAATTTATGATCTTTTAAGTTTCTATACATGTATTTGTATAATATCATCCAGAATATACTAGTATTAAAATAGCTGAAGCAGCTAGCTCCTTTTTCCCCACATGTAATTCAGCAAAATAATAAAATACTGTAACCAGATTTTGTATTACATCATTTGAGAATTATTAGTATGCTTAATGAAAATTTGTTCAAGTATAAATGAGCAGTTAAGATATAAATGATTTGTGCAGCTCTGACTTAGTGTAATGGACTTATTCCAAAATTACATAGTCACCATGCAATATCTGTATTTTTATATATGTATTCACATATAGTTAAGGGTTGTAATACATCAGAATGAGATGTTATTACATTATTCCTAATAATAGGGATAATACTTCTAAGTGTCAATAAAGAAGAATATTGCTCTCTTCAATTAATGGCCCTTTTATTTTGGGGACCAGGCTTTTCTTCCCGATATCATTTCTATTTAATATTTTTTTTTCCTCTCTAGAAAAGAAATATGTTCTTTCTTCTTTTTCATCCTTCATAACAGACCAAATATTGCCTCCTTGCCATGGACATCTGCTGTCAATACATACTGTAATTTGACATTCTGAATCACAGACATGTTGGTATTTAAAATGTATTTATACTTCTATAAAGAAACCAGGCATCATTTCAAACTTCCAATACTAATTTCTTAAACTGTACCTTAGTCCAAAGTTAGACCTTTATAGTTATCACGATCTTCGGTCCTGGTAATGGGATTAATTCTGTGCTTGTATTTTTCTGTAACTGAAAGAATAATTAGGTCATATTCTAGTATGTTCTGGAATATTTAAGACTGATTTTAAAAACTAATTTTAAGATGATTTGCTCTAAGATGATCTTGTAGCATAGAGTTTTAGTTTACTTATTTTGTATGTATCTTTGAAACCAACTACTGTAGGAAATGAACAATCCATTAGAAAAATTTGCTTTAATGTTATCTGCCAGTGGACTTATTTGAAATTTCCACTTTAGTCAGATGATTTTTTTAAATTAGTTTTTGTGCAAACATAAGAGTAGCAATTATTTGATTTTAAAGAAAATTTTTCAGATTATTGGTAAAAATTATATGAAAACAAATTAATGGGTAATAAAGGTTAGTCAGAACTTGATATATATATATATGCTGTAGTTACCACAGTTTAATATGTAGCAAAAATGTACACTTGATATTTCTGAACTATTGTTAAATTTTCTGTTGTATTCCAACTGACTAAAACAATGTTAGGAATGCATCTTTATAAATGGGTGCTAATTGATAATGGAAATAATTTAGTAATGGACTGTATAGAATGTTAATAATGAAGCCATATGTTTATGTCTGGATTTAAAAGTTTTAAACAATCTTTTACTAAGTCATGTTGCTTTACCTTGAAGAATATAAATTGTTGTTTCAGTTATACAAATCAGCAAGATCTAATTTATGGCAAGAAATATTCCGTTGAAATATTGTGCTGTAATGTGGGAAAATGTAAATCTTTTTCACGGTTTCTATCAATGTGAAATAAAATTTAATTCTGACTTTTCTGTGACTGCTTTTTCGAATATTATTTTTAATATTTGGGTTTGCTTTGGAATGGTGTCTCTAACAAAAAGGAGGAAAATGACAACGTAATCACAAGAATGTACATTGAGAAAAATTTTGATGATGGCTTGGTTGGCCTGGAATGGAACTAGGCATGAGAGAAGCTTCTCTTGTTACTCAATTTTAATAAGCTAAAAAAAAATTATTAAATTTGGTTTTCAGTGTTCCTAACCTATTTAAGAAGTTTTGTTTAGGGTTCCCTTTTGTCTCTTCCTTTTTCTGTAGTATTCATGGGATTTTTAAATTAGTGTCATAAATCAATTACCCAAATAGTTTTTTCTCCTTTTATTTCACTGTTGACTTGTAACTTTTCCCAATAAAGGAATTCTTTCTGTTCTGTCTCTTCAGCAGTTCTTCAGTTTCTGCTTTTGAATAAAGTGGCCTGCTCACCTTTTTGTGAGGCTGCCTGTTCTATTTTCAGACAGCCCTAATGGTAAGAGCGTCACCCACTTCAACTCTTTCTTAGATTTATCCTTCACAGCAGCACCGTATTTCATATGATAATCTTTTATTTGATGATCCTTTTTAAACTATTGTGTTTACAGTTAGATGTGGTCAGAGCATGGTATTGTTAATATCGGTCAACAAATAACATCTGTGTTTTATGTACATATAAATACTTGGGATATTTGCCCACTGTTGCAGTCAATCTTATTGCTACTTTGTAAAAGTAGATACATGACATATTTCCACCCATGTACCATTTTATTTTGTAAAAATTACTAAAAAGTAAAAATGTAATTTAAGTACTTAACATATGCCAGTCACTGTACTAAACATTTTATATCTTTTATTCATATAATCCTCACATCAACTTTATCTTCATTTTACAGAAGAGAAAACTGCTATCTAGAGAAATGGTTACAGAGCTATTATGTATAACAGCCAGGATTCAAAATGATGTGCCTAATTCCACGGTTTACTACCTTGCTTTATGCCCCTGTGAAGTAATTTAAATGCTTCTAAACACATAAACGTTTACTTCATATAATTTAGAACACATAGAAATGCTGAATAAACTATGGTGAAAATCAGCTTATAATAATAAATTGCATTCTCTAGTACCCAGAGAGAACTAAAACAGAAACTAAAAACCCACTTGGTACATCTAGCTTTGGGGCTGAGACAATAACTCACCATTATAAAGCCAGGACCCCTTTAAGGGCTACACTTTTTGCCCACAAGGTGAACTAGAAAAAAAAATCTGACTCCCCAGAAAGGGACGGGGAAGCTTATCTTGGCCTGGGCTCTGGATTGAGAGAGAAGGGAGCTCTTCCCTTGAAATTGTTTAACCAGGAACTTGTCCTCATATATATTTGGATTTTGAATTTATACTATTTATGTGGCCTGGAAACACATAAGCTCATAAGGTAGCATCAAGAATTTCCTTGTACTGGCTCTACCCCTCAGGCACCGAGAAGAGGCAAACAGATTCTTTATGGAGAATGACATCCTCCACCTAGGCTGCATAAATTTAGCCCTGCCAAAAGTGAGCTCAACACCCCGCCAAAGTCCAGACCACATGAAGGAACAGTCTACTGCCACAAAAGAATGCCAGGTGACATATAAAAGGATCATTAGACTCAGGAACTTTTAAGAAATAGCATAGATAGTATAGAGTGTTAAACCAATCAGAGACAAAAGAAACAAATGAAAAAGTAACTATCAGAAAATGCAGGTTTGAAAAAGAAATTTTCTAGGAATGAAAAATAGCCACTCAATTGAAAAGTTTTAATGGAGAAGCATTATTTATGACAGTAAACTATTTGAAACAACCTAGTGTGGAATAAAAGTGGACCAGCTAAATAAGCTATCATACATCTATACAATGGAATGTTATACAGCTATAGAAAAGGAATGAGGATTTATTAATTTGGAAGGGATTCAGAATACATTATTGATGAAAAAGTAATGTAAAAAACTGAAAGAGATGGAGGAAATAAGACCATGTATTTGTCTTGGCTAGAATTTACATTTTAGAAAACCCAAAATGCTAGAGGATTTTGAAGAATCTAATAAAAGTGGTTATAGAGCATGAATGAGGAAGAAATGAGGTGGGTAAGGACAGGAGGTAAGCAAGCCTGCCCTGGTATAATTTTTTTATTCAGATTTTTTTGTGTGTGGTAAAATACAACAAATTTAGCATTTTAACCATTTTTAAGTGTATAGTTCAGTGGCATTAGTTACATTTCACATTGTTGTGCAACCAACACCATCATCCATCTCCAGAACTTTATCAGCTTCCCAAACTGAAACTACTTTTTATTCTTCAGATCTTGAATTGTGTTAATCTATGACCTACAAAAAATATTCAAATGGATAAATTAAACTGCATGTTAGACACAACAGAATTGTGTCTGAAATTATCTGCGAAAGAAAGCTCTGAGAAATTTACTCAGAAGAAATCAGGCGAGCAAAAGGGTGGATAAGAGACTAGAAAAATAGAGGTCCAATATTAAGTTTAATGAAAGCTGCAGAAGGAGAGGACAGAAGGTAAGAGAAGCAATATTTGAAGACAAAATGGCTGAAGTTTTTCCAGACTTCAGGAAAGATAAGAAACCTCAGATTCAACAAGCAAAATGAGTTACTAACAGGATAAATAAATTAAATCTCTAAAGAGGCAGACACATGGTGAAAAGCAAAAAACACCATAGAAAAAGATCTTAATAGCAACTAGAGAGCGCCTACTAAAACTGTCACACGGTACACGTCAGAAAAACATCAGAGGTCAGAAGATAATGGGATAACATCAAAGTTGGAGAGAAAAGGGCAATTTGGGACTTTCTACGTAGGTGAACTCATTTAAGAGAGAGGGCAAAAAAAAACCCACCCATTTTTAAACAAATAGGAAGTTTATAAGAAAAAGAATACTGACTGAACTGTTAAAAGATGTTCTTTCAGAAGAAGAGAAATGAACCAGAGGAAAGGAGAGAGAGAAAAATGGGGAAGAAAGACGGTGGTAAACATTTAGTAACTAAACAAGCATTGACTATAAAATTAATAATGCTAATGTGGGAGCTGAAACACTGAATAAAAATAAAGTACATGCAAAAATCAATTGTATTTTATATACTAGCAATGAACACTTGAGAAAATCAAAATTAAAAATACAGTACTATTTACAATCACTCAGAAAAGAATACTTAAGTGAAAATCTAACAAATCATGTACAGGACTTGAAGGCTGAAAACTACACAATGCTGATGAAAGACATCAGAGAAGATCTAAATGAGACTTACACCATGTTCATGGATTGGAAGACTCAACATAGTAAAGATGTTAATTCTCCTCAAATTGATAGAAAGTTTAATGCAATTCCTATTAGAATCTCAGTTAGATTGTGGTAGCAATACACAAGACTATTCTAAAATTTATATGGAAGCCAAAAGAACTAGAATAGGTTAAACGATATTGAAAAAAAAAGAAAGCAAGAGAGATCCACTGAATTTCAAGACTTATGTAGTGACAGAAATCAAAACTATATGGTATTAGCAGAGAGACAGACACATAGATGCACTGAACAAAATAAAGCAGATTTAAATGTCAAGTAGAAAAGTATACAACTTACAGGAGAAAAAATTTGAGATGTTGGGCTTGAAGTTTTTTAAATAAGAGAGCAAAAGTATAATCCCTAAAAGAAAAAACATTAATTGGACTTCATCAAAATTTAAAACTTTCGCTCTTTCAAAGACCCTGTTAAGAGGATGAAAAGACAAGCTAAGACGGGGAGAAAATATGTGCAAACCACACATCCACAACTCCAGTATCTAGAATATATAAAGAACTCTCAATACTCAACAGTAAAAAAAAAAAAAAAAAAAAATATATATATATGTATTAGAAAATATGCAAAAAACATTAAGAGATTTTACTGAAGAGGCTATACAGATGGCAAATAAGCAAATCAGAATACATTCAACATCACTAAACCACTAGGGAAATTAAAAATTAAAACCACAATGAGAGTTACATGAATTTACACATGTAATAAAATAAGAGAACTATACACACATTTTATAATTGTCCATTTCCTGGTTTTGATATTGTACTATATTTTTGTAAGATGTAACCATTGGGGAAAACTGGGTGAGGTGTACACAGGACGTCTCTGTACTATCTTTACAATTCTCAGTCAATCTATGAATATTTCAAAAGAAAAAGTTTGTGGGTTTTTTTTAATGTACAATGGGAGCGATGATAGAAGTTGAAATAGTCTCTGGATCATCTATTTTCTGAGAGTAGATGAGAAATATTCATTCCCTTTAGATTAAATATTCATGATTTAAGGCTAACTAAAAAAAGAATACAAATATATGTAACTTCCAAACTAGTGTAAGTGAAGATGAAATAAAGGAAGCTCAATTAAAAGGACAAGAAAGCAAGAAAACATATAAAATGTAGAGCAAGAAATTTCATAAAATGTTAGATACAAATCTGAAAATAATAGTAATCATAACTGTGAGTGGACTAAGTTTACCAGTAAAAGGACAAAGATCAGATTGGACAAAAGAACGATATCAAGCTACATTTTAATTACAAGAGATTCTGTTTAATTACAGAAAGATTGAAAGTAAAGGGATGGGTAAATATAAGAAGCAAACACTACCAAAAAGTAACATCTTAAAAAGTAATATGGCTTATCCTATGTTAGTTTCAGGTAAAACAAACTTTAAGATAATGAACACATGTCCACACAAAAATTTTTACATGAATATTCATAACAGTATTACAATAGCCCAAATGTGGAAAGAACCCAAATGTCCATAAGTGATGAACGGATAAATAAAATGTGGCATATCCATATAAGAGAATATTAGTCGCAATAAAAAGCAATGTCACAACATAGATGAACTTTGAAAACATGCTAAGTGAGAGAAGCCAGTTACAAATGACTTCATATTGTATGATTTCTTTTATATGAAGGAATAGAATAGACAAATCTATAGAGAAAGAAAATAGATAGCCTAGGGCTGAGAGAGTAGTGGTGGTGGTAATGGGGTACGACTGCCAATGGGTCTGGGAATCCTTTTAGAGGGAATGAAAATGTTCTAAGGTAAGATTGTGATGATGGTTGTACAACTCTGTCACTATACTGAAAACCACTGAATCGTACACTTTAAATTGAGTAAACCATATGTGTGTTAATTATACCTAAATCTGTTCTTAAAAATAGACTTTAACGCAAAGGGTATTATTAGGGATAAAAATGATCAATACATCATGATAAGAGTGGTAATTCTCCAGGAAGGTATGTGAATCCTAAATGCATATGTACCCAATATAGTCTCAAAATATGTAAAACAAAAATGACAGTGACATCAGTGAAAGAGGTGGAGTAGGGAATTCCAAGGGTCTGTCCCTCCAAAGAAACACGAAAAAACTGGCAAAAACTGTCAGAATCAGCCTTTTGGAACTCCAGAAAATAGTCAAAGGTTTATAGCAACCAAGTGAATGCTTAATCAAGAAAAAACTCACTGAACCCAGTAGGAAAGCTTTGTGCCATTTTAACTTACTGTTGCTTAGTTCCCCCCTCCTAGGCATGGTGATGGTGTTGAAGATGGCAATCCACATTCTCAGTGTGGGTTCCAGATACAGTCATGCACCACATAACAACATTTCAGTCAACAATGGACTGTATATAGTCAGCGGTCCCATAAGATTATTACCATACAGCCTAGGTGTGTAGTAGGCTATACCATCTAGGTTTGTGTAAGTACACTATATCATGTTTGCATGATGATAAAACTGCCTACTGATGCATCTCTCAGAACATATCCCCATCGTTAAGCATCACATAACTGTATTGAAGAAAGCAAAGCAGGTCTTGTTTCCAAAGAATTGTGGTTGTCTCTCAGGTGGCTTCTTGAAGGACTAACACAAAGAGTGTGCCTTTATCTTGCCTAAATTAGAACTCTCAGGTTGGAGAAGTAGCTACATGGAGGATGCTTCTCAAAAATATTTAAAGGACTCAACAACAATAAATCAAACAACCTGATCAAAACATGGGCAGGGGACATGAACAGACATTTCTCCAAAGAAGATATAAGGATGGCCAATAGACACATGAAAAGATGCTCATCATCACTAATCATCAGGGAAATGCAAATCAAAACTATACTAAGATATCACCTTACACCTGTTAGAATGGCAAAAATATCCAAAACAAAAAGTGAGAAATGTTGGAGAGGTTGTGGAGAAAAAGGAACCCTCATGCATTCTTGGTGGGAATGCAAACTGGTGCAGCCACTATGGAAAACAGTATGGAGATTTCTCAAAAAATTCAAAATAGAAATACCTTATGACCCAGCCATCCCACTACTGGGTATCTATCCAAAGAACTTGAAATCAGCAATTCCAAAAGTCCCATGCACCCCTCTGTTCATCGCAGCATTATTTACAATAGCCAAGACGTGGAAGCAACCTAAGTGCCCATCAACTGATGATTGGATAAAGAAGATATGGTATATATATACAATGGAATACTACTCAGCCATAAAAAAGGACAAAATCGTCCCATTCACAACAACATGGACGGACCTTGAGGGTACTATGTTAAGTGAAATAAGCCAGATAGAGAAAGACGAACTGTGTATGACTCCACTCATAAGTGGAAGTTAACATATAGACAAAGAGAACTGATTGGTGGTTATCAGGGGAAAGGGGGGGTAGGGGGAGGGCACAAAGGGTGAAGTGGTGTACCTACAACATGACTAACAATAGTGTACAACTGAAATTTCACAAGATTATAAACTATCATAATCTTAAGAAAAAGAAAAAAAATAAAGGAAAATGAACCAGCCACTGTCACCTGGGGCAAAGAATATAATTTGAGGGAAACAATAGATACACTGAAAAGCCTAAGAAGAAAGGCAGGGGAGTGAGATGCTTTGAGGAATAAAGGCTTTGAAAAGCTTCCACATATTCCTGGAAATCTAGAAGCCCATGTGCATGTACAGGGTAGGGTGCATGCTCAAAAAGACCTGAGAAGGCTCTAAACTCTCACCTCTGGCTAATCTGGAAGCCCTGGGCAAGCAAGATGTGAAAGCAAAGGCAGAGTTGTAAGCTGCCCACTTGAATGTTACAGGCATGCCCCAACACACACAGAGCCTAGCTGCAAACAGTGAGAATTTTTTTGTTTTTGTTATTGTTTTTTTGTCTCTAGATGTTTAAGGAAATCTCTATCAAATTACTAGCTGGCCACTAAGCTAAAAAAACGGCGACTTAGTTACCACACATGACAATGAATATAGTTTTTTACCAAAAAAGAGTTTAGAGGAGTCACTAAACAAAAAAACTTAAAAAACAAAAACTGTAACACTCAAGAAACAGCAACAACTCTGATTTTCAGAGTTGCTACATTATAATATTCAAAATGTCCAGTGTTTAACAAAAAATAAAAAGCAGGGAAAGAAACAAGAAAGTCTATAGACCATTAACAGGATATAAAAGAAATGAACATAAACTGTCCCTGAGGAAGCCCAGACACTGAACTCACTAGACAAAGACCTGAAATAAACTCTCTTAAATATGATCAAAGAACTAAAGCGAACCATGGGCAAAGAATTAAAACAAACCAGGAGAATAATATCTCGATATCAATAGAGATTATCAATAAAGAGATAAAAATTCAGGTACCAAATAGATATTTGGAGCTGAAAGAACAGTAATTGAAATAAAAATTCACTAGAGGGAATCTACAGCAGGGTGGAGCAGGCAGAAGAATCAGACTTGAAGATAGGCCAACTGAAATTATCTGGTCTGAGGACCAGAAAGGAAAAAAAAAAGAATGAAGAAAAATGAACAGAGCCTAAGAACTTGGTGAAAAACCATCAAGTGTACCAATATACACATCATGGGTGTCCCAGAAGGAGAAAAGAGCATAAAAAATATTGAAGAAATGATGGCAACTCCCCAAATTTGATGAAAGATATGAATCTACACATCCAAGAAGCTTAATAAACTCAAAGTAGAATAAACTCAAAGAGATCCACACTGAGCCAATTGAAATCAGTCAAAAGACAAAGAGAGAATCTTGAAAGCAGCAACAGTGAAGGAACTCATCATGTCCAAGATTCCTCCACCAGATTAACAGATGATTTCTCAGCAGAAATTATGGAGGCCAGTAAGCAGTAGCATGTTATATTTAACGTGCTGAAAGAAAAAAATGTAAATGAACAATTCTATGTCTGGCAAAACTATACTTCAAAACTGGAGAAATTAAGACACTCACAGATAAACAAAAGCTAAAGGAATTAAATGCTAGTATACCTGCCCTACAAGAAATGCTTCAGGCTGAAATGAAAGGACACTAGACAGTAACTTGAAGCCATATGAAGAAATAAAGAACACCTAAAGGTACTTACATAGGTAAATATAAACACCAGTATTATTGTACTTTTGGCTTGTGACTCCTCTTTTTTCCCTACATGATTTAAAAGACAAATGCATAAAATGTTAAGTATAGATCTACATTACTTGGCACACATTTTGTAATGATTTAATTTGTGACAACAAGTGTATCGAGAGGGGAGGACTAAATTGTACAGCAGCAGGACATTTGTATATTACTGCAGCAACGCTGGGGTTACTTAAACTGGATTAGTATAATTTTAAGATGTTAATTGTAATCCCCAGAGTAACCACTAAGAAAATAAACATATGCAGAAAAGGAAATGAGAATGGAGTAAAAAGTGTTATACTACAAAAAGTCAATCACAAAAGAAGGCAGTAATGTAGGAAATGAGGAATAAAAAAGGTCTAAGACACAGAAAAGAGGCAGAAAAATGGCAGAAGTCCTTATCAGTAGTTATCTTAAATTAAACAGGGTAAAGTATTCAATTAAAAGGCAGAGACTGGTAGAATGGATTTTAAAAAGACATGCAACTATATGATGTCTTACAAGAGACTCACTTTAGATCGAAAGACATAAGTAGATGGAAAGTGAAAGGATGGAAAAAGATGTTTCATGCAAATGGTAACTGAAAGAGAGCTGGGGTGGCTATACCAGTATAAGACAAAATAGATTTCAAGACAAAAATTGCTACAAAAGAGGGGCCAGCCCAGTGGTGCAGTGGTTAAGTTGGGGTGTTCTGCTTTGGCAGCCTGGGGTTTGCTGGTTCATATCCTGGGTGTGAACCTACGCATGGCTTATCAAGCCATGCTGTGGCAGGCATCCCACATAAAATAGAGGAAGATTGGCAAGGATGGGCCAGTCTTCCTCAGCAAAAAGAGGAGGATTGGTGGCAGATGTTGGTGGCAGATGTTAGCTCAGGGCTAATATTTCTCAAAAAAAAAAATGCTATAAAAGGAAAAGGACATTAGGGGTTGGCCCAGTGGTGTAGTGGTTAAGTTTAGCGCACTCTGCTTCAGCAGCCTGGGTTCATGGGTTCAGATCCTGGGCTAGGAATTGCACCGTGCTGTGGTGGTGACCCACATATAAAATAGAGGAAGATTGGCACAGATGTTAGCTCAGGACCAATCTTCTTCACCAAAAAAAGAAAAAAAGGATATTACATATTGATAAATGGTCAATCCATCAAGAAGATATAGCAATCACAAGCATATATGCACCTTACAATAGAGTTCCAATATATATGAAGCAAAAACTGACACAATTTAAGGTAGAAATGGACAGTTCTGTGATAATAGTTGGAAACTTCAATATACACCACTTTCCATAATGGATAGAACAACTAGCCAAAAGATCAATAGGAAATAGAGGACTTGAACAACACTATAAACTAACTAGAGCTAACAGACATATACAGTACACTTTACCCAACAACAAAAGAATGTACCTTCTTCCCAAGAACACATGGAACATTCTCCAGGATAGACCACATGTTGGGCAAAATTAGTCTCAACAAATTTTAAAAGATTGAAATTATACAAAGTATCTCTCCAACCACAATGAAATAATGCTAGGTATAAATAACAGGAAAAAAAGGGAAATTCACAAATTGTGCATATTAAATAGACTCATTATGGCAATAAAAAAGAATAAGAAATAAACAACGCACTAAAACACAATAAATGGGTCAAAAAGGAATCACAGAGAAATCAGAAAATATTTTGGGTCAAATGAAAACAAAAACACAACAATCCAAAACTTCTGGAATGTAGTGAATATAGTGTTCAGAGGTAATTTATAGTGGTAAATGCGTATATTTAAAAAGAAGAAATATCTTATATTAAAAATGTAAATTTATACTTTAAGGAATTGAATAAAGAGAAGCAAACTAAACTCCAAGCTGTCAGAAAGAAGGAAATAGTAACAATTAGATTAGATAAAAGTGAAATTCAAAATTAGAAAACCAATAGAATTGACTAAATCAAAAGTTGGTTATTTGAGAAGACCAAAAAAAATGACAAAACTTTAGCTACGACTAAGAAAAAAAAGAAGAGTCAATTACTAAAATGAGAAATTAAAGTGGGGGGATTACCACCAACATTATAGAAATAAAAATAACTATAAGAGAATATTATGAGCAATTGTATGTCAAAAAATTAGATAATCTAGGTGAAATGAACAAATTCCTAGAAACATACAAACTACCAAAACTGACTCAAAAAGAAATAAAAAATCTAGATAGACCTATAAGAGACTGAATGAGTAACTAAAACTTCCCAAGAAAGAAAAGCCCAGGACCAGATGGTTTCACTGGTGAATTCTATCAAACATTTAAAGAGTTAACACTAGTCCTTCTCAACTCCTTCAAAATAGAAGAGGATGTCACATTTCCTGATGCATTCTATGAGGCCAGTATTACCCAGATATCAAAGCCACTCAAAGATAACTATACATGAATATTCTTTATTAGTATAGATACAAAAATCTTAGACAAAATACTAGGAAATCATATCCAGGATCACACCAAAAGGATCATACAAATGGGATTTATATCAAGAATGCAAGGGTGGTTCAACACATGAAATCAATCAATATAATCCACTGCATTAACAGAATGAAGAAAAAATGTGACATGATCATCTCAATTGACACAGAAAAAGCACTTGACAAAATCCAACAACTAATCATGATAGAAATGCTCAATAAACTAGGAAGAGAAGGAAACTTCCTCAACATTGATAAAAGGCATCTATGAAAACCCCACAGCTGACATACGCAACGGTGAAAGACTGAAAGCTTTCCCTCTAAGATCAAGAACAAGAGAATGATTCCTGCTTTCACTATTCTATTCAACATTGTATTAGAAGTTCTAGCCAGAGAAATTAAGCAGAAAAAATAAAAATAAAAAGGCATTCAAATTGGAAAGGAAGAAGCAAAACACTTTCTTGAATAAAATGATCTTATTATGTAGAAAATCCTAAAGAACCAAGAAAAAAATTAGAGCTAATAAACTCAGCAAATTTGTGGGATACAGATCAACATAGAAAAATAAGTTGTATTTGTAAACACTAGCAATGAACAATTTGAAAAGGAAATTAACAAGTCCATTTTCAATAGTATTTAAAAGAATAAAATATCTAGGAATAAATTTAACGAAAGAGGCAAAAGATTTGTATACTGAAAACTACAAAATATTGTGGAAAGAAATTAAAGTATATCTAAATAAATGGAAAAACATTCCATTTTTATAAATTGGAAGACTTACTTTTGTTAAAATGGCAATGGTAAATCTTCATAACCTTGGTTTTGGCAATGGTTTCTTATATATGACACCTAAATTACAAGCAACAAAAGAAAACAGATAAATTGGACTTCCATAAAATTAAATAGGTTTGCACATCAAAGATCACTATCAAGAGGTGAAAAGACAATCCACAGGATAAGAAACAATACTTGCAAATCATATGTGATAAGAGTCTAATATCCAGAACATACAAAGAACTCCTATAAAATCCAACAATAAAAAGACAACCAGGTTAAAGCTTAGGCAAAGGATTTAGACATTTCTCCAGATGTATAAAAGGCCAACAAGCACATTAAAGTGTGCTCAACACAATTAGTCACTAGAGAAATGCAAATTAAAACCACAATGAGATATCACTTCATATTCACTAGGATGGTTAGAATAAATGTATGGGTAAAAACAAGTGTTGGCAAGGATGTGGAGAAATTGGAACCCTAGTACATTTCTGGTGGGAAGGTAAAATGATGTAGTTGCTGTGGAAAACAGATTGGCAGTTCCTCAAAATTAAATAAGTGTCATATGACCTAGCAACCCACTCCTAGGTACATAATGAAAAAAATTGAAAATAGATGTTCACACAAAACTTTGTACACAAATATTCACAGCAGCCCTATTCACAAGAGTGAAAACATGGAATAGTGAAAGGTAAGTGGAAACAATCCACGTGTCCATCAATTGGTGAATTAATAAATAAATGTGGTATATCCATACAATGCAGTATTATTCAGCCAAAAAAATAGAATGAAATACTGATACATGCTACAACATAGATAAACCTTGAAAACATGCTAAGTGAAAGAAGCCAGTCATAAAAGGTCACATATTGTATGATTCTACTTATATGAAATGATCAGAATATTCAAGTCTATAGAGATAGAAAGCAGATTAGTGGCTGCCAAAGGTTGAGGGGATGAGGAATCAGGAATAACCACCTAAAGAGTACAGGGTTTCTTTTTAAGGTGACGAAAATTTTTGGAAATCTTTTTGGAACTAGGTAGATGGTTGCACAACATTTTGATTGTACTAAATGCTACTGAACTGTACATTTTAAACTAGTTAAAATGGTAAATTTTACGTTGATAAAGTTAATTTGTATATTGGAGCCCACAAAATGGAGGCCGCCCCAGTGGCCCTGCTCACATAACAAATCTAAACCTAAGTCAGTCTGCAGTTATGGGAAACACCTGTCAAGGAAACCTAACATGCACCCGTCACAATCCTCCAATTTAGCTTTAGCTAGCTTACCTTACCCTAGAAAAAGGACCTGCTAGCCTTGTATGGAAATCCCCCACCTCCTAGCCACTCATGCCTTGTATCCGGGTTGCTTCTTCTAAGGTTCTATAAACTGCTCTTGCCCCAAATCCCTGGGGAAGAGTGCTCCACTGCTTGTGAAGTACTGGACTCTTCCAATCCATGGATTGTTTTCTCTTGAATAAAAGACATTAAATTCATTACTAAATTGTTTTAATTTTGTCATTTGACAATGTTATGCGTATTTTACCACAGTAAAAAAAAAAAAAAAAAAAGCTGATTCTTCGGGAAAAGCAAAAATGACGATTATTAGAGTGAATATACAAATCCATAAACATAAATGGAGGTTTTTTTACATACTCATTAACTGATGTATCAAGCACACAACGAAGTGGGATATAAGTATCTGAACAATAAAATTAGCTTCTGGCTAATAGTCCTATATAGAACCACCTATTCGCCATTACAGAATATAAGCTTTTTCTCAGGACACACAGAATATTTATAAAATTGACAAAACAAGACTCAACGAATACCTTAGAAGCAGTAACTTCCTAATCATATATTCTCAATACAATTCAGGCTGGGAATCAATAATAAAAAGGCGATTTAAAAATGAAATAAATGAGAAAGGGAAATGGTCCAAATTATTCTTACCCCCAAATAACAGAGCTAGAACTAGGAAAAACCTGTCATCTCAGTATAGGAAAAATATTATTAGGTGGTGAATTTTGATTAATGAGAGTTAAATCTGGTGTAGGGATATGTCTGCAAATAGCATGAGTTGGTAGTAAAAGGTGTAATTGGGCAAAGACCAATGGAAGGACCTTACACTCTCCATTGTTAGTAACAGCTATTGCAATTTTCGACCTTGGTTTTGTGTTGTAAGTCATAACTCTCAAGGATGTCAACTTCCTCACTGATCTTCAGAAGCAGGTGAGAGGGCTTATTTCTTTGAGAACGTTTCTGTCAACTATTATTCAGTTTCTATATTCAAAGTACTATGTCCAACATTCCGAGTCAGGAAACAAACAGGATCGGTCCTTAAGGCGCTTACAAACGATTTGACTTTAAAAAAGGAAACGCTTAAAACGATCAAATCCATATTACAAGGAGCTCTTTGGGAGGATGGGGGAGGGGGTTCTGTTTTTGTCGGCAGCCGTCTACCTTGGAGCAAATGCTTGGGTTGCGACTGACTTTAAAAACTGCCAACGTTCCATTCTCTAAACCCGCCTCAGTTCAGAGCTCGGCAGACCTCTCTAAGTTCTAAAGCTCCGGGCCGTCCCGGGGGAGAACCTCCACCTTGTGCGGAGGCGGGGCCCAAGGCGAACGCGCGGCAAAACTCGGCCTTGCCTCCCGCCGGCTTTCACGACTGCCGGACAGGAAGCCCTGCTGCAGATCTGGCTCGTGGCCCCATTGACAGCGCTGGGGCCGACGCCCGCCTGCCGCGAGCCTTGGCTCACTTGTTCCCAGCGATCTGCTGTCGATTGGTAGCGCCTGCACGGCGCGCGCGGAGCTCGATTGGCGCTGCCTGCGGGGGAGGAGCCGCTGACGCCGCCGCCGCCGCCGCCGCTGTCGCCGCGGACTCGGTTTGTGAGGAAGGGCCTAGGCCGGGCCTGCTGTGGTGGGCTCCCGTCCTGCCGTCCCTTTCGCCCCAGCTTCGCCCTCGCCCCGTCCCACACGGGCTGGGTGCGGGGACGACCTGCCGCAGCCATGGAGGACGAGGTGGTCCGCATTGCCAAGAAGATGGACAAGATGGTGCAGAAGAAGAACGCGGTGAGCGCGGCGGGCGGCGCGGGCCGGCAGGGAGGCCGAGCGGCGGGCGGGGGCCAGAAGCGCTGGGCTCCAGGGGGCCCAGCCCGCCCGTGCCAGCCCTCCCCGCGCGGGCAGCTGCGGCGGATCGCGCCCGCGGCCTGGGAGGGCGGCCGGGGAGGGCGGCCGCGGGTGGCAGTGCGCTCCCGCGGCCGCAGCCGTTAGGACCCATTCGTGGTGCTGCCAAGTCCCTCGTTGTTAGTCCACGGTAACAAGCCTGACGAGGCGTTCTCTCCTTTTATTTTAAACTTTCGTGGTAGTACATCCTCGCTAATTTGGCTTAAGAATTGAAGAGTGTAGAAAGCTCTCACTGTTGCAAGCCTTCATTCTC
The DNA here is from genome assembly GCF_037783145.1 of Equus przewalskii. Taxonomy (NCBI): domain Eukaryota; kingdom Metazoa; phylum Chordata; class Mammalia; order Perissodactyla; family Equidae; genus Equus; species Equus przewalskii. Next base: position 29,458,984 of record NC_091838.1, read on the forward strand.
CTTTCCGTGGTCGTTGTTTAACAACTGGAAATAATATCAAATAGAGGTTTGTGGTCTATTTTAGACATCAGGCTCATAAATTAGAATGTAAAATTCCTGGATCTTATTTTTGAAGACGACTAAACGTTCGCTTGATTATCTCGGTTACGCTGTATGTTTGTTTAGCAGTTGAAAAGGTAAAATAAGCCAGCGTACTTGACAAGTTGCTAAACGTTTTCAAAAAAGTGGATCTTGTGAGGTGGTAGTGTACAGCAGAGCTATGACTAAAGCACACACACTAACTAGGATGTGCTGGTCGATGGGTTTGGACAAATGTCATTGCTTGGTCCTCTCCAAGTGGTTTACGGTTAATACCAGTGGTGTTATCTTGTTAGGGATAAGTGTTTATGTGAACATGTTCTCTTGTGGTTTCTATGAGGTCTGTCTTCAGTTTCTGCATTTTTGTCCTCCTGTGTGTGCCACTGTCAATCCCTTGCTTCACAGTCATGTGTTGCACTTAAAGTTCCATGATTATCTTCACCTGAATTTATTCCACCATGCTGAGCACATTTTCAGTGTCCACAGCACCTGAAATAACGTATTCTCCTTTATAAAATAAATTCCTATCAAACTGGTGTTAGGGAGGAAAGGAATGCTCTGATTTGTACAGCACTTTAGAGTTACAAAGCATCTGCAAAATTCTTTTGAGATTGACAACACTGCTGTGGTGTATCCATTGCACAGAATAAGAAATTGAGTCAAGAGGAAGACGGGCATGGATGTTAGCTCAGGGCCAGTTTTCCTCAGTGAAAAAAGAGGAGGATTGGCAGCAGTTAGCTCAGGGCTAATCTTCCTAAAAACAAAACAAAAAAGAAATTGAGTTAGATTAAGTAGTTCACCTACTTCAGTTAAATTCTGTGCAATTTGAATTAAGCCAGGACCCAGGTTTTCTACTGGGCCACATGCCAGAGTGGGAAGTAGTCTTTAACACTAAATTCATAAAACTTCGGACATAGCCTGTTCCTCTTTTCCTTTAACAGGTGCATCACCCAGCATCTAATTTCATACCCTGTTAATCTATATTTGCAATTTTGACCTTTTAAAGTATTTCCTGTTTGTTTTCTATTCCAGATGTTACCCATGCCATTTCTTTTTGCTATTGATACAGCCTTTTCATCCTCCACTCCAAGTGATGTGTTCTGAATATTTGATAGGCTGAACATTTCTGTTATTTTGTTTAAACTGAAAAGTTTTTTACTTTGCCTGGAGATCCCTAGATGCCCACAGTAGAAGCTCTGAGGGAAAAAGGCCATTTGTGGGGTGATATTTTCCTCTAACTCAGGCTATGATGTGTATCCTTTAATCATCTAATGTATTAGATGTTTGTTTTTGCTTGTTTGTTTCCTTTCCATGTAATAGATGTTTCCTAAAAAATGCGTAATTCCTTAGTGGGCCAGTATGGAGAAGACCAGTTTGTATTTATCTGCAGTTCTCAAATTATAAATGCATTTTCCTTAGTCATAAATCTGGAGGAGAACGAGGATAAACTCAACAGATAATCCTCAAATCTTGTTCTAATAGTTAAAAACTTTACCAATATGAAAACTTACCCCCCCAAAAGAAAGGTCAAATTGACTGGCCCTTTTCCTTTTTTTTCCCCTTCTCTCTTTTATTGTCTGTCTTATAGAAATTCAAATAGGCAAATAAAATAAAGAGAAAGGGAAATGATCCAAATGACTGCCCTCCCGGCCTCCCCAAAGCACATTGTCAACCCAACAAATAGCTTTTTAAATGTTCAGTCATTTAGCAGAAATTATTCTGGGGGTTGTAGGATTATGGTAGATTTATTTCTCTCTTTTTTGTGGTTTCCAGATTCTCTGTGAGCTATTTTTCATATTTTTATACTATGAAAAAGTAAACTTTGCTTGAAAAATGATAGTTATTCTCTGAATTGACAAATTTAAGTGTTGTTATTGGATATTGTTTTGTTTTAATAAAACTGTAGGTGTCACATTTAAGAAATAATAAAAACAGCTACCATATATTGAGCTATTACTCTGAGCCAGGCATTCTGCTAATTACTTAACCTACCTTATCTCGTCTATTCCTTGGACATTTTTGCAAGATAAGTATTATTCCCATTCAAAAAAATGAGGAAATTAAGTATTTAGAATGTTAAATGAATTGTTCTAAGCCAAATAGCTAGAAAGTGGCCAAATGAAGATGTGAATTTCAGTCTATTTTGTTCCAAATCCAGTACTACTGTGTTCATCTAGTGTGTGTCTTAGAAGACCCTGGCGTCTGTTTTTGAACCTTGCGTGGGTGCAATTAAATGAATCTAAGACCAGGAAGTAAGAGTATTGGTTCTTCTGGGGCAGACAGGTTTCCTGAAATACCCAGTCAATATACCTGACCCTAGTACTACCCAGAATGTTGCCCCATGTATACATTTGATCTTAAATAGTATTAATAGTTTTACAAGTGCCCGCTCTGAGGCCATGATGGACCACATAAGTTAGTTCCAACTTTTCAGATATTAGCTGTTTTTACTTAGGTTTTTTTCTTGTCATTTTGACTTGATGTCAATAAGCAAATCTTACTCCTGATCTGGGTTCACATTCTGGCTCTCTGAACTTTAGCTCTGTGATCTTAGGCAAGTTCCTTAACATCTCTAAAATGTTTTTCTTGGTGGTAAATTGGAGATAATTTAGTAAAGCTTAAATGAATATAAAATTCTTGCCAGTGCCTAAGATATGGTAAGGGCCAAAGAAACCTTCTGAATTGTTTTTATAAGTATTTATGACACTAGACTGTAGAAGGAGGAATGAGGTAAGAACAACTTAGGATTTTCAAGTTCATGGAGAGATTTTGTTAGTGGTGTTGAGGTTTGTTTATTTTTTTTCATTGAAGACTCATGGCTGAGTGGAATTAAATTGCAGGGAGAGAAATCGAAATTAGATGTTAAAATTTCCTAGGAGCTGGGATACATGAAATGTGTACATTTCTAAGTCTTATCATACGTGGATTGAAAAAAAAAACTTCTGGTTTCCATATTGGAATTAGATTGATTAGCATAAATAAAAATTTAGAATGACTACACGATTTTTTATTACAGCTTGATATATACAATAAAATTCACCCTTTTAAAGTGTACAGTTCAGTATATTCACAGATTTGTGCAACTATCACCACTATCTAGTTTTATGAGATTTTCGTCACTCCAAAAAGAAACCCATACCCATTAAGTAGTCATCATCCCTCTCCCCCAACCACTAATCTACATGATGTCTCCATGGATGCCTGTTCTAGACATTTCATGTAAGTGGAATCATACAGTATATGGTCTTTTGTGACTGACTTCTTTCACTTAGTGTTTTCAGGGTTCATCCATGTTATAGCATGTGTTAGTGCTTCATTCCTTTGTATTGCTAAATAGTACTCCACTCTTCTGGTGTATATACCACATTTTGTTTATTCATTCATCATTTGATGGGGTGTTTCCACTTTTTGGCTATTGTGAGTAATGCTGCTAAGAACATTTTTGTGCAAGATTTTGTGTGGGCATATGTTTTTATTTCTGTTGGGTGTATACCTAGCAGTAGAATTGCTGGGTCATTTGATAACTACGTTTAACTGTTTGAGGAACTACTAGACTGCTTTTCAAAGTCGCTGCACCATTTTACATTTTCATCAGCGTATGAGGGTTCCAGTTTTACTGCATCTTCATCCACACTTGTTATTGTTGTTTTTGATTATAGCCATTGTAGTGGCTGTAAAGTGGTATCTTGTTGTGGTTTTGATGTGCATTTCTCTGATGACTTATGATGATGAACATTTTTTCATTGCTTGTTGACCGTTGGTATATCTTTAGAGAAATGTATGTTCAGATCCCTTGCCCATTTTTCAGTTGAGTGTTTGTATTATTGAATTGTAAGAATTCTTTATATTCTGAATACTAAACCCTTATCAGACACAGGATTTGCATATATTGTCTCCCATTCTATGGGTTGTCTTTTCACTCTTAATGATAGTCTTTTGAAGTACAAAAGCTTTTAATTTTGATGAAGTTGAATTTATATATTTTTTCTTTTCTAACTTTTGCTTTTGGTGTGAAATAACTACAGATTTGAGATGACATAGTAAAATTATAATTTCTAGTTTATAGTAATGTTGCTGAGCTGTAACTCAAATATTTACAGTGTAGTGTTTCCTTTTTTAAAACATAAATAGTGGGGCTGGCCCCATGCCTGAGTTGTTAAGTTCACGTGCTCTGCTTCCACACTCCAGGGTTTCGCCATTTTGGATCCTGGGTGCAGACCTAGCGCTGCTTATCAAGCCATGCTGAGGCAGTGTTGCACATAGAAAGGACCTACAACTAGAATATACAGCTGTGTACTGGGGGGCTTTGGGGAGAGGAAGAGGAAGAAAAAGAAAAAGATTGGCAATAAATGTTAACTCAGGGCCAATCTTAAATAAATAAATAAATAAAAATAAAAAATAAATATCATCTTAATTTTTTAAACCTTGAAATCTCATACTAATTCTTACTAGGAAGTGTTTGGGTTAATTGAGCTTAAGTAATTGCTCACTTAAAGTGCTGGCTTATGGCTCTTTGAGAATATTGTTATGGTAGAAATAGGTAATTCTTTTTATATCTTTGTACCCCTTATTTATCAACCATGTCCTCTGTATCAGTCACTCTATTTTGATACTTAATATGTATTATATTACATCATTTGACCATTTTAACTACTCAAGCTTGATATATTGTGCTCACCTACTTGAAAAGAAGCTGAAGCTTGAAAAGGACAAATAACATTCCCAAGATCTTATAATTAGGAAATGACAATGCATGGATTTTAGATCTGTCATATATAGAGCCCATGTTCTTAACTGTATATTCTTGTTGCTCTCTCCTTTTTACATCTCCTTGAGGAGAAGGATGTTTGTATCCTATGCAGTCTTGTATATACTGGGTGCTCAGTACAAGTTTGAATACCATATTTTGTAAAAGTATTTATTTCTGTTGACAGGAGTACCAATGACGTAATAAAGTAGTGTGATAGCTGTTATTTATTTTTCAGCCAGGACTGTGAACTAAATTGGACTCTGGAAGTTAAGGTAAAATCTTTCTTTCTCTTGCATCATTATCTGTAGGAGATGCTGCAATCTAATAGACTTGACCTTTACAGGCAGATAATGATTGAGAAAGGATAGACTATAGTTTCTTGTTTGGTAATGCTATTCACCTGAGTTCACAGAGCAGAACTGCCACCAGTGGACCTCTGGAATGGAAAGAGCAGTATGAAAGGTCAGGAGACTATAGTGCTTGTCCTTTTATATTATCCATCATTATGACCTTGGGCAAGTCACTTTCCTTTTCTGAATTTGTTTCTTTCTTTGTATAATTGAGAGTTTGAAGTACATGCTCAAAGATTTCTGTTTATTTTTAAATTCCCTGAAGTCAGAAAAGGTTTCTTTCCTGCTCACTGCTTTATCCTCAGTCAGCATTGAGCAGAGCTTGGCACAGAGTGTTAATGAGTATTTGTTGAGAGGCAATAGGGTATAATTTGACAGAACTGGGTAGATCTCACCTTTTCTAGTTAGTACTCATGTGACCTTGTGCAAGTTTCTTAATTTATCTGGGCTTTAATTTTCTCATCTGTGAAACGGGGATAATAAGATTGCCTGTTCCCATAGGATTTATTGTGAAGATAAAATGAGATAATACATGCAAAGTATTTAACACAATACTTGGCACATGGTAACACCCAAAGAAGTTTTTTTCACTGAATTAATATATGGTCATCTGCTTTTTGCCTTTTTCACTCATTCAGATCATCATAGTTTGTTTCTTAAAGAACTTTGATTGAAATGTTCATCTATTTGGTTAGAACACAGTGTAATTATGAGAAAGGTCACAGTTTTATTCCGTAAGTATTATTTAGCTTTTTCTTCCTTCCATAACCTGTATCTCTAACCCTAGTTGCACCAAAGAAATGAGTGAAAAGGGAGAGTGTGATGAAATTAATGCAAATCTATTGCTTCTACTTGGAAAACAACTTAAACCTTATGCCAGATTGGTGATGTGTTAGAAAAATCAACTTTATATGTGATAGATGGCATTATGTAAGCCTAAGGAGATGCTGCTTTTTAAGGGACTCCTAGAAGTGTGATTTTTATCTTCCTTTCTAATTGAATGTAGGTCAGAAATGGATCACAAAGTCCGTGGAGACATGGGTAGAAGAAAAATGTCCATGGTTGATGTAGGATACAGGTCCACAATCTCTTCATCAAAACCTTTAGAGATAATGGAGAGGTGACCGTCACCAAAAAAAAAAAAAAAAAAAAAGCATTAGAATCTTATGTGTTTGAGAATTCCAAATTTTTCAGATTTTATAAAAATAATATCACACATCCATCGTATATTACATAATATCTTCGGCAAGGTCTGGGCCGTTCCCAGTAATCAGACATTAACATTTCTATAGTGAAGTGCAGTACTCTCACATTAACTGGGATAAATAGAACATAAATAGCTTTATATCTCTTGAGATTAAGTGTTGCTGCCAAATGAGTTTATTGAAAACCTATGAGAAATCTTTGAGTTTTCAAAGGTTTTTGATTTGGGGATTTGCAGATATGGGATGTAAGACTTCATTCACTCACAAAAATGTCGTACCTGTAGAAATTCTTGATAAATAGTACATTTAAAGTCAATATTAGCTTCATTCTCTGACAATTACAAATGTTTTACTGTTTTCAGTTGCCTCTAAATAAAAAGAATATAGAATTGTAACATCAGAAGTGAATCATTAAAATCTTTTATAATTGCATAGGTTTTGTTGAACTTATGTGTTTATAAGCTACTGGGTTAAATTAAAAAGATGTATCTGTTTGTTGCCAGAAGAAAAGTTAATACTATTTTATTTTCCACGGCCAAGTCTAATGTCTGTCAACTTTAAATGGAAAAATTGTGACTGGAAGCTTTTACTTCATTGTATATTTAAGAAATATAATGGTACCGTGAGATTCCATGCTTGTTTCTTCCTTTGGGTTACACAATGAGGGACATGCTCTGGGGCTTTCTGTTTTCCTGGGGAATGCTGTTCCATTGATTTGTAGGGTGTCTAGTTTTCATATTTTAACATTTCAGGAAGCAAAATGAGTTGCACATATTGTTGGCCAGATGGCTGTTGGGATGTACATTCACAGGCAGAACAGCAAACCCAGCATCAACATTTGCAGAACAGGTATGAGTGACTTGGGAGAAAGTCTGAGAGACGTGAGCAGAATGCTCTTTCAACCTCAAGGAACCAAATGGATGAAGAGCACTGGGGATGAAAAACAGCTAGCTCTAAAAACTACAAAGCCAGCTAAGAGCTAATGGTTTTTAGCTCTTTTATGGATTCTTTTATGAAATGTTGCATTACTAGTGTTTTTGGTACAACTTTTTGTGGGGTAAAAACATCAAATCTGAGTCGAAGAGTGAGGTCAGCATCATGGCAGAGTAAGTTGTTCCCTTTGTGTCTCCCCTCTAAGTTACAAATAAACAGACATCTATTAAGCAACAGAGCATTTCCTACAAAGCATAACAGGATGCCTGAGAGATCCATGCAGTGATACGTCTAAATGTGGGTGGGATGGGTCCCCAGAGAGTAGTGGAACTAGGAGAGGGGCCCCGTTTCCCTTCCTGGCAGCAGTGATCCAGGAGGGGGATCCTCACATAGTGGCCAAGGTAGTCTGGCCCGTGGGAGCTTCCACCCTACCCCACTGGCCCCATCTGCATGAACACTCCTTGCCGAGTGGCAGTGACTCAGCCCACTCAAAGGTACCCTGCACAGCAGCTTCAGCCCAGCGTGTGTGAACACAGAGTCACTGACTGACATAACTATGAGCAGATGGGGCAGGAACAGAAAAAACAGCCTCTCCTTTGCCCCCAACCAAACAATGGCGGGGGGAATCTGTGACCAGAGGCAACAGGAACCACAGCAGAACCAGTGACCCAGCCCCCAGGGGGCAACTCCAACACCAGCTCCACCAGCAGGGGGGCTATGTATAAGTCCCTGAGTTCCCAGGCCCCCACCAGTGACAGTAACACCTGTGAACCCAGCACCCCTGCCAGCAGTACAACCAACACCCCAAGACAACCTGGGAACAGCAGCACAGGTGGTGCAGTGGAAAGCAGCATCTGAGCTGACGGAGAGCCACTGGAGGAATGTGAGACACAAGTGACCGGAACCAAAGTTTCCAAATAAGAAAAGGTGAGTACTACCACAGATGCCCTGACAGAGGATCAATTCATCAAACACCATGAAGAACTACAGTTACACTGCAGAACAGAAGGAAAATGACAACTCTTCAGAAACAAAACCTGAGGTCACAGAAGGCTACAATCTGACTGACAGAGAATTCAAAAGAGCTGCCATAAAGAAACTCAGCAAGTAACAAGAAAACTCAGAAAGACAGTTCAGTGAGCTCAGGAATAAAATTAATGAACAGGACTACTTCACCAAAGAGATTGAAGCTCTAAAAAAGAAAAACCAAACAAATTCTGGATATGAAGAACACAATTAATGAGATAAAATATAGAGCAGACCTTATAGAGGAGAGAATGAATGACCTCAAAGATAGAAAGCTAAAAATGCTTCAGCTTGAAGAGGAAAGAGAACTCAGATTTTTTACAAATGAAAAAATTCTTAGAGAAATATTCAACTGAATTAGGAAAAGTGACATAAGGATTATAAGTATCTCAAAAGGAGAAGTGAGGGAGAAAGAAGCATAAAACTTCTTCAAAGAAATAATAGCTGAGAGCTTCCCAAACCTGAGGAAGGAACTGGACATATATGTAGGTGAAGCCAGTAGAACTCCTAATTACATCAGTGCAAGAAGACCTTCTCCAAGAAATATAATATTAAAACTGTCAAAAGTCAGTGACAAAGAAAAAATATTAAGGACAGCAAGAGAGAAGAAAATAACCTACAAAGGAACCCCCATCAGGCTTTCAGCAGGTTTCTCGACCGAAACCTTATAGGCTAGGAGAGAATGCAGTTAAATACTGAAAATACTCAAAGACAAAAACTATCAGCCAAGAATACTCTATTCAGTGAAATTATCCTTCAGATATGAAGGAGAAATAAAGACTTTGCAGATAAGTGAAAGCTGAGGGAGTTCATCGCTACTAAACCTGCCTTACAAGAAGTGATAAAGGGAGCCCTCTTACCTGAAACAAAAAGGCAAATGTTTTCAAAGCTTTGAACAAGGAGATAATTAGACAGAGAAAATCAGAAAATTACAGCTTTCTATTAGAGTAGGCTAGCAAACATTAAGTTATAACATAAAAGATAAAGGGAAGGAAAGCATCAAAAATAACTATAAACACTTCAGTTTAGTCACAAACACAACACAAAAAGGAATAATTGGTGACAACGAAAACATAGAAGGGGAAGAGCAAGGGGTTGGAACCTGCTTAGGCTAGTGGAGATAAGAGTCTATCAGAAAGTGGACTATCTCATCTATGAGATCTTTTATATAAACCTTGTGGTAACTGCAATACAGACAGAACTGAGTCACAAATCATAAATAAAGGTAAAATTGAGAAAACTACCAAACTAAAATGGCAGTGAGAATCACAAAGGAAAAGAAACAATAGAAATATAGAACAACCACAAAACGAGATAAAATGGCCGTATTAAGCCCTCATATATCAGTAATCTCTCTAAATGTAAATGGGCTGAATTCACCAATCAAAAGACACAGAATGGCTACATCCGTTAAAAAACAAGACCCAAGAGTGACATCAGCAATGTGGCAGAGTGAGCTGTTTCCATTGTCTCCCCCCTTCAAACTACAGCTAAATGGACATTCATTCATAAGCAGAGGATACCCACACAACACATCAGGATGCCTGAGAGACCCGTGCTGCTATGCATGAAGGTGGATGGACTACCCCTGGGAAGGTGGAGGAGATAGGTGAGTGCTCTCCAGCTCCTAGGCAGCCCAGTACGTGCATGTGACTGCTCTCCTGGCTGAAGCACTCATAGCACTGCTGTGGCCCCAAGTGTGGGCGTGCGCCAGAGTGTGACTGTGGAAACAGATGATGGCAGCCCCGAGCTGCCACGGGATCACTTTCTGATCCAGTGGGAGAGTCCACAGGGCTATGTAGTCCACAGGGAGCAGCTCAGGCTTGGACCCAGTGGGGAGGCCCTGCCCACCGAGCACAGTAGGTGGTACAACCTAGGACCATACAGTGGCAGAGCTGTGAGTCAGGGTGAAGGAGCTCCCAGGTGCTGCGAATGCCCATAGTACTGCTGTGGTCCCAAAGTTGGGAGCACATCTGGGCAGGGCTGTCAGAGCAGGTGGGAGCAGCCCAAAGCCTCCACGTGATTGCTTTCTCCTTTGGTGGGAAACCCCACAGGGCCTCTGTGATCACAAGGAGTGGCCTAGGCTCAGACAGGCACAGCTGACAGGGATCCTGGTGGGCTCAGATTACACAGTTCCTTCCCCCTCCCACTAGTGGTGGCAGGTGGAAGCTGTGACCAAATACTGTCTCTGTGCAGAGGCACAACTCCTTGCTGTCAAGCAGTGTGAAGAAATGTTAAATCTCCAGACCAGAAGGAAAATGACAAGTACTCAGAAATCAACCTTGAAGGCACAGAAATTTATAAATGACAGAAAATTCAAAATAGCTATCATAAAAAATTTCAACGAGTTAAAAGAAAATACATATAGACAATTGAATGAAATCAGGAACAAATTTAATGAACAGAGGGAGTTCTCCATGAAAGAGATTGAAACTATAAAGAAGAACGAATCAGAAATGTTGGAGATGAAAAACACAATGGGTGAGATAAAGAAAAATCTGGACTCCCTGAACAGTAGAACTGATGTTATGGAGGAACGAATCAGCAGCCTTGAGGACAGAAATGTAGAAATTCTTCAGATGGAGGAGGAGAGAGAACTAGGAGTAAAAAGAAATGAAATTATCTGAGAAATTTCCGACTCAATTAGGAAATGCAACATAAGGATTATAGATATTCCAGAGGGAGAAGAGAAGGAGAATGGGGCAGATAGGTTGTTCAAAGAAATAATAGCTGAGAACTTTCAAAACCTGTGGAACAAGCTGGAAATACAAGTGAAAGAAGCCAATAGATCTCCTAACTATATCAATGTAAAAAGACCTTCTCCAAGGCATATAGTTGTAAAGCTGGCAAAATTCAATAACAAAGAAAGAATATTAAGGGCAGTAAGGCAGAGGAAAATATCTTACAAAGGAACCCCTGTCAGGCTTTCAGCAGATTTCTCAGCAGAAACCTTACAGACTAGGACAGAGTGGAATGACATATTCAAAATTCTGAAAGACAAAAATTTTCAGCCAAGAATATTCTGTCCACCAAAACTATCCTTCAGATGTGATGGACAAATAAAATCTTTCCCAGATAAACAAAAGCTAAGGGAGTTCATCGCAAGATGCCCCCTACAAGAAATCCTCAAGAAGGCCCTCATACCTGAAAAAAGAGAGAGGGGTTACAAAACCCTAATCAAGGAGATAAATAGATAGACAAAATCAGAAAGTTGCAGCTCTCTATCAGAGCATGTTAGCAGATAATTATAACATTAAAGATGAAGGGAAGGACAATGCCAAAAATAAATGTTTGTCAATTTAACCACAAACTCACAACGCAAAATGGAATAAGATGTGACAATAACACTGTAGAAGGGGAAGAGGGAAGGGATGAAATTGGCTTAGTCTAAGGAAATAAGAGGCTATCGGAAAATTGACTTTCTCATCTACAAGGTTTTTAATACAAACTTCATGGTAACCACTAAACCAATAATTAGAACAGACACACAAATGATAAATAAGGAGAAAACTAAGAAAACCAGTATAGAAAACTACCTAATTGAATTCATAGTCCAAAATACATGGGACAAGAAACAAAGGAAATGCGGAAGATCCAGAAAACGAGTGATCAAATGGCAGCATTAAGCCTTCATATGTCACTAGTCACTCTAAATGTAAATAGACTAAATTCTCCGATCAAAAGACACAGAGTGGCCAGATGGATTAAAAACCAAGACACAACAATATGCTGTCTCTAGGAAACACATCTCAGTTCCAAAGACAACCCCAGGCTCAGAGTGAAGGGAAGGAAGACAATACTCCAAAGTAATGCAAACAAAAGAAAGCAGGTGTTGCCATACTTACATCAGACACAGTAGACTTCAAGATAAAAAAGAGGAAGAGGGACAGTATATAATGATAAAAGGGACACTCCACCAAGAAGACATAACACTTAGATTTATGCACCCAACATAAGAGAACCAAAGTACATAAAGCAACTATTAACAAACCTAAAAGGAGATATTAACACCACCACGATAATTGTGGGGTCCTCAGCACCCTGCTTACACCAATGGATAGATCATCCAGACAGAAAGTCAACAAGGAAATAGTGGAATTAAGTGAAAATCTAGACCAGATGGACTTAATGATATATATATGTATATATATATATATATATAGAACACTCCATCCAAAAAATAGCAGAATACACATTCTTCTCAAGTGCACATGGAACATTCTGAAGAATAGACCATATGTTGGGAAACAAGGCAAGACAAGCCTCAGTAAATTTAGGAAGGTTGAAATAATAGCAAGCATCTTTTCCAACTATAATGCTATGAAACTAGAAATCAACTACAAGATAAAAGCTGGGAAGGAAACAAAGATGTGGAGGCTAAACCACATGCTACTGAACAACCAGTGGGTCATTGAAGAAAATAAAGGAGAAATAAAAAAATATCTGGAGACAAATGAAAATGAAATCACACTGTACCAACTCATATGGGATGCAGCAGAAGCTTTCCTAAGAGGGAAATCCATTGCAATAAGTCTCACCTTAACTAACAAGAAAAATCTCAGATAAGCAATCTCAAACTACACCTAACAGAAAAAGAAGAACAAACAAAGCCCAAAGTCAGCAGAAGGAGGGACATAATAAAAATTAGAGCAGAAATAAATGCAATTGAAACAAAAAAAACAGTATAAAGGGTCAGTGAAACAAAGAGCTGATTCTTTGAGAAGATAAACAAAATTGACAAATCGTTAGCCAGGCTCACTAAGAAAAAAAGAGAGAAGGCTCAAATAAATTAGAAATGAATGAGGAGAAATTACCATGGGTGTTACAGAAATATAAAAGATTATGAGAAAATACTATGAAAAACTGTATGCCAAGAAATTGGACAATCTAGAAGAAATGGATAAATTCTTAGACTCTTAGGATCCCCCAAAACTGAATCAAGAAGAAATAGATAATCTGAATAGACCAATCACAAGTAAAGAGATTGAAACAGTAATGAAAAACCTCCCTAAAAATAAAAGGCCGGTACCAGCTGGCTTCTCTGGAGAATTCTACTAAGCATTCAAAGATTTATTACCTGTCCTTCCCACACTAGTCCAAAAAATTGAAGAAGATGGAACACTTCCTAACACATTCTCCAATGCCAACATCACCCTGATCCCAAAGCCAGACAAGGACAACACAAAGAAGGAAAATTACAGGCCAATTTCACTGATGAACATAGATGCAAAAATCCTCAACAAGATACTGGCAAACCAAATGCAGCAATACATCGAAATGATCATACAGCATGATCAACTGGGACTCAGGGATGGTTCAACATCTGCAAATCAATCAGTGTGATACACCACATTAACAAAATGAGGAGCAAAAACTACATGATCATCTCAGTAGATGCAGAGAAGGCATTTGACAAGATCTAACATCTGTTTATGATAAAAACTTTCAATAAAATGGCTATAGAAGGAAAGTACGTCAACATAATAAAGGCCATAAATGACAAACCCACAGCCAACATCATACTCAATGGGGAAAAACCGAAAGCCGTCCCTCTGAGAACAGGAACAGGACAGGGTTCTCACCATCCTTATTCAACATAGCACTGCAGGTTTTTGGCCAGAGCAATTGGGCAAGAAAAAGAAATAAAAGAAGTCCAAATAGACAGTGAAGAAGTGATACTCACTGTTTGCCGATGACATGGTTTTCTATATAGAAAACCCTAAAGAATCCATTGGAACACTATTAGAAATAATCTACAACTACAGCAGGGTTGCAGTGTACAAAGTCAACTTAACGAAGATCAGTTGCAATTCTATACTCTAATAATGAACTAACAGGAAGAGTACTTCAGAACACAATCCAATTTACAGTTGCAACAAGAAGAATAAAATATCTACGAATAAATTTAGCCAAGGAGGTGAAAGACGTATACAGTGAAAAAACTATGACATTACTGAATGAAATTGATGATGATACAAATAAATGGAAAGATACTCCATGCACGTGGATTGGAAGAGTAAAACATAGTTGAAATGTCCATACTACCTAAAGCAATCTACAGATTCAGTGCAATCCCAATCATCCCAATGACATTCGTCACAGAAATAGAACAAAGAATCCTAAAATTCATATAGGGCAGCAGAAGACTCCGAATAGCTCAAGCAATCCTGAGAAAAGAACAAAACTGCAGACATCACAATCCCTGACTTCAAAATGTACTACAAACCTATAGTAATCAAAACAGCATGGTACTGGTACAAAAACAGGCACACAGATCAATGGAACAGAATTGAGAACCCACAAATAAAACCATACATCTACGGACAGCTAATTTTTTTAAATTAAGATTATGATAGTTAACAACCTTGTGAAATTACAGTTGTACATCGTTTTTAGTCATGTTGTAGTTACACCACTTCACCCCTAGTGCCCTCCCCCCACCCCACCTTTCCCCTGGTAACCACCGATCAGTTCTCTTTGTCCATATGTTAACTACCACCCATGAGTGGAGTCATACAGAGTTTGAACAGACAGCTAATTTTTAACAAAGGTGCTAAGAACATAAAATGGAGAAAGGACAGTCTTTTCAATAAATGATGTTGGAAAAATTGGACAGCCACATGCAAAAGAATGAAAGTAGACCGTTACGTTATGTCATACACTAAAATAAACTCAAAAGGGATCAAAGACTTGAAGGTAAGACCTGAAACCATAAAACTTAGAAGAAAATATAAGCCGTACACTCTTTGATGTTGGTCTTAAAAGGATCTTTTCAGATACCACGTCTGCTCGGACAAGGGAAACAAAAGAAAAAATAAACAAGTGAGACTTCATCCAACTAAAGAGCTTCTGCAAGGCAGGGGAAACCAGGATCAAAATGAAAAGACAACCCACCAATTGGGAGAAAATATTTGTAAATCATATATCCAACAGGTGGTTAATCTCCATAATACATAAAGAACTCACACAACTGAAGAACGAAAAATCAAACAACCTGATTAAAATTTGACAGGGGACATGAACAGGCATTTCTCTGAAGAAGATATATATACTGATGGCCAGTAGGCACATGAAAAGATGTTCAGCGTCACTAATCATCAGGGAAATGCAAATCAAAACTACACTAAGATCTCACCTTACACTCGTTAGAATGGCTGAAATCACCAAGACAAAAAATAGCAAATGTTGGAGAGGATCTGGGGAAAAGGGAACCCTCATACACTACTGATGGGAATGCAAACTGGTGCAGTGACTGTGGAAAACAGTATGGAGATTTCTCAAAAAGTTAAAAATAGAAATACCGTATGACCAGCTATCTAGCTACTGAGTATTTATCCAAGGAACTTCAAGTCAACAATTCAAAGCAACTTATGCACCCCTATGTTTATTGCAGCATTATTCACAATAGCCAATACATGGAAGCAACCCAAGTTCCCATGATTGGATAAAGATGTAGTGTGTGTGCGTGTGTGTATGTATGTATGTATCACCTTCCATCCCTTCTCTCTGAGCCTGTGTTTGTTTTTAGAGCTGAGATGTGTTTCCTGGAGGCAGCGGACTGTTCAGTCTGTTTTTTAAATTTTTTTTTAATTGAGGTCATGATAGTTTACAGCATTGTGAAACTTCAGCTGTACATTATTTGTCAGACATCATATAAGTGCATCTTTTCTGTCCACCCTCCCCACCCCCTACCCACTAGTGACCACTAAACACTATGTGTGTGTGTGTATATATATACACACACACACAATGGAACATCACTCAGCCATAAAAAAAGACAAAATCATCCCATTTGCAACAGCATGGATGGACCTTGAGGGTATTTTGTTAAGTGAAATAAACCAGACAGAGAAAGATACCATATAATTTCACTTGTATGTAGAAGATAAACAAACACACGGACAAAGAGAACTGTTTAGTGGTCACTAGTGGGTAGGGGGTGGGGAGGGTGGACAGAAAAGATGCATTTATATGATGTCTGACAAATAATGTACAGCTGAAGTTTCACAATGCTGTAAACTATCATGACCTCAATTAAAAAAAATTTAAAAAAACAGACTGAACAGTCCGCTGCCTCCAGGAAACACATCTCAGCTCTAAAAACAAACATAGGCTCAGAGAGAAGGGATGGAAGGTGGTACTTCAAGGAAATGGCAAACAAAAGAAAGCAGGTGTAGTAGCCCTGCTTATATCGAACAAAGCGGACTTCAAGAATCTGAGTCAAAAATGATCCATAACCATTGGACTCTCAATGCAAAGTAGTTTTAGAAACACGTTAAGCCAATTTTTCTTTTCATTTTCTTTTTATATATGTAAAAAGATGTATGATAATCCGAGTCTAAAGAGTTCTTTTGATAAACGTAAAAAGAAGTGATAAGAAAACATTGTGTCAGTTTAATAGTTTTTTCTTTATTGGTAGTGTATACAATAATGATATGTCCAAATAAGGTACATTGAGTGAGTATTAGAATAAATAAAATATGATTGATGAAGTGAATTTATTGGGTTAGATGAAATATGATAGATTAAATGAATATCAAATTGTAATATCTGGCCACAAGCTGTAGGTGGTGCTGTTGCTTCTCATCTAATTCCATTCCTCTTAACGTTAGCTGCTTTATGTAATTGTTCCATGAGTCTTATTTTGTTCCAACTTCATCATCTACGTGGGAGCCTTTGATTCTAGATGGGACTGGCAATGAACAGGCCTGTGAGCTTAACATAGATCTTGGTTCTAAATTCTTTTTCAGAATTTGTGTTTTACTACTTTGCAAGAACCAGAAAGATGGTAGGGTTCTTGTGACAAACCTTTGAGATACGGAGAGACCTCATGAGCATTGTAGTAGAGATGCCCTTTCTCACTCTCCTTGTGTGTGAGCAAATGCTAGAGGCACTGCAGCATCTTCTGACCCTCATTCCCACTTTCTCAGGGTTGGCTCCTTTATCAGGAAGGTGCTCTCCATGGAAATTTGGGGTGTGTAATACCACCACAGTAAGAAATATATATTATATTTCTACCTGGGACAGTAAAGAAATACTATTGAAAAAAAACTTTCACAAAACAGTATTTAACAAGTGCTGATGATAACTCAGTAAATTGATTTTATGATCCTCTAGTGAGTTGCAACCCCTATTTGGAAAACACTACATCTCTGTCTCTCTCTCTCTCTCTATATATCTGTCTCTCTCATTCTCAGATGACTAAGTGATCCATAGTGAGTTGTGGATAGGAAAACATAAATCTCTAGTTAGTCCTTGCTTTACTATCTGGGATTTTCAATGCGAAATTGTTTTATTTTATAGGCTGGAGCATTGGATTTGCTGAAGGAGCTTAAGAATATTCCTATGACCCTGGAATTATTACAGGTATGTGCTAATATGTGCCATAATTTTTGAATAGATAATTGTCATAAAATATTGAAACATCTTCAATGCCAATGTAAGTTTTTTGTGCTGTCCTCTTAACGTTGTAAACCACTGTTAACTTTTTTTTTATGATTGCAACATAAATTGATAATCTACTAAATTGCCATTATAGAAAAATGTTGCCTTCCTCAAGAAGAATAGAACCTGAATCTCCAAGGTTGGCTCTGGGTGTGAAATCTCACTATTAAAGGAGATTGAACTCTTGGCACTGCTTTCGTCTTCTAAGATTTTACTTTCTTGGGCTGTTATTGATAGCTACTGCCAGCGTGAAGCTAGCTTTAGGGAGGAGGATGGCAAGATGTTGCTCTTCTCTCTTTTTTTAATATAGGCCAGCTGTGTACACAAGCAAATGTCTAGTAGACATTGCATAGATTCATTACTGAAGTCTTATTTTTATGTTCCATCAAGACTAAAACATAAAAATAAAACTTTAACAAAAGTCAAAATGTTAAAAAGGAAAGTAAATAGTAATATGAATCTGGCTTTCTGCCACACATTTCTTTTTATCCATGAGTGCCGCCTTTGTTATTTCTATTTCATTAAGTCAGAATTTAGGGGAGGGTGATGGGGGGCTGTGAACATGGTTGGGAAAAAAATCACATATTTATTTTCAGTAACATCTAACTGAAATTGAACATTTCTTCCAATTATGAAGGCAGTAAACTACAATTGTATTGGCAGTATTTATGACTGCAACTGGAAGAAATCATGGGTAGTTTAACTTCATATAGTAGTTGTAGATGTATTGACATCCATTTTTGCTTCTTATTATGGTGGCTGTAATAACCTTATCCTGGGTCTTATTTGATGTTTTAATAAAGAAGCATATACATTTCTTAAATGTATCACATTTAAGAAAATATTTTCTAACTGTATATTATATAATTGGTTTTCTATGTAAACCTATGTGTTTTATTTAATCCTTTTTAAAAACATTCTGAGAAGAGGTCCATGAGCTTCATATTGCCAAAAGGATACATGGTGCAAAAAAACGTTATGAGCTCCTCTAAATGTAGACCCAAGAAAGGGAAAGGAACAATTCATTAAATCCTGTCTTCTCAGTTCAGATATCCTGTCCAAAGATCAGCAGTTTCTCTGGCAAATCAACTCTGGGAATAACCTTGCTTATGAGATAATATCTTGTTGCCTAGGTATGGTTTTATCCTAGCAGCGATATGTGGGGATAACCACACTGAAAACAACATAGTAATCCCAGTATTTATTTAAGAGAAATGTGTCGTGTTATAGAGTGTGTGGAGGTTGGTTAGGGTTATTATTTAAAACACACCTTTGATTTTTTTTTTTATATGCTTTGTTTCTTGGAAAGTCTATGTATTTATATAACAAACATTTGAGTTTTTATTAGGTTTAGGAGTTGTGTTGGGGTTATTAAAGTTGAGTAAGATATGGCTTTTCTTCCTCATTGAACTTAAAGTCTAGGAGAGGAAAACTGATGTGTAATCAGACAGAAAGGTATAGTTGCCTGATAGATGTCTATATAGGATTCCTTTGTCAGAGGTAGGGCAGGAAGAAGCACAAAATTTACTTCTTAATCTGATGGCTTAATCTGGAAGGCTCAGGCAAGCCTTCCTATACGCAATAAAGTACAAACTGAGTCTCAAGATATGAATAGGTTCTCCCTAGGCAGATAGGACTGGCATTCCAGCAGAGCTAACAGTATGTGCAAGCAGTGTGGCATATTAAGTTAAGGTAGAAGAAGGACAATTCGCATACAGGGTTGAATTCATAGGCCGGCTGGCATGCAGGGCTGTGTGAGCAGTCCTGCTGAAAGCTGTGGAGCAGGAAAGTACATGACCGGATTTGCATGGTGGAAAAAACAGGAGGCTGGAAACAGGAAGACTTGTTGACTGTTGCAGTTAACTTAGGGGAGCAGTGATGAGGGCTTGAACTAAGGTGGTAGCAGTAGAAATAGAGAAGGAGTACTTGTTAATGATGGATAACCTACAAGAATTGATAGCTGTCTGGATTGGGGGGGGGAGAAGGAAGAATTTAGGATGACTGAGATTTTAGCCGTGGTAACTAGGTAGATGGTGCCATTTAACAGTACAGAATAATTCAAGGAAGGTTATTTGGTGGGGGTAGATGAGAAGGAAATAAAGGTGGAGAGGTGAAGAGATAAAGGATAGTTTTGGATCTGTTGGGTTTTGAGATGCCTGTGAAACAAATAGATGTCTGATGGGTAGTTGAATATAACTTATAGAGCAGTAATGTCAAGTAGAACTTTCTACAATGATGGAAACATTCTGTGTTATCTAATACAGTAGCACTAACCACATGAGGCTATAGAGCACTTGAAATGTGACTGAAGAACTGAATTTTAGATTTTATTTAAGTTTAATCTAAATTAGAATTTGATTTAAAAGCCGTATGTGTAAAAGGCTCTAGAAAGTAGGCGAAAAGATAGGTTTAGGAAATTTTGGAGAGCTAATAGCATAGGGGTGGATTAGAACTTCAAGGAGGATGAGTAAACAGTGTTAAGGAGGTAACAGACTGGTTAAATCAAATGATAACTGAAGAGTCCATTGGAGTTTACAATTAGATTACAGAAACTTTAAGAAGAGTGATACAGTAAAGGATAATTGGTGGGGTTGAAGGTGAGGAAGTAAACAGGAAGACAAATACTACACCAGATTGGGCTATTTTGTAAATTTTTATATATAGTAGAATCATTCGTTCAGTAATTGTTTGCTATATGCCAGGTATTATTGTATATGCTGAATGTAGTGGTGAACAAGACCGAGTCCATGTCCTCGTGAGACTTTGTGGGAGGATAGTAAACACTGCTGTGTGCAATCTGTTTTCTTTTTCTTTTTTTTTAACTGCTTTATTGAGATATAATTTACATACCATACAGTTCACTCATTTAAAGTGTACAAGTATGGTCAAAGAATTCTACTGCGACCACAGTCAATTCTAGAACTTTTTCATCACCTCAAAAAGAAACCTCGTACTTTTAGCAGTCATTCCCCATTTCTCCCCAGATTGCCCCCCATCTTCTGCCCTAGGCAACCACTAATCAATCTACTTTTTGTCTCTGTAGATTTGCCTATTAGAGATGTCATATAAATGAAATTATAAAATATGTGACCTTTTGTGTCTGGCTTCTTTTACTTACCGTAATCTTTTCAAGGTTCATTCATGTTGTAGCATGTATCGATACTTCATTGGTTTTTATGGCTGAATAATAAGTATTCCATTGTATGGATATACCACATTTTGTTTATCCATTTATCAGGTGACTGACATTTGGGTTGTTTCCACTTTTTTGGTTGTTATGACTCATGCTGCCATGTACATTCGTGTACAAGTTTGTGTGTAAACATAAGTTTTTGTTTCTCTTGGGTAGATAGCCTAAAAGAGTGGTAATGCTGAGTCATATGGTAATTTTATGTTGAATGTTTTGAGGATCTGCCAGACTGTTTTCCCAAGTGGCTGTACCATTTTACATTTCCAACAGCAAGTAAATGAGGATTCCAGTTTTTCCACGTTCTTGTAAATACTTGTTATTATCTGTCTTTGATTATAACCATCCTAGTCGGTATGAAGTGATATCTCATTGTGGTATTGATTTCCATTTTCCTAATGACTGAGGATGTTGAATATTTTTTCACGTGCTTATTGACCATTTGTATATCTTGTTTGGAAAAATGTCTATTCAAATCATTGGCCAATTTTTAAGTTGGGTAATTTGTCTTTTTGCTTTGAGGTGTAATACTTCTTTATGTATTCCAGATACACGTCCATCATCAGATACAGAATTTGCAAATATTATCTCACATTCTGTGGATTATCTTTACTTTCTTGGTGGTGGTCTTTGAAGCACAAAACTTTAAAATTTTTCTGTAGTCTAATATATGTTTTATGTAGTTGCTTGTGCTTTAGGTGTCATATCTAAGAAACCATTGCCTAATTCAAAGTTGTGAAGATTTATTTCTGTGTTTTCTTTTAAGAGTCTTATAGTTTTAGCTCTTACGTATAGATCTGTGATTCATTTTGAGTTAGTTTTCATGTGTGGTATAAAGAAGAAATCCAACTTTGTTCTTTTACATATGGATATCTAGTTGTTCCACCTTTTTGTATTCTTTTTTCCGGTGAATTCTCTTGACATCCTTATTGAAAATCAGTAATCAAAAATAGAGGGATTTATTTCTGGATTCTTAAATCTATTCCATTAATTTGCATGTCACTCCTTATGTAGGACCACATTGTCGTGATTATTGTAGCTTTGTAGTAAATTTTGAAATTGGGAATTGTGAGTCCTCCAAATTTGTTCCTCAT
This sequence comes from Equus przewalskii, assembly GCF_037783145.1. Lineage (NCBI taxonomy): Eukaryota > Metazoa > Chordata > Mammalia > Perissodactyla > Equidae > Equus > Equus przewalskii. The sequence continues at coordinate 29,481,051 of NC_091838.1, forward strand.
TTTCAAGATTGTTTTGACTATTTTGGATCCCTTGCATTTCCATATGAACTTTAGGATAAGCTTCTCAGTTCCTACACAAAGTCATTTGGGATTCTGATAGAGATTGCACTGAATCTGTAGTTCGATTTGATTAGTGTTTCAGTCTTCACATTTCAATCTTCCGATCTCTGAATATGGGATGCCTTTCCGTTTGTTTACGTAGTCTTTAATTTCTTTCAGCAGTGTTTTATAGAAGCTGTATATTTTTTTACCTTAAGTTTTAATGGCTATCTTCGAATCATCTTGGCAAAACCTCATGAGTGATCACAAAGGTGATTGTCTTCTAGAACATAGCAATCTGCTTATTACTTGTGATGTTGACAGTGTCTCTTGATCTCACTACTCATTCCTTTCTCCTTCACGACCAATATGCATCTGACTCCCTAAGTCAGTTTAATGTACTCTCCATTTTTCCAAGGTACTGTCTTTCTAACTGTGTACCTGGTGTTCTACAGAAACCAGATGGCCAACCATGGGCAAAGGCACACATTTTCTCTGTGTAGAATTTCACGATGTATAGTTCATCTCAAAAACTTTCATTAGTCCTGCAGTCAGGAAGCCTGTTTAACTGTATAATTCCTAATGTTATTTGAGCACAAAACACTGTTAGCCCTCCTATTACATACTGTAAATTATAGTCTACCAGTTTTAGGAAAAATCCACAAGGTCTAGAGAATTCTTAAAGGCAAATCTAGACTTGGTTATCGAAGTAAAATAGCTTCATAATCCTTTCTTCTGTCTACTTATTCTACTTTTCCCAAAATACTCCCTTAATAGGGGAAAAAAATCTACCTCAATCTTTGTTTTTCACTCTGCCTCAAATAGCCTCATTTCTTATTATTCTTTACTGGACAATCTCTTCCTTAGATAAGCATGTTTCTTACAGATGCCTATATTCTTTATATGGGTTTTCCTAGCTTCTAAGCAGGAAATCATTAACTCTTTAGTCATCAAAACATCTTGTAATAATTAAAAAGCAGTCACCCTACAGCACACAATTTGTTCACGCTCTCCTTATGGCTTTGCTCATCTCTGACCACCTCCTAAAATTCCATTTTCTTTGCCAATCTGTGTCAGTCCCAAACTTCAGAACTATATTAGTAACTCAAGTGATTTCCTCCGCTCATTTAAAAAGTAGATTTTGTTGATGGTGTGTGTGGGGGGAGGGTGAGGAGGAGCTGTGAGTCGGTGCTGGAGAAGGAGTGCTGCAGGCGTTGGGCAGGGAAATCGGATCTGACACTCAATACACTGGCCACAAGCTGAAAGCCCGCTTCCAGGCAGTTACCTGCATGTGATGATACAGCCCTTGGTCCACACAGTTGTGAGCTGTGGCATCCAGCCCAGGCACTTGCCTCTGGAAAGTTTTCTGTGCTGAAGTGGCTACTTCATCAGCTGACAAAATAGTGTTTTAGAAAAGTTCTAAAGTAAATAAAAGTGTTTTTAATAAAAAAAGTTCTGAGAGCATATCTTATTTTCTAAAAGGAATAAACCATTTTCTGTGGATTAAAAAAAAAAACCAAAACATTAATCCCAGACCATTTTGGGGTTTTAGAATTGCAGAGTCCCCTTTGTCTTTCTGTTCTGGAACCTTATCTGCCTTGCTCAGCTTTCCAAGAGATATAACATGGACACTCTGGCCAAACACACACAGTTAGCCCTGCATATCCTGGGCTTCTACACCCGCAGATTCAACCAATCACAGATCACAAGGCCTCCGAGTGGTTATGTCTGTACTAAACATGCGCAGCCTTTTTTCCCCATCATTATTTCCAAAACAATACAGTATAACAACTATTTATTAGTATTTACTAGTATTTATTTACTATAATACTATAGTACTATAGTATTTACTAGTATTACATAGTATTTACATTGTAGTAGGCATTCTGAGTAATTTAGAGATGATTTAAAGTGTAAGGGAAGATGTGCATAGTTGATATGCAGGTAGTTTACCATTTTATATAGGGACTTGAGCATCTGCAGATTTTGGTATCTGCGGGGGTCCTGGAACCAAACCCCTGCGAATACTGAGGGACAACTGTATTCTAAATTCTTGAACAAAACTTTTGTCCTGAATCTGTGTCGTTGTTGAGAGGGTTGAGTAATTTAGAAGGAAAGGAAATGTTAAGTATCCATTTATTTCTCTGCCTTAAAGTTTACAGCAGGAGTCCCCCTCTTTTTTTTTTTTTACCACTAAGAATTCCTTCTCTTATTTTTTTCTTTCATAGACATATGTTTTGAAAGATTGTCTGCTAATGAACTTAGTAAATAATTTAGCATTTTTTATTTATCATCCATAATTGTCCTGTCATAGCTTTTATGTTCTTTCAGGACAATTTGAAAGCCACTGATGTGCTGGAAAGAGCATGGACTTTCGAGGTGGACAGACCTGGATTAAAATCCCAGTTTTGGCAATTAGTAATGGTGTGATGCTGGGCAAGTTATTTATTGGTACTTTCAATCTCTTCATCTTTAAAAATAGGGATAATGATGTTAACTTTGAAGGGTCGTTAGGAAAAGTAATGACTCTGGATGCTCCCAGCATAATGCTACGCACATAGTAAATTACCGTATGTTATAGTCTGTGAAGTCCATTTTTATATCTGTGATTATATGCTGATTTTAGGCCCCCCCAAAATGCTTTTTAAGCCCCTGTAGATGATATTATTTGTTTGGATATCCTCATAAGTTGCAGCAGGTGGTGCAGGAAGTAAACTATGTAGAAGAATGTATAGAAACAAAGACATGCATATATTAGTCATCATTGCTTTAGCCTACCTTACGTATAAATACAAACATTTTATATTTTATTCTTGCGTCTCTCTTATGGAAAGAATCATTTCATTTACTAGTTAGCCAGCCTTATAACAGTAGCAAGTTATATGCTTTCAGAACTCTGTGATAAGAACCTTGAGTCCAATGTTTCATCTGAAGATGTATGTGCCTTAAGTCTATAGGTATACTATTTTAAGAATTCAAATAGGGGCTGGCCCAGTGGCGCAGCTGTTAAGTTCGCACATTCTGCTTTGGTGGCCTGGGGTTCGCTGGTTTGGATCCTAGGTGTGCAGATGTATGCACCTCTTGTCAAGCCATGCTGTGACAGGCGTCCCACATATGAAGTAGAGGAAGATGGGCATGGATGTTAGCTCAGGGCCAGTCCTCCTCAGCAAAAAGAGGAGGATTGGCAGCAGATGTTAGCTCAGGGCTAATCTTCAAAAAGAAAAATTAAAAACCCAAATAATTCAGGTTTTTTTCTGTTTTAAAATGAAAACAGGAATCTGGGAAAGAGGAAAATGAAACACTGAATTGTCTGAAATAAAATTGCTTGTACAAATTTTTTGTTGTTGCCTTACAGTCCACAAGAATTGGAATGTCAGTAAATGCTATTCGCAAGCAGAGTACAGATGAAGAAGTTACATCTTTAGCAAAGTCTCTCATCAAATCCTGGAAAAAGTTACTAGGTATAGTTGATCTTCCCTTATATATTTATGATGTTCTGGTTGATTCAAACATTTGATTGTTGTGCTTTTTCTTTATGAGTATGGATGTACTGAAATCAGTGCCTTATAATAAGGGTGAGGGGCGCTGGTTTGACGTCATTGGGGGTTTTACTTTTTAAGCTAGTCAAATTTAGCTTTCTTATTTTTCTGCACTTTTACCTGCATTGCTTCTTGGAGTAAAAGGAAAATTTCTTCAAGAAAGGTTGTCATATTTTTGGAAAAGGTTTTTGAAATAATTTTCTCAGTTAAGAAAACTTGCAAGAATAACGACACGAACTCACATACATCCTTTTTCTAGATAATCTTTAATATTTGGCATATTTGTTTTGTCATATTCTCTCTCTTCCATCTTCTCTATATGTATCTACTCGTACACACACAGATGGTTTTTCCTGAATCATTTGAGATTAGGTCACATCTATCATGCTTTACTGTTTAGTACTTAAGTGTGTATTTCCTTGAAACAAGTTTATTTTCTTATGTAGTCATAATACAGGAAATTCGGAAAATTAAGCATTGGCGCAGTACTTTATAGTGCACATTGCACTTTTGTCAGTTGTTCCAGTAATGCCCTTTATAGCTTTTTTTCCTCTTCCAGAACAAGATCTGGTCTAGGATCACGTATCTAGCCTCCTAATCTGGAATAGTTCTTAAGCGTTTTTATGTCTTTCATGACATTGACATTTTGAAGAATACAAGCACCCTTCCATTTTTGTTTTTAAAAGTGTGTTCCTTATTTGGGATTTATCTGCTATTTCCTTGTGATTAAATCAGACTGTGCATCTAAGGTTGAAACTACGTCAGTATGTTGTGTTCTTCTCAGGGCATCACATCCACAGGCATTCATGATGTTCATTATGATAACCCCGTCAAGGTATACAGTGCATAGTTTATTTTTCTTACTCTTGTACCTAATAGGTATTTTGTGGGAGACACTTTAAGATCCTAAAACTATCTTGCTCCTCATCAGATCCTCCCATGTAGTATCCATTGACTCTTGTCCAAACCATGTTTTACAATGACGGTTGCAAAATAGTGATTTTCCAACTCTTCCACTTCTTGAGTATTTATAAGTCATCGTTCTGTTATAAGAAAGAACCCTCCTTTCATCTCCTAGTTATTTATCTATTAGTGTGGACGCTTGGATTCCTATTCTATACATAAGGGATTATAATCCATTATTGTTTGTGTTTATTTTGATAGTTATATTTTCTCGGTTTTGACCACTGGGTACCCCTTCACACTGGCTCCTAAAGCTCCGTTGACAAGCCCCCTTCAGTTTGTTTGTTTGGTTTTTTTTTTTTTTTTAATCTCTTTCTTACTTTCTGGCAACACAAAATGTCTTGGGCTCATCTATCTTCCCTGCCCCAGCCCTGGAATCAGCTATTTCTCTAAGCAGTTATTGGCCTTATATGGAAGAAAAAATAGAAAAAGTGAACCTTATAAAATTTCAAAGAACAGTAGTAATAATAAAAAACTGTTACTTACAAGAGCTTGGAAACTAGGAACTAAACATTGTAAAGCCCATAAGAAAGTCTAGTCTTAAAAAAACCAGCTATACTATGTGTTCCTTTATTGGATTCTGGACCAGAAAAAAACATTGCTATAAAGATCATTATTGAGATAATTGGCAGAATTTGCATAAGGTCTCTAGGTAAGTAAACAATATTGTATCATTGTTAAATTTACTATTTACTGTGATTATAGAAATGGATTTATTTATCTCAGGGAATACACAATGAACAGGGATAAAGGAGCATGATGTCTGCTACTTATTTTTAGATGGTTTAAAGGAAATATGTCTGTGTGCACGTGATGGAGCGTGTATGTGTGTGTACATACAACACACGTATATATATATATGTAAGGGGGAGTGAATGAATGAGGAGGCGAGTGTGCCAAAACATTAATAGTTGGGGAATCTGAGTAAAGTTCTTTGTACTGTTCTTAGAAGATTTGTGCAAGTTTCAAATTATTTCAGAATAAAAAACTTTTTAAAAAAGTCTAGTCTTTAAAGACACATTGAAAGTCTTACGTTTATTTAAATTTTAAATCTAATTCCATATTGTAAAGTAATTAAAATGAGTCATAGAAAGTTGATTGAGAACTCTATACGTGCATTTTTATTTCTGAAAAGATAATTGACGTTTTGTGGGAGAAAAGAGTGGACATTGCACTTATGCTTATTTAATCTTAAATTTAAAGAAGTTTTACTCTTTATACTTCCTGTAGGGATCTAATTCCAGTACAAATACTCCTTTAAAAACTTTTTAATTTATGTTAAAAGATTTACATGTTCATTAAATAAAATTTGGAGAGTTGGAAGAGGAAAAAAGTCTTCCTTAAGTCTATCCTAAATACAGCTCTCAGTTAGTGTCTTGTTGCATTTCTTGTCCTTTTTTCCCCTGGTACATAGATTTTGCTTCAACTACAGTTATGCCTCACTTAACGACTGGGATGCATTCTGAGAAATGCATCGTTAACCGATTTTGCCTTTGTATGAACATCATAGAGTGTACTGAAGGGGAACAAAATTTGCCACCCCAAAATGTGTCTCTTTAACATGAGGATTATTTTAGGCTGATTATTTTTAAGACGCAAAGGACTCAAAAGTTTTCCCTGTTACCTCCCTCTTAGCTGCCTAAAAGAATTCAGATTAAAAAACCTGTCTCAGGAAGTGAGCTATTGCCTCAGCATAACATGAACTAGGTGGTAGACAGGGAGGAAACTGTTGGGCTCCCGCCTGTGTTCTTCTATTTCTCTCTTGAGGCTCTTTTGGTTGATTTAAACATGAATGTTTCTTTTCAGTGCTAAAATATTGCGATGGCCCAACCTATTTTATGTACTTTATTTCCTAATCTGTAATCACTCACCTCCTTAAGTCTTAAAGCTTGTACACTCTGTATTACTTTACAGATTATTTTAGATATAGGAGATGCTGGGTAGACCTTACTGATCCTGAAATATTTTCTATGAAAATGTTCTTTGTTTACTATCCCTGAAATATTTATTTGTATTTTGGCTACCACCTTAAATTTTTTTTGTGTGTGTGAAGTATACTTTTTGATGAGAAAGATTGGCCCTGAGCTAACATCTGTTGCTAATCTTCCTCTTCTTCCTCTTTTTTTTTTCCCTCCCCAAAGCCCCAGTACATAGTTGTATATCCTAGTTGAGGGTCATTCTAGTTCTATGTGGGGTGCTGCCACAGCATGACTTGTGGTGCATAGGTCCGTGCCCAGGATCTGAACCCACGAACCCCGAGCCACCACAGTGGAGCATGCAAACTTAACCACTCGGCCTGGGGGCTGGCCCGTTAAATTTTTTAACTTCATGAAAGGTTATTTAAATAATATTGCTATATATTCTTTTTTGCTTTTACTTTTAAAATGACAGTGCTGATGTTTTTTCCATATTCTTTCCTTCTCTTTGTTGTATGCTTTCCTCCCTTTTAGGTTCCCAGTGGCATATGAATTTGTGGTTTATGCCAAACGAGAGTTTATTTGGAAATGCTGACTGAGCATGCATTGTGACAAGTAGCCAAGTCCATATGCCAGTAGAATAGCTTGCGTAAACTTCATTTTACTTGTTGAAAACTTAGGATTTTACTTTTTTTGTTGTTGCGTAAATAGCCTGATAACATGCAGTAATTTCAGGGTTTTTTTTAACAAATTCTAACAATTTAGAGATTTCATAAATTTTCAGATGGACCATCGACTGATAAAGACCCTGAAGAAAAGAAAAAAGATACTGCAATCACGTCACAGAATAGCCCGGAAGCAAGAGAAGAAAGGTATTTTGCTTTATGGAAATTCATTTATGTTGAAAGTCATAGTTTTACTCGACGATCACTTCCTCCCTGATCTTATGATCCCATATCTGTACTCCTCTTTCTATTTTCTAATCAAACGGAATTAGTAAATGTATACAGCCATATATTCTAAGGTTTCTTACAAGATTTCCTGGAAATGTAAAAGAGAGAAGACGCTACATAAATAAGAAGAAATTATTTACATTGTACTTGATAAGTTTAATTGAATGGAATCTCTAGGATAGCACTGATAGAACTAATAATGAAGCTACTGATTAGGGATTCAAATAGTTACTTCCTCTGTCTACCATGTTTCTTTTTTAGATTTTTTTGGCCCTGGATCTAATTCTCCTTTTTATGCTTTTTTTCCTTCCCAGTGTAACTATTTGTCATAAGAACTTAAAATGTGAAGTTCAATAATGAAGCTCTTATGAAGCCTTTGCCTTTATTCTTTCCTATCACACATCATGAACTGTGCAGTATGCAACAACGGTGATGCGTAATCAGTGATATGTAGATTAGTAGATTAAGTACCGTTTGACTGTTCTTGAGAAGCTTGTAGTTCAACGCTTGACATTGATTTAGAGCAATAGTTCTCAAAGTGTGGTCCCTGAAAGAGCAGAGAACCTGGCACCTTGTTAGAAAAGCAAATTTTGGGGGTCTACCATGGAACTACTAAATCTGGAATTCTGGTGATGGGGCCCAGAAATATGTTTTTAACAAGCCCTTCAGGTGATTCTGGTGCACTCAAGTTTGAGGCTACCTATTTTAACTTTATTTCTCACTATTTTCCCAAAATTGATAATGTACTCCTCATATTAAAGTAACAATTATTAATATCCCGTATGCTGTTGTTTTATATACTAGTACTAACTAAACTTGATGATAAAAGAGGTAAGCTAAAGATGGAGTTAAACGCCAGTTGTTAATAAAATTTATTCAGTTTTTTCTGTTTTGTGGTAATTTTAGACTTTTAGAAAATTGTAAGAATAATGCAGAGAATTCCCAATTGCCCCAGTGATATTTATATATATATATGGGCATACGTGTGTGCGTATACATAGATACACACATGGACTAATTTTATTTTGAACCAAATAAGAGTCGTTTGCATACGTTATGCCCTATACCCCTAAATACGAAATACATCATTGTGTATTTTCTAAGAACAAGGACATTTTCTTACATATAACCACAATACAGCTGTCAATATCTAGACATTAACATTGATACAGTGCCTTTTTCTAATCCACAGACCTTTTTCATATTTCAGCAATTGTCCCAATAATGTCTTTTATTGCAAGGGGAAAAGATTTTTCCAAAATATCCTCCAGGATCGCATATTGCATTTAGTTATCATATCTTTAGTTTCCTTTAATCTGGAGTAATTCTTTAGTCTCTCATTGTTTTTCATGACTGTGACATTTTTGAAAAGTACAGGCCATAATTTATGAATTTTTTTTAACATATGCTTCCAATTGTCCTATTCAGTGACATTCAAAGTCACTGATTTAGTGCCTTGAATATAAAATATGAATGTTTAGACTAATATTTTAAATAGATATTGAAGGATGAGTAAGTTCTTGGTGTGTTTTTATCAGTTTATGTAATTGAGGTTTAGGGATAGAGCCTATCTACAACACCACAGAATTATCATGTATGAAGTTTGACAAAGTAAGTGGTTGCTATCTATCCACACACACTCTGAATAACATTTTACAAAGATTAGAGAAACAAGTCTGAATTACCATCTGAAGGAAGATATAAGGTTACGTCTGAGTGACTTGCAGCTGAGAAAGGTTTGACCCTTTGAGTATTAAGAATTTAAGGAGAAAGTATTGTGGTTAAATGCTTAGAAAGGAGGCACCAGAATGTGAGACGTGGGGCCAGCAATAGTGAAGGTAGTGAGGAAAAGGCTCCATGAGTGAGCTAGGCGTTTGGCTAAAGGTACAGAGAGACAAAAGTGTATTTCCAGTGGGTGAGCTAGGCATCTGGCTAAAGGCAGAGAGACAAAAGCAACTAATTGTAGGATTTAAGAAGTGGGATTCTTAAACATTGGTTTGTTCACTGATTCATCACTCTCAGGTGGTATGTTACATACTGGGAATACAAAGAGGAGTAAGTCCTAGTCTTTGCTTTTGAGAAGCTCAGTCTAGCAGGAGAGAATATATGAAAAGTCATCATAATGCAAACCTGTGTGCAGAGAGTAGTTTGGGAGTACTGGGGGAAATCAGAGACGGCTTCAGGAAGGAAATGAGTAAACTTAGAAGGTATGCAGAATGACTGTTCGCCCACGGTGATCTGTTTGTGAAGTCTCACAGTGAGGTTTGTTTTGGAGAGGAGATGAGAAGGTGTCTCCTTGCAGTAGTGCAGCAAGTTACATCTATGGAGGTGGATGATTTAATTAGTCTTTGGAAAGGTGAATGACAAGTATCTCTAATGTGATAAAAGTTAATTGAAACTGGTCAGAAAAGTATTTTGGTGAGAGTCTTAATATAAGAAAAGCAGAAGCAGTTGAAATGGTTGACTGGAAAATTGTTAAACTGTCCTGATTGAGTTGATGTTTCTGGGGAGAAATTGAGACATTTTTATATTCTCACAACTCACTTCTCACTACACATTTTTATCCAGAAGGGAGTGTTTTAAATGTATACCTCATTGGTTGTCTAATTGGAACAGTTTTTCAAACATTTTTTTCCCCTCTATTTTTGGTTGAAAGCTGGCATAGTCTTTGGTGCTGTCTTTTCACCCCTCTCCTCATAACCAAGATCCTTGCGTTTCATTTATTCTGTTGAACTGTGATGTATATTTTCTCTATCTAAAATATTGTTTAATGTTTAAAAGGAGAATCAAGGTAAAATGTTTAGTTGGTTAAAAAAAGACATGAGACTTGTATCTCTTATCTTTACTAAAATTTTAACTTCTTCTTTTTAATCTATTGTAGGCATTTTTTTTTTTTAAATCTAAGAGTCACTGAAATACTCTCTCATTTATTTAGGCCCCAAAATTTTGATTTTAGAGAGTAATAGTAATGATGTTACTTTAAGAGAGTTTTTCCTGATTTCTTTTTGGGGGGTGTGTGTATGTGTTTTTTAGTAGCTCCAGTGGCAACGTAAGCAGCAGAAAGGATGAGACAAATGCTCGAGATACTTATGTTTCATCTTTTCCTCGGGCACCAAGCACTTCTGATTCTGTACGGTTAAAGTGTAGGGAGATGCTTGCTGCAGCTCTCCGAACAGGAGGTAAGTTTACTGTATTTTGTTTCATTGCTTCGTCCTTTGATCATCACCACCACTGCCCCCCTGTCCACCTCCATATCTCTGTTTTACCAGCGCCATCCCGTTGACAGCTGCCCGCCACTGCTTAGCTCAGGGAGAAGTTGTTACTAATGGGGGTTACTGAAGTCAGAGAGGTATAGGCATACTGGGGCCTGTGCCTACTACTATTTAATTCCAAGAAATAGATTTCCTTCTAATATATGGATGTCTCTCCCTGGATTCATATTAATTTAAACCTTTTTTCACAAATCTTTTTTCTCCTGATATTTAGTCTGCAAATTAATTACTCCATCCCCCAGATTGAAAGTTAATGATCCTGTATTTGGGTCCCATTGTTAAATGTTAGTATGACATTTAGTATGTGTTTTGTATTCATAATTCCATTTTCTACTTTTTTTTAAGTGAAAAAGAGATCTTGATTTATATATGGGAACTTTAATTTAATTTGACGGTACCCATTCTTATGTGAAATATCGGCTTTAAAATTTCATATAAAGGAGTATTTATCATCTTAAACAAATTCATCCTTTTTCTTTTCTATTGTGCTGAACCATAGTTAGTATGACCTATTTTTTCCCTTACTCTGCCCTTTCTACTTTGAGTCCCTTACTGTCTCTTTATATATTTTTTCTTTTTTCTTCCTAGTTTCTTTATATTTCCTTCTGTCCTTTTGAATATTTGCATAGGAGTCTTCTGAGTGTGTCCATATATGTGATTGGCAGATGAAATGAATGGTTTCTTTGCATTGAAGCCTGAGTCACAGGAGACAAGACAGTTCTTTCTATTACTTTCTCTACTCTCTGCTGGAGCAACCAGAATTTATGGAGTTGTGAAATGAGGAATTGCCTGCTAGATCAATTACTTCCCCACTCCTGAGGGATAACAAGTCATCAATGCAGGAGCACTGTGGACATTAGGTGAATCCAGAGGAAGAGTCTAGTGGGTAGTAAAGAGACCAGATTCTAATGAAACTAAACTAAAAGGATTCTTTATGTAAGGCAAATGGGGTTGAAAAAATAGGAATGCAGTTTAATTTATTCTCTATTGAAATTTTCTTTTGATAGGTTACAGTCACTTATTCTTGACAATTCTTTTTGCCTGTGTTTAGATGACTACATCGCTATTGGAGCTGATGAGGAAGAATTAGGATCTCAAATTGAGGAAGATATCCTTTGTGTGTATATTCAGAATTGTTTTAAGTAATCTGCTAGAGTAATTATAAATTTTTCTTCATTTACAGAAATTTTTATTTTTATTCTTCAGTTCCCATCTTGATGATTGTTTTGATGGAAAAGGAGAAGGCCATCTATGTCATTTAATTCTTGTTTTCCTGTCATTCAAAAGTAAATTAATGGGGCCGGCCCCTTGGCCCAGTGGTTAAGTTTGTGTGCTCCGTGTTGGCAGCCCAGGGTTTTGCTGGTTTGGATCCTGGGCATGGACATGGCTCTGCTCATCAGGCCACGTTGAGGCGGCATCCCACATGTCACAACTAGAAGGACCCACAACTAAAATATACAACTATGTACTGGGGGCTTTGGGGAGAAAAAGCAGAAAAAGAAAAGTAAATTGATAATATTTTTATTTTTCTGCCTTGCAAATTAGGAATGTAGCATCTCAACTGAAGTTGTCCAGAAGCATGGAAAACACACACACACTAGTAAATGTGAAGTAAAGTTTCCCATTTGGGGGGAACTCAGCAAAGCATACACAATCCTTTGCGCTCATTATCCTGGAGGGAACTGTGTTTATGCTGGGCACCACGGAGAGGCCTCCAGGAGAGGGGTGTTGCACGTGGGTGTGAGGAGCAGGGAACATCTAGGTATGGGGAGCATTGTGATGGTGGGACTGTCCTGGTTGAGGAAATGGCGTTGCTCCTCTAGGCATCAGCCTCTGCTGTGGCCTGTTCTGTTGAGATGAAGAACCTGCTAAACTTCTTGCTGAGCTGAAGGAGGAAAAGAACCTTCAGGGCTACCATAATGGTCTCTTCTCAGAAGTGCCCCCGGGGAACTCTGCAGTCATTGAGACTTTAGGATCTTTGGTAGAATTCAGTTTGGGGCAAGTTAAAGCTTGTATAAATTCAAGCTCTTTTTCAAAAGTTTTCTCACTCAGCTTGAGTAACTGAATTATTTTTTGAAACCCTTTTAATTTGTGTGCTGCTGGCATTAAACATTAAGAAGAAAGCATTAGTCATCCATAGCCTAAAAGTAGGGTCACTATTATTTGCCAATTACAGATCAAGGAGTCACGTCGAAACAATGCTTTATTGTTAACTTAATCTAAATTGGAAGCAGTTTTTGTGAACTGCTTAGAAATTTCAGGAATTCTTATTTTGGTAGAAAAGGAAAAAAATGATCTTACCTTTATAATTTAACCTTTTTTCCTTAATGGCCTAGTACCTATATATCAAGAAATAAGGAATACAGACATGAAATACAAAAATAGAGTACGAAGTAGGATATCAAATCTTAAGGATGCAAAGAATCCAAATTTAAGGAAAAATGTGCTCTGTGGGAATATTCCTCCTGACTTATTTGCTAGGATGACGGCAGAGGTGAGTATATCTAAATATAACATTTCCATGATGTTATTCCATGATGTCAAGTGTAAAGTCTGTTTAAATCATAAAGTACTATATAAATACTACGTATATAATATATTGTTATTAGCTATTGTGATATATGTACTCTTTACTAGACAAATTTACTTAAGGTGATTGAATCTATTGGCATCCATAGTTTGTCCCTTCCACAGCTGTACCGTGATCTTTTGGTGATTGCCTTAAATCGTTTGTGAAAGCGAAACTGTTCTTAGTTGTCATGGATTTGTGTAGGCTCAGAGTTGCATCTCTAATTGCAAACAGACCTTGTAACCTTTAAGCTCTTTTCTTGATTAAACCCTATAAAATTGGTCACATCTTATTGGCTATACCTTAAACTTATATAGGGAATGATTGGGAAAATGAAATTCATAGCTGGCTATTTGTAGACATAGCTGTTCATAGATAATAGCTGTAGTGTGTCTGTAGTCTGTTTTATTAAGCATCTAAGATAGAGCATTTGTCTTTCTATATGGCTAAGAAAAATTGCTGTATTTTTAGAACTCATTCTTTTAAAAGAAAACTTTTACAAACTAGAGAACATAGTGTGATGGTATCCCATATAGCCATCATCCAAGCTTCAAGTATTTTCAAGAATTTGTCACTCTTTTCATCTATCCCTTTATTCTTTTTCCTTCTTCTCCCCTGAATTATTTTCAAGCAAATCTCAGACATTATATCCCCTTACCTCTACATTCTTGAGAGGTGTCTTTCAAAATGAGAGATTTTTGTTATGTAATTGTCATCACCGTGTCCAACAAAGCCAACAATAATTCCTTGGTATTATCTAATACCTAGTTCATACTCGTATTTTCCAGATTATACATTTACTTTGTATCAGGATCCAAAGTCTGCACATTACCCTTAGGTCAGTGTCTTAAGGTAGTGTCTATATATGTTTAAATCTAAAGCAGTATCTTCTCCTACCCTTGCTCCCCCTCCCTGATTTTCTTCATGACCTTGACCTGTTGAAGAAACCAGTTTATTTCTACTGTATCCCACACTATGAACTGTTTGTTTCTTCCTCATGATGTTATTTAACTTCTGTCCCCTCTAATTTCTGTAAACCAGAAGCTGGTTCAATAGGCTTGATTACATGCAAGTTCAACTTATTTTTCTGTATAAGTACTTCATAAGTGGTGCTTTTTGCTTCATATTGCATCACGTCAGAAAACACGTAATGTCCTCTTGCTCTACTCTTAGCATGCTGAGATGGATCAGTGGGTTTGGGTATCGACTGTCTGATTCCTCCATTGTAAAGTTCTCTGTCAACCTTCATCTTATGTGTTCATCCACTGATGATCCTTGCCTGGATTGCTTATTTTATGAGGAGTTACAAAGTAGTGATTTATAAAATTCTGTCATTCCTTTCACATTTATTAGCTAGATTTCTTTGATAAAGAAGCAATAAATCCTTATAAACTTGGGCTCGTGATTACCCTGTTGGTTTAGATAGGAAAGGCAGGGAAGATGTATAATTCTCTCCCTTTACTTAATAGTTATCAGAATGAGGGGTTGGTGCCCTAGTTATTGCCAGTGCTGGCTTTTGTTGCCGTTTCTGCATGTGTGTGCTCTCCTTTTTTAAGTATCATCTTGGACTTGAGACTTTTTATTTATCCAGTGGGGATTGGTTCTTTACAGTAATTTTTTTGATGGGTAAAGAAATTGTCCTATATTTGGCCAGTGGGAACTTCTTCATGTTAGCTCCTCTGTCCATTTGACTTGACTCAACTACAGTAGTCTTTGGTAGCTTCATGCTTTCTGGCACCAGAAGATGACCCTGGCTTATCCTGTGCATTTCCTGACTTAAAACTGGAACCAGACATTCCTCCAAAGTCCTTGTTTTCTTTTTTAGGGAGGATAATAGTAGAGACCACAATCTAGATACTAGAGGTACTCATTGCTACAGGATTACATTGTTTATAAGCCTTTAAACAGTAATTAAATTTTCACATACAAACTTAAGTATTTGAAGAAATTTTAAAAGGAAGCAAATTTTTATGAATCCTTTGAGGGAAAATGTTAATTTTTCACTTTAAAACTTTAAAAATTGATTTTGGTTCTATTATTATTATGCTAACTGAACATAAAAAGCATTCAGGATATATAATATATATATATATATATATATATATATATATAGAAGATGCCTGTAACTGAGTGATGTTGCTACCTCTCTAACAGGAAATGGCTAGTGATGAGCTCAAAGAGATGCGGAAAAACTTGACCAAAGAAGCCATCAGAGAGCATCAGATGGCCAAGACAGGTGGAACCCAGACTGACTTATTCACATGTGGCAAATGTAAAAAGAAGAATTGTACTTACACACAGGTTTGTGATATTTATAGATTCTTATTTTCATATTAAGAGTGCTTGCAACCCCTGTTTAAAGGCAAGTAGTAAAATTACCAATACACTTTGATATTTTTCAAGAGGAAATGTGATCTCTTAAAAGTGTAAGAATGCTTTCTCAATACTAACAGATTCTAATTAATTGAAAAAAAGTTGATATATTTAAATCCTTTCATGGAAATTGTTACTATGAAAACTATATAAATTAAATAAAATTTATAAAATATTATAGAATTTAATAAAATGGCCATGGGCTTTCTTTAAGAATTAATAAGCGGTTGATTGTTGGTTTGTATGTAAACAGGCTGTAATTTTTAGTTGTTAGGATTTTATAATTTAAGGAAAGTTCTTTGCTTTCCTTCTCATGGAGTGTGGGTACTTTTAGCTTAACTGGTTTCCAGATACTTAGTCCTTTTTTGCAACATATTGGTGACTTTTATATTCATGTATACTGTGACTAACCTTTTTGTTCTTGAATAGCTGGAAAGAGCCACATTATACTTAGTTTGTGTGTCCATATGTGAAAATTTTTTTTTAGCACTGTCATTAATTTCATTTTCCAAATAGGTTTTTTGTGCTACGTCTATAATCTGCTAAACTCAAAATTTTCCTCTTAAAGAATAACTTACTGTTATGTTTCAGGTTAATAGGAAGATTTAGAGAATTGAATTTTCTGACAGAAAATTAAGCACTTAAAAAAATAACATTACTAACCTCTGTGTAAAAAAGTTGTAGAAAGAAACCTTTCCTTTTTTTTTCTTCTAGAAGGTACTATGTTCTCAAGGTTAAAAATTCAAAAGGTACAAAGCATAATGAGTAGAAAGTTTTCCTCCCTCTTTTGCTTGCAGCTTCCTGGTTCCCTCTCCTTGAAGGTAAACCAGGATTACTAGTTTATTATGTGGCTTTCTAAAGTTTTATGCATATACATACAAATGTGAAAATATTTTTGTTTTTCTGTTTTCTAAACACATGTGGTAGCATATTATGTAAGCTTCTGCCTCTTTTTTATTTTCTAAAGGTGCATAACACTATTTCCAGATATACTTTAACTAATGTCCTTTACCTTTTTGAAGTCTTTCATTTAGTCAGTCATATTTCTGATATTTAAGTATTTTATTTTGTAAAAGTATTACTACTGATAGTTACTAAAATATTGTGTCAGTATATGAAAGTGGTCTTAGAAAATTCTGAGTTTGAATTGCTCTGTTTTCTTTTAATCAGGTAGAAAAATCTCAGCAATAAAAATTCTCTCTTCAAGATGCCACAGTAGAAAGTATTAAGTATAAATAGAAAGATTTTTAAAAGTCAAAGCTTCTTTAAAACATACAAAGTAGAGGTGATATATTTACATAATCAGATTATAAACAGCTACAATAAAAAAGTCATTTAACAGAAAAAACCTAGTTTAGAGATGAAGTCAGTATCATTTTCTTAGAGTCCAAAAATTCTGTCTTTAGTTAGAAAACTTCCAAAGTTGTTGGCAAAACAACAGATATAAAAGATTTAAGTGTGACTCTTGGATAACATGTAACCACCAGGAGATCAAAATTTTTTCCAGAAAGCAAAAGTTTCCGTTTACTTTTAGGGTACTAGATAGCAATATTAAGTATATGTAAAATATTTCAGAAGGATTTTTGAAACTTTTTTTCTGACGGCCTTGAATAAGCAGAATGCTGCTGTTTTGAGAATGTCTCAGATGGTTCTTTATCTTCCTTTGTGCTTTTGAATTGAAAGTCATGTTGATAGTTTATGGGAAACATGAAATTTCTGATTTTTGAAGTGGTAATGTACTGGGGGTTTCATCATCTCATATTAAAATTAAATGTACCTTGTTCAAAATGCAGTATTGTTAGTATTTAGGTTCTTCGTTCATCCTCCTTTTCTCCTCCATAACTTAAGAATAAGTTTTAACTTTAATAATGCATTGTCATCTTCATCAGAAATTTTAAAGAAATAACGTATCTTTGAGACCTTAAAAAATCATATTAGCTTATTAATTTGTTTCTGCTGAGTTCTCTTTTATTTTTAAATTTTTAGTGGTGGTATAATACACATAACCTAAAATTTACCACCTTAACCATTTTTTTTTTTTAAGATTGGCACCTGAGCTAACAACTGTTGCCAATCTTTTTTTTTTTTTTCCTGCTTTTAACGTTTATACCCCCCGTACATAGTTGTATATTTTAGTTGTGGGTCCTTCTAGTTGTGGCATGTGGGACGCCACCTCAGCGTGGCCTGACTAGCGGTGCCGTGTACGTGCCCTGGATCTGAACCACCGAAACCCCAGGCTGCCGAAGCGGAGCCTGTGAACTTAACCACTCGGCCACGGGGCCAGCCCCAACCTTAACCATTTTTAAGTATATGGTTCAACAGTAGTACATTTATCATGTTGTGCCAATCTCCAGAATTCGTTTTCTCTTGTAAAACTTAAAAACTCTACCCATTAAACAGTAACTCCCCATTCTCCTTTCCCCCCAGCTCCTGGCAACCACCAGTCTCAGAATTTGACTGCTCTAGGTCGTCAAATGGATAAATGGAGTTACACAGTGTTTGTGTGTTGGTCTCTGGTTTATTTGTCAGCATGGTGTTCATAAAGGTTCATCCATATTGTAGCATGTGTCAGAATCTCCTTCCATTTTAAGGCTGAATAATAATCCATTGTGTGTATATACCACATTTTATTTATCCATTTATCTGTTGATGGACATTGAGTTGATTCTACCTTTGGGCTATTGTGAATAATGCTGCTGTGATCTTGGGTGTACAAATACCTCTTTGAGACCCTGCTTTCAGTTCTTTTGGGTATATACTTAGAAGTGGGATTGCTGGATCATATGGCCATATTAACTTTTTAAAAGCAATATAAAGTACCTACTTGTAGAAAATCTAGAAAATACAGAAAAATAATGGACATGAAATTTAAAATCACCCATTAATCTGCCACCAGAGAGAACAGTGATTGATGTTTTCGTGCCTGTGGTATTTTGTGGATTTTTTTCTAAATTGAGTTGCAGCTAAATACTGTAGGTTGTTTTATATTCTTCTTTTCACTTAGCTACTATAATGTAAGCATTTTCCTTTAGTTGTTTTAAAAAAACCCAAATCTTTGTAAGCATCTTACTAGCTCTATAATATTCCATCAAATGGATGTACTCTAACTTATTTCATTATTTCCCTGTTGGATATTTTAAGTTGTTTTCAGTGTTTATGCTATTATAGTTACACTCTTCAAACATGTACACAGCTATCCCCCGCCCAACCTTATTGAGGAATAATTGACAAATACAATTGTATATATTTAAAGTACATGAGATGATTTGATCTACATATTCATTGGGGAACGATTACCTAGATCAAGATAATTAACACATCTATCACCTCACATAGTTCGCTTTTTTTTGTTTTGTGGTGAGAATGCTTAAGATCTACTCTAAACTGTAGTTACCATGCTGTATGTTAGATCCTCAGAACTTATTCTTATCACTGCAAGTTTGTACCCTTTGATCTACATCTCCCCATTTCCCCCTTCCCCCAGCCCCTGGCAACCACCATTCTATTCTCTGAAATCAGCTATTTTTTTTTAGATGACACATATAAGTGATATCGAATAGTATTTGTCTTTCTCTGTTTGGTGTACTTCATTTGGCATAATGCCCTCCAGGTTCATCTATGTTGTCTCAAATGGCAGAATTTCCTTCTTTTTCCATTGTGTATATATAGCACTTCTTTTTATCCATTCATTCATTGAAGGACATTTAGATTGTTTCCATATCTGAGCTGTTCTGAATAATGCTGCAGTAAACATGGGAGTGCAGATATCTCTTTGAGATAATGATTTTGTTTCTTTTGTATATATATCCAGGAGTGCGATTGCCAGATTATATGGTAGTTTAATTTTTAACTTTTTGAGGAACTGCCATACTATTTTCCATAATGGCTGTATAAATTTGCATTCCCACCAACAGTGTACCCTTTTCTCTACATCCTTACTAACACTTATCTCTTATCTTTTTGATGATAGCCATTCTAACAGGTGTGAGGTGATATTTCCTTGCAGTTTTAATTTATATTTCCCTGTTGACTAGTGATGTTGAACTATACACAGATCTTTGTGCTTCTAATTACCATCCTAGAATAGATCAGATATCAAGTTCCTGGGTCACAGAGAATGGATATTTAAGGCTCTTACCTTGTTGCTCCTAACTTTTAGAAAGGTTATGGAAGGTTTTATTTGTTAGAATGAAATATTTGTAATTTTTACATCTTTACTAATTATTAAGAAAAAATTGACTTTAACATTTCTGTCCTTAGTGATGATATTTTCATATTTATTAGTCATTTATCAAAAATGTAATGTGTGACTTTAGATGATTTTCCCACTTATCTGGGATAAATTGAACATGAGAAGACAAACCAAGGAAGGACTTAGAAAAAGGAAGTTTGGAAATGTGTGTTCTTTTGGCATGATTTAGTTTATTTGAACTTGTTTCAGGCTCTTATACATTTTGTTGTGGTACTATTGTGGTTATTATATATCTTCATGTAGAATGTTCTTGTGTAGGTTGGACTTGTATTATAAAAAGTAATATTTTTCATTTGATTTTGCTGCAGGTGCAAACTCGTAGTGCTGATGAACCAATGACGACATTTGTTGTCTGCAATGAATGTGGAAATCGATGGAAGGTATGGTGCCTTCTTAGAATCACATTGTACCCATTTATAATAGAGTAATTTCTTCAGTCTTTTCATAAGTCTGCCTGATATATAAATAGGTACATATGCTCACAGTGTCCAGTACTATGGAAGTTCATGACTAACCATTTGTAATGGAATATACTATTTTGTGTCCTATTAGAAATAAAGAATGTTAGCTTAATCTTCCCACCTTTATATTGTTTTGGTACAGGAATAACAGGATTCAATCTTAAATGTCTGATTACTGTATCATAGTCCTGTATATACTATATTCATTCAGTTGCTTATACTCTTTGCTTCCAGAAAATTTGTACGTGTGTATTACTTGTCTTCATGGATTTTGATTTTGGAAGAATTACTTCACCTTGTTGAAATCCAGACCAATGCTTTTAGTATTTATTTTAGGAATTAAAGATGAGTACTGTCAAGGTTTGGTAGGCTTTTTACTCAGCCTTCATATTGCCTGTGTACTATTGGATTAGCCCCACACAGGCAAGTTTATGTTATTTAAATGATTCATTCTTGAGTGATATTTATGAGCCACAGAAATATAATTTAAAATTGGGAGAAGAATTACACATCAGTCCTAAGACCATTTTTATTGTTAATAGCAATGGGGATGTTGGGAGTGTGGGGTTGGAGAGGCTTACGTGGTAGGAAGGTAGTCTTTGGAGCCAAACAGGTTTTGAACTCCTTTGCCTCTTACCATTACTAAACTGTAATTTTCTTATGTATTAAATGTAAATGATTGTATTACATATTGTGATGAGGAGTAGAGATAATATATTTAAAGTGCCTGATAATTGTTGGTGTTCCAAAAATGCTGGCTATTTTTATTAGTTTTTGTGAAGTTTGTGCAAGATTCTTTTTTTTTTTTCCGATTAGCCTAGAGCTAACTTGTCTTCTTCTTTTCCCTAACGGCCCCCAGCACATAGTTGTATATTCTAGTTCCAGGTTCTTCTAGTTCTGCTATGTGGGATGCCACCTCTACATGGCTTGATGAGCTGTGCTGGATCCACGCCCAGATTCCAAGCTGGCAAAACCCTGGGCTGCCAAAGTGGAGTGCACGAACTTAACCACTTGGCCATGGGACCAGCCCCAAGATTCTCTTTTTTTAAAGTTATAAAGTTATTTTGAATTATTCACATAGGTTAAAGCATTTTCTGAAAATTGGAAGTGAATTAAAAACTAAACAGTGGGGAAATATCCTTCACAAACATGGTATGGCACTTTGGCCCCAGATATACTATTTTAGGGGTTGAGGCCAGTACCCATTTTATTATATACAAAGATTTAATTCTGGGCTGGGAAGGTTACTGGTATTGAGAGTGTCTTCATGGTTTCAAGTAGTGTCTTCTATCTTGACTGGGCAGAAGTTGTTTACATTGGTCTGAGAGAGGACGTTCACTTTTTTTTTCAATCCTGTTGAGCAAGTCTAGCTTTTCTAGATAGCTCTCTTAGATTGTTTTGCACAATGGATTATCATCATCATTATCATTATTATTGGGTATATTGCAGTTTGTTTTGTATGCAGGCAGTTTGCAGCGTAAGTTCTGACATAGTACCTATTGGATTTAAGAAAGTTCTGGGACTGTACCTATTGGATCCAGTAGTACCTATTGGATTTAAGAAGTTCTGGGGCTGGCCTGGTGGTGTAGTGGTTAAGCTTGCATGCTCTTTTGGTGGCCTGGAGTTCACAGGTTCGGATCTGGGGTGTGGACCTGCAAACCACTCATCAAGCCATGCTGTGGTGGCATACCATGTATAAAAAGTAGAGGAAGATTGGCAAAGATGTTAGCTCAGGGCCAATCTTCCTCACCGAAAAAAAGTTCAATTTAATGTGGAAAGCTGATGCCTAGGGCAGCTTATAGTAGAAGTTCAAATTTGGAATTTTTTAACGTAGAAACATTAAGAGAAGTACTTAATAAAAAAAGTTTTATACTATTTCTTTAGTTATATATTTCTACTAATTCTAAGTTGGAAAAGTCACTTAAGATAGGTGACTACTCATGTCTGAAACTGTGGCATCTGTTTTAAAAATGCCTCTTTAGCAATATAAGATGTATGCTGTGTTAAGTGGGGGAGGGGCACCTCATTGTCTGTATTCAAAAGTCTCACAAAGTATTTCTTCTTTTTTGACAGTTCTGTTGAGTTGGAAGAATTGGCAAAATGTCTGGACCATTAAGAAAATGCATTTTGTAATTAGCTTTAAAACTAGGCCAAGCAAATAGTTTTCCTGCAAATCAGATTTTTAAAGTAACATACATCCCTTGGGTTGGTCTTTGTTTTTGACGTAGCATCCCTTCCTTAAATGCCTTCTGTAGTTTCGGATCAGTAGGGAGATCACGTAATAAATGTATGGTATCTGTTTGAAAACATTTTATTTTCATTTTTATAAGTATGTTAATATTAAACTTTTATCAATTAAACTTCTGGCAATTTATTTTTACCTCTTTTTTTCTTCTTAAAATGTACCTTAATTTTTTTTTGCAGTCTGAAACATACACAGGAGAAATGTTATTTTTCTCAGTTAATATGTAATTAGAAAATACATTTTTTCCCATATTGGCATGTACCTACAAACATTAAAGGAGGAGAAGAGGTAATATAAGTTTATCAAATGTGATGTGTATTCAGATAATACTCGACCAGCTTATCTAAATTGTACATAATATTTGAACTAGCATATGAAATTGATTTTAATTATGATGTTCACAAGTCTGGGATAATTAGATACTATTTTGCATTTGTAACTAACCGTGATCATTTCTTGTGATTTCTTGTATATGTTTATTATTTGTTCTTAGTAGGTTTTACTTTTGGAAACATGACAACTTTATTGAAATGAGTTTGGTTTTGTTGGTTATTTACCTGTCTGACTTTGTAGTGTATTTTAGTTTTGCAGAACACTGTTGTAGTTTAGTAGGCGTCTCATAAATCCCAGCACAGGCAAAGAATGAAAGCTTCCAACCATTTTTTTCCCCTCATAGGAAGACATACTGGGAAGAACACGTTAGTGCTTTAGTACAGAGTAGTTTTTGTAAATGGTTCATGACTTGATTTTGATTTGGAAATCTGTACTGACCAAGGATTAAGTTTAAGGATTATGTAAACCATTACAGCTGTGGTCTTTCCATATGGAGGTTGATAGAAAATATTTTTGCCCTGAATCTGATTTGCTGACTTTTTCTGTTACGCAATGAGTGAGGTTGCTGAACCACCTGAATATATGAGCTATAATGCAGTTTGTTTTACAATACAGATCTTACAATTGTGCTTTACTTTTGTTTATGTACCATTTGTTCTGTTAGGAATAAGAAAAAATGGTTTTCACATAGGTTCGTTAGGGTGCCCTTGCTCTAGCACATCTTAAAGGCCACTGTTACAAAGTCCACATTTTTTCACGCTAAATCTATATTCTATCAAACACCTATAGAAAGACCTCAGTACATGCTTTGCACTCCCCTTTGCCCCCTTTTTCTCATTTCTTATTGCAAATCAATTTGATGTAATACAGAAAACAAGATACAGAGGTCCATGTTAAGAACCTGTATGTAAGAACTGGCCCACTGGTACCATCCCATCTTTACTTTGTCAGCTCACAAATTAACCTTTTATCATTTAAGAGAAATAAGGTGCAGTTTTGAAAGAGTGAGTTTAAAAAGAATAAAATTAAAATAGTCCCACTTTTAAATTAAGTGATCCATTTTAAAATTTGTAATTCAATAAAGTTTCTTGTTATTAAACATGTATCACATTTTGTCATTTTATTTAGACATTGAAGCTTGCTTTACCTTTTGTTTACAAAAGGTCCCCTCTCCCAACTACTAAGGTGTTTTTAAAGTACAGTTTTAACTAAGTGATGCCTGCCTGGTTTTAAGTAAAAACTGGTATTGAGCACTGGTACAGAGCATGTTTCTCTTCTCTTTTCCTGGACCCCTGGTGAGGGAGGAAGGAGTGGTTCTGAGCAGAGCACATGAGCGCATCCCGTGTGTGCATGTAATGTAATATGAAAGACCAAATAGTCTTATTATTGAAAAATGCTAGTCAGTTATAGCATAACTGGAAGTAAATGTTACCAAGGGTAATATTTGATAATATTTATTTCCAGGACAAAGTAACTGTGTTAAATGAACATACAGAGGGATTAAGTTAGACACATTAGTGGCAATTTTGAAAAACCATCCTGGGAAAGCAGAAAATAACCACCTTGGTTTTCTTGCTCACCTGAAAGATGATGAACATTGGTTTATAAGTTTTGGTAAGCGATGGCAAAAGTTCTGAAATATTTATGTACACCCAAACATCGAAATCTGTATATCCCTTACAAATGGAAGAATGTTTAAAGTATTAACAAGACAGCAAAAGAAATAACAGGCTATATTTGAATTTTTATGGGTGCACAATGATTGTCCTTACAGGTCATAGTGTAATTTGGTGATTTGAATTGAATTTACTTTTCAAATAAAAACTACAGTTAAAGTGTTGTGATTTAAAGAGTTTTAATCAACAGTTACTCCCCCTCTACCACACACGCTTTTAGCTGTAAAAAATCAGCCATTCATGAAGAATTGAATATCCTACTGTGAAATGTGAGTAATCACTGACATAAAAACCACATGTTTCTATCAGTTTCAAAAAAAAAAAATAAGTACCAACATTGAAGATGCTACCTCACAGTAAATAGGACACAGTTACTGACAAGTTCCTAGGTAGTAATGAAAGAATTATGTTGAAGAAAACTTAAGGAAATTGAAGTCAGTCAAAAGTAAGAGAGAAGAGTATTGGAAAAATCTCATCTTGTGTCTATACTAGATATCCAGTAGCTGTAACTTAGTAAAGATAGAGTTGGTGAGTTTTTATGGAAAACTTGTTCACTGCTGTATCTTTAGCATCTAGAAGAATGCTTGTCGCGTAGTAGGTGCTCTCATGAAATAGTTTCTCTTGGTTATGTTTGTGGCAGTGCATTGCATTTCTTGACTGTTTGGGAGCTGAGATGGAAAGAATGTTCCACAGGGTGAGGACTTGTGGAAGTAGGATAGGTAACCACTAGTTGGCAACGTTTTAGACTCCAACTTTAAAGGAAGAAATGTAATGAGCTAGAGTCTTGGGAGATCTCTTTTGGTACTTTAATTCTGCAAAATGATGCAACAGTTTTATTATTAATTGAAATTTTCAAATCGACCTGTGTAATCTTGTATTTGTTTATCCAACTGGTGGATGGAAAATGAAAGCACAGACGACTACCTCAAATGACTTCTGATTCCTCTCTGTGGGTGCTATAAAAAGACAGCCAATTATTTTTTTTTCCATAATGGCCATGATTGCGAAGACATTGCAGATAAACAACATTTCATATGTGATATGCCATACAATCTGGTTAAATTAGCCCAAGTGTTTCCATAATTGGAAGACTGAGCTGCTTTGAAATAAAAGGGTTGGTTTTTTTACCCTTAAATGTGGTTTACAATAAGTTATTTTTGTAATAATGCCATTCAAAAATATAACTGATATAAAAAAAGCAGAAACCGTTAAGAGCACTGGAATGGAATGGCACAGCTATACCTTTCGTGTTTTTGGCACTAGTTGCAAAACATCTTTTCTGATTGATTTAGGGGATACCTTTCCACCTCCATGTGACCCTGGTGGGTCTGTTCAGTGTCCCACCCCACCCCTTGCTCCTTCCCTGGGATTATTATATGAAAGATGGGAGAAACACTGTCCCTGTTGGAATAGCTAAGCCAGCAGGAGCTGCATCTAGGGCTCCCTGTACCATTTAGCCTACAATATGCAGAGACCCTGTGTGTGTGAAGCCCAGGGAAGGTGAGATGGAGAGAAGGTCCGGATAACATTGAACGTCTGGATCCATCCTTGTGGAAGCTAGAACTACCCTGGCCTTCCTGCTTAGGAAAGCCATCAGTTTCCTTTATGTTTAAACTAGTTTGAGATAGATTTCTGTAACAAGCAGCTGAAAAAAATTTTTAAATCCTAAATTGTTTTGGATGAATATTTTAGTTAAGTAAATGTATAATTATTCTAAATAAAAGTACTGCTATCAGAACATCAAAGCCTGTGAAAGTGCTCAGATTTCAGTTACTTGCAGAAGCATAAGTGATCTGGAAGGACCATTAGAGTCACAGGTGAGTATCAGGCTGATTTATCTCAGGATTGTTTCAGTGATCTGTTCATCTTCTCCCCCCCCCCCCCACAATAATTGCTGTCCTAATTCTCTTTAAATTCATCAAAACATGTCCATAAGACCAAATGCTTGTTAATCCTCTACGTGGTAAAATTTTTTAATAGAGGTATAATTGACATATATAACGTATTAGTTTTAGGGGTACAACATAATGATTTGATAAATGTATATGTTGTGAAATGATTACGTTAGGTTTAGTTAACATCCATCACCACACGTAGTTAGAAGGTATTTTTCTTGTGATGAGAACTTATAAGGTCTCTCTCAGCAACTTTCAAATATCCAATACAGTATTGTTAACTATAGTGACCGTGCTGTTAATTTTAAAAAGTTTATGTTTAAATACATACAGGCATACCTTGTTTTATTGAACTTTGCGGATAACTGCATTTTTTACGAGACGTCCCCCCCCACCAGCAAAAAGATTATGACTGGCTGAAGGCTTATATGATGGTTAGCACTTTTTTAGCCATGAGGTATTTTTTTAATTAAGGTATGTATATACATTGTTTTTTTTTTTTTTTAGACATAATGCTGTTGCACTTAATAGACTACATGTAGTGTAAACATAACTTGTATGTACACTGGGAAACCAGCAAGTTCATGTGACATGCTTTATTGTGATACTGGCTTTGTTGCAGTGGTCTGGAACCGAACCTGCAACATCTCAAGTATGCCTGTAATTATTTTTTTATTCAGACTTCCCATTCTTAGGCTACTACTCCAAGCATTAACACTTAGTTTTCTTATAGTTAATATTTTGATTATTATCCTTTCCAGAATATTTCACTGGGACAGTTAATTCAAGTGGATAGATTATAATGTCAAGGCCACTATTTCATCTCCCATGAGATTAAGTTGGCGTTATTCAGGAAAAACCCTGTTTGGTGACTGTTGTGCTTTACATGACTCAAAATAGGAATTTTTGATTATGCACATGTCGGGAAAGAAAGCTTAGATGGTTTTGCTCCAAGATCAGTAACTAATAGAATAAAACCCCTCACTATTTGATTTAAGACAGCAGTATCATCTTTATACATGAAGGCTGGTCTTTTATAAATTTTTTTTTGTCATGTTATATTCAGTAAGAAAAACTGGCTACCTGAGCCTCTACAAGTTCTCAGAGCAGAGCTGACTGGTTGATTGGTATTCTTGTTTGTTTGTGTTTTGTTGGTTTTTTTTTTTTTTTTTTTTTGGTGAGGAAGATTCGCCCTGAGCTAACATCTCTGTCAGTCTTTTTCTATTTTGTATGTGGGATGCCTCCACAGCATGGCTGATGAGTGGAGTAGGTCCATACCCCAGATTGAACCTACAGATCTGGGCTGCTGAAGTGGAGCACAAGTAACTTTAACCATTGGCCATGGGCTGGCCCCCAGTTGATTGGTATTCTTCCACCTTGTGAAACTGGTTTTATTATCTCTGTCTTTTAAGTCAAAATCATAAACTGGAGAAAATGATCTCCTTGGCTCTGTAATTTTCTCGATTTCATTTCTGTGAGTTATGTGTACGTGCTTGTTACCAGGCTATCTAGTCCTCTTTTCCTAGGAAATTGACGTTGCACAATGGTTAAGAGCAGGGGCTTTTGATCTGCTCAGATTCAAATCTAACTGCCACTTACTACCTGTGGGACTTTGATCCAGGTGCTTTGCCTCTGCCTCATCTGTAAAGGGGAACACCATCCTCCCTTATAGGGTTGTGAGTAAGGACTGAATGATTTGTAAAGACCTTGGAGTAGTACCCAGCTCAATCAATGAGGGGAATTTTTTTGGGACTGCCATTATTCACATTATAAATGGGCACATACACATATTCTACAACTTGCTTTTATCATTTGACGGTTTCCCTGAGAACAGTGCCAGTGCACATAGATATATGGCATTCATTTTCACCATAGAGCCATCTGTGGGTAGGTACCATTCCCTTTAAAACCTCTTCTCCCGTGGGTGGTTCTTGTTTTGATGTTTTGTAGGATAGATTCTTAGGAGGTTAACTGCTTAGCGTGTGGATGTACATTTGGAACGATGGATGTTGCCAGATTACTTTCCAAAGAGTCAAACTAGTTTAGCCGCCTGTCAACAGGATATAAATGCCCATTTTTTTACACTTTTGCTAATACTGAATTTTATCAATCCTTTTGATTTTTGCAAATCTAGGGGGAAATAGTAATACCACTATCATCTCGTTTTAATTTGTGTTCAAATGATTATCTTTTTGTGTATATTATGCTCATCTTTCCTTGTTTATTAGCTGGTTGATTTCTGTTGTTTTTATTGTGTCTTTCCTTTTCAGTCTATAGAGTTGTCCTATTAATTTGTAGGCACTCCTAATACATTCTGCATAGTAATCTTTAGTTTGTTTTATAGTCTGATGTTTGTGTTTTAATTATTTTTATGTTGTCTTTTGTGGTACAAAATTTAAATTTTTTAAATATCCAATCAGTATTTTCTTTTATAGTTCTGGATTTTATGTTTTAGTTAAGAAGAGCTTTTCCATCTGAAGTTATAAAAATATTGCCTACATTTTCTTCCAATATTCTTAGAATGTTCTTTTTTTAAAAAAACTTTTAGGAGGCTGGCCCCGTAGCTGAGTGGTTCAAGTTCTGCATGCTCTGCTTCGACGGCCCAGGGTTCACAGGTTCGGATCCTGGGTGCAGACCTACTCCACTCATTAGCCATGCAGTGGAGGCATCCCACATACCAAGTAGAGGAAGATTGCCACAGATGTTAGCTGAAGGCTAATCTTCCTCAAGCAAAAGAAGAGGAGGATTGGCAATGGATGTTAGCTCAGGGTGAATCTTCCTCATACAAAAACAAACAAACTTTTAGATCTTTAATCATTTGGTATTTACACTTGTTTATGTATACATTTTTCCAAATGGAGAACCATCCATCCCAACAAAATCAGCTTGTCAAGTTTTACTGAAAAGTTTCTTAAAACCTTGGAATTGCATTGAATTTGTAGGATACTTTGGGGGTGGCTTCAGGATTCATCATGTGCATAGATGGCACTACAGCTTTACCCACTGGATTGGTTTGCTGTAGTAGTGAGTTCTGTAATCACATGGGCTGTGACGATGTCTTTCTGAGATGTGACACGTGAAACAAATTTGGAATGGAATTTTATTTTATAGCTATGGGAAGTTCAGTTTTCATGCTGTAACTCTTCAGTCCTACAAACATTTATATGCTCTTAGCCAGATACTGTATATAAAAATCATGGATAAGGTGTATTTTCAATGCCTCTGGAGCATACAGTGTAAAGGGAAAGACAGATATGTAAACAGATGATTTGTAATAGCTCATAAGTATTTGTACAGGGTATTCTTGGAATACTGAAGAATGACACTCAACACAGTGGATGTATGACTTAGCAGGTCAGGTAAGAGCTTGTGGAGGAGGTAACATGTGAAGTAAATCTTAAAGGAAGGATAAGAGTCCGCTGAGTGCAGGGTGGCATTTTAGAGAGGGGATGAGGGGTAACAAAGGATGGACCAACTTCTCATGAGCAGGTCTGACAGTATGAAGTGATATATGTGCCTTTTCTATAAGTATATATTCTTGAGTCTAAAAGGTGGGGTTGGCTGGGGAGCCAGTAGCCCAACTATAGAGGCCCTTGCTTGTACAGCATGCTAATTTGGTATTTGTACTCCAAGAAACCCGTGACTACTAAGATTCTAAGGAGTAGAGGGGTGGTGACAAACAGTTTTGCACCTTAGGCATTGTGAAAGATGTGTTTGCATGGCTGAGATGGGTGTGGGGAGGCAGTTAGGAGGCTCTTCTGGCAATGATAACAGGCAGTGAGAGAGAATGGAGGTGAGAAGAAGGAAGGAGGGACACATGAGAAATGTTTAGGAAGTCAAATCAGTAGGGCTTGGTGATTATGTTTGGGAAAAGAAAGAGAGGGAAGAGTCAAAGTTAACACCCAGGTAAGAGCTCAGGTGACCAGCTGGGTGACTGGGGATAGAGGCAGGGGCTGGGCTTGGATGTGGGGAGGGAGTGGCGTGGGTAAGTCAAAATTTAGACATAGTTTCACTCATCTGTGGGATAGACAAGTGGAGATGTCCAACTGGCAGCTGATTCTGGAGTGCCAGAGAAAGCTCTAGACCAGATCCTGATTTTGTGCCTTGAGTCTATTGTTAGTTATTTAAACAATGAGAAGGGGATGTGAGAACCAAGGGAGAGCATAAAGGTTAGTTAAAAAAGTAAGCCAAAGCCCAAACCTTAGGGGCCATGACATTTAGTGGACAAGTAATAGTAGCAATAACTAACATGTAATAAACGCTTACTGTATTTTACATGGGTTAGTTTTAATCCTCATAGCAATGCTAGGGATAAGGTACCATTATTATTCTGTTTTTATAGAAGAGGAAACAGGCCCAGAAAGTCTGTGTACCCACTATCACACAGTAAGTGGAGGAGTCAGAATGTCTGGCTCCAGAGCCCAAACCCTTGCTGCTGTGCCCTACTGCGTGGGAAGGAAATGGGTACAGATGAAGGAAAATGTGGAGAGCTAGAAGAGCACCTCAGGAGACGAGGTAGTGTTTGAAGTAAGGCCGTGTCAGTGAGGAAGCCGAGAAGCCCACTGAGAAGACTGGGAGCACAGTGGGGTTAGACCCGGCTGGCGGAGGCCTCCCTGGAGCAGTTGGGTGCACTGTGGTCGATGGAGGAGTGAGGGGGGACGGCAAGAGTGGCCTATTGTGAAAAGGCTGATGTGAAAGGAAGAGAGGAGAATCAGCAGTTATGTAGTGCAAGTTTTGTTTTTAATTGGGAAATTCACGAATGTTTACAGTATGAGAAAAAGTCAAGGAGAAGTTGACGATATAGGAGAGTGGGGGGAAATCGATGGAGCAGATTTTGAGGTAAGAGCATTTAATTTACCACCCTCCCTTTGAAACACTCCCATTCATTTGCTGACATGTCCCCACATGTCCTTGACTTTCTTCTGACCTATATTGAGAAGGTGAATCCTTCTGAATCTCCTTTGGGAACTCTTGTTTCTCTGGCCATCCTTGCAAAGATTTCCCCTCAGCTCTTTTCATGCTATAATTCCAGGTAATCTCATTCATCTTTGTGTTGAAAAATCCCAAATCAATACTCGAGCCTAATATCTTGACCACTCAGCTCCCTCCATCCAATTGATTTCTTGACATCTTTTATATGTCTTACAGTTTCCTTATCCTTAGCATGTCCATGACTGGACTCATTTGGGATTGCTTCAATTGTGACTACCTTCCCTACACCTCTGCCTCAACACACACACACACACTCTTCTGTAGGTTTTAGCTTTGGCGTTACCTCTGCCAAAATCTTTCCGTAGCCCTTCAAGACTTCCATAGCTCAGTTCTTCCCTGTCTTCCTACAGTATATTGTAGCTGCCATGGACACATCTGTCATCCTCAACTGAATGTAAACTGCTAGGGGGTAGGGTTTATGCCTTAATCACAATTATATCCTCTTTGTCTAATGAAAAAAATTAGACTGTAGTATATGGAATCAAAAGCACGTAAGGTGTTGATGCCTTGAAAAGGAGGAAAGAACATATTCTCTGAGACTGGACTGAAGGAGGTGAGAATAGATGCTTACCTATACATATTTATAGGTTACACAGGAAGTTGATGGGGTTAGGGAACCCATTTTCACAGTAAAGTAGGAGGTAAATGTTTTACTTAGAATGAGAGTGAGGGGCTTAGGTTTGGGGCTTGAAGAGGGTAATGAAGAAATTGTCAGGCTAAAGGGCCCAGGTAAGGGAGACGACCGAGAGGAGAGCTATCCATTTAGAGCTGAAGCCTGCTGTAGGCCTCTTGCAAATTAATTTCTAACCCACGACTCAAACCATGCCAGATTCTGGATGTCTTTCACATTCACTTCATTTTGGAATGTCTTTCCCATTCGTTGTAGTTATGGATTTCTTCAGGATGGTTAGGTCTACAAACCAGTACTTTTACCTGTAAGCTATGAAGTTATCCCATTTGCCTATGATTAAAATAGTGGGATTTAAAAACAAAATCCTAGTTTGGGAGCTAAAAGATACCTTGTGTATATCCTTCCTTACTTAATGTTATATTTCCCAAATATTTACATGTGAAAAAAATAAAGATTGAGATAAAACTCTTGTGCTTTATTTTTTAGAGTGAAAATACCCATATTTCTTTCAGTAATAAAAATGGAAATATGCTTGTTTAGAAGTTTTGTTGTGAACGTGACTAAGTTGTGAAATTAAAAATTCATTCTGTAGGTTCACAGATTCTCATAATAAAATAACTTTTCGACAAAAAAATTTTCTAACACGACTTCTCTTACCAAACCTTTGAGATGGATCCACTTAAGAGACAGTCCTTAACATTGACCATGTGTAGATACATATATGTGCATGTGTATCTACATACCTATATTCCAAGATAAAGTGGAACAGCATTTTCACAAGTAGTGGTCACATCTTTATAAAAAGGAAATTTAGGTCCTGTAATGTCACTCAGAAGTGAAATATTCGAAACTGAGCTTGATGGAAGGAAGAAGTAGCTGAGAAACACTTGCTGAATGTCTTTTTGGGGGGAGGAGAGTAATCAGGTACTGAACTCATGCAAAACAAAAGCAGTCCTGTTTGCTCCCATGGCTGGACGTGCTCCAGGCAGTGTGGAGTCTTTTAGTGTATCCTCTGCCACTGGGAACATGCTACTGTTATTGTAAATGTAAATATACTGTCTTTCTAAAACAGGCATACCCCATTTTTTCTAAAGTATCACTAAAGGTGGCTGCAATTTACATTGTGGATATATAGCCTTCTGTAGAAGGCAGCATCTGTTATTAAAATAGCCCCAGTATTACTCCATCAGAAGATACCACTGCCTCTAAATTCCCTGTACTGGACGTAGTCCACGAGTTCTTTTATTAATTTATTAATAATAAATATGCTTGATAACATCCTATGCTTCAACTGATTTCTCAGATAGGGACTGAAGCAAATCTTTATAGAGAGCAGAGTTCATGAATCTGGGATATGAGTCTCTGTGCATTAAGGTGTAAATCTGAAGCTGGGCATCATCGAATATGTGTTGGGATGGCTCCACCATGTTCCTATTGATGACTTCTCTTACTCGGGAGTCTAAGCTGACCTGTCAATAGAAACAAGAGTTGTATTAGACACTTTTCTCTTTGGAAATCCATCCGAAACTCCCATAGCTTATTTTGTTTTTCAAAAATCCCAAACCAAACAAGGTCATCCAAAAATCCAAACTTCCAAAAGAGAAACTGAACGCATAACGAACCAGGACGCTCAAGCTTTAGTGGCATCAGGAGAGCCTGGAAGTCTTGTTAAACAGATAGCTGAGCCCTCCCCGCAGAGGGGCTGACTCAGCAGGTCGGGGGAGGCACCTGATAGTATGGGCGGGGGGTTGTATTTCTCACAAGTTCTCAGTAATGCTGGTGGGGATCACACTGCTTTCGAAAACCACAACACTGTTTTGCTTTTTAAAAATGAGTCTATTATGTCCTTTGAAGAAAAAAGGTAGCATGCATGGACTTACCCCTTGCTAATTTCCTGATAACATTAGGGTGAAAACCCGGAGGTCCCAGGCTGTAACCAGCTAGAACACAGGGACAGACTTCTGGGAATGAGTGCCAGCCAGGCTGGCTGGTGAAGTGGAAGCTGACTCAGAAGCACCATGTGGAAGTGTTAAAATCTTGGGGCCTGTGTGTAAATCTCAGCTCTGTTACCGCTTGGTTGGTGGGCCTTAGGCAAAGTAAACTGTGCCCTGATGAACTCCTCCACAGAGTGGCGATGATGACGGTAGTTGTTGGATTTTTGAACGAGAATTTATTTAAAGTGCTTGGAATTCAGTAAGTCCCTAGAAGATGTTGGTTCTTCTTACTCTGATGTTTTGCTCATTCTAGATGAGGCTCTCTCTCAGACCAGAGCAAGCTCCTGGGCTCAGACTTTTCCCATAGGATGCCAGACAAACAAGAGGACAGGCCACTGCTGCAAAGATGAACTCACACATCTTCTCTTCTGTGGGAAGAACCTTAGCCGAACCCTCTCCACACCTGTAGGCCATGACAGTTCTAATGCTCTGCAATGCACATGCTATTGTGTAATATAAAACCAAAAATAGGATTAGCTAAATCATTAAATATGGATTTCAGTGATCTATCTTTCCAGATGCATATATCCATCTTCCTCTTAGAAAGCTCCTTTTGCTTACCTACAGGTAACTCAAACCTAATACATTCAAAACGGATTCCCAGCAAACTAGACATGCAAAAGAATGAAACTGGACCACTTTCTTACACCATATACAAAAATAAACTCAAAAGGGATTATAGACTTAAATGTAAGACCTGAAAATATAAAACCCCTAGAAGAAAACATAGGTAGTAAAACTCTTTGACATCAGTCTTAGCAATATTTCTTGGATCTGTCTCTTCAGGCAAGGGCAACAAAAGCAAAAATAAACAAATGGGACTACATCAAACGAAAAAGATTTTGCATAGTGAAGGATGCCATGAATGAAACAAAAAGGCAACCTACTGAATGGGAGAAGATATTTGCAATTCATATATCTGATAAGGGGTTAATATCCAAAATGTATAAAGAACTCAATACCACTCAATATCAAAAAAACAATCTGATTAAAAAATGGGCAGAGGACCTGAATAGACATTTTCCAAAGAAGCCATGCAGATGGCCAAGAGGCAAATGAAAAGATGCTCAGTGTCACTAATCAGGGAACAAATAATAAGTGTTGGAGAGGATGTGAAGAAAAGGGAACCTCATGCACTGTTGGTGGGAATGTAAATTGCATAGTGCAGCCACTATGGAAAACAGTATAGAGCTTCCTCAAAAAATTAAAAAATAGAACTACCATACAATCCAGCCATTCCACTACTGGGTATTTATCCGAAGAAAATGAAAACACTAATTCAAAAAGATATCTCCCCACCTACGTTCACTGCAGCATTATTTACAGTAGCCAAGATATGGAAGCAACTTAAGTACCCATGGGTAGATGAATGGATAAAAATAATGTGGTATATATACAAATGAAATACCACTCAGCCATACAAAGAAGGAAATTCTGTCATTTGAGACACTGATGGACCATGATGGGCACCATGCTAAGTGAAATAAGTCAGAGAAAGAAGAATACTGTATGATTTCACTTATATGTGGAATCTAAAAAAAAACCCAAATGAACAAACAGGACAAACAGAAACAGACTCAGATACAGGAAACCAGTGGTTGCCAGAGGGAGGAGGGGGTGAGGGAAAGGGCAAAATATGTGAGGGGGATTAAGAGGCACAAACGTCCAGTGGTAAAATAAGTCATGGGGATGTAACGCAGAGCATAGAGAATATAGTCAGCAATATTATAACTTTTGTATGATGACAAATGGTTACTAGTCTTATCAGGGTGGTTATTTTGTAATGTATATAAATGATGAATCACAATGTTGTACCCTGGAAACTAATACAATATTGTATGTCAACTATATTTCAATTAAAAACAAAAACCCAGATTCCCAGCATCTCCAGATCTCTTTCTTGTACAGCTTGTGAAGGAATGGAACTATTTATTCCCACCTAGTTCAGAGTCCTGCTCCTCCCTCAGTTTCCCTCTGGCTCTATATTCAGCCACAAAATCCTTGGGACTCTTCCTCTTTAACACCTCTCGAATCTGTCCACCTCTTCCCTCCTCTCTGCCATGACCCTTATGGAGGTCACTCAGCGTTTCCGGCTGGATTTGTTCACCAGCCTCTTAACTGGTCTCCGGCTGTCCGTCTAGTGCCTCTCCCAATCACTCCACGGTTAGGCCAGAGGGATCTTTCTAAAGTGCAAAGCCCACGCTGACACTCCAGCTTCAGACCTTGCACTGGCTGGTCAGTGCTCTCAGGATCAGGTCGTAAGCCCACAAGTTCCAAGTTTAAACTTTTGAGGCCCTTAACGATCTGCTTCCACTAATTCCCCAGCTCTACCTCACTATTACACTCAAGAATTTAAAGAATTTCACTTGAAACTTAAAGAAAGTAAGAGTTAGGACGAGCTGGTCTTTGTCCTTCTGTCTGAATAATCTTTCCCCCTACTCTGTCTCGCTCAGTCTACTTCTCCTTCCCGTCTTGGTTTAGATGTCCTCCACCCGTCCTGGGAAGCCTTCTCCAACCACCTAGATGTGGGTCCCGTGCTCCCTAAGCTATCCCTGTGGCAGCACTCACCACTAGAAAAGCCTCTCCTAGAAGCTTCTAGAATATAAAGGCCCAGTGCTTAGGAGCACAGCTCCTGCACAAAACAGGGGGACTCAGAACACATTGTTGGCTGGATGGAGGAAAGCTCCTACGCTTGTTAGAGAATTAGGCTAAGAGTTACTGCAGAAAACACTAAAAAATATTCTAGTTCACAAAGAGGGCACAAATGGAACTATTTCATTCTGTACAGCCTTCATCTGAAGAATATCCCTGTGAGTGCTCGGCGGGGATGGTGTCTGCTCAGGATGGTGAATGGACACAGAGGGTCACGGAGAGTGGCCGGCTGGGGTGTGCCTGCTCCGGCGGGCACTGAGGCAGGGTCTGCTCCCGTCCTGCCTTCCAGTCCTCCCGAAAGTTCGAGCCAGGGGTGATGTCCCATTCATACAGAAATACACTCAAGGGGATGTAGCGATTAAAGGAGAGAACTGGGGTTCAAACCCAAGTGAATCTGACCCCAAAGTCTATGCTCTTAAAATTTTTAAGCTTTTACATTTCAAGTAATAGACGCTTATATCTGGGAGGAAAGGGTCATCTTTTTATATCATTTTTGCTTCATAAATTTGCTAAAAAGTTTTTTGGTTGTATAATGCTTTAAAAGACAGTGATGAAAATCTTGCCTAAAAAAAAGGAAAATCATGACGAAATAAAAATACATGGAAGCCACAAATTAAAGGACAAAAATTCTCTTGCTTTTTATCAATTCAAAATGGAAATAAATTTCTGAACCTCGTATTCATACATCTGTCAGCTGAATACTGCCACTTCACAATGCAAACCTAAGTAAGCAAATTGAGCCCCACTCCCTTTCTCCCAGGCATGCTCCCCACCCTATCAGTGAACTACGCCACCCCCTGGTCTGTCCAGACCAGGCCTGTTGGAGTCACTGGAGACTCAGCTTGAGCTCAGCTCAAAGCCTTCCTCTCTCATTTCTCTTCAGCTGGCCTACTGAGGCCCTCCTCATGTTCAGTTTGGACAACTGAGTTGGTCCTTCAACTGTCTTCTGCCTCTAGTCTTCATCTCCTAATGCATTCTGCAGCCATATTGGCCTTTGAAAAATCCAAATTTGATGATATTACCAGGCTAAAATCCAACAGCTTCCCAGGAGATACATCAGAAAACCTCAGCATGGCTCCCAAACCTCTTGATCCTCTCAGACCATCCCCTTTTCTAAACTCTCCTCCCGCTGCCTGCTGCCAGCCCAAAGAGTTTGGAAAACAGCTACACTTCAGCCACAGCAAGCTGCTGACACCCTCAGTGTCCATGCACCTGCATGCTTTTATCCTTGGTCCGCCTATTTCTATTCTCTGTGTTTCTGGTAATTTCCTTTCATTACCCTTGGTCCATCTGTGTCCTCCCCCTCATTCCTGCCCACCTCACTGCTGATGGCTCCCCCCACCAGCCCCTGTTAGGAACCTGAGGCAGCTCACCATGGGCTCCATGTCTGTTGGCCTCTTGTCTATGAGTTCCCTGACAGGAGAGGCCTGTTTTATTAACTTTATATTCTTAGCCACATACAGTAGGAAATAATGCATGATTTTTAAAGTTAGAGCTACAAGGCACTTAGTTTTGAGACCAACTTAACTTCCTAGATTTTAGATTTCAAGGCACAAAACCTCTGAGAGATGGAAACTTGCTTGATTTCACCCATCTGATAATTTCCCTGACATAAAAAGGACACCCTGGGGAAACCTTTGTAGCATCAGTGATGCTATTACTATCTAAACAATAATGATACCTGTAAAAAAGATTTTGCTCAGAATAAAAGGATAATTTTATTTAAAGCAATGCTTATAGGGTGTGACTTTTAAAAACAGTGTTAATGATAAAATGCATAGACTCCCTCTTCTGGAGAATGTGATGAAAGTTCTGGATACTTTTTCCAGAAAAATAGTCTTTCACAGATTTTAGGGGCATTCGGAGCCCACTGGTGGGACCATGGTCAAAGGGATTTCAATATTATGAATAGTGGTGGAGTCATTTCCTATATTTTGGGAATAGCTGGAACTATGCCAGGTGAACAGGCCCAAATTGTTCATTTCACTAATGGCCTCCTGGGAAAACACCTTCCGGTGGGTACATACCTCTTTAGGAGAAAGAATAGAAACGTAGTCTTCATATATTATCCTTGCTTTCTCTTCAATAATGTTTTTATTAGCTTCTTTTTTCAGTTCCTCACACGCCATCCAGAAAAGCATATTTTCTTCGCTGAATTCTGTTCGGAGGAATTCTCGGAAAGCATTCCTTCCCGCGGGAGTGAGCATCAGCTTGTCGAACGACTGAGCCCAGGCGCTGACTTCTTCCAGAGTGGGAGCTGGGCTTGGTGGAGACCGAAAGAATCGGGCAAAAGGGAGCTCTGTTATTGTCAGTTAATTTGAATTTCATCATGAGAAACATGTCTTTGTCCCCTCTGAAAATGAAAGTGTGCACTTAGGCCCTTTTAGGAAGGGAAAGAACTGTTCTCACTTCCTTAAGCCTTTGGCCAAAACACAGGAGTATGATACTTTCAACCTGTCTAGCTGGACTGCACGGCTACTGCCTAAATGCTTGCAAATGAAATGGCTGGAACAACTGCTAAGAACATACTTGTTTACATCTAGGCACATCCTGCCAAGGTCTTTAAATTATAGAAGTAAAGAAAAATCCTATAACCGCCTGACCAAAACTCCCAGGCACCTGTCACAGACCTAAGTCAGACCTGAGCACACTAACCTCCAGAGCAGCGAAGGGGGTGGTGTCTGTTTAGTGTTTTTCAAAACTCTGTACTATTTGAGAAAGAGAAAAGAATATGTTATATAAATGCAAGTTACAAAGGTTGACAACAAAATGAACCCTTAGGAATTCACCATTTCCCTTCAGAACCAGGCCACCACCAGCAGCTGCGTTCACCTCGGCGCTGCATCCACACGGGGCTCGCCTGACGCCCCCATCCCCAGGAGAACCACTATCCATGATTTGCGGCCTACCTTTTTTCATTTGTTTTTATTTTAATTGTATTGGGGTCAGAAAACACAGTCTAGTAATTATCTGTGCTGTCTCTTTTCCATTACTCTGTTTTTCAGTTTTTATGTATGTATGTAGCTCTGAAGAATATATTTTCTACTTTTTGTTTTAACTGTATAAAATTGGCTTACTATATGTTGTCCCCTGCCACTCGCTTTTTTCACCCCAGGTGTCTGAGATGCACCCGTGGTGGTGTATGTGGCCAGAGTTCCTGAGGAGGATGCATCTCTAATTTTGCATTCTTGTACCATCCTCAGCTGGTGTTGGTGTCACTGTTACATTGGCCTCTTAGACATCTGGGTGATTACACAAGACATGGATAACCTTGGAATGATCTTCTCCTGGAACTAACCCATAAAACCAATTGGATCCAGTGTTTATTTTGTAGGAAGGGTTGAATTTTGTCATGGGTTGAATCGTGTTCCCTAAAAAACTTGTGTTGAAGTCCTAACACCCAGGACCTCAGGATGTGACCTTATTTGGAAATAGGGCCTTTGCAGATTTAACCAAGTCAAGATGAGGTCATCACAGGGAGCCCTAATCCAACATGACGGGTGTTCTTTTAAAAAGGGGAATTTGGACACAGAGATGGACACATGGGGAAAAGGAGGTCATGTGACTGGCTTGATGTAGCTACAAGCCAAGGAATACTAAGGATTCTTGGCAACTACCAGAAGCTGGAAGAGCAAGGAAGGATCCCCCCCCTTAGAGCAGTGAGATCGCGTGGCTCTGCCGACACCTTGATTTTGGACTTCTGGCCTCAAAAAAATTTAAAAATTAAGAAAAAAATACAGAGGGATCTCACATATCACTTGCCCAGTTTTCCCTGTTGTAACATCTTGCAGAATTATAGTACAATGTCACAGGACTCCTGGACATTTGTGATAGTTGAATGCTGCTTACTCATTTTTGTGATTCCATCTTTAGGTGGTTTAAACATTTCAGAGACCATTTTATTTTTTATTAGCTTATATTTTATTACATTTTATGTTTTATATTTTTATTACAGATGATTCTAACATCTGAAGTCCTTCGGGTTCTAAATCTGAACGTTGTTTCTACTGACTCTCATTTGTGGTATGTTGTTTCCTTGTAGTTTCATAATTTTTGGTTGATCTTAATCTTTGGGAAACCAAGAGTCAAAATTGAGGATGCTTTCTTTCCTGCAGAGAGGTTGTGTTTGCTTCTTCTGAGATATAGGAAGTGCTCCTGACCCAGGACCGCCCTAGCTCCTTTCGCAGATCAAGGCTTAATCGGGAAATCTCAATTTCAACAGCTTGTCCCACACCCATGCGGCCTCCAGCAATTGTCTTCCCGGCCTTGCCCTCAGAGAAAACGCCACTCTCCTGTGCTGAGCAGTCTCCACTCAGGGTTTTGTTTTTCAGGTACTTTGTCATTTTCCTTACTTTCTGTGGGCCCAGCAATGCAAAAACTTTGAGATTTATGTAGAATCTGTTGTTTTTAAGATAAAAGCTGTTTTTAACAAACTCATAAATTGTGGAAGATTTTAATATGCTTCCCAGACTTTGAAAAATCTGGGTAAGGATAAATAAGATGAACAAAGAAGAAAAACATTTAAGTAAACTTTTGGGCTTCTTGTATTTTTTCCCCTCAGAAATAAGCAATTTAATACAAGTCCTATTTGAACAATGCGTTTAGGCGATTTGTCTAGTATGTGCAATTATATAGGCATAATACCAAGAAAAGGTGTAAGGACAGTTAAGTGAAAGGAAATCAATTGATAGTATAGGAAGGAAAAAAGACAATTTTAAAATTTGGCACTATGGAAAGTCATTTATTTGTTGCTTTTCAACTTTTTCTCAAAATACTTAAACTTAAAAAATAAGGGGCCGGCTGGTGGCGCAGGGGTTAAGTTCACATGTTCCGCTTGAGCGCCTGGGATTCACTGGTTAGGATCCTGGGTGCGGACATGGCACCGCTTGGCACACCATGCTGTGGCATGCGTCCCATGTATTAAAAAAAAAAAAGTAGTGGGATAGCTGGATCGTATGGTGGTTCCATTTTTAATTTTTTGAGGAATCTCCATACTGTTTTCCATAATGGCTGCACCAGTTTGCATTCCCACCAGCAGTGTATGGGCGTTCCTTTTTCTCCACAACCTCTCCAACATTTGTTACTATTAGTTTTAGATATTTTTGTCATTCTAATGGGTGTAAGGTGCTATCTTAGTGTAGTTTTTTTTTATTGAGTTAATGATAGATTACAATCTTGTGAAATTTCAGTTGTACATTAATGTTTGTCATTCGCGTTGTAGGTGCACCACTTCACCCTTTGTGCCCACCCCCCACCCCACCTTTGCCCTGGTATCCACTAAACTGTTCTTAGTCCACATTTTTAAATTCCTTATATGAGTGGAGTCATGCACAGATTATCCTTCTCTAGCTGGCTTATTTCACTTAACATAATTCCCTCAAGGTCCATCCATGTTATTGCAAATGGAATGATTTTGTTCTGTTTTGCAGCTGAATTGTATTCCATTGTATATATGTACCACATCTTCTTTATCCATTCGTCTGTTGATGGGCACTTAGGTTGCTTCCATGTCTTGGCTATTGTAAATAATGCTGCAATGAACATTGGGGTACATAGGACTTTTGGGATTGCTGACTTCAAGCTCTTTGGATAAATACCCAGTAGTGGGATGGCTGGATCCTATGGTAGTTCTATTTTTAATTTTTTGAGGAATCTCCATACTCTTGTCCATAGTGGCTGCACCACTTTGCATTCCCACCAGCAGTGTATGAGGGTTCCTTTTTCTCCACAACCTCTCCAACATTTGTTACTATTAGTTTTAGATATTTTTGTCATTCTAATGGGTGTAAGGTGATATCTTAGTGTAGTTTTGATTTGCATTTCCCTGATGATCAGTGATGATGAGCATCTTTTCATGTGCCTATTGGGCCATCCGTATATCTTCTTTGGAGAAATGTCTGTTCATGTCTCCAGCCCATTTTTTGATTGGGTTGTTTGATGTTTTGTGGTTGAGTTGTGAGAGTTCTTTATATATTATGTATATTAAGCCTTTGTCAGATATATGACTTGCGAATATTTTTTCCCAGTTAGTGGGTTGTTTTTTTGTTTTCAATCCTGTTTTCATTTGCCTTGAAGAAGCTCTTTAGTCTGATGAAGTCCCATTTGTTTATTCTTTCTATTGTTTCCCTTCTCTGAGAAGGCATTGTGTCCAAAGAGATCCTTTTAATACTGATGTCAAAGAGTGTACTGCCTACGTTTTCTTCTAGAAGCCTTATGGTTTCAGGTCTCACCTTTAGGTCTTTGATCCATTTTGAGTTTATTTTGGTGAATGGTGAAAAAGAATGGTCAATTTTCATTCTTTTACATGTGGCTTTCCAGTTTGCCCAGCACCATTTGTTGAAAAGACTTTCTTTTCTCCATTGTATGCCCTCAGTTCCTTTGTCGAAGATAAGCTGTCCATAGATGTGTGGTTTTATTTCTGGGCTTTCAATTCTGTTCCA
This sequence comes from Equus przewalskii, assembly GCF_037783145.1. Lineage (NCBI taxonomy): Eukaryota > Metazoa > Chordata > Mammalia > Perissodactyla > Equidae > Equus > Equus przewalskii. The sequence goes on from NC_091838.1 coordinate 29,524,246, forward strand.
TTGATCTGTGCACCTGTTTTTGTACCAGTACCATGCTGTTTTGATTACTGTAGCTTTGTAGTATGTTTTGAAGTCAGGGACTGTGATGCCTCCCGTTTTGTTCTTTTTTCTCAGGATTGCTTTAGAAATTCGGGGTCTTTTGTTGCCCCATATGAATTTTAGGATTCTTTGTTCTATTTCTGTAAAGAATGTCATTGGGATTCTGATTGGGATGGTGTTGAATCTGTAGATTGCTTTAGGTAGAACGGACATTTTAATTATGTTTATTCTTCCAATCCATGTACATGGAATGTCTTTCCATCTCCTTATGTAGTCATCCAATTCTCTCAGAAAGGCCTTGTAATTTTCATTATATAGGTCCTTCACTTCTTAGCTAAATTTACCCAAAGGTATTTTATTCTTTTTGTTGCGATTGTGAATGGTATTGTGTTCTTGAGTTCTTTTTCTGTTAGTTCGTTATTGGAGTAGAGAAATGCTACTGACTTATGCAAATTGATTTTGTACCCTGCAACTTTGCTGTAGTTGTTGATTACTTCTAACAGTTTTCCAGTGGATTCTTTGGGGTTTTCTGTATATGAGATCATGTCATCTGCAAACAGCAAGAGTTTCACTTCTTCCCTCCCTATTTGGATTCCTTTTATTCCTTTTTCTTGCCTGATTGCTTGGCCAGGACCTCCAGTACTATGCTGAATAAGAGTGGTGATAGAGGGCATCCTTGTCTTGTTCCTGTTTTCAGGGGGATGGCGTTCAGTTTTTGCCCATTGAGTATGATGTTGGCTATGGGTTTGTCATATATGGCCTTTATTATGTTGAGGTAGTTTCCTTCTAAGCCCATTTTGTTCAGAGTTTTTATCATAAATGGCTGTTGGATCTTGTCAAATGCCTTCTCTGCATCTATTTGAGATGATGATGTGGTTTTTATTCCTCAGTTTGTTGATGTGGTGTATCACATTGATTGATTTGCGGATGTTGAACCATCCCTGTGTCCCTGGTATGAATCCCACCTGATCCTGATGTATGATTCTTTTGATGAATTGCTGAATTCTGGTTGCCAAAATTTTGTTTAGAATTTTTGCATCTATGTTCATCAGTGATATTGGCCTGTAGTTCTCTTTTCTCGTGGTGTCCTTGTCAGGTTTTGGTATCAGCATGATGTTGGCCTCATAGAATGTGTTAGGAAGTGTTCCATCTTCCCTAATTTTTTGGAATAGCTTGAAAAGGATAGGTATTAAATCCTCTCTGAAAGTTTGGTAGAATTCCCCAGGAAAGCCATCTGGTCCTGGGGTTTTATTCTTTGGGATGTTTTTGATTGCTGTCTCAATCTCTTTCCTTGTGATTGGTCTGCTCAAATTGTCTGCCTCTTCTTGAGTGAGCTTTGGGAGATTGTAGGAGTCCAAGAATTTATCCATTTCCTCTAGGTTATCCATTCTGTTGGCATACAGTTTTTCGTAGTATTCTCTTATCATCCGTTGTGTTTCTGCAGAGTCTGTTGTTATTTCTCCTCTTTCATTTCTGATTTTGTTTATTTGAGCTTTCTCTCTTTTTTTCTTTGTAAGTCTGGCTAGGGGTTTGTCAATTTTATTTATCTTCTCAAAAAACCAGCTCTTTGTCTCATTGATCCTTTCTACTGCCTTTTTCATTTCAATAATATTTATTTCTGCTCTGATTTTTATTATTTCTCTCCTTCTGCTGACTTTGGGCTTCATTTGTTCTTTTTTCTCTAGTTCAGTTAGGTGGAGTTTAAGGTTGCTTATTTGGGATTTTTCTTGTTTGTTAAGATATGCCTGTATTGCGATGAATTTTCCTCTTAATACAGCTTTTGCTGTATCCCATATGAGTTGGTATGGCATGCTATCATTTTCATTTGTTTCCGGTATCTTTTATTTCTTCTTTAATTTCTTCAATGATCCATTGCTTGTTCAGTAGTGTGTTGTTTAGTCTCCACATCTTTGTGCCTTTCTCAGCTTTTTTCTTGTAATGAATTTCTAGCCCTATAGCATTATGATCGGAGAAGATGCTTGTTATTATTTCAATTTTTTTCAATTTGTAGAGGCTTGCCTTGTTTCCCAACATACGGTCTATCCTTGAGAATGTTCCATGTGCACTTGAGAAGAATGTGTATTCAGCTCTTTCAGGGTGAAGTGATCTATATATGTCTATTAAGTCCAATTGTTTTAGTTTTTCATTCAGCTCCACTATTTCCTTGTTGATTTTCTGTCTGGATGATCTGTCCATTGATGTGAGTGAGGTGTTGAGGTCCTCTACTATTATTGTGTTGTTTTTAACATCTTCCTTTAGGTCTGTTAATAGTTGCTTTATGAATCTTGGTGCTCCTGTGTTGGGTGCATAGATATTTATAAGCGTTATTTCTTCTTGATGAAGTGTCCCTTTGATCATTATATATTGTCCCTCTGTGTCTCTCTATCCCTGTCTTATTTTAAAATCCACTTTGTCTGATATAAGAATTGCAACACCTACCTTTTTTTCCTTGCTATTAGCTTGAAGTATTGTCCTCCACCCCTTCACCCTGAGCCTGTGTTTGTCCTTGGGGCTGAGGTGTGTTTCTTGGAGGCAACAAATTGTTGGATCTTGTTCTTTAATCCATTTTGCCACTCTGTGTCTTTTTATTGGAGAGTTCAATCCATTCACATTGAGAGTGATTATTGATGCATGTGGACTTAATGCTGTCAATCTGTCGCTCATTATCTTGTTTTCCTGCATTTCTTTTCCTGTGTGCTTTAGCCTACCCATTTAATACTGCAATTTCTTATGCTGGGTTTCTTAGATTTTTCCTTATTTATGATTTGTGACTCTGTTCTGTATTTTATTTTAGTGTCTACCCTGAAGTTTGTATTTAGAATCTCGTGTATAATATAGTCTATTCTCTGCTGGTCTCTTACTTACTTGGCCAATACTGATTTAGACCCTTTGCTCTTCCCCTCCTAAATTATTATTTTCATTTCTTATTCTAACTTGTGTTATGAATTTGTAGTTAGGGTGCTAAGATCGTCCTTGTTTTGGTAGTTTCCTTATTTTTACCCTAATGCTATAGTTGAATATTTGCTATCCTGTTTTGGTTCTATCCATCGGTCTCCCTAGTCTGTGGATTGTGACCTCTTTCTCCCTTTTTTCTTTTTTCAGGTATGAGAGCCTTCTTGAGGATTTCTTGTAGTGGAGGGCTTTTAGTTACAAATTCCCTTAACTTTTGTTTGTCTGGAAAAGATTTAATTTCTCCCTCATATCTGAAGGAAATTCTTGCTGGACAGAGTATTCTTGGCTGAAGATTTTTATCTTTTAAAGCTTTGAATATGTCACTCCATTCTCTCCTAGCTTGTAAGGTTTCTGTAGAGAAATCTGCTGAAAGTCTGATAGGGGCTCCTTTATAGGTTATTCTCTTCTTTTTTCTTACTTCCCTGAGTATTCTTTCTTTATCTTTCCTTCTTGCCAATTGTACTACTATGTGCCTTGCGGTAGGTCTTTTTACATTGACAAATCTAGGAGATCTGAAAGCTTCCTCTACACACATTTCTCCGTCAATTCCTAGATTTGGGAAGTTCTCGTCAATAATTTCGTTAAGCACACTTTCTGCTCCATTTTCCTTTTCCATGTTCTCAGGAATTCCTATGATCTCTAAGTTCTTACTCCTCATTGAATCCACTATCACTTGGAGATTTTCCTCTTTTTTAAAAATTTTTAGTTCTCTTTCTTCCTCTGTCTGGAGCCATTCAGCCTGTCTATCTTCAATTATGTTAATTTTCTCTTCTATGGTGTCTACACAGCCATTCAGGGAATCCGTATTCTGTTTTATCTGGTCCATTGTGTTTTTCATCTCAAGTAATTCTGTTTGATTCTTCTTTATGATTTGAATCTCTTTTGTGAAGTAACTCCAGAACTCATTGGCTTGTTTTTCTATCTTTCTCTCTACCTCATTGAGTTTTTTGATTATAGCTGCTCTGAACTCATTATCACTTAGTTTACCTAATTCCAAGTCCTCAGGACTTAATTCTATGTTTTTATTGTTTTCCTTCTGGTCTGGGGCTTTTATAAATTGCTGGATGGTAGAGGAGCGGTTTTTTCGCATGGCGGTAGAATTCGGTTGCAGTTAAAGCCTGTCGCCACTAGACGGGGGGTCGAGAGCCACGTGTTCTGAGCTCTCCGCCTTTGGGCAAGATGGTGGTGCCCAGTGCGCTTTTCTGTGAGGGAGGGGCTGCTATTCTCATTCACCGATCTGGATTCAGATCAGTTCTGTTCTCTGGTCTCCCGAGGCCCTGGGTTTATGGGGTCCCTGCACACGGAAGCTTTCCCCCGTCAGTGGGTTTCCACTGAACCAGTGGCAGGAGTCCTGGATGATCCCCTAGTCATGCGGTGCCTCCCCAGCTCCTTCCCAACCCGTGCCGCAGTGATCGCAGACTCTAGGGGAGGAAGCGATGTTCTCTCCTACCCGTTCCAGTGCCTCCGAGGCTGTGAGCAAGGTTTATGATCTCCGCCTTCTTGGTATTGTAGGTCTCTAATGTGTTGGCATTAGATTTATTCTCTGAAATTCAGTTTTTCCAATCCTTTGTTGTATTTTGGAGGGGAGAGAATCCTGGGTCAGCTCACCCCACCATTTTGCTCCACCCTTTCTCTATATTAGTGTAGTTTGGGTTTGCATTTCCCTGATGCACAGTGATGATCAACATCTTTTCATGTGCCTATATGATCCAGCTATCCCACTACTGGGTATCTATCCAAAGAACCTGAAATCAGCAATTCCAAAAGTCCCATGCACCTCTATGTTCATTGCAGCATTATTTACAATAGCCAAGACGTGGAAGCAACCTAAGTGCCCATCAACAGATGATTGGATAAAGAAGATGTGGTATATATATACAATGGAATACTACTCAGCCATAAAAAAGAACAAAATTGTCCCATTCACAACAACATGGATGGACCTTGAGGGAATTATGTTAAGTGAAATAAGCCAGATAGAGAAGGACAATCTCTGTATGACTCCACTCATATGAGGAATTTAAAAATGTAGACAAAGAGAACAGATTAGTGGCTACCAGGGGAAAGGTGGGGTGGAGGGTGGGCACAAAGGGTGAAGGGGTGCACCTACAACACGACTGACAGACAATAATATACAACTGAAATTTCACAAGATTGTAAGCTATCATTAACTCAATAAAAAATAAAAGAAATAAATAAATAAACAAAGTAGAGGAAGATGGGCATGGATGTTAGCTCAGGGCCAGTCTTTCTCAGCAAAAAGAGGAGGATTGGCAGCAGTTAGCTCAGGGCTAATATTCCTAAAAAAAATAAATAAATAAAAATAAAAAATAATACATTAGCTAAAGTATAAGTTTATAATTAAGAAAAACATGGACTTTTAAAACTTTCTTGAAAACCGAACATGTGTTTCATTATGGTCTTTTATTGTAAAAGCATATCATGTAAAAACAAAACAATGTCATACGTTTTGTCAAGAAGCATCGATTTTTATTTATGATATGCAGGGATGGGATTATAATGGAACTAAGTTTTCTCCCTGTCACCCAATGAACTAAAAGGAATTCTTTAGGGTGAAAATGTGATGGCTGTTATGATTTGATATTATTAAAGTGCATTTGGAGAAACTGTGTGTTCTGTTGAAACATATAATGCAAAAAAAGTCAAACTAATAACGTTGCCATTTCTGTCCATTTAGTGAGCTAACCCATATGAGAGATTACCTTTCTTCACAGGTTGGAAGGTCTTCTCTTCCGAGCTCATGGGAAGCCCTCATGGGTCTCTGTTCTTCTTGGTTTCTAACAGTGAGACTGCACGAGACAAGACGTTTACATGTCAGTTGAGATCATTCTGTAGCAAGGAAAGACTTTTTAGAAATATTTTAAAGAGAACTACAGATTACGAAGTAGAATTTCTTCTTTTTCTTGAAAAAAATGACCCTGATTAAAGGTTTTCTTAAGAAAACCAAAAGCAGGACAATGAAGTATTAGCAAAATAAATTGTATTTATAATATTGTGGTCTACACTAATTGAGGGAGAGTTAAAATTATTATTCAATTACAATTAGAAGAATAATCTTTTCTTTTTTTAAAGATTGGCACCTGAGCTAACAACTGTTGCCAATCTTTTTTCTTTTTTCTGCTTTTCCCCCCCCAAATTCCCCAGTACATAGTTGCATATTGTTAGTTGTGCGTCCTTCTAGTTGTGGCATGTGAGACGCCACCTCAGGGTGGCCTGACAAGCGGTGCCATGTCTGCACCCAGCATCCGAACCAGCAAAACACTGGGCCACCAAAGTGGAGTGCATGAACTTAACCACTCAGCCACAGGGCCAGCCCTGGAATAATAATTCTTTTCATGAATATACATCCATTAGAAAGTAGTAAAAAAGTAAGATTATCATAATGTTTTGGGTTTTCATTTCATATCCTGCACCTTGAAAAAAAGTATACATTCTCCAGACTTCGTTTCCAGTTGAAATGGAAGTTTTATAAATTTGTAGGGACACATACAAAAGTATTAGAGAAAACTGTGAAAGAGTACAATCAAAATCTACTACAGCCATGCATCCCTTAACTATGGGGGTATGTTCTGAAGAATGTGTTGTTAGGCTATTTCATCACTGTGTGGACATCGTAGTGTGTGCTGTGCAATCCTTGATGGACTAGCCTACCACACACATAGGCTCTATGGTACTAATCTTATGGGACCACTGTCATAGATACGGTCTGTCATTGACAGAAACATCACTAGGAAGCTCACGACTGTATTGTATCTTTCAAGAGAGTTCAAATTTGCTTATATACACTTTGTACATTTCATTGTAAATTTATTCCAAATATTTTTGTTGTTATTGTAAATGGAATTTTCACTTACATCTCATCTTCTAACTGGTTATTATTTATACACACGAAGGCTGTTACTTTCTTAATAGCATTATTGAGCTATCATTTATATATCATAAAGTTACCCACTTAAAGTATTCAATCCCGTGGTTCTTAGCATAATCACCAGGCTGTACCACCATTACTACTACCTAATTTCAGAACATTTTCATCACCCCCCAAAGAAGCCCCATACCGGTTAGTAGTCACTCCTCCTTACCTCCTATCTCCCACCTCCACTAGCCCTAGACATACACTAATCTACTTCCTGTCTCTGTGGATTTGCCTATTCAGAATTATACAATATGTGGTCTTTTGTGGCTTCTTTCACGTGGCATAATGTTTTTAAGGTTCACCATGTTGTAGCATGTATCAGTACTTCATTCCTTTTTGTGGCTGAGTAATATTTCATTGTATGGCTATACCACATGTTGTTATCCATTCATCAGTTGATGGACATTTAGCCTGTTTGCAGTTTTTGGCTATTGTGAATAATTTGACTAGGAATAGCCACATACAAGTTTTTGTGTTCACGTCAGTTCTTATTTCTCTTGGGTAGATACCTAGGAGTGCAAATGCTGTCATATAGTAACTATATTTTTAAAATTTTCAGGAAGTCCCAAAGTGTTTTCCAAAGCAGTTGCACTATTTTACATTCCCACTAGCAATGCTGGAGGAACTTATTTCTCCATTTCCTTGCCAACATTTGTTATCCTCTGTCGTTTTTGTTCTGGCCATTTAAGCAGGTATGAAGTAATATCATATTGTGATTTTGATTTGCATTTTGCTAATGGCTAATGACATTGAGCATCTTTTCATGTGTTTATTGGCTATTTGTACATCTTCTTTGGAGACATGTTTATTCAGATCCTTTGCCCATTTTTAAATTGGCTTATCTGTCTTTTTATTTTTGAATTGTAAGAGTTCTTTACATTCTGAAGGCTATTATTTTTTACGTTAATTTTATATCTTTCTTCTTCACTGAATTCTTTTGTGTTTGCATCAGTGTAGCAACAATTCTCTGGGGTTTCCAGGTGTACTACTCTCATATTATCTGCAAATAGGGAGTTTTTCCTCTTCTTTTCCAGTGCTTAGGCCTCAGGTTGTTTTCTCTTGTCTAACTGCATTGAATAACACCTAAAATACAGTGTTACGAGTGGAGATAATGGACATCCTGCCTTGTTCTTGACTTTAGCAGGAATGCTTTCAGTTTCCTATTAATATCAAAATGGATTTTTATCTTTATTTGAGTTTGCTTTATCTTACTACTGCTACTGTATTATCTTTTCTATTCCCTTTATGATATCTTTCCTTAATAATCTACACCATTTTATAAAAGTGTTTCAGCCTATTTTCAGCACATCTGCTTATGAATTTTTAGTAACTGTGTGTGTAGTTCTATTTTTCTTTAAATGCAGTCATTAGACATGCAGGAACTCTTTTGACTTACTGCTTTCATGATGCCAGAGCTAAAAAGTTTCAGTAGATAATGGTTTCTTAAAACAAGAACAAAACAAAAACACACTTGAGAGGCACTTGGGTGGTATTCTCTCTGTAGGAGCATGAATAATGCCTGATGTCCTAAGCTGCTTTTGTAAGCAGAAAACATTACTAAAAAGAAAGGAGGAATTTGACACAAGATTCCTAAGACAACTGGAAGTTACATTGTGACTAAATAATGCAATATTTATTTAAGCTTTGACATTTTTTCCATGTCTTGTTCTTTTAAAAGTAGGAATATTTCTTAAGGAGACAATGTGTTCTTGAAAAAGTGAAGAACATATTTTCTGTCAATTTGTTTTAACCTGAGTTTATTGTTATTGTTATACTAGAACAAGAAAATGGCAATAGAGGGGCCAGCCTCGTAGTGTAGTGGTTAAGTTTGCTCGCTCTGCTTCGGCGGCCCAGGCTTCGGGGCTTCACATCCTGGGCAGAGACCTAGCCCTGCTTGTTAAGCCATGCTGTGGTAGCAACCCACATGAAGTAGAGGAAGACTGGCACAGATGTTAGCTCAGCGACAATCTTCCTCAAGCAAAAAGAGGAGGATTGGCAACAGATGTTAGCTTAGGGCCAGTCTTCCTCACAAAAAAAAAAAAAAAAAATGTCAATAGAAGCCAAAATGGTTGCTCACTATGTTCTAGAACTATTCAGTAAAAGAATACCCATGATTAGACATATTTTGGTAAGTTTTTGAGTTACAAAGAGGAAAAATTCTTCAACCTTCTAGAAAGGAAAAAAATCAGTTTATTTTTAAGAGATCAAGAATTTGCATGACTTCTTTCACAAAATGGAATTTCAGAAGGACATGAAGCAGAATTTTGAGAAAGATAATACAAGGGCTTAGAAAACATGTTGCCATTTACCTTTGTTGAAAACCGACTTTACTATGTATTATCAACATGGATAAATCTCAAAAGCATGTTGAGAAAAAAAAGTCTAGGAAATTAAATATTGAAACAGTTGAAGTTTGCTGTGTGCTTGGACTTGTTTTCCATCTCATCTTTCCCCCCTCTACCCCTGAGATAACAATGGGCCTTAATTGTTGTTTATCATTACCATTCATAGTTAAGCTACACTCTCTATATATGTATAAATCTATAAATCCAAACATATTTTCAAACTCTGTAGATGTTATTATACAATATGCATTGCTTTACAATTTGCTTTTTTTCGCTAGCACATGAATTTAAGTGCTGTATATGGTGTTACATTGTATCACATACTACAATGTATTTATCCATTCTTCTGTTCATGAACTTCACAGACATTTTCAGTTTTTCTTAGTTTCTCATCCATGTCTCCCTTTGCAGATGTGTGAGAGGTTTTTCTAGGGAAAAGTGTTAGATTTAGAAGGGTATGTATTTAACTTTCTTATATTGGATCCTTGTTAGTAGGAGCTCAAGTGGATTATCTTTTCTGTTTCATTTCATTTGCTTACTTTTCTTTTCGTCATTATTTTCCTATTAATCTCCTAAAGTTCTTTGTATATTCTAGATTTGAATTTTTTGTTAAATGCATTGTAACTATCTTCTCCCAATATGTTTTAGTTTTTCATTTCATTTCTGATGTCTCTTGTTGAACACACATTTTTCAAACAGCTTTATTAAGATATAATTCACGCATCATACAACTCAGAAATTTAAATGATACAAATCAATGGTTTTTAGTATGTTTATACAGTTGTGCAGCCATCACCCTGATTTTAGAACATGTCATCACTCCAGAAAGAGACTCTGCACACATTAGCAGTCACTCCCGTTTCCCCAGCCCTCGGCAACCACTGTTCTACTCTCCGTCTCTGTGGATTTACTTATTCTGTACAGTTCACATAAACGGAATTGTAAAATATGTGGTCTTTTGTATTTGGCTTCTTTCACGTAACATAATGCCTTCAAGGTTCATCCAGGCTTTACCAGTATCAATATATCATTCCTTTTTATGGTGGAATAATATTCCATTGTATCAGTTGATGGACACTTGGCTTATTTCTACTTTTTGGCTACTCTGAATCATGCTGCTAAGAATATCCAAGCGCAAGTCTTTGTGTGGACATATGTTTTTACCTCTCTTGTTGAACCCATTTTTATATTTTAATGTAGTGAAATATAAGAATCTTTTCCTTTTATAGATTTTGCTTTTATTTTTAAAAGTAATTCTTCCCAACACCAAGATAATAAAGATATTATCTTGTATTTTCTTCCTGGCTATTCACATCAGGCCTATAAGCCATCTGCAACTGATCTTTTTTTTGGTGGGGGGATTGATTTTTACATATGGTGCAATATAGGAATATAAACCCATCTTTATGGATTTGGATACTAGGTAGGGTGAGCAATCTTCCCGGTTTGCCTGGGACTTGAGGGTTTTCTGGGATATGGGTTTTCAATGCTAAAATCAAGGAAGTCTCAGGCAACTGGGATGAGCTGGTCACCCTAATATCCTGGTATTTATAGAACAGTTCATTCTCTCTTTGCTGATGCCAGCTTTGTCCTATGCTGATAAAGTTTTCTATATTTATTTTGCTGTCTTCCATTAATGTGGAGCCTGTATGTAGTATTTCTGGACCAATCATGAATACCATTAATTTTGAAAGGAAATGTTACAGTTTTTTCTAAGGAAGTCTGAAGTTGTTTGATTTATCCATCATTAACATGGGATTATTTGTTTACAGCTTTGAAATTAAATACCTTGTTTTATAGCCATATTTGATTCCCACTTGTGTCTGTCATTGTTACTTGTTTCCTACGACTATACTCTGGGTTCACTTTTTTTCCTGAAGTATACCCTTTCTTAGTTCTTTTAGGGAGAGTCTGAAGGTAGTTAATTCTCTTGGCCTTTGTATGTCTGAAAATGTCTTTTTTCACCTAACTCCTGAATTATAGTTTGACTCTGTTTTTAGTCGCTTTGCTCCAGTATTTTGTGGGCATTGCTCTATTGTCTTTTATATATACACATAATATGTGCTGCGTAAGTGGTGGCTATCATCATGATGTCTAGGTATAGATTTATATTTTATTTGTCCTAGTTGGTGCTAGTAGGAGGAGCCTGCTCTGGGATCAGCCACCACCATCAGTCCCATACATTGTGCCTTCCCAAGGCAGCAGAGAAGGCGGGGAGGGGGGTACACACCAGCTCGGAGTCTCACCATTGCACATCTCAGATGATCACCTCTAATCATCTCACTGAGATGATTAGCAGAGTGAAAGAGTGGGAAAGCGTCCTAAACATAGTTTCTTCACCATTGTTGGGTGTCCTCCCCATCTAGGGTGGGTCCTGGACACCCACATGTGTAAGGTGTGCCAACATGTGCCTCTCCTCTGGTTTCTGGAGTCCTCTAGGTTCCTTCGAGGGGCTGAACGAAGTCTTACCTTCAATGCCAGACTGCTTAGCTGTTGCCAGCCCCATTTCCCCCATATTCCTACTTGCTGTCTGGGGCTCTACCCTGAAAGAACAGACCACCCAGAATCACGATTCCGTTAGTGCTTGGAGTGTCATATTGCTGGGCCCCACCACCAGACTGGAACTTCTGGGAAATTAACACTGGCCCAAGTCAAGCAGGAGCAGACCAAACTTTCCCAGACATTTCATTTTCAGCCTCCAGCTCCCTGTCAGTCCTAATGTCACTGTTCTTGATCAGTCCCAATATCAGTTTTTCTTCTCCACTGGATAGCAAGGTCTTGGTACAACTTGTAGTCAAGCTGACACAAATTTACAATAATTTAATTGCCTAAAGTTATGCACACATTTTGCTGGCACCAAGCACTTTTCACATCCAAGATTCCAGAAATGCAATCTCATGTTCCTACGATTTCTAGGTGTAAATCATATACATTTCTCCAGACCTTTAACAGTGACTCAAACAGTCAAGGATGCTTTCCATTCAGGTTGTACATCTCTTTTTTTAAAGCAGTGACTGTGTCTCTTCCTCTACTAGTAAGTTAGCCTATGTTTTTAGATTTTTCTCTCTGTTAAGAAAATATTTTGACATTTTTCATTATTAAAAAGCAAAATTAATAAAACAGCAGCAGCAGAAGATAAAATCCCAGCTCTCTCTACTTCATAACCCTATTCCTTTAAGACCTATCTTAAATTCCAGCTCCTTCCCAAAGCCTTTGTCACCAACTAGAGAACCTTGAGCTCATGCCTTTCCAACCATCCGGGCATTATTTCTGCTCAAATGTTAATATTCGGTCATCAACTGCCTTAGACTGCTCTGTAGTTGTTAACATACATGAGCCTGATTTCAGGGCTTGGAATACGCATCCTTCAAGGGCTGGGGTGAAGCCTCTTCTTGTTTTTTGGTTGTTGTCGTTCACAGAACCCAAATCAGTGTCAGGCACATAGCAGTTGTTTAAAAAACACTTACTGAATTAATCATAAACTGGCACTCTTCAGGGGTGCCATTTCCCAATCAGGAGCGCAATTAATAAAAAAGCCCCCAGCCTTACCAAGAACAGCTACAACAGCAGCACCAGCAGAAGCAGCAAGCATTGGACCCTCGGTTCCCCACTCCGTGCTGGCCTACGGTGGAGCCCGGTGTCTCCTGGGCTGCAGACATCTGCCGCTTCCGCATCTCCATCCGTTCAGATCCCATTGGCTGCAACAGGCAAAGTCAAAGGGGGCGGGGGGAGGGGGCCAGAGTTACCACAAAAGAAGCGCAGAGAGTCAGTTGTTTGGATCATTGTGAAGATGCAATGTGACTAAACCCAGGTCATTCCTGCTAATTCCCGTAAAATTTGGTGCTTTGAATCTTAGAATCCATTAATTTATCAAATATTTATTTAATGTTTAGCATCTGCTAAGCACTATGATAAATTCCAGGAATAAAATGACAGAAGGAGGGTCCCTGCCCCCAGGTGCTAGCGGTTTAGTAAAGGAGACAGACAAACACAGACATCACATACATTTAAGATGGTGCAGTAAGGGCTACAACAGGGGCATTTCCCAGCTCCAGAGTTCCCTCTGGGCTGAACCAATGGGTAGCAGCTATAGGTAACAGCTGAATTACAGCTGTCCACAAGGCCAGCACACAGATGCACGGGGAAGCCATGCCAAAAAGGTCAGGCATGCTAACAGAGCAGTAGGAGGAAATGTCAAGAAGTCCTGGGAGGCTGCCCAGTTCTGAGGCCCAACGACAGATCAAATCCTTACTAGCTGCCAGACCTTGAAGAAGTCACTCAACTCAAGTATGTGCAAAACACTCAGAACTCAGCCTGGTATGTAGTATTGCTCAATTATTCCCAGGACGTGAGGCGGGACTGTGGCCTGTGGCCTGGCCAGACCTGTCCTGCCGTTTGCAAAGACAGTTGTCCTGGCCTACCTCAGTGGAGATCAAGCCATCAGAAACAAGGTCCATGCCTCTGACCCTCTTCTTTCTCTGAGGACTACAAGAACGGCTGAAGGAGAGAAGCATGAAAGCAGCAGAAGAAATGAGAAATTGCTGAGCCCACTTTTGCTTTTGATACTATTGTTGAATTGTTGGTGGAGTAAAAGCAAAAAATATCAAAGCCACATTAAAGAACCTTAAATAAGACTTTGGAAGTAAATTCTGGATTTGTTAGTCTATTCCAACATTAGATTTCTCTCTTCCTACTATTACCAATTCTTATATGCTATTGGACTTTGTTTTAATTATTATAGTTTTATTATATGTTTTCATATTGGGTAGGTCAAGTTCTCTTCATGAATTAAAAACAATTATTTTTGGCTGTTCTTGCCTGTTTTTTCTTCCTATTGAATTTTGGAATCAGCTTGCCAACCCATGGTGGGATTTTGATTAGGCCCATACTGAATTTATAAGAAATATTTATGACAAATGACATCTGTTTTAGTATCTGCCTAATCAGGAATGACTCCTCTGGAGTAGCTCTTTTGCTGTAATTATACCAGACGTAACTTCCAGGATAGCAAGGGAGACCCATCAAAGGGTTTTACTGTCCCTTCATCCACAGCCAAAATGACACTCACAACCCCTGTTGACACCACCTGAGCAGTCCAGGCCTCCTGAGCTGGGGCGGTTCACCTGGTCAAAGGGGTGGAGGTAGAGACACCTGCCCAACTCACGGCCACGTTTTATGCGCACCACTGGGAGACAGACCCCTTTAACGCCCCTGGGGGAGAAACTCTGGGCTCCTCTGGGCATCTCCTTCTCAACACATCTGCAGCATTTCAATGGAGACAGAGACTGGGGACGGTTTACTTCATTCAGGACACTGAGGGGCAAGAACAAGACAGTACAATCCGCAAACAAAGATGCTTTGAGCTAAAGACGTTCCAGGGAACTGTTATTTTCTAAGAGATGTTGATGCAACTTGCCTCATTAAAAAAAAACCCCAATTGCTTCTCAAAAGAAGGAAGGATTGTGACGTGGTAATGTCAACAGGTTTCAGGGGACTATTTCAACATCTTTGCAAGAATAGGTCTTCCCAATCAGTACATGAATTATTTATTCATTTAATCTTCTCTCATGTATAGTTTAAGAGTTTTCCTCCAACAGGTCTTACATGTTTTTGGTAGGCTTATTCCTGAATATTTTATAGATCAATTTTTGCTGCTGTTGTAAACTCCCCCTCCCCCACCATGTTTCTAAATAGTTACTTCAGAGTATAGGAAACCTAAGGATACTATATCTGGCCTTTCTACTGAATTCTCTTATTACTTCTAGAAGTCTTCTTGCTGTTTCTCTTGGGTTTTCTAGTTTGATGACCATACTGTCTAATAATAATCACTCTTGTCTGCTGACTTTCTGTACTTTTCCAAGCTATAAACATCTTTCCCCTCCTTGGTCTTATTTCATTGGCTGGGCAGTTCAGTAAATATTGAAAAGCAGTAAGAATATTAGGCACCTTTGCCTTCTTCATGACTTCAATGAGATTGTTAATACTTTGCCCATATGTGTGACATGTGTTGGAGGTTTCTGGGAGAAGGTAACTTTACCGAGTTAAGCAAGCTTTATTCTATTTACATAGTATAAAATAAGTTGTGCCAGCCTATGATATTAGTTAACGTATTTTATTTGTTTGTATACACCTATTTCTTTGTAAATACCTGGAAGAATCTTAAGGATTCAGTGAGCAAACTCTTAGAGAATATCCTAAGGTTGCTCAGGACTAAATACAGCCTTCAGCTATCAGAGGCAAACTCCATCAAAGTCTGTTCTCACACACTTTTGAAAACAGCTTTACGGAGGCCTATCGGACATACAGTGAACGACACGTGTTTGAAGGGTACCATTTGGTAAGTTTTGAAATGTATATACCCTTGATACTACCACCACAATCCAGACCACATCATCAACCTCAAAAGTTCCCTCACACCCCTTGGGAAGCCCCTGTCTTCCCCTCCCTCCTGCTCCTGCCTGCCCCGGACAGTCACTGACCCACTTTCTCCCGCTATATGTTAATTTGCATTTTTCAGAATTTTGCACAAATGGAATCATACAATATACACTCTTTTTTGTCTGGCTGCCTTCACTCAGCATAATTATTCTGCAATTGTTGTGTGTATCAATCGTTCTTTCCTTTTTATTTCCTAGCAGTGTTCCATTGTATAGATGCACCACAATTTGCTTACCCTGCACCTACTGACGGACATAACACCTTTTTGATCATTGCTGAAAAGATTACATATGTCAGACACTGTCTGTTTTGAACATGTAAGTCTTTTATCAGACAAAATAAGAAGTGCATGTTGCTGAGACTGTATTAAAATTTGCTGCACTGTATACGGTTGTAACACATTTCTACAGATGTTTTTCCACATTGAGCAATGCCTGATGATTATGTTCTTTTGGTATTTCTATTGGATTAGTCCTGGGTTCTTAACCATTTTCCTAATTTATAAGTGCCTCATTTCTTTTTTCAATGTTCTATGTCTCAATTCCTCTTTGTAGAGTTTCACCTGGTCTCATAACCCATTTAATTTTTCCTCTGTATATCATTAGAACTTCTTGTTTAGTTTCTTGGAATTCTTACACATGGTTCTGTATTTCGGCATCTTAAGTCATTTTAAGCTTTGAATGAACATGTGTACAGAAATACATGCTATTCCAACAAATTTGCTAATAACCTATCATCTCTCATTCCAAGAATTCTAAATTAATAGGCATGGTTTTCACTCAATTACTGGATGCTGGAGCGTTTAGTGGCGAGAGTGGTCATGAATACTCATGCCCTGCTGAGTCGTGGTGAAATAGGAGAGCCTGAGATGAAGCTAGAAGTGTTAATAAAACATGAATATTAAAGATAAGCAAAATGTTGATACTTGAAGTTGTGTCATGAACACGTGAGGTTTGTTATACTATCCTCTACATTTATGTATGTTTGAAAATTTTCCTTGATAAAGCTTTTAAAATGTTGAATTCTATCATATTAAAAAAATCTATTGAGATGATCATATGAATTTCCTCCTTTCAGTAGTTAATGAAGTGAATTATGTTAATGCATTTCTTAAGGTTGAATCACCCTTACCTTACTAAGTAAACCCTCGTTGGGTACAAAATATGATTATTCTTCTATTATACCACTGAAATTGATTTGGCAATATTTTATAAGGAGTTTTTTTAAATCTATCTTTATAAGAGAATTATTTTTTCCCTGAAGATTTGTAGAATTTGCCTGCAAAATTACTGGAAGCTTTTAGGAGTGGTTTGTTGACTATGTTTTCAATTTCTTCTTTGATTTCTGTTCTCTTCATAGTTTCTTCCTCTCTTTGAGTCAATATGGCAATTTTCACTTCCTGAAAAAAAATCCATCGACATTTCATCTAATTTTCAGATTTACTGGAAGTTATTATTATCAGTCATTTTCTGATTGTCAGAATGAGATGCTTTAAATGACTCCATGCTTGTTTGAGAGATAAATATGTACTTGCTTATGGGAGAGTTGCATATTTAATGTCACTAAATATTTGTAGAGAATTAATTTTTTAATATAATAGCTAATTAGTATGAAGCCTGACAACATATATTAAATGAATGCTACCTATTTACAAGACTTTAAAAATAGGCCATGAGCACATATGTTCATTCAGCTAGTCCTTTCAGACATTGATATATAATCTGACTAGCCAAACTAGCTTCATGCGTCTTTTCCTTTGCCTTCATCACATCTGAGGGAGAACTACGTACACATTTCATTTCCATTTGTTCTTTCCAAATACCATGAAATCAGTGCTTCTTTAACATTGCTTTTCTATTCCTCTTTTGGTCTGTCTGGCATAGACTGCTGGGCACTGTTTTAGTGCCTGTTGGGACGACTCAAGCACGTCACACGCATCATGCCCCAGTAACTGGCTGCCTTTGCTTGAGGGTCCTGAGACTCAGAAGTTAAAGGAATGTAAAACCAATGTCAGTGAATTCAGATGCTTTTTTCCTTAATTTATGGCATTCTAAAAGCAGCCTGAGGAAATGGGGCTAATACAGCTTGGCAGTTCATTAAATATTCAGATCTTAACCAAGAGATAATCCTACTCAAACATGGCTTTTTCAAATCCCTAGGAACACAGCAGTTAAGAGAACTCTTTCAAATTTCAAGTAAAGGCAAAGGCAAACTCTTAATCTTATCACAATCTTTTACTAATTTGGAATCAAAAACAATAAGTAGTTAGAAAAAAATTTAACCTAACCATAATTAGCTCAGAGAAGTTATTTCTTATTTTCTGGTAAACTTAAACTTGATGGTTGGATTCCATTAATAGCTGCTTATTTTCATTATAGTTTCTAAATTCTGAAAATGGCTATTATTGAATTACACATTGGGACCATGATGAAACATCAAGTATCGTGTAAAAAAAAGTCTTATCTCTTAAGGCCAAAGACCTGAGTTCCTGTTCCACAGGGTAAAGAATCATAGACAAGATCCCAATGAGGGAGAACCAAGAACCTAAAGGACATAAATTCAAAACCATCCTCAGCAACCCTTAGAAACATGATCCTACCATCAGGGGACAGTTTTGGGTCCTGAAAGAGTTAAATCAGAATAAGAGGAAATTTGAAAGGACAGATTTCCCTGGAGGTGACCCAAATCCCAAATCTACTTATACAGCCTCTGAGTTACTTTTTCTTTAACAAACCTTGGCCTTTGGGCATTACTGCTAGGTAGATAATGAGTGCTTCTGGATAACAAGATGTCTGTCAGAGCAAAGTGCTGCTCAAAGTACTTCTCAGTACTACCTCCGTTACCTGCTTTAGACACTGACTTGAAACATCTTGCCTAGTTTTAACTTCCTTATTTCATTAGCCTGCCTAGAATCCAGCTTATGATTCATTTTCTTGCCCTTGCCCTTGTGAACCCTGCCACAGGCTTCACCATTACCTGATCCAAACTCTGCTCCTGCTCCTGTGTCTTGTTGATCCATTCCACTCATCACTCTCCAGAGAGATATCCCGAAAGCTACTGTGAACGTTCCAGAGGAACTAAAGACACTAAAGACTGAAGTGTTTGAATTCAAATTCTGGAAGTCTTGGGACTCTAGTCAAGCTGGGGCAATGAGTTCCCACTTTGATCACTCCCTCCATTCCAAACAAAAGCAATGATAAGAACAATCCAAAAAGAAATGGGGGAGCTGAAAAGCAAGATAAGTATATCTGAAAACCAGACAGGAAATGGACATGTCAGTGAAGGGGCAGAGTAGAAGCAGTGGCCTGCTTGGCTCTGGGGCCAAGAAACAGACAGAGGCAACATTAGTCTGGAAGGTGAAAGTGACTAAAATTGCTCCAGGAAAAATGGGGACTGGAGATGTGTTCACTGCTTTACAAACAGAAAGGAGTCTTGTCTTTCTTATGAAAGAAGCTGTAAAAGAAACAACAACTGTGGCTGCCCTCTGCTGGGCTTCAGAAAGCTGGAGGCCTAGTTATGGGACAGAGGGAGGATGCAGACACCCTCACAGTCAGGAATGAGCCAGAACTGCCGGCACTGAGATCAAATCTGGCATAATCGCAGTATCCCATGGGGCAGAAATTCTGAATTGCCATCATATCTGGTTCTCAGTAGGATGCTCACATGTCCACTGGAGAAAATCTTAGTGTTTCATAACAGATAGTTGAAAACAAGAAAGACAGACAAATCATCAAAAAGAAAAAAACCCAATTCCTTCAAAATGAACATGTAAACCAAAATCCAAAACACACTTAGAAATATAAGGCTAAGAAAGATAGTCATCAAAGTTGCCCATTGGAATATGAATTTAATCGTATGGAAGAAGATGAAAAATAAATGTTAAAGCGATCAAAGAAACAATGAAGAAATCATTTCCATTAAAAGAGAAAAAAATTAGGAAACAAAACCAGATAAAAATGAAATAAGAACAGATGCATAGGGGCCAGCCCCATGGCCGAGTGGTTAAGTTCACGTGCTCCACTTCAGCAGCCCAGGGTTTGGCCGGTTCGGATCCTGGGCACGGACATGGCACGGCTGGTCAGGCCATGCTGAGGCGGCATCCTACATGCCACAACTAGAAGGACCTACAACTAAAATATACAACTATGTACTGCGGGGATTTGGGGAGAAAAAGCAGGAAAAAAAACAAAAAAGAAGATTGGTAACAGTTGTTAGCTTAGGTGCCAATCTTTAAAAAATAAAAAAAAAAAAATAGGGGCTGGCCCCGTGGCCGAGTGGTTAAGTTCGCGCGCGCTCTGCTGCAGGCGGCCCAGTGTTTCGTTGGTTCGAATCCTGGGCGTGGACATGGCACTGCTCATCAAACCACGCTGAGGCAGCGTCCCACATGCCACAACTAGAAGGACCCACAACAAAGAATATACAACTATGTACTGGGGGATTTTGGGGAGAAAAAGGAATAAAATAAAAAAAAATCTTTAAAAAAATAAAATAAATAAAATAAAATAAGAAAAGATGGATAGCAGAAAGTACCAAGTAGAAAGTTTCAAGGAAATTAGAAAATAGTACTGAAGGATTAATTTAGAATTTTATGCAGAGAGACTAAGAGATAAAGAAACAGGGAGGGGTGAGACCTCCAGAACCGCTATGTGAGGCACTCAGACCCTCTCCCTAGCAAATATTTAACTGGTATAAAAAAAAAATCTCTGGAGTTTTAAATAAAAAGTTACAAAAAGTCTTGGGAAATTGACTTACATATAACGTAGGTAAAATTACATGCAGCAAATGGAGAAACATGTATCCAAGAAAATCTACCTAATGTTAGTAAGAGTCGGTGGCATTTGAGCCATGACCAGCTCCCATCCTCCCCATGCTCAGCTCTGTGTGCTAGAAACTGTACTCTTGGTTGGTGTAGCCGAGAAGACACCAGTGTCCTCTCCCCTCAGTTTCCAATGTCGGGCTCTAGTTTTACCCCAGGAGGGTAGCAGCAACAGCCTCTCTCATTCCGCCCTAGCTCTGTGTTGCAGAACCTCTATTCCATGTGACCATAGCCAAGAAGACTAGGTCTCACTCCTCCCGCCCAGTCCCCATTTGTAGGGTCGAAGCTCAAGCTTGCTTGCAGGGCAAAGATTCTACAATGGGAGGAGCAAGCTGAGAAGACCTGGGGCTTCCACCCCACCTCACCTCCAAGCTTGCTTGTAGAGCTGGAGTGTAACTGCAGGAGAAGCAGGCTGCAATCCCCGGCCCCAGCTCTGGTGCAGTGGTTCCAAGGTTCTTCCCAGGGGCCGGGCAGACCTTCAAGACAGAGCGCTCCACAGGGTACTAACTTTATTTTGGTTGGAGCACGGAAGAGTTCCTGCCTAAGGGCACTGTCAGAAACATTGGAGATTTTAGTGGCAAGCATTTAAGAATGGGCTGGTAACTCCATGACACTAGTAGCAATAAGAACAAAAGCGGCCAGCCCACACAGAACAGAATCAGCAAGGGAAAAAGACAGAAGTGGAGACTGAGAAATCCATGTGCAGGCTTCCCTCAGCTTTCTCCTTCTCATGAGGAATCACACAGAGTACACTTTCCAGCAACAAAAATGCAGCAACATGTCTGTGATGTTTCTGCCCAGTTAGTCCATTAGAGATTCAATACCCAAGATTTTTGTTGGGGGGCTGGTCACATAGGCACCTTCTGGCCGGCACATACCAAAACTCCAGACTTCCAGAAGGAAAGCAGGTATTCAGCATAAAACATACTGTTTGCACAAACATTCTAGGCACGTTGAATGATCGCTATGAATTAACTGTTGATTGAAAACACTTTGAGAGTCAATTCCCAGTCGCCAGCCAAGAGCAAATATTGCCAGCAGGACTGGAAAGATTCTAGGATAGCAGTCTCAAACTTACTATAATACGTTTTTGCACAAGGACAGAAAAAAATATTTGAAGACACAATGGCTATAAACTTCCCAAATTTGATGAAAAACATTAATCTACATAACAATCAACTTCAAGCAGGATAAGATCAGAGATCCGCACTGAGACACATCACAAAGTTAAATGTTGAAAGCCAAAGATAAAGAGAAAATCCTAAAGTAGCAAGAGAAAAATGACTCATCACAAACAAGTAAATCGCAGTAAGTTTAACAGCTGACTTCTCATCATAAACAACAGAGACCAGGAAGCAGTGGAATAACATATTCAAAGTGCCAAAAGACAAAAACTGTCAACAGATTCATATATCCCAAAAAGCTATCTTTAAAAACTGAAGGCAAAATATATTCCCAGATAAGCAAAAACTGAGCAAATTTGTTGCAAGCAGGCTTGCCTTATCAGAGACACTAAAGTAAGTTCTTCAGTTTGAAAGGAAGTGACAGCAGATAATAATTCACACACACACACACACATGCTCCAGTAAAGGTAATTATGTAGGTGATGATAAAAGACAGTATGATTACATACTTATTTTTTTCTCTTAACTGATTTAAAGGCCAATCACAAAAAAGAATATCTATAAAATTGTATTGTACTTATAGTGTATAAAAATGTAATATCTTTGACAAAAACAACAACTATATACTGTCTATAGGAGACACTTTAAATTCAAAAATACAAATAGATTGAAAGTAAAAGGATGGGAAAATGAGAGATGTGCCAAAGAGCAACCATACGACAGCTCGAGTGGCTATGCTAACAGAAAACAAAATACACTTAAACACAAAATGCTACTAGAGATGAAGAGGGGACATTTCATAATGATAAAAGGATCAATCTCTTAGGAAGATATAACAACTTCAAATATATATATATATCTAACAATTCAGCCCCAAAATACATGAAGCAAAAATTGACAGAATTGACAATTGAACAACAATAGTAGTGGAATTCAATGCCCCACTTTCAATAATGGATAGAACAACTAGGTAGAAGATCAACAAGGATACAGAGGACATGAAAATACAGTCACGCACTGCATAACGATGTTTCAGTCAACGAGGGACTGCAAATACAGCAGTGGTCCTATAAGATAAGTACTATAGAGCCTAGGTGTGTGGTAGGCTATACGATCTAGGTTTGTGTAAGTATACTTTATGATGTTTATCCAATGACAAAATCACCTAACGATGCATTTCTCAGAATGTATCCCCATCATTAAGCGATGCATGTTTGTACTATAATCTAACTAGACATAACTAGACATCTATAGAGTACTCCATCCTACATCAGTGGAATATACATTCTTCTCAACTACACATGGAATATTCTCCAGAACAGATCATATGCTAGGCCATAAAGCAGCCTCAATAGATTTTAAATGACTAATATTATACAAAGTATGCTTCCCAACAACAACGGAATTAATTTAGAAATCAGAATGAAAGATATTTGGGAAATTCAAAACATGTGGAAACTAAACAAACAGGAAACAAAGAGGTGGTATTACTACTGCTCTTAGAGAAATAAAAATAATTATAAGGGAACACTATGACCAACAATATACTAAGAAATTAGAAAACTTAGATGAAATGGAAAAATTCCTAGAAAGACACAAACTACCAAAACTGACTGAAGAAGAAAAGAAAAATTTAAAGACATTGAATTAATAATAATATAAAAGAATCTCACAAAGAAAAGCCCAGATTGAGATGGTTTCACTGATGAATACTACAAAACACTTAAAGAAGAATTAATACAAATTCTTCACAAACTTTCCCAAAAAATAGAAGAGAAGGTAATACTTTGCAACTCATTCTATGAGGCCGGCATTACTCTGATACCAAAACCAAGTAAAGATATCAAAATCATCTCCTACGAACACAGTTGCAAAAATATTCAACAAAATACTAGCAAACTGAACACAGCAACATGTAAAAAGAGTCCCATCACCAAATGGAAGTTATCCCAAGATCGCCAGGTTAGTTTAATATAAAAAAATCAAACAATGTAATAACCATATTAATAGAATAAAGGACAAAAATCATATGATCCTCTCAAGAGACACAGAAAAAACATTCAACAAAATCCAACATATTTAATGATAAAAACATTCAACAAAATAAAAATGGAAGGAAGCTTCTTCAACTTGATCAAGGGCATCTGCAAAACACCTGTAGCTAACACCATACTAAATACTGAAAGACTGATGGCTCTTCCTCTGAGATTAGTAATAAGAAAAGAATGTTTACTCTTGCCACTTCATTCAATACATTGTATTGGAGGTTCCATCCAGGACAATTAGACAAGAAAAAGAAATAAATAAAGGGTATTCAAATTAAAAAAGAAGTGAATGAAGCTAGACACAAAAGGCTACATGTTGTATGATCCCATTTGTAAGAAATATTCAGATTAGGTAATGCTATAAAGACTGAAAGTAGACTAGTGATTGCCAGGAGTTAGGGGCAGGGGGAAGGGGGGAGTGATGCCTAATAGGTATGGGGTTTCTCTTTTTATGAAGAAGATTAGCCCTGAGCTAACATCTGCTGCTAATCTTCCTCTTTTTGCTGAGGAAGACTGGCTGTGAGCTAACATCCATGCCCATCTTCCTCTACTTTATATGTGGGACGCCTACCACAGCATGGTGTGCCAAGTGGTACCATGTCCACACCCAGGATCCAAACTGGCGAAGCCCAGGCTGCTGAAGCAGAATGTGCGAACTTAACCACTGTGCCACTGAGCCAGCCCCTAGGGGTTCTTTTTGAGGTGATGAAAGGGTTTTGGGTTTAGATAGTGGTGACTGTTGCACAATTTTGTGAATATACTAAACACCACTAAACTGAACACTTTAAAATGGTGAATTTTATGGTATGTGATTTAGATATCAATTCTTAAAAAGGAATGAAGTACTGATATATGCTATCACAGGAATAAATCTTGAAAACATTATGCTATATGAAAGAAGGAAGACACACAAGACTGCACGTTGTATAACACCATTTATAGGAAATGTGCAGAATAAGTAAATCTAGGGAGACAGAAGGTAGAGCAGTGGTTGCCTAGGGCTGTGGAGAAGGGGGAAAGAATGGAGAATAATTACTAATGGGTATAATAAGGTTTCTTTGTGTTGATGAAAATGCCCTAAAATTAGATTAGTGTGATGTTTACACAACTCTTTAAATATACTAAAAACCATTGATTATTCACTTGAAACAAGTGAATTTCATGGTATGTAAATTTTATCTCCACAGTGCTGTTTAAAGGAAAAAGAGGGAGTACAGAATTATCAGTTTCAATATACATTTAACAGGAGTTTCATACGAAGAAAATAATGGGAGGACAGAGGTTCTCATCGGGGAGCAGGTTGTCTCTGAACTCCCATGACAGATTTACAAACACTTCCTTGTTCTTGACTTTGCTGTGGCTGAGGCAGCAGAGGAACCAATGGAGAGAAAGTGAAGAAGTGACAAAGAGATAACATCCTTTTCTGCCTTCTGACTGCCGCTCTGGTGAATCTCTGAAGAGGCCTGAGCTGGGTGAGGGGAAACTGAATTGGATGAGACTACAGTTCTGATTTAGACTAGACTGAGCATTTTGAATGACAGAAAATGAAACTGTTCTAATACTGACACTGACCTGAAAGCTACGGGACCTGCCCAAGACAGAATCAAAGGGAGAGGAAGGGAGATGCAACAGTGTTTGAAGGTGGTGTAGAAGAAGAAATTCATCACTTGTTTGCACTTGAGTCCAGCTTGTTTAATTAGTGAAGTATGTAAAGAAATACGAGAAAATCTAGCATGGGAGAGAGGCAAAAGTTGGCAAAGGTCACACATTAGATTCTGGGTGCAGGGACATTAATAGAGATCAATAAGGGGTGAGATAAAAAATAGGCGTCTTAGTGGAGAAAGAAGGAGACTTGTGGAATCCAAAGTGGATGCAAAGTGTCAGGGCTAAGAACATAAAATTGGGTTGCTATCAAAGAACTTAGAAGGGAGACAGTAAAGCCAGGAGGTCATAGGGCCGGAATCCAGTTGTGATGAAAATAGCCATGCCCGCACAGCTTTTCTTAGAAACCAGAAGGATGTCCTCCATTTCCATGTAAGAGGAAACCTTAATGTCTATCTTAGTTTCCTAAGGCTGCCACAGGAAATTACCACAAACTGGATGGCTTTAAACAACAGAAATTTATTGTCTCACAGTTCTTGAGGCTAGAAGTTCAAAATCAAGGTGTTAGCAGGGCCAGGATCCCTCTGAAGTCTCTAGGGAAAAATCCTTCCTTGCCCACTCATGTCTGGTAGTTGCCAGAAATCCTTAGCCTTCTTTGACTTGTGGCACCATAACCGCTAACCTGCCTCCATCATCACATGGTCGTCTTCTGTCTGTGTCTGTCTGTGTCCCAAGCTCACTCTCTCTTTGTAAGGATACCACTCATTGGACTGAGGGCCCACTCTAATCCAGTATGAACTCATCTTAACTTGATTGTACCTGCAAAGACCCTATTTTCAAGTAAAGTCACATTTATAGGTACCAGGATTAGGACTTTGTCTTAGTCTGCAAGGGCTGCTATAACAAAATACCGCAGACTGGGTGGGTAGCTTTTAAATAACAGAAATGTATTTCTCACAGATCTGGGACTGGAACCGATCAAGAATCCAAGATGAAGGTGCCAGCATGGTTGTGTTCTGTTGAGGACCCTCTTCCTGGCTCATAGCTGGCACCTTCCTGTTGCGCTCTCACATGGTGGAAGAAGCCAGGAATCTGTCTGGGGCCTCTTTCATAAGGTACTAATCCCATTCACGAGGGCCCCACCTAATGATTTAGGACCTCCCAAAGGTCCCACCTCCTAATACCATCATCTTTGGGGGCCACCGTTTCAACATATGAATTTGGGAAGGCACAAACACTTCAACCATAGCAGACTTCTAACATATTTTAGCGGGGGACACAATTCAACCTACAATGTCTAACGTGGAATGTGGGCTCCTGTGAAAAGATTTTAATGCTTCTATCCGGAACTATCATGTGCATGAGCATCGAGATGACTTGAGGACTTCAACCTGCAGCTGAGACAATGAAACAATGTGCTAATTATGATATTACTTTAAAAAGTCACTTTAAAAGATGGTAACACATGCACATGGTAGGAAAAACCATACAATACTGGCGGATTTACTATAAAAGCTGTTCCCCAGAGGACAACACTGCCGTCTGTCTTTTTGTATATCCTTCCAGATATCTACACACATACATACATTTTTAAGAGAATGGGAGCACGGTACACAGACTATCCTGTGCCTCTCTTTTTCACCTGACAAAGTATCTCGAAGTTCTTTTTACATTAGGACATGTGGTGTTCTGCTCACACCAGTATGAATTAGGTTTCTCCAACTTACAATAGTCCCCAGAGCTCAGTATCTCAGAAACAACAAAGCACACCCAAAATGCTTTGCTTATATAGTGTTCGGGTATACCAAGATTATGAATTCATTAATTCAATAAATAAAAACACATGTAGAAAAGCAGAGTCTAGGGCCAGCCCCAGTGCCCTAGTGGTTAAGTTCAGTGTGCTCTGCTTCAGTGGCCTGAGTTCAGTTCCTGCGCGTGGATCTACACCGCTCTGTTAGCTGCCATGCTGTGCTGGCAGCCCACATACTAAAAAATAGAGAAAGATTAGCACAAATGTTATCTCAGGGCAAATCTTCCTCAGCAAAAAAGAGAAAGAAAAGAAAAAGAAAAAAATATAAAAAAAAAAAAAGAAAAGGAGAGTCTAATAACATCTTAAGGAGTTTTCTTATCCTTCTACAGGGAGTATCAGCTATCACTCTGAGGCCAAGCATGGCTGGGGGTGGAACTTCTGTGCTCAGCTGAGTAGATGGCAAGAAAAGGTCTGTTGAATGAATGAACATTTAGAACAAAAACAGATGCTTTGTTTTAACATCACATCCCATATAAAATAATGACTATACTTTTGCTATGCTAAAGAGTTTCTCCTAGTCCTTTTACTGCACCATAGATAGAAAAAATAGTTCCATTAATATCATATTTGAAAGCCCCAATTTGATGAGCAAACTTCAAGGCCAATTAAGAGAAGAATGCTTTATATTTTTATAGGGCTTTATAGATTACAAGAGACTTTTATATGTCTTACCTCATTCTTTCCTTCCCACAGTGCTGTAAGCCAGGAAAGGCAGTTATTATTTCCACTTTTCAGGTGAAGAAACCAAGGCTTAAAGAGGCATAACTCATTCCCTGACGTGACTCAGATGACCTGTAACCCAGGTCACCAACCCTCCGTCCAACACTTTCATCACACCAGCCTGTCAGTGCAAGTGGCTCTGTCAGAAATATGACAGCTCAGTGTAGACACATGCATTTTAAAAGACAGCAATGTGGGAATATTTCCAGTTATGATGTTCACTGTTACTTTACTGTGATCTAATCTACTTAATTTTTAGGCCAAAAGAGCTAAGGTGACTTGTCCACGATCACATGGCTAGTTGAGAGCATGTACGTGACTGGAATCCTACAAACTGCTAACACACACACACACAACTCACACACAGAGTCCCTCTTTCCTTCCAGTACATCATGCTATTTCCCATGAGATTCCACTTACTTTTATAAACATTTACATGCACTTGACTTAGATCTTTAAACATTCCAACCAATTTTTGAGATTTCTCTTGGCCCAAAATGCAGAAACCATTTGCAAATGAAATTGACAGATAGAAAATTTAACCAAAGGCAGAACATTAATTCAAACCTGAGCTTGAAAACAGTAAAACTAATTTTAAACAAAAAGCAATATCCCAAATAAAATAGGAATACATGCTGCTGAGCCTTCAACCCCGCTTCCATCCACAGCACAGAGCACACAGAGAAAGGGCAGCTCCCCGCACGCTCTAACTCTTCTCCCATCCCCAGAAGTAATTAGTGTTAAGATTTTGATATGAATCTTTCTAGAAGTGTTTCTATGAAATTAACAACATATAATTAACTATACTTTAAAACAGATTTAGTATGTTTATCTAAATGGCATTAGATGATATGTATGATTCTGTGCCTTATAATTTTTACTTTAAAAATGTCTCAGAGGGCCAGCCTGGTGGCGCAGCTGTTAAGTTCACATATTCCGCTTCTTGGTGGCCGGGGTTCGCTGGTTTGGATCCTGGGTGCGGACATGGCACTGCTTGGCAAAAGCCATGCTGTGGTAGGCGTCCCACATATAAAGTAGAGGAACATGGGCATGGATGCTAGCTCAAGGCCAGGCTTCCTCAAAAAAAAAAGTCTCAGGAATCTTTGATAGTACACGTAGTTCTCTCTCATGCATTTTAACAGTTGGAGCTCTATCTCATTTGTTTCATTGTATCTCATAGTTTAGATACTCAGATGTATCATAATATTTTTACTATCTCTGCCAGGGATCATAAAAGATTTGCAGATTTGATTATATAAAAATGCTAAACTTCTGAGCCACAAGAGACAACATAAACAAGGCTGCTCCTGACCAAGCATGGGGAAGTTTAAGTATCAATAAGAATAATAACTGCAACGAATTGGAACACGTCCGATATGTGTAAATCCATGATTTTGGAATGATACTAAAACACTCACTGATTACTTTTTAGAGGATGTTAGGAAACCAACTGATTTTGAAAACTGGTATATAAGGACAAAGAACCAAGTGTTTACCCTTCCTTTCCTATAAAGCATTACTTCAGGATAACCTAATAGTTGATAAGGAGAAGTTTCCTTTTACAAAATTTTACGAGCTAATAAATGAAGAAATCGTACACACACACACAGAGGCACACGCATACATATAAATCATCTATGAAAAAATGTTCAGTTTTACCAAAAGTAAAATTTGCAAGACTATTGGCATTCTCAATGGAGTCTCAGAAACAGTAGCTGAGAGCAAGTAGGATTAACTCATCTGAGAGGAGAATGGAATAATGAAGGATTCCATAAACACTGAAGATGCAAAATCAAAACTAAAGTGATTCAAGAACAAAGATCAAAATTTACATGGCAGAAAATCATAGAAGGAAAAGAGATGTGAATAAAACCAGGTATCACTTTTTAATTATGAGACTGGCAAAAAAATTTTTCAAGATTATTACATCCATTGTAACTGAGGATTTAGGGAAATCGGTTTAAGTCCTAACTCCGCCAGCAATTAGCAATGTGACCTTGGAGAAGTCAGCTCATCTCCCTGAGCCTCGGTTCCCTCACGCATAGAACTGGGATAGTAAGGAACCTGGAGGTGAAGGTCGAATGGAGCAAAACCAGTGAAGCACTTGAACGGTGCTCACAACATGGAGTGAGCACTCAATAAATCTCTGTAGTCTTGTGCTTTGTGTTGCTATTATGAATGGGATCTTCACTCACTTCGTGAGATTGGTGTAGAATTTTATTTTTTGGGCTATCCTTGTCCAGTTTTGATCTTCTTGTTCTGCTCTCTGTTTAAACTAAGCTGGAAAAATTTCCATCTGTTTTAATGCACTGGAACATTAGAATCACCTGGTTTTTAAAGATATGCTAGAACCCATAAAAATCATCTTATCTTAATCAGATTTGCCAAAGGTTAGTCTGTATTTCTGCTTTCCAAAGAACTGACTTTAGGTTTTTATGGATCAATTTCACTTTCTGTTGACTGTAAATTTCATTCATTTCTGCTTTCATTTCCATAATTCTTTATCTAAAGCTACTTCGTTAGTTTTCTCTGGTACTAAATTTTTAGTTCATTTATTTCTGGTCATCACTGTTTTCTAATTGATGCATTTAGGGCTACACATTTTTATCCACTTGCTGCCTTGATCCTATTCTATGAGTTTTGCTATATGGTATTATTGTTTAATTCCAAATAGCTCAGATCTAACAGCTCAGCTCCAAAGAGCTCAGATCTAATTTCAGTTCAGAATTCTCTTTTATCCAAGGTTCCACGGAAGCTTATTTCTAATTTCTTGACTAGCCTGTCATTAGCTTATAATTTTTTTGCATTGTGATTTGAAAATGTGGCCTGTATGATTTTACCATTTTTGAATATGTTGAGGTTTTGTAACTTTCTTCAAGATTTAAAAAAAATGTAGCTATAGTTACCTATAGTTTTGCCTTTTCCAGAATGTCATATAAATGAAATCATACAGTTTTTAGCCATCTCTAGAATTTTCTATTCATTTTCTGGATCACTGGATGCAACATGTTAATCTACTGGCCACTTGCCTCACTGTAGCATCTTTACTTCCGAAACCAATGATGTCTCTCTGATTCTTCATTTTGGAAAGATTCTTTAAATCTTTATAGATACAAGAAGGCTGTCAAAACATAGAAAATATCAACTGTTTCGCAAGAAAAGTGACTTATAAACACAAGGAATTCTGTGGCTCCCTTATGTGAGATAATGAAGAGTGGGACCAGTCAGAAGAGGTGGGAATATTGCACAGGATACTGACCCGTGCCACCGACCAACTCAATCATTCCTACCAGATTTCCGGATGGTGCAAAAGTAACTGATTTGAGTTTTGCCCCTTTTCTATTTTCACACTGAGGAAGTTACTAATGAAGTTAAAATGGGGTAGGAGGTGAAGATAGAGACTATTTCTGCGTATTTTATAGGCTTTAGTAATTCTAAATGTACCAACTATACTAGACTGACAACAAATAAGGAGAGTCTCCCCTCCTAGACCATAAACCTAAGACTTCCTCTTGCATTATACTAGGGCACGCTAATTTTACCTTATTTCCTCAGGTGTGCCCTATAAATATCTCTCCCAGAATTTTTTTGAGCCTATTCAAATGACCAGGGCTTTGTTGCTGCTCTGTCTTAGGAACAAAGCTCCTTTCCTCATGAGCCCCTTCTCCTGTTCATTTTTCTCTCGCTGCTTTGTGAGTTCCCACTGATGGTGGTAGCCAGGTGCATCAAAAGAATGGCGATATTCCAGGAATCTTCTCTGTACTGCGGCCTCAAGAGAATCTCATTTCCTTGTTCTCTGCAGTCATGTTTCTGAGTATTTAGCACAGTTTGCTGCTGACTTTACTCTCCTTTTGGGCTTCCTGCCTTCTAAGTTTCCCCAGCCTGGGAAAGCTTTTTCTAACATTATTTTCCCCTGGAAGAAGGATGATTTTTCACAGAAAGTAGGTTTAGTTGTATATTCTACATCACAACACTGCCTGCTGGGCAAGCATATCCAGCGTGTATTCAATAGTGATGTGGTAGAGGGTTGAGTGTTAGCCCCTTGTAGGTTCTTCTGCAAACATTTCTTCTTAAAATTGGGTGCTCACCTGTGAGTGGGGGTGAGGGAGTTATGATCCAGGTCCCTCTCTGCCAGTGCCTCTCACTTCTGGTAGAACTGGAAGAAATCAAGTGAAGAAGCTGGGGAAAGGGAACTGTTAAAAGCTCTTAAGTGTGTTGGAAGGAGGTACAAATCTGGCATGATGAGCACCAGGCTTCCAGAACCTGAAGGGAGCTGTTTCTGAGGATGTTGGCTTTGAGGCTGATGAATCCACGGGAAGTCTTTTTTGGCTGCTCATTCTCTCTCATTTAAGAATCCACACAATGAAGTTTGAAGAACAGACCAACCGCAACCAGCAGGGCCTATTTTACTGCTGAACTCTTCCCTAGGTTTAGCTACCTACTCTGTAAATAGCAACAGGTGAATATAGCTTTCTCTGAATCCCACACCCCAAGCATAAACACTGATCACCTGATGCTAATTAAGTCACAAACAGGTCCTCTGCCTGCCCAAGCCTTCCACCTGTTATTATTAGCTCCTGGGAAATGAGCTGACTCCCAGTCAACAGTGATGTTTCTATTTTGTTTAGTAGGATCCTGAAATAAGCCAATTTTAAGTTTGAGAGAACGCTGGCATGTTATCCTATGGTATAGTCATCACCAGAAAAAAGTCCAACTGACTCTACCTCATGAAATATTAACGAAGAGCTGCAGTCACTTGCACTGACTTCAGCACAGTCAAAAAGACCAAAAATCAAAGCTGTATCTTCCACTTTACAGGACACAGAAAGCTATAACTTTTAATAGCTAGTGAATTTTAGCTGGAGTTCTTAACTGTTCCTCTGTGCAAAACTATGAGTTTTCAAAATTTTCTGTCTTTTGGTTTTACTGTCTGAATATTTTAGGGCTATTTTAAGAAAAAGCTGGTTCATTGTTCTAGTAGGGGAAGTCAACTGAAAGCTTAATAATAACAATAAACTTTTTAGAATTATAATTACTTCCAGATGGATGCTTACACATGTCCTCACCTTTAAAAAAACTACTTAAGTATGTCACCATCTGTTTTTCAGTGACTTTGCATGGAAATCTTACTCTTTTGTTTATACAGCTGTTGCCAAGTTTGTAACTTAAGCCACTGAGGATTTAAGACCATAATGGTAATGTCTTTCTCTTCTCTTCTGCTGTTACTAAATGAACATATTGTATTACTCAACTTTTACAACTGCCTTTGGGAAATATCAGAAATAACAAGAGAATATGATCTGAAGGAAATTAATAAATTATGCATATTTTTACTTGTTGTTGCATAATACCAACCAACAATTAAACAGCATTTTGGAAGTACTAATTGAAATCTTTACATTGGGCCTTTCTTATCCCAGGAGACCAAGGGAATTTCTCAGGGAGATTGCAGATGGGTGCATTCGCAATGATAACTCAGCCCAGGGGAACCTCTGAAAGCATTAAACACTTATTAAAATCTTTGTCTGTGGGCTGCTTTAAGCAATCTTCAAATCGCTGAAGAATGTGTCAGGCAGTCATTAACAGTTTGCATGAGAATTCCTGCCAGCTTTTTAGTGTTCCACAGGAAGGAATAGGCTCCCCAACAGAATTTCTGAGCAATCACTGCAAATTACAGAAAAAACCAGGACAAAATATTTGCAACATGGAAAAATCAATGT
Source organism: Equus przewalskii (assembly GCF_037783145.1). NCBI lineage: Eukaryota > Metazoa > Chordata > Mammalia > Perissodactyla > Equidae > Equus > Equus przewalskii. Next base: position 29,557,794 of record NC_091838.1, read on the forward strand.
CTAAAATCAAACGTATCATTTCCCTGGACAAACCTACCCTCCTTTCCCTTTCTGATCTTGGGAAGCAGCGGTACTACCTATCCTGGTCCAAAAGCTTGAAGTTACCCTCAACTCCTCCCTCTTCCAGCTCGTGGCAAAACCAAATGAAGTCTATCTGCCCGCATGTCTCTCACGTCCACCCTCTGTTCTCTCTGCATGTGCCCCGGCCCCAGACGACACCTCCGGCCTTGGGTCATGAAGGAAGTCTCCATATCAATCACTCTGCTTCCATTCTTGCCTTGGATCACTAGAAAAAACGTAAAATTCTGGAAAGAACAATGAGAGAGTTATAAACGTGCTTCCTCCCTCTGTGGTGCTTCTTTTCACTCCTTCTAAAGAAGTATTTTAGGTGGTGAGACGTGGTAGGGAGGGAGGTGACTTCGGATGAATGTGCTTGCTTGGGAAATACAGTCGACCCCGGGTATCCTCTCCCTCCTCCGCCCCCATCAAAATCCACTGACGCTGGAATCACTTATATAAAATGGCGTCATATTTGCATAAAACCTACACACACTCTCCTGCATACTTTAAAACATCTCTAGATTACTTATGATACTTAATATAATATAAAGGCTATGTAAATGGTTGTTATACTGTATTGTTTAGGGGATAATGACAAGAAAAGAAGTCTATAGGTGCACGTTCAGTACAGACACAACCAACCGTCATAGACCTTTGGATCTGCGGTTGGTTGAATCCGCGGATGCGGAGCCTGCAGATATCCAGGGCTGGCTGTACATTTTCATTTTGGGTAGCTGAGAAGGTATGGTCGAGGTACAGAAGAGCAGGCTATCCCGTGCTGCTCTGGCTTAGGTGCAGAAGCCCTGCCAGAGAAGAAGCATGCAGAGTGAGAGACTGTCACCCTAAGGTCATCAGAGTTAGAGTCCTTGCAAAGATGGTGGGCAGAAACCTGAGGAATATGGTTTGCTTTTGGTAGTTTCTTGTGTGCAATCTCTCAGGCACTATGCTGTGGAAGGTGGCTAGCTGGAGTGCACATGTAGCCAAGATCAAGGTTAAAATTAGCATTCCAGGGTAGGCAAATTTGACAAGTTTTTCTAAACTGATATCCCTCTTCCTATAACAACTATTGGATGTCTCATTGTTTGTTCACCATCTCCAAAATATTTTAAAAAGAAAACTACATTAAAACATTAATGCAGTGATTTTTTCATGCAAAATAGATGGCAAAATAGTGCCCAGCATACAGTAGGCACTAGAAATATTATAAATATATGTGTCAAACAAAACATATATTTATATATGTATGTATATACATATGTCCATAACATGCATGTATACACACACATGCGCAGTATTGATGACACGACTGCTAAATAAATTAACTTGCCCATTCTGATTTAGAGGAAATAAAATTAATCGCCAGTATATGGACTGATCCACCTGACCCTTCTGTCAAAAACATAAAAATCAGTCATTTTGTTTTTACATTTTAAAGCCTATCTTTTTCTTCATTTTCATAATAGTATCCACAACCTAATAGTATAATGATCCAGTGCAGATATTGCAACTATTAAAACATAGAGAATGGCATGCACATGCGCGCACACACACACAGAGACACACACACACACACACCCCAGAATGGCTAAAATAATGAAGAAAATGCCAAGTGATGATGATATGGAGCAATCTACACTGCTGATGAAAGTCCCAAGTGGTACAACCTAAAGCTGACCATATGCACACCCTCTGACCCAGACATTCCTGTCCTTTTTATTATGTACCCCCCAGAAAGGTTGCACCAAAAGCATGCATTAGGATGTTCCTGGATATACTACAGATAACAGCCTAAAACTACAGTCATGCATCACTTAACAAACAGAGTATGTTCTAAGAAATGTGTCGTTAGGTGATTTTATCGTTGTGCAAACATCATAGAGTGTACTTACACAAACCTGGATGGTATAACCTACTATACACCTGGGCTATGTGGTACTAATCTTATGAGACCACCGTCATATATGCAGTCCACTGTTGACTGAAATGTCGTTATGCAGCATGTGACTGTACTCAAATGTTCATCAACAGCAGAATGGATAAATTGTGGTATATTCATACAACGGAATATTATTCTGTAATGAGGATGAACCGTCTACAACTACCTCAACCTGTGGGTGAATCTTACCAACAACATTGAGTGAAAGCAGCCAGACAACAAAACCTATAGACCTAAACCTGTATGAGTCTTTTAAAGGAAATATAAAACTGTTCTATGCTGTCAGGAGTCAAAATAGTGCTCGCCCTTGATGAGGAAGTTTCTGGGAGCTGCTGCACAATTTGGGTGCTTATTACACGGGTGTGTTCAGTTTGTGAAAATTTATCAAACCGTATGTGCACTTTTCTATTTGTATGGCATAATTTTAAAGAAAGCTAAAGTGAAAACAGGAAAGGCTAGAAGGAGGTATGCTAATGGAAGAAGGATGGAACACAGATTTTATAATTATCAGGATGCCTGTCACCCACCAGGGCACTGGACTTCCATGAGCCTCACAAGGAACATGAGGCAGGTGAACCACTTGCCTGGGAAGTCTTTGCAGCTCTAACAGCATGCACGTTGGACACCAGACACTTGCTTGCCTACTCTCTCATATTAAATATTCCTTCACAGATTTTACTCTTACTGCAAGTTGTTTTCTTTGTCCTTTCAATGTTTTTGACTCTTGTGTTCAAGAAATGGAAAGCATGATGGAGGAGGAACTTTTTAAAAAAGTATAATAGTGATTGAGATGGCATCTGTTTCATGCAGAAACCCTACAAAGCTCTTTGCATAAATCTGGAGTCCACTAAGCACAATCATGGCCTTGCAAAAGATTTTTATATTCCCGCAGCATCCTGGGATATTGTCAACAAGACACTGTAAAAAATGGTAGAGGGGATAATGTTCTTCACATCCTTCCTGGCTGCTTTGTTTCAGAGTTTCTCAAATGTTGAAAATATGCCGGGTCTTTGTTTGATGACTTATCAGAAGGATGAGGTAAAGAATGACCCTATTATAAATCTGGGTAAAAAGGTTAAAAAAATGACTCTTGTTTGTTTTCAAAGTGTTTTCCTGTTGAACTGGTCACAGATGTTTCTGAGCGCCACCTATACCAGTCAGTGTTGCTGGCACTGGGCCTACAGGGGTGAGCTAGAGTGTCTCTGCCAAGGGTTTATATTCTAGTGAGAGAACAGACAAAAACCATGAAAGAAATAAGAAAGAGAACTTCACGTCTAAGAAGTGCTACAAAAATGGTAAAATGGTTGATACATGACAGCATGATGAGAGGAGGGTACCATTACAGTTAGTGGCCAGGGAAGGTCTCTCAAGAGGAAACACCTGACCTGAGAACAATGATACGGAGGGTGGGCATACAAAAATGTGGGGGATGAGGCTTGTAAGAAGAAGGAACTGCAAATACTAATGAGATTGGCATGCTCCTGGAACATGCAGGAGGTGTGGTGAATGAGGAAGAGAATGAGGACACGTGAGAGTCAGGGAGATGAGAAGGGGCTAGAGGCCTTAGAGACCAGAGAACTCATGGAGGAAAGGACCAGAGTGAGTCAGTGTGAGGGAAGGGAGGTGCGGGTCACAGCTGGGGGTTTGCTGATGAGATTTCTGAGGAGGTTGGTAATGGCAGATTCTAGGGGATGGTCATGTGAGTGAGGGCTGAGGTGTGGCAGAGGAATAGATTTCTGGGGTCAAGAAATGAAGGAGCTGGGAGGCCAGAGGGTAGCACAGGTCATTTACAAGGATGTTGAAGAAATCGAGAATGATGACAAGAACAATGCTGGCGAGGAAATGGTGGCCCACATGCTGGAGTGTTCTACATGAGGGGCAGGAACCAGAGGGTGTGCAGACTGAAAGGAGCAGTAGTGACGGTTCAGTCTAAGACATGCATTCAAAAGAGGTATTTAAAAAAAAATTGTGGTAAAGTTAAATAACATAAAATTTACAATTTTTCCCGTTTTTAAGTGTACAGTTCAGTGGCATTAAGTACATTCACACTGTGGTACAGCTATCATCCCATCTGTTTATTTCATCTGCCCACACCGAAACTCTGTACCCATGAAACATGAAGTCCCCAACACCTCCCTTCCTCCAGCCCCTGGTAGCTACCATTCTACTTTCTGTCTCCATGAATCTGACTATTCTAGGAACCTCACATAATATTTGCCCTTTTACGACGGGCTTATTTCACTTAGCATAATGTCTTCAAGGTTCACCCATGTTGTAGCCTGTGTCAGAACTTAAGAGGTAGGGTTTTTGAGGGAAGACATGTTTTGGAATTGGCAACAGAGAGCAAAGAGAAACCTGCCTTTACTTTTAAGATTGGAAGTAAGTAGTGGAATTTCAACAGAACGATGTCTCCAATTATCAGGCCATGGGGGAAGCCCTGTGTGCAAAGAGTAGCCAGATTTCTGTGAGGGATGAAAGGGACATTAAAAGACAGTTGTGAAGAATTAGGGCATTTTGCTGATTATAGACTGAGTTCCACAGAGCGCAATGGATGATGGGAGGTAGAAGTGTCCGACGAAGTCAGATCACGAGATGAGCATCCTTGTGGTGACCAGGTCAGAGAGGCCAAGTGGGAGTATCAAGTTTATTTGGAGGAGTCCTGCAAGTCCAGGGCTGGCCTTCCAGCCCACAGCTGGTACTTACAGAAGAATCATTGAAAAATAATGAACAATGGATCAAGAATGTCAAGAAGTCCATGTAGTGGCCTGTGCCATATAGGGAAGAAAGCATGGGGTTTCAAGTCAGAGGTCCTCTTCCATTCTGCCCTCTGCCCTCTGTGAGGCCTGGACCAAATATCTTCACCTTTCTAAGCCTCCTGCTCCTCATTTGTATAATATTAGCTATATCGATTTGTTAAAAGTAGTAAATGAGAGAATGTATATGAAAACTATTAAGTGCTACTAATGCCATTATTATTATTATTATTTTAACTTAGTATTTACTGATGATATTTAATGTAAAAGATAGGATGAGTAATGTGGAAAGTCCTTAAATTGTATTTTGAGATCATAAACAAATTGATCCTATACCTTGCGTCTATATTTAGCAGAGAGTCAAGTAGCCAGGTCCCCAATTATCTACACTCAGGCATCTGGCACCTCAACCATTCACAAACCTAGAAGGAACACAGCATGTCACGAGTGCATGCAAGTAGTGACAAAAATAGCTGAGAAAGCTGAAAATGGAAAGACTAGAGAAGAGGGGTGTAAGTCTGTTAGCTGGCCAAGCAGAGCGGAGAGTACTTTTTGCACTTTGACTAGGGAGGCGTGAGGAAAACCCAACGGTGGGCTGAGCAGGCCGAGGGTGGGTCCAGCTTTACTCTCCACACTTAGGCTTTGTGACCTCAGCAATGGGCCACCTCCCTGGGCCTCGGTTTTCTCGTCTGCAAACTGAAGGAGCAAGATGATCGTTAAGCTTTTCTTCTTATTCTATGATGCCGTTATTACATGGGTAAATCATGCAAATATTGATAAGTGAAAAGGCCAGATATAAAAGGCCACGTGTTGCATAAACCCATTTATGTGAAATGTCCAAAACAGGGAAATCTGTAGAAAGAGAAAGTAGTTGCCAGAGGCCACAGGAGAAAGGGGCTTGGAGGGTGACTGCTAAGGGGTGTTGGGTTTCTTCTTGGGGTGACGAAAATGTTCTAAAGAGGTTTATGGTGATAGTTACACACTCTCAGTGTACTGAAAGCCATTGAACTGTATGCTTCAAATAGGTGAATTGTATGGTTTGTAATTATATCTCCATAAAACAGTTTTAAAACGCTGTTATTTTAATTTACTTGAAAGGCAGCATGGTGGACTCGAACAAGTGCCGAAAGAACAGGAATGCTGGATGTGGGTTCTGTTCTGTCCCTATATTGGTGACCTTATAAAAGTCATTTGCCTGCAGTGGGCTTTGGCTAGCCAAGTCATTCCCCCTTTCTGTTCCATAAAGTTAATTTTAATTGGGCATTGTTAATTTTGTTGGGTATGACAAAGCTGAGACCATAAGAAAAGGAAAGAAAAAATATCCAAGGAAAAAGAGTAAGGAGGGATAAAAGAGAGCAGGAACACCAGCTGTGGGTGCCCGTGCAGTGGGAGCAGTGACAGACATGAGTGCCGCAGGCATCATGGCGACGAGGAGGAGAGAACAAGAGCCTCAGACAGCACTGGGGAGGTGAGCAGCCTGACTCCTGAGGGAGATGCTCCGTCAAAGCCAAGAACTACATATAGTTCCTACTACTTAGCAGAAATGTTAAAGTGTGTATTTGGGAAAAAAAAATACATCATGAAAATACTTTCCCTGAACATCATGTTACAGTGAGAAATTCAGATAAACATGCCAGTCATATTACGTAGCATTTCCATAACCTCCTTTATAGACACAGGTTGGTATAAAGATCAGGAATGCAGGCTCTTTCCTCGGTTAAAAGCACTTGAAGTGCTCTTTGGCCCAGAGAATTACTACAATTATAGTCTTTCCTACTTCAACAGTGGAGAAGTGGGTCCCCAAAGTGCATTGGGAGAAACAGAAATGCATAAAACTTAACTAATTACATTTCAGGTTGTATTTAATAGAAAAGACAATGAATAAGTGCAATTAATGCCACATAAGCCCTTACTACGTTCAATCTCATACATATTTCATATCTATCTCTGGTTTTGAAATCTAAATAAATCTAGAGCCCAGGGAGTATCGTGTATTATGTGTGCTTCAATATAACCCTAAGAATGTGAATTGAAATTTGATGTGAATTCAAATCCTCTACATATCCACACTTCTATGAAAGTGCCTGAAGTAATGATGAAAGCAATAGAGCATTAAGAATCAAGTCAGTATCATCAAGAAGACAAACAAGTTGGTGAGGATGTGATGAAAAGGCAATCCTTATACGCTGTTGGTGGGAATGTAAGTTGGTCCAACGACTATGGAAAACCATATGGAGGTTCCTCAAAAAATTAAAAATAGATCTACTATATGATCCAGCAATTCCACTACTCAGTATATACCCAAAGGAAATGAAAACAGGATTTCGACAAGATATATGCACTCTCATGTTTACCGCAGCATTAGTCACAATAGCCAAGATATGAAAACAATGTAAGTGCCCATCAAGGAGTGAATGGATAAAAAAAGATGTGGTACATATACACAATGGAATATTATTTAGCCATGAGAAAGGAAGATATCCTCCCATTTGCAGCAACATGGATGGATCTTGAGCACATTTTGCTAAGCAAGATAAGTCATACAGAAAAAGACAAGTACTGTATGATATCACTTATATGTGGAATCTAAAAAAGTTAAACCTATAAAAAATAGAGTAAAATGGTGATTACCAGGGGATGGTGGTGGGGTTGGATAAAAGAGATGGTGCTTAAGGGTACAAATTAGTAAATAAGCCATTGAGATCTAATGCGTAGTATAAAGAATATAGACAATAACGTTGTACTATAATGATGTAATGTGATAAACATTGCTACATTGGCACTCATATTACAATACATAGACATATTACAATATATAATTGTGTCAAAGTAAACTGTACCCAAACTTACACAGTTACACATCAAATTTATTCAATAATAATAATAAAAAGAATGAATCAAGTTTCTTCTTTGGTTCTGAAGTGATACGAGGAATATATCCTCCCAAGGGGAAAAAGGTCACAGCCCCTTCAATGTTCCCTAACGGCCACTCATATTTCTAGGTACCCTCTAAATACCTTTCAATACTAGGACAAGGGTCCGGGAACATCTGATATCCTCAGATGCATTTCTGGAGGTGATGCAGTTTCTTCTACCCAGAACAGTTCTCCAAATTAACAATGCAGAGGGGAAAGACATCATCATCATCATCGATCCCCAGTCCAGCCAGGGAAGTGACAGCTAGGAGGAGGCAGGGTAGCAGCTCCTGGTGGTGCAAGGGGAGGAGGAGAGATCAACTGCATAGGCATCAGAGAGTCATTCTGGCCCTGCTGAGGGTCAGGGCTTCAAAGAGTCTGCCTGGAGTGGACAATGTCAAGATCTTTTGGCAAGCAGAAGGCTCCTGTAACAAGAGTAGCACCTGTTAACCTTTGCAGCATGTGCCCATACACAGCTTATACCTATCAGCCACTCTGTAAACGTTGAAATGACCTACCAGGTGTTCAGAAGGGCCTTTATGAAATAACATCTTCAGCATAACTAAAAGTAGCCCAGTCATGTAGACATTGTATCCCTCTGATGGGATGCAGTAGGAAGTGCAAGCACTATCCATGAAACGATCTGGTCCATTGGAGCCTTTGGATCTAACATTGAGTTTGCAGGAATTTAGGGAATAGAGGAGAAAGTTAGCATCATGAGGAAGAAGCAAATAAATTCAGGATGTAGGACAATCCACGGGGCAACAGATCCAGTTTCTTCCAAGTTAGTGTGTGAAAAAGAAGGAGTAGGGTAGAGGAAGCAGTCAGAGTAAAGAGACTGAGGAGAAAGAAGGTGATAAGGTTAGTGTCATGGACTGAATATGAATAGAATTCATATGTTGAAGTCCTAACCCCCAACACTTCAGACTGTGACCGTGTTTGGAGACAGGGTCTTTAAAGAGGTCGTTAGGGTGGGGCCCTAAGCCAATCTGACTGTTGTCCTCATAAGAAGAGGAGATTAGGACACACAGAGAGACAGCAGGGATGTGCACACACAGAGGGAAGGCCATGTGAGGACAGAGCAAGAAGGTGGCCATCTGCAAGCCAAGGAGAGAGGCCTCAGGAGAAGCCAAACCTGCTGACACCTTATCTTGAACTAGCCTTCATGCTGTGAGAAAGCAAATTTCTGTTATTTAAGCCACCCGGTCTGGGGTGCTCTGTTATGGTAGCCCTAGGAAACCAACATAGCTGGTATTAAATGATGCCAAAATCGTGTTAATTTTGTTGGGTATGACAAAGATATTGCTGCTATTATATGGATATTATATATATATATATATATATATTTTTTTTTTTTTTTTGAGGAAGATTAGCCCTGAGCTAACATCTGCCAATCCTCCTCTTTTTTCTGAGGAAGACTGGCCCTGAGCTGACATCCGTGCCCATCTTCCTCTACTTTCTCTGTGGGACGCCTGCCACAGCATGGCTTGCTAAGCGGTGCCATGTCCGCACCCGGGACCCTGGCCGGCAAACCCCAGGCCACCAAAGCAGAATGTGCACACTTAACCGCTGCGGTACTGGGCCGGCCCCTGGATATTGTATTTTAAGTGTGTTATTACGCATTACGTATAAGGTTATTACGTTTCTTAAAAGTAACATACATTTTTATTTTAACTGTCTTTAATGAATCACATTTGTAATGAAGCTTCCTATTATTGCCCCTATTATTGGCTGGAACTGTGGAAACTCTTACAGACAAGTCATCCTTGTTTGATCATGAGAGCAGGAACTCACCCAGTGCGGCAGAAGCCCCCGTCCCTCTGGTCCAATCTCCTGGGGCTCTCCCAGCTCGTTCTGTTTATGCTGGCCACAAATCTTACAGACATTAGGCCTGGATGAATATTGGGTGGTTGAAGAACTTCTTTTCCACCAGTTACAGCAGATGGGTTATGAAATGTGTTAACGTACATGCAAATTAAGGATAATAAAAATGTACGAAAAGGTGTGTTTGTCAGTAACTAACTAGCCTTATCTACTCTAATAGGTCTGTCTGGGCAAATTTTCCTTCCATGTCTCTTTTTCCATAAATTATACTTTTTCCTATAGAAAATTCTTCATGATCCCTTAGTGAATGGTAGCATTGGCTCCTCAAACTGTGCCTCATGTCCATTATTAGTTAGCATTTTTCATCCTGTGCTGATGATCCTATTATAAATAATGTGGAATAGCAAGCTCCCATCCTATTTAAAGCTTTTAGTCTGTAAGTAATTTGATCCCTGAAAGCCTCTAGCATCTGAGCTCATACACAAAACCTTTGTGCATATTATTTCCCTTTGGTGCTTCTTCCTTAGTACTTCTGGGGCTTGTTAATTGTCATTAAGTTTTTCTGTTAATGTGAAAATCTCTTGAACCCTCTGCTGTACATCTTACTATAAAGTAAGTATAATTATCCCTGTTATGCATATTTAGAATCAGAGGCTCACAAAACCAGTGAGCAGGGTTGAAATTCAAACCCAGTTCGCTTTATTTCAGCGCTCAGGCATCTTACATCACACGACTGCAATTTGAAGCATACAGAGCTGCAGGGATTACAACATGCTTCTTTTCCTTCTAATGTTTTTAAACTACAAAACCTCTATTACATTTTATACTTATAAATGGCAAAATTTTTAATGTTCAGTTTCTGAATTGCATTGGAAACAAATGATATTATAGAAAGATAAAAATGTGATCCAAAGATAGAAGAAGAAACTTAATTCAAGAAAAATAACTTCAAGAAAAATGCTAATAGGTCAGAGCAGACCACTGTTCTGATGCAACAACTAAAAAAGTCAGATAAATAAAACCACATTTCTAAAGACATCAGAGAGCTGTGGAAGCAAAAAGATTAAGTTTACTAAAATTTCTGAGCGGGGGAGCTCTTCAAAAGTGAGCAGCTGTTACTAGGTGTTTTTTCTCTGAGGGCATTTGTAGACTCTGAGCATGGGCTGAGGACATAAGGGGACTCAACAGTCTCATGTGGGAGAACAGGTCCCCCTTCAGTCACAAGGCCCTCCTCAAGCACATGGCTGGCCTCCTCAAGACATTCACCAGATGTGGAAGCCACCTGGGGAGGGTGGAGGCGGGAAAGCAAAGCTCAGAACCTTCGAAGGTGAGACCGAGTCTGTCATCTTCCAGAACTGACGAGACAGAACTCACTAAGCTCTAAATCCAAAGCCCAGGAGGAAATACCTGAGGAATGAGAAATGCCCAGAGGTTATGTAAGTCTTATTAAAAGTGAAACCAGCTCCAACCCATTTCAATACCTATTAGGACTGAAGTAGTCAGTCCCTCATCCTCATAGAGGAAATCTCTCCAAGGGAGATTCCTTGCTGGTGGAAGATACTATCTGAACCTCCACAGTCTCTTTATATAAAATATCTACATATAATAAAAATTACTGGATGTGCAATGGGATAGAAAAATGGGGTAGAAAAAACAAACAATAGATACAGCCTCACAAACAATCTCAATATTGGATTTAGTGGACAAGAATTAGATGGACAAAACTGATGAAAAGATGGGAAATTTCACCAGAGAATTTAAATGTATTGAAAAGAATCAAATGGACATAGTACATTTAGAACAAAACAATTTCTGAAATTAACAACTCACTAGCTGGGGTTTTTTTTAACACGAAGAAGTGAAGATCAGTTTTGTGTGTGTGTGAGGAGGACTGGCCCTGAGCTAACATCTGTTGCCAATCTTCCTCTTTTTCTTTTTTCTCCCCAAAGCCCCAGCACATATTTGTATATCCTACTTGTAGATCATTCTAGCTCTTCTATGTGGGATGTCGCCACAGCATGGCTTGATGAGCAGTGTGTAGGTCTGTGCCCAGGATCCAAACCAGCGAACCCCAGGCCACCAAAGAGGGGCACGCAAACTTAACTACTTGGCCATGGGGCCGGCGCCTCACTAGATGGTTTGACAGAAAACTGGGCACAGCAGAAGAAGGTTACGTAAACTAAAACACAGGTCAAAAGAAAACATTCAAATTAAAGAAGAGAGAGACAAAAAAACGGACAAAACGGAGCATAGAATAAGAGACATGAGGGGGAAAAAGGAAAAAGTCTACTATATGTTAGATTTGAGTCCCAGAAGCAGGAGAGGAAGAGAGAAAACAGGTAAGAAGCAATATCTAAAGAGATACTGAGTGAAAAATTTCCAAAGCTGATGAAATATATCAATCCACAGATATACGCAGCTCAGTGAAGTGAAAGTAGGACAAATTAAAAAACCACCTCTAGGTACATTATATTCAAACTGTGGCAAGCCAAAAACGAAGAGAAAAATTTTAAACCAGCCAGAGGAAAAAGACATGTTACCTTCAGAGAATCATGTCTTTTCAACAGAAACTACAGAAGTAAACACATAATGGAATGAGAGTGTAAAGGCAAGCACAGATTGGGATTTACAATACACACAGACACACACTTTTTTTTGTTTTGAGGAAGATTAGCCCTGAGCTAACTACTGCCAGTTCTCCTCTTTTTGCTGCGGAAGCCTGGCCCTGAGCTAACATCCGTGCCCATCTTCCTCTACTTTATACGTGGGACGCCTACCACAGCATGGCTTGCCAAGCGGTGCCATGTCTGCACCCAGGATGCGAACCAGCGAACCCCGGGCCGCCGAGAAGCGGAACGTGTGAACTTAACCGCTGCACCACTGGGCCGGCCCACACACATTTTTGACAATAGCTTATATCTAGAATCTACAAAGAACTCTTCCAAATCATAAGAAGAAGACAGAAAACACAATGGAAAAATGGGCCAAAGACTTGAAAGGCAGTTTACAATAGGAGATATACAAATGGACAAGAAAAGGTGCTCAACATCATCAGTAATCAGGGAAACATTAAAACCACAACAATACACCACTACAGAGCCACCAGAAGGCCTAAAATTAAATGAGTGGACAAGACAATTGCTGGTGAGGATGTGAAGCAGTATATATATTGCCGGTAGACGTGTAAATTGATTTGGATGTAAAAACAGTTTGAAAAACTGACAGTATCTAATCAAGCTAAACATACACTCAATCTATTAGCCAGCAATTTCATTCCTGGGCATCCAATGGAAATAAGGGCTTATATTTATCAAAAGACATGAATAAGAATGTTCATATTAGTATTATTCATAATAGCCGCACACTGGAAACAACTCAAACGTCCGGACGTAGTGGGACGGATAAAAGAACTGTGATGCAATCACATAAAGAAACAGTGGACAGCACTGAAAAGTCACAACACATGCAACGAGTCGATCTCAAAAACATAGTGCTGAGCTAAAGAAGGAGATGCAAAGAATATGTCTTGTATAATTCCATATGAGGTTCAAACAGGCCCAACTAATATAGGGTTTGAGAACTTATATGACTGGTTACCTGTGAGGGTATTGACTGGAAGGAAGCAAGAGGGGGTCTTAAGGATTTGGGCTAAAAATGATCCTACATCTTGATCTAGAGCAGTGGTGACTGATCTTCCAGCCGCTGTCCCCGTCGCCGTCCCACACCCCCCCACGGCCATCCAAAACATTAGGCAGTCTGGAGACATTTTTGCCTGTCACATTTAGAGAGGAGTGCTGCTGGCATCTAGTGGACAGAGGACAGGGACACTGCTAAACGCCCTGCAATGCAAAGGACAGTCCTCAGAACAGGATGTATTCAATCCAAAACGTCAATAGTGCTGAGGTTGAGAAATCCTGATCTGGATGATGGTTACATGGGGGTACACTTACGAAAAGTTGATTAAGCTGGACACTTAAGATGTGTACACTTTACTATAAGGTATAACTCACCATAAATAATAAAGTTAAGAGCAATGATGAAAGTCACAAAAATACCTATAGCTCCTTGCTGAATTTAGCAAATTTACATAGAAACTTTGTTTCAATTTTATAAATAGTCTAACTCATTAAAGAGTCCCAATAACCTGAATTTGCCAGGAATTACATTAAGTCAGGAAGAATGGAACTCTTTATGTACAGTCCCCATTAAATGCAAAGAAGTATCTATACCTTTCTACGTAACAGAAGATGTATGAATTAGTATCTGGCTTATCGCTGGAAATGGGTACTTGTAGACACTCAATAAATGTATATTGTAAAGTCCACACACCAGGGGTTCTCTTGGAGCCATCAGAAGACACACAAAAATATACGTTTACTTTTAAAAAATGTTTTATTTTATTGAGGTTATAATAGTTTATAACATTGTGAAATTTCAGTTGTACATTATTATTTGTCAGTTACCACATAAATGTGCCCTTTCACCTCTTATGCCCACCCCCTTCCCCTCTGGTAACTATTGAACTGTTCTCTTCGTCCCTGTATTAGTTTATCTTCAACATATGAATGAAATCATGTGGTGTCTGTCTTTCTCCCTCTGGCTTATTTCGCTTAAGATAATACCCTCAAGCTCCATCCATGTTGTTGCTAATGGGACGATTTTGTCTTTTATGGCTGAGCAATATCCCATGAATATACATGTACTTTTAAACAGTAGTCTAACCTTAGGTCCAAGGATAATAACTTCTTGCCACCAATTATTAACAAATGAAGAAATCTATTAGTCCCTTAAGTGTCATTATCATCCTACTCTGAGACATGATAGTCATTTACAAGGGAGGGGTAAGGCATAGGTTGCATCACTCTTCCCACTGTCCTGCATAAACGGATCAGCTATGCCAGCCTGTGCTGATGGAGCCATGCAGCCCCAGAAGGGTCAGAAGTGCTGGGTGTCGCAAACCTTAGAACAGCACCACAAATGTGTTCTAGCCTTGAGCAAACACTGTTCAAGCAGCATCAGGGGTGACAAGAGCACAAACGGAGACAAACCCAAGAACAAAGTGTTCTCTACTTCACTGCTGGGCTGAGGTGCACGTTGTACAACCCAGACCTCAGGAAGTCAAACTGCTGGGTAACTTTGCATGGGACGCCATCCTCTAAAATCCAAATACTAACATGTACTTAAAAAGAATTTTACAATTTGGAGTAAAATTAAATAATAACTAGAAATCAAGTGCTCCCAAAATGATTTAATAATCAGAAGTAATTCAAGTAAAACATCACTGCTGGGCAACAGGGCATATTACTCATATTTCATAAATGATCCCCCATGCAAATAGCTGGATTCTAATCAGCTGGATTAGAATCAAGGTAATTTATTCATGAATTCTTAATCGTGTAATATTACCTTGAACACTCAGTCACTTCAAATTTTATTGTGAATGGCCGCTACAAAAGCCCATTCAATGGTGCTGTGAACTGACTCACCCCATGCAGCCTTGTCTAAACTCTTGAGCTGTTCAAGGTAACATTCAAGGACCATCTCAGATAGTGCCGGGTAGTCAGTGACTCACACATATAGTACTAAATGCTAAGCTCTGACTCAGAGTGAACGCTGCTCGTTGCTGACTGACGCTATATGTATTTGAATAGAAGCTCACATTGTGAGTCACCTGGTGGTGCACTGAAAACCAATCCACAATCTTTCCAACTGGACAGTGATTCACATTACAATCATACTGGGGCCTGACCTAACACATGTGGTTTCAAAACGCAGTTCTGTTGAACTGGCTTGGGAACATGCTAGAAAGTCACTTCCTGCTTAATGGGTTGTATTTCTGAGAACACGTGGGAGGTATATATACAGAGATGCAAAGTCAAGGGTAGGATATCCAGTTCGAACGCTGGAGAGAACCATAGTTTCCTTCTTCAAGGATGCAGGCACAGTTCCTGGAAGTGCCTTCCCTGAAAGACACACCATTCCTATAAATAACTTTGCAAGGCCAGATGCTCACTTCAAAGGCTCTGCCATGTAATTCCTAAACCACTCATGTGAGGGCTGGACCTTTACGCCACAAGCTGCATCTGTTTGTGGAAGGTGAATGTCATTAGACTGCCATATGCAGAAATAAAGGACAGCAGGATTTTAGAAACTGATATTCAAACGCCTGGAATGAAACCACTAACCAGGCTATTGCATTAAAATAAGAAAGCTTTTTTCTCTCTCATTCTTTTTTTTATTTTTTTGAGGAAGATTAGCCCTGAGCTAACATCTGCTGCCAATCCTCCTCTTTTTGCTGAGGAAGACTGGCTGTGAGCTAACATCCATGCCCATCTTCCTCTACTTTATATGTGGGACGCCTACCACAGCATGGCTTGCCAAGCGGTGCCATGTCCACACCTGGGATCCGAATCTGGGAATCCCAGGCCGCCGAAGCAGAATGTGCAAACTCAACCGGTGCGCTGCCGGCCGGCCCATCTCTCACTCTTGCTTGTCCGCAAAATCTGGAATAATAAAATCTCCTAGGTAACTTTGAAGGCCTTTCCTAAAAAGCTCTTTTACCGGAAAGACCTTTGTCAAAGCCAGCAGGAAGGAGATTCTAAGAATTTAAGAAAAGCTCAAAAATGGTTCCTAATGTAAAACTGCAAGGGATTAACAGAATATGCAACTAATTGTATACTCTAGTGGGACTTTAAATTCTAATGCTGGCTCTGCCTCTAGCTTCATCTGTGACCTTACCTTATCTTAGGCAAGCCATGCGGTCTTATCTTCTGCTGTGAGGGTCCATGCTGAAGCTGTGGGACTACACTAGCCACATTACTGCCTGGCCTCTCTTGTGTTGGAAATAGGATCATCAGTGTGGTGTGGAAGAGCCCTGGGTGAGTCAGAAGACCTAATTCTAATCCTATTTCAGCCCCTATTAGCTGGAGATCTCTGGCCTGGACCCTTAACCTCTCTGAATGCTTCCTCATCTGTAAAGAGAAGAAGGAGGAAAAAGTAATCTCACTTTTATCACTCTATATTCTTGACATCAAGGGTATTTTGGGTAAAATGTTTACAATGATCTTAGAGAAGTTATCATTTCTAGCTTCTAAGGTAAGTTTCCAGTTCTCATAAATACAACTGACTCAGTGCAATATTTTGATGTAAATGTGGATTTTCTGTATATACCATGACCTAATGTGTATTTTTTATGCATATCTGCTTTACAAAGTGAAATATTTTGAAACTTAGAGATAATTTTCTTAAAATGCTGTTTGAAGCTTGTATGTAAATATGTCATAATTATTTGAAATAAAAGGAGTCCAGATGATTAAGAAATGCATTGTACTTAAATTTAAATATTGACATAGAAAACATTTACTGTTTCTAATTTTGATGACGGACATCTTCTATTTCATTATGTACACTCTTTATAGCATACAAAAACATGCATTTTGTTCCTGATCTTTTTATACTTTGAAGTCTACT
The DNA here is from genome assembly GCF_037783145.1 of Equus przewalskii. Lineage (NCBI taxonomy): Eukaryota > Metazoa > Chordata > Mammalia > Perissodactyla > Equidae > Equus > Equus przewalskii. The sequence goes on from NC_091838.1 coordinate 29,574,752, forward strand.
TAGCCAATTTGGCATCAACATAATAATAATAGTAATAATAGCTTTTGTTTCACATGTGCTAGAACTCTACTATATTAATTTACTGAATGCTGGCAGCTGCCCTATGAGGTAGGTATTTTTACTGTCCCATTTTACAGATGATAAAACTAAGGCACCGAGAGGTTATGTAACTTGCCTAAGGTCACACAGCTAGGCTGGGATTTGAAAACAGTTACAGAGCCCAGGACTCTTACCCATTAGGCACTACTGCTTCTCATACGCGTTACTAATGCGTAATACAAAAGGCGCCACTTAATGAACAGAAGATAAACAGGATGAGGCCCAGCAGAAAATTAGGTTATGAGCAAAAAATAAGAATTTACAGATAGAGTCACTTCATTAGAAATGTCCTTGCCAAGTCTGGGGAGGAAGTCAGACTGTTTCGTGAACTCGGACCCTTGTTTAGGCAATTTCACAATCTGGAACCATCAGAGGTGAAACGAAGCCCAGCCACACAGCGGTCCTGCGACCTGCGCCCCGGAAGAGGGGAAATGACCCAAAGATGATGATTGGAGATCGGTGCAGGAGCTCCCTGCTCCCCACACTCCGGGGGCAACGCAGAGCCCGGGTAGGCAAGTGACTGCCCTGCTAGCCAGTGGGCAAGAGGAATCGCGCCCGCATCCAACGCACCGGATGCGGTTGGGACAACCAGCGAACTCCAGCCAGATGGCCTGGGGAGAGTGGGGTGTCGACAAATCGTGATTGGCCTCCTCCGGATTCTGAGAAAGAAGCGAGGTGAGGAGAGACTTGCACTCTAGCCCTCCCCTCCTCCCGGACAGAAAATCCGCTCTCGCGCTCACTCCTCCGCCTGTCTGCCGAGGGTGCTCCCCCCGGCGCCCAGCCCGCGCCCCCTCGCCTGGCTCGAACGCTCTTCACCGCCGCGTCCCGCCTGCCGCTGGAGTCGCCTGCCTGGGTTTTCCTCGAACGCTGGCGAGTCCTGGAGGATCGCAACCCACTCCTGTCGGGACGCACCGCCTCTCCCACCGTCCTTCTCCCGCCCACAGCCCCAAAGGCAGGGTGGGCAGGTCGCAGAGCACAAAGACTCCCCAGTATCCAGCCTCTCCCGCCCACTCCGCTCAGACGCAGGAGCGCCGCGGGGCACACACAACAGCCCGAAAACGGGCCCTTCTCCGAGCGCCGCCTGTTCCAAGGCCCCGCCCACGTTCATTCACTACCGGTTGGGGGGAGGGCCGCCGCCCATACCGACCCCTAAAAGCCCACCCCGCTCCCGGCGCGCCGCCTCTCCTTAGGTCCCACGCCCGCCCACTCCCCTCTCCAGTCTCCGCAGCCTGGGCGCCCAGCCGCATTCCAACTTTCCGAGCACAGCTCCAAGAGTGCAGAAGAGTCAATCACTCGGGTTTGTTCAAGAAAAATCTCCCCGGCGCCCGCACCTTAACCTCCTTGGCGTGGGGCAAAGACTGGGCGACAGTGCCCCACCATTCGGCTTTCAAAAGCGTAAATGCCCACACCGAGTCAGCCCCTCCACGGTCCACGCGCGGGTGCCCACATCCCAGTCCCGCTCGTCGGGTGCCCCGCCTGAGTTGCGCTTCTCTTAAAGGGAGGTTTTGCGATTTAGGGAGTGTCTCCTCTTTCTTCCCACCTGCGCTCAAACTGTCTGCCTCTGGCGCCCGGCCCCTTCCTCGTCCTTCTCCCCACCCAGGGGAAACCCACCTGGAGTTTCCCAAATATACTTGGGGTGTCACCCCGTATTTTAGGGTTTAAGGGATAGGCTCCTGCGTGCCCCACCCACTCACTGACCCCAGGACACACAGGTTGAATCGTGCGCACGCCCTGGTGGACCCGGTAGAATTGATCCTGGTGGCTCGACGCCCCCTTTCCAACACGGACACACCCTAAGCCTACAGCCCTCCCCGCCCCGGCCCCCTGCCCCCGCCAAAATTCGTACTGACTCACCGACCGGGCTGGAATGGCAGAGGAGGCGACCAACCCACACCCGCTCCCGCCACCGCGGCGACGAAGAGAGCGCCAGGTCCTGCCCAGCGTGGGCACCCCGCTTGGCCCCGGCCACTTCCCAGACTGAGGCCTCGGGGCAAGTCCGAGAAAGAGAAGGGGGCGTTGAGGAAGCGGAGTACTCACGATTCCACCGTCCACGCGGTGAGCCAGAGGGGAAGCTCCGACCCGCTAGTCTCCGTCGGCCGTGCGCATGCGTCCCGCGTGAGCCTTATTTTTATTATAATCCCGAGTGCTGTCGTTACTACGCCCGCGATTGCTCTGGCTCTCGGTCTTTCCCCTGGGAAAAGGAGGCTCTTCTCCCTCCCCCTCTCTCCCTCCGCTCTGCCTCCTCCCCGCCCCCTCACTCCGCCTCCCTGGCCGGGCAATCCCAGGTCTAGCCTCCCTCTCGCGGTGGCGCGCCCCACTGCGGCGGGAGCTGACGGTGGTGGGGTGGCGGTCGTGTGAGGCTCCAAGCGGCACCCAATCCGCGCTGGGACCGTAGCCCCTCCTCCAGCCTGGGATTAGAAAGTACCGAGAGTGTGGGCGCGAAGCCAGGCGAGCGCTGAGGGCATCAGCAAAACCCCTCTGCTCTCCTTTCGCTCCAGCGCGCGGGGGCCGAGCGAGACTCCCCCGTGCGGGAATGCGTGCTCCGACCTTGTGAATGAAAGGGGGCGGAGGGAGGTGCGAGTGTGTGTGTGCGCGCGCGCAGGAGGTGCGCCGCGCGCAGGAGGGGTGCTTGGTCCGGGGAGAGTCACGCCGTGGACTGCCTCGCCTCTGGAGGGCCGCCCCTTACCTTTTCCCTTTCCCCAGGGTGCTTCTCCGAGCTCTATCCCCGCCCCACTCCGGGGCAGCCTCCGGGTCTGGTTGTCCCGCACTGGAAGGGTGCTCCTCTCCCTCGCCCGGCCAGCCGGAGCCGGAGGCTCCACCTGGCTGCGCGGAAGAGGGGGCTAACTCCCGACTCTGGATCTCATTGAGACCTTCGGCAGCCGCCCTCGGTCCCCAGGGGACTCCGGAGTCCAGAGGAGGGCAAAGACCCAGAGGGTGGCGGAGGAACCCTGCCGCGCAGCTCTGCGGGCACAGAGCACCGCGTGTCCCTGTAGCCCTCGGTGAGTCCTCAGCAGCGAGACGCAGTCGGACCGCCGGGGCTGTGCGCCCGAGCTCTGAGGGCTAAACTGAAGCTGTAAGCTGACCTGACACAAAAATAACATCACGTCATTTCCTCCCCGGCCTCCAGAGCCCGCAGAAGCCGAGAGGGCAGAAGAGTGGGAGCGCGAGGAGGGGGCAGAGGTGCGTCTAGGGGAGGCTTGTAGGAAAGAGGAGACAGACACGTTGAGAACGAGAGTTTGAGAAGCAGCCTCAAGAAGGGCTAGGGCTCTTCCCGCTTCCATTGACCATAGAAGGAAATGGCCCATGAAAAAGTAGCTTCGAGGGTCTCCTGCGGCGAGCGGGTGCCAAGCGAGCCGCAGGCGCCTTTTCTTTGAACACGTTCATCACTGTCTCGACCTTCCCACCACCCTCCCCCTTTTGCTGGCTGGTCCCTGCTAGCCCCGCGTGGAGTGGGTCAGTCGGGGTTAGGAAGGAGCAGGATATGCTGGCATCCGAGTGAGGCCGGGGGTGGGGCGTGGTGGAGACAACTGTACTCACCGGCATGGGCGAGCTCTGCCCAGCGCTGGCGTCCTCTTCCCTGGGCAGGCGTCCCCTTGGGGGTCGACCAGGCAGTGCCAGAGCTGCCCCGAGCAGGAGCGAGAGGCGGCCCGACCGCTGCTCGTGCCTCTGCGAGAGCCCAGTCACTGGCAGGGCGGGAAGCAGGAGGGAGAAGTCCGGGCGCCTCTGAGGAGCCTCACGAGGGGGTCTCCGGAGAAGGTGAGAGAAGAACTGCGCGAGGCCGGAGAGCGTGCTAGAGAGGAGGCTGAGCAGCTTCGGGGCTGCCCCGGGCGAGTCCGGGAGCTGTGCAGGGCCGGTGGCAGGAAGGGCAAGGGGCAAGGGAGGGAGAGAAACAAAACCAGCACACCATTACTGTTGGGTCCAGCTAAGAGTGACGATAACGTGCACTTAGTGCTATTTACTATGAGATTTTGAGGCTTTACTTTGGGGGTGCAAGAGAAGGTCATTGAGGACGAAAGGAAAGGCCTTTGGTTAGTTTCGCCCCCCTCCTTCTCTCCTTTCCCTCCTTTCTTCCCTCTTCCTCCCCCTCTCTTTTTCTCCCTCCCCACCCTTCTAACTCTGCTGTACTCAAAGTGTGGTCCTTGGACCAGGAGCTTCATAACAACCAGGAGCTTGTTAGAAATGCGAATCTCAGACCCTATCCTTCCTTACTGCATCAGAATCTGAATGTTAACGTTCCCAGGAGATTTCACATTAGTCGTGAGGTGCCGTGTATAAAAGCATCTGTGTCCGTACCTCTTCGTTCTTTAGAATTTGGATGAAAATCTCCTAGTTCTCTTTTGCAACTCTTGCTCTTCCTCTCCCTAGCTCAGTCTCCCTCTTTCCCTCTGTCCTTTCCCACCTTTCAAAGCGCTAGAGCTCTACCTGCCAGAGGCACAGAAGTTGGACTTGGTCACTAGGTTCTATAGGGATAGGTGTCTAGGGGAGGCTAGATAGTGGCAGAAGACTGAGGGACCCCAGACCCAACTCAGGCTGGGTAGGAAAAGCAATGGTCTGATTTGACTTTGGCTGTGCTGGGTGGGGTGGGGTGGGGTGGGAGGCCAGGACTGTGTTTGGGCCCTGGGTGCACACTCTGCGGGCCCCCTTTCTGCACTCCATGTGTCCAATTTATTCTCCAGAACACAGGCCTTTCAGCCTTCCACTTGGTTGCTTAGGAGATCTAAGTGGCCAGGGTGGAGGCAAAAGTCTTATTTTTTTCTCAGAAAGTAGAGGGAAGCATTAATTTAGAAGTCAGAAGTCCAGGGTTCTAGACTTGCTAACTTGACCAACTAACCTTGGAAAGTCTCTCTATTCTTTGAGTTTGTGTGCTTCATTTTAGAATAAAGGAATTGAACTCAGTGGCTTTTTAAGGCTCTCATTTTTGAGAAGATCTCAGGGTTTCTTGGTCCCTTAACATTTGGTGAAGTTACAAACTAGAACCGAACTCAGCCAATTCAAACAGCCTCCTTAAACAAAACAAAAAGACAATCTGTTTGTGAAAAACGAGAATGGTGGTTGCCAAGAAAAATGAAGGTCGAGGCGGGAAGCAGCGAACAAAAGTGATAGGGCGGCGAGGCGCAGGAGAGGAAGAGGCGCGCGGCGCGGGGCGCGGGGCGCGGGTCCCAAGGGCGCGGCGGCCGCTCTCCAGGGTCCTGAAGGCGGGAGCGGCCGCGGGCGGCCTCTTGGGTTTGGCGCGGTTCCCCAGCTCCGCAGTCGCCAGGCCCGGCATGTTTTTTTTTCGGCGGTGGAAGTCTTGTGGGAAGCGATTGTCGGGAGGGAGGGAGGAAACCTAGCAACCCATTCTCATTCATGAGGCCCTTTCTGGGAAGCCGCTGAGCGCGTTGGCTGATTTGTCTTTCGGTCGTTTGTATGCGCCCAGAGAGAGAGAGTGGAGCTTGGTTTGCATTTCCGAGTAAGTTCACACTGTTTCGCTCCCCCTCATTACCTTTTCCTGGAGAATGGGGTCGTCCTCCTAGTATATTCATTCTCCTCGTTCAAATGCTTCTCCCCAATCCTCCAACCCCGCTGTCTGCCATGGTCCAAATATGTTAGGGGTTGGAGTTGGGAATCCAAGAGCCTTCTGGAGAAGCGCCAACAGCTCGCTCGAGGGGGGAAAGGAGCGATTTGGAAAAGGCTCAGAGAAGGCCTTGGCGCCCAGCGTTTGTCTCGCTGGGGAGGAGGGCAGGGGACGATCCTCTCGGGTAGAGGTTGGGGTGGGTCTCAGCCGGCGCCTAGTTAGCTCGGCTGACCTGGGGCAGTTGGACCAGGGCTGGTGGCGGCTAACCCCGTGCGCACCTTCGGGGGCGGCTGCCTCTGCCTTGAGAGCGCTACCGGGTGGCGCAAGAACCTCAGCAAACACAGGCCCCGGGGCTGCAAGGACCCTATGCTAAGGAAGTCAAGACAGAACCGGCTCGGTTTTGGCGACTCAGAGCTTGGCTAAGCCCACCCAGGGTCTTCCCGACCGGCCTTCATGCATGGCTTGAACAAAGTGGAAAACGCTGAGAGTGAGCGGCAAGCACACTTCTGAGACGCATGACCCTCTCTTAGGGGCCGGAAAGAAGCTTCATGGGCCTTGCGTGGGTCCCAGATTTTGCATCTCCAGCTCACGATTTCAAACGGTTTTGTGAGAATGTGTGAACCTGTAAACCGATTCTTCTCTCGCCCCAGCCCTTCTTCCCAAGTCACTTGCACGCCTCTTCCCCGAGTATGCTTCATTAGGCATTTTGTTTCGGTCCTGTGCTTCAGGACAGATGCTTGTGAGGGAAATAGTGGAAACGTTCGGGAGAATGTAAGTCCCAAACTCAGTCCCAGAAACACAGTGCTGGGGCTCCGTTGCTCCTCTGGAGACATTCACCTTTTACCCTTTCCTAGACTGCTCTTTTCCCTCCAGACCAGCAGCCTGCTCCCCGATTCTGGCTCATGTCTGGCCACTTTGCAGTCACAGCGAGGCTGTAGAGTCTGGTGAGGGACCCAAGGCTTCTTTAGCTGGGGTGTGAAGCATGATGGTATAGGGTGCTGAAATCCATCAACTTCCATTGGCCCTTCTGCAAGGATAGAGCTAGGGAGTATCAATGCAGCTACAAAATTCGATCTGATAAAAGTTATCTGAAGAAAGATCTTCAGCTGCCCTCAGTGCTGATCACTACAGAGAGCCCCCACTTCCGTTTAGGCCAGATTCTAGGTAACAGTCTGAGGGCTTCAATAACATCAGCAGCAAAATGGAATCATCTTGGAGTCGTATTCCTGAAAGCACTGCTCCTTAGGGATCCAGAAGACTGAGGGAATGCTTTGTTCTGACTGAATATCCACTTCCCGAATTAATCGTGTTGGCTATTGAACCATGCAGAGGAGAAAATCACCACACCCCAAATCAATGTAAACAAAATCTCACCCCTGTAAAAAGCAAATTGAAAATTTTCATTCATGCCTAAATAGTACCGTTCCATAAAGGAAATATCCATGGCAGAACTAAACTACTTTTTTACCAAAAATTTCTGAGAGCCTTTGGAATTAAAACCACAGTTGCAATGAAATTTGAAATTAGATTTAGTTTTATGAAATGACCTATTTTCCCCTGAACTTTATTTTAAAAATTCTATTTTGCTGTGGTTTAGCTGTTTCATACATTTTTATTTTCTGTTATTTGGAGAAGTAGTTTTTCTACTTGGATCTAAGAATTTGACAGTGATTGAAAACTATAAAGGCAAATCTTTGCTTGTGCTGACTATAAATCATGCAGACTGCAATGACAATAAATAAGATAAACAGACCATGGATATTAGAGTTCCAGGTTAACATTAATTGGAGGCCAGCCAAGCTATTAAGGACATGTTTCTATTAAGGTTCACTTAGAATCTCAAATGTTCCTAGTGAAAGTACAACTGTTAAAAAGAATGTCTCTGCAGCTTATAATTAGTTTTCAATTCATTCACTCTTTTTTAAAACTTTATCTTATTGAAGTCACGTTGGTTTATAATATTGTATAAATTTCAAGTGCACGTCATTATATTTCAACTTCTGTAGAGACTACATCATGTTCACCACCAAAAGTCTAGTTTCCGTCTGTCACCATATACTCGTGCCCCTTTACCCCGTTTACCCTCCCCCTACCTCCTTGCCCTCTAGTAACCACCAATCTGTTCTCCATATCTACGTATTTGTTTATCTTCCATATATGAGTGAAATCATACAGTATTTGTCTTACTCTATCTGGCTTATTTTGCTTAGCATAATAACATCAAGATGCATCCATGTTGTCCCAAATGGCATAATTTTGTCTTTTTTGTGGCTGAGTAGTATTTCAGTGTGTGTGTGTGTATGTATAAATATATATATGTGTGTGTGTGTGTAACATCTTCTTTATCCATTTATCTGTTGATGGGTACTTAGGTTGCTTCCAAGTTTTGGCTATTGTGAATAATCCTGCAGTGAACATAGGGGCACATGTATCTTTTTGAATTAGTGTTTTCATGTTTTTTTGGATAAATACTCAGAAGTGGAATAGCTCGATCATATAGTATTTCTATTTTTAATTTTTTGAGAAATCTCCATACTGCTTTCCATAGTGGCTGCACCAATTTGCATTCCCACCAGCAATGTATAGGGGTTCCCTTTTCTCCACATCCTCTCCAACACTTGTTATTTCTTGTCTTTTTAATCATAACTATTCTGGTGGGTGTGAAGTGATCTCTCATTATAGTTTTGGTTTGAATTTCTCTAATAATTTGTGATGATAAGCATCTTTGCATGTTCCTGTTGTCATCTGTAAATCTTCTCTGGAAAAATGTCTGTTGATATCCTCTACCCATTTTTTGATCTGGTTGTTCATTTTTGTTGTTGCTGTTGCATTGTATGAATTCTTTATATATTTTGGAAATTAACCCCTTATTGGATATCTGACTTGCAAATATTTCCTCCCAGTTGATGTCTTGTCTTTTAGTTTTGTTGATGGGTTCCTTCATTGTGCAGAAGCTTTTTAGTCTGATGTAGTCCCATTTGTTTATTTTTTCTTTTGTTTACCTCGCTTGAGAAGACATGTATTTAAAAAGATACTACTCCGTCTGATGTCAAAGTGCGTATTACCTAAGCTTTCTTCTAGGAGTTTTATGGTTTCAAGTCTTACATTCAAGTCTTTAATCCATTTTGAATTAATTTTTGTGTATGGTATAAGAGAATAGTCTACTTTCATTCTTTTGCATGTGACTGTGTAGTTTTCTCAGCATTGTTTATTGAAGAGATTTTCCTTTCTCCATTGTATGTTCTTGGCTCCTTTGTCAAAAATTAGCTGTCCATAGATGTGTGGTTTTATTTTTGGACTCTCAACTCTGTTCCACTGATCTTTGTGTCTGTTTTTCTGCCAGTATGATGCTGATTGGATTACTATAGCTTTGTAGTATATTTTGAAATCAGGGAGTGTGATACCTCCAGCTTTGTTCTCTTTTCTCAGAATTGTTTTGGCTATTCGGGGTCTTTTGTTGTTCCATATAAATTTTAGGATTCTTTGTTCTATTTCCGTGAAAAATTTCATTGGGATTCTAATTGAGATTACATTGAATCTGTAGATTGCTTTAAGTATTGTGGACATTTAATCTATATTTATTCTTCTAATTGATGAGCATAGAATATCTTTCCATTTCTTTATGTCTTCTTGGATTTTTTTCAATGTCTGATAGTTTTCGGCATATAGGTCTTTCACCTCCTTAGTTAAATTTATTCCTATGGATTTTGTTCTTTTTGTTGTGATTGTAAATGGGATTGAATTCTTGATTTCTCTTTCTGGTAGTTCATTGTCAGTGTTTAGAAATACAACTGATTTTTGTATGTTGATTTTGTGCCCTGCAACTTTACTGTATTCTTTAACTATTTCTAATACTTTTTTTGTGGATTCTTTAGAATTTTCTATATATTGAGTCATGTCATCCACAAAGAGTGACAGTTTTACTTCTTCATTTCCATTTGGATCCCTTCCATTTTTTTTTTCTTTTTTGGTAAGGAAGATTTCCCTAAGCTAACATCTGTGCCAATATTCCTCCATTTTGTATGTGAGACGCCACCACAGAATAGCTCAATGAGTGGTGTGTAGGTCCATGCCTGGGATCTGAACCCATGAATCGTGGACTGCTAAAGCAGAGCGGGTGAACTTAACCACTATGCCACTGGGCCAGCCCCTCATTTCTTTTTCTTGCCTATTTGCTCTGGCTACAACTTCCAATACTATGTTGAATAAGAGCAGTGAGAGTGGGCATCGTTGTCTTGTTCCTGTTCTTAGAGGAATAGCTTTCAGTTTTTCGCTGTCGAGTATGAGGCTGGCTGTGGGTTTGTCATATATGGCCTTTATTGTGTTGAGGTACTTTCCTTCTATATCCGTTTTATTCAGAGTTTTTATCACAAATGGATGTTGAATCTTGTCAAATGCTTCTCTGCATCTATTGAGATGATCATGTGATTTTTATTCTTCATTTTGTTAATGTGTTGTATCTCCTTGATTGATTTTCAAATGTTGAACCATCCTTGCATACATGGAATAAATCCCACTTGACTGTGGTGTATGATCCTTTTAATGTATTGTTGTGCTCAATTTGCTAATATTTTTTGATGATTTTTACGTCTATCTTCATCAGTGATGCTGGCCTGTAATTTCCCTTTTTTGAGTGTTATCTTGTTTGGTTTTGGTATTGGGGTAATGTTGACCTCATAAAATGAATTAGGAAGTGTCCATCTTCTTCAAGGAAGAGTTTGAGAAGGATAGGTCTTAAATCTTATTTGAATGTTGGGTAGAATTCACCAAAAAAGCTGTTGGGTCCTGGACTTTTGTTTTTTGGGGAGGCTTTTGATTACTGTTTCAATCTCTTCACTTGTGATTGGTCTGGTCAGATTCTCTATTTCTTATTGATTCAGTTTTGGGAGATTGTATGATTCTAAGAATTTATCCATTTCTTCTAGGTTATCCAATTTGTTGGTGTGTAACATTTCATTGTGTTCTCTTATAATCCTTTGTATTTCTGTGGTGTCAGTTGTAATTTCTCCTCTTTCATCCCTGATTTTGTTTATTTGAGTCCTCTCTCTATTTATTGAGTCTTTATTATTTGAGTTTAGCTTAGGGCTTGTCAATTTTGTTTATCTTTTCAAATAACCAGGTGTTGGTTTCATTGATCTTTCCATTGCCTTTTTAGCCTCTATTTCATTTATTTCTGCTCTGATTCTTATGATTTCCTTCCTTTTACTGACTTTGGGCTTTGTTTGTTCTTCTTTTTCTAGTTATTGTAGGTATAGCGTTAGATCGTTTTTTTGAGATTTTTCTTGTTTTTTGAGGTAGGCCTCTATCCTATATACTTCCCTCATAGTACCACTTTTGCTGCATCCCATTTTGGTATGGTGTGTTTTCATTTTCATTTGTCTCCAAGTATTTTTTGATTTCTCCTTTGATTTATTCATTGATCCAATAGTTGTTCAGTAGCGTGTTGTTTAGCCTCCACATATTTGTGACTTTCCCAGCTTTCTTCTTGTAGTTGATTTCTAGTTTCATACCATCATGGTCTGAAGAGATGCTTGATATGATTTCAATCTTCTTAAATTTATTGAGACTTGTTTTGTTTCCCAACATATGGTCTATCTTTGAGAATGTTCCATGGGCACTTGAGAAGAATGTGTATTATGTTGCTTTTGGATGGAATATTTTATATAGATCTAAGTCCATCTGATCTAGTGTTTCATTTAAGGCCAATGTTTCCTTGTTGACTTTCTGTCTGGATGATCTAGCCATTGATGTAAGTGGGGGTGTTAAAGTCCCCCACTGTTAATCTGCTGCTGTTAATTTCTCCTTTTAGGTCTGTTAGTAGTTGCTTTATATACTTTGGTGCTCCTATGTTAGGTGCATATATATTAATAAGTGTTATGTCTTTTTAGTGGAATGTCCCTTTCATCATTACATAATGTCCATATTTGTCTCTTGTTATCTTTTCTGGTTTGAAGTCTGTTTTGTCTGATATAAGTATACTATACTCGCTTTCGTTTGGTTGCCATTTGCTTGGAGTTTCGTCTTCCATCCCTTCACTTTGAGCCCATGTTTATCTTTAGAGCTGAGATGGGTCTCCTGGAGGCAGTATATTCTTGGGTCTTATCTTTTAATCCAGCCAGGCACTCTGTGTCTTTTGATTGCTCAATTCAATCTATTTACATTTAGAGTGATTATTGGCATATGAGGGCTTAATATTGCCATTTTATTTTTTGTTTTCTGGTTGTTCTATATTTCCATTGTTTCTTTTCCCTTGTGCCTGCCATTTCAGATTGGTAGTTTTCAGTGATGTTTTTCCAGTTTCATCTTTATTTATGATTTGCGACTCTGCTCTGATTTTTGGTTTTGTGATTACCGTGAGGTTTGTATAAAAGATCTCAGAGATGAGATAGTCTTTTTCTGCTGAAAGCATCTTATCTCCATTAGCCTATGTAGTTTCCTTCCTTTTCCTCCTCTCCTTCTATGTTTTTGTTGTCTCAAATTATCCTTTTTTGTATTGTGAGTTTGTTACAATATTGATGTGGTCATAGTTATTTTTGATGCTTTCTTCCTCTTTAGCCTCTGTGTTATAATTGTTTACTAACCTATTCTGATATAGAGCTGCAATTTTCTGACCTATCTATATATCACCTGTTCAAAGCTTTTTAAACCTTTGCCTTTTGATTTCAAGTAACAGGTCTCCTTTCAACATTTCTTGTTAGGCAGGTTTAGTGGTGATGAACTCCCTCAGCTTTTGCTTGTCTGGAAATCCTTTATTTCCCCTTGATATCAGAAGGATAACTTTGCTGGATGGAGTATTCTTTACTGATTTTTTTTTCAATATTTTGAATATATCATTCCACTCTCTCCTACCATGTAGAGTTTCTCCTGAGATATCCACTGATAGCCTGATGGAGGTTCCTTTGTAAGTTATTTTCTTCTCTCTGGCTGCCCTTAATATTCTTCCTTTGTCATTGACTTTTTTTTTTTCGCTTCCTCTTTTTTTTGTTTTATTGAGTTATTGATAGGTTTGTCATTGACTTTTGATAGCTTTAATTTAATATGCCTTGGAGAAGGTCTTTTTTCATTGAGATAATTAAGAGCTCTGTTAACTTCTGTTAGCTTCTGGTATACTTGTATATCCAATTCCTGCCCCAGGTTTGGGAAGTTCTCAGCTATTTCTTCTTTGAATGAGCTCTCTGCTCCTTTCTTCCTCTCTTCTCCTTTTGGGATATCTATTATCCTTATGCTGCTTTTCCTAATTGAGTTGGATATTTCTTATAGAATGTCTGTATTTTTAAAAAATCTTAATTTTCTCTCTTCTTCCACTTGAATCATTTCTATATTTCTATCTTTGAGCTCACTAACTCTCTTCTGTAAGGTCTGCTCTATTTCAAATACTTTTTACTTTATTTTTCATTTCATTAATTATGTTCTTCATCTCCAGAATTTTCGTTTGTTTGTTTGTTTGTTTTTTAGAGTTTCAATCTCTTTTGTGAAGTATTCTTTCTCTTCATTAATTTTATTCCTGACCTCTTTGAGCTGTCTTTCTCAGTTTTCTTGTAACTTGAGTTTCTTCATGACAGCTCTTTTGAATTCTCAGTTAGATTGTAATCTTCTGTGACTTAAAGTTTGGTTTCTGGAGAGTTGTCATTTTCTTTCTATTCTGCAGTGTTACTGTAGTTCTCTGTGGTGCTTGATGAGTTGATCCTCTGCTGGCAAATTTGTTATAGTAAACACCTTTCTTCTTTTGGTAAGGCTTTGGGTACTTTGATTCTGAGCTGCTTCTGATTGTTTTTGAGAGCTGCTCTTTTAACTCTCCACTGCCTCTGCAAGGGGCATCATCAGTGCCCTTGTTGTACTGCTTGTGCCTTTGAGGTTGCTGGTGCCTTGCTACTTACAATGTTTGCTGCAGTCTTGGGTGTTGCTGCTGGGGTCACCAGGCTGCAAGCACTCCTGCTTCTCTGAGGTTGCCTGGGTCTCATGTCCCCCACTTGCTCTCAGTGAGCTCTCCACAGGCTCAAGTATTGCTGCCCCATGCACCACCTGCACTTCTGCACCTGGGTTTTCTGGGAGTGCTGGCAGCATCGCTGCTAGGGCCTAGGGACTTGTATGTAGCCCTCACTGCTGGTAGAGCTGGTGTCAGGGGTGCTGCCACTGGGGGCTTGGTCACAGGTTCTGCTGTGGCTCCTAAAGCCTCAGGTTGCAGGTGCCGCCTGCCACTTCAGATGTATAGATGCATGGACCTCTTAGGCATTCTGGTGTGCTGTGCAGGGAGTCCTTTGCTGGTCAATGGATGTCCCACAGGGTTGTAACTTAGAGGGTAGAGACAAAGGGAACAACTCATTCTGCCATGATGCGACATCACCCTCCATCCATTCTTTTAATAACTTTTAAAGTGGATTTGTAGCTAGGGCTTGTGTGGAGGTGTCACATGGAAATGTATAATGAAGCAACGATAATGAGGAAGGTGGGGCTAGGAACAGAAGTGGAGTAGATCAGATATGAGGGCTACTTAGGCAACATGTATGTCTTGGGCAGGGAAACACTCACAGGCTGTCTGCTCTGTTCTTGCAGAGATAATTGGGCCCTCTGCCTTCCTGCTGGTATCGCTAATCAAGAGGTGAGGCTTTATTTGAACATATCCATACATTTATTTAAATTATATCCAAAACTGAACTCTTGATTTTCCCCTCCAAACTTTCTCCTCCTGCAGTCTTTGTCATCTTAGTAAATGGCAACTTGATTATTTTTGTCCAGGTCAAATATGTCGGAGTATCCCTGACTCCTTTCTTTCTTTCATACTCTTTAGTCAAATCCAACTGCTTCTCATATTTGCAGTTATCAACATGTGTTATAGGCTGAACTGGGTCTGCCCAAAATTTGTATGTTGAAGTTTTAACACTGCTACCTCAGAATATGACCTTATTTAGAAATAGGATTATTGCAGATGTAATGAGTTAAGATGAGGTCATGCTGGAGTAGGGTGGGCCTCTAGTCCAGGATGACAGATGTCCTCATATAAAGAGGAAATTTGGACACAGACATGTACACAGAGAGAATGCCATATGAAAATGAAGGCAGAGCTCAGGGTGATACATCTACAGGCTAAGGAATGCCAAAGATTGACAGCAAACCACTAGAATCTGGGAAGAGGCATGGAACAGATTCTCCCCCAGAAGGAATTCGGCCACAAGACTGAGACATAGAACCCTGCCTGAGTTTCCAGCCTGCTTGACCTGCTCTGCAGATTTCAAATCAAGACCAAAACATCAACTTTTACCTGAATTTCCAAACTACTGGCTTTCCCTACAGATTTTAGACTTACCAGCCTCGACAACTGTTTAAGTCAATTCCCTAAAATCAATCAATCTCTCTTGCTCTGTCTTCCACGTATATATCCTATTGGTTCTGGTTCTCTGGGGAACCCTGACTAATACACCTTGGATCTTATCATCTTTCACCTGGACTATTAGAATAGCCCCCTAACTGGTATTTCTACTTCTCCTTTGCCCCATTCTCCATCATAGTCTAGTCTCAATACTGAAGCCAGAATCATCCTTTAAAATGTGGGTCAAATTATGTCACTCTGCAACTCCAAACTTTCTCTTGGCTTCTTATTTCAGAGTAAAATCCAAAGTGCTTATACTAGCCTTCAAGGCACTACATGAATGGTCCCACCCTACCCCTAAGACCTCCTCTTCCTATACAGCTATCCCTGCAATACTGGTTTTCCATAGCACCCATTACCATCTGACATACCGTATACTCACTTGTTTATTTGTATGTTATAAGTAGTAACTTCTTTTTTGTTCATTGCTCTATCAATAGTGCCTATGGCAGTGCTTGACCCTTAGCAAACTGCTCAATAATTATTTGTTGGACAAATGAATTAAAAAACAAATTCAAATATTATTAGTTATAAAAAGGAATGGAATTCTGATATATGATACAACATGGAGGAACCTTGAAAACATTATGCTAAGTGAAAGAAGCCGGACACAAAAGGACAAATATTATATGATTCCATTTATATGAGGTACCCAAAATAGGAAAATTCATACAGATAAGAAGCAGAATAGTGGTTACCAGGGGCTAGGGAGAGGATAATGGGGTGTTATTGTTTAATGGATACAGTGTTTGGGTTGATGAAAAAGTCCTGGAAATGGATAGTGGTGATGCTTCCACAACCTTGTGAATATCTTTAATGCCACTGAATTACGCACTTAAAAATGGCAAATTTTAAATGATTTATATTTTACCACAATTTAAAAAAACACTAAAAACTCTTCAAGGTGTGAGCTGAGAGGAACCTGAGAAAGTGCACCAAGTGGGGAAGGACAGCTGAGTTAATCACTCCTGATTCTGCCACAGAGAATTCTCCTATCTCCTGGGGATTCTCTCACTTTTATTTCTGCTGCCACCAACTAAAAGTGTTTGCAAGATAGACCTTGCTAATCCTCATTCTATTCCCAGAATTTAGTGGAACAAAGTTTGTGATATGGGGAAGCGGAAGCAGAACAGCTGAAGCAGGCACCAGACCAAGAAGGATCTTGTAAGGTGCTCATTTATTCATTCTTTCAACAAACAGTTATTACGTGTCCCTTAAATACCAGGCACTGTCCAAGATGCTCTGGATTCAAAGTGAGTGAGGAAAGAAAATGACCTGTCCTCATACTGTGGTGAATGAGGAAGAGTCTATAAGAGTCTATGTAGACTGAATAGGGCAAGCAAGTCATGGTAAGCATTTTGGATTTTACTTTAAAAGCAGTGAGAAGTCACTGAAAGGTTTTAAGCAAGAGAGCAATAAGATCTGATTCATACATAAATGTGTTTTTGCCTATGTGAGGAAGATTGGCCCTGAGCTAACACCTGTTGCCAATCTTCCTCTTTTTGCTTGAGGAAGATTGATGCTGAGCTAACATTTGTGCCAATTGTCCTCTATTTTATGTGGGATGCTGCCACAGTATGGCTTGACAAGAGGTGCTAGGTCTGCGCCCAGGATCCGAATCTGTGAGCCCTGGGCCACTGAAGAAGAGGGTATGAACTTAACCACTATGCTGCCGAGACAGCCCCTGATTTATAACTTTTAAAGACCCCTTTGACCACTTTGTAATGGAATGAACTGGAAAGGGGGTGAGGGTGGGAATAGTGAAACAGGAGGCTTTGCACTGGTCCAGGTAAGAGAAGATGATGACTTGGACAGGTAATGGGAATAAAACAGAGAGAAATGGACTGATTTGAGATACATCTTAGAATTAATGGGACTTCAGGTGGATTGAATGTACAGTCAGAGAAAAAGGGATCAAAGATAATTCCTAGGTTTTCTGACAAGCAGTTGGGTGGCTTGCTGAAATGAGGAAGACGGGGGAAGGAAATCAGGAATCCTGGTAAACTCATTTTTTAGACGCCTATGAATCATTCAAATGAAGATGTCAAGTAGGCTGTTGTAAAAGAGCCATCAGCTCAGGGTAGAGTTCTGGGTGGGAGTCTAGGAGATGTAAATTTCAGAGTCATTAGCACAAAATGGTATCGAGACCTATTGGAATTGGGTAAGATCCCTAGAAACAGAAGAAAAGATAACAAGATGGAATCAACTTAAGGAGTTTGAACCATGTCCAGATGGGAATGAGGAGCCAATGACAAAATTTAATGAGAGAGTTAACATGATCAGGTTTGTATTTTGGAAAGATCTTTCGGTCCTCTGGCATTACTTGGAGGCAAGCATGACTGGAAAGAGGGGACCAGGGAGAGGCTGTTGCATTAATATTTTGGGACATGATACTGACTTGTTCTAGGAGGGCATTAAATGAGATGGAGATAACTAAATGAACAGAGCAAGAGATAATTTTGAATAGTGTGGACAAAACTTGGGGATTGATTAGTGGTATGAAGTGAGGATAAGAGCAAGGTCAAGGGTTATTCCTCTAAATTTCTATTTCAAAACTGGGTAGATGATGGTACCATTTTACTGAGATAGAGAACTTAGGAGAAGAAGAGTTTGGGGAAAGGTAAAGACATATTGCTAATTTTGAACTGCCTGTTAGACATTTGAATCTAGATGCTTAGTAGACATTTGTATATTCATATCCACATGTGAAGTCATGATGTCACTGCAGGAGTCATCAACCCATAAGCTGTCTCAAAGCCATCGACACAGCCAAGATTAGCCAGGGAGAATGAGTCAAATGGGAAGAGAAAAGGGCCAAGGATGAAAACCTAGGGAATTTCCAATGTTTCAGGGCTAATAAAGGGAGAGGAATTTGCAAAAGAGACTAAAAAAGAGCAGCCAGAGAAACAGAAGGAAAACAAGATAAAAGGGACATTGTCTATTACATTCCAGACACCAGTCATATATGTCATTTATTCCTTTTAATAGCCCTGGATGCAGGTATTAGTCTCATCTTCACTTTACAGAAGACCGTATTGAGACTCAGAAAGGTGAAATAATTTGGCGAGACTCTTATCTAGAAAATAGCAGAACAAGTTTGAAGGAATTTAAGCAAAACCCTGGGCTATCTGATTTCTACCATTTGATCTTTAGTAAAAGGAATGAAGTGTGTATGAGCGTCCACATATGTTAGTATATACATAGAGCATCTCTAGGAGGACACAAAGAAGCTGGTAAGGGCGAAGAGAAAGGAGATGGGTGACTGATGCGACGGAGACTTACTCTCTACACTTACTTACATTGGTGTGCACTTTCATGCTCTGTATTATCATAATAAAGAGTCTGTAATAAAGAGTTTGATGCCATTTTTTTTTACACTTGACTGTTGACAGCTTTCAGTCCCCACTACTCTTGTTCCCCTTCTGCCCCACATCTGGGCAAGCTGCTAAGAAAGCCTAAATACTCTCTCTTTTGGCACCTGTGGGAAGTTCAAACCATGCAAGTCCTGGCCTTTGCAGAGGTGAACCCTCGACTTAGCCCCCACTCTCTTTTCTCTGCTCTCTCAAGCTATTTTTGGACCTGTGTGCCTCCTGCCCTGCTCTCCTCAGCGGGCCTCATGATGTGAATAATAAACTTCTCTATGCTCTCTCTTTTTTTTTTTTGAGGAAGATTAGCCTTGAGCTAACTACTGCCAGTCCTCCTCTTTTTGCTGAGGAAGACTGTCCCTGAGCTAACATCCGTGCCCATCTTCCTCTACTTTATATGTGGGACGCCTACCACAGCATGGCTTTGCGAAACGGTGCCATGTCTGCACCTGGGATCCGAACTAGCGAACCTGGGGCAGCTGAGAAGCAGAATGTGCGAACTTAACCGCTGGGCCACTGGGCCGGCCCCTATGCTCTCTTGATGTATGTGTGGCCTCATTGTTCTGGATACTCAAAACAAATTTTGGGTAGGAGGGGTCCATCCTGCCTATGTTAGGGTGACCACAACAATTATATTGGTTCACAACTGTAAGGCTGTACTAGTCTAATTTTGAATATTCTAATTCAAAAATGTAAATTAACTAAAACATTTTTAAATGGTAAGAATAAAAAGGGTCCATGTGCCAAAGTCTTTAAGATTTCAAGATCTACCTGAGTTTTCTCCACCATCTTTCTTATTTGTTACCTCAGTAAAAAGGCGGAAAAAGAAAACAAAACTAGACTAAAATCTGTGCTTTTTCTTCTGTAATATTCTATATCTCCAGAGGTCAGAAAGGGAATTGTTATTGCACAAAACATCAAAAAATTGAAAAGAAAAACTCAAAACTCATTTTTGAAGCTTTAATGATGTTTTCCTGAGATCTCCAGCTCTATAAAAATTGCATTTGTCCAGACTACTATAATTTTCTTTTATCATGGACGCTTACAATTCAAAAAATTTTGTGTGTATGTAAGTATATATGTATTTACACACATATATATATTTTCATCAGGCAAGCTATTCGTAGGGAATATAGGCAGTACCCTAACAAAATACCCACTATATTTTGCATACTTATTTTTATCGTAAAAGTAATTGACTTTTTTACCCTGATGTACAGACATTTACAAAATGTTCTCATACATGTTAGTTCACTGATCACTGCCCCCTGACCCGCAGCTATTTAATGAGGAAACTGCAGACCAGTGAGATTAGATGATTTCTGTTAGGACTAGTAAGGAGCAGAACTGGGCCACCAACCTGAGGGCTCTGTGCCCAGTTGTGGTTGACTGTGATACTTTCTGACACAAATCCAGGGGACGTGGTCATTATTTACTGATGCCAATGACAGTAATTGATGACAGTGATACTGTTGACACATATTCTCCGAATATCTATGCTAGTTTCTAGTTGTAATTCAGTACCTTCGGCCACATTAATTCTCTTAGACCAAAATTCCAATTTCTCATTCTTCTCACACTCAGCAAGAAATGAGAATTCCAGGACTAGTTATGCTCCCAAACCTCCACTGGAAGTTGAGTTACTGACTAGAACTCTATAGGTACTGGGTCAGTTAATCACATGGCTGCTAGTTCTCCACTTTCCTTAGTAAATTGGTTAGTTCTCTGAGGTCCTAAAAGAATAATACAACTTATATAATAGCCTGATTTATCTAAAACTAAGGAAGAGCATTTTAGGCAGTAACAGAGAAGCCCTGACATTTTAGATAGTTGGGAATACACACCAAAGTGAAGGCTTTAGGAGAATCCGCCTCATAGAATGTCAGACACCTTTGGTAAATTAAATCCATGGAGTCCAGAATATTGTTATTCTGAAATGAAATGCAATATAGTTGAAACTCTGTATAATTTCTGAAGTTTCTATTTAATTATTTTTTCCAAGAAAGCTTTTAATCTGAGTGCAGCAAAGCTTTCCAAAAAGATTGACAGTCTAGTCTAATATAATTGTAAATCATACATTTTTCACTTCATATACAGTTTCTCTTAAGGAGATATAGAACGGATCAACAGGGTTCATATTGTAATATTTCGTCCTAAGGCTTGTCAAGGATTGACGTAGTAACTATGAGAAATGAAAAACCCTTTCATCAAAATCCTAAGAGCTGGTGGAGGCAAATGCAAGTTTGAAAAACACAAGCATGAGAAATGCAGGGGTTGGAGATGCTCACAATAATCAAAATCTCTTTCTTAAGTTGTATATGTATAAAGGTCTCCAACACTGCTGTCATTTGAAACCTAACATTTTCCCTGGGCTCTGTTGCTCTCCTCTGGTGCCTAATGAAATGAAGGCAGAAGGCTGGCAAAGCACAGAGCTGTGGAAAAGCCATGGATAGAGGAAGGGGTGGCCGAGTCAGGAGATGGAGCCCCTCCCACCAGTTTCCTTTGTGGCTTGGGGTAAGTCTGCACTCACCTGGCTGCAGTTTCCTTTTCTGCTTAAAGAGGAATATAGTGAAGGTGGTCCCTAGGGCTTCTAACAGAGCTGACTTCTGGGTTCAATGTGGCGCCCATTCTCTGACACATAATTACTCTCCATTGCCCTTTCTTGAGAACTCCCCAGCTGCCACCCCATACACAAACACACACACACACACACCAACCCCAATCCCAAACTCTGGCCCTACCTTAAAGCAGAGAAGCAGAGCAGAATCCACAGAGAGAGCTCTAGAGCCAGTAGCCTTCCCAAACAGCCACTTAGCAACATCCCCCTGTGACTTCCCCAGCTGCTTAATTAAATTAACCAGCCTCCTAAACAGGTCCCGCCTTGCAGCCTACACAGTGCCTCTGTCCACTCTAACCTGGTCCCCACCCTGCAGATGAATGATCTTTCTAAAAGCAAATGTGATCATGCTACTTCCCTCCCTCTAACCGCTCAGCAGCCCCTCATTTCTCTACAGGACTTAATGTGGTGTATAAGGCCTTCCATGATTTGTCCGTCTGTACTCTTTACTTACCCATCTTTCTCACTATTCCTTTGTACTCAAAGCTCCAATCGTATTAAGGTTCCTTCAGTTCCTAAAATCCTCTTGTTCATTCTCATTCCTGGCATTTTGTATAACTGCTCCCTCTGCCTGAATCACACCCCTTTCCCAATCTGCTCCTCTTCTTTCCCAGGGCAATCTCCTACTTAGCCTTCAAGCCTCACCTGCGATGCCATTTCCTTCGGGAAGCTCCCCCAGGTTGGGTGAGCTGTGTGTTGGCTTCCTCCTATAGCACACCTGTGCTATACTGTGATAGTCTCTTTCTCTATTAGACTCTAAGCCCTGTGAGGGTCAGCACTTTGCCTTATTCAGACCTGTCTCTCAAAAACCTAAAGCCGTACTTTACACTTCACTAGAGACATTATGAGTATTCAATCAATATTGTTAAATGAATGGACTTGGAAATGACATGATCTGGAGCTGAAAATTGTTGAAGCTGGGTAATGGGTACATAGCATTTTATTATGTCATTTTTCTCTGCTTTTATGTATATTTGACTTCTTCTGTAATAAAAAGTTTTTAAAAGACATAATTTTTAACTTCTAAACAGTGTCTCTTATCACTTTTTAAATTGCAATAGACAAGAAATGGTGGGATAGACGCTGCCACAATTCCATGTGCAAGCCTCCAGGGTATGAGGTTATTAAAACAGTTGTTCAGAAAGGGCCTGCTGCAAAAGGGAACGTGAACAGGTCTTCCCTGAGGAGCCTTCACTCCATTTTTCCCCATCGTCCTGGGCCAGATCCACCACTTTCACACTGGTGGAGCGCAAAAATCAACAAACAAGATGACAAGAACAAGGGAAGACATTGTTCTGTCCAAAGTGGGCAATCTGTGACAGGGCTCAGGATGGCTGCACGGGCTTTGTAGCTTTTCCAGCGGTTCCTAATAAACCAGGCTTTGTGGAGCCTCACTGGGCCGTGCGGGGCCCTGTCCTTCTAAGGCTTTCTCCCTGTTCTGGCCTGGCTGCCGGAGAACTTGTTAGCGGTCATTGATTTCCTTGAGTTGGACTCAACTGAATTGGATTGCTTTGCTTTGCATTTTAAAAGGGGTGTTTTTCTTGAGGAAGCTGGAGGTTGGCACTGAATTGAAATTACACATTTGTGGAGCACTCAGGATTCATAACTATCATTAATTTTCTTCAGGGCACGTGAGACATTTGGCTGAAGAAATATTATAACAACGACCTTAGCTTAAAGAGGTCACCCACATGGTGGGAATGAAGTTAAGGAAATAATGCATTTCTTTCTACTAATCAATCAGCTAATCAACATTGACTGTGCCCTTATCATGTGTCCAGTAGGTGTCAGGGCCCACCTGTAGATGGAAATAACAGGTTAACAACTATTGTGGGAGAAACTGGCTACAAACAAGCACGTGAGTTCCGGGGGTTCCCCAGGGCAGCAGCACAGGATTAATGAGAAGCCTGGCCCATGAATATAGATTGTTTTTTTAAAATTCTAAGTATCTGATTTAAAAAAGGCCTAATAAAATTAATGTGACAGGTATTATTGTCTTGATTTTATAAATGACAAAACCAAAACTCAGAGAATTAAACCCAATTTGGACCTGAATTCAAACACCAGTTCTTACCATTCCAAAGACATTGCTTTTATGTCATCATACTGCCTGGTGGCAGTTTGTACTTGGGTACACCAAAAGGATGCACAGAACTGAACTTTCTCAGTTGAGATAAAGGGTGTCTTCAAGCAATCAGACTTTGGTTAGTTACAACCAAGCTTCAAGTTTTACTAGTTTGAAATCCTGCAATGCTTGAATTTCCACCAGATGTCACCATTTACCATTCTTCACTCCCCTCAGGCCGACTTTTACAAAGTGTTAGGAAAGAAGAGCCCATCTTGCTCTTGGGCTCCTCAGAGTGGTTATTGCATCTGGGCATGTGGTGGAGGGCTGTGTGCCAAGAGGAAGCAGCTGAGCTCTGAATCCTGATTCTGTGGCAAGGAATTTGAAAATGTCGTGAGCCCTCTACTGTTCTGATTTCCTAAAACCCAAAGGCATTCTTTTTTTTTTCTCCCCCTTGTGATTTCATGTATCTAAAACACAGCCCATTTCCGATGCACAAGCCAAGCAGAGTTATAACCTGGCCTTTGGCCAGGGCTGCAGAGAAAAAAAAGAGGTTTCGAAGTGAAGGGAGGATGCCAGGAATGCCTCGGCTTCTCTGTAATCAACAATAGAAGCCAGTGCCAGATGGGCTGGGCTTTGGAACAGCCTGGAGTGTGGCTGCTGAGGAGGGGCCAGAAATAGCCCCAAACACCAGGTCTCCCTCCTGCTCGGATTTTATATGTCCCAAATTACATTATTGGGAGTTCATTCTTGTGGACTTATTATTAGCAATCCCTATAGATTTTGTGAGTAGGCACAATATATTAATTCAGTTATATCTAAGCGCAAATGAATTTGAACTTTATTTTTTTCGTAATGGGGACCAGTCCAGAAGGAGAGAATGAGGTGCCTAGGGTATGCCCGGAGATGTTGGGGAAGGGTCTAAGGTGATGGGTAGAGGAGAGAGAGGGAGGCGGACTTCTCCTATCTCTCAACGTGGCCCAGGCTCGTGGACACAGTGCCTGGGAGACCTACGTTTGCTTCCTGTTCCTCACACTCTTCATCTTGCCTACCTCTAGTACTGTAAAGAATGCATGTGAAATAATGATTGGCTCCCAATAGCCTGGACTCCCCCACGGGCCAACAAATGGTGGAAGATGCCTGGCTTTCTTCTCCAAAACTGCAACTCTGGGCAAGGAGAAGCTTACGGATCTTAATGACACTATTAAGTTGTTAAAAATAGTCAGTTTACAGCTAGTTTTAAGAAAAGACAAAAGCAGGAAAAAGGAAACAGTGGTACCTGGCTTTATTTGCTTATCATATGCTTATTTTTCAATCCAGCAAACTTATTCTGCAACACAACTGTCTTCATAATTAAGTGCATGTCCTCCTTGGGTGGTGCTGATGGTAATAAAGCTCTTTCTTCCACTGAAAACCTCAAAAAATATATTCCTCAGAACATGTGATCTCCTGGGCAAATGGCCACAGAAGAAAGTCTTATCTAAATGGGACAAAATCTAACTTGAGAAGCAGAGAGAGCAGATTTATTGTAGAATTGGGAAATGTGGTGTGAAATCGGTAATATCAAATGCTTTGATCATTTCTTTGTAGTAATGTTTTACATATTCTATTTGGTCATATTTTGCTTAACTATTTTTACACAGCCTCGAGCAACCTTTACTTATAACTTAGAGATAAAAATATTCACGTCAGTGTGTCTGGATTATCAGACGACCCACATTGCATCAATCTGGCTTGACTCAAGAGAACAGAAAGGGTCACACAAAAACATTGCAGTCACCCGTGTCCTCTGGGGGAGGTGGATGTATCTGGTGACTCTAGACTCTAGTTACTGTGGGGCCCATGCACAGATCTTTGCTAGATAGGGAATAAACAGAGGTAATGTGTGGATTTATGTCTGGGCTGTGATTATAAAGCTTGTGAGTGATAGATGTAAAAATGCCAGGACTTGAACATCTAGATCAGGCTGCTCCTTTGAGTATTGTAGTTGCTTTGGGAGGCACATAGGCTGGTTCAAAGTTGCAGTCACTCAAAACCTGTGTTGGACAACTCCTTTAATTATCGCACAATCTACAGGATGGCCAGGGCTGATTGACCCAGGGGTAGGTACCAGACCCATAGTGGGCCAGATTCTCTCTCCTGGGCATTGGAAATGAGAACCTGGGGATGTAATGATGGGAGGATGTTTGTTGGTGCTGAACTGTCTTCCTAGCATCTCCTACAGACTCCCGGGCTCAGGTTCCCGAGCTGCCAGGCTTCTGCCTTGCTGCTGTTTTCTTTAATCTTCTAATCACACGCAATTTGAAATGGCATTTACAAAAAGATGTTGAGACTACGCTTATGCTATTTTAGTTCATTTGAAAATGAATCCTTACGATTTTTAGTGTTGAGAATTAAAAATCGTATAAGCAAAAATATTTTTATGGGAAAACACATTTGGTTAGATCATTGATGTCAAATTAAATTACTTATGGAGTCTGCAATTTGGGATTCATTCTTGAATATATTCCAATTGTCACTACCTGATGTAAACTATTATCTTTCAACATATTTGCTTCATCTTAAAATTCCTTTTCTCAGTCATTTTAAATGCAGTAACTGTAAAACCATTCTATAGAAGTTTCTAAAATAAGCTCTTGAATTATACAAGCCTAATCTGAATTGCTTTTACTCACAGAATGGAAAGAAATGGTTCATTCAGAGCCTCTAACAACAACTTTACTATCTAAGGTTCCCAGGAAAGTTCATCTACAACTTTAACTTGCAAGAAGGCAAAACTTTAATGTAAACTTTCTAGGACGTTTGCAGTGATTTGATGGTTTTGTGAGGGCTGCCTTGATTTTGGCAGGAAAGCCAACATAATTTTGTGAGATCTTTTCAACAGTGGAAATGAGACTTTAATATATTTTTTCATAACCATTAATTTAAAATCTGAGAGTTATAAATTTCACGAAAAAAAAAATCAGATGGCACACCAAGGCTGACCAGGACTTTTACAGTGTGTTTTTTAGACTTCCAGACAGGATCTTTTGCCACTTTTAAAGATCTTTCTAAAAGGCCAAGGTCAATTGTGATAACCAGTGAATGTCAGAAGCACATACTAGCAGCTCCCACTGTGGTACATAAATAGAATATGGAAAGCTGTATTTTTGTGTTTATGTTGGCCTCTGAAAACATAATCCAGGGGTGAAAACTCAATCTTTAACGTAAAACTCTGAAAGACAATTATTTAAATATTTAAAAAATTGGCAAACATGACCAAAACCTGTATTTAAAAGTTTTTATGTAAAACTTTGAAGAGTGAGACTGATGTGGATCTTCTTTGTATACTGTTACCTTCAGAGTAGCAAAATCTTTACTTCCCCTGTGGAAAGTGAAGACGCTCACATTGAGGTTTAGTAAGCAAACACTTGGATTTTTTACATGATATGCCCACTGAAGGACTAAAAAAGTCACATTTTTCTCAGAAGGTTCACTTTGTGATAGTTAATGAAAAATAATTAATGACTGAATTCTTTAACTTCAGAGGATTGACTTTTTCAAGTCAATTGGAAAGCACAGCTGTACGTTATATATTCCTTATGTATGTGTATATATTTATACGTATCTTTTAAAGATATACATTCTTTTCTGAAGTATAAAGGATGCTTTACTCTTTTTTTTCTTTTTGGTAGTCATCCGAGTTTTCTAAAAGAAATTAGAGCTCAGGGCTGAGTGGAGGGTGTGGTGGGGCCTGTAAGTCCTGCTCAGTACCTTGGTCTTCTCCACCTCCTCTCCAGCCTCCTTTGCAATTAGATTGGCTTTGTACTTGGCTCTGGTTAATAAATGTGAACATGAGTGGAAGCAATGGGGTTCACCTCCCATGGAGGGGGTTAAGCTTAAGGTACGCCTTTCCTGCTCTCCCTTTCCTGAATATGCCTCCAGAGCGAGCTCAGATTCACAATATGTCAGAGCCACAAGATGGAAGCAACCCTAGTCCTGAGGTCACTGCTTAAAAGAGAATAGCCTGACCTACCTCACACTGTGGCGTGAGTGAAAAATATGCTTTTATTTGCAAGCCGCTGAGATCCTAGGGGTTTATTTGATACTGCAGTGTGAGCTCGCCCTCCTGACTGATACAGATGGGTTGTCTGAAGTGGGCTACCTATACTGAAGACCTAATATTTGGTGTCTGGTGTTTTCGTCAGTCAAGGTGAAACATACTTGTTATTCATGAAAATATCATTTATTTCTTAAATTTTATAAAGATTATATGAGAGATTTTGGTGGTTGATTTTTGCCATTCACTTTTAAATTGATCACCATTTCATTTATTATTTTGAAAGGCATTCGCTGGTATCTCAATGCTTCATCAAGTTTAAAGAGAGTCCAAATTACCTATATAAGCAAAACTCTGAGACAATAACAATACCCTTCATGACAAGCTGAAATACTATTTGACTTTATTTTAGTTTTGCTCTGAGTGTTACACAATAGTCCTGGATTCTGTTAGCTAGTAATTCTGTGACTGAGTAATTGAAGAAGTTTTTTCACCTTTCTAGAGACTGCACCCACAGACTTCTTTACGGTCCCCATCAAAGGAAGACAATGAGCACATAGCTCATTGAGAAGTCAAGTCCCTGAGTCTGGAGCCTGGTGAGCCAGACTACCTTTGGGTTAACAACAGCTATACTCCCTTTGCCCCATCTGGAAATGCCCTGCAATAGGTACTGGAGGATTGCCAATTAACATGTGTGGGCTCACTAAGGAAGATGTAATCATGACAGACTTCCAAATGAGCCTTTTCCAAAAGAGGCTTGTGAACATCTCAAGTGCTAAACTAACTACTACAGAAGTCTTTTCAGAGGGGCTTTGAAAGATAAGGACGAACTTTGTACTTCTCAGTGAACCTTCTCTTTCACAAATGGAGGCAGGATATAATAATTTTTTCTTCTGAATACATTAATATTAAGATATTAGATACCAGAAGCATAATTCCTTTCTTACTAAGATATTCTTCCTTTCTTCTTTCCTCTATTCTTTTTCATCACACAAAAGCTCCATCATCTTTGTAGCTACCCTTTGGGTAGCTCAAGAGACCACACATCTAGAACAGGAGAGCACTTAGAACCTGCATTCTTAGAGGGGCAGTGACATTGGAATGCTATGAAAAATAATTTTGTGGAAACAACTTTCTAGTCTAAGCTTTGACCACTTTTATTACTGAGAAAGAATGCAAACACGTGTATACATACATTACATACGTATCTATATTGATCAATTGATAGATAAATAGGTAGATGTTTGGCTTTTACAGTGTGTCTGTAAAGCTTTCTCTCTTTCA
Organism: Equus przewalskii; assembly: GCF_037783145.1. Lineage (NCBI taxonomy): Eukaryota > Metazoa > Chordata > Mammalia > Perissodactyla > Equidae > Equus > Equus przewalskii. The sequence goes on from NC_091838.1 coordinate 29,603,142, forward strand.
TGAAATCCTGCCATTTTTGACAACATGGATGGACCTTGAGTGTGTTATGCTAAGTGAAATAAGTCAGATGGAGAAAGACAAATACCACACGATTTCACTCATATGCTGAAGATAAACAAGCAAATACATAGACACAGAGAACAAGTTGGTTATCAGAGGCGAAGGGGGATGGGAGGAGGGGGAATGAGGTAAAGGGGCACACATGTATGGTGACAGATGGCAACTAGACTTTTGTTGGTGAACATGATACAGTCTATACAGAAGTTGAAATATAATGATGTAGACCTGAAATTTACATAATGTTACAAACCATTGTTACTTCAATAAAAATAAATAAATAAAATGTGTACTGCAAAAAATGCTTTCTCTCAATCTCATGTCTATCACTTAGGAAGAATGACTGGCCCAGGGTGCACCCTGCCTCCCACTTGCACTCTTTGCCCTGAGTGAAAGGAAGTAAAAATCTTTGTAGAGAAAAAAATTCTGAGTGCATGAGTTTGTATGTGTGCGCATGTGCACACATGTGTGTGTAGGTATTAATTTATTTTGTAGTAAATTAGTGGCCCATGTTGGGGTACTTTGGGCAGAATGCACAGGGAAAACACTATTAAGAAGGTGAGCTTCAAATCCAGAAAATTATAGCCTGCTTTCTAAATCACTGTCAGAAGCAATCGAATTAGTGATAAAATCAGTGTCAGAAAAATCTAGGTTCAAAGCACCCTCAGCTGACTTCACATTTGTAACTAACAGTGTTTACAAACTTGTTTTCTCATCTCTAAAATGTGTCTAGTGACATCAATGCTACTGACCTAGTGAAATTGGTTAAGGATCCAAATGGAAAGAAAAACTGAAAGAACTATAACAATAAATACAGGCAAATGTTGTGTTGGTATCATTAGTCTAACCTGCCTGGAGGTTTTTTTTAAACTCTTTGTTTTGAAATAATTATAGACTCACAGGAAGTTCAAAAAAAACAAATGTGCAGGGTGATCGCATGCACTCTTCACTCAGTTTCCCCCAGTGGAAAATTCATAAGACTGGTACAATACCAAAATTAGGAAACTGACATTGATACAACTCAAAGAGTTTATTCAGATTCCACAAGTTTCACATGCAGCTCTATGCAATTTTATCACATGTCTAGGTTTGTGTAACCACCATGGAAATCAGGATAAAGAGCTGTTCCATCACCATAAGGCTCCCTAGTACCACCCGTTTGCAGCTACATCCATCACCCTCTCTCTATCCTAATCTTTGGCACCACTAATCTGTTCTCCATCTCTCTCATTTTATTCCAAGAACGTTATATAAATGGAATCATACACTATGTGACCTTTTGGGACTGGCTTTTTTCTTTCTGAATCATTCCCTTGAGATATATCCAAGGAATAGATATCAATAGTTCATTCCTTTTGTGTATCAATAGTTCACTTCTTTTATTTGCTTCATAGTATTCCACAGCATGGATGTACAACGCTTTGCTTAATCATTCATCTCTTGAAGGACTTTTGGGTTGGTTTGAGTTTTTGGCTGTTATGAATAAAGCTGCTATGAACATTAGCACACAGAGTTTGCGTGAACGTAGGCTTTCATTTCTCTGGGATAAATGCCCAATAGTGAAATTGCTGGGCCATAGGATAGCTGCATGTTTGGTTTTGTAAGAAACCGCCAAATTGTTTCCTGACTGGCTGTAACATTTTGCATTCCTACCAGCAATGTATGGGTGATTTAGTTGCTCTACATCCTTGCCAGCATTGGTTTTGTCACTGTTTTTCATTTAGCCATTCTGATAGGTGTGTAGTGATATTGCAGTGTGCTTTTAATTTTCATTTCCCTAATGGCTATTGATGTTGACCATCTTTTCATGGGTTTGTTTGCCATTTGTATGTGTTCTTTGATGAAATTTCTGTTCATGTTTTTGCCCGTATTCTTAATTGGATTGTTTGTTTTTTACTCTTGAGTTTTGAGAGTTCTTTATGTATTCTAGATACAAAGCTTTTGTCAGCTATGGGTTTGCACATGTTTTTTCAAAGTCTCTATCTTATCTTTTTAAATAGGGTCTTTGGCAGAGCAAAAGTTTTTATTTTTGATGAGGCTCAATTTATCAATTTTTCCTTTATGGATTATGCTTTTGATGTCTAAGAACTCTGTCTAGGCTTAGGTTGCAGAGAGTTTCCGTCATTCTTTTCTAAAAGTTTTATAGTTTTCATATTGCTGTACATTTGAGGCCAGGGTCCATTTTGGTTTAATTTTTGTACGTGGCGTTAGGCTTAGGTTGAGGATTTTGGAGGGTTATATCCTGGGGCCTGGACCTCTAGACACATGGTAGTCCATGTTCTCCCTGTCTGCTTCCCTATGTTCCTAGACATTATTTCACATGTACCTTAAATTTCACCTCTTTCACTTTTTTATTAGGACTTTTTCAGTTGTTTTACTTCATATTGATTATATTCTATCCCTAATTTCTTACTGCCTTACTGATTGAAAGAATGTAATTACATAGATATCCTCTATTATTGACATGTCATACCAATAATATGATAATATGTATGATGATAATATGTTGATATGTTTGTCTTTCTCAATATATTGTCAGTCTGTAGAGAGGGAGGAGCATAACTTTCTCTTTCTCAAAATCAAGTTTAAGGTTTTGCAGATAGCAAGGACTCAATGACATTTGTAGAATTGAAACCAGTTGAGTTCTGTTTTGCTTACATTTTCTAGAAGAGGGATATGTGCATCTATATTCAGATGAAATATGAAAAGATCTTTCAAAAAGACAAAAGTTAATGGAGAGGCCAGTAGCATCCTAAATGGATCACTCCTGACTGCTCACACTGCTGCTGTACAGGTTGGAGCCTGTTTACTGGGGTTAACGTGTTCAGGATGGCGGCTTGCATTGCCCAGCGTCAGCAGTGCCTTCGATTCCAGGATGCTGTGGGAGGGTGTACTGCTGATTCTTAAATACCTTTGCAATTCATTTGCCTATGATTCTGCTTAAAGCATACTCTCAAGACAGTTTCTTTGAAATTATATGTGTGTGCACCTGCTATATATATATATATATATATGTGTATATATATATATGTATATATATATATGTATATATATATATATATATATATGTACACACACACACACAACATATGTATGCTGTTGTTGCTGTCTGTTTCCTCAGAGGAGCCTCCAAATTCTACCTTCTAGAAATCTCTTTTGCGTGTGTTGCCTACATTTAGATTCCCATTAATTAAGGACTTCTGGCCACGATATCCCGTTTCTTTCTAGTTTCCTAAAGACCTAGTGCTTAGGTGATAATAGGGGGTGTGGAATTTCATGTATTATTTGTTCTCGTATCTCTCAAAGCTTAGAAACAAAGCTCAGTACATTTCTACAGAAAAAGCCTCCTAATGACTTGGTTTTTTAAATTTTTCTTTGCCTTGTACCAATTGGTTAAAATGACATCAGGGAAAAGGTAGATCCAGAGAATTAAATAGAGAGACTACAAATAAATAATGATTATTATCAGGATACAAGCTGTGGCACAGGGAGAAATGAAATTTCTGGTGTTACAGTGGTTGGACAGGTTTGCTGTACTATGATTTTAATTCTAAGCTCTGCTCATTATTTGTCAGACATTAACACATGCCCATCCCCCCCACAGCAAATAACCTTTTAAGAGATGGTTCTATTAATAGTTAAGAGGATTTACAGACTTAAACTCTACTTTTTGTAAAGATACACACAACACCGAGCTGCAAAATTGTCACTCTTTGGGGAAATGATGTTATCTAGCTTAGGAAATCTACCTTAGGAAACTATGAATTTAGGAAAAACACCCTTTAACTCCTTAATGTTCTTACGTTTCTGTATTAGCTTAACAATTTTTTTCTCCAGCAACTTTTATATAAAGCAGTCTATAATTTTTCTTTCATTATTATATGGGATGTAATCTTTATATCAGAGAAAAACATTCAAGGGTTATTAGCGATAGCCACAAAAATCTATGTCTAGGTTTTCTGCTTTTTAAAGCATTACCTCCTGAAACAAACAAAAATAAATAAATGGTCATTTGTCTTGGTAAAGGGAAGCTGTTTAGGTTGGAGGAAACTAGACATAGCAGGTAATTATCATCAAGGTTCTAGTTTTTCTCTTGGGGTTGGTTTGAAAACATTTTTGATATATCATCAACAAGATAAAGTGAGCAATGGCAGTAAAGCTTGCTTATGGTTTAATTCTTTCTGGATAAACCCTTTCCTTGTCAAGAAATTATCATGGCTTGTGGAGATTGTCTTACCTTGAGATCATGCACAACCTTGGTGCCGCCTTCATTTTCCATGGTTTGGTGAATGTTTGCATCATATCCCTCAGCCCGAGGCAGGGGCAGAAATTGCTTCCACACAGACGGCTTGGAGCAATGTGTCTGGAGACACTCTGGGCTGTCTTGGGATAGCTGGGGCATGTTTTTACAGTAAGGGCTCCAAATGAGTCCTGTGGCCTGATTTTAACTAGCTCCGGGTCCACTCTATTTCTCTTTGTTTGGCTGATGCTGGGCCGTCTCTCATTCTGCTGAGGACCTCCCTGGAAAGTTATACTAATGGAAGCAAAAGGATTATCTGTTTTCTGGATCAGCAGCTTATCCTCAGATCTTTAGTGTTCTATTCCAGGTAGAGCCTCCTATCCTTAATGTCTAGGTATCTTATGACTGCCCTCTACAGGTAGCAATGTATTCTAATTCAATTTAATCCTAAATCAAAAATGAAAGAAGTTATTCAAGTGATGTATTGCTTGGTATATAATGATAAAAGAAGTAGATTGCTTGGCAAAATTCTGTATTAGTAGTTATGTGATAGGGAATAGTGCTTGACATCTTGGACTACGCAATCGAGAGGCAGATGGTCCCCTAATCTATCTAGGTTTCTTAAAAGGTCATTTTAGCAGCAGTCAGCTTTGTAGCTAGAAACGTATGCTAAACTCATACCCAGACTTAAGCCCGAGGATTATTACACTTTTTATTTATCTCATGCAGAATGAATTAAAGTGTTTTCTTATGAGGTAATTAGTTATCTAATGATAAAGTCAAGAATTGGCTTCTAACATCATACTTCATACTTGTAAAGTGCTTTATAAATATAGGATTATTAAACAGAATGTGAAAAGGTGGAACATAATATCTTTCTCTCAAGAGGTATCTAATACCCAAGTAGCCTCTCCTGGGTCTGAGGGTGCACAGAGGTAAGGGCCCCAGGTGTGTTCCTGGAGACCATGAACTGGAGAAGTTTCCTTTTATAAAATGATACCAGGCACCCCAAATTGATCTACAAAACACACACAAGCCTTATCAACCCTAGCTCCCTTTTTTTGCAGAAATTGACAAGTAGATTCTAAAATTCATGTGAGATTGTGAGGGACCCAGAATATTCAAAACAATCTCATAAAACAAGAACAAAGTTCAAGGATTCACACTTCTCAATTTTAAAACTTACTACAAAGCTACAGTAATTAAGATTGTGGTGCTTGCATAGGACAGACATATAAATCAATGGAAGAGAATTGGGAGTCCAGAAATAAATCCATATATTTATGGTCAGCTGATTTTCAACAAGATGCCAAGGCAATTCAATAGGGGAAGGAGTTGTCTTTTCAGCAAATAGAGCTGGAACAACCGGATAGCCACAGGCATAAAAATTAAGTCGCACGTCTACCTCTTACCACATAGGAAAATTAACTCAAAATGAATCATAGACCTAAATGTAAGAGCCAAAACTTCTAAAACTCTTAGAAGAAGACATGGGGGTAAATGTGACCTTGGATTAGGCAAAACCTTCTTAGATACAATACCAAAAGCAGAAGTGACTAAAGAAAAAATAGGTAAACTGGATTTCATCAAAATTAAAAACTTTTGTTCTTCAAACAACATCATCAAGAAAGTGAAAAGACAACCACTAAACAGGAGAAAATATTATAATCATATATACGTAATAAGGGATTTGTACCCAAAATGTATAAAGAGCTCTTACAACTAAAAACAAAACAAAAAAACTACTAAAAATGAGTGAGATGTCTAAATAGATATTTTCCAAATGGCCAATACAAACGGCCAATAAGCATGTGAAAAGATGCTCAACATCATTAGGGAAAGGCAAATCAAAATCATAATGGGATACCACTTCATACTCAGTAGGTTGGCTTGAATCAAAAGGACAGGCAATAACAAGTGTTAGTGAGTATGTGGAGAAATTGGGACTCTCATACAAAGCTGGTGGAAATGTAAAACATTGCAACCACTTTGGAAAACAGTTTGGCAATTCGTCAAAATGTTCAACATAGAGTTACCATATGATCCAGCAATTCCCTCTTACATATCTATCAAGGTAAGAGAAGTGAAACATCTGTTCACACAAAGACCTGTGCACAAATGTTCAACAACTGGAAAAAATCCACATACTCATCAACTGGTGAATAGATAGACAAAGTGAGGTATATCCATACAATGGAATACTATTCAGCAACAAAATGGAATGAAATTCTGACACATGCTACCACATGGATGAACCTTGAAAGCATTACGCTAAGTGAGAGAAGCCAGTTACAAAAATCCACATATTGTATGATTCCATTTATAAGAAATTGTCCAGAATAGACAAATTTTTAGATACAGAAAGTACATTGGCAGTTGCCTAGGGCAGGAGGGTTTGTGGAGAGATGGAGAATGACTACTAATGAGTAAGACGTTTCTTTTCAGGGTGATGAAAATGTTATGAAACTGATTGCAGTGATGGTTGCACAACCCTGGGAATATACTAAAAATCATTAAATTGTACGTGTTAAATGGGTGAATTGTATAGGATGTGAATTATATCTCAATAAAGCTGCTACATTTTAATAAAAAGAGAGGCAACTTCCTCAAGTGACCAAATGTTTCAGGGCAGGGCAACAAATCTCTTGACAGTTAAAAAAACATGGTCCCCAGAGGCACTTGAGTGAGGAGATGGTTGAACTATTACTGTCTGAGGGTCTAGGGACCTGGTGTTTGGTTCTAGACTCTTAGAATGAAAACAGAAAGGTGGTATTAGTAGCCTCAAATTGACCTGTGTGATTTTTGGAGCTGGAAGGGACTATCAAGATAGTCTCATCCTCCTGCCCATTTTATCATCTTCATTTTGTGAATATGGAAACTTGCGGGAAATGTTAGGTGATACGTCTGAGGGCTACATATAGCAGTTTGCTTGGTTCCAGCCTCCACATCTCCCTATACTAGGGCCAGAGCTACATCCTACTCTGCAAACCAAACTGTTTGTGTTTCCCTTTTTCTTTAGGGATGTCATTTAGGTTCACCAGCCTTTTTCTCTTGCTCCCACTTTCACTTTTGCACCTTCTATTCTGTTGTTAAATCTTGGAGGAAATATTTCATTTGAACATTTGTTAAATTCTCTCTAGCACCTTCCTCATATCTGTAAAGATTCTCTGTTTTGGAAATTTCTTTCTACTTAAAAACTATTTCTATGAATATTCTTTCATCTTCTTAGATTTAATTTTTTAATGACTTTGAGTAAGTCTGCTAATAAGATGTTTTGTACTCAGTGCTGGCAGGATCCTAGAAACATTGTTTTTTCATATTTGAGGGGGGTGTGTGTGTGTGTTTGTGTGTAGTGGCACAGTTGCATTGATTGGCCTTCCCCGGCATTCTATGTAAACCAATTTTCGTGAAGATTACAGTAAGAGGAGTTTGTATGAGAAAATAATTTTACAATTTGCCAAAAGTTCAGTAAAGCACTTATGACAAATACATATATTTATTTTGCATTATTTCAAGTAAAAGGACATTTCCTAAAGGGTCAGTGTAACAGGCAGAACTGAGAGAACTCTGTGTAACAAGCATAAACATCTCAGAGTGTAGTGGCGGAGGTAGGTTAAGGGACCACTAATCTATAAAACTTGGTTACTATGAACCTGATTACTAACTCATGACAGTGATAGAAAACAAATGGATTGACAGCCAATTGAGTAGAGTGTTAATGGAGTCAAAGTATCAAGACACTCAGCCTTGCAAAGCCCAGCTAACATTCTTCTCTTAGGCAAAGGAAGCTGAAGACAGGCAGATCCAGAGAATGAAATCCTTACAGAGGCCCATCTCAGACAGTGAGGGAAGACCAAGACAAGGGAGGTTTCCGTCCAAGACTGCACCAGTAGTCACAGCTCGGATTGTGGATCAAAGCATTTGCTTTACTGATGGGATAGGCGGTCTCTGTTGTGTGTCATGGATCCTTGTTTTTCCTCCACCACTGACTGTTGAAAGTGTTGGTCGTAGAAGCATCTCATAACCGTGGATTGACAGCCTTAAAGACCTGCACGTGGACCAGACCAAAAGGATTGCAAAACACCAAATGACCCTTGGCATTTAGCCAATGCAGTAACTAGAAAAGGCTCTGGGTTGTCTTCTTTTAGAATGAGTACATTTTAAATTTCATGTAGATGTGTTAAGAGTGTGTGTGTGTGTGTGTGTGTGTGTGTGTGTGTAAATGCCAGACTGTCAAGAGGCGAATGTAGTGGACCTCTTTTTTCTTGTCAGCATTCGTGTCTTCTTTTTCTAATAGCAGAACTCTAGTTTTCCTTTTTTTTTTAAAGATTGGCACCTGAGCTAACGTCTGTTGCCAATCTTCGTTGTTTTTTTTTCTTTTTTCTTCTTCTCCCCATAAGCCCCCCAATGCATAGTTGTATATTCCAGTTGTGAGTTGTGAGTGCCTCTGGTTGTGCTGTGTGGGACACCACCTCAGCATGGCCTGATGAGTGGTGCAATGTCTGTGCCCAGGATCCAAACCAGTGAAACTCTGGGCTGCTGAAGCAGAGCCCGCAAACTTAACCACTTGGCCATGGGGCCGGCCCCTCTAGTTTTCTTTAGGGAAATACGTCTATCCCATTCTCAGTCCCTGTGATTTGGATAGAGCTGATTTTGCCTCCAGCTCCAGGTCTGTGAACACAACCCAGGCCTGGCCAATTAGTGAATTCCATCCTTCTCAAAGTCAAGTATGTGTTCGATTAAAGTCAGCCCTAGGACTTTTGCTAAAACTGTTTGAAAAGCCGTGTTTGTTTTCCACTGGGGTTACTAACTGGTAGAATATAAGTCTGGCACCACTGACGTATGTCTTTGCCAATGCTGCCTAAGAATGAAATCAGCTTATTGTGAACAAGAGTCAAAAAGCAGGCAGAGAGAAAGACAGATTTCTGACGTCATTTGAGTAATTCACTGTTCCTGAAGATCTACTCATAGACTCTTCATTTACATGGTTCAATGACTTCTTTAAAAATAAAAAAAATATTATTTTGACAATATTATTACTATTTGCTTAAGCTAGCTTAATCTATTTCCTTTCACTTGCAGAATATACAAAGGGCTTATTATAGTGCCCAGCACATAATAAACTCTTGCTAAATGGTAGCTATTATTATTATTATTTTGGCTATGGTAACTGTATTAGTTACCTGTTGTTGCATAACAAATACTCCAAAATTTAGTGGATTAAGAGAACAACAATTATTATCTGACAGTAACAGGAATCGGCCAGTTTAGCTGCATCCTCTGGCTCAGGGTCTCTCATAAGGCTACCATCAAGATGTTGGTAGGGGCTGCATCTCAAGCTTGACTGGGGAAGGATCTACTTCTCGGCTCACTTGCACAGTTGTTGCCAGGATTTAGTTCTTCAAAAGCTGTGGGACTAAGGACATGAATTCCTCACTGGTTGCTGACTGGAGGCTGCCCTTAGTTCCTGCCACATCAGCCTCTCTCTGGGGCAGCTCACAACCTGACAGCTTTGCTTCATCACAGTGAACAAGTGAGAAGAACCAGAGAGAATGTGAGCAAAACAGAAGTCACAGTCTTTTGTAACCTGATCTCAGAAGTGACAGCCCCTCCCTTTTGCTGTATTCTGTTCCTTAGAAGAAAGTCAGTAGGTCTAGCCCACATTCAAGGAGAGAGGATTACATAAGGGCATGAATTATTGGGAGGTGGGGATCATTAAGAGCCATTTTAGAAGCCGTCTACTACAGTGACCATATTTTTAAAATTTCAAATTGTGGGAGATTTTCCTTATGGGGCCACTGGTGCAGTGTAATAAAGTTAACCTACCTGGAAAATCCTGAAGCTTGGTTGCCATAAGAATTTAGGACACTGGTACAGTGTGGAAGTGAAATCTTGTGTGATTGGTGTTAGACCTGCTTTGGCAATACCAATGCAATCAGAGGCTGTTAGGATAGTTGGTTAGAGTACTTTGTAAAGGCATCATGGTATCACTACTCAGAGCTAGTGTTAGGCCAAAGTGGGTCAGCTTCTTGCAAATGCCTGTTGTATGAAAGACAATGGAAAAACCATTCTTCCATTAAACTAATAATTTATTCAGTGAGCTGCAAAAACTTCTTAAAGTCCTTGTACAACTGAAGGTAGGCTGGTAGCATAATCTTCACTAAGAGGCAGTACTCTTTTCATGATAAATCCTCTTTTACAATAGGATTTCCTTTGACTAGAACTTTATTTCTATGGGCAAATGTAAGTTCAGTTCACAGCTGGAAATAAAAGATTGGAAGTGATGATGTTTATAACATTTCATACGTTTCAGACTTGAGAAATTCCTTTGAAATTTCATAATTTTTCCACCTCTGATCACTTCTAAGTGGTATATGTTTCCCAAACATATAATATGATCCTATTCTAATGAAAAAACTGTGAAAGATATGGGATATTGACTTAATTTGATAAATATATTAATTTTTACTATTGTTTTTCTCCTGTCAATACAGTTTTATCTTATTTCCATTGTGTCATTTGTAAATAGCAAATCTTTAATTATGAAGAAATTACAAAACAGCTCAGAGGACATCTTGCATGTGCTGTAACATATAATTAGGCCAGTTGAGGTCTCTGATAGACGTGTTGAAGAAATAATGTAAGCACCAGGAAGTACCTGCCTCTTCTCTTCTCCCTAATACCAGATAGATATCTGGTAATGCCATGATGCTTGGAAAAAGCCATCCTAAGCAATTTGTGGCACAGCCCCCTTTCTGCTCACTGCCTCCTTCCTGAGTTTGTTTCATGCCTCTGTGCCTCTCTGAAAAGAGGATGCTTCCTGAAACCAGATGAAACCTGCCACATAATGACAGGTCTGAGTCTGGGGAGGTACAGGCAAGGTGATGTGCAGAGCAGGACTGATCACCAGCTTTGCTCAGTTATGCAGAGAAACATGCTCTGCATTTTACTTGCCATGAAGTAAACTATTTCATCTTAAAAATGACAACGTTTTTAAGTGGATCAAGAGTAGAAAGAAGGAAAGGAACTCATTCAGAGTCTAAGAATCATTGTTTGTCTGTTTTGCTTGGAATGCCCTTTGCCTGTTGCTCAATGTGCCTGCCTTGCTTAGGACTAGTACAAGTGTCAGTCCTTAAATGGAGCCCTTTGACTGGTCAGCTCCCTCCTCTCTGTGAGCAGCAGTATCAGCTTCCTCTTCCGGGGGCGTAGAGTAGTTTTTGATGCAGCTCTGTTATTGCACTTGCTGAAATTATCCGACTGCATTTGTGGTCCTCAACTTGACTCTGCGCAACTCCAAAGAAACCCCTTCCAAAGAAAAAGTATTGGGATGCTCAACAAATGTGTCTCCAACTGAATGAGAGACAGGCATTAAATACGCTTGCTCTTGGGGCCACCCGATGGTGTAGCGGTTAAGTGCACGCGTTCCACTTCTTGGCGGCCTGGGGTTTGCCGGCCGGGATCCCGGGCACGGACATGGCACCGCTTAGCAAAAGCCATGCTGTGGTAGGCGTCCCACATATAAAGTAGAGGAAGATGGGCATGGATGTTAGCTCAGGGCCAGTCTTCCTCAGCAAAAAGAGGAGGATTGGCAGTAGTTAGCTCAGGGCTAATCTTCCTCAAAAAAAAAAACAAAACAAAAAGAGGAAAAAAAAAATATTGCTCTTGTGTTTTGTACCTGCTCACAGGGGTTTTAGTCTCTATTGTCAGTGATGTTTATTCATACTTTTGTGTGGTAGTGTGATTGAGTGGCTTCATTTGTGTTGTGTAATAGTCTGCTTGGACTGCCATAACAAAATACCATAGACTGTGGCTTTACCAACACAAATTTATTTTCTCACAGTTCTGGAGGTTAGAAGTCTGAGAATGGGGTGCCAGCATAGTCAGGTTCTGGTGAGAGCTCTTTTCCTGGCTTGCAGACACCCACCTTCTTGCTGTGTCCTCGTATGGTTTTTCCTCGGTGCTTGTGCATGTTGAGAGAGAGGGCTCTCTGTCTCTGGTGTCTCTTCTCATAAGGGTACTAGTCCTCAGGGCCCACTCTCACGACCTCATCTAACCCTAATTACCTTCTACAGGCCCAGTTTCCAACTACCATCACATTGGGCTTTAGGGCTTCAACACATGAATTTTGAGAGCAACACAAACATTCAGATAATAACGTTAAAAGATCAACTAAGGCACATTAAAAATTTCAAGAGTTCAGTTGAGCAAACATCAATCCTAATTGGGCAGCACCAAAATCAAAGTGCTGTGTTGACAGGAGGTGGGGAAGCGGTTTTTTTAGAGCAGATGTGGAAGCAAAGCAAGGAAATTACTTGATTGGCTATAGCTTAAGCAGTCACCTAATTTGGGAAAGGTTAGTTAGCTGTTTGTGATTGTTTTAGTTTCATTTTCTAGGATACAAGTGCATTTGCAGGAATAGATCCTGTGTTACATAGGCGACCAAGGCATTAGAGCCATCTCAGTTTAATGGCCTCCTTAGTTAATTATTTTAAGAGTTACCCTTTTGGGCCATCCTCTCGTACATGAGAGACTGACCAAAAATTTGGCACTAGTGCCACTCTCAGTCACCCTCATGGTTAAGTTGTTCTTGTCTCACTGTGAAAGTCACAGGTCATGATGTCAGGTTTGTTGAAGGTTTCTGCTGTTCATCTCATTATTCATCTTGTTTCTGTTTCTGTGAGCTCAGTGAAGCCATCTGATGTACTGCTGATGGCTATGAACATACATTAAAGACACGTGAGAGACCCTATTTTTAAGTAGAGATAACATAAAACATAATTATTGTTGAAAAGTTCATTTAACTTCTACTTACATATATTTAATTCACTTGTTCTTAACAATTACATTTAGGTTACTTGCGAAAATTTCACAAGACTTTAAACAGCTAACCATCATCTCAAGTTATTTTTCTTGCTGAAATGTTTTGTAACCGCTGTAACATGAGCTTATTTGACTAGTAAACCTAGGTAGAATTAAAGTTATATGTCTGCATCAAATTTAATGTTGATAATTCTGAAGATACGCCTGTTTTAATTAAACCAATGAACTTAGGCTAGCTTTTATTTACCAAGGATTATCCCAGGTCATATGAACTTGAAGAACATTGGGTTAATTTCCATATTTATGAGAGAATATTTAATTTATGTAAGTGCTTATTTTTCTTTCAGCCAGTTAAATAGACCTCTTCTACAAATTAATTTTGTCAATGCCACCTGGAGGTAGAAAAATCACACATCTGTAACATACATACATAGACACACATAAGCATATAGAGAGACAGTTCTAAAATTTTAGCCATGAGACAGGCATGATAATACAAAACTCACTAGTTTAAAAAAGAATAGTTGGATTCAAATTGAGTTTCTGGCAGCTGGAATAAGTTAAGATTACTCACTTAGATGACTAAAGATTTTTACTAATATTTGTGGAGAAAACTTTAAAATTTTTCTCATTTGCTTTTTGTAAGAAAACTTTAAAAGAGGCAATGTGTAATTCACTTTGTCTCTTAGAAGCTTCTGTGTACCAATCAAAGGATGCATTCCATTATTTTGGAGAAGTTTGGGACCCCTTTTTCTCAGGGCATTTTGTAAATGAATAAGCTTATCTAGGTTAAAAGTCCCCCACTGTGGCCACTGTAATTGGCCAATGTAATTGGGTTGGTACACATCCCCTTTGCCTGTTAGAAAACAGTCTGTTTGTGAACCGGTGCGCCTACATCGGTTTGGGCCAATGAGACATTGGGAGAGGATTGTGTGAGATTTCTGAACAAGAGGCTTTTCTGCTTTTAAGACTGAGCCATTGGAAGCCAACTTCTTTTGTCAGATGTAAATGAGGAAGTATGTAGCCTTGATTGCTCTTGGTAGCCATCTTACAACCATGAGGAACCTTTCAGTGAAGATGACAGAGAGGAGATTCAGCAAGAATCTGGGATTTTGATGCCATTGTTGAATGGTTGAATCAACCAACCCTGAAGTTGGCCCTAACTCTGCAGCATTCCTCTTCTGTGAGCTAATAAATTTCCTTAGTATTTAAGCCAGTTTGTGTTACATTATCAGTTACCTGCAGCCTAAATAATATATCGGGGTTCTAATCTACATATTGCTCATGACAAATATCTTTTGAGACTATAGAAATAGTGCCTTTCAGAGTCATTATTGATAGTGAATGTGCACAAAATGTTAGCATGTTGGTAGCTAGGTCCCTGCTGCCATCTGTTCACTGTGGATCAATCCAGATAGGTGATATTGTTTTGTTGTTCTTCATTCATCAATTTCGTAAACAAATTTAGCCGAATGAGAATACCCTGGGATAAGTAAGCTCTGAGGGTTGCCTGAAGAAATATGGCACATTTCCATCCTACATCTCCAAACCTCTAGCTGCAGATATTGAAGAACGTTGTTAGCATGCTCAGTAGTATGAGGTTCCTAAGCCAACCCTGACTAAGGCAGGCAGTATCTGAAGATCCTCCGCTCTATCAGTGTTTGGGAAACAGACATGATCTGGCTTTCCTGGGCTCAGTACCTGGTGTCCCATGATGTGTTCCATGGTGATATTTGCAGCTAATTGAGTGCTGATTGCCCTTGCCCTATCCTTTCTTGGTTTCTATCCTTTCCCTTCCTGCTGCTGAGGTTGCAACATGCCTCATGGCAAGAAGAGGTTGTCAATGGATCATATTGTGATACAATGATCTACTACATGCCTCTTTCCCATAAGTCATCTTTTTCACTCCCCAGTGTTTGACATGGTTTCTGACACATAGTTGATGCTAAATAAGACATTAAATAAACTAAAGGTTGAAATTTTCTTTCCCCCTAACAATATTGTAAGTGCTTTGAGGGCTGAGACCATCCCTTATTCGACATTGCATCCCCAGTGCCTAACATATTCTGACACATAGAAAAATCTCTAAAATATGTGTTGAATAAATGCATGAAATGTGTTTCTGTGTAAACTTTGATAGCAGTATCATATAAAAATATAGAAAAATGCATAAGTTTTAGATTAAGTAACAACTGAATGATACAGATAGTAAGTGTTATAGGTAGGTCATGGGCTTGGCCCTGATTGACGGGTGAAGGTGATTAAGCACAGGAGAGCCAAGAAGGCATTCCTGGTATGGGGAGAGAGGTAGAGTGAAAGAGAGAATACAGAACCCGTCAGGTCTAATAAGCATATGATAACAATTGGACTGTAACACAAAGGAAGTGAAAGGAGATAAGCTTTGTAGGGAGTTGTTGGGCCCATGTTGCAGGAGACATTGAATAGACCGGGAAGTCTGAGTTTTGTTCTACAGGCAACA
Organism: Equus przewalskii; assembly: GCF_037783145.1. Taxonomy (NCBI): domain Eukaryota; kingdom Metazoa; phylum Chordata; class Mammalia; order Perissodactyla; family Equidae; genus Equus; species Equus przewalskii. Next base: position 29,618,738 of record NC_091838.1, read on the forward strand.
GGCAGGAATGCCTATTCTTCAGCAGTGTTTGTGTCCTAATCTCCTCTTCTTATAAGGACACCAGTTATATTGGATTAGGACTCACCCTAATGTTCTCACTTTACCTTAATCACCTCTGTAAAGACTTTACCTCCAAATATAGTCACATTCTGAGGTACTAGGGATTGGGACTTCAACATATGAATTTTAATGGCAGACACAGTTCGGCCCATAACAAGAGCCATGTAAGTCAATTTAACATCAGTGGTTTAACTTGTTATTTCTGAGTTTTCAAAGTATTTTCCCACAGAATAAAAATAAATTCAATTCTTTTCTTTTTAATCTCTTCCTCTCAGTATCTGTACTCTTGACAGATTGATATTGTCATTTAGATACTTTCAGATTCAATTTACAAGAAAGGTATGGTAGAATAGGATTTCTTACTATCCCCTCTCAGCTTTACAATTCAATAAGATCAGTGTTTTCAACTATTTGTTAAAATGACAGCTTATTATATCTCTCTTTTATATGTGTAAATCAATATTTTATTATGATCAACATATTTTAAATTGAATTCCTTGATTTTTATCAAGTTTAATTTCTGGTTAATTCGTTAAAATATGAAAATTGCCCATGGTACTCTCACCCATTCTGGTTTATTACTTCCTTTACTTTGACCAAAAATATACATACACAACATGCAGCAGTTTGAATAATTCCTAAATCTACCAACAACATTTGACTCTTTTGTGTAAAATGGCATAAAAAATTCATTTTTATGATATTTTAAAATGTGATATTTAAAAAGTACTTTGAAGATGAAGACACGCATTGGGGCCCTGAGCCCTAGGCCCTTTTCCACCATCAGAGCTAGCAGGATAATTAGAGGAAGTGTGTTGGGGGTGAGTGGGTGAAAGCCCCTGTTTATCTAAATGCCTCAGGAAAAAATTCTGCATGAATAAAGTGAAAAACATCTTGATTTCTGCACTTGGTTTACTTTGAAACCTGGTCTGTGAATAAATACATTTAATCGATGGTAGTGACAAATCATATTCATAAAATTTTAGGGAGATAATAGGCCAGGTAGTAGCTTCTTAAAGCATAAAAGAGATGTTACAAGATTGGTTGTTGGAATTCAGTCTTACCAAGCAAGTTAAATGAGTGGCTCTTTGATCATGTATAAAGACCATTGTTAACTCCAGCCTTTAAAAAATTCTATAAAACTATAATAATCGTCCAGTACTGCCCTGAAACTTCTGCCACCAAGGCCAAGAGTGATCTCCTAGTTACTTACTATTTTGGGCCCTTTTCTGCCCTCCTTTCACTTGATGTGGCTGTGGCATCTGACATGGTAAATCAGTCCCTCTGTTTTGAAACTCTCTCCCCTTAATGTCAGTATCCAATAGATTTTTTTTCCTACCTATCTGGAAACTTCTTTTCATTATTCTTTTCCTTCTTCCTGACTCATAAATAGTATGTCCCCTAGGATTCTCCTTTCAGCTGATTTTGCCTTCAATTCCTACCCTTTCAGCTGTCTGCATTTATTCTCAAGACTTGAACTTCATCTTCCACACTGATGATACTCAAATCATATCTCCTGTCCAGATGTCCATCCTGAACTCTAGAAAGATTGATTTAACTGATTCCTTGCCATGTCCACTTGGTTGTTCCATAGGAATTTCAGACTCAACATGTCCATATTACTGGCGCCAACAGGTCCATTTTATTAAGACTTCCAGGGCAGCTTCCAGAAAATAGAGACCAGTTTTATTCAAATATATTTTGCTAACCTCTTGATGCTGGTAGGCATCAGAGAGAATAGGTTGTGTCCTGCTTTCAAACTGACTTATAGAAAGAAACTTTACATGGATATTATGGATCAACTTCTGGGCATATTACACTATACATTCCAATTTCATCCTATTTCAGCTTCATTCACACAGCAACCCACATCCCATAACTAAGTTATTAACAAAAATGATAAGAAGGGAGGATTTTGATATTTGGTTTTTCAGATATATAGTTAAAATCCTCATCTTTTTCTCTGAAATTCTTGACATCTCATGATTTATGATATTATGTTGTTTAAATTCCAGAATTCTACATCCGTTCTTTGTCTTCAAGGCACCCACCATGACATGAATTGCTAGGGGATTTCCTTCAACATCAGAGGCACTGAAGTATACATTTTATATCTCAATAGTGGAAACTAGTTTCCTCATAAGTGTGGACTAAAAATAATGATGACATGGGAAAATGCAGGATGCTGGAGGAGGAAGAGAGCCATTTTAAGATGAAAGAAACTGAATACATTTTGATGAAAGCTTAGCTTATCATTTACCTCTTGGATTGAAAATAAAGTAGGAAATATTTTTCTGATTTTTTTAAAATAACATAATTCTGTTTCAATTTTTGGGAATTTATTAGCCTATGACCCATTTCTGCTTCTACTTTTTCTATGAAAGCTTTTTCTTTTCGATTTGCTTTCAAAAGGAAACATAGACTTCTGCTTCTGGCCAAGAAAGAATGACTGGATGAATTTACCTTCCCAGCTGAAACAACTAAAAATTCAACTAAGTATACAGAAAAAACAGCACTCAAGATATTGGATGTCAGCAATCAAGGGAATGACAGGAAACAAGTGAAGTGAGCCCTACTGATGACTTAGCTTACTGCTTTGGGGAAGTTTCCAGGCTCTGGCTAAGGGGCAGGAACCCAGGTGGAGACTGGTGGTCTCCTAGATGTGAGGAGATGGAGCAAGGAGTCTGGAGGGGCCAAGGCAAGTAGAGTTCACAGGGCAGAGTACTGGAGAGGAAGAGCTGCACAGTGAGAGAGCTTGGAGAGTTTCAGAGGGTCCCCCTCAAGTGTTCAGCTGAGTATTGATCAGTGAACTCATGTAAGGAGACTAATCAAGGCTGGGGAAAGAACCACCAAAGGATTAGAGAAAATAATCCTTGGAGCTCACAAAGTGCTGGGGATAGCACCTGTTCTCAAAGCCCAGGGTGGGAATATTTACAATTCACAAGGCACTGGCTGTTCCGAACTCAGAAGGGTTTTGCTTCAGTATTGGGAAAATTAACCCTAGATTACACATTGCTTTGGTCCTGCTTAACAAGGTTTAAAAGCAAGACCTAAAAGGATTAAACTGTGGGTAACAAAAGTGTGTCCCAGAACAAAACTCAAAAATATTTATGGGAGTAAAAGAATATCCCAGCACCCAAGAAGGTAAAATTCACCATTTCTGGCATTTAATAAAAAATTACCAGATGTTCAAAGAACCAGGAATATATGACTCATAATAATGAGATAAACCAATCCATTGAAACTGACCCCAAAATGACATTGATGTTTACATTAGTAGAAAAGGACATTAAAAGAGGTATTACAACTGTATTCTATGTATTCAAGAAGCTAGAGGAAAAGTGAAACATATTAAGTAGACACATGGAAGATATAAAAAAAGACTCAAATTGAACTTCTAGAGATGAAAAATTCACTTGATGGGATTACTGGCAGATTAGATGTTGCAAAATAAAACACTAGTACACTTGAAGACATAACAAAAGAAATTATCCAAAATAAAACAGAAATTAAAAAACTGAAAAATCAAATACAGCATCAGTGAGCTATGGGACAACTTCAAGCAGTCAAATGCATGTGAATTCAGAGTCCCCAGTGGAGAGGAGGGGGGGAGGACATAAAAACATTAGAAGAAATAATGACCAAAATTTTTCCACACTTAATGAAAACTATAAATTTTCAGATGCAAGAATCTCAATGAAAGCAAAGCCCAAGAAACATGAAGAAAATGATACCAAGACATGTTGTAATTAAATTGCTCAAATCAATGATAAAGAGAAAATCTTAAAAGTATCCAGAGAAAACAAGGTATTTTAATAAGAGAAGATCAAAGCTAGGAATAATAGCAGATCTCTCATCAGGAACAATGTAACTATAAGACAGTGGAGAAACTAAAAGAGAAAAAGAAAAAATCAACCCAGAATTGAAGTACTGAAAAAAAAAGTACTATCAACTAGAATAATTTACCCAGTGAAAACAGCATTCAAGAATGAAGGCAAAATAAAGCTGTTTTCAGACATACAAAAACTACAAGAATTAATCACCAACAGATCTGAGCCAAAATAAATGTTGAGGGCAGTCCTTCACACAGAAGGAAAATGATAATCAAATTCCCACATCTGGTTATACACAAAGGAATGAAGAACACTGAAAATGGTAACTATGAGGACAGATAGAAGGACTTAAAAAATTATTATTATTATTATTTTTGAGGAAGATTAGCCCTGAGCTAACTACTGCCAATCTTCCTCTTTTTGCTGAGGAAGACTGGCCCTGAGCTAACATCCATACCCATCTTCCTCTATTTTATACGTGGGACACCTACCACAGCATGGCTTTTGCCAAGTGGTGCCATGTCCGCACCTGGGAACCAAACCAGTGAACCCTGGGCTGCCGAGAAGCGGAATGTGCAAACTTAACTGCTGCGCCACCAGGCCAGCCCTAAAAAATTATTTAATTCTCATCAAAAGATGAGAGTTTGTTTCAAGCAAAAATAATAACAATGTATTCTGGGGTTTATAAGTATGTTATGAAGAAAATAGTAAAGATCAGAGTGGAAAGCAGTGAAATAGAAAACAAAAATCAAATGGAAGAAAAAAAATCAATAAAATCAAAAGCTGATTCCTTGAGACTAAGAAAATTGATAAACCTCTAGCCAGAAGGATCAACAGAAAAAGAGAGAAGACACTACTGATGCAAGAAAAATTTAAAATACTCAGGTGTATGAGGAAGATATTCTGGTTTAAACTTGATTTAGACTGAATTTTATTTTAACGAGAGCAGCCTGACTTATGGCCTGACAAGCATACATTGTACATCTGCTTTAAGTCACTGTCCCATAGCAAAGTGTGCATTCTTTGAAGACAGGGATGAATGCTTCCCTTCCTCGGATGTCAATACAAGTACTCTTTTGAAGATAACTTTTTCTTTCCAGGAACCAGGGTCAAGTTGACCTGCTGTGTATGTGCTAAACTGCAGCAAAATATCTCCTCAAGACCTTAGAAAAATGTATCCCTGTCATGCTTGATGTATGTTCTTTGTTGTGAAATGGTATATAATTATGCTGTAAACCATGCTTCTCCAGATTGCTTTCTCCCTTTGTGGAGACTGCCTTCCTAGCTCAAGTAAAATCACCTTCTCTTTCCTACTTATAGAATGGTTATTTGTTATTTGTGTTGATGCTACTAATTACCAACCTCAAGAATGAGAGAGGTAACCTCAGCACTAATTCTACAGATATTAAATAGATAATCGGGACTATTATGAGCAACTTTATGCTGATAAATTAGATGGTTTAGATGAAATGAACAAATTCCTTGAAAGACACAAACGATTAAAGTTTACTTAAGAAAAAATAGATTGCCTAAATAGCCTTATATCTATTAAAGAAATTGAAACTATAATAAAAAACCTCACAGAAAAACTTCAGGACTACGTGACTTTACTGGTGAATTGTGTCTTCAGTTTTCAAAGTAATACATGGTGATTAAAAAGAATGCAGTTATAGAGAATTATTTAAAGTAAAAATCAAAAGTCAGCATATCACATCCCACTCCCCACAGTTATCCATTTTTTGAAAGTACTTTAATGTGTATCATTACAGATTTTTATGTTATGTACACACACACACATATAAAATCTAGTTAAACAACATAAGTGATATTATTATGTACATATTACCTGAGCTTGCTTTTCTCATTTAACACAGTACAAATATCTTCTTGTGTCAGAACTCAAAGCTCTATATAAATTCTTTTTGAATAGCTGCATAATACTTCAATGCATGATATTGTATTACTTTCTCCATTCCTCTGTTGATGGAATAAATTTGGGTTGTGTTACGGACTGAATGTCTGTGTTCCCTCAAAATTTGTACGTGAAAGCCCCAGCGTCCAATGTAACTGTATTTGGAGATAAGGCCTTTAGGGATGTAATTAAAACTAAGTGAGGTCATAAGGGTGGAGCCCTGATTCAACAGGATTACTGTCCTTACAAGAAGAGAAAGGAGAGAGCTCGCCTGAGCATGCTCTCTCTCCACCACGTAAGGACACAGTGAGAAGGTGGCCATTTGCAAGCCTGGAAGAGAGGCTACACCAGGAACTGAAATGGCCAGCACTTTGATCTCAGACTTCCACCCTCCAGAACTGTAAGAAATAAATTTCTGTTGTTTACCACCCAGTCTCTGGTATTTTGTTATGGCAGCCTGAATTGACAAATAGAAATTGCCTTCTGTTTTTGTTTTGCAAGTATAAAAAACATCGCACTGAAATTCCTTGTACATTTGTCTTTGCACACTCATGCTAATAGGTTTATAGCAGATATTCCTGGAAGTCTGATTACTTGGTTATGGAGTGTGCACATTTAATATTTGGGTAGATACTTATGTTATTTTTTTGGCAGCACCTAGCTCTGTATTCAGATGCTCCACAAGGATACCATCCTCTAATAGGAAGGCCACCTCTCCACTACAGCCTAGAATCTGCCTTCCTATTTGGAATGACAGTCAGATAGAGACAGTCATCCACCCACTTTATCCACAGGAGCACTACTGACATTTTCAGCTGGAAAATGCCTTGTGTGTGGTATTGTGATGGTGTCCCTACCCAAAATTTATCATCTTTGGTTCCTGGGCACCAAACGCCAAGTAGCATTCCATCCCTAGTCACTGCAATACCCCCAAAAGTCTCATACAGTTTCAAAGACCCCCGATAGAGTAACTTCCCCACTCCTATAACCTCCAAAACATGTATCAAGTTTAAAAATATTTTAGTTAAAGGGAACAGTTTTGTGACCCATAGGTTTGTCACCAATGAGTTATCTTACTAAGCTATTATTGAGGATAGCATCTGCAACCTTTTTTCGATTCTAATTCCAACTATTTTTTGGTAACTAAGTCCTTCATTGATTTAGGTACAATTTCACATATACTTGGACGCAACCCATGGCGTCAATTTTATTAAAGAAAAATTTCAAATAAATAGAACAATATAAAGAATATCTATGCATCCATTACTCAGGATTAAAAGATGAACATTTTGCAATAGTAGAGCTCTTTCAAAAATTTTACTTTAGAACTATAACATAGATATCATGGAGGGCCCCTTTGTATCTTTACTCAGCCACTTACATTAACCTAGTGTGTATCTTTCCCTCTATATTTGTGATAGGCAGAATAACGGTCCCCCAAAGATGTCCATTATCTAACCTCTGCCATCTGTGAGTATGTCAACTTACATGGCAAAAGGGAACTAAGGTTGCACATATGATTAAGGTGAAGGACCTTGAAATGGGGAGAGTTGCTAGGATTATCCAGGTAGGGCTAATCTAATCACATGAGCCCATAAAATCAGAGCGTCCTTCCGAGTTGTGGTCAGTGAGAGAGATGTGACTATGGAAGAAGGTTCAAAGAGATGTGATGTTGCTGACTTTGAAGATGGCGGAAGGGGGTCACGAGCCAAGGATTTGGGGAGCCTCTGGAAACTGGAGAAGGCAAGGAAATGGATTCTACTCTAGAGCCTTCAAAAGGAACTTAGCCCTGCGAAATAGCCCAGGGAGACCCATGTCAGACTTCTGACCTAGAGAAAGTAAGATAATGAATTTGTCTTGGTTTAAGCCAGAAAATATGTGGTAATTTACAGAAGCAGTAGAAAAACAATACAATATTATATACTGTTACTGTATGTGTTTATTCATAATCAACGTATAATAATGGTTTTGATTTTTAAAACTTGGCCTAAATTTGACATTTGTAGTAGAAATGTATTGGTTATACTTATAAATCCCTTTCAGTCCTGATTAAAACAAACGTTATTATGCCTACTGACCACTAGTTGCCGTGTAGCATTACTCATTATCTTAAGACAAAGACGGTAACCGAGCTTGGACTGGGAAAACGTGGGCTCAAGAAAGGGTTGCCAGATAAACGTACAAGGTGCTTTGTTAAATCTGAATTTTAGATAAACATGAATAGTTTCTTTTAGTATAACTGCAAATATTTCATGGAACACGTTATTTGCTAAATCTGTAAACCCAGGGCAAGGTAACTTTTGTGACCCACGTCTCAGCACCAGTTTCGTACTTAAAATCGGAATAAGAACTCCTGCTTTATTGAGCTGTTAAATCCAAGTGAAAGTCAATCTCTTTATAAGTACTAAACTTTTCAAAACAATGAGGGTTAAGACAAAAGAGTTTGGACCGGGCTCTCTGCCTATGGCTGGGGCCCTGGGCCGCCCCCAGGCGGGGGGCAGGGTTTCGAGATGTGGGGTCCACATGCCAGCCCCGCTCTGCTCTCTTTCCTGAGGGGCCAGCCAGGGCGCGAGCTCTGAGTCCCTAAAGAGAGCCTATATCGTCGGTCGCAAAGACTCCAGCTACCCACTCGGCACACGCCCCTTCTGAGCGCAACGCCCCTCGGCGGGCTGTTTGGGACTCTTCCGGCTTCCGGCTTCCGCCTTCCGGGCGGTCACGTGCCTCTGGTCACGTGACGGGCGCTCCTGTCATTCTGCGGCGGCCCGGCTTCCTTCTGCCTCTGCCGCCCTCAACGTCTCCTCGGTGGGGAAGGTCTTCACTTCCCAGCGCCCGGGTCTCCAGCCGCCGCTTGGGCCTCCGGACCGGGCAGGAGACGCCGACTCGGCTCTGACCAGGCGCCCCAGCCCGGCGGTGGCCCTGACGCTCCGGACCGCCGCAGCTCCCCGCCGCCTCTGGTGCGTTGTAGGGCCCCGAAGGTTCGCGAAGTCAGGCCGCGCTCCGCTTGTGTTGTCTTCGGCACCAGCCCGCGTGAGGCCACGCCTGCGGTTTCTCCAGCTTCCCTGGTGCGTGCCGGTTTCTCGGCGCTCTGCCCCTCCTGCCCTCCTCCGGTTCCGGGTTCCCAGATTCTTCCCTTCGGGCCTCGACTGGGTTTACGAGATTGCAGAGCCTGCCCCGCAGGGGCCAGGACGGGAGAGGGACGGGCAGGGGAGAGGAGGACAGATCGAGGGTATGCTTTCTTCAGGCTTAGGCCACGGCCCTGGCCTGCTGGAGGTTCGAGTTGTTCAGGGACCCAGGTCACTGCCCCGGGACATCTTCATCTACACCGCTGGGGCTGAGCCTGCTTGGTTCCAGGGTTCCAGCTTGGCCCGGACGGAGCCTGTTTCTGCCTGGGCCCTGCCAGTCCGCTTCGCTCTTGTTTGTTTAGGCAGCAAATCCTCAGATGTAGAGATTAAGTTCCAGACTGACGAAGGTCATTGGGATCCTGGGGTAGAATTTTGCGTATGGTTTTTAACTTCTTTGAGGCATAACTTTGAATTTATATTTTGTGAAAAGGAACCTGTATTTTGTGTCGTGATAAAATGAGGCTTAAACTATTATCTGTTAGTTTAGGAGTGAGAATTACTTAAAAGCTCATTATTGTAGGTTCTTGTCTACAGACCAGACTCCCATTGTTGGCTGTACCTAAATTGTAATTGGTATTTGTTTCAAAAATTTCTCCCAAAATTGACTTTGAAAATACTGTGAACTTTGGTTGAAAAAAGAAAGCTCTGTCTTCTTAGAAATTACGGTGTCACTTTGGTTGGGCATTTTAATTTGAGTAATTTTAGAAAGGAGTTTTACATTTTTCATATGTCACTTCAAAATGATGCTGAGTAAATGTAAATAAAATAATTGGTCCGACTTGTCTTATACAGGTTCTTATTTTTTCTCTTTCGGAAGAGGAAAGTTGATTCCAGTTGTATACATTTAAAATACTTTACTATTTTGTATACCTGTTCTATTGAAACATGATTTCTGATGGCAATCTTAAATGGTTACTTTAAAAATCTTACTGCAATATTAGTGCCAATAATTTAAAAACCTTTCCTGGAAAAGTAGAAACCTATAGAGAACATTTTTATGGAGCAGTGCATAATTGAGCAAGATTTGAAACATAGTGATATTGATATTTACTGTTTAGGAGATTTAATATTTGAGTTGAATGCGTGGAGAGATTAAGGCGATAATGATGATATTAATAATAATAATAGTAGTAGTTGTTAAGAAATAATAACACCTGGTATTCTGGTTTTACCTTGCATCAAAATTGAAGATCTGTTGAGTAACATTCAAGACCCTAAAGTTTAGATGACCAAAATGGATATCCGGGGTGCAGTGGATGCTGCTGTTCCAACCAACATCATTGCTGCCAAGGCTGCAGAAGTTCGTGCGAACAAAGTGAACTGGCAGTCCTATCTTCAGTAAGTATTGATTTGCAGTGAATCATGGATAATCATGTGCTTTTGCATCAGACTTTTTCATGGTCATGCTTCTATGAGAGAAATGTGGAAAAAGACTTAAATGTGGAAGAAAACACTTCCTCCTTAGAGTAATTAGCTGTCATAGGATGACAGTGTAGTGTGGCGGAAACAGCTTGGGCTGTGGGCTGTGGGCTTTGGAGGGCAGAAAAGGATAGTGTACAAAGCCTGCCCGACTGGCTCAGTGTGCCTAGATGATCAGCGTGGGGACAGATGGCGTTGCAGAATGGCTCTTACTGCTAGTAGAAAGTGTAGATATTTGAGTTTCAAGACCTGGGTTTGGATTCTGGTTCTTCTTTCTACTAAGTAGGCAAGTCCCTTAACTTCTCTCAGGTTCATTAAAGTAAGTGTGAAGTGAGGATACATATCCCACAGGATTGTTGCTGAAATAATGTATTTAAAGTGTTAGCACAGTTGAATACAAGCAGTCGTATGTTGAATACACTGTGAATAAATTTTAGTTCTTTCTCCTTCCTTCTTCTTGTATCAGGATTTAGCATGCTGGTGTTCTGTATTTATCTGTAAAGTAAGTGTTCACTTATTCTTGACCATATTTTATCATATTGACTGTACTTCCTATTTGTTTATTTTGGTATATTTATAGCAGTGAATTATTAAGGAAATTCAGTTCAGATTTGCATATACATTTTGAAAAACAAATTGAGGATCCTTAGTTTTATATATGGCAGTTTGTTTTAAGAGGAATATGCAGTGCAGAAAAATGCTCCTTTTGTTTCTGTTAATTTAGTCAGTTATCAAACATTCATTGACCACCTTCCAAGTCTGAAGCATTTTTCCAGGCCTTGGGGCTACAAAAATATAAACTCATAATCGAGTAGGAAAGTCAGATGTATAAACAGATCATTTTAATTCAGTATAACTGTGATAGTAGAAAGGTACAGAGAAGGATGAGTGCACAGAAAAAGGCCAGCTGCTCCTACCTCCAGGAAGTTTTTCTGAAGGGGATGTTTCCTGAACTGCGTTTTAAAGGATGAGTGGTATTTAAACATGTGACAAGAAGGGAAAACTTTCCAAGTAGAACAGACTGTGAGCAAAGGCAGGGAATTAAAGACAGCATGCTGGGTGGGGAATAATGCATGTTTTGGAGGCAGCCAGTGGGAGAGCTGAGGCTGGAGAGGCAGCCATGAGCCAGTTGTGAAGGCCCTGGGCGCCAGTGGAAGGAGTTTGAACTTGATCCTATCAGTCAGTGCTTTTACAGATGTTTCTTAAGCTGTGAAACCCGTGGTTCATGTGAAGTCTGGTAAGGAAGCTCAGCAGGTAAAACAGATGAAAATGATATAGTCAAGTGGAGGTAGGAGTGTTTGTCTTGCAACCCTCTTTTGAGACCATTCACCATCCTCTTTAGGATTCTGGGAGCCCAGTTTTTCTTTTTTTTTAAAAACCGCTGTCTTGAGGTATGATTGACATACACAAAGCTGTACCTATTTAAGGTATACAACTTGATGAGTTTGGAAGTAAGTGTACACTCATGAAGCCATCACTACAATCTATGCTGTAAACATATTCGTCACCTCCAAAAGTGTCCTCTCCTTTCTTTATTTTATTTTACTTTATTTTGTGATAAGAACCCTTAATGTAAGGTCTACCCTCTTAGCAAATTTTTAAGCAGACAATACAGTACTGTTAACTATATGCCTTATGACGTGCACTAGCTTTATAGGACTTAATTCATCTTGTCTAACTGAAACTTTAAATCCTCTGACTAACACCTCCTCATTTCTCCCTCCCCCCAACCCCTGGCAACCACTATTGTGCTCTCTGCTTTCATGAGTTTGACTCTTTTAGATTCTTCATATAAGTAGGATCATGTAATGTTTGTTCTTTTGTGTCTGGCTCATTTCACTTAGCAAAATGTCCTCCAGGTTCATCCATGTTGTTGCAAATGGCAAGATTTCCTTCTTTTTTCACGATGAATAATATTCCATTTTATGTAAATATCACATTATCCATTTATCTGTTCACAGATGCTTAGGTTGTTTCCATTTCTTGGCTACTGTGAATAATGCTGCAGTAAGTGTTGGAATGCAGCTGTCTCTTTGAGATTCTGATTTCTTTTCCTTTGGATATATACCCAGAATTGGGATTTCTGGATCATATGGTAGTTCTATTTTTAATTTTTTGAGGAGCCTCCACACTGTTTTCCGTAATGGCTTCACCACTTTACATTCCCACCAACAGTGTGCAAAAAGATTCCCTTTTCTGCACATCCTCACCAACACTTTTTATCTTTTGTTTTTTGATAATAGCCGTCCTAACAGGTGTGAGGTGATATTTCATTGTAGTTTTGATTTGCATTTTCCTCACTATTAGTGATATTGGGCACCTTTTTACATACCTGTCGGCCATTTGTATGTCTGTGGAGAAATGTCTATTCGGATCCTTTGCCCATTTTTAATTGGGTTATTTGTTTTTTGCTGTTGAGTTGTAGGAGTTCCTTATATACTTTGGATATTAATCCTTTATCAGATATATGGTTTCCAGATATTTTCTTCCATACTGTAGGTTGCCTTTTCACCTTGTTGATTGTTCCCCTTGCTGTGCAGAAGCTTTTTAGTTTGATATAATCTCATTTGTCTGATTTTGCTTTTGTTGCCTGTGCTTTGGTATCATATGCAAGAAATCATTGCTAAGGCCAATGTTAAGAAGGTTTCACTGTGTTTTCTTATAAGAGTTTTACACTTTCAGGTCTTATGTTTAAGTCTGTAATCCATTTTGAGTGGATTATCGTGCATGGTATAAGACAAGGGTCCAGTTTCATTGTTTTGCATGTTGTTGTGCAGTTTTCCAAAAGCATTTATTGAAGAGACTATCTTTTCCCCATTGTGTGTTTTTGTCATCCTTTTTGAAGATCAGTTGATGGTATATGTGAGAGTTTGTTTCCGAGCTCAAGGAGCACATTTTTAAAATTACTGTTGTGGGTGTTGGAAACTACTGACGTTTGTAGATGGGAGTTAAATGATCGGTTCCATCTTTTGGTTGGCTTGCTCTGCCGACAGTGTACAGGGGGGATTTGTGGGTAACAAACCTAGAGCTAGGCAGAGGCTGTGGCAGTATTTGAGGATGTCGGAATGGAGACAGTTGGATAGATTTGAGAAAAGTCTTAGTGACTGATTTGCTGTGTGGGGGCAAAGAAGAATCTAGGATGACTTCTGAATTCCCACTTTAAGGGGCTGGATTGTTGTGGGCCCACTGACTCAAGGGCAGAGGAGCAGGGACTTTCTGATGTTTTCTCTGTTCATTTATATCTGTGTAACTGTTTAAATCCCCCGTGAAATTAGGGTTTCGACTCTGTTTCCTAATTTTAGTTCAGAGTGTGTTTAGACTAGAGGACAAGTACTGTCGTGTTTATGAAGCCTAAACCTGTTTATAGTCTAAATGTGGTAACACTGTTATTGATCATAAGGCACTGACTGACTGGAAGAAGCTCTCCAGCATTGGCATTTGGAACATTTGCAGTTACAGGGAGATTTTTAATTCCTTTCTCTTCTGTTCCTCCTGTTCTAGGGCCTCCATACTGCATAAATTGTATTCTTCCTTTTTCCTATTCTGTCCTTTTTTCTGTTGTTCATTGTACCAATTTCTTTTATAAAACCCCTCTACTGTGTAGGTCTGTGCACACATGTTCACCAAATGCTAACTGTGTGCCTGGCGTTGAGCCTGTTGTGGAGACACTAGTGGGTAGGAAATGTGCGTCCCCTAAAAGAGCTAGCAGATTGTTGGAGGCTGGCGTGACACCTGAATTGTCAGTGAATCTTGTATCACATCACATACTGATAAAACCTGTGAAACAGTCCCCCAAGGTCAAAAGGCCATTATACTTTATCCTTCACAAATTAATGTGTTATTATGAAAATACAATATTTTAAGAATCTGTTTATATTTGATTAAACTGTTTTTTAATAACTCATATAGACAGTACATAAATGAACAGGCGTGGCTATATTCCAGTCAAACTGGAATCCAGTAAAACTATATACTGAGGATATAAGAATCGTAAAATAACATCCTTTCTCTTGAGTTTAAAGTTTAATGAGGAAACAAACTTTTAAGTAAAAAATTAAGTAATAAATTGTGGTAAGCATTAAAGTGCAGATATATGCAAAGTTTTTCTCAGATGAGAAAAGGAGGGAGCAAACATTGGGAACATCTTCACAGGACACGTAAGGATACAGGTAGGCGTTGTCCATGCAGAGGAGCTGGGGGCTGTGGTGAAGGAAGCTCCAGGCGGGGAGCTGAGACATGGAAGAACATGCAGTACTTGGGGAGCTTCAGGTAGTTGGGTGTGAGCCACCCCTGCTGCTGCAGGCCAATTTGTGGCACCTTCATTCACCACTTTTGTAGACCAAAAACCGAGGAGTCATCTTGACTCTTCTCTTTCTCTTACAATCCTTATCTAGTCTGTTAACAAGTTCTGTTAAACTCTACATCCAAAATACTTCCCAATCTGTCCACTTCCCTCTGGTTCCACTGCTGCTAACCTACGGCAAGCTATCCTCATCTCTCATAGTCTCTTCTTACAGCCTCTTTCCTGGTGTCTCTGCTTTCACTGTTCCCCCATGGGAGCAGTTCTTTCCATAGCTGCGACAGTCATTTCAAAACTGTAAATCAGATCACACCACCCTGCTCACAACCATCTAGCTACTCTGCCCTTCTGGGTCTTTCTGATACAGCAAGCTTATTGCTACCCCAAGCTCCTTGGACTTACACTGCTGTCTCTCTGCAAATTCTCCCCTTAAATCATTTGGCACATTAACTCGCTTCATTCAGGTGTCTGTGCAGGCAACCTCAGAAAGGCCTTCTCTGTAATCCAACTAAAATATGTCCTTTCCTCTGTTGTCACTTTCTAGCTCCTTACCCAGCTTCAGTTTTTTTGGTAGCATTTACAGTCCTGTCATTATGATGTTATTTTTAAAAAAATCATTTATTTTTATATTTGTGTATTTTCTCTTCTCCCCACTGGAATGCAAGCTCAAAGAGGGGTGTCTCATTCATTCATTGATGTGTCACCTATTCTTAAAGGTCCCTGGCACACAGTAGGTCCCCAATTAATATGGGCTGATTAAATCATGAATGAGTAGAGTACTTTTTGGGAAGTGGTGGAGAGGAGTGTTTGGAAAAGGAAGTAACGTAATACTTGGTAAGTATCATACTATTTCCCATTGTTTTCATTGCAATACTGTGACTTAAGCTTTTCTGTCCTTATTTTAAAGATGAGGAGATAGCTGTTCAGATAGGTTAAGTAATATCTATATGCTCATATAGGTTTTAATTAGTCAATTGATTAAAAAGATTTTTATTGAATGCCTCTGCCTAAGTGCTAGGTAGAACTGCCATTTAAGTCACAGCCTGACCGATATGAAACGAGTAATATGATGAGATGTGTGCTTGAGAAAGCTATCTCGTAGGTAAGAGGGGTGTGGAGGGGGGTTGGATGGGAAACTGGAAAACCTGTTGGTGGATTGTTACTGTAGGACTGAGCTACTCCAGAGGCAGGGAAGTTGAGAGGAGGGTGATATTAGGTGGACGAATTGTTAAGACTGGTGTGTGATTGATTGTGGGCCGTTAGAGAAGAGACCAAAATCCCTAACCTCCTAGATTATGGGACTGTCGAAGGAAGACTCAGAGACAAAAGAATTTAAACAATGAAAGAAAAAGTTACTTGGAACAAACGCAAGGGTGTCAGACTTCAGGAGGAATGGCTTGCCAGGTAAAAAAACACAATTATTTGAATGGAAAAGAAAGCTGCAGAATTCTAAGATTACCAAGTGTAACCTTTGTTGTATGCTTTCTTCATGGTGGAAAAACTGTGACTTTTCCACATGATTATCCTATTTACAAAGGTTATGACATGCTTACTACACTTCTGCATAGCAAAATTTGGGGGTTAAATTGTTTTAGCTAGGGAGTCCAGATTTATGAAAAAAAGATTTCATTTGTTTTGGGATCAGAACCAGACAGAATGACCTTGTTATCCTGGTTTAGCCCTGCGTGCAGAGTGCATTTTCTCCTGACTGGTATGTGAAGTGCTTAGCTGCAGTTGAAACGGGGCAGAGTGTCCATTTTTGCTTCCATTGTCCCATTACCCAGGCTGGGGATGGAGTGTTTGGGGATATACATTAATGATCTCAGTTCTGCTCCTGTGGGGTCTGGAGTGCCTCCATGATCTGTGGGAGGAGAGGACCCCTACACACATGAGAGTGGGGACTGTGGGAGCTAACTTACCAGTGGAGAGGGTAGAAGAGAGCTCTCAGGGAGAACCACAGAGAAGGAGATGAAGAGCACCGCCCACAGAACCTGAGGCACAGGGAAGGAGATGAGGAGTAGGTGAGAGCACCGAAGAGAAGTGGCCTGAAGGGGACGAGAAGAATTTGGAAGCTAAGGAAGAGAGAGAGTGTTAAGAAATGCCTACATTGTCTCTTCCCTCGGAGATCTAGAAAGACAAGTACTGAAAATTCTCCTTTGGGTTGTTAAGGAAGGGATCCTTGGAAAAAGTGTGTGAGAATAGTTTAAAAAAAAAAAAAAGCAATGTTAAAAAAAAAAGCGTATATGAAAACAAAGTTACAGTGCTTAAAACTGTGGAACTGATACAAGATAGAACAGTGGATTACAAAATCCAAAAGTAGATTAGAAGTATCTAGAAAAACTTGGTATGTAGTAATAGTATATATAAAACGCAGAAGGGATAAAGTAAAACGCTGAGATTTTGAATACGTAAAAGTTGAAATCTTCTTTGGAGGAAGGTGGGGTTGTGGGTAGGTGTGGCAGGGAATGTGAAAGTTCAGCTCCCGTGTCTTGGGGAGGGGATGGCTCTGAGTACCTTGCCTTCTCAGCCTCTCCTGTGCGCTCAGGGAAAGCTGTCCTCTTTGGGAATTTGCCTGAACCCTGGCTGGGCTCTTTCCCTTCCATGTCGTGTGTTCCTCACTCCATCTGTGGTCTCTCCTGTGAGCACTTCCTTCATAAATCACCTGTATACCAATCCTCATCTCAAGGCCTGCCACTGGGAACCTGATCCAAGACAGCTCTGAGAAGGGACCATACTTCTGTAATGATGCATAGTGGGAAAGCTGCTTCAGATTCAATGTTTTCCTGGTTTTACCAGCTTCTCACCCAAAGGGGAAGGGGGTGGATGGGGAAGGGCAGCTTCTTAAAATACTGAGTTAAGAAAATATATTGATGCTGTTTGAATGACAAAGCATATTTTTTTCAGTGCATTTTTCAAAGCATGTTTTTATTTTCAACTTTCATTTACTCTGTGCTTATATACACCAAGTGCTTTTTCTTATATTTTTTCTCATAACCACTCAGTGGAATAGGCCAGGTAGTATTATAATTGCCATTTTATTGGTGTGGAAAATAGCTATCAGAGGGATAGTGACCTGTCAAAGTTTCACAACTGGAGTTGAAACTCCTCCTCATGTTAATTCTCATTGTATACTTTTCCCACCATAATGATGGTCTGAAAGAGTTGATGTGTATCCTGAAGTGCTCAGTCTCACACTGTTCTAGTGACAGGTCTTTTCACAAGGAAGGGTCCGACAGGAGGTTTGCTGTGATGGATGAGTCCTTTTTGAGTGGAGCAGTTGGGAAGTCAAGCCAGGTAGAAAGGGAAGGTACAGGTTCAGTTGTGATGATGCTGAATTTGATATGTGAAATTCACACAGGATAGTGTGGGGTGTTTGCTGAGAGGATGGGAGATCAGGATGGAGAGTTTATTTTCTCAGAGAGGGGGTGGATCACATTTTTATGAGTGGAGGGTAAGAATATGCTGGAGAAAATCATCATAGAAATTCATATAAAGTGGGTTTGGTCTTGATGGTTTAGAAAGCCAAGTAAATTGTCTTGGCAGGGGGAATAAAGGAGAGACTTCAGATAGTGCTAAGAGATGACTTTTTATTCAGTGCTTACTTGGGCCAGGCACTGCGCTAACCATCTTATGTGAATTACTTATTTTCTTATGTTCTTATTTTCTTTGTTTTACTTATATGTGAATTATTTAATTTCTTCCTCAGTTCAACCCATTAAAGGCAATATGGTTATTCCCATTTTGGAGATAAATTAACTTAGGTCCAGAGAGGGCGCATGATCAGTGAGTGGTGAAGCTAAGCTTTCACCTCAGGTCCGTCTGATAATAGGACTTGTGTGTCAACCCTAGAGTTGTGTGTCAACTACCACAGAGAGAGGAGAAAGACTGGGAATCTCTATATCACTTCCTCACAGTGGCTGTTCAACTCTTATTCTTACCTTCTAGGGGGCAGATGATTTCTGCTGAGGATTGTGAATTCATTCAAAGGTTTGAAATGAAAAGAAGTCCTGAAGAGAAGCAAGAGATGCTTCAAACTGAAGGCACTCAGGTGATCGATATAAACATATGTCATGAACACCTTCCTGTATCATTAAAAACTCTAGAAAAAATTTTTAATGGCTATGTGATATTCCCTTGTAGGTATGCATCATAAGTTCAGAATCTTTTTTTATTTGAAATCATTTGACTAATTTCCAGTTTTCTTTGTTAATTTTGGATAAAACGTTTTATCGAATGTGTTTATTTCTCCCTCCTTTTCTGCATTTCTGAAAATTCTTTTAGATTAGATTCCTAGAAGGGAAATTACTATTTGAAAGTATATGGTGTTTTTTTTTTTTCATAGATATTAAGATTGTTTTTATTTTAATATTACCAAGAAGCACTGAGATTATTGTAATTCCTCCAAAACATAGAATAAAAACAAGATAAATTACAAACTTAGAAAATGTTACAGAAATTTGGAAAATATAGTCTATATGACATATTACGAATGCCATAAGAATAATTGCATTTACAATAGGCCCACTGACACTGAAAAATGATTGCTATTTATGTGTTTATTAATGATCCACTTAGCTATATAAAATAGGATTGTCCTTTGACATTGCCTCACAGGCAAATTACAGTATATAACTAGTTCATTTTTATCTTCAGCAAAGCCCCAAAAACTAAATGTTCATGAAAAATAAATCAGTTAAAAAATTGAATTACATTTATAAAGTCTATGAGATGTGAGACCAATGTATTTAGCCTACTCAGATTTTCTGGAGACAAAATAATCACTTTTCATGAATAAGAACATTATCCAAAATATTATTTCTGTATTTTTGTGTGGCATATGAAAACATACAACAAAACATAGAGTAAAAACTTCCAGACCTGTACAAACATTTTCATTGAAACTCTCTTGCCAATCTAATTCTTTTTTAAAATTTTTATTTATTTATTCATTTTGGAGAGGAAGGTTGGCCCTAAGCTAACACGTGTTACCAGTCTTCCTTTCTTTGCTTGAGGAAGATTGTTGCTGAGCTAACACCTATGCCCACCTTCCTCTCTTTTATGTGGGATGCCGCCACAGTACCAGGTACACACCTGGGATCTGGGCCTGCGAACCCCAGGCCGCTGAAATGGAGCACACATACTTAACCACTATGCCACCAGGCTGGCCCAGATGATCTAATTCTTTTTTTTTTTTTTTTTATTATTATTTTTTTATTGAGTTATTGATAGGTTACAATCTTGTGAAATTTCAATTGTACATTAATGTGTGTCAGTCATGTTGTAGGTGCACCACTTCACCCTTTGTGCCCACCCCCCACCCCACCTTTCCCCTGGTATCCACTAAACTGTTCTTGGTCCATAGTTTTAAATTCCTCATATGAGTGGAGTCATACACAGATTATCTTTCTCTCGCTGGCTTATTTCACTTAACATAATTCTCTCAAGGTCCATCCATGTTATTGCAAATGGAATGATTTTGTTCTGTTTTGCAGCTGAGTAGTATTCCATTGTATATATATACCACAACTTCTTTATCCATTCGTCTGTTGATGGGCACTTAGGTTGCTTCCACGTCTTGGCTATTGTAAACAGTGCTGCAATAAACATTGGGGTGCACAGGACTTTTGGGATTGCTGACTTCAGGCTCTTTGGATAAATACGCAGTAGTGGGATGGCTGGATCCTATGGTAGTTCTATTTTTAGTTTTTTGAGGAATCTCCATACTGTTTTCCATAGTGGCTGCACCAGTTTGCATTCCCACCAGCAGTGTATGAGGGTTCCTTTTTCTCCGCAACCTCTCCAACATTTGTTGCTATTAGTTTTAGATATTTTTGTCATTCTAACGGGTGTAAGGTGATATCTTAGTGTAGTTTTGATTTGCATTTCCCTGATGATCAGCGATGATGAGCATCTTTTCATGTGCCTATTGGCCATCCGTATATCTTCCTTGGAGAAATGTCTGTTCATGTCTCCAGCCCATTTTTTGATTGGGTTGTTTGATGTTTTGTGGTTGAGTTGTGAGAGTTCTTTATATATTATGGATATTAAGCCTTTGTCAGATGTATGACTTGCAAATATTTTTTCCCAGTTAGTGGGTTGTTTTTTTGTTTCAATCCTATTTTCATTTGCCTTGAAGAAGCTCTTTAATCAGATGAGGTCCCATTTGTTTATTCTTTCTATTGTTTCCCTTCTCTGAGAAGGCATGGTGTCCGAAAAGATCCTTTTAATACTGATGTCAAAGAGTGTACTGCCTACGTTTTCTTCCAGAAGCCTTATGGTTTCAGGTCTCACCTTTAGGTCTTTGATCCATTTTGAGTTTATTTTGGTGAATGGTGAAAAAGAATGGTCGATTTTCATTCTTTTACATGTGGCTTTCCAGTTTGCCCAGCACCATTTGTTGAAAAGACTTTCTTTTCTCCATTGTATGCCCTCAGCTCCTTTGTCAAAGATAAGCTGTCCATAGATGTGTGGTTTTATTTCTGGGCTTTCAATTCTGTTCCATTGATCTGTGCACCTGCTTTTGTACCAGTCCCATGCTGTTTTGATTACTGTAGCTTTGTAGTATGTTTTGAAGTCAGGGATTGTGATGCCTCCCGTTTTGTTCTTTTTTCTCAGGATTGCTTTGGAAATTCGGGGTCTTTTCTTGCCCCATATGAATTTTAGGATTCTTTGTTCTAATTCTGTAAAGAATGTCATTGGGATTCTGATTGGGATGGCGTTGAATCTGTAGATTGCTTTAGGTAGAATGGACATTTTAACTATGTTTATTCTTCCAATCCATGTACATGGAATGTCTTTCCATCTCCTTATGTCGTCATCCAATTCTCTCAGAAATGCCTTGTAATTTTCATTATATAGGTCCTTCACTTCCTTAGTTAAATTTACCCCAAGGTATTTTATTCTTTTTGTTGCGATTGTGAATGGTATTGTATTCTTGAGTTCTTTTTCTGTTGGTTCATTACTGGAGTATAGAAATGCTACTGATTTATGCAAATTGATTTTATACCCTGCAACTTTGCTGTAGTTGTTGATTACTTCTAACAGTTTTCCAATGGATTCTTTGAGATTTTCTATATATAAGATCATGTCGTCTGCAAACAGCGAGAGTTTCACTTCTTCCCTCCCTATTTGGATTCCTTTTATTCCTTTTTCTTGCCTGATTGCTCTGGCCAGGACCTCCAGTACTATGTTAAATAAGAGTGGTGATACAGGGCATCCTTGTGTCGTTCCTGTTTTCAGGGGGATGGGGTTCAGTTTTTGCCCATTGAGTATGATGTTGGCTATGGGTTTGTCGTATATGGCCTTTATTATGTTGAGGTAGTTTCCTTCTATGCCCATTTTGTTCAGAGTTTTTATCATAAATGGCTGTTGGATCTTGTCAAATGCCTTCTCTGCATCTATTGAGATGATGATGTGGTTTTTATTCCTCAGTTTGTTGATGTAGTGTATCACGTTGATTGATTTGCGGATGTTGAACCATCCCTGTGTCCCTGGTATGAATCCCACCTGATCCTGATGTATGATTCTGTTGATGAATTGCTGAATTCTGGTTGCCAAAATTTTGTTGAGAATTTTTGCATCTATGTTCATCAGTGATATTGGCCTGTAGTTCTCTTTTTTCGTGGTGTCCTTGTCAGCGTGATGTTGGCCTCATAGAATGTGTTAGGAAGTGTTCCATCTTCCCTAATTTTTTGGAATAGCTTGAAAAGGATGGGTATTAAATCTTCTCTGAAAGTTTGGTAGAATTCCCCAGGAAAGCCATCTGGTCCTGGGGTGTTATTCTTTGGGATGTTTTTGATTGCTGTTTCAATCTCTTTCCTTGTGATTGGTCTGTTCAAATTGTCTGCCTCTTCTTGAGTGAGCTTTGGGAGACTGTAGGAGTCCAAGAATTTATCCATTTCCTCTAGGTTATCCATTCTGTTGGCATATAGTTTTTTGTAGTATTCTCTTATAATCTGTTGTATTTCTGCAGAGTCTGTTGTTATTTCTCCTCTTTCATTTCTGATTTTGTTTATTTGAGCTTTCTCCCTTTTTTTCTTTGTAAGTCTGGCTAGTGGTTTGTCAATTTTATTTATCTTCTCAAAAAACCAGCTCTTTGTCTCATTGATCCTTTCTACTGCCTTTTTCGTTTCAATAGTATTTATTTCTGCTCTGATTTTTATTATTTCTCTCCTTCTGCTGACTTTGGGCTTCATTTGTTCTTTTTTCTCTAGTTCAGTTAGGTGGAGTTTAAGGTTGCTTATTTGGGATTTTTCTTGTTTGTTAAGATATGCCTGTATTGCGATGAATTTTCCTCTTAATACAGCTTTTGCTGTATCCCATATGAGTTGGTATGGCATGCTATCATTTTCATTTGTTTCCAGGTTTTTTTTTATTTCTTCTTTAATTTCTTCAATGATCCATTGCTTGTTCAGTAGTGTGTTGTTTAGTCTCCACATCTTTGTGCCTTTCTCAACTTTCTTCTTGTAATTAATTTCTAGCCTTATAGCACTATGATCTGAGAAGATGCTTGTTATTATTTCAATTTTTTTCAATTTGTAGAGACTTGCCTTGTTTCCCAACATATGGTCTATCCTAGAGAATGTTCCATGTGCACTTGAGAAGAATGTGTATTCAGCTCCTTCAGGGTGGAGTGATCTATATATGTCTGTTAAGTCCAATTGTTTTAGTTTTTCATTCAGCTCCACTATTTCCTTGTTGATTTTCTGTCTGGATGATCTGTCCATTGATGTGAGTGGGGTGTTGAGGTCCCCTACTATTATTGTGTTGTTTTTAACATCTTCCTTTAGGTCTGTTAATAGTTGCTTTATGAATCTTGGTGCTCCTGTGTTGGGTGCATAGATATTTATAAGCGTTATTTCTTCTTGATGAAGTGTCCCTTTCATCATTATATATTGTCCCTCTGTGTCTCTCTTTCCCTGTCTTATTTTGAAATCCACTTAGTCTGATATGAGAATTGCAACACCTGCCTTTTTTTCCTTGCTATTTGCTTGAAGTATTGTCCTCCACCCCTTCACCCTGAGTCTGTGTTTGTCCTTGGGGCTGAGGTGTGTTTCCTGGAGGCAACAAATTGTTGGATCTTGTTCTTTAATCCATTTTGCCACTCTGTGTCTTTTTATTGGAGAGTTCAATCCATTCACATTGAGAGTGATTATTGATGCATGTGGACTTAATGCTGTCAATCTGTCGCTCATTATCTTGTTTTCCTGTGTTTCTTTTCCTGTGTGCTTTAGACTACCCATTTAATACTGCAATTTCTTATGCTGGGTTTCTTAGATTTTTCCTTATCTATGATATGTGACTCTGTTCTGTACTTTATTTTAGTGTCTACCTTGAAGTTTGTATTTAGAATCTCGTGTATAATATAGTCTATTCTCTGGTGGTCTCTTACTTACTCGACCAGTACTGATTTAGACCCTTTGCTCTTCCCCTCCTAAATAATTATTTTCATTTTTTATTCCAAATCGTCTTATTAATTTGTAGTTAGAGTGCTAAGATCGTCCTTGTTTTGGTAGTTTCCTTATTTTTACCCTAATGCTATAGTTGAATATTTGCTATCCTGTTCTGGTTCTATCCATTGGTCTCCCTAGTCTTTGGCTTGTGTCCCCTTTCTCCCTTTTTTCTTTTTTCAAGTATGAGAGTGTTCTTGAGGATTTCTTGTAATGGAGGGCTTTTAGTTACAAATTCCCTTAACTTTTGTTTGTCTGGAAAAGATTTAATTTCTCCCTCATATCTGAAGGAAATTCTTGCTGGATAGAGTATTCTTGGCTGAAGGTTTTTATCCTTTAAGGCTTTGAATATATCACTCCATTCTCTCCTAGCTTGTAGGGTTTCTGTAGAGAAATCCACTGACAGTCTGATAGGGGCTCCTTTATAGGTTATTCTCTTTTTTTTCCTTACTTCCCTGAGTATTCTTTCCTTATCATTCCTATTTGCCAACTTTACTATTATGTGCCTTGCGGTGGGTCTTTTTACATTGACAAATCTAGGAGATCTAAAACCCTCCTCTACACACATTTCTCCGTTGATCCCTAGATTTGGGAAGTTCTCTTCAATAATTTTGTTAAGCACACTTTCTGCTCCATTTTCCTTTTCCATATTCTCGGGAATTCCTATGATCCTTATGTTCTTACTCCTCATTGAATCCATTATCTCTCGGAGATTTTCCTCATTTTTTTAAATTCTTAGTTCTCTTTCTTCCGCTGTCTGGCGCCATTCAGCCTGTCTGTCCTCGATTATGCTGATTTGCTCCTCTATGTTGTCTACATGGGCATTCAGGGAATCCGTATTCTGTTTTATCTGGTCCATTGTGTTTTTCATCTCAAGTAATTCTGTTTGATTCTTCTTTGTGATTTCAATCTCTTTTGTGAAGTAACTCCAGAACTCGGCTTGTTTCTCTATCTTTCTCTCTACCTCATTGAGTTTTTTGATTATAGCTGCTCTGAATTTATTATCACTTAGTTTACCTAATTCCAAGTCCTCAGGACTTAATTCTGTGTTTTTATTGTTTTCCTTCTGGTCTGGGGCTTTTATAAATTGCTGGATGGTAGAGGAGCGGTTTTTTCTCATGGTGGTAGAATTCAGTTGCAGTTACAGCCTGTCACCACTAGGTGGGGGTCGAGAGCGGCGTGTTAGCTCTCCGCCTTGGGGCAAGATGGCTGCGCCCACTGGCTTTGCTGTGGGGGAGGGGCTGTTACTCACACCCGCTGTCTGGGTTCAGATCAGTTCTGTTCTCTGGTCTCCCAAGGCCCTTGATTTATAGGGTCCCGGTGGACGGAAGCTTTCCCCCCGTCAGCGGGTCTCCACTGAATCAGCGGCAGGAGTCCTGGATGATCCCCTGTTGCACGGCCCCTCCCCCGCTCCTTCCCGACCCGCGCCGCAGCGATCGCAGACTCTAGGGGAGGGAGCGATGTTCTCTCCTACCGTTCCGGCGCCTCCAAAGGTGTAAAGCTAGGTTTATGATCTCCTCCTTCTTGGTATTGTAGGTCTCTAACGAGCTGGCATTATGTTTATTCTTTGAAATTCAGTTCTTCCAATCTTTTGTTGTATTTTGGAGGGGAGAGAATCCTGGGTTAGCTCACCCTGCCATTTTGCTCCACCCTTCTCCAGTATATGATGTTTTTAAAGTTGCTTAACTTTCTTTTAGAAATTTTTTTCCACTTTGTATTCTCATTAGAATAAGATGCAATTCTGCTTTCCATCAGATTTTCTGATATGGGGTCATGATTGGCTAAAAGAGCCCATATACAACTCAATCTGATTCTCAGCAGTCCTGGGAAATTGGGGAAGAAACATTATTGGCTCCAGTTTTTGTTGAATCCCAGAGCGACTGTCACGTAGTTGATAAGTTGTGGAATGGGGACAGCAAAGCCTTGGGATTCCAGTCCGCAGTACTCTTGTTGGTCTAGTGTTCTGCTTCCCAGTAAATGCAGGAAAACAATTCAAAACCGATAATAAGTTTTGATTGTCTGTATAACTTAATTTTTATGTCGTCATGAGTAGTCAAGAGTTGATAGTAGCTAGGTCTATTTGAAAGTAGTAAACATTTTGAAATTGATCACCAAAAGTGATCAAATATCTGATGCAAGTCATAGCATGGTCCTCCCATATTTCATCACTATATTTGTAAAAGGTGTACATTTTCCATAATTGAAATCTGTTGGTTAATAGCGTTTGTATCCTAATTTGTGCAAGAGAAATAATATTTTACTGATATTCCATTAAAATGTTGTATTTGCAGTTGATAACAATAATTAACATTAATTTCATTTTTTTCTAGTGTGCCAAAACATTTATAAACCTGATGACTCATATCTCCAAAGAACAGACAGTTCAGTATATACTAACTATGGTTGATGATATGTTGCAGGTAGGTTTATTCTTTACTTAATACATTTAGTGACTTTTTGTGTCCTACACAGTAACAGCATTTTTGTCAGGTTTCACTTAAAGCATTGCTTCTCTTTAGAGTGTAATAATATATTTTTCTTCATTATGTGGATTGTAATTTGCTAATAGTGATAAAAATGGGAATGTCCACACACAGACTGTTTTCTTTTTATCAGTGTGTCAACTAATCAATCTGTATTTTTTCCACAATACCTCGGAATTCTTTGTTGAACACCAGCAACTTTTGGTGAATCATTTGGGCTTTCTGGATGCTCTGGGTACTGATAGATGATATGGCTCCTTCTGTTTCAGTCATTCAGCAGGTTTCAGAGCCCCTGTGTTCCAGGCCAGTGCCATGCACTTGGGGGTTCACTGCTGAATTTAGGCGAGGTGCTTGCGCTCAAAAGTCTTGTCTCTCTGGGGAACATTTCGCTTATCATCTAAGACTTTTCCAGTTGCATAAAGTTTCTATTTACTGTTAAACGCAGAGGGGCCTCCTTTATTCACAATTTTTTATTTTACACTAGAGTATAATCTAGAGTTAGATTGTTGGTATATAGAGCAGTTCTTGTTGAAACAGGCTGTCTGGCTGCTAAATCCAATGTCTGTCTCCATGTCTTAGGAGACTTGAAGAAAAGTGTCAGTCTGGTTGCTTGGGGGGCATTGTTCTGTCAGTTTACAAGGAAAAACATTTATTCATGGCCTTCTGTGTGCCAAATACAGTGCTAATTATTACTGAGGATACAAAGGTTAGGAAGAATGGTGCTGTCTACTTAGGGGCCATCATATCATTTACAGGAATGTAGTGATTTTGCTGTGTGAGTAAGGATAATATCCTGCCTGGGCTGATGGAAGCCTGTCTGAGAATGATCTTGGTCTTAGCACTTTTTCCTTTAAAAAAGTAAAGTTAAGAAAAATGGGGAGTCTTGTGGTCTGCCTTGATTATCCTAGTTATTATATGGGACTACACCTAGAATGAGGAGGCTATGAGTTGGCATGCAAATCTTGGTTTTATTTATATGTAAACATACACACAATACACACAACACAAATATCCTCAATTTTTATACACACCCACATATCTGTAAATTAAAAACCATGCGTTCACACTCTCTCCAGTGTCATTTCAGCTCAACACCACAGAGTTCATTGTAGTCTCCCTTTTCCATATTTGTAACTGTCTTGTGATAGTGAGATTGTGAGCTCCTCTTAGCCTCTATTTACTTGTTTGTTTTTCCTTATGATACAAAGAAAGTGGTGTCAGCATTGCTGACCCTACAACCATGAACACAGCCCTTTACTCGGAGCTCAGTGTTCATTTGCAGTGCTTGCTCTTCAACTGAGGGGAGCTGGTCAGACCATTATGTTCATGTTTTTCTCAGAGTGCTTATATTATTTTTCTTGAAATACAGTTAGATTCATTTGTTTTGTTTGTATTATACACTAGGTTTTTTTCCTCATCCTTGTTGATTTTATTTTATTATTTTTGATTATGTAAAAGATTAACATCCTTCCAGAAGTCAAAACTATACAGTAAGGTATACTCAGAGAAATTTTAACCCCCATCCGATCCCTTGAACCCTATTTCTACCCACCTCTTATAGATAACCAGTATCATAGATTTGTGGTTTATTCTTCTTGTTTTTCTTTTTGCAAAAATAGGCAGGTTCATGTGTATTTTCTTATTTCCCCCTCTTTTATATAAAATATATACTCTGAGAAGAAGGACTTTATCCACATTCTCTTGAAGATTTGTAACTTGGGTACCTGGGACAATAATGGCTGGAGGTTTGTTTTTAAGCAGGAATTGAAACCGCAACAGACTAGTTGAGGAAGGTGGATTTTAAATTTATTTAAAACATATGAAATAGTTTCTGCTTTTTCTGTATGTAGAGTACTTTGTTCATTTATGCGTTCAACGAGAATAACAGTTTTAACTTTGGAAATAATCCGCCAGTGGAGTTAATGATGGTCAACCTGAATTTTGAGTCCTTGGCTAAAGTTATTATCACAACTGTTTCAATTGTTATTCTAAACTATAATGATTCGTTATGTAAGGAGATGACAGTCTATTCCTCAAACAGGTGACTGTTAGCATAGACCAAAATTAAAACCAGTGTATTTAAAAAGAATTAAATGTTGATATGAAAATTAAAATTATTGTTTATATTGTTGTACTTTTACCAAATATTGCTATTTAGCAACCATATTCACTTAGTGAACCAGAAAGTGGATTTCAGCCAGTGATATGCAGAGAACTTTAGGTGAGAGGTAGAGCTTGCATGATTTGAACTAATAATTAATTGTTCCTCAAATCCTCTATCTACCTGTTAGTGTGATATGCTGTTTTTTTGCTGTCTTTACCTGCCCTGATTTTTCTATCATAATATGCTAGGAGTAACCTTGAACATTTGAGGTTTGTCAAATTTCCTCTTTCCCTTGCTTGCTTGTAAGTAGCTTGATGTGCTTCCTGTTGATCCTTCCTTCCAGAGCTAATGTGTGATCTTTCCGCCCCTCCTGGTATTTTTCAGGCTGAGAAGTGGTGTAACTTAGAGTGTTACATCTTGCAGGGCTGGGATCTGCTATCTTGGTTCGCTTAGTTTAAACTAATCATAATAATTAAAGGTGATTTTATTTTTAAAATACCTATCCCTGCCCCCATCCCCACCCTCTGTCTCATAGTAATAATGACACAGAGACAGATCTCATACACACTGGAAAAAGAAAACATATTGATTGATGCAACATAAAATGAAAGGTTGAGAAGCAGTGCACAATTGTTACATGTTTTAGGAAAATGCATTCCAATTAGTGATATTTCTTTCTTTCTTTTTTTTTTTAGGAAAATCACCAGCGTGTTAGCATTTTCTTTGACTATGCTAAACGTAGCAAGAACACTGCCTGGTCCTACTTTCTGCCAATGTTGAATCGCCAGGATCTCTTTACTGTTCATATGGTAAATTTTGAATTGATCAAATTTCTGATTTAGGGAGGGAACACACCCAGGCCATTTTAGACTTGGTAACCCCCAGTTCCCGGAGGAGTAACTGTTGTGATGTTAACTTTTCAAAGCAGTGTTTTTGGTGTTTAGTAACGTGGGGATTTTGGGAAGTCAGAGGAGGTAGGGTTGCTCTGATACAAAGTCTTACAGAGTATCTGATGAGTTCATCAGCATAAAGCCTTTGGTAAATTCACACATGCAAGCTGCTTTTGATTGTCTATGATAGGATTAACCATATTTTACAATAGAAATTAAATATTGCTTTGAAGCAGCTACTGTGTTTAATTTTTATTTTAATAAGTATTTACTTAATTGCTTTTTAATACCTTAAATAGACTCCTGTCCTGTTTTAAGCTTAGCCTGAAAGGCTATCTTTGGAAGTCTTAACACTGAACAGTTTTTATAGAGTATGAAGAAGGTATGAGAGGATGGTTGAGACAATAAATCTTTGTTCATGCATTTTCTGTTCGCAGTGTGGAGTAGGCTGCATGGGGGGAGCTCCTGAGGCTGCTCATTTCAGTAGATGTCTTTAAATTTTTCAAATCAAAAACCATTGTTAGTGAAACATTTTTGAGTATGTGTGCTCTCTCTCTTTCGCCATATATATCTATATTCATTTATGTACTAGTGTATTCACATAGTGTATATATTTATAAAAAGAGAAATGAAAAACTAAACTGTGTAAAATAAACTCATGAAATAAGCTGTGTTTTAAAACCCAATAATGTATTTTCTTCTTTCAAATTGGAAAGGCTTGTTTTCACTGTCTGGATACATAGTTTAAATGTCTTCCTAATTTTGATGGTTTTGAAATAAAATTGACATATATTAAAGACCAAATATGCAGTTAGGGTAAGACTCATCATTATTAATTGTGTAGCCAAATCTATGTTTTAATTTCCTTATGATTTCAGTTACTTTTGGCTAATCTTTCAAATTTTGAGAGCCAGATTATCATTGGTTTACCATGTGCTGATGAAGAGCTTATGCTAGGAGTGGAAACATCAAGTCTCATGGTCCTTTGTCTTTTCCAGTTTGCTTATGCTTACGTTGCTGATGGTGTTTTCAATCCCTGGTTTCCTTACAGGAATCCTTTCAAGTCATCTGTCTATTTTGTGGAGGTTAGATCAGCTTAAACTAGATAATATATCTGTAAACTCACTTAGATGGGCACATGAAAATGTCCATATATCACAACTCAGTGAGTGAGTCATAGTGCTGCTCTTAGCCCTCCGTGGTGTAGAATTCCAAGTATGCCATGACACTTGAGTGCCTGACATACTGACCTTGAAAGTGTGCCTCTGTCACCTGGCCCAGCTCTATCTAAGTATAAGAACAAACATCAGCCACCAGCACAGGAATTATTTTTGGGTTGGCTAACCTCAGCCTTCTGTATTCTACTTGGATTAATTATTGCTGAATAGTTGGAGGTTTGAACCACTGACTTGCTTTCAGAAAGTACTGAAAGAATAGTAAATTGGGTTTGTTTGTGGAGAAATAGTATTTTATACTATGTATCTTGTGTGTGTGTATATATATTTGTCCAGATTTATTAGGTATAATTGACAAATAAAATTGTAAGGTATTTAAAGTGTACAGTGTGATGATTTGATATATGTATACTTATACTGCCTATTTAATAAAAAAACTCATTAGTTTTACAGCTTGAAGAAAATTGAGAAATCTTTGAGGAGAAAAGGGTATTTGTTCATATCGAGAGAGATGGCTATTTAATAACCAAGATATATTTTATACCAAGATACAGATTTTTAAGTGTGAGAACTGTCAAGGGGCTGGGAGTGAGTGAGGTAGTGGCTGGTAGTTTATTGTGGAGATTGCTCAGAACTCTGGCAAGTAAAAGTCTGCCTCTAAGAAAGATTTTTGTCTTCTTTTGTTTTTTGCTGGTCTTACGATGAATCTCAATCTTACTTTTCTTTCTGTTGAGCAAGATTGTCACTGAGCTAACATCTGTACCAGTCTTCCTCTATTTTATATGTGGGACGCCACCACAGCATGGCTTGAGGAGCAGTGTGTAGGTCTGCGCCTGGGATCTGAACCCGTGCATCCTGGGTTACCAAAGCAGAGTGCATGAACTTAATCACTACACCACCGGGCCAGCCCCCTAATCTTAACTTTTGAAACTCAAAATGATAAGGGAATGTCATGAAATTCTTAAAACACAACTAATTTATCTCACTTTAATTGAAATGTTTAAAAATGCATTTTGACCGTATTTCAAAATATGTCTTGAAAAATGAAATGTAAACTATTATTTTTGGAGGAGTTGAGTGTTAAAAAATCATGCAGTAAAATGATTACAAGTCCTGGTTTTTAAGGTATGTGATGTGATTTTTAGGATCAATGTAGTATTCAAATGTATTTCTTATTTTTCAGGCAGCAAGAATTATTGCCAAGTTAGCAGCTTGGGGAAAAGAATTGATGGAAGGCAGTGACTTAAATTACTATTTCAATTGGATAAAAACTCAACTGAGTTCACAGGTAAAAGACATTTCTTTTAGTGTCTTTGAAACGAATATAACAGCCATGTTCTCTTGAGCTATTTATGGTGATTATGTGAAATTACAAAAAAAGTTACATTAAAGTAATGCCATTTTGCACTTGATAAATAACCAAACTACTTTTAGGTATGATAATGCGCTTCACTTTTTCTCTCTTTGCTGGCTTCAACTCAAACCTTTCTGTCTTTCTGCCATTTGGGATTTTCCATTCATGCTTTTCAGTGGGCAGGGAGTGTCTTCCTTCCATGTGGCTGCCAGGATCACATAGGTTGGAGAATTGAAAGGAACCGCACAACTCCGAAGAGCAGACTCGTGTCAGCCCTACGAGAAAGGGACAGGAGCGCTGCGGCAGGGCACGGAGTGCAGGCAGGCTTCAGTGCTCAGACACTTGGAGGTGTAGCTCCCGTGTCTGCCTTGGGACTCTGAACCACTGAGATTTGTGTGAGAAATTTTGGTTTTGGGGGCTCCAAAAGTTTCCAGTGGGATCTTTTATGCCCTTCTGGTCACATAACCAGACCTCACTTTCTAACCAGTTACACCAATAAACAAAATGGCGTTAGCTGCTGTCAGAGGAGTTTCAAACTGAAAACAGCACATTATAGATTATTGGTCAAGCCATTTATCCTTATTTTGGCCAAGAGTCTGTACCAGGCTTCTAGGTGCCCCTAGGTAAGCCTGGAGCTGCGAGTCCAGCTGTGGGATAACTGTGTCACATAGTGGCTCCTTCTAAGGATTTTGCTGTATCATTGTGGGATTGAACATTTAGGCTTAAGGTTAAATATGAAGCCTGCTTGTTGGTCTTTTTGGTCGCTTTCAGGCCTCTTTAGCTCTGCTTCTCCATGGAGGAAAATAGCTTGCTGGTTTAATGGTTGGAAAGATGGCAAGATTTCTGTTTTTGTCTTCATGGTTCCCTAGAACAGGGCAAAAGACTGGACGTTTATGATAGCCCAGTGGAGTGTTTGTTTCTTTTAGGCTTCCAGTGACTAAGTATTAGGTAGTAAGAGGGAGACTTGGTGGGAATGACCTTCAGAAAAGGAGTGAAGTGAAGGTGGGTGGGAGAAGAGTATTCTGGGGGAGAAAGGGTAGAAGAGACTGAGATTTTGGTGTGGGATGGGGGTGACATGGAGGAATGGGACCAGGAGAAGTAATATTGGTAGTTACTGTGTTGTCAATGTTAGATTACAAATAAATGTCTACTTGAAATACATTTTTGGAAAGTTGTAATTTAGATTTCAGATGACTTTGTTATGTAAATAGATTTTAATTTGAAGCATAAGAGAGACACATGACATTTCTACTTAGATTTATTTTTTTGTCTTATTGCCTGTGTTTGTGGGGGAAGCCTAATTGCCTTTTATATTTGGATAAGGACATTTTGGTGTATCTTGAGCAAAATTATTTTTTTTATCAATAGCATAAATTTTAACACTTTTTGGCTTAGGTTTTAAAAGTATTTTTATAAGTGCCACAAATTTGCATATTTTACTGAGTTTGTGAGATATTTCAGAATCAGGATATCTAGAACATGAAAAACAGGTGTGTGAAGATGAGATTTTAGATTTCTAAATGTGTATCATTTAGGATCAAATGCTTAGTTAAATAGGTAACATTCCCTTTTCTTTTCTGTTTCGAAATTAGTTCTTCCTTTGAACAAATTTCATTCTGCTTTAGTGTTAGCTTTATTGTATAGTGGTAATGAGGCTCTGTTGTAGCTGGATTCATACCGTGAAAATTGGTAGGAAAGATTTTATACTTGTAGTTTGCCACTAACGTTTTGGGTTGTTTCATCTTAGACTTTTCCTCATAGGAATAACATTTATATTGTGCCTCACATGTGATTTGTCGCTTTGGGAATGATTGACTATGGTCGTAACCTTGTCCAGCAGTTGGGGGCAATATTTCTGTCATCACTAGTGAAGGTGAATATTTCAGTGTCTAGAACAGTGGTCATTAGAATTGAGCTTCTTGATGTTAGATAAATGCTCTTAAGGACTTTTCTCTACCTTTCTAGTGCCCTTTTGATCACTGAGTCTTTGGCTTTGTTTAGCTATGG
Source organism: Equus przewalskii (assembly GCF_037783145.1). NCBI lineage: Eukaryota > Metazoa > Chordata > Mammalia > Perissodactyla > Equidae > Equus > Equus przewalskii. Next base: position 29,652,846 of record NC_091838.1, read on the forward strand.
TATGGCATTTCTGCTTTGAGGTTCTTCTGACACAGGATATCTTTTCAGGGTGCCCAGGCCCAGTCTGGCTTTGCTTCTCGGAGTTGGGTCACTGCTTCTGCTGGGCTCTGGATTGCACTGTCTGTCTCGCTGTGGGAAGACACTTTCTTCCATAGCCTTTTATCAGGATTAAATCACAGACTTCTTGTTAAAGAATGAAACAGAGGATTATTTGGGATTTTATTTGCTACTTTGCTTAAACGTCACATGATAGCGCTGTATCTGGAATTTCCGGTCTCCTTTTCTCTGTCATAAATATTTTCTCCCTTAGAAAAAGGACCACAATTCTGTGATTCTAATGAAAATAAACTTTCAAAAGTCCAAGTTAGCTGCAAGTTTGAATCTTTTGTTCTTTGACTTGGAGTGACATTTAGGAGCCTTTTTTGATAGTTAAAGTGTTGTACTTGGGTTATAGGGGCTCATGCCTGACACTTAGATAATAGCTATTGAAAAAAACAGAATAAAAATTTCCTTTCAGAAATTCTTTATCACTTTTCTCTTGCATATTCAGCCTCTGACTTTCTATCTTAAATTTTCTTTGGTCATTTCTATAGAACACGTGAGATTTTGATTTTAATTGTAACTTGTTAGCATTGTTATGGGTAACCAAATTTTAAGTTCCATGTAGTATCTTCCCATCCTCAGGCACCTATTTCAAAAGCTTTGTCGCAGAATATAGTGTAGATGGTTCCATGTAAGACAGTCATCTTATTGGAGAAACAATGCAGTAAGTAAATCCTGAGACTTGGATAGTTGCACCAGCCTCACTTATGAAATGTAACTGGAGCTTAGTATTCAGTTTATTATTGTTCCATTTTTAATAATTTATTGATTAAGATAATATCTGGAAGAGTGTAATGATATTTAGAATATTTCATATCATCCCTATGCTTTTTATTAATTGATGATACTCCATTAAGTAGGATTAGGAAAAAAATTATAAAATTTGCTTAGCTCCCTTTCGTAGGCTGATAAATTAGGATAAAGTTAAAAACAAAACTAAGTAATAAGTTATTTATTTTGTAATAGAAACTGCGTGGTAGCGGTGTTGCTGTTGAAACAGGAACAGTCTCTTCAAGTGATGTAAGTACATTCCTTCTTAATTCACTGGCCTCCTAATACCCTGAAAATAAGTTATTTTGAGTAATAGACCTTTAAAATTTTGGAGATGTTTACAAGTTCCCCAAATGTAAATCCGTGGATTTGGTATCACCTCCAGTGAGGTTAATGGTATTGTACAAACTACGTATGAATAGATGTGGTCCGCAGTGATGACTTTTTCTCTTGGTAGGCATGAGCCTTGCTCTCCCCTGTTGCTCTTCATCCCGGCCACTTTGTCTCAGAGCTGAGAATCAAAGCAAAAGTCTGAATTCAGGTGTACAACTGGAGCAAATAATCACCAAGTTACTCTCTAAGCTTCAGTTTGATAAACTACTATCTGTCTAACAGATACATGAATACTGTGTCAGGCAGTTGAAAACAGTTCGGTTACCTGATGGTGCTAAAACTCATTGCTTGCACTGTGTTGCTCAAGGCTTTATGTGGGGCTACTTGGTGGCCAGAAACACCCCCCTCCCTTTTTTGGTCAGTTTCTCCCCACATTTTTGTCGGACTGAAAGATTAAAGGTTAAAACTAATCATGTCTCCCCAAGTTCCTTTCTTAGATTTATCTTGCCCATTTGAGAATAGTTTAACTTTGTTAAATAGCTCAAGAACTAACAGTAAGTTTGGACAAGTAAAGGTTGTCATGATTGGAGCCAGTTGAGAGAAAGGGAACAAAAAAAGAAATGTAGGTGAGGTGCATCTAGCTTCATTTGTTGGAAATATCTCTGGGAAACTGGAAAGCATAGTTAGAGGATAGTGTCTACAACCTGCCTGCAGCACACCTAAATGAAGCTCTGTAGAATCCATTTAATGTCTGTATTGGTTACCAGTACCTCCATAATCTGCATGGAACATACCTGTCTGTATGCCCTGAATCTAGATGGCAGCAGAACTCATTTTCAAAGCCAAGAGCCAGGCTTCTCTTGAGGCATCGGTTGGAGGAATTGACAAACTGTGTTAGGCTAGAAAATGGCTATTAGTCTTCTGAAATGTAGTCAAAACAAGGCGTGTAGAACTAGATGAGCTATCTTGGGACCCAGTAGGGGAAGGAGGTGGTGGCTTAGGGGTCTAGATACTCAACCATAAGCGGATGTTTAAACTAGGAATGTTTATTTTATGTGACTTGAGTTTCTACCAGTTTGACATTTTGAAAAATTGTTTATTTCTTATATTTGACTTATTGGTAAATTTTTTAAAAGATATTTTCAGAATCATACGTTTTATAAACTTAATTAACTGGTTGTTAAAGTGTTTGTAAGTTATTAAAACTTGCATAATGAGGTGCAAGCTCTGGTGACATGACATTCTTATTTTGCTCCCTTCTGTCCACTGTATTGGAAAAGCGAAACTGATTAATTGAATTGGCGGTGCGTTAGTTAGAGTGGTTTATCTGGTAGACTCATACATACACAATCAAAACAGAATGTGCATCTGGGGTAATTGTGAGTGAGGGACAGATGGCCTTTGGTTTCCCACCCTATTCCCTTTAATGCCCTTCAAACCTGAACATACTTTCTGTCTCTTCCTGAGGGTTGTTACTTTTTCAGATGGCTAATAACTTGGAAAGCAGACTTTAGTAAGTTGAGAGTAGGATGTTTGCCGTCCCTCTGATACTTATATTTTAATAGGGGAATCTGAATTGGTAACTCATATTTATTGAGCACTTACCCTGTGCCTGGCACTGTTTTGCTCTTTTTCCATTTACATCTCCTTGAATATTCACACTCCCTCCTTAACAGCAGTCTTACTATGAGCCATATTTTATGAATAAAAGCAATGAGCCCAAGCAGAAAGGCACACCAGCTTGCCCAAGGTGATACAGCTAATGAGTGGCAAAAACCCCAAAGAAATGAATTGCTTATTAAGAGAATTACTGTTGAGGCAACTGAACTGGGATTGGATCTTTAGGCATTCCCAAAGTTGCATAGCCTACTCAGACTTAGAAATATTGATATTGTATCTTAAAATCCCTAAAGGATTTTAAAACCTAAAGGTTTTCAGAGAGCATAGAAAAGCAGTTTGGTAAACTGCATTACATGGTATTGCCACTGGATGTCAGTATAAAACAAACAAAAGTTTTACACTGCAAACTGAGAAATAAACATGATCCGACAGGCTTAACTTTTAAAATGGCTGTGGAAACATCATAATATGTTATGAGTGGATCATTACAAACATTTTTATTTAAATGACATTACACAAATGGAATTTCCTTAAAATGCATTACATTGTCTGCCTAAATATGAAAATAATAAATGACATCGAGTTATGTGGGTTTACCTTAAACTGTTCCTTTCTTTACTGGCTGTCAAATGTGAATTATCAACCTTCTGTTCTTCTAAGGAAGCTGCACAGCCTTGGAAGTTGATTCTTGTGCTGATGCCCTTTCAAAAAGAGGAATACTGTGCTCTCTCACGAACTTTGGAGGATTTAGAAAGAATCTGGGGATTTTTTGTTTCTTTCTTTGGTTTCTTTTTCCTCTGCTCAGCTTTGTTTTTACATATGTGTAGGGGAACAAGGTGAACTCCTAGCTCTTGCACTTGACCGTGTCCTGTTCTTTGGTTATTTTTGTTGTAGATCCAGTCCAGCATTAGTTATTGCTGGATGAACGTTGTTTCACTGACAGTAAGTAGCTTAAGTTGGCAGGCTCTCCTGTTGCTTATTTTATCTTGCATTTAATGTTCTGGAGCAGTTCTGTCCTATGGAGCTTTCCATGATGATGGAAATGTTCTGTATATCTATACTGTCTGTCCTGGTAGCCATTAGCTACATGTGGCTGTTGAACACTTGCACTTGTGAATTTTCAGTTTTATTTAGTTTTTTCTTTTTTTAAGGATTGGCACCTGGGCTAACAACTGTTGCCGATTTTTTTTTTTTTTCTGCTTTATCTCCCCAAATCCCCCTGTACACAGTTGTATATCTTAGTTGCCGGTCCTTCTAGTTGTGGGATGTGGGATGCCGCCTCAACATGGCCTGATGAGCGGTGCCATGTCCGTGTCCAGGATCCAAACCCTGGGCCCCCACAGCAGAGCGTGCGAACTTAACCACTCAGCCACAGAGCCGGCCCCTTTTTTTTTTTAAAGATTTTATTTTTTTTTCCTTTTTCTCTCCAAAGCCCCCCAGTACATAGCTGTATATTCTTCGTTGTGGGTCCCTCCAGTTGTGGCATGTGGGACGCTGCCCCAGTGTGGCCCGATGAGCAGTGCCATGTCCGCGCCCGGGACCTGAACCAACGAAACACTGGGCCGCCTGCAGTGGAGCGTGCGAACCAAACCACTCGGCCATGGGGCCAGCCCCTTAGTTTTTTTTTATAGGTTTATCGAAATATATTTCATATACCATAAAATCCATCCATTTACAGTTCAGTAGGTTTTAGACTATTTACAGAGCTGTGCAACCATTACCATAATCTAATTTTATACCATTTTTAACACTTCAAAAAGAAACCCTGTACACATTACCAGTCATTCACCATCCCTGCTGCCTGTTCCCAACCTCTGGCAACCACTAATCTATGTTGTCTCAGAATTTGCCTTTTCTGACCATTTCATATGAATGAATCATATAATATGTGGTTGTCCGTGACTGGCTTCTTTCATTTAGCATTTCATTTAGCAAAACATTTCATTAATGTTCTCAAGATTCATCCATGTTTTAGCATTTTAGAATAAAAGAAAAGCGTTAGCCTATTTGGCTTTTTGTCAGATTCCATAAATTATTTTCTGTGACGTTCTAATATCCGTGTTAATATGAGGTTAGTTTTACTGCCTTGGCTTTGTTTTTAATTTAATGCTATAGTTATGTGGCACTTTCCAGTCTTCCAGAAGAAGTGGAATACTTTAATGATTTAGTTCCTTACTACTTTGTGATAAGTACATCAAAAGTGCTGCCCCAGGAGCAGAAATGAGTGGGCTGATATATAATTATATAGTTCAGGCCTGTTATTTAACTGGAGTCTGCTGTAGCTGGTGAGCTGGAAAGTCTGTGAGGACTCAAAAGTAATTCAGTCAATTACATGTCTTTGTGCAAGTTTCAAGAGCATTGCTATTTACCTAAGGTAATTCTTAAATGATTTTTATCGTTCAATTTCCTTTTATCTTTTTATTACAAAATTAGTACATTTTAAACTTTGGAGATCATTAAAATATAGGCACAGAATGAATGTTAAGAAAAGGAGGAAGGATAAGAATCTATTAGTTTTGTTTTTCTGATCAGATTTTTGTAAGGATTGCCTGCAGGTATATTCTGGCAATGCAAAGGAAAATTAAATGATAAATTTCAGTACAAGACTTTCTTTTACAGATCATTTTCAAAGTTTAGCACTGGTAACAATAAGCTACTAACATTATGCATTAGATGTGTTCTTGGAAGTTGTATACAAAGCCATAATTTATAAAGTAAATCCTATTTTCTCAGGTCCACAGTAATTTTCCCTTGTAGTAAAGACTCCCAGTAGTCATGCAATTGAATTATATGACTAAGCAAATTAGATTGAAAGGAATACTTGAAGGAGATTTATAAATTTATAAGTTAATAGTGAAATTACTTTTGTGGTAAGACAAGTCTAAAACTAAATTATCTTAGGTTATTTAGGTATTAATTTAATCTAGGTATTTTATGAGTATTGGCTAGAGGATCTCTTTTAATAAGCCCACTTCAAGAGAATTCTTGGGCTATATGTATTTCAGTTCCTGAATATGAGATAATAATAATAACAATAGTACACCTTACAATTGTTTGTGCTTTATGATTTGAGTTTAGATTTTAGTAGCAGATTTTTTTTTTTTTAATTTGGTAGGGCTGGTGTTATTTTCCTTTATTGATGAGAAAATTTTGAAGAGTTTAAGTGATTTACCAGATAATTTGGCAAAGCTTCTGATTGTAAAAACCTTTCTTCCTTCCTCCCTCTCTTCCTTTCTTTAGTCTTTTTTTCCTTCATGTCATAACTTACATAAAGTACACAAATTTTAAATGTTCAGCTGAATGAATTTATAGTCATGTGTCCTCCTTCTCAATACTTTCCTTCACCTCAACTCCCACAAAGGTTATCATTATTATGGCATCTCTTACCAAAGACTTGTTTTGCCTCATCTTGAACTCCACGTAAGTGGAATCATATACAGTAGGAACGCCTATGTGTCTGAATTCTCTTGCACAGTATTGTGTGAGATTCATTCATACTGCATTTAACAGTAATTCATTCTTTTTATTGCTATGTAGTAATCTAGTAAATGAATATTACCCATTCTCTTATTGGTGGATATTTGGGTTACTTCTAGTTTTTGGCCACTGTTAATAATCTTGCTTGAACATTCTTGTATATAACTTTGGGTGGATATAATCACTTACATCAGGAGCACTGAATTCTAGAATGGAATTCCTGGGTTATAGGGTATACGTAAATTTAGTTTTAGTAGATATTGCCCATCAGTTTTTAAACTGATTTATGTATCCATCAATAAAGTATGAGAATTCCAGTTGTTCAAGTTCTCTAATGCTACTTGGTATTGTCTTGTTATTTTTTAAAGTGAACGTCTATGATGGAAGCAAAAATCACACATACGTTTGTGCACACTCACTTTTTACTTCTATAAGGAAAGATTCATTTGATAGCTGTGAAACGTTAAATGCTTTTGCGACTATTAATCAGCAATCCTCCATTTCATGTAAAACTGGGTTCTGGAATTTATTTTAGTCAATTTTGTGTTTGAAAAGCTCAACTTTGTGCTTCCCTGATATCTCTGTACTGTGCGTTTTCACCGTCTATGGGACAGATGCTCTTTCCTGCAGTGCAGACTTGTTTTTTCAAGCGCCCATGATTCCAAAATTTAGGTGAATTTTATCTTTAGTCTTTCTCATTTAGTTTGTACTTAAATTCCAGCATTGTGGAGATGAATATTGAAAATTTGTAAACATTTTTATAACATTAGTTTTACTTTGGTACAATATCACTGACGTTTTTATGCTTCTCTTTTGTTGCTGACTTTATAATTCCTCAGTTCTTTTTTTCGATGAGGAAGATTGCCCCTGAGCTAACATCTGTGTCAGTCTTCCTCTATTTTTGTATGTGGGATACTGCCACAGTGTGGCTTGATGAGCAGTGTGTAGGTCCATGCCCAGAATCCGAACCTGTGAACCCTGGGCTGAAGTGGAGCGTGTGAACTTAACCACTGTGCCACCAGGCTGGTCCCTGATTTCTCAGTTCTTGAATTCTTTGTATTTCTGCAGAATGTGGATCTCTGAGACCATATTCACCAGGAAAGTGAATTCTTTCAGTTGCGATTTTCCCTGTGATGTGATTATTCCACCATAATGTAGGAGAGTTTGCATTTTCAACAACATTGGAAAATTTATCTAAATGGTATTCTCTTAAATGTGTTGAGGAGTAAAGGTAGTTTTTGTCTACTGGTGAGCTTTGCTGCAATGAGTGTGTATTGTGGCTGGTTCTCAGCCCAGGATGTCTGGCGCACAAAGAACTCTAGCTTGACATGAAGAGAGTGGACTCCTGGTGCCAGTCCAAGATTAATTCACTATTTTAATTTCAACAAATTATATCAGCTTTTTAAGCCTTGGATTCCTCATCTGAAAAAATGGATATCATAATATTTCCCTTTTATTTTTAATTTTAATTTTCTGTTTGAAGGTACTTTGAAAAATACATATTAATAAATTGTCTTTATAAAAAACGTTCTTTTTTTCTTTTTTGACAGTTTTTTGGTTAGTTGTGAGGGTTAAAAGATCCATTTTTATTATTGAAAAAAACAGAAAAACTTTACATCAAAGAACTGTGGTTAAATGACGTTTAAACAAATAGTATTCAGGAAACAATACAAATGAGTCAGACATTGTTTTGTGTGATGTATTTTTGTTGTCAGTCCAAATATAGGTCATTTTTTGTCACCACCTAAATGAATTACTTTAGCAATTTAAATGGAACTATTAATCTGGCTAAATGAGTTCTTTTACTATAAATATTTTCTAGTAAAATAGGATGACATAAGGTGCAGCCAAAATTTATTAGCAATTTATATTAGTTCTCAAATTGAGATGACTTAATTGACTAGTATTTTGTTTTTAATTTATGTAAGATCCATAATTACCAAACAGATTTAGTCTTGGCTTGAAAAAGGAGTAGGATATTAGTGCTATGTTATATGTATTTCTGCAGTATTAAGTATTATCAGTATAAAAATTTTGGTCACACTTTTAATATTGAATCTTATCTATTAGAGCCCCATTCATTTGGAACTAGTGTAACATATTGAAGTTTGTTTGTGTTTCTTTTTGTTCATTCATTCAAGAAATATTTATTGAGTGCCTGATAAGTACAGGGCATGGTGCTGAAAGCATATATCGCTCAACAAGGTAGGCATGACTCCTGCCTGCATAGGGCTGCATTGTGTTGGGGGAGGACAGCATTACACAATTATTACACACTTCTGTTATCTTAGTACACTTGTGGCAACACTTGTAACAGAGAATCACAGTCTTCTGAGTGTACAATGAGAGGATCTCATCTGGGGCCAGGTTCATTCAGGCTTTCCTGAGACAGTGGAGGGATGAGGCCTGCGCCTCAGGTAGAGGGAAGTGTGTGTGGAGAGCCAGGGCAGAGGGGGAATGCAGGCATGGCGAGAGTGGGGAGATGGGACAGGCAGGCAGGCCCAGAGCGTGCAAGGCCTTTGACATCACTTAGGATTTCAAATATTTTTCTTCGCAATGGGAAGTCACTGAAGACTATTGAGAAGAGGAGTCACATGGTAAAGAGCAGCCATGGGAAACACGGTAGTATTTGCATGTGCGTGGCACCTTACTGTGTATTTTGAAATGACCTGATCCATTAAATCCATCTGCCTTCCTTCAGCGTAAGCTCTTTTCCCCTCCATTGCCACATGGCTTGCTTTCTTCCTTCCTCAGGGTTCTGTATTTGTCCTCTCAGCAGTGAGGCCCTCCCCAAAGATCCTGTTTAATAGAGGGCCTTTGTCTCCCTCTCTGCATTTCCTACTTCCCTTTCTTATGTTAATTTTACTGCATGCAACTTGTCAGGCTCTGTTATGCTCTATAATTTACTTGCGCTTTATGTTCATTTCCTCTTCCTGCATTAGACAAAGCTCCCTGATAGTAGGGACTGAGCTCTCTTTTGTTCATAGTTGTGTGCCTGGTGCATGAACTATGTCTTGCACATAGTAGACACTCAATAAATATTCGTTGATGATATTGAGTACAGGTTTGGATAGCCTTTTTGGGAACTAGTTGAGAACTGAGAATAGTTTCTGACAGTGCAGGCAATCTAAGGTGGTAGCTGTCAGGCAGGTTCCTAGCACTGAAAGGACAAATGGGCTGCTTCATCTTTGGTTGGATTCTAATCTAAGTACCATATATTTGAAAATAAAGGGGAGTCCCTTCTGCATACCTGATAATATAACCAACCTAATAAACATTGTTGAATTAAGGAATCCTTAAAAATTGAGGGCACCATGGATTTAAAATCTTTATTTAAGTTGTTGACAATGCGATAGATCACTATGTATAACATTTATTAAATGAAAAAAGAAAATTACGAATGAAAGTTACAGTATAATCTCATTTGTATTTTCCAAAAAAAGACATGGAAAATTTCTGCAGTGTTACACAGAAATCTACTAATAGTGGTTATATCTTAGGAGTGGTACTGAGGGGTGATGAGAGTGGCTTTATTTTATGCTGTTCTATGCTGATTGGGTATTTTGTCATAAATGTGTCCAAAGCATCTCATGTAAAATTCAGGGCAATAAAAATCATGTACCCAAATATTAATAACGCTCCGTGCTACTTGTCAAGTCATACTTCTAGTTTATAACTGTTCTTAACACCCAGAAGCTGATCATAAAGGCACCCTCCTTGAGAGTTCTGAGCATAGGAGTCAGGGAGACTCAGGGAGAGGTCACCTGGGACAGGCAAGGCTCTGGTACAGTTCTGAGGGAAGGCACAGTGATTCTCTTCCTTTTTTGATTCTTTCTTGTGACATTTCTCTTTGGAGGGAGCAATGTTCACCTCAAATACTACCTCATCAGTTTGGTGGTTCTTGCTGTTGTCCTGTAAGACAGACTATTTCTCTGCCTTTCAGTTCTTGTTCATTTTGCCTTTCTTTGAAATTTTGTGAGATTTCAGGATTTTCTATAAGCAATTATACCTATTTCAAGAATACTTTTCAAATGTCATAATGTCTGTTAGTAGAATAGGAAATTCTAGCAAAAAGAAAAAGAAGGCTTGGTGTTTGCATTGTATAATATGGAGGGTAGTAGTACAGTTCTATATTATTATCATGGAAGTCAGTTTAAGAGAAATGATAATATGGAATTTGGGGGGGCTTCCATATCTCTTGTCCTTTTTTTTTTTAAACAATGTCTTGCTAGGCAGAAACAAAAATGACTTTGCTTGGATGAAATATATCTTAAAATTGCAGGTTCTACTTTTTTTCTTCTAAAGCCAAATGGCAAAATAGGAAAAAAATAGGACCAAGTGGAATGTGTCGACGAAAATAGTCTGCAACCAATCTATAAATGAAAATTTGGGTGAGTTTATTCTGAGCTAAAATCTGAGGACCATGGCCCAGGGCCTTTCTTCCTGAAGGAAGTAAAGGGCACCAAAGATGTGAGGTATACAGAGTGGTTATATACCCACAAACAGGGTGCTTTACATATGATTGAAATGTCCCTCCCGCAATAGTCACAAGATTGCCCTGTCGGCACAGTGCTTGATGGACACAGCAGGTAGTGGGTCTGCTATCTCAGAGGGCGTAGCAGGAGGCATGTCTATTTTCTCGAGCTGGGTGGTCACAGGTGAGCGCAGCAGTCAGTTCCTAGCCTAAGGAAAGATGCTTAATCCTTAAGGAAATGCCAATGTTGGGAGGGGGAGGGAAGTTGCGCCTTTATCTCAAGGGCCTTTGTTCTTGCCATAGGGAATGTCTAAAGCAGATATACAGTGCCTGCTCAACGGCCACGGTCAGGCCCTTTTGGAAAAACAAGGTCAGGCTGAATTGGGTTTACACCAAATGGCTTCCTCATATACTCCAGTATATCCTCTTGCTTGCCATTTCTATTTGTCAAATGAATATTCAATTATTTATTTAGCAAACACACATTTTAAAAGTTCTGTTATTTACCAGGGACTCTGCTTAGCTGTTAACATTTTAAAAAGACTCATCTTTTGCTCTCTGGTCTAATGGGGATGATTGATATACACATACACACACAAAGGGCAAGAATAGAGAGTTATATGTGGCACCATGGAAGTGGTTAATTCCATCTGAAGAAATCAGAATATAGTAGTAGATGCAGCAGCAAACATTTGTTGAATATCATATAAGAGGCACCATTGAAAACTCTTTCATACATTAACTAATGAAATTATCCGCACACCCCATGGGATTTGTCGTGTTATCCCCAGTTTGTAGCTCATTCAAGGTTACATAGCTCGTAAATGGCTGAGTGTGGCAGGCTGGTTCCAGAGCCTTTGTTCTTAACCATTATGCTATACTAGGTGCCTTTTTTTCATGGTGGAGGAGTTAACTTTGATCTAAGACTTGGAGCAGGTGAGTCAATTCAGATGGAGAGGAGAATGGGGAAAGAGCTTTCCAGTAACTAGTTGGAGATAGAGGTCTGATTCTCAGGTGAAAGTAACTATTGGAACTGGCAATTTCAGGTTACTGGTAATCCTAGCATTTGCCATGATAGTGGGGTGATAAAATATAAGAGAGCTAAAAATTTGGCAATAATTCTTTCAAGAAACCTTCATGTATTGAGAGGAAGAACAATGTAAGTAAAAGATAAGGAAGTGATACAATTTACTTTGTTTAATTGAAAGCAATAATTGAATTGTTTACCAGTATTACCTTCACTGTGTACTTGGAAAGTAATTTTTGGAGTGGTATTTGGACTGCCTCATAGTCTATAGTAGGAAGGAGTACAGTTTTAGAACCAGAATCTTTTATATGCTCATTTTTTTTTTTGAGGAAGTTTAGCTCTGAGCTAATGTCTGCCGCCAATCTTCCTATTTTTGCTGAGGAAGATTGGCCCTGAGCTAACATCTGTGCCCATCTTCCTCTATTTTATGTGGGACGCCTGCCACAGCATGCCTTGATAAGCAGTGCATAAGTCTGCACTTGGGATCTGAACCGGCGAACCCCGGGTTGCCGAAGCAGAACGTGTGAACTTATCCGCTGCCCCACCAGGCTGGTCCTTATATGTTCATTTTTGATGTGAATCCTGACACTATAAATAACAACAAAGAATCCATATTTGAAATGTTTCATGTATTTCAACATAGTATGGTAAATGGACACAGGAAAAAAAGACAGTGAAACAAGAAATTTTTGCACTGAGAGGGAATTGATAAATGGAAGAGGAGAGAGTGCCCTAAGTTACCTTTTTTTCACTATATGTGGAAACATTAGGCTGTCTCTCTAAACAGCAAAGATGGAATTCCTCTTTCACAAAACATTATTCCCTGCTGACTTAGTTGGAAAAATACTATTTTTTCCCATTATGGAAGATTGTTTTAGAGCTGAAAATTCACTATTTTTTTGTCATTAATTTCTGCTAATGTTTTGAGTTTTCAGGCAAATTACATTACTGGATATATTGTGCTTTTGGGCAACTATGTTCACTACTTTCTAGGTAAAATATGAGATAACCTTTTCTTGATAACTTTTGATTGTCCCACCAGATGTACTTATATCATTGAGTTTGTATTTGAGTGCCTGGAATTTCTTTGAAGTGTTAGATTTTTAACAAATTTTGTTTAAATTAAAATGTAGAGCTTAGTAGCGTCATTTATATTAGGTTTTGTGAATTTGTATAACATCTGTGATTCTCCTTTTTTCTCTTTCTTTTTTTGTTTGCATGTTCTTTAAGGCTAAGGAAATTTCCTCTTGTCTTTGCATTTCTTATAGATGTAAGGCTCATGGTAAATATTTAGAGAAGAGCCCACGCCAGGTGTTGCTACCAGCTTTGCTAAAATGGAGGAGCCTCCTGCCTCCTGGGGATATTATTCCTGCTTATTTCAAGTTTCAGATTTAACCACAATTTCTCTAAGATAGTGCTATTGAACTGATATTTTAAAAAATCAGAGAGTCTTTTTCAAGTGTTTAGTTAGGCTTTTTATATGCTCTATAGTTTTTTTAAAGTTCCCATTTATTGTTAACAAACTGTCTAGCTGTATGCTAAATGAATTATTTTACTAAATCATGACAATACTCCTTCGGGGTGCTTGGGGGTGCTATTCTCATTAAGGATAAGGAAACTGAGTATTGGACAGCTTCAGTAACTTGCCCCAAATCATTAAAATACAGGCCTGTCTCAAAGCATACACTTTTCTCTTTTTAATTTTATTGTTGTTCTTTGACATTTCGGTACTTATGAAGAGCAGTATTCTGTCTATATAATTAGTTTGTTCTTTGATATCTCTAACTGTGTGTGTTAAATAGTCTTGAACTGTGATGTTTAATTTGGCAGAGAAAATCAGCTTCATTTCTAAGAGATAGAAAAGAAGAAATGAAGATTGACTTTTGAAAAAATATTAGGGACTTTTGGATGTTCTGATGATAAGAAACTCTAGTGTAAAAAATCCAGACTTTTCATATATGTGTGATCTCATGGCTTTAAATGCTTTCCAGCTTTAAAACCTTGTGCTTCTTCTCATGTAGAGCTCTCAGTATGTGCAGTGTGTTGCTGGGTGTCTGCAGCTGATGCTTCGGGTCAATGAGTACCGCTTTGCCTGGGTAGAAGCGGATGGGGTAAACTGGTGAGTGCCCTTTTACTTTTCGTGGAAAACGTTTAATAGTATCTCTCCTTGACATTTTCAAAGAAATTAATACATTTAATTACCTAAAAGAAGTATTTCTTTTTTTTATGTCTATTTAACAATGGATTATGCTGACCTTTATAGAAGTATAACTGCCAAATGGAATGTTTCCCCTTTCCCTCACTTCCTCTGTGCTATTATAAGAGGTTAAGGACTCCTAAAAGCCTAATGCTTGATAGAACAAATTCTACATACTCAGAAAAACAATTATAAAAATATCTTGTAGTAAATGCAGGCAAAAATCAACGAGAAAAGGTCTTATCCAGAGAAGAGTGAATATAAACCATTTTTTGTTAAGCTATGTAATTAGCCCATTCTTTGTGGGGTCCTAATTTGCAGGTCCAGAAACTTTGAGGAGCTGCCTTCTCAGGTTAACAAATGTATTTGTACAAACAGCCCCCCAAACCCCAAAACAAAGGAAATCCTCTTTTACTACCAGAAGGCCAATTTATTTATTCATAATGAGTGATCTCACTGCCTTGAAACTAAATACTCTTTTCAGTTAGTGAAGACATCATTTCTTTGTTGGAAAATCTATACAGGAAGCTAGTTTATCAACAGAAGGTTGCTTGGCGAGCAAGGCTTCGCATGAAGAGGACTTGGTTAAATGATCTTGCTGCTGTATCATCAGACCCTATTAGGCTGACACATCCAGCTCCAGGGTAGGGATATTCCTGCCAAAGGGACCAAATAGCTTAGATCTTCTCAGCCAGTATTTGCATGCAATTTCTCTGGGTAGGTTACTTCTGCAAATTGGTGTTCTTAGGAATTTTATTTGAATTGTCATGAATTAATAACCATTAACTCAATAAATTAGTAATCTTGTATTAGTATGCAAAATTTCAATCTGTTTATACTTATTTAACCCTCCATATGTTAGGAAAAATAGTCATCACGATTTGCTATCTGGACCCTTTGTAAAATATATGTTTAGGGGCTGGCCCAGTGGAGCAGCAGTTAAGTGCGCATGTTCCGTTTCGGTGGCCCGGGGTTCCCTGGTTAGGATCCCGGGTGCGGACATGGCACCACTTGGCACGCCATGCTGTGGTAGGCATCCCACATATAAAGTAGAGGAAGATGGGCATGGATGTTAGCTCAGGACCAGTCTTCCTCAGTGAAAAGAGGAGGATTGGCAGCAGTTAGCTCAGGGCTAATCTTCCTCAAAAAAAAAAAAAATATATATATATATATATATTTATTTAGTCATTTTATGAATAGTTAATAGAATTAAGAATAAAGAGATGTTGAAAAACAACCATTAGAAATTTTAATGTTTTTACATAGCAAACCTTTTTGTAGTAAGTGAATTTTGATGCACAAACATCATAAAAGATGAAAGAAAATCATCGCATGTTCTTTTAGCAAAATGGGATGGTCGAGGTTTTTGTTGCAAAATATTGTATTGAAATCTTTCATGTTGAGTGGCTAACCAGCTGAGAATACCGTATTTCCTTTTTGTCCTTAGAAATATATTGCTCACTCATTGATTCTTTAGTTTCAGAAAATACATTTATGATATAGTCATCTGAAGACTCACAGTTGATTTTACTTATGTTACCAGTTTCACCATCGTTATTACAGAATAGAATGCTGTCTATCTCTTTGCTTTCAACTTCTGGTTCATCTAGTAAATCTGAAACACCTTCTTCAGGTAATTGCCATTATGGGTGGAAAATAAAAAGTTCTGAATTCTCAGCTGTGTTCACACTGTGTTGGGAGACTCAGCAGGACACCGGAGACTCAGCATGTAGTTGTTCTCATGGCTGAGATTTATTTCAGAGACAGAGTGGGGGATACACAGCTGGATCATGAGGGCAAAGACACAGGCTGAGTTTAGAGGAATCGGTTTGAGGCTTCTTTATCAATCCATTTGAGCCATCCTTATCATTTAGGAACAGCTTTGTGTCAGTGTAGGGAACTGTTTACTGGTCAAGTTTCCAGAAACCAGCCAAGGGCCAGCTTTGCAAGCAGACCTTTCTAAGGATAGCTGTCACAGGACTGTAATGTTAACTCTCTTCTGCACAGAAATCAAAAGGTAGACTACAAAGATGGTATTTCCAGTCTTTTTACCTTCTTAAAGAATGATGCAATACTTTGGGCAATACAATAAGAAAAGATAATTATTTTACTATTATATTGTCTTCCTAGTAGATTCCATCATTCTCTAATTTGCTTATAATTTTAGTCTTTAGTTTTTTTTAGCATAGTTGGAAATAATGAATGAGTAATGATGGAATAATATCTAGGATGATGAAATAGTGTAATTCTTCAAATTATAGGTAACATAAAATCACTAAGATCCCATGATGTATCTTAGTTTCATAAATGGGTCTAATAGGCCTGTATGGAAATTGTAAAATAAATTGAATTTTATTCTATTATACAAAAAGTAGATTTTTTTTTTGTTCTTTAGAAGACCTGTAAGAGAGAATGAAAGTCATCAAACAGCAGTTTTTACAAGTAGTTATAATTGCTCAAAAAATAAACTCCAATGGGGCCGGCCCCATGGCGGAGTGGTTAAGTTCGCACAGGTGGCCCAGTGTTTCGTCAGTTCGAATCCTGGGCGCGGACATGGTACTGCTCATCAGGCCATGCTGAGGCGGCGTCCCACATGCTACAACTAGAACGACCCACAACTAAGAATATACAACTATGTACCGGGGAGCTTTGGGGAGAAAAAGGAAAAAATAAAATCTTAAAAAAATAAAATAAATAAACTCAAATACTAAAATTTGGCCCCGTGGACCCTAATGCTATACGGAGGCTAACCAAATACTGCTGTTCTAATTACTGGCACTTAGTGTTTTGGAGGACAGTAAGCAATATTAACTATTCAATTTATTCAAATTTGAAACTCTTAAACTTCTCTACAGTGTTCATCAGTGTTGACCACTCCTTCTTTCAAAGCCTTTCTGTCTTGGTTTCAGCAACAGTGTATTGGCTCTGAGCGTTCCTTACCCTCTCTGGTTATTTGAAAATTTTTATTTAAACAGAGATAATTTAATATGAAGAGCTTTTAACTAGGTATAAATGTGTTAACTAGGTTTCTGGAAACAAACAAAAGGACTCTCAAATGTCAGAGAGGTAGCAAGTGCAGTACTACCCTAAAGCTGGGGAGCAAAGGTACGAAAGTTGGAATTACTAAAATTACTAAATTACATGCTTCAAGGAGGGGCTGCGTGAGACTGAAATACAGACCATAGAGGGGGGAGTACTGCTCATCTGGGGCTTGTGTCCCTGAGCTCAGAGGAAGTGTCTCACAGGTCAGGGGCCCAGACCCCTGGTGCTGGTGTCTCTGAGGGTTGCAGTGAAGCTTGTTGCAAAATGAATTCAGCTAATGCCACGGGAAAGAACGGTGCTGCTGGGGCAAAGAAATGTTGCCGGAGTGATGCTTACAGGACCAGGAAGCCAGCAGGAGAAAGTCCCTTCTTCCTCCATCCTTGCAGTCAGCCTCAAGCACCTCCTATTGGCAGAGCCAGCTCGTAAAGCAGAATTGTGGCTTCAAGTCTCAGCCACAGCATCACAAAGCAAAGTGCAGAAGGCTTACCTTAGTACCTGGAACAATCAGAGAGCGAAAGAAAACCAGGTACTAGAATATTCATAGTATAAAATTACATGATTTTACAGCTGTTGAAATAATGGCATCAGTATTAAATAAAAGCAAGTCTTACATAACAACCCAAAATAGAAAAGACTTAAAGGAGAAATCATGAATGAAAAAATTAAAGGTAATTCAGCAAATTTATAACTGTGTATAAATCACAAAAATGGAGAAATGGCACAAATACAAGCCTTCCACTAAGTTAGTAGTTATAGATTGTAAAATTAGATTTAAAAATTTATTTTTATTAATAGACTTTTATTTTTTAGAGCAGTTTTAGGTCTACAGAAAAATTGAAAGTCTAGAGAGTTCCATATACACCTGCCCTGCCATAGTTTCCCTGTTATTAACATCTTACATTAGTGTGGTACATTTTTTTCAATTAATGCACCAATATTGATATAGTCTTATTAATTAAGGTCTGTAGTTTGCATTAGGCTTTACTCTTTGCGTCGTATGTTCTGTGGGTTTTGAGACTCCTCTACCCCTCTGGTAATTTTTAATGGTCTAATTGATGGTTTCTGTCTTCTGTTGTTTGAATGTAGGCATTCCCCGGGGAAATTTCCTCGGTGCTCTTCCTTGGTGTAACCAGTTTTATTTGCATATAGCTTTCCCAGTTTCCTTATCAGTAAAATGGGAGGCTGAACTAGGAGCTTCTCAGGTTCTAACCCCCAAATTCAATGATTGGCTGTGCCAGACTCATTATAGGTTTTTTCCAAACCTATCCTTCTTTTCTCTGAGTTTGTTAAATATCTTTAAAGCTATAACTGATGCTTTTGATCATCCAGACTCAAAATCTTCATATAACATCTGACTTCATCAAGGTGTACATCCATTGTGTGACCAAGTCCTGTTGATTTTACCCTCTTCAGTGTCTGTCAGATTCCTCTTACACTCCCTCTGCCTCATTGCCTGTCTGGTTCCCTTTCTCATTGCTTCCCTGCAGCAAATGCTGCTGCTTGCTGAAGTCCTGTGACTTTTCGCAAGATACTTAAGTGAAACTGTGCTGGAAATGGCCCTTTATGAGTAGGGATCTAGCTTGCTTGTTATTTCTTGTGGAAAAGAAACTGAGAACATAATTCAGAAAGACTTGTTCTATTAGTGTAAAAAGAATAATCAGTTATTTCTTTCTTGTTGCACTGTCATACATGTTAAATGTTTTCTTAACGTGTGTTCCTTTTCAGCATAATGGGAGTTTTGAGTAACAAGTGTGGCTTTCAACTCCAGTATCAAATGATTTTTTCAATATGGCTCCTGGCATTCAGTCCTCAAATGTGTGAACACCTGCGGCGCTATAATATCATTCCCGTTCTGTCTGATATCCTTCAAGAATCTGTCAAAGAGAAAGTGACAAGAATCATTCTTGCAGCATTCCGTGTAAGTGTTTTGTGGAGTTTTTTTTTTTTTTTTTTTTTAATACTATTTTTTTTTTTTTAAGATTTTATTTTTTTTTTCCTTTTTCTCCCCAAAGCCCCCCAGTACATAGTTGTATATTCTTCGTTGTGGGTCCTTCTAGTTGTGTCATGTGGGACGCTGCCTCAGCGTGGTTTGATGAGCAGTGCCATGTCCGCGCCCAGGATTCGAACCAACGAAACACTGGGCCGCCTGCAGCGGAGCGCGCCAACTTAACCACTCGGCCACGGGGCCAGCCCCTTGTGGAGTTTTTTAATGGTGTGTGTGTGTGTGCGCGTGAGGCATTTTCACTGTGGAGTATATTTGAGGGCTTTTTAGCAGGTGAGAAAAAGTTGCTTGTTCACTATGTAGTTATGAAACTGTGAAGTCTTGCTGAACAGAATCAAATATCACTAATCTGTATTTATGGCCTGGGGGAGTAGGACCGGGGGGAGGAAATCATTTAAGTGGATGAAATGTATGATTTACAGAATGTGTGGAAGGAGATATAATTGTATTTCGTTCAGTTAGCGGAAGTCCCTTTTTGTTGTAGTGTGTTCCAAGAGACTGTTACTGAAGTTCTTCTCTTAAGGAGCCCTTATGTTAGTGTAGTGTTGTATTTCAGATTCTGGATCTACTGACTAGCAGTATATTTCTGAGGCAATATAAAGATCTGTAATTATTTTGAGCTGTAAAGTTATTTTATTAGGATATTAGAATTTTGGTGATTATCTAAGTCACCTTCTGCACTTGAACAGATAAGAGAATTGAAGACAGCAGGGGAGCCAAGGTAGAATCTGAATCCTAGGTCTTCTGGCTGTCAGGCAATTGTAACACAGAAAGAATGTGTTGTTAATTGGTTACCCAGAGCCAGTGTATTTGCTGTAACAATTGTCTGTTGATAATTTTGTTGGTTGCCTTAGCATTTAAATGGGCTTCTGAGGGATGGCTTGGCTGACCTGGTGTCTTTGGAGGATGCTGCCCAAGAGCAATAGCAGTGGGCATATCTCATAGAGTGCTCACCACAGCCCTATAACATGGCAGTTATTATTGTTATTGTTAGTATATTGATATCATTAGTATTAGTATTGGTCTTCTCATTTTACAGATGGGGATACTGAGACAGAGAGGCCACATTGCTGGGTAGGTGGTAGACATGCAGATCTTTTATTGGCTTCAGAATCTGCTTTTAACCACAATTTGTTCTTATGCTCCCTTTAAATAAACAACAACAAATCAAAAATACAAAGTAGTACAGATGTATTGCAAAAATTTAAATAGCATAGACATCACATTTGCCAAATATAGATGCTAACATTTTTTGGATTTTTTCTAAGCATTTA